>NC_053435.1:83367353-84744853 GCF_007990345.1 Gossypium hirsutum
CCAAACATCGAACATAGCCTTTGTTTTAAAGGGTTTTCTTAAAAAACATGAGTCAAAACCTAAAAGAATATTCGATTGTTTTGAACAAATAAGAAATCACAACCCAGAACGATAGGGCATGATTCCCGAATTGTCAAACACCGAGTATTGCCTTCGTTTTAGAGGATTTTTAGAAGACCTGAACGGAATCTCGAAGGAATATTTGATTATTTTGAGCAAACGAGAAATTGCAACCTAACACGTTAGGGCACAATTCCGCGAATTGCTAAATATCAAACTTTGCCTTCGTTTTAAAGACTTTTTAAGAGGCATGAGTGAAAGTTTGAAGGGATATTCGATTATTTCGAGCAAAAGCGAAATTGCAACCCAACATGTTAGGGCACTATTCCGCGAATTGCCAAATATCGAATCTCGTCTTCGCTTTAAAGAATTTTTAAATGAATACTTGTAAAACTAGCTTAAAACGCATTGATTTGATTTGAAATAAGACGAAATTGGTCACAAAATTTGGGTTTTATAAAACCACATTTCAAAAATTAAGTGTAGAACGATGAATGAAGTAATATGTGTATGCATAAAAATACGACAATGAAAAATGAAAATAATACAATCAACTACAGGAACTTAAATGAATAAGCATAACTAGCTTGGAAACATAACCCAATTTCAATCATGCATGGAGAATAATAAACATGGCGATATGAAATAATGAACAAATGAATAATGCAAACATAATATATGGCATAACAAAAAAATAATTACTATTAGATACACAAAACAAAATGCAAATCGGAGAAGCAATATGGTATGAGATCATTTTAAAACAATGATAAGTACTTAATATAGATTTTATATAATGAATGAATGGATTTTTTTAAAAAAAAAACTAGAGGTATGTAATCGTTTAAATGTGCATTATAGAATAGAGATTTTTAAGGTTAAATAGTATGCAAGGTGTTAAAAATATAAAAGAAATACGCGCAATAAATAAGAATTTAATAATGTATAAAAAATATGAAAATAGTATTAAGATGTGAGATTCTAAATCAAAACAATATGTGAGAAAATACGTTCTAAAAACAATTTATATACATAAGGATATCTATATAGGAAAATTTAAAAAACTTCATAAAATAAATTAGCATATGACTTAAAACGTACATAGAATTAAATGAATTTTATTATGGATTATATATATATAATAGTTTTAAGAATATACTTATATATATATAAAACTATATGCATAAAATAACATGGATTCAAGGGTATATACATAAACCAAATATACATGCCAATACATACATATACATGCATAATAATCAATTGAATAATATTTAAAACATGCATGCAAAACGTAATATGATAACAAAAATGTATGAATGGATTCAAAGTCATGTATGAAATAAAACAACTTTACTATAAACTATGTATGAGTATATATATTAGTGTATATACAAAAAAAAATCTTTTAAAAAAGGATAGCATACGACATGACAATTCGATTGTCGCAACTATAACAAATAAGTAGGTGATATAGATAATACGGTTAACGCGAATGAACAAATTCGAATAAAGTGTAAATAACATGGAATAAATCTAAAAAGAAAACTAATTGAAGTCACATTAAAAGGGAAGGATAATTCGTAAATACAAATAAGGGCAGCACATAATGTATACAAATATACAAGGATCAAAACTGGAATTAGTCCAGACTCCAAAAAGCTGTGTACAAGTGCGGGTTAAAGTGCAAACGCATGCGAATCGCAGGGGCAATTTTAAGAAAATGAGACACAAATGTGAGTTGATTGAACTGAGGCGCGAAGAGAGAATGACCGAGGTTGAGAATATCCCATCAGTGACCAGACACGCGGATCTTGAAAGTGTGCGGGTCGGGTCATCGAGTTGTAGCCTTGAACACAGTCGTTTTGAGGCCATTAATTTTGCCTAAAACGGCGACGTACAGAGGTCCCTTATAGCCACCGAAGTAAACCCTAATATGTTTGCAACCATTCACAAAAAAAAAAGAAAAAAAAAGAAAAAAACTAGGACACTCTCTCAATCCTCCACCGACCAACAGCCTTTCAAAGGTCTGTTCCTCTGCCTCTTCTTTTGACTCACACGAGAGTCAATCAAGGCTTCCTCGAGTTGAAAGATTCGTGAGTCTTGCTTATAGCCCTAAATCGCCACTTTGTTTCAATCATGGTGAAACAAGCGTGGATTCGAAGGCATCAAACGCAGGTAAGTGTCGTTTCCTCTTATTTATTTATTTATTTACATTCGATCAAAAAAAGGGGAAACGAGAAGGTCAGAGAGAAACAAGAGACAGGAATTGCGAATAAATCACCTTTTTTCGACTATTGCTTTTCTATTGCATATATTGTCAGTGTTGGTATTTGTAACCTTTACAACCATTAAAGATCCTGGCTTTATAGCCGAAAAGAAGAAGGAAAAATAATAAAAATAAATCAAAAGAATTGGACATTTGTTCTTTGTTTTTTTTCTGCTCTATGCTGCTGTTGCGTTTGTCTTGTTCGCAGGTACGGAGCAAGGCGCGTGTACGGGGGTCGTGTTGGCGCTTGGCATGGGCGTACGAGGGCTGTTGACTTGGAGGCACGAGTGGCGATTGGGCTGTACGGTGGCTGAAGGCTGCGGCGCCTCTGCTACTAGGACTAGGGTTTGGTGAAATTTGTTTAGCATTTGGGCTGTTTGGGCTCATTTCGAGTGTTGGGTTAGTCTTTGGGCATGGGGTTTTAATCATTTGGTCTAGGTATTGGGCTTGTAACAGGACATTAATTAATGAACTTTGTTTTTGTTTATTCATTTTGTATATAAATTTATATTTGGGGGTTTTAGCGGGCCCGGGCCAAAATTGGTCACTACAACTGCCCCTCTTTGCTCATTGTCGTGCAACGAGAATAGAGAAAAGACTATTAAAAGGCCAATTTTGCCTGGGTTGGTCGAGTCTTGACTCTTCTTAGTGCTTCTTTTCTTCAAGTAGCTTCGATATGCTCCACTGCAACTTCAGGGAGACAAGATTTGCAACCATCAGCCTACTCCACTACAACTTTAGGGAGCTAGGATGGTGGCTTACATCTGCTTCGCTGCAACTTTAGGAAGCCAAGATTCACCCTCTTTGATCTGCTTCACTGACAATACAAAGATACCAAATCTGCTATCTTCGATCTGTTCCCTGCCAATACAGAGACGCCAAATCCGCTATCTTCGATCTGCTATCTGTCAACACAGAGATGCCAAATCTGCTATCCTTGATCTGCTCTCCGCCAATACAGAGACGCCAAATCTGCTATCTTCTATCTGCTCCCTGCCAATACAGAGACGCCAAATCTGCTATCTTCGATCTGCTTTTTGTCAACACAGAGATGCCAAATCTACCATCCTTGATCTGCTCTCCGCCAATACAGAGACCCCAAATCTGCTATCTTCGATCTGCTTTCTGCCAATATAGAGATGCCAAATCTACTATCTTCGATCTGCTCTCTGCCAATACAGAGATGCCAAATCTGCTATCTTCGATCTGCTCCCTGCCAATACAGAGACGCCAAATCTGTTATCTTCGATCTGCTCTCTGCCAATACAGAGACACCAAATCTACTATCCTCGATCTGCTCCCTACCAATACAGAGACGCCAAATTTGTTATCTTCGATCTGCTCTCCGCCAATATAGAGACACCAAATCTGCTATCTTCGATCTGCCCTCTGACAATACAGAGACGCCAAATCTGCAGGATTTGCCAATGTCGCTACACTGTCTTCTAAAGACATGATGTGTAGAATGGGTTTCCTGTATCTGTGCATGTCAAATAACTAGGATGCTATGATCGAGATGAATCAAATGTCCCTAAGTAGATATGGTGTTTGTTTCAAAAAATTAGAATGCTATGATCGAAATGAATCAAGTGCTCCTAACTAAATGAATGATTATGGATGTAGAAATGTCATGAGAGTGATTCCTTTTTAAACGCTTAAGGTGTCATTGCTCATAATTCGTCCGGGTTCTATCATTGATGTGCTATCGCGTCTTCTTGCTTAGCCGTTATCTCTGACAGAAAATTTGAAGAAATAGTCCTAATTTGGACTAGTCTTTTTCCAATGTTTTCCAACTTTGAACCTGGTTAGTCCTGACTAGTGGCCCTGTTTCAGGTCCTTGTACTATTTAGAGACTTTCCAGAGTAATATGCATAACAACTTTTGTGTAAATATTACATGTTCAAAAATCGCGATTTCAACAAAAATACTCGAAAGAGATTGTCATAATGGACAAATGGAATTTTATTAAGCAAAATTTGATGTGAATACATAGGATAACGAATCTGATAAGGTGTAAAAATGAGAAAAAGGTGCCCCAGATATCGCAGCATGAGTTTCATTATTCTAATTTCTCAAAGGCTCCTTCGAACCAAATGTGTGTTCAGGAGATCCCGCGTATTTTGTTGATGCTCCAAGGTGTAATTTTTTTTGCCTTGCTGATTTCGGGAGGACAAGACTACCATATGCCCTATGTCCAAAACTTGACCTGCCCGTTTTCGGGTTTTCAACTCAAAAGCCCCTTTGGTTCCAAAGTGCCCTTTGCGAGTTTTCAACTTGGCCTCTCCGGCTTTTTTTTTTTAGATTTTAGAGCGCCCTTTGCGGGTTTTCACTCTGGCCTCTCTTTCTTTAGGTAAAATACTTCTTGACCGAATCCGAGTTTACAGGATTGGGCAAGTTTCTACTGTCCATCTCGGTTAGAATCAATGCTCCTCCGGAGAAAGCTTTCTTCACCACGTAAGGCCCTTCCCAATTAGGCATCCATTTCCCTCAAAAATCCTTCTGTATGGGAAGGATATTTTTCAAAACCAGGTCACCTTCGTGGAATTCTCTAGGGTAAACTTTTTTTCATAAGCCCGCATCATTCGCCTTTGGTACATCTGACCATGACGGATAGCTCTTAGCCTCTTTTCCTCAATTAGGTTCAATTGATCATATCAAGACTGGATCCACTCGGCTTCTTCCAACTTTAACTCCGACAATACTCAAAGGGACGGGATCTCGACTTCGATCGGCAACACCGCTTCCATTCTATAAACCAAAGAGAAAGGGGTTGCCCCGATTGAGGTTCTGACTGACATTCGATAAGCAAAGAAGGCAAATAGTACCTTCTCATGCCAATATTTGTAGGTCTCAGTCATCTTCCCCACAATCTTCTTAATGTTTTTATTGGCTGCTTCCACCGCCCCATTCATCTTCGGGCGATACGGTGACGAGTTGTGATGTTTGATCTTAAATTGACTGCAAACTTCTGCTATCGTGCTGTTGTTCAGGTTTAATGCATTGTCAGATATGATCCTCTCCGGCATTTCATATCGACATATGATCTCTTTTTTCAAGAACCTGCTCACTACTGACTTTGTAACACTAGTGTAGCGACGTAAAAATTTTAGCTTAGCTTGGTCGCTAATTGTGGCGATTTATTGAAAAAAAGTTTGAAATTTGACGTTTGATTTTTGAAATAAACAGGGAGTCACCACCGATCCTTTTTCCTAGGTGTGGTCGGACACCTATTAGATCTCTTATTAAAATAAATAAAAGGCTGAGTTTAGGTGTACGTTAAAATTCAGAGAAAATTTAGGGTTTGGGAGTCGGTTACGCGCGAGGAAGTTATTAGCACCCTCGCGACGCCTAAATTTGGTATCTTATAAACAAGTGTTGTCTTGATTTTCAAAAATACGAGTTCAATATAAGATTAAATCGTGATCCATTTGAAAAGACAAGAATTTTCAATCTTTTTGATTGTTTTTTAGAAGGATATACCGTTTTAACACAAGTCGATTGATATTCACCAAGCATAACGATGAAATTGACGACTTAGTGTTAAACCGATATGTTGCCTTATGCCTCGAAATTAATCGGAAAACAGGAATAAGATTTTTGAAATAATGCAAAGCAAATTGATATGAAATAGAAATAAATAAAAGTGCCAGGCATATATTAAAGCAAATAATAAATAGGATAATAATATTAAAAACAATAATCACGCATGCGATATTAAACGTAAATAATGATAATATTAAACGTAAATAATGATAATATTAAACATAAACAGGTAATTTTTTTATTTATATTTTTATATATTTTAAAGTATATAGGTGAGAAAATAAGCTTAAAAATGAAAATAAAGTAGAAAAAAAGGAAAATCACCTTCGTTCTTTGATTTCGATTTTTGTTCTCTGTTTCTTTGATTTTGTGTTTGATTTGGTGATTATTGTCTTCAATATTGATGGAATCACTATCTTTTTGCTTAAAAAACGAATGCTTTTCTTTGTATTATTTTAGAGTTGCCGAAAATAGGAGAAGAAGAAAAAAAAGAGCCTTTACATTTGATTTCATGGCTCTTATAGCCTTACAATTTTATTTTCTATTACTTTTTGTCTCTTCATTGCTGCTTGCAGGGTATGGAGGTGCCAGGCATGCGGGGATGGTGGTGGCAGAAGCATGGGCGATGGCTAGGTATGGGGGTGACCAGGGATGGTGCTGGTGTCAGAGGAGTGGAGGAGAGCGGCTGAAAACTTTGGTGACTAAGGTTTGCTGTTGAAAATTTTTTTTAGATAGTGGGCTTGGGTTGTTAGGGTTTGTAAATTGGGTTTGGGTATTGTATTATTGGGCTGATCTGGTTTGTAAAATGAACATTTATATGGGTTATTTGGATTTTATTTTCTGCTTGTTTACTTGGGCCATAAATTGGCCATTACAGCTGCCCCTCTTTACTCATTGTCGTGTAACAAGAATGGAGTAAAGACATAAAGAAAGGCCAATTTTTGCCCCGTCTTGCCGAGTCTTGACTTCGTTGGTGTTCTTCTTGTTCAGGTAGTCTCTTTCCAGTCCACCGCATCTTGTAGCTTTGGTTCAATCCACTACATCTTCTGACATATGCCTTGTAGCTTCAATCTACTTCAAAGTAACTTTGAGGATATGAAATTTTTGGCTTCGATCTGCTTCACTGCAACTTCAGGAAGATAAGATCTACAACTTCAATCTGCTCTTCTATTGCTTCAGCGAGATAAGGTTTATGGTCTTCTCTTTTGCCACTTCAAAAAGGTAAGATTTGATATTCTCGATCAGCTTCACTGCAACTTCAGGGAGAAAAGATATGGTGTCTTCAATCAGCTCCAATCTTCATTCTTTACTCGGCATGTGATCCTGAGCTCAACTCATTTCTCGCAATATGAATTGACTACTTAAAACTTGACATGTGAACCCACGGCTCAACTCACCTCTCGCAATATGAGTTGATCTTTGAAAAATATAAATTGAGAAAACATAAATTAAAAATACCTCAGCATGTGAGCCAAGGCTCAACTCACCTCTCGCAATATGAGTTGATTTTTTTTTAAAAAAGCGGAAATTAAAAAACAGAAATTGAAAGTAGCTCATCACATGAGCCAAGGCTCAACTCACTTCTCGCAATATCAGTTGGTTTTTGAAAAATAATTTGAAAAACAGATTTTGAAAATACCTCGACATGTGACCCGAGGCTCAACTCACCTCTCACAATATGAGTTGGTTTTTTTTTGACAAACAGAAATTGAAAATACCTCAGCGTGCCCTGAGGCTCAACTCACCTCTCACAATATGAGTTGGTTTTTTTGACAAACAGAAATTGAAAATACCTCAGCGTGCCTTGAGGCTCAACTCACCTCTCGCAATATGAGTTGATTTTGACAAACAGAAACAGAAATTGAAAATACCTCAACACGTGAGCCGAGGCTCAACTCACTTCTTGCAATATGAGTTGATTTTTTTGACAATAGAAATTGCAATTACCTCAGCATGTCCCGAGGCTCAACTCATCTCTCGCAATATGAGTTGATTCTTTTGAAAAGCAGAAATTGAAAATACCTCAGCGTGCCCTGAGGCCTAACTCACCTCCCGCAATATGAGTTGATTTTTGACAAACAGCAATTGAAAATACCTCAACGTGCCCCGAGGCTTAACTCACCTCCCGCAATATGAGTTGATTTAAAAACAGACATAAAAACAGAAATTGAAAGTGACTCAACACGTGAGCCAAGGCTCAACTCACCTATCGCAATATGAGTTGATTTTTTTGAAAGTAGAATTTGAAAATACCTCGGCGTGCCCCGAGGCTCAACTCACCTCCCGCAACATGAGTTGATTTTTGACAATCAGCAATTGAAAATACCTTAGCGTGCCCCGAGGCTCAACTCACCTCCCGCAATATGAGTTGATTTAAAAAACAGACATAAAAACAGAAATTGAAAGTGACTCAACACGTGAGCCAAGGCTCAACTCATCTCTCGCAATATGAGTTGATTTTTTTGAAAGTAGAATTTGAAAATACCTCGGCGTGCTCCGAGGCTCAACTCACCTCCCGCAACATGAGTTAATTTTTGACAAACAGTAATTGAAAATACCTCAGCGTGCTCCGAGGCTCAACTCACCTCCCGCAATATGAGTTGATTTAAAAAAATAGACATAAAAATAGAAATTGAAAGTGACTCAACACGTGACCAAGGCTCAACTCACCTCTCGCAATATGAGTTGATTTTTTTGAAAACAGAAACGAAACATCCACATACCAAAAGATGTCATCTGGTGGAGCTCAGGTGTCTTTTCCTTGATTCAGTATAACTAACATTGCATCCTCTTGCTCCGCTGGAATACCTGTATATGTCATTCATGATGTTTTCATGATATGCACATGTTTTTCTTAAATGCCTTTATGCTTATATGATTATGCTATGAGCTTTAGGCATGTTTTTCATATATCCCTTTTTCGTCACGATTTTTGATGATCCGCGTTCATTGCTTCGACTCTTGACTTTCTCTTCAGTACCCGTACCCGTCCTCAAGCTTCACGAATATTCTGTGTTTCTCAGATATCACTCTTTTGCCCCTAGTTGAGCTTTGTCCTTGCGTTGAGGCTCTTGTACTTCTCAAATTCTTACCCGGGTAATGCTTAACATTTCTTTTGTTTAGAGTATGTCATTTCACTATTTATCATGTAAATGAACCACATAATGAGATGTATGAAAATGGTCAGGTAGGGACAAAAGGATACCTCACATTTATTCATTTCAAATGTAGCAAACAAAGAAAGTTAACAAATGATAGTAAAAGAGTGTCATAAAGAGAAAAGGGATTGCATTCAACGAATACAAATGCTGTAGATATTCAATGCATGAACTCTTCCACGTTCCTCAATCAAGAATCTTTTCGAGCATGGCTTCTTGCGTAAAAGATTTTAAGCTTTCAGAAATGCTTCAAATACAGTAGTCTCACTATTCGACCCACCGTTCAAAATGCCTTGCTTTTAAGCCAGTGCTTGCTTCATTAGAACGCCCTTTCGGGTTTTTATCCTAATATTTTGTGTTAATCAAGACGCCCTTTTCGGGTTTTCACCTTGATCACCCTTTTTTTTAGGGATAATATTTCTTCACAGCATCTGAGTTCACTGATTCAGTAACTCCTTCCCATCCATCTCGGTGAGAATCAAAGCTCCGCCTGAGAATGCCTTCTTTACGACGTATGGTCCTTCCCAATTTGGTGCCCATTTTCCTCGTAGGTCTCTTTGTATTGGGAGAATCTTTCTCAGCACGAGTTCTCCTTCGTGGAATTCTTTTGGCCGTACCTTCTTATCATGAGCCGCGATCATCCTCTTCTGGTACATCTATCCATGACAAATTGCCTTTAGACGTTTTTCTTTGATGAGGTTTAACTGGTCATATCGAGCTCGAACCCATTCTGCTTCCTCTAATTTCGACTCCATTAAGACTCGTAGAGAGAGGATCTCCACTTCGATAGGTAGCACAGTTTCCATTCCATAGATCAGAGAGAAATGAGTTGCCCCCGTAAATGTCCGTACAGATGTGCGATATGCATACAAAGCAAATGGCAGCTTCTCGTGCCAGTCTTTATATGTCTCGGTCATTTTCCCAATAATCTTCTTAATATTCTTGTTGGCTGCTTCAACGGCTCCGTTCATCTTTGGGCGATAGGGCGAGGAGTTATGATGCTTTATTTGGAATTGCTCACACACTTCTTTCATCATCTTGTTGTTCAAATTCAAGGCGTTATCTGAAATGATTCTTTCAGGCAAATCATATCGACAAATGGTTTCCCTTTTCAAAAACCTACAAACTGCAGTCTTCGTCACATTGGCAAACGATGCGGCTTCTATCCATTTTGTGAAGTAATCAATAACCATAAAAATGAATCGCTGTCCATTAGAAGCTTTTGGGGAAATTGGCCCTATAACATCTATGCCCCACATAGAAAAAGGCCACGGAAAAGTCATGACGTGAAGGGGCAAAGGGGCTACATGAATTTTATCACCATAAATTTGACATTTGTGGCATTTTCGTGCAAAATTAATGCAGTCGCTTTCCATCGTCAGCCAGTAATATCCAAGTCTCAGAATCTTCCTGGCCATAGTGAAACATTAGCATGTGTCCCGCAAATTCCCTCATGGACATCTTTAAGTATTTTTCTAGCTTCAACAACATCTACGCATCTCAAGAGCACCTAATCTTTTCCTCTTTTGTACAGGATGTCCCCATCAAGAACGAACCCCGCTGGCATTCTTCTGATTGTTCTTTTGTCGTTCTCGTTTGCTTGTTCGGGATACTTTTGATTCTTGATATATTCTAAGACATCATGGAACCATGGCCGTCCATCTGGCTCTTTTTCAATGCTGAAACAATGTGCAGGGACTTCATATATGCTCATTTGAAGAGGCATTATTTCTGTTTCTCTGTTTGCTTTGAACATTGAAGCCAAAGTGGCCAGGGCATCAGCCAATTGGTTTTCTTCTCGTGGTAGGTAATTAAAAGTTATTTCTTCGAATTTTTTAATCAACTCTGCCACTATATCACTGTATTTAACCAGTTTCGAATCTCTCACTTCCTAATCTCCACGAATCTAGTAAATCACCAAGGCTGAGTCTCCGTATACCTCTAAAGTTTTGACGTTTCGTTTAATAGCTGCACGAAGTCCCATGATACATGCCTCATATTCCGCTATGTTATTAGTACAGAAGAAGTTCAGTCTGGCAGTGAGTCGGTAATGGCTCCTTTCTGGCGATACTAAGACTGCTCCAATCCCATGCCCCAATGCGTTCGATACACCATCAAAGCTCATCTTCCATGACTTCTTTTTTGATGACTCGCCCTCTTTTTCTGTAATTCACATCAAATCTTCATCCGGGAAATCAAATCTCGATGGCTCATATTCATCCATTGTTCGGGTTGCTAAGAAGTTAGCTATTGCGCTTCCTTTTATTGACTTTTGACTCACATAGACGATGTCGTACTCCGATAGTAAGATCTGCCACCGTGCCATTCTTCCTGAGAGTGCAAGTGATTCCATCATGTACTTTATTGGATCTAGCTTTGAAATTAACCATGTCGTATGATACAACATGTATTGCCTGAGTCTCCGAGCTGCCCAAACCAGAGCGCAACAGTATTTTTCAATGGATGAATACTTTGCCTCATATTCAGTGAACTTTTTACTGAGGTAGTAGATCACCTTTTATTTCTTTCCTGACTCGTCATGTTGCCCCAGTACGCAACCCATTGAATTTTCGAACACAGTCAAATACAATATCAATGGTCTTCCCGGAGTTGGCGGTACTAGCACTAGAGGACTAGACAAATATTGTTTTATCTTATCAAAGACCACATGGCATTCCTCATTCCATTCTCCCGGGTTATGTTTTCGAAGAAGCCGAAAGATTGGGTTGCATTGGTTGGTAAGTTGAGCGATGAATCGGGTGATGTAGTTTAACCTCCCTAAAAATCCTCTGACTTCCTTTTGCGTGCGCGGAGGTGGTAACTCTTGAATGGCTTTTATTTTACTTGGATCAACCTCGATACCTCTTTCACTGACAATGAAGCCCAGCAATTTTCCCGAGGTAGCCCCAAACGTACATTTGGCTGGATTGAGCTTTAGCTGGAACTTTCTCAGTCTATCGAACAACTTCTTCAGGTTCACTACATGCTCTTCTTCCCCTCGAGATTTAGCAATCATATCGTCGACGTAGACCTCTATTTCTTTATGCATCATGTCATGGAATAACGTCACCATAGCCCTCTGATATGTTGCCCCAGCATTCTTTAGCCCAAATGGCATCACCTTGTAGCAGAATGTTCCCCACATTGTTATGAAGGTAGTTTTCTCCATATCCTCAGGGGCCATCTTGATTTGATTATACCCCGAGAATCCGTCCATGAAAGAAAAAAATGAATGTTTTGCTGTGTTATCCACCAACGTATCAATGTGTGGTAAGGGAAAATTATCTTTAGGACTTGCTCGATTCAGGTCATGATAATCCACGCATATTCGTACTTTACCGTCTTTCTTTGGTACCGGACTATGTTAGCCACCCATTCTGGATATTTGGAGGCTTGTAGGAAGCCAGCATCAAATTACTTCTTGACTTCCTATTTTATCTTCAACAACATCTCAGGCCTCATCCGTCTTAGCTTTTGTTGAATGGGCTTGCATTCTGGCTTTAATGGGAGCTTATGGACCGCTACATCTTCATTCAATCCTGGCATGTCCTGATATGACCATGCGAATACATCTTTATTCTCACAGAGCAAAGCAATCAAATTATGCCTGGTGCCTCCTGAAATAGAAGTCCCAATCTTCACTTCTTGCTTCCTTTCTTCAGTTCCCAGATTTATTGTTTCAACAGATTCTTGACTAGGCAAAATCTGTTTATCCTCTTGTTCCACTATTCTTAGCAAGTTAGGAGATGAGATATAGTCTTTTTCTTCGGTTTCGAATTCTCCTAAACAAACAGCCTTCTCAAAATTGATTTCAAGACTCGTAACGGGTTTGTTCATGCAATTGATATCTGAGCACATGAAAATTGAATGGAAAAGGAAACTATAGAGGGGCATCTAAGTATTGAAACCAACAAACTAAATGTTATGGTATGGCATGAGGCAATTGTAAAGATAGGCTATGAAATGATTATGGAATTAGTGATAATGCAAAAAAATCATGACAAAATGCATCTTCATTGATATTCATTTAAATGATAAAGAGCGAATGCAAGCTCTTACAAAAGAATTCTGTTATATCTAAGGACATAACAGAATGTTAACGTTTGAGCATTACTTTGAAGACTTATAAACTACAAGAAGATCCTCGGCAGTCCAATTGTTCAACATGAAACCCGGGGGACAAGGGCGTATCTTTGAGACGTCTTTACTCGCGTCAGCTCCTTTGTCAATGACATTTATACTGATATTCTGAAAACCCTCTTCGATCATTAACATTGTGCTTTGTGTACTATACTGCCCTGGGTTTATCATTCCCGCAGACGTAAATATTCTTGACAAAGGAGGGAATTCCATGGGCTCCCATTCTGGTTCTCGGCCTAGTGTTCTCGCGATCATTCTTTCCTGATCTTTCTTCCACTGCTTTCTTCTTTGATGCATGTCTGGCTGGAACGCTAAACCGTATCGGGCTTTGTGGTGTACTGGCTTTAGAGCCCTGACTATTCCTTGCAGGTACTTTCCCAAACCTTTCCTTGCTCATGCTCCCTTTCCTACAGTCAACTTGACACCCATCTTGGTATTTCTCGACAATTTTGGCTCGGGAATTCTGTTTCCCTCAGCGACGAATGTGGCATTGACAAATTCAAGAGATTGGAAGGAACATTCCATAGCATCTTTACTCACTTCAATATATGGTGCGTCGGCAGAAATAGATACTACAATGTCTTCTTCTCCCTCGACAGTGACCAAACAGCCATCCATGATAAATTTCACCTTTTGATGGAGGGATGATGGGACTGCTCCAGCAGAATGGATCCAAGGTCTTCCCAAGAAACAATTGTATGATGGTGTAATGTCCATGACTTGAAACTCAACATCGTATATGTAGGGATCCACTTCTAGAGGGATCTTGATTTTTCCCATAACTTCTCGTCTTATTCCATCAAATGCCCTTACTGTAGAATGGCAGGACCTTAGATAGGACAAATCTATGGGAATCCTGGAAAGTGTGGCCAAAGGCATGACATTGAGTGTCGATCCATTGTCGATGAGCACGTTCGGTATTATATAGCCCTTACAACGGGTTGTGATATGCAATGCTTTCACTGAGCCTCTACCATTGGGCGGTATTTCATCATCACTAAAAGAAATGAAATTATCCGCATTCAAGTTGTTTGCCACATAAGCTTGATTTAACACTTTCAGCAGAGCGTTCCGGTGTGGTTCTGAATTCAACAGCAGAGATAATACCGAGATTCGAGCTGGCTGCTTACTCAATTGTTCTACCACGTTGTACTCACTATGCTTGATAAATTTTAAGAATTCCTGTGCTTCCTCCTCGTCCACAGGCTTTTTAGCTTCTTGTTCAGGCACAGTTTCATGCTTATCTTCGGTCATGTGCACCGGTGTTTTTCCTTTCTGTTTCAA
The DNA here is from genome assembly GCF_007990345.1 of Gossypium hirsutum. Taxonomy (NCBI): domain Eukaryota; kingdom Viridiplantae; phylum Streptophyta; class Magnoliopsida; order Malvales; family Malvaceae; genus Gossypium; species Gossypium hirsutum. Next base: position 83,381,808 of record NC_053435.1, read on the forward strand.
GTCACTGTTTTTATTTATCTCCTTCGAATAACATCTTCCACTACGAGTGAAATGACCTACTTCCCCGATGCTTCCAGTCATGGCTTTGGGTTTTTCATTTTCAGGTGTGGCGATATTAACATCATATTTCCATGGTACTGCTTTATTATCCTTGTAAGGGAAAGGAGACGGTACTTCAATTATCATTTTTGGTTTCACCGGTTCCTTCCTTGCATCGTAATAAATTACGAATGGTCGATCGGCGCTATACAGACAACCTGACGATTGATTGTCAGAGGGACATACTTCTTTCTCATTGGCCTCTCCTTCATTAATGATCTCAATCTCCTTATTATCTATCCGGTCTTGCAGTAACCTTTTAAATTCCTCACATGATTGAATGTCGTGCCCTACAATTCCATGAAAATCACAAAAAACCTGACATTCTTTTCTGAGATTATCGTCGGGGCGACAGAGCAATCCATTCTTAAACAGTGCCTCCCAGATTTTCTGCAGAGGCGTCCTTATTTCTGAAACACATCTTCTAACTTGCCATTCATCTTCTTTCCTCACTGTGCTCATATTCCCTTCAGTATGGTTAGGGAACGGGTTCCTAGTTGCATTACTGGCACTATCGAATCGTAGTATACCCGCATCAATTAGTCCTTCAACTCTCCTCTTAAAGGCTAGGCAATTTTCCATGGAATGTCCCTGGTTTCTCGCATGGTATGCCCAACTAGCGTTTGGGTCGTACCATTTCGGGTATGGGGGCCTCAAGGGTGCCATATAATGCGGGGATATCAATTGCTTCTCCAAAAGTTTTGGGTATAGTTCCCCATATGACACAGAAATAAGGGTAAATTGTGGTATCTCGGAATTGGGTTTTGCTAACCTCTGCTCGTTTTTGGGTTGACCTTGAGCAGGTATTGTATTTTGTGGGAATGTAGTGGTTGATCTCGAGTTACTTGTGGCGTAAATAGGGTAAGAAGAGTAAGGAGGCGGTGTTTGGTAGTAAGGGGTTTGAGGAGGATAATAAAAATTCGGAGGTGGATAATTTTGAGGTCGGGGTTGGTTTGGATACGGATTAGGGGTATAACGGCTTCCCATTCCCACCATGTGGGCTTCTAGTTCTTTCTTCTTCATGGGCGCTATCCTTCTTGAACTTTCTTGACCTTCCATTCTATCGCTCTTGACGGCGTTCTCTATAAGCTCACCGGATATTACAATATCCGTGAAGACCTTCGTGGCGCTTCCTACTAGTTTGTCATAAAATGGCGTCTTTAAGGTGTTGATAAAAAGGACGGTTATCTCCGTTTTTGTCAGTGGGGGTTCTATTTGGGCTGAGACGTCCCTCCATCTCTGCGCATACTGTCTAAAAGTTTCTGACGGCTTTTTCTCCATCATTTGTAAAGTCATCCGATCAGGCACCATATCTGATACATGCTTGTACTGCTCACAGAACGCCGACGCCAAGTCTTTCCAAGATCGGATCCTTTCCTTACTGAGCTGGTTGTACCACCGAAGAGCCGATCCTACTAGACTATCTTGGAAACAATGTACAAGTAGCTTATCTTCGTTCACGTAACTGATCATTTTTCGGCAAAACATGACAAGATGTGCTTTTGGACATCTTGTCCCATCGTACTTTTCGAAATCAGGCACCTTGAACTTCAGAGGCAGGATTAGGTCAGGTACCAAACTGAGTTCTTTAGCACCTAGTGCAGAGAAGACTTCAGTACCTTCTATTACCTTAAGTCTTTCCTCCAAGCTCCTATACCTCTCTTGAGCCTCGTGATCATCTATTTTCAACTTGACTATTTCGGCCGGATCATCTAAATCTGAAACTACAGGATTGGCAGGGTTGCTCCGGGATTTGACATAAATGTTCCTTGCCCTAGATGAGCAAATGGCATAGGTCGTTGTTCCAAGCCTGTGGATTCCCCTTGAGTATACCCTCTTTGTGCTACATGGGCATGCGGTGGAGTGAATCCTGGGGGATAGAGTGGATCCTGGTCATGATTAATTCTTGATTGAGTTTCCAAACTGTCGGGGTTCTGCATGGGTCCTTTTCCTTTGACCAAAACCGACATCATCTCCATCATTCTAGCCATTTGATCCTTCTGTTCAAGTGATTCCTCTCGAGATCTTACTATCAAATCCCTCGTTTCTTGCTGTGACTTAGCCAGTTGTTCTTGTAATTCCTTTTAGACTCTTTCCATTCTTTCGATTCTTTTATTGAACTCAACCTCCATTGCTCTAGCTTGTCGACACGTTTTATACGAATGGCGCGGTTCCAGATTTGAAGTGTTGCAACTGCGAATTATATGATTCTAACCTTAGCGAATTATTATGAGATATGTATATGCAATGAATGAATGAATAAATGTTGAATGAATGTCAGTCATGAAAGAAATGCGAGAAATTGGTGTTGATCTCGAGATAGTCCCTATTAGGCATTTCATTCATCAAAAGAGTTCATTACAAAACATTTCGCTATTTTTTGATTTGGCCATTACACAAACTTCCTAGCTATATTGCTATATTTCTTTACTCGCTCCAAGAACTCCGATATGCTCGATTGTTGGCTCGGCGAGAATTGGCAACTGAGATCCTTTGCTTCATCTGATAGTTGTACCATGTGCACAGCCACTTCACGGATTTTGTTGATCAAAAAGCCAAGTTGCATTTCTCTTTCTTGGAGGTCCGTTTTATAAGCATGAGTGTCTCTATCATATTGATCATTATTTTCTTCCAAGGTTTTTAAGAGAGTATCCAATTGTTGCTGACGAGCTCGCAACGAGTCTTCTAGATCCTGTACTATTTCTCTTAAGCTTTGACGTTCGGATTGACTGGTTGTCCATTTGGTAGGCATAGCTTCGTGTTCAGTGCTTTTCTTTCTCAATTCTATCATAACCCGCGCAGCCTTTTCCTCTTCCTTCTCTGCCCTCTTTTTCCAAAATTCCATCCTGCCTTTAGCATTGTTTAATTCTTCTCTCCACTCTGTTGACGACTTACCCAACCCACTGTTCTTGATAGTGACTCTTAACTTTTTATTTTCTAGATGAAGGTCCCTGAAGTCATTTCTTACGACTTCAACTTCTTTTTGTACTTTCTCGATTTTAGACCTTTCGATCTGGGCGTTGATCTTAAACTAGTAGTTTTCTTCTTGAAGAATACTAATGTCCCGCAACATTTTGACCTTTTCACGCTCAAATTCCTGTCTTGCTATTTCTAGCTCTGATGGCACTTCTGCCGAGAAAGGATTCTGGACGGCGTAATTTGTTGACGAGATTTGCTGGCTGTTCACCCGTTACTTTCTCCATATGTCATAATCTTGGGTGAGGGTATCGGCATATAGAGCTAATTCCATATGATGAATTCTTTTCCAAGACTTTGTAGTATCTCGGACTCTCTTCATATATCCTTCACCCGCGAAAGCAAACTCTGATTGTGCTAATCCTCCGGTGCCGGGTATGAATTATCGTGAAGAAAATTGTCTCTGTACCATTAACGGAGCATATCCAACTCCTCCCCATAACCCGAGTAGTGACACCCAATCTTGATCTCCGACCTTGTATAGCAGAACTGACGGGCGTATCCACGGTGCTCTCCAAGTTACGTCCTCGGCACGAAGATTCTGAAAGACTGAGACCCAGTGTTGTTCGGTGACCTCCTTTAGCCATTCTTTCTTGAGATAAGCTTCTAACGGGGAGAATGTTTTAGAAAACATACGGAACGATGTGCGCTCTACTTTCCAGAAGTGGCTCAGAATCCAAACATTGAGTAATTGTAAGTGTAGGGATGGCGTGGGTGATTTATTCCCCACAGGAAGTGTAGGGATGGACGGAGGCAAGTGCAGGGTTGGATGGGGTTATCATGCATTAATCATATGAGACTGTTTTATTATGGGCCAACTGTATTAAAATGGGCCCAACTGTGTTAATATGGGCAAGACCCAATATATCTCGACTTGTAATAGGGCTACGGCCCAGACTGATACTGATATGGGCTAGGCCCAGTATGCTCTGATATTGTAATAGGGCTATGGCCCAGATTAATACTGATATGGACTAAGACCCAGTTAACACTGATTTCTGAATAGGGCTTAGGCCCAGTAAAGCTTGAACTGATTTGGGCTCTGGTTGGGATACTTTACGCACTGAGTTTTCCAAACTCACCCCCCCTTTTCCCATCTTTCTAGGTGAGCCTTAGATCGATGGACTTGGAGCTGGGCGGGATTCAGAGTGGCCACGAAGATTAAGTTTTGTTTTCTTTAAAATAAGTTTTGCGTTTATTATTTTGATTAGTTTTTATTCTGGTTAAAGTTGTAATAAGGCCGCTCTTTTTATTATTTTTAATATTTTGGGTTATTAAATTGGTTAGCTCTAGGGCGCGTTTTATAAAAGTTACTTATTTTTAAAATATCACGATAACCGAGCAAAGCTTCCGCAACGTAAATGTTTTCAAAGGAAATAAATATTTTAATTAGACTTAAACTTAATTTCTTGTTCGTGGACAAGTAATAAGCTTAAAGTGTGGCAATGGATGTATGCATGTCTAGGATTGGATCATGGAAGAGCTAGGTACTTAAGTAGTCTAATTGACTCACCTCCTCTTTTCTTGAATCCTACCTGGTGCGTAGTATCCATTCACTTTAAGCCATGACAAAGAAGGTTTGATTTTTTTTCGATACTTAACAGTTTTTTTAAAATAACATGTTTCTGCCACTACAAAGGTTTACAAGTTTTTAAAGTTTCCCATAAGATTTTTCAAGGTTGTTAACAATGCTTTGATTATTACAATGAATCACATTTTGGAAAAAAAATAAGGCTAAGGTTTTATTCAACTTTAAACGGTAAAAGTTTCTAAACATCAAGAAGGGTTTTCAATGAAAACATGGTTTTTAAAAAACACTTCAATGTGACACGCCGAATTCGGTCGTAACGTCTGAGCCGGGTTTGGGGTGTTACATTTAGTGGTATCAGAGCCCGGTTGCAACAACTCAACTGTGGACCAGGTCCAAAAAGGTTTTCAAAACTTTAAGCCCAAAGAGGGTATTTTTCGAAAAAAATCTGACTTTTGAAAACAAATTTTCTGGTTAAAGGAGATAAATTTTCAAACTTGGTTTTTTTAAATCAAATGTTTGAGAAATGGATTTTAAAGGCCTAAATCTTTTGCGTTTGTCTGAAATCTGATAAGGTGGTACATTGAATCCCCGGCACCAAGTCTGTAAGTATCCCTGTCACTCATACTACACTGTACTAAGATATTACTGTAGATAGAACTAAGACCAGATCATGACATTATAGCTAGGATAATATTAAAAACCCTAGAATATATGAGACTATAGCTGGGCTATGAAAATAGAAACTTTAAAATACTATCTCTGCATAACACGTATAAATAAGTATTATTTTTGAATCGAGATCTTGGTAGTTATTGTTATGCATGCTGATAATGTAGAGTGTTGATATGGATACTGAGGATAAGCAAAGTCTGCCAACTTTGGGTAGCGGTAACTTGGAGATTGGGACTGAGGCACTAGCCGAGTTAGTAAGGAAAGTGGTAGAAGAAGTATTAGAGACCAAGGTTAAGGAAATTAGGGAAATGTTTCAAGCAGGGTGCTTGGAGTGTAAGAAGAGGAAGGATTCTAGTTCTCAGAAGACCGAGCTTCGTTCTGTGAAACATGTTAAGAAACGACCGAACTTTCCAGCCTGCAAGAATTGCAACGGGCGTCATACGGGTGAATGCCTTAGGAAGACAGGAGCATGCTTTAGATGTGGGTCCAAGGAGCATCGAGCTCGGGATTGCCAAGTTTATCCTATTTAAGTGTGTGTTACGAATTGAATGCGTGCTTGATAGATGTTTCTTTACTTTGGTAACTAGATGTTCGGGGTCGTACTAAGAATTATTTTTTTAGAGTGCGCAGTAGAAGCATAGTGGGTTGACTAGAGTTATACGGTTTAAAGGGAGTAGAATTGTAACACCCCGATTTTTGGGGCCTAAAAGAGTTGGGCTTTGAGTCTGGGATTCGGATAGAAGGAAACCTGAATAATTAGGAAGTTTTAAATATTATCGTTTAAGAAAAAAAAATTTTGAATTACTACTAGAAAATTTTTACTCTATTTATTATTACGGATATTTTAAATTTTTACGAAATTTTAATTAGTATTATGAGATAAAATTATCATTATTAGAAAAATATTACTGCATGTATGTTTGAAAATTTTTTATGAAAATTATTATTATTATTTACTGTATTATTGATATTTGAAATTTTTATTATTAGATATATTTATAATAATATTATTATTAGATAGGAAAAAAATATAAAATATATATATATTTATAAAAGTATTGTTGTTTTGGTGTTTAAGACTCTAGAAAAATTTTAATTTTATGCTACCTTAGGGAATTTGTGCAGTAGGCCTTATTAATAATTTGGGTTGAGTTTTAGCATAAAGGAGCACCTGGCCTAGTGGCTAAGCATGCTAGGTAGTGGGAAGGAGAGTTGGGGTTCGACTCCCAACATGTGCAAAAGAGTTTTATTTTTTTTATATCAGGGAACGACGCAGGGAAGTGTTATATAAAGTTGGGGTTAAAAGGTAACACAAAAGGGAAGCTCAGCCCAGTGGCAGAGGCGCTGGGAGTGTGGTATAGTGCCTAGGTTTGAGGGTTGGCACACGCAAAGGCTTGTTTTTATTTTAATAAGCCAGATCGCACTAAAGTAAGGTTTAAGAATAATTGCGACCGAGCTATGTCACAAGAAGCGCTTGTGGCTCAGTGGCTGTAGCGTGCTGGGCATATAGAGACGGCGCAGGTTTGAGTCTGTATGCAGGCGAATTCTGTTTAATTTTTAAAGTGGGTCAGAACTGAAGCAGGTAAGGTTTATAATTAATTGTGACCATATATTAGCAAGGAAGAAAGCATGGTGCAGTGGCCAGTAGCACGGGTGTGGGCGCAAGGCGGACGGAGGTCTGGGGTCCGAGCTGCAGTTCGGGCACGCAAGGTTTGGATTTTTTGCTGCATACATGGGGAGGAATTGGGGTCTGACCAGGACTCTTGGTAGCATGCAGAAGCGGTGCAAGTAGGTGGATAAGGCTGCTGATCGGTTGGGGAGTTTAAATGAAATTCAAACTTCAAATTTGGCCAAAAATCAAGGAGCAAATTAGGGAATTGGAATTTAAAAAGAATTCCTATGCCGAAATGCACTCATTCGGCCATAGCTAAAGAGTGCCGAATATTTTAGGCCTTTAGGATTTATTTTTTTCCTTCTTCTATTTTCTATTCTTTTCTATCCTTCTCGCATCTCTTCCCCTCTTCTCTCTTCTTTCTCCTCTTGCCGATTCTCATCCTATCTTTTTGCCGAACCTAAATCCTTCATATTCTTCTTCTTCTTTTCTCTCATAAATCCTCAACAAAACTAGTTAGCCAAATTTCTATTGAAGCCAAACCTCGTATCTTTTCTTCCAAAACCGAAATCTTACTACTTTGAGGTACTACAAAGGCCGAACCCTTGGTTGAGTATTTTCCCTTCTTGTGCGGTGGTTGGATCTACAATCAATTGGAGTAGTGTCATGATGATATAGGTAAACGCTCGAATCTTTCTTTCGTTATTCATGAATTAAGGTAAAAGCCGAAAAACCCCTATATGCAAAGGGTGCCTGTTGATTGTACTCAAAGGGTTTAGTGGTGATATCTGATTTGTTTTCCTATAGTGTGGATTAAAGGCTACTAATCGAGGGCTTGGATATTTGGAACGACTAGAATTAGATCTAGTCCATTTTTTCAGCAAAGGTAAGAACACTAGTGCCTAAAGTGTTAATGGTCGATTTTTAGTACGGAGTTTTGCAGATAAGTTGCTATGGATTCATAGTTAACTTATTAGTAATTGATTGTAGGCAGTTCGTGTGTGGAACTTATAGCATTTCATCGCAAACAGGTGTGTAAACGACACCCACTCATAGACTAGATCGGTAAAAGCCGAAAAGCTGAAAAGCCGGCATTTATGAACTTGCGAGCGTGCGAGCGCTTGTGAGGTGGTTTGGTTGTTAATTTTGATAATCGCAAGCAGTATGATTGTAGAGTTCGTAATTTCGTGCAGTTCGGTATATTTGGGCTTAATGGGCCAAAAATAGGTTAGTGGGCCAACGGGCCCGATTCGGTAAAAACGCTCGGTAAGTGCTTCTGTTAATGTGTTAATGGTTAGAATATGTATGTAAACTCTAGAATAGTAAATTTTATTAAACTACCCCTAAGTATGAAAATTACCGTTTTACCCCTAGGTGCTAAATGACCGTTATACACCTAGGGTTAATTTTGACTGAAATACATGATATTCTGATTCTGTTTGTTATATGCCATGACATGTATATCTGTTGCATGGGGTTGGGTTTTGTTATGGAGGAAGAACCCGTTCTGGTGGCTGTGCCACATATTCTGATATAAACAGCTTTGCTGCGGATTATAGTTAGTGCCGCAATCGGTGCTAACACTGTAAGTGTAGGGATGGAGTGGGTGATTTATTCCCCACAGGAAGTGTAGGGATGGACGGAGGCAAGTACAGGGTTGGATGGGGTTATCACGCATTAATCATATGAGACTGTTTTATTATGGGCCAACTGTATTAAAATGGGCCCAACTGTGTTAATATGGGCAAGACCCAATATATCTCGACTTGTAATAGGGCTACGGCCCAGACTGATACTAATATGGGCTAGGCCCAGTATGCTCTGATATTGTAATAGGGCTATGGCCCAGATTAATACTGATATGGGCTAAGGCCCAGTTAACACTGATTTCTGAATAGGGCTTAGGCCCAGTAAAGCTTGAACTGATTTGGGCTCTGGTTGGGATACTTTACACACTGAGTTTTCCAAACTCACCCCCCCTTTTTCCCATCTTTCTAGGTGAGCCTTAGATCGATGGACTTGGAGCTGGGCGGGATTCAGAGTGGCCACGAAGATTAAGTTTTGTTTTCTTTAAAATAAGTTTTGCGTTTATTATTTTGATTATTTTTATTCTGGTTAAAGTTGTAATAAGGCTGCTCTTTTTATTATTTTTAATATTTTGGGTTATTAAATTGGTTAGCTCTAGGGCGCGTTTTATAAAAGTTACTTATTTTTAAAATATCACGATAACCGAGCAAAGCTTCCGCAACGTAAATGTTTTCAAAGGAAATAAATATTTTAATTAGACTTAAACTTAATTTCTTGTTCGTGGACAAGTAATAAGCTTAAAGTGTGGCAATGGATGTATGCATGTCTAGGATTGGATCATGGAAGAGCTAGGTACTTAAGCAGTCTAATTGACTCACCTCCTCTTTTCTTGAATCCTACCTGGTGCGTAGTATCCATTCACTTTAAGCCATGACAAAGAAGGTTTGATTTTTTTTCGATACTTAACAGTTTTTTTAAAATAACATGTTTCTGCCACTACAAAGGTTTACAAGTTTTCAAAGTTTCCCATAAGATTTTTCAAGGTTGTTAACAATGCTTTGATTATTACAATGAATCACATTTTGGAAAAAAAAATAAGGCTAAGGTTTTATTCAAGTTTAAACGGTAAAAATTTATAAACATCAAGAAGGGTTTTCAATGAAAACATGGTTTTCGAAAAACACTTCAATGTGACACGCCGGATTCGGTCGTAACGTCTGAACCGGGTTTGGGGTGTTACAATAAAAGTGCCAGGCATATATTAAAGCAAATAATAAATAGGATAATAATATTAAAAACAATAATCACGCATGCGATATTAAACGTAAATAATGATAATATTAAACATGAAATAAAAACAACGAATATATATACATAATAATAATATTAAAAGTGTGTGCATAAGATATATATAGTAATGGAGTCATAAATATACTATACATAGTATTTGAAATATATATATAAAATAGGGAAAAAGACTAACTAATGTAGTAAAAACGCATATACATATGTGATATTAAAAATGTATATAAACGAAAATATGCGTGTAAATATATGTACATAAGACCGTATAAAAGTATACAACTATGATACTAAAGTATATATATATACATATTAGAATATTTATTGAAACTAAAACTAATACTAATAATAGCAAAACTAATAAAATAATATAGTACAAAAATATGTAACTAAAAACATTATAATATGAATACGTACATATAATATAATATTAAAATATACATAATATATATAAAACATATATTAAGATTAAAAATAATAAAGATGATATAAAGATATGTACATGAAATAAAAACATATAACTAATAAAAAATAAATGAGGGAAATATACGATATAAAACGTATGCGATATATATATACATTAGAAGTGATAAATAAAAATATTTGTGCGATAAAAATACTTACGTATATATAGTAATAACGTTAGAAATATTCAATATATAATATATAAAAATATACATACATAATACAGAACATATATAGCGTAGTATTAAAATATAAACACAATATATACATTTTGAAACTAATAATAATAATAATAATATTGATAATACTTCACGAATACATACATATTAAAAATATACATAATAATATATATAAATATAATATTAAAAGTACGTAACATATAAATATATATATACACATAGTACAATACATAATATGGGCACATTAGAAGTAATAATAATAATAATAATAAATTAAAGTAGAGTAACGAAAAAAGGTAAAAAAAGGACGAAATTGAATTAAAAACTAAATTTTGGGGCCAATTTGAAATAAAAACTAAAGAAAAGGATGAAATTATAACATGCGCGTAACTCGGAGGGGCTAAAAGGGAAATTTTCCCAAGCCTCCAAAATGCACCGCATTGAATGGGACTAAATCGTAAGGCGCGGAAAATTATGGGGCCAAATTGAAAATAAAAATGACTTAATTGCAAAAGAGTGAAAAAGCGGAAGGACCACGCGCATAAATAAACCATTAATAGAAAACACGCGGATCCTTGGCGGGTTTGGATCGGGTCGGGTCGGGTAGGCTCAAAACGACGTCGTTTTGGGGTTAAAGGGCAGCCCCCAAAACGACGTCGTTTTGGAGGGCTATATAAGGCCAATTTTTGACAAAAAAATCATTTTGAAGAGAGAAAGAAAAAAAAGAAGGGAGAAAGAAGAGAGAAGGGAGGGGGAAAGGAAATCCGGCCAGAGGGGCCGGTCACCGGCCGCCGTCTGTCGCCGGCGCCGGCCACCACCCGCGGTGGCCGAAAAAAGGTAAATTTTTTTATATTTTTTATTATTATATTTTTATATGTTTTAAAGTATATCGGTGATAAAATAAGCTTAAAAATGAAAATAAAATAGAAAAAAAAGGAAAATCACCTTCGTTCTTTGATTTCGATTTTTGTTCTCTGTTTCTCTAATTTTGTGTTTGATTTGGTGATTATTCTCTTCAATATTGATGGAATCGCTATCTTTTTGCTTAAAAAACAAATGCTTTTCTGTGTATTATTTTAGAGTTGCCGAAAATAGGAGAAGAAAAAAAAAGAGCCTTTACATTTGATTTCATGGCTCTTATAGCCTTATAATTTTATTTTCTATTACTTTCTGTCTCTTCATTGCTGCTTGCAGGGTATGGAGGTGCCAGGCATGCGGGGATGGTGTTGGCAGAAGCATGTGCGATGGCTAGGTATGGGGGCGACCAAGGATGGTGCTGGTGTCAGAGGAGTGGAGGAGAGCAGCTGAAAACTTTGGTGGCTAGGGTTTGCTGCTGAAAATTTTATTTAGATAGTGGGCTTGGGATGTTAGGGTTTGTAAATTGGGTTTGGGTATTGTATTATTGGGTTGATCTGGTTTGTAAAATAAACATTTATTTGGGTTATTTTGATTTTATTTTCTGCTTGTTTACTTGGGCCAAAAATTGGCCATTACAACTAGCATACGAAGCGGCTTCTACCCATTTGGTGAAGTAGTCGATAACCACAAAGATGGACCGATGCCCATTGGAAGCTTTCGGCGATATTGGTCCAATCACATCCATGCCCCACATGGAGAATGGCCATGGAGAAAACATGACATGCAGCAGTGAATGAGGCACATGAATTTTATCTCCGTAGATTTGGCACTTATGGCATCTCTTTTTGACACAGTCTCCTTCCATGGTGGACCAATAATACCCGAATCTCATAATTTGCCTGGCCATTGTGGAGCCATTAGCGTGTGTCCCACATACGCCTTCATGGACTTCTTCCACAATTTTCTTAGCCTCCACAGCGTCTACACATCTTAGTAGCACTTGATCCTTTCTTCTTTTGTATAGGATATCTCCATTTAAGACATAATCGATGGCCAATCTTCTTAGCGTTCTTTTGTCATTCTCGCTTGCCTGGTCTGGGTACTCACGATTCTTCACGTATTGCAATATATCGTGATACCAAGGGTGATCATCTTTCTCTTCATCTTCTTCAATATTGCAACAGTGGGCCGAAATTTGATAAATGCTCATCCAGATGGGTTTGACATCTTCATGTTTGTTCACCTTGATCATGGAGGCTAAAGAAGCCAAAGCATTAGCCATCTAATTTTTGTCTCGTGGAAGGTAATGTCATCAAACTCTTTAACCAATTCCAGGACCAGCTTCCGATAATCGATTAACTTGGGGTCTCTAGTCTCCCATTCTCCTTTAAGTTGATAAATCACTGAGGCAGAATCTCCATACACCTCTAACACTTTAATCTTGCGTTCTATGGCTGCGCGGATACCTATGATGCACGCTTCGTATTCCGCCATGTTATTCGTACAATCAAAATCCAATTTACTAGTGAATGGATAATGATCTCCGTTTGGGGATACCAAGACAGCCCCGATTCCATTGCCCACAGCATTTGACGCACCATCAAAGTTCAGTTTCCAAGGAAGTCCTTCTGGATCACCTTCTTCAGCGGTCACAACACACATTAGGTCTTCATTCGGGAAGTCGAAGTTTAGAGGCTCGTAGTCTTCCAAAGTACTGCTGGCCAAAAAGTCTGCTATTGCACTCCCTTTTACGGCTTTCTGGTTCACATAGACTATGTCGAATTCAGAAAGCAGAATCTACCATCGGGCTATTCTTCCATTCAAGACTGTTGACTCCATCATGTACTTTAAAGGGTCCAATTTTGATATGAGCCAAGTGGTGTGATACAACATATACTGCCTCAGCCTTCGGGTTGTCCAAATTAGGGCACAACACAACTTCTCTATCGGCAGTTACCTTGTCTCACATTCCGTGAACTTTTTACTGAGATAGTAAATAGCTTTTTCTTTCCTTCCTGACTCATCATGTGACCCAATACGCACCCCATGGAATTCTCGAATACTGCCAAATACAGTATCAACGGCTTATCGGGGTTAGGTGGCATTAGCACCGGAGCTTTGGATAAGTATTGTTTGACCTTATCGAAAGCCCTCTGACATTGTTTATCCCATTCACCTGGGTTGTGTTTCTTGAGGAGGCGGAAAACAGAATCACATTTCTCGGTTAGTTGTGAAATGAACCGAGCGCTGTAATTTAATCTTCCTAAAAAACCTCGAACTTCTTTCTGAGTGCGCGGTGGGGATAGCTCTTGTATGGCTTTAACTTTGTCTGTATCGATCTCGATCCCTTTCTCACTAACCAAAAATTTAAGTAACTTTCCAGACTTGGCTCCAAAGGTACATTTTGCGGGGTTGAGTTTTAGCTGAAACTTCCTCAACCTCAAGAACAATTTTCTCAGGACTTGTATATGCTCCTTCTCTGTTCGAGACTTAGCTATCATATCATCGACATAAACCTCGATTTCTTTATGCATCATATCATGAAAAAGGGTTACCATGGCTCTCTGATAAGTTGCCCCCGCATTCTTCAGTCCAAATGGCATCACCTTGTAGTAGAACGTGCCCCACATGGTTACAAATGTGGTCTTTTCCATATCCTCAGGATGCATCTTGATCTGGTTATATCCGGAAAAGCCGTCCATGAATGAAAATAGTGAGTGTCCTGCCATGTTGTCCACTAGAGTGTCGATGTGAGGCAGTGGGAAATTATCTTTCACGCTGGCTTTGTTCAAATCTCTGTAGTCGACACACATTCGCACTTTTCCATCTTTCTTAAGGACGGGGACGATGTTGGCTACCCAATCTGAGTATTTTACCACCTTCAGGAATCTGGCGTCAAACTACTTTCGAACCTCTTCTATTATTTTTAGCCAGACATCGGGCCTCATTCTTCGGAGTTTTTGCTGAACTGGCTTACACTCTACTTTTATGGAGAGTCGGTGCACCACGATGTCAGTGTCCAACCTAGGCATATCTTGGTATGACCATACGAAGACATCTTTGAATTCTTGAAGTAATTCAATGATGTCTCGCTTCATCTCCGTAGTGATACATGTTCCGATCCTTACCTCTTGTCCTTCTTCTAAGCTCACAATTTCAACTGATTCTTTGTGAGGTAGGATTTGTTTCTCGTCTTGTTCTACCATCCTCAACAAATCAGGAGATAGGTTATAGCATTGGTCATCTTCAAAATCCTGAGAATCATCCATACACACATCTCGTTCGAAAGGAAATTCTGAGTTGCTAGCAATGTCACTCGTATCATTAATATCTGGAGACCTGTTATGAGGATGAAGGCAGATACAAAGAATCAAAAGAATTCAAAACATTTGTTTGCGTGGTATGATTATGAATGACGAATGAAAGAATATTTAGAAGAAATGTTTCAAGAATCAAAGAATCCAAAAGTAATCATTTGTATGGTAATTAAATTGAGAGGACGAGAGAACATTTGCTCAAAAATGATAATAACTATGCATTTTATTGAAATAACGTTTTTTAAACATCGGCCTATTTCACAAAAGATTCTTATTACTCCTAGGCCTAGAGCAATAAGTGTGTTTTGGACATTACTCTGAATCCGCTCTAAAAACTACAGGAATCTCTTCCGCAGTCCAGTTGTCCAGAACACTTCCAGGTGTGTAGGGGCAAATGCCCGACAAACTTTCTCTTTCAGTCTCTTCTTCGTATATGACGTTGATGTCCAAGCTTTCTAGCCTTTTCTTCTATAGCTCACGTCATTGGCATGTCTCTTTCAGGATGAATGATTCCCCAGACACAAATATTTTTAATATATGAGGGAATATCATTGGTTCCCACTTGATTTCCTCTCCTGTTAACAGTCTAGCTTGTTAACGGAGATATCGTTGGCAACATATGTCTCATTTAAGACTTTCATTAGCGCGCTACGATGAACTTTTGAGCTTAGAAGCAAGGTCAACACCAAAATGCAGGCTGGTTGTTTACATAGCTGTTCCACTACATTGTATTCACTATGCTTTAGGAATTTTAAAAACTCATTGGCCTCCTCTTTGTTAACTGGCTCATTAATAGGTTTGGTTGCTTTTTCCTTTGTTTCCTAGACCATTGGGGCTTTTCCTTTTGTGGGTTGTGCCTCTTCATTTGATGTATCGTAACGCCTCCCACTACGTGTATAGGAATCCCTGTCTTGACCCTCTTTTAAAGCATCCACTAAGCTTTCATTTCCCGTAATCATTACATTGCAATCATAATTCTACGGGACCTTTTTGTTGTCTTTATAGGAGAAGACTGCAGATCTTTGGATTATGACCCTTGGTGGCATTTGAACTCTAGCTTCATTATTTTTGGGTCTCAATATGATAACCACAGGATAGTTGGTCGTTTGATTCTGCGCTACCGATCCTCCCTCTGATGCGCATATATTTCCCTCTACGGGGTCTTTGGTCTCTTTATAGAATTCTATTTCCTTATTGTTCATCATGTTTTGTACTAGGGTCCTGAACTCCATGCAATCTTGGATTTCATGCCCCACCTCGTCGTGAAACTCACAGTAGTCTCTCTCTTCTTCGGATTCTTCCCTCGAATCCAACGCGATCAATCCTCTCTTGGCCATCTCCTTCCATACCCGCCTCAACGGGGTCCTGACTTCTGCCACCTCATACTTGGTCTTCTTGTTCAAGCCTTCACTTATCCCATTCACTCCTTGGTCAGTATGACTGGGGAGTGGGTTACCTGCTACATTGGGTGTGGCTGGGTCGTCAAATCTCACGATCCCCATCTTAATGAGTCTTTCGACTAATTTTTTAAACACAGCACAGTTTTTGATAGAGTGCCCGGTGATTCCCGCGTGGTATTCACATTGGGCGTTTGTATCATACCATTTGGGATACGGGGGCTGCAGTGGCTTCAGGTAGAAAGGGGACACCACATGAGCGTTAAACAGGTTCTGGTACAACTCCCTATACGTCATGGGTATAGGGGTAAATTGTGGCCTTTCTGTGTTCTCCCTCGCGTTGGATTCTTGTCTTACAGAGCTTTGCTGATTGGTGGTCACCGTCCTGGGTTGATTTACGGTGAATGACTTAGACTGACCTTTGTTAGATGTGCTCGCATTGTTTACTTCATTGTCTTTTTTCCTCGGGGCCGACTTCCTAGCACTCTCTCCCGATTCTATCTTGCCGCTCCTCACAGCATTTTTATCATTTCCCTCGTCATCACTATGTCAGAGAAGCTTTTTGTGGCGCTTCCTAACATATGGGTGATAAAAGGGGCTTTCAAGGTGTTGATAAAGAGCATTGTCGTCTCTTTTTCTAGAAGCAGCGGCTGAACTTGTATGGTCACTTCTCTCTACCTTTGCGCGTACTGTCTGAAGCTTTCATTTAATATCTTCTCCATGTTCTGGAGAGTGATTCTGTCAGGAGTCATGTCCGTCACATGGTTGTATTGTTTCATAAAGGCCTGGGCCAGGTCCTTTCACGAGCTAATCTTAGAGCGGCTTAATTGGTTGTACCACTTAGACGCCGCCCCGACCAGACTATCTTGAAAGCAGTGGATTAATAGCTGGATATTGTTAACATATCCTGTCATTCGCCTGCAGAACATAGTGATATGAGCTTCAGGGCAACTTGTTCCATTGTATTTCTCGAATTCGGGCATTTTGAATTTAGGGGGAAGAACTAAATCTGGGACCAAACTTAGGTCATTGGCATCAATCCCTTGATGATAATCCGCACTCTCCATGGCTTTGAATTTCTCCTCAAGCCATCTACACCGTTCTTCCAATTGTTTTTGTGAATCTATCATCGGTTTTTCTTCTTCAGCGATTTCATCCAAATCGGGAACGGGCGGATAGTTCGGGTTGTTGACAAAGTTAGAGCCTGAACCGATTTGGAAATTCATCGGTATTGAAGCTCCAGCCTAAACTTGCTGGGGCATGATCGTGACAGATGGTTTCGGTAGGTTAATCTCGGGCTTCATCGGTACATGTATCGGAGTGAAGCCAGGGGGTATTGAGGATTTTCGTTAGTTTCTTCAATTTTGTCCATGGGGACCTTTCCCTTATCCGTTCCTCCCAACAGCAATTGGGATAACTGACTCATCATTTCCCTCTGGGACTCCATTTGTTCTTTCATCTCTCGCTGAATCTTGGTTAGCTGCTCTTGCATCTGGGACTGTATTTGTTCTTGCATGTCATTTTGTATCTGCTCCAATTTCTCGAGTCTCTTATCCATTGATTTTTTCATCGTACCGTAGGGGTGTGTGGTTGGTTGGTTTTCATTGGTTTCCAGGTTACTGAAATAATTTTTAATTAATTAATTAGAAAACTCTTATGGCCTTTAATGCATAATGATATGATGCAAATGCAAATGCATGAATGCAAAGAAGGTATCAATTTTGATTCAATTGCCCTTAGAAAATTTCACTTGAAAATAAAATCTTTTACATAAAGTCGAGTTACAAATAAAATTTCACTCTAACACTCAAAGTCCTAATTTTTCTAAGCAATGAAGCCAGCTCTTGTCCGCGCTCCGACTCCAAATCATATTTCATGCTTAGTGTGTCTGCCCAAACCGCTAGAGTTTACAAATAGTCCGCTACCTCCCGAATCTGGGTTATGGCCTCCCCCATGAGGTAATCTCTATTTCTGACTTGGTCTAGCGCATAGTGAAGCTGCTCTTTCCAACGATCCTCGTTTGCATCTAAAAGCAGGACCCACATCTCACAGTTTTGCAGTGACGCCTCTAACTCTTCTATTTTTCCTTTCATTTCTTCTATCTTGCTCAAGCTTGCCCTCAACTCTATTACGGTGCTGCGATTTCGATATTGATGCAGAGACTTCTCGAGTTCTGCCACTCTAGCCCTTAATTCACCTCGCTCATTTCTGCTCTCCGACATACTCTTCTTTAAATCTTCGTTTCATGCCTGAGCTTCTTGGAATTTCTTTTCCCATCGATTGGTATTGGCCTTTTCCTCTCGAATTTCATGGCTCCATTGTTCGGAAGTCTTTCCTAACCCCGCAGTCCTCATAGATAGGTGCAGCTTCTTATAGTCCGTTTTCAAGCTGTCTAGATCTTCTTCGGCCTTAATTTTTCCTTTTCTCCACTTCTCAACCTCTGACCTTTGGACATTAGCGTCTAACCTTGGTGCATATTTTCTTCCTCCAATTGTTCGATCTTCTTCCCAAGCTCCAAACTCTTCTTCTTGAAATCTTGCCTTATAATTTCCAATTCTGATGGGGACACTTGTAATTGTTCTCCGATAGGTCGAGCATTTTCTAAGCTTGGCCTAGGAATATTATCATTAATCCTCTTCTTAAACCACTCGCTATACTCGGGCGTTACCATGGAACCGACGGCTAATCTCTTCATCCAACAAGTTTGCTTTCAGGCATCTGATAACTCCCAAACTCTCTTCTTATAATGAGCACCCTTAAAAGAGAATTCACTCTGAGCAAGTCCGTAGGTCGTGGGTACAAACTGCCTCGACTTATATTGCCTCAAGGCTATCAACAGAGAATACCCGGTAGCTCCCCAAATTCCTAACAATAGCACCCAATCGAAGTTACCACATCGGTACATGATCTCATCAGGAACCATCCAATAAGCTCTCCACTCGATCTCCCCCTCCTTGAGGTTTTGAAGAATGTCCATCCACTTCTCCTCCGAGATATCCTCTTTCCTCTGTATAGTTGCCTCTTCTTTTAACTGGGAATAACTTTCGGAAAAGACCCGATAGGAAACCTTGTCTACCTTCCAAAAGTGCCCGTGAAACCATGCCATCAACAACTGTGCACATCCAATAAATCGCTCCTCGCCTGCCTTCCGACATGAGCTCAAAGATCTGAACGTTTCTGCCAATATCGCCGGTACCGGTGTGATTCCCTTTTTAAGACGATCGAACAAGTCAATGACTGCCTCGTCTACGTGCCTCAACACCTTAGGAAAAATCACTAATCCGTAGATGCTTAAGGCAAATATATCGACCCTCTTTCTTTCATCTCGATGCATCAAGATCAAATCTCGCAAATTCTCCCAAAGGATACATTTGCTATCTCCCTTTTGCTGAATCCGAGCAGTGACCCAAGGCTCACTCATCCCAGAAATGCTCATCAGCTTCTTTACGAAAGTCTGACTACTAAAAACTCAGGCATAAGTCTTCCGGACCTGAATCTTTGGACACTTAAGCAGCGTAGTGTATTCCTCCATGGTAGGTACCAAATCCACTTCTCCAAAAGTGAAACACTTGTACACAGAATTCCAAAACTGCACCAAGGCTCGGAACAAATTCTTATCCACTCTAACGTCTAGCAAGTAGGATATGTCACCATAGCTTTCGTAAAACAACTGCTTGATCCCTTCATCCCAACTAGCCTAAATGTCTATCAACTCTTGCAACTCATTCTGTATTACATTGACGTGAGTGAAATCCTGCAGCTCCGATACATACCCTTCTGCCAAGCTATCCCTCTCTCTGATTGTAGCCTCTCCGACCATGCACGAACGGCCGCGTTATCCTCGACTTTACTAAGAAATTCATTCTCCATGTCAAACTTCTAACTTAGTAATTGAATACGGATTAACACCTCCTTTAGTATGCAATGTCATGCAAAAAAGACAATCAAAACGAAACACCGGTTCGTACCAAATAATAGCGATAGAATGCAAGCACATAAACAATAATTATAACCCATATACAAGTAAGTACTAAGACTCGACGCGGCTTCACCCAAGGATAGCTCCTAAGGTTCACTATATGTGGTTTAGTTCTAGGGATAAGGTACCCGAACCAACAGATTCCTCAATCTTCACCAATTATAGGCTCATATAGATCAAGTTCGGTTCGGGGGGATACATTTCCCTATGACCATGCGGAGATGAAAACCTCACGAAATCATAGGTACGGATGTACCCTAGAAGCAATCCACTAGCTCATGCAGAGGTGAAAAACCTCACGAAAGCGCTCAATCTTCACCCATTATAGGCTCATATAGATCGAGTTCGGGTCGGGGGGATACATTTCCCTATGACCATGCGGAGATGAAAATCTCATGAAATCATAGGTACGGATGTACCCTAGAAGCAATCCACTAGCTCATGCAGAGGTGAAAAACCTCACGAAAGCGTAGTTTCTTACTTCCACTTAGAAGGTGTGACCACAGTGGTCGTGAAATGAAATGCAGCATTATTCTACAAGACCCATACCGAAATAATCATACAATCAAATGCAATCGAAAGACACGTTATTTTTAAAACAAATTTTGATTTTTGACAAAAGGACAGCAAATAAACGATTTTATGGCTCAACTTTCTAGCGTCCCCAGCGGAGTCGCCAAGCTGTCAAAACCATCCCTCAATTTAAAAATTTTGAATTTTTTTTTAAAAAAAGGGGGGAAAGTCGACTTTTGAAAAATAAATACATGGAGTTGCCACCGATCTTTTGTTTTGGTATGATCAGATCACCTAAAAATGAGGTTAGTTTAATAAAACATTTTTGGTTTATTAAAACACCAACTATGGTCTACGAAAATTTTAGAAAACGGGCTCAGGAGTCGGTTACGTATGAGGAAGGGTTAGTACCCTCACTACGCCCAAAATTGGTACCAAATTGATTAAATATTGTCCTTATGTCTAAAATTAAAAATGTTTTTGAAATGTGGTTCTTTTTTAATAACATTTGAATAACCCGAGTTGATTGTCAAAAATCTTCTTGTTTCGACGTCCGAAAATTTATAATTTGAAAATCACAAAAGGGTGCTCAAATATTTAGTCCAACGGAACACCGAAACCCAGCACAGTAGGGCACGATTCCTCGAATTTCCAAACATCAAATATAGCCTTTGTTTTAAAGGGTTTTCTTAAAAAACATGAGTGAAAACCTAAAGGAATATTCGATTGTTTTGAACAAACGAGAAATCACAACCCAGCACGATAGGGCATGATTCTCGAATTGTCAAACACCGAGTATTGCCTTCGTTTTAGAGGATTTTTAGAAGACCTTAATGGAATCTTGAAGGGATATTTGATTATTTTGAGCAAATGAGAAATTGCAACCTAACACGTTAGGGCACGATTCCGCGAATTGCCAAATATCAAACTTTGCCTTCGTTTTAAAAACTTTTTAAGAGGCACGAGTGAAAGTTTGAAGGGATATTCGATTATTTCGAGCAAACGCGAAATTGCAACCCAACACGTTAGGGCACTATTCCGCGAATTGCCAAATATCGAATCTCGTCTTCGCTTTAAAGAATTTTTAAATGAATACTCGTAAAACTAGCTTAAAACGCATTGATTTGATTTGAAATAAGACGAAATTGATCACAAAATTTGGGTTTTATAAAACCACATTTCAAAAATCAAGTGTAGAACGATGAATGAGGTAATATGTGTATGCATAAAAATACGACAATTAAAAATGAAAATAATACAATCAACTACAAGAACTTAAATGAATAAGCATAACTAGCTTGGAAACATAACCCAATTTCAATCATGCATGGAGAATAATAAACATGGCGATATGAAATAATGAACAAATGAATAATGCAAACATAATTATGGCATAACAAAAAAATGATTACTATTAGATACACAAAACAAAATGCAAATCGGAGAAGCAATATGGTATGAGATCATTTTAAAACAATGATAAGTACTTAATATAGATTTTATATAATGAATTAATGGATTTTAAAAAAAAAAACTAGAGGTATGTAATCGTTTAAATGTGCATTATAGAATAGAGATTTTTAAGGTTAAATAGTATGCAAGGTGTTAAAAATATAAAAATAAATACGCACAATAAAGAAGAATTTAATGATGTATAAAAATATGAAAATAGTATTAAGATGTGAGATTCTAAATCAAAATAGTATGTGAGAAAATACGTTCTAAAAACAATTTATATACATAAGGATATCTATATAGTAAAATTTAAAAAACTTCATAAAATAAATTAGATATGACTTAAAACGTACATAGAATTAAATGAATTTTATTATGGATTATATATATATTAGTTTTAAGAATATACTTATATATATAAAACTATATGCATAAAATAACATGGATTCAAGGGTATATTTATAAACCAAATATACATGCCAATACATACATATACATGCATAATAATCAATTGAATAATATTTAAAACATGCATGCAAAATGTAATATGATAACAAAAATGTATGAATGGATTCAAAGTCATGTATGAAATAAAACAACTTTACTATAGACTATGTATGAGTATATATATATTAGCGTATATACAAAAACATTTTTTTAAAAAAAGGATAGCATACGACATGACAATTCGATTGCCGCAACTATAACAAATAAGTAGGTGATATAGATAATACGGTTAACGCGAATGAACAAATTCGAATAAAGTGTAAATAACATGGAATGAATCTAAAAAGAAAACTAATTGAAGTCACATTAAAACGGAAGGATAATTCGCAAATACAAATAAGGGCCAGCACATAATGTATACAAATATACAAGGATCAAAACTGGAATTATTCCAGACTCCAAAACGTTGTGTACAAGTGCGGGCTAAAGTGCAAACGCATGCGAATCGCAAGGGCAATTTTAAGAAAATGAAACACAAATGTGAGCTGATTGAACTGAGGCGCGAAGAGAGAGGGACCGAGGTTGAGAATATCCCATCAGCGACCAGACACGCGGATCTTGAGCGTGTGCGGGTCGGGTCATCGGGTTGTAGCCTTGAACATAGTCGTTTTGAGGCCATTAATTTGGCCTAAAATGGTGACGTACAGAGGTCCCTTATAGCCACCGAAGTAAACCCTAATATGTTTGCAACCATTCACAAAAAAAAAAGAAAAAAACTAGGACTCTCTCTCAATCCTCCACCGACCAACAACCTTTCGAAGGTCTGTTCCTCTGCCTTTCCTTTTGACTCACACGAGAGTCAATCAAGGCTTCCTCGAGTCGAAAGATTCGTGAGTCTTGCTTATAGCCCCAAATCGCCACTTAGTTTCAATCATGGTGAAACAAGCGTGGATTCGAAGGCATCAAACGCAGGTAAGTGTCGTTTCCTCTCTTTTTTTTTGTTATTTACATTCGATCAAAAAAGGGTAAACGAGAAGGTCAGAGAGAAACAAGTGACAGGAATTGCGAATAAATCACCTTTTTTCGTCTATTGCTTTTCTATTGCGTATATTGTCAGTGTTGGTATTTGTAACCTTTACAACCATTAAAGATCCTGGCTTTATAGCCGAAAAGAAGAAGGAAAAATAATAAAAATAAATCAAAAGAATTCAAAATTTGTTCTTTGTTTTTTCTGCTCTATGCTGTTGTTGCGTTTGTCTTGTTCGCAGGTACGGAGCAAGGCGCGTGTACGGGGGTCGTGTTGGCGCTTGGCATGGGCGTACGAGGGCTGTTGACGTGGAGGCACGAGCGGCGATTGGGCTGTACGGTGGCTGAAGGCTGCGGCGCCTCTGCTGCTAGGACTAGGGTTTGGTGAAATTTGTTTAGCATTTGGGCTGTTTGGGCTCATTTCGAGTGTTGGGTTAGTCTTTGGGCATGGGGTTTTAATCATTGGGTCTAGGTATTGGGCTTGTAACAGGACATTAATTAATGAACTTTGTTTTTGTTTATTCATTTTGTATATAAATTTATATTTAGGGTTTTTAGCGAGCCCGGGCCAAAATTGGTCACTACATTGGGTTTTAACATTCAAGGTATATTTTTAAACGAATCGGTTTGGACAAAATTTGAAGTTATTTTTATTTCGAGTTGAACTAGACTTGGACAAACATAAATTATATTAACATCAGTGATTTAATAACAGGATCGGTAGTTGAACCAGTCAGACCATTGGTTTGACAATCCAACAATAATTAAAAAATTCTCAAAAACATTAAGCATTTATAAAACCGGTTCAAATACCAATTTTTTGTCCCAACTTCTGTTTTTCTATCAATTTTGAGCATTTTGTCACAAGTTAGTTCAACCCCTATGTGTCAGAGTATGCCCAAAGACCAATCATAAGATGATTATAATCACATACTTGTTTTACCTTATTTGTTAATATAAGACATTGTCATTGTTATTTTAGTTTCTTTTTCTATGTGTGTAAATGAACTGATTAATAACAAAGTCTTGAGAATAATATGATAATTCTTAAAAAGTCCTTAGTCAAGTATTATTGTGGGCTTGGACAATAATAATGCATTGAGACTAATGTGTAGTTGATTGATGACAAAGTATTGTCATTGACATAGGGATGTCAAAATCAATACATGAGAATATGTTAGAGAACGACATATTGGACTGACCCATTATGAGTATGTTTCTTGAATTATTATGTAATAGTCACAACATTACTCATAGTGATAACTATGTCTACAATCCTCAGACTTGAGATCATCATTGTCCTAATATCGTGAGTTGTATATTTTGATACAGTCAAATGTCTACTGTAATAGATTGTACTATAAAGACTGATATTGGGTATGCCACAATCTTTGCAGTGGGATATTATTGATCAAGATAGGATTTGTCCCTCCTACATAATGGGAGCAATATTTAGGCCACTTGATGGAGTGAGACTAGAAATGTATGGTCATATTTAGTTTATATGAGATACCACACTTATTTGTTTATTGTAGTCTACTCAGAATATCAAGAAATATGAGATTGGACTATACAAGTGTAATTATTCTATGACCTATGTCCAATCTAGATATAAATGATAAAATGATATAATACATGAAAAATTTTATCACAAAAAGGTTATGTCGAATCAAGACTTTTTATAACTTGGGTAGCAATGACGTATTGCTAGATGCCACTCATTACTTGTGAAATTAAAAATGTTCTAGTATTACTACTAACATTACAAGAGTCTACAAGGTCACACCCTATGGTTGAAGCGAACATAATCCAAACACAGTTGGTATTTGACAGTTAAATATTGAATGTATTATATATACAAACTTATTGTACACGAATAGAGAACATAGTTAAAATTAATATATGAATTTGATTCATATATAAATATTAACTAAATATAGTTTACATAAATTATTAAAATAAATAGTTATAATAAAAAATTTGGTCAAAGATAAAAACATGGAAGTTAATATTCTTTTAGAAAGAATATAATGTTTTAATAATTTCCACATGTTTCTCCAAAGGAATGGTTTCATTTTTTTTATGTGATATTAAAGAAAAAAGAATAGAATCCCTAATAGTGTGGATGTTTCCAAGAAAAAAAGATTAAAGAGGATCTAACAACCATTTATTATATTATTCTCTCTGAAAGGTTTAATGAGAGTTTTATTGTTTGTTCTTTAACTGGGTGGACTACGTAGAGGTCGAGACGTTTTTGTTGTGGCTTGGGATCGATATTGCGCAAGGGGAACAGATTGAAACAGGTATATCTTCAACCTTGTTTCAACCTGATTCGTTTCTTGTACTTGGATCTATAGTTGTTGATTGTTGATTTTTTTTTTCGTTGCGCCACAAGGCATACCAATATTCCAACACTATGTCTATACCGATATACTGACTAATTCTTTTATTCAATCAATCCGATAATTCATTACAATACATAGGCTTAATCTAAAACTGACCCCACTACTGTAAAAGATTTGGCATGTGAGGAATTTTATTTATTTATTTAGTTGTGCAATGAGTGAAGGATTGATTTTGTTTTCTCTACTTTATCTTTGGCTTGAATTGGAAGTTTGTTGCTTATAAGATAATGTTAGTGTCTTAAAGCAGATACAAGACATCACCATTTATATGGCCCTATTTACATTGTCAATCACTTTCCCACATTCACCCTCCATTGTACGGACAATGAAGTTTTTAATTAAGTCTCATTTTGCCTTACCTAAGCATGAAGTGGCATTAACCCTTCATTAATAATTTTATTATTTCTAAAAAGTGTGTTTATAAAATATTGGTTTTCATAGTTTTTTCTTTAATTTCACATCATTTCATCATCTATTTTTATGATATTAGGTGGGTTCAGATTAATAAAATTTTTAATTGTTAAGAGGAAGGGTGAAGTTAGAAAAAAAAAATTAGGAGTTGAGATAAAATTATAAAATTTTAGAATGGTAGAACTAAAAATTTTGTATTAGAAATGCTATTAATTTTTAGAAAGGTTAAAAATAATTTTTTTCTTTTTTAATTAATAGATAAAAAGGCCTAAATTAATAGTTTTATGTTTTTAGAGGGGCTTAAAAGAAAATTTCACATTTAGCCAAGAAGGCCTTAATTATGGCTTATTGCTAACATTATAAAGGTAAAGGATCAAAGTATGTCAAATCATGTTAACAACAGTAGTTAACACTATCGTAAATTTGGACTAACTATTAACATTGTAAAAATAGAGTGACCTGATTATGTCAAATTAATGTAAATAGATTAAATTTCAGATTTCAACATAGTAGAAGGACTGAAACTAGAAATAGACGAGGAACAAATATTTAGGGATTTTGGGTGTACATTGTGAGCTTGCTGTGGCAAACAAGAGGGCGACTGGTAGGAAGGCCCATGGGGTCCAATAATTCCCAAAACATTTGTAAAAGGTCTAATTTTGCCCACAATCCCACTACTCTTCAAACTTTTGCAACTGGTCCCCCCTACTTTAATTTAAGGAATGTACAATCCCACTACTCTTCAAACTTTTGCAACTGGTCCCCTCTACTTTAATTTAAGGAATGTAATGTTTCTACCTGTATAATTCAAAAATTAAAATGCTTAGCAAATATTCAAATTTAATAGAAGTTAATTAAATAATTTTTATCAATTGAACTTTAATTTTTAAATTAAACCTTTAAATATAAAAAAAATCATATAATCAAATTTAATGAAAATTGAAAATTCGTTATCATCGTTATCAATTAAACTTTGATTTTTAAATCAAACAAGAAAAATAATTAAATTATTAAAAAAATACAGAAGGAAAAAAATTCAAAAAAAAATCAAAAAATAAAAATTCGAAAGATACTTTAATTATAGATTTAATTTTAACTCAATTAATATTATTATTGTTATTTTATAAATATGAATTCAAACACACTAAAACGCATTCGAAAAGGGTATGATAATTTGGGATTATGACACACCATCCAACTAATAGATTCATTTACTCCAAAATTCACCTTAAAATTAAAGAGAAAGAACGAAGGAAAAGTGATAAAAGCTATCACAAAAGGATTACTCCTTTTGTCCTCTAAGACGGTGATACACAACTTAAGTTAGATTAGATTTAGGATGGATTTGGATTGATGTTGGAGTACGGTACGTGTAGTTTATTTTTTGTTTTGCGCTACAATATCATTACAATATTTAATCTCATTATCATTGCTATTTTTACACTAATCGTAAGTAAACGCACCACCCATCCAAATCCATTCTTAATATCTAATCCATAAATTAATTTTCATTTTTCTTTAATTTGAAAATGCAAATTGTTAGAAAGAAATTTTTTAAATCCATAAATAGAGTAAAAAATTATAGTGTGTCTCAATTATATATATATATATTAATTTAAAATATATCATAAGTTTCTGTATTATTTGTAAATTTAAAATTTAGTCTCTGTATTTTTATTTTTAGGAATTTAGTCTTTTTACTTTTTATATCTTAAAATTTAGGTCCAATTGTTAATACTATTAAGTTTTTTTTTAATTTTAAAATGCAATACCAACAAATTTAAAACAAAAAAATGACAGTGTTAACAATTGGATCTAAATTTTAAAATATAGAAAGTTGACAACGTTTGGTTCCGGAAAATATTTTCTATTTTCATTTTTTTATTTTTTTAAATTGAAAAACACGTTTGATAAATAAAATAAAAATTTGTTTTTAATAATGGAAGCATAAAAACATGTTTAATAACTATTTTTCTGTAATCGAAATAAAATAAAAAAATTTACACTCTGTATGGATTCAAACCAAAGTACAAGATCTAATATTAGAAAAACTATTGAAAAAAAATATTTTTGAGTTTATAAGGCTTTGAACCATAGTCAATTAATTTGATATTAAAAATTATTGTTTTCATCATTTTCACTTTTACAAAGCATTTTATAATAAAAAAATAAAAAAATTTAATTGTTTTTTAATTTTCACATATTTTTCATTTTCCTCAAATCATTTTTAAAAATTTCAACATTTTCTTCAATAAATTCCATTTTCAAAGAAAACAAAAATAAATGAAACTAAACAAAATTTTGAGACAAATAAAAGTACAAAAACTAAATTTTAAATTTACGAGAATTATAAAATTATATTTTTATTTCTTAAATATACAATAATAAGCCTTTTTAAATCTGATTATAATGTAAAAAACTCCGGCCGTCAATCTATCAAATATTAAATCATATTCTTTCTTCTTTTCTCTATTAAAAAAGAAGGGAAATTCAACATTTCAATGCACAAACATGATCATCGGCAACAATGGCAAACAAGAGTAGAAAATAATAAAACAACAACAAATTTGAAAATTGAAAATTGAAACAAAAGGGCTAATAACAAACTACAAAGTTTGTTTTGCTCACAAATAGTACAAAAAGAACAGACATTGATAAATTTTTTTTTTTGTATCAGACCAATGTACATGAAAACGAAGGCAAAAATTTAAAAAAAAAAAATTTTGGGGTACATACACACCCCTAAATATGTCCAAAAGCTGCTGCTGTGAGTCTCTGCATATCCTTACCACATATGTCTGGATTTTGTAAAGGTTCATGTTGTAGTGGTAGCTGCTGTTGTCGGGTCTGAGGCCACCACATATCGTTTGATGATGATGATGAACTATTCGTTAAGTAACAAGGCTCTGATTTGATCTCGATATTGTAATAAGATTGTGGGGTTTGATTTTGTAAAGCAGCCGCCATTAATAAAGGGTTTTTAAGAAAC
The DNA here is from genome assembly GCF_007990345.1 of Gossypium hirsutum. Taxonomy (NCBI): domain Eukaryota; kingdom Viridiplantae; phylum Streptophyta; class Magnoliopsida; order Malvales; family Malvaceae; genus Gossypium; species Gossypium hirsutum. Next base: position 83,410,968 of record NC_053435.1, read on the forward strand.
TCAGTCCATTTGGTTTCTTCTTCTTCTTCTTCTTCTTCTTCTTCAGTTTGTGTTTGAACCAATCCCCAAGTTGAGTTATTGGCTGAGCCACCGGTGGTGGTTCCATAGTATAAGGGTCCATAAGAGGCGGTCATGGGCGGTGGAAATTCAGGGTTGAACCAGTTAGAGGAGAGCTGTGGTGGTGGTGGGGGCGGCGATGTATATTGATGAATTGGATGATGACCCACCAAAGATGGCTTGTTGCTTCCACTTCCTTCGCCATTTTCGACCTCGGAGAGTGGCTTGTGAGTGACAGGGTCGATGCCTTTCTGTTTAAGCTTCTTTTTCAAACAAGAGTTCCATAGGTTCTTGATTTCATTGTCGGTTCTTCCTGGTAATCGTGCAGCAATTTGAGACCACCTAATTGAAAACCGAGAAAAACCCAGAATTCTCCATAAAAATCCCAATAAGAAGAAGAAGAAACATATATATATATGTGTGTATATGTATATGTATATGTATATACCGATTCCCCAAAACTGCATGAAGTTCAATTATGAGATTTTCTTCTTCTTGTGAAAATGTGCCTCTCTTTAAATCAGGCCTTAAATAATTAATCCACCTCAACCTGCAACTCTTCCCACACCTCTGTAACCCTGCCAAATCATCCATATTTTTTTATAAACAATTCATCAACACATACATGCATACATACATATATGTATATGTATATGGTACCTACCAGCTTGTTTAGGGATGGAGCTCCAGCAACCATGGCCATACTTTGTAATATGCCTTAAAAGCTTTTCATCTTCTTCAGGGGACCAAAGACCTTTCCTAAGCTTTTGCTTGTAACAACAAGATTGCCTTCCCATTTTTGAGACCAGACCAAAGTTACAATGAGTATAAGAAAAAGATACAGACAGAACAGAACACACACTTCACTGATTCCTAGGTGGAAAATTTGTCAGATATCAAACAACCATGTTTTCTTTTTTGCATATTAGAATGAAAGATGTGGATTTTGGTTAAGGAGAAGCAAGAAAAATGAAGATGTTGCTTAGAAAAGGGCGTCGAATTAATATATAAGAGAGAGAAAAGGCGCATTCAAATAAGCCCCCCCACCTCTTTTTATTTATTTATTTATTATCATTCTATCATATGGGGTCGGAGATGAGTTAACCCGAGTTGCATGTGTCTCACCAAAAGAACTGCGATTGATGTCTTCTCCGGTGGGACATTTTTTTTTATTATAAAAAATTCATCCATAAATTATTAATTTTGTTTTAATTTAAAAAGATAATATCAATAATAAGTAAGAGTACAATATAATATAAAATTATCAACCAATTTCAGACATTAAGCTAGAAACCTCAGCCATCATAATGTCATGCACTGTTCAATAAGGTTCTTCAAAAATCCTCAATACAACAACTATTGTTATAGTCAAACTCTTCATACTATTCACCACATAATTCTTTATGCCTCAAGACATGATTCACACGAAAATCCTTTATCTGTTGCAAACATTCCCTCACTCTATTCCATAGTTAACTTTGATCCAGAGTTTGACCATTTAAGAAATTAACTGTTTTTATACAATTTATCTCAAGGATCTCGAAGTCTCAATAGATTAGCTTCGAACATTTTTCGTCAGGATGGAGGGAAAGGAGGCATTGTAGTTTACTTTCGAAAATAAAAATTTTCATACAAGGGGTTTAATTTTTAAGAAATTATTAGTATAACCCCTAAATTTTTTTATTCATTTCTAATCCATAAAAAACAAATTTTGGCCCCTGATTTCCCCCCTTTATCATTATCTGAAAATGGAAATGCATTGTTGACAAGGACAATCACCATAAATGAGAAACAGAGCAAAGCTGCTATCTTTTTCATATATACATATAAATACATACATGTACATGTACAATATTGAAAGTGACTACGTAGTTTGTATTTTATGAAATCAACCAACATATTTTTCAGTAACATGAACTGCAACAACAGCTATCAGGTTTATCAGCAAGGAAAATTATAGCCCAACCCCACCATTCTTTTTGGTACAATATGACTTTATACATCACCCTGAAAAGCTCAGACTTTAATGGTGGAACGTGTCATTAAGTTTAGCGGGACTAGTTATAATTTTCAAAAAACATAAATATTTTAAAAAACTCAAATGAAATTTGCCAAAAAATTGAGGGAGGGGGATTAGTTAAAATTTTTAAACACTTTGAGAGTATTGAAGGGAGCTAATTAAATTTTTTTTTTAAAAATTGAAGAGCATAATGAAAATTTTTCAAATTTTAGGCAAAATTCCAAATCATTAGCTGTCTTAAAAGGCATGGCCCGCATTGAAATGTAAAATCCGTTGGAATCTTTAATATAATTATTATTAACAAACCGATCATTGACGGCAGGGCAGGCATTAATTCACACGTTCTATAGACATTAAACAAAAAAAAAGGTCAGAATTCTAGTTTTAGTCCCTCTATTATGTTGAGGTTTACGGTTTAACCTCTACTTTAATTTGGAGTAATAGATCCAAATTGATAACATTCTTAATTGCTACCGATAAAATGTTAACTTCTAATTGATAGCAATTCTAATAGTGTTAACATATTCATAAAATTTTATTTCACCTCTTTAATAATAACAGATCAAATTATATTATATTAAAGGTTAAAATATTCATAAATTTTTGTATTTTTCCAAAATTTGAAATTTAGTCCTTATAATTTTATTTTTAAGAATTTAACCTCTCTATTTTTTAAATTTTAAAATGCAGGTTCAATGGTTAATAATATTAAAATTTTAAAATCTAAAAAGTAAAGAGATTAAGTGTGGGTTTAGATAAATAGAACGGTGCGTTTAACTTATTTTTTATCTTATATTACAATATTTAATTTCATCGCCACTGCAGTTTTACATTAACCGTAGATAAACGTATCATTCATCCAAACCCACCTTAAATTCTATAAAATAAAAATGCATAAACTAAATTCTAAAAAATATAAAAAAAGAAAAACTTATGACATATTTTTATCCTAACCCAAATTAAAATAAGAGGGTGAGATGGGATTTAGGGTTGGACGTCCATTAAGTTTGAAGGGGGTCCCATGCAGGAGACTGAAGCTTGGGATCAACGGTTGATGCCGACATGAAAAGGGTATCATCTGATTGATCAGACGGTTGAGAACAAGTTGATGAAGTCAATTGTTGTGCGTGCAAAATCGTGGAGGGCCAATTATATACGAACATATGCATACAGATATCAGATCTCTATGCCATCTTTATGGGTCCCAGAATGTCTCAAATTAAATATATAAATTGTGAATTTAATATTTGTTTTTTTTTAATTTCACAAATTTTAGTTTATATAATTTTAAATATTAAAATTTTTGTTCTATCCAAACGATAAAATTTAAAGTTATTAGGTCAAATATTGCTATTAGTTTCATACTATACAAAAGTTGTGGATTCAAACATTGTTCTCGAATTTCATCATTTTTAGTATTTAAAAATTTTGTATTTGGTATTAATTCAAATGGTAGCCATTAAATTTACTAACTAAAATAGTGAGACCTTTTTGTAAGTATTATATGAAAATAATAAGCTAGCATGATACTACACTTGTGGTAATATATTTGCCGCATAAAATTTTGAAAATAGTAGAATTTAATTGCTACTACTTGGGTTGAGCTAAAATTTTGAAATTCAAAAAGTATATAGACAAAAAACGATCAAATTAAAATACAAGGATTAAATTCACAACTAATAACATAATTTGACCTATTTTCAACCATGTTCTTCACTGTTCTATACATAACATAGTGCAATTACAAATAACTATTACAAAACATAACATACGAATAATTGGATAAAACCCAATCATGACATATGCATATATTAGGACTAGAGACCTACACATCATAAATGCATATGATAAGACTCAAATTTAGGAACCAATATAAAACACAATGTATGAATAATTGGATAAAGTCCAACCATGGCAAATGCGCACATGTTAGGATTGAAGACTCACACATCATAGATACATATGATGAGACTCAAATTTAGGAACCAATACAAAACACAACGTAGGATAAAATTCAACTATGGCAAATGCACACATTTTAGGATTGAAGACCCACACATAATAAATACATATGATGAGACTCAAATTTAGGATTCAATATACAAAATGAATAATTGGATAAAACCCATCTATAACAAATGCACATATTAAGACTAAAGACTCGCACATCACAAATACATATGATAAGATTCAAATATAGGAACTGGATAAAACCCAACCATGATGAATGTACATATTAGAATTAGATATTCACATATCCTAAATACATATGATGAGACTCAAAATCTAAATATCTCGGTCTTAGTTTGATTATTTGAATCTAGATCTTAACATGATTAGCAAGTTGCTTAATTTCAACCTTGGGTATTTTATTTAAATCCATGGACTAATGGAAAGTTTGAATTTTTGAAAGATTTGTAAACAAAGTTGATGGATTTTCTTTTGGAAAAAAGTTGAGAAAACGTAGAATTTTCACATCTTCTTTCACAAAGGCAAGAGCCTTTTCCTTTTCATAAGTTTCTTTTTCATCCTATATATAAGAGAAATTGACTTTGCTTTATTACATTTCATATTCATTTGACTAAGGCATTAAAAGTTGTAAGCCAATAAAGAGAACACAGAGGAAGGCTCATACTGATAATAATAGGAGGCGTGCGGGACCCTTTGCCGGCAGATTTGGACCGCTCATTAGGACTCCTCCACCGACACATTTTTCATTATTATTATTGACTATTTCCTTTTTATTTTCTTCAATTTCTCTAACCAATAAAAATACAAATGAATTGAAAAAAAGTGTTTTTATTCAACTATTAATTTGAAATCACAAACCTATCATTATTAGTTTATGAAAAGTGCAATAGAATATGATTTTGGAATAATATATGATATTTGTTACATATATTTTATCAAAGAGGTTGCTCCGAGACTCAAGGGTGAAGTTAGAAAACCTTTTTAAGGGGTCGAAATTAAACTGTAATTTTTAGTATAGTAAAAATATAATTTTATCATTTTAATAGTTTATATCTTTATAATTTTTAAAGAATTAAATTAACTTTTTTATCATTTATAGGGAACAAAGTGTAAATTTATCTTTACTAATTTAAAATTTTAAAAATTTTAAAGAGTCTAAATAAAAAATTTCTCATTTTAGGGGGCAGGGCCTCTGCCAGCCCCTGTCGAGACCTTGATTCCCTAAAATGAAAAAGCATACTTTTAACTTTTGAAGTTTTATAAAAATGTTGCTCCGAGACTTTGACTCCATAAGATGGAGAATTATGCTTTTTAACCTTTGAAGTTTGTAAAAGTTTAAGTAAATAAATAGTAAAATTATAATTCCCTCAAATAATAAAATTTTAACTCAATATTCTAAAAACTACAAATATATATGCCAATATAATGATAAAATTATATTTTAACTCTTATGAAAATATATAATTTAATTTTAATCTCTTAGAAAAAATTTCTAACTTCGGTCATGTTGTCGACCTAATGAGAAGATTTGTGTTATGCTGCTTGAGTTAGAGACAACTAATCAAGAGAAATACGTGGCTTATGAAGGTCTTGCTTAAATACCTCTTTGGAGTCAATGGAGTCGGGACAATGACCCAACGACCAACTTCCTCCCATATCCCAATCTAGCTCCTCTCCTTCTCGCCTTCTCCCCACGACGTATTGCAGCTCTGGCCCTATCGGGTGAACCGCATTTCTTGACTCCTTCATCTTCTTACCATTATATCATCAGTACTTTTTAAAAAGGTTTAATTGTAGCAAACGTCCTTAAACTATGCTACAGCAAGTAAAACTATTACTGAAATAATATACGAGAACATATCTCAATACGTATACTAATACATTGAGAATTCAATTAAAATGCTTTGAATTTTAAGTACTAATTTAAATTATAAGCAATAGTTTAAGGGCATTTAGTGAAATTAATACTTTTTTCAAAATAAATGATATCATTGCGATAATCAAAGGTGAAATTGTTTCTAATTATTCCACAAATAATAAACATAATTATTTAATATATTTGAAATTATTACAGAAAAAGACCAAAGCATATGTTAGGCAATTGCTTTGTTTATATTAGAACAATATGATGGAAAAAGATTCCTTCTATTTTATCTATATATTTATTTATTTATTTCAAGTAGTAGAAAGACTATTACTTAATTTTATTTAAAAAATTACTTAATTAGGTTTAGGTTTTGAAAATAAAATAAAAATTAATACATTACATAAGCACTTGAATTTTGTCTTTTTTTATTTGAATAAGCCCTTATATTTGTATTACATTCAAATAAACTCTTAAATTAGAATTGATATCCGAATTAGCTCTTAATCTTTGACTTTATCAAAATAACTTACTTTTACACCAATGGTTTAGCACCCAGATAATACGGGCTCAAACCCTATTATCCCCCTTCTCCCTCCTCTTATATCGTAATGATAAAAAAAGCTATTTGAAACTATTAAAAGCATAAGGGTTTATTTAAATAAAGTGATAAAGTTGAAGGACTTATTTAGTATTTTAACCCCAAAATTGAAAAACACCATCTTTTAGCAAATTGTTTCATGTAAAAGGCAAATATACAAACAACTTAAAGCTCTTTGAGCATCTTATAATGAGGCTTCTTTGACCTTAGCAATGTCCCAATCTACCTATCCAAACAATATCAAAATTATAAATTAATTAAAAAATATATTTTTAATTAATTATATAAATAATTGAATGCTTTAAAGACTTACAAGGCCGGTCGGCCTCTATGTTTTGTTTTTGTTTTTTTTTTTAATGTTTAGGTTGCTTTTTTATTAATTTAAATTTGGTTCTTATAGTTACATCCTTTTCCACACAAAGGGAAATTTGTTTTCCTATGATTTGGGTTTATGAAAAGAAATATATAATTATTTTGTAAAGTTGCTTCATGGTGCATGCTTTAATTGGACACCATTATTAATCATAATTGCTTTTGAAATTTTAGGTAGCTTTGGTCCTTCTTTGGAAGATATGGAAATATAATATATATATATTGTTTTTAATATTCAAAATTATCATATTTGTCTCTTGTATGTTAAAATTTTTATTCCAAATGTTTAACATACAAAAAAATATACTTCTCATATTGATTGGAAATTTACAAAAGATAATGTATCTGAATTACTATAAGCAGAATTAGAAAGTACAAATCGGATATAACCTAAACCAATGGCAGAATGTGCCATTGAGTTTTTGAGGGGCTACTTAAAATTTTTAAAATTTTCAGGAATTTAATTAAATTTTTTTAAAAATTTTGAGAGGATTAAGGAGAATTGTCAAAATTTTTGAAAGGTCTAATTAAAAAGTGTAGAACTTTTGGAAGGTTTATTTAAAATTTCTAAAATTTTTAAGGGGGAATTTAAAGGGCATATTGAAAAATTTTCTATTTTTTAAAGGGGCAAGACCACCTCTAGCTCCAACTACATTCCACCCCTGACCTAAATCAAAATAACTCTGAATAGGATCTACACTAACATGATAAATAAACTTCTACATTGTGATCAATCCCTTTCGTGACTTGACTTCTTTATCACGAGACATTTTAAATTTTGATAATTTAAGTTTGGATTCAAATCCTAACTCTGTGCTTAACCTTGCACGACCTTAGGTCACTATATGTGGGTTCAATTAATAAACGATTAAATGCGCAACATTAATATAAAATGTAAAATATGTGATTATGCCACATTTTTATTTAAAGTTGAAATTATGAATTAAGATAGACTGAGTTGTTCCGGCAACGAAATGTAACATCTAGCATTAAAATCCAGTGATCAGACCAGGTGTGTGGTGCCATATTTGGTTGCTTTTATCATATAGTAGAGGGACCTAAATCACAATTTGACCATAAATTTTCAAATACATTTTTCAATTAATTATCATCCAATAGTGCCCATGAAAAAAGTATAAAGCAAAGCCAAGAGAGGTCATAAATTAGAAAGAAAGAAGGATTAGGAGATGGCCTACAAGGAGTAGAAATATTGAAAGGAGAGATTGAGATCAAAGCAAGGGTGTCACCATAATATTTTTCTATTTGTCTAGGTACATTGCTTGCACTTGCACGACTGTGTGCTAATTGAGCCCCCCAATCAACCCTATTATCAAAATTTTAGATTCTTTATATTTTGTCATCACTCAAGTGGCCGAGTTTGAACTGTATTTCTTATGAGATATTATTCGCTGGACTGTTCACGTTTATCTCCATGAGGAAAAAGGGAAAAGAAGAACCAATGGTAAGTTAGATAAGGTTTTTGGTGTTGAATATATGTGATAATTGCCCAATTAAACCCCACTTATAGGGGCCATCGCTTTTAATTATTCTCCCCCCATTTTCTTTTTCTTTTTTGATCCCTGTAGTTTTTGAAGATTATGGATTTGATCATCACTGCCAAGGACTTGGAAAATCTCCAAAAAGAAAAACAGAACCCTGAAAATAGGGGTCGGAAGCAATGGACCCAAATCAACCTCGGGAAGTTCCTAACTTCGGGGAAAATTTTTTCCAAGGATATGTCACATTCTTCTTTTCAAGTTCTTAGGCTTCACCAAATGAAAATCATCTAAAATATATGGGGATGCCAAATTTGATAAAATAATAATTTAATTTATTTAAATTCAAGTTAATTTAATTTTTTAATTCTGTATTTTTAAAAAAATAGGTTAAATGTATGATTGATTTGTTGGTTCATAAATTTTTTGCCGTTTTACTTTCATACAGTGATATTATTTTTAGTCAATCGAGCTATACACGGAGGAAACTTGTTATATGTTTTTAGGGGTATTATTTAATTACATCTATCTCAATAAGTTGTTTACTGAATCGTTGCAATTGATGTTTGATCTTTAAGAGAGAGGAAAAATGTTCAAAAATTGAGTTTTTATGATCTGATTAGTGGAATAAATAGTTCAACACTTCACCAACAAACCACATGTCTATTGATAGAGTGAATTTATCTATCCACACCTTCTATTATATTTAAACATTTGATTAAGTTCATGTTAGTTATTTATCTTGTTCTAATTCAATTAGAAAATTATTAAAAAATTATATTTTTTTACAAAATAGTAAATATTATTTTTTTATGCTTTTGTATTTTCTCAATAACAAAATAAATACACAAAATAAATTAGCTGCAAGTTGATTTTATTTAATTAGATGATTGCTTTTGAGCCCCAAAAGAAAAAAAAATTCCAACCTTGACTTGTTTTATATAGAAAATTTACCTCTTTTTTTTATAAAATCAAATAAAATATTTAATATAAATTATAAAATTTAAAACTTTAAATAAAGATAAAAAGTAAGAAAAATCTCAAAGTAAGGATTTTATTTAAATTCAAAACATCAAACTCGGTTCAAAATAATATTTTTTTGAAAGTTTCACCAGTACTAAAACAAGTACAAATATATGTTCGACTAACTACAATGTAGAATCTATCCAATGCTATGCGTAGTGGACAAAGAACCAGACAAAAGTCAGATTAATCCAGAAATAATATAACCCACACAAGGTAAGAGGGAGACCCACACATTACAATTGTAGATGATTGCATTCGAATAAGGCTCATGACCTTAACCTTTGCCAACAACGTGAGAGCTTCATTGACATTAAAAATTAAAGGTAAACTACAATAGTAGTCACCTTACTATGGTTTTTTTTTTTGTCATTCAACTATAAAAAGTTACAAAATGGGCACTCAACTATTCAATCTTATTTTTTTGTCATTCAACTATAAAAAGTTACAAAATGAACACCCAACTATTCAATCTTGTTTTTTTGTCACCCAACTATCTTGGATTTTTTTTATGTTTTCATTTTTACTTTAGCTAGCCGGTGATAAAAAAAATCATAGTTAAGTAATTAGTTTATAATTTTTCATAATTATGTGATAAAAAAAGAAAAAAATTATAATTAAATAACCATTTTATAACTTTTCATAGTTGATTGATTAAAAAATCATAATTTAATGAATACTTCATATAATTTACCCAAAAATGATAAGCGAAGAGACTACGTAGAGATTAAATTCAAAATTAATATAATTAGGAACTTATGGCCTAGGGGCCTAAAATTAATCTAGTGGGACTCAATACATTTGTGGGCCACATATGTCATGATCAGGCCGTCCATCCTTCGGACCTCATCACTTTGATTCGTTTTTCATCACATCTATCAGATGGCGTTGACGTGATGTGTCATGTATTGGTACATAATTATAATGATTGATTATCATCACCATGCAATCCATTTATGTGAAAGATTAAAAACCACAACAATTTCAAAATATTAAAAACTTTCCATGTCTCAACATAATTTAAAATAATCTTTTTGGATTCATTAAAAAAAAACATAATCTTTTTATTTCTTTCTTGGATTTACAATTTTATTTTTTATTTTTTATTTTGAGGTATTTTAAATATATTAATACGGTTTCTACGTTTTGCCTAAATTGATTAATTGTTTTTATTAAATTATAGAGTAAAAATTTGAATGTTAAAAACATACTCTAAGTGCTTATATGCTTTATACATTTGAAATTTAGTATCTTAATTTTATTTAAAAATTTAATCTCCTATTTTTTGAATTTTAAATTTCAGGTGCAATAGTCACCATCGTTAATTTTTTTTAACTAAAGTAAATTCACTGATATAACATTTTAAAATAAAATAATATTCACTTGACAGCAATGTAACAATAAAAATAATGTTGAATCAAATTAATATTAAGTTTTAGCAGTATAATATTATACAGTAGTAATGTAACCAGTTATTCTAGATAGGTTCCAAATCAATTGGTTAGCTTTATAGTGTGAAGCCTAAATTATAGTAAAATAAATTGTTACAAGTGACTTGAAAGAGAGCACTTTTTTTTCTTATTTTAATATCTCACATGGGTTAGCCGGTGTGTTATAAAAGGCTAAAAATAAATTTTATTTTAAAAACAATTATTTTAATTTTTAGAGTTTGGACTAAATTGATAGATTTTGTAAATGTTGAGTGCCAAAATTGTTGATTTTTTTAGAATTAGAACTAAAATAGAAAATTTAGTAAACATGGAGGGCTAAATTTGTTGAATTTTTTTTATATTTAGGATCAAATTGATGAAATGTGTAAACATTAAAGGGCTAATTTGTTATTAGACTAATAATAATAATAAAAAAGTCCACATCATCTCAGAGTGACTAAAATATTTAATTTCAAAAATTTTAGTGACTAGATCAAAAAAATTAATAGTTGGATGACCAAAATAGAACCAAAAGCATAGTTGGGTGAACATTTCTATAATTTACCTATAAATTTTTTTAAGCATGGATTTAATGTTCCATATCATTATTTAAGAGATAAAATTTAACGGAGGGTTAATTTACACATTTTGAAATGTATAACGATTATTTTACTTATTTTTCAGTAGACGGACTGAAATACAATTCAGGGCATCCCTGATACTTTTACCAATAATTACCTAAATTGAAATTTTATAGCATGTTTCATTTTTTTTGGTTACATAATTAGGGGAGAAGTTATAAATTTTTTTGGATCAAAATTAAATTACACAATTTTTGATTGAGTCAAAATATAATGTTATTATATTAACTTTAATTTTCAAAACCTCTAAAAGAATTAAACTAAATATTTTTTTTTTCTTTTCTTAAAGAAAATAAAAAAAAATTTCATTTTTGATGGCAAGATTTATACCTCATCTTTTAACATTGGTCCAATACATAACAAAAAAATATATTGCGCTGAAGTTGATATCTTTGCGTTAACATAGTAAGTTTGTGTTAACTTAATACTACTTGCGAAATAATTTAGTTGACGAATACAATTTTAGGGATCAACTAAATATAAATAGATAAATTTAAGGACCAAAAACTATATTAACCCCTAAAAACAAGTTTAAATATTACATCACATGTACAAAGATATGTCGGCAAACCCTTCTTTTGCCGCTACTCATTTCTAAGTTGACGTATATATTTTATATATATATATACGTCTGCCATTATAATTATTATGATTTATTGTAATAATAAAAAGAATAATCATGATTTACTTATACTTTAATAATAATAATAAAAGCTCCATTAGCACTTTTGGCATTAATCAAAAATAAATCTTGCCTCCTAATTTGAGAACAATTTCTTTAATAAGTTAACATTGATGTAGGTGTATAATTTTATAGTAAATTAAATAATAATGCATAATTAAAAATAAAAATTATGTATTGATTGAATCTTAGCTTAATTGGTATGAGTAGTATTGTTAATGTAAAAGGACGAACATGGATTCGAATGCACTGAAACATATTATCCTCCTATTTATGAGGTTAACGAGGGACTGGGTAATTCAAAAAATAAAATTATTACATTATAATAATGCAAAGTTTCAACTTGGAGGGCCCAAAATTTTAATTGTGGTAAATGTGTGCATTGACAAATCTTGGTTACTATTTTGAAATTTTCAATGGAGTTCTAGAAATTGAATTTTATATTATTGTTAAACTGAATTAAAAGTGTTGAGAATCAAATAAGTAAATATGTGAGTTAATGATAACTCTTTATTTTGCTTAGTTGAAAATGATGACTTTCTTTGATCTAATTAACCACTTAATCATTCAACACAAAAAATTTAAGAAGTTTAAACAAATACTTTCTTTTGTTAATAATTACTTTAGTGGTCCATTTTGGGAACATGAAATTAAAAAATTGAAAAATGGAATGCATACATTGTCCACGAAGTAATTGTCGGTCAATGTAATATATTTCAAAAGTATAAAAATATAAATTTTTTAATTTAACAAATATTTTAAAATTTTAATGTTCTTAGTTGTGTAGGTATTTAATAAATAATCGTGAATATCTTCTTAATTCATCATATTTTATCAGATCTGAGATGTGATATGATTTTGAAGGATGAACTGAGCAGTTTCAATAAGATTTCATTCTTGAACAAAAATTTAATTTTTGATTTATTTCATCTATTCCATGACCAGAACAGGGGGATACACGTTACACCACGATTTTAAATTAGAAGAGAGATTTCAAGAAATAGCATATCTATTCACTCTATCAATAACCGAGTCTGATTTGGTGTATTATAAGAGATTTTCCTTTTCTATTGATTCTACGAATTGAATCAAAAATAATTCTTGAATGTGGTATTTAGCTCCAGGTATGAATCGAAAAAGAAATCTTTATTGGCTTTACCTCCTATTTTTATGAAGAAAATGAATCCTTTTATCGAATGATTAGAAAAAAAAATTAGGTCCAGATCTCCTATGAGAATGGTTTGGATCGTTTCTAAATCTTTTACTAATCAATTTACTTTATTTTAAAGCTTAAATCTAAATTCTAAAATTCAAGTTTTAATGCTATCTAAAATACACGTGACAAGTTGTTAAACAATCTGCGGATGACCCTCCATGAGGACCAACCCCTCAAGTGACCCTCTACTAGGAATGGTCGAATGGTATGTAACTCTTCATGTAGAACGGTTCGTATGTGACCCCTTGCAGACCTTATTAGAGTCAACATAGAAATAGTCCATTACGCATCTCTTTCTAGGACAACCAAAGCACAACCGCTTCATACAACCCTAAGGATAAGAATGCCAGAGCAAGACCACATAGTACACCTCATGGTGACAACTAACCTGTAATGGCCTTGCGACCTAGCCAACTTAAGCAACCATGTAAGACACTGTATTGTTGGCTATGTGGCACTACAAGACAAGGGGTGACCTTATATATAAGCCTAAATGCATGAGAAATCAAAGATCGACTCATTCTCCTTTTTCTTCTCTTACCTCTCATTCTACTTAATACTAACTCTCTGCCTACCACTGGTGAACAAATACTCCCCTCCATCATCCTCTCATCTTTGTTGGTAATATGTATCTATAGTTGGTGTGGTAAGCATGGATTGAACCACCATGATTCGCTCTTTTATTGTTATCTTTGAAAATATAACCAACCAAAACCAATAGCTCCCTTTAACTCAAGCATAATCCTTACCCCTTCAACCTCTTCAGACCATTCAGCCACCCACTAATCTAGACCAACAACAACAACAAAACCAACACTTTTATCCTTGTTTACTGCACCAATTGTTGATAGAGATTATCAACAAGGAGAAGAGGACGGTGGAGGGGAGTGTTGCTTCACCTGTGGCAAATGGAGAGTTGGTGTTAGGGAGAATGAGAGGTAGGAGAAGGAGAAATAGATTGTTAAGGGTTGTTATGTAAGTTTGCAAGGAGAATGAACTTGATCTTTGGTTACTCGTGTACTTAGGCTTATATAGGGATTCACCCCTTGTCCTATAGTGCCACGTAGCAAATAGTAAAATGTTTTGCATGGTTGTACGAGTTGCCTTAGTGGCAGGGTCATTGTAGTTTAGTTGTCTCCATGGGGTGTACCGTGTGATCCTACTTTGACATTCCCATCCTTAAGGTCATACGAGAGGGTTGTGTCTTGGTGGTCCTAGTGAAAGGAGCATAACGAACTATCTCTATGCTGACTTGGACAAGGTCTGCGGGAGGTCACCTATGAACTATTCTACATAAAGGTTTGCTTATGGTAGTGGAGGGTCTCTTGTGGATCAATCCTCATAGAGGGTCATTTGCGGAATTTTTAATGGTATAACAAATATAAACACAGTAGTAAATAACTCAATAGCTAATTGAACTCAGATTAACTAGTTCCTACACATAATTTTCACATGATAAGGCTCATACTTAACGCTTAAACTCTTGGAACCTAAACCTTGCTAATACAACCAATGCCTCCTTGACAAAAAAATATTAATTATTGCATTCAATATAATTTATTTCTATAAATAAAATGTAATTAAATCATTTTATAGATTTAACAAAATAATCAATGTAATTATATATAAAATGAATTTCTTGACACGTGTGTAAATTATTGGTTTTTTTATATAATGGGAAAAAGGTTAAATTTCATTTTTGGTCTCTTTATTATGCCTAAAATTGAAAATTAATCTCTATACCCCTAATATATAACATAATTTGTCACTTGTTATCTCCCTCCACCTCCTGGAGACGTGTCAACAGGACAGAAGGTGTTGACCTCCCCTTTAACTCCACCTGAGGCATGTCTTAGTTGACCATATGTCCCAACCAAAGGAGTGACACCCTTCCATTTTCAAGGTCATTCCCTAGATAAGCATTCCTATCAAGTTCACTTCCTTCTAGATAATGAGATGAGCACTCACTTTCGAGGCACCTACTTTTAGGTGTAAACATGTTCTCATTGCAACAAGGGGCCTATTTAGGTGTAACAACTTCATATTGATTGATGACATAACAAAATAGGTCCAATGGTGCACGTCTTTCATGCTTTGCTTGTTGGCAACTTTCCCTATAACAACCTGCCACATCACGCTAGTGGACAAGAGGACCTCTCTTATAAATACCCTTTTAATAACAAAGAAGGGATCAGCTTTTAACCCTAAAGTTACTCTAAGTAAATCTCTCCTCTCTCTCAGTTAGCTTGTCCACTTGTGCCTTTTCGGCTCTCCGTCACTTTAGGTGAATCGACTTCAACAGAACCACTATTTACTCTTCTCTACCTCCTCCTTATTGTCCTCTCTAGTCATACTTTGTATCAACATCACTATATTAGTATATTCAACATTATTTTTATTGTTACATAATTACCAAATGATACATATATTTTTTTAGTTTCAAAATGTAGCACCAATGAGTTTAATAGAATAATTTTAATAGCGGTAACAATTAAACTTAAAATTTTAAATCTGAAAAGTAGAGGGTCTAAATTTCTTAAAGTAAAAGTAAGATGATAAATTCTAAATTTATGAAGGGTATAGGGACTTAGGGTTATGTTTTAATCTTTAAATTTTTCATTTATAATTTGGTACAACAAATAATCAAACCAAGGTGGAGCATAATTCGTAAACCATATTAATATATGTATTATTTTCATGTGCATCTTAGTGTGGAGTTATTTTAAGTCATTTGTAAAGTTAAATGTGCCAGAATATGTTAAATAATTATTTATAACATATTAGTTAAACATGGTAATAAAATGGGTTAGTCTTACATACATTTTTTGTGTTTTTCTTTTCAACTCCATAAATATAATTAAAAAATTGTCATGTGTTTCAATTTTTTTCTATATTTATTTTTTTAATATTTTATTATATTCTATAAGACATTTCTCCATTATTTTGACTCTGCTTATGAAATTTATCGTTTCAATCATAAAGGTTTCTATTTTTGAAGTGGACAGGAGCGGTGGAGCAAAATATTTGTCGTAAATGCTTGTCTTGCTGTTCAATCTATATTTTAAATTTATTTTTTACTCAATTTTAATATTAAATGTATTTTTTATATTTTTTTCGGAATTTATAAATACAAATATAGGTTAACATTGACGTACAAACCCACACATGTGCACTTAATTGTACTAAAAACCCACAAATGTGTGCATGTGCACATATTAGAACACAACCACATTTTCCTTAATTGATTATTGATTGATGTTAACTAATTATTGATTTATCACGTGGTGCTATTAGAATATATTACATGTTTTTTTTAAAATAGTTAATATTATATATTATATTGATTAAAAATGTAAAAATAAATAAATATAATAAATAAAAATTAAAAAAAGTTTAATTTTTTTAAAAATTCTAAAATATACAATTATAAATTTTAAAAGGTGAAAGTAATATATAAAAATTAAAAATTGTTATAAAAATTAAAAAAGTATTTAAATTTCAAGTAATTGCAAAAAAAAACCTTGAATTCTAAATACTTTTATAATTTTATAAAAAACATTTTAAACTTTTTAAAAAAATATTATTGTAATATTATTAATTTCAACTAATTTCTTTTAAATTATCGTAATTTTTTTGTAAAATTTATTTTTAATTTTTTATAATTTATATATTTTTCTAGATTTATATATTATTTCTAAATTCTTTTCTTTTTTTCATTTTTATATATTTTTAATATATATTTAATAAAAGAAAATATTTTTATAAAGTAATCATGTGACGCTTTGTAAATGTTTATCAAATATTATTTTAACATCTGTCAAAAAATGGACTAAAAAATATAATGGAGGCATACTTTAAGTACTAAAGTGGGAAATGATTGATACTTTAGGTACCAAAAAAAAAGGTATACTTCAAGAACTAAATTGTGAATTAAACCATATTATTCTGATGGCATTTTTTACCTTTTCATATTTTATATAAAATTTTTAAATAAAAAACTAAAGACCATTACTTAAAATAAATCAAATATTTAGGGGTTTGAATATGTAATTGATGAAGATTTTATATAATATTTTATCACTTTAATTGATAAATAAATTATTTATAAATATAATTTGTGTAATTTATTTTTTCATCTTTAATTGTGACATAATTTAAATTTCTAACTCTAAAATTTTGAAGTAGTGTAGATTGTAGAACGACCGTACTATGAATCTAAATAAAAAAAAATTAATGAAAGAATTTTCTCTCGTCGTGTTGCATGACCATCTCTACTTTACTCAATTATTTCAATTTGATCCATTGTTATTTTGGAATGAATTTCAAATTAAAATATATATATATTTGAATCAAATTATAAAGAAAAGACAAACATTATTATTTGTATCAAAATTCCGCCCCTCAGATATTGAAAAGGATATCAATGATTGAGAAGAACTCGTACAACACAATTAAATATGAGGGACCAAATTGAATTAAATAGATACCCCATGTAGCTAAGTATAGCAAGTGATTGAATCCTCTTTGGGGTCTCTTTCTAGATATGATATTGTATTTCACCACACCTTCACACTTTGGCCCAACACTCTTCATTATTTGCCACATTGGTTAGTGTCATCACCACCGCCGCTGCCGCCACCATTCATTAATATTTTAGTTTAAGCCTTTATCTACATCACTGTCCACATGACTAGCTTTGCCCTACCTTCAATTTAATTTGATCACATTTGTCATTCCATCTAATCAAGTCTTTGTTCCGCTTTGCACCGTCTTTACTCTATCAAATACGAGGGTTTAATAAATCTAAAAAAAAACCCAAATATGATAAATTCGAATCAAAATAAATTTAAAGAGAATCCCTAAATTGTACCTGGAAAAACTTACAAGTTAGTTGCACCATATATCCCCAAATTGATCTCCAAATTTTAAGACATTTTAATTGCATCCCCAAACTATCGAGGTTATATCATAAGGTCCTTCCATTACTAAAATCATTAATTTAACCATTAAATGAGATGTCAAATCTTTTGTGGCATAATTTAAAATGAAAAGTTTAAAGAAAATGAATGTTATAAAAATATTAATTTTGGGGTTTCAAAACTTTTACAAAAACTTTATCGCTCACTCTCTCTTTTTTCGATTTTACTTTATTTTCAATTTTTACTTTTAAAAGTTATACGGTAACATTTTACTTCTCTTTAAAATTTTCATTTTAAATTACGTCACATAAGATTTGACATGTCGTTTAATGATTAAATTAATGGTTGAAGGACTTGATTGATATAACATTGATAGTTTAAGGATGTAGCTAGGACATTTTAAAGTTTAGAGACCAAATTAAAATGAGAGTCTTACTTTGGAGATACCTGGAGCAATTAACTCAAAACTTAAATTAAAATAAAATTAAAAAAAATCAAAGTTTGACTGGCTTAATTATCATCTTATTATTTTTGGTTGAAAGTTACCCAAAATGGTAAATAATTTTAAAAAGGGTTAAGACATTTAATAGTCTTTAAATCACTAACAACTTGTTTAAACAAACCTTTAAATTCTTTTCATACTTAAAAAGTCTTATTCTATAAAAAAATTGCCAATAATAGGAATAATATTTATAATATTTGCCCATTAATGTGCTTGACTTTAATTGAAGTAATTTTTAAAGCAAGTTTTGTCAATATGGAGGTTGACATGACACAACCATATGGTAAATTTTTGTTTATTTCTAGATTAATTAGAAATTTAGATTAAATCTTTGATAGTAATCTCCACATCAGTTAAAAAAAAGCCAAGTAGAAGTGGTTTAAAAATTCAAAATACAGAATAAAACTTAATTAACTAAAAAAAGGTAGAAAGCTTTTTTAAACAATTGTAATAATTTAAGTGTTTTTCTTTTCTAATATATTTCAAGTGCAAAACTAAATATATATAATTTAAATTATAAATTTTAAGGATTAAAATGTAATTTTATTATGTATCAACATATAATTATGTAATTTTTGTCCATTAAAATTTTTTAAATTTTAATTAATGTAATGTTTTTTTTTACTTAAACCAGTTGATTGTTTTTTTTAATGATTAAATGATGTCTATTCTATGATTTATGAATATTAATATTTTTGACCTTTGACATGGTAAAATTTTGTTTATTTGGACAAATAAATTTGGTTAAATGCTCAAATTGGGGCTCGACCTTTTAGGGATTTCTCACATAAGAGTCAAACCTTTCAAAATGCTCATATAAGGCTTAACATTTACAAAAGTGCTCAAATGGAAGTGACTGCTTCCGCCACCAGTGCACAAACATGACTGCTATCGCCCGTGCATGTAAAAACAAATAATTTTATAAAAAAATTTTAATAGTGCGGTTTTAACTACAAGCAAACAGTTTCAGTTGTAATATTTATAATATCCGATGGAATACCGGAATATTTCAAGGGGTTGAACCCAAAGGAGCTGGTGATTAAGCAATTTCTAACTATAAACATGCAATTAAAGGAGTCTAGCTAACTACTCACTAAGTACTATATTACGGCAGACCATTCACAAGTTTAATTACACTAATTAATTAATTAAAAATAGCAAAGGACTAAATTGTAAATGGAACAAAATATGAAACTAGCAAATTCCAAAAAAGATATGATAACAAGCAACGATTGGTTGATTTTATGAGGTTGGTTAACCTTCAAATTAGGGATCAAAATTACTATTACTCCTATATTGGTTCAATTTTACCTCTCGGCCTCAATTTTACCAATTTTGACAAATTAGTCTAGTTTATCTCTCGACCTCACCAAACTAACCGAGGACTATCAAGTTGATGCCCGATAAGCTCTCCTCTCGTCTCACTTATCTTAATTTTTCCTAAAGGTCGTCAATCTTAAGTTTTGAAGTATATTCGATTTAGTCTAGTTTTTTGCAATTTAGTTCTTAAACCTAAAAATTAATTACCCATCACTTCCATCAACTAACCGACTAGGATTTTGCTACTAATACTCATATTTGAACCCATTAACAACAAGTTGATAAAGACTTAAGCTTTCTTGCAAAAGCTTGAGGAACACAATAATGGTAGCAAACGAGAAAGTTACCTGAAATGGGGAGAAACCAAACTCAGAAGCAACCAAAAATAGCTTAATCTATAATGGAAGAAAATGAGAAAGTTAAATGCAGAGTTGAAAATGAGAAGATGAGATTAGAGGAGTAGAAAGAAAAAGAGGGAGAGAATAGCAAATACCTTGGAGAAAATGGAAAAAGAAAGCAAATGAAAGAGAAGTAAGAACCAGAGAAAGGAAAGTACCGTGTCTTTGGTAGGGGTGAAAACATAATTAAGCTTCGGAAATGTGCTTTTGGGAGATAAAAGCTAAAAATTTTAACTTCTCTATTTGAGGAAAAATGCTTTTGAAAAACCAAAAATTTCCTTCAAAAGTTGCTTGTCTAGCATTCCTTTTGCTTCAAAAGTGTTTTCATGTCAAAAGTGCTTCTAATTGGTGCCCGATAAGATATCCTCAACTTCACCAACTAAACACAACATTAGATAAATTAGCCTGGTTTATCTCTCAACCTCATTAACTAATCTGGGACTATCGAATTGTTGCCTGATAAGATATCATCTCAGTCTCACTTATCTAAATTTTCTTTTAGGGTCGTCAATCCTAAGTTTTGAAGTTATTTGATTTAGTCAAATTTTTATGATTTAGTCCTTGTACCAAGAACTAATTAGACAACCCTTCCATCAACCAACCACCTAAGATTTAGTTACTCATTATCATTACCAAACAAGCAATACCCAACATACTAGCAAACATGCATCAAAAGTAAGAACAATAAAGGTTTTTAAGTAAAGGTTTGAAATTTCTTAATGAATGTCGAAACCATTTTTAATTTTGAAAAATGGGGATTGACTTTAAAATGAAATATGAAGTCGCCACCAATCCTTTTTGTTTAGGTGTGATCGGATCACGTAATAAAAAATTTTATTTTATTAAAATATTGATTTTGGCCTACAAAAGTCAAGAAAATGGGTTCGGGAGCCGGTTACGTACGAGGAAGGATTAGCACCCTCGCAACGCCCAAAATTGGTACCTAATTGATTAATTAATGTCCTAATATCAAAAATTTGAAAAGATTTTAAAATACAATCCCATTTAAAAATGTTTGAATATACTCGAATTGGTTGTTAAGATTCTCTTGCTTCGAAGGAATAAAATATCACATCCAGTACGTTAGGATACGACAATTTAAACCCTCGAAACCAAGATCATCTCATGGTTTCTAAAACTCATGCATTGAAATTTTAAAAGGATATTTGGTTATTTGGTCAAATGGTAAATCGAAACCCAGCACGTTAGGGCACGATTTCTCGAATTTTCAAACTCGAAATATTGCCTTGTTTTGAGGAGTTTTCAAATAAGCAATTATAAAACTGGCTCAAAAATATATATTTTTAGTTTATTTAGGGATAAAAGACAATCAATATTGGGCGAAAGTGGGAATTAGAATCATGATACAATAACAAGAAATAAAAGCATAATTACAAGCATGAAATAATAATATGTGAATACAACATTGTACCAATGGATGACAAGAATAATAATATGAACATACAATTCGAAATACACTATAACAAGAATAATAAAAAACTAATAGCTAATTAAAAAATTAGAATAAATAAAATATAACAAGTTTTCAAACATGGATGAATAAAATTAAAATAATAATATAAACGGGAAACTTGGAATCAATACGATATTTAAAAACTATGAAATGTATGAAAATTTGCAAATAAGCAACACATGATAGGGTTTGAAATAGTTTATATAAAGAAATAAAAAACATAATAATATATAAATGATTGTTATAATTGATATTATGAAAGAAGAAGGTTGAAGTAAATAATGTACAAAATATTTTTAAAACGAAATATGTCTATTTAAAGTTGATAATATACATACAATAAAAAAACTTAATATAAATAATATATAAAAGGGATAATAATATATGAAAGAGTTTTAAATAACAAAAGTGTATAATAAAATATATTTTTTTAAGGAATAAACTATATACATAATAGATTTGCAAGGAAATATATATACATAAATAGATTTAAAAGAAAATATATACATAAAACAATATGAAACCAATAATATATATAGAATAAAAATAATTTTAATATAAACTATATATGTATAATAATATATAAGGGTAATTAAATTAAATATTATACAAACTTTTAAAACAACATGATATAAAAGAGATTTTTAAAATAATAACTATATAATTAAACAAATAAAAAATATAGGCAAATGAAAGTAAAATACCAAATTGAAACATGGTAAAATTATTAAAGTAATTCAAAGTAGATATTTAAATAATTTTAAAAAATTAATACTAAATAAATCTTTAAAAAAAATAAAGAATTATACATATTGAAATGAGGAAAAAAACTTAATTGAAATAAAACCAAGCTAAAAGGATAATTTATAAATTCCATTAAAAATAGAGTTGAGGATTAAAATACAGTGCGTACAAATGAAAGGTGATTAAAAATGCAATTAAACCAAATTCCAAAACGAAGCATTTAAACACGGACTAATTTGAAACAATATCCAAATTCTAGGGACATATTTAAAAAAAGAAAATTCAAACAAGGCCCAATCATAGGACAACGCAAAAGAGAGGAACTAATTGCACAAATATTCCCTTTAAGCAAAACGTGCGGATCCTCATGGGTATCGGGTCGGGTTGAAATGGGTCACCCTATACAACACCGCTTTGAAGCCATTGCAATAAGCTCTAAATGGCACCGTTTTCTGTCCTTTATAAAAGCCAAAACAAAGCCACAAAACAATATTCGGCCTTTATTTATGAATCAAAACCCTAGCCCCCTTTTAATCCTCTTCTTGGCCGATCCTAAATCCCTCCCCTTAAATGCCAATCCGCCACCATAAACGGCGACTAGCAGATTCAAGCTTCGAGGGTTGCCATTTTCAGCCATGAAATTCCCTTTAAGCCTCGATTTCAACGAAGTAAATAGAATCCAATAGCATATTTGTAAGGTAAATCTTTCATTTTCCTAATGTTTTCAAATACATAAGAATCCTAATGAAAGACCAAAGGAAATAGAATCAAAAGAAAATAAAAACCTGAAGAATATTCAAATAAAAAAACACCTTTCAAAATTTTTTTGGATGTTGTATATTCGTTTGTATGCGTAAAAAGTTACAAATTCCATTCGGCCTCTTTTTATAGCCGATTTATAGAATGAATAATAAAAGAAAAATATAAAAGAGCCTTCGATTTTGCGATACATTTGCTGGCTATTTTGTATTCTGTTATTGGTACTGCTTAACTGTTTCTTCTCGTAGGTTCTATCGCGGAGATGACCGTATGGAGGAAGAGGCCGTTCGTGGTGACGTGGAGGCTTGATTCCAGGCTAGAAGGCTACGGCGCAAACTGTTTCAGAAACCCTTAGGGTTTCTGGAATCCTTAATTATTAGGCCTTGAGGGTTCTTCAAATTGGGCCACTGTAATTGGGTTGGGTTAGGGTTTAGGGTTTTGGGATTCAATTTGTATTTGGGTTAAATGAACTGTAAATGGACTGTTTTAATTTTTTGGTTTTTTTTGTTAATTATTTTGTTTTATTATTTCTGATGGGCCCGGGAAATTGGGCTACTTACTATAAATACTTGAAGAAAATAGAAATAGCAACAATGAAGATAAAGAAAAACTCAAAAGATCAAATTTTTATCTAAGAAATTGGAAATGGAACTAAGCTACTTTAGATGAAAATGAAAAGACAGTGTAAAGTTAAAGTACTTAAAGATAAATAACACCTAGCTATAGTAAAACTAACTAACTAGCAACTAACACCCTAAAGCTATATTTGAAACCCTAAAAAAATAAAGAAGACAACTACAACTACCCTAAAAAGAAGACAAAAATTAAACTAAAAAGCAACCTCTTTAGTTCTCAGTCAAAAGTGACTTTTAATTTGATTACAACCCAAAAATTATACCAAAAATTCCCCTCAATGTGTGTTTTTTATTGGTGTTGGAGTTGGACAAAGACTACCTTTGCAATCATTTTTTGTCTCATCTATTCAGGGTATCGCGATACCCATGGTCTGGTATCACGATATCCACGCCAATCTTGAAATGGGGGAGCCTTGAGAGGTTGGGTATCGCGATACCCATGGCTAGTATTGCAATACCATCGTAGATGGACTCAATCCTCTTCGTTTAGCAATGTTAGGGGTATCACAACTTCCAGACTTCGATATCGCGATACCCCCTTCTAGGTGATGTTTTCGTTCACATCCGAGCCACCATTGACTCCGTACAATACTCAATCAACTGTTAAAGTCCATATGGCATATTTGGCCAATTCAGGTCTCAAAAGTAGTATAAAACACACTAATTCACTTATTAAAGAAAATAATTAAAACCAAGTAAAAACACGACAAATACCTTCAAACTGCTTGAGACTAAGCTTGTCAAGTGTATTGGGATCTGCCTAATTTAACGTATCAAATTACGGTAAATCAGAAAGTCAAACCTTTCAAAGTGCTTCGATAAGGGCCAAAACTTTGAGAGTGCTCAAATAAGAGCCAAACCTTTTTGAACGTGCTCAAATAAGGGCTTCTCAAATGTCATATATCATGTCTCAAATTTTATTTTTATTATTTTATTTTATTTTCAAGCAACATCTTATTTAACTGTCATGTATTTTATTCTAAATATGTTAGAGTTCACCTAATTTTTACTCAATTTGCGCTGAAGTGCGTAAAAAATCGTTATTCTAACATTTTTATAAAGGTTAGGCCCTTATAGTATTTTCAAAAGTTTGACCCTTATGTGAGCAACCCCTAAAAGGATGACCCTAATTTAAGCATTTAGCCAATAAAATTAAAACAAAAAAATTAATAGATTACAATTAAAAATTTAGATTAAATATCAGTTAATAAATAATTGGGGTATTAAAAATTTAGGTAAAAATTACTGAATAAAGCATATTTAACTAAAAAAAATACATAGCTTCTTTAAATAACATGAAATAATTTAAATACACGTTTCATTGCTAGTATAATAATATGAGGGGAAATTTTATATAATACATCTTCAAAATAAGTAAAAATTTCCTTTTATTTACCACAAACAAATCTGTGAGTTGCTAAAAATTATCATGTGTAATGATTTTATCGCTTATTTATGTACTGAACATATGTAGAAAAAATAATATCCTCACCAAATTTAGTATAAATATTTTTTTTTCTAATAAAACAAAGAGTGAAGGAAGAACAAACCAAAATTATTTGCCCCTAAATATATAAATAAAATCATTATCTTTGAATTTTTTTTTCCCTTCTATATCAAGGAAGAACAAAGCAAAATTATTCTTCCCTTATATAGATATATTTTGAGGTTCTTTTCATTCTCTTTCACCAAATGTGATCATCAAGCAACTTTATTTAGTAAAATTAATATGAAAGGCCATTGCTTGAATGAAAAAAAATTAACCAAATTTAGCAAATTATTAAAAAATAAATTGGAGTAGTATTGATGGGATGTTTAGCAAACTATATTGTTAATCACAAAGATTAGGATATTGATAGATTTTCTAATCAACATGTTGTTTAACATAAGAAAATGGACATAATTTATATGTCCTTAAACATCAAGGAAGAGGTAGTTGCTTCACATCACAATTTTTTTCATATTATCTTTTTTTTTAACTCCATGATCTTCTTTGTAAAAAGATGACAATCCAATTGACAAGAAAGATCAACTATGATGATGAGATTAGACATTAATTGTGTTAAATCTTCATTAAATTCTCTAGTAATCTCATATATGATATTGGTGTTGTAAGAGTAGCTTTCAAATCAATTAGACTAATTCAATTTAATTCAAATTAATTAATTAATTAATCAACATAGATTTAAAAGAAATAACTTACTTTTTTATAAAGTGAAACTTGAACTTAAAATCTCAAAGTTTTCAATTAGACTAACCTGCTTTTAGTTATATTGTTTAATCCCATCCTTTAGCATGAGACTGCCACAAACTTGATGTTTGCATACAATTCAATTAGAATCTATTCAGAGTGATTTTTTAGGGTTTAGAAAAATGGAGGGATGGGAGAAGGAAATGAAAAAGTGGGAAGAGAATAAAATTTGAGTGTGCTTAGTAGGGAAGAAAAGTTAGGGGAAAGAAAATAGGAGAGATGATCATTTTTCATCCTAATTCATAAAAACAAATCATTCAAAATGAAATGATGAGAGAGGAGAAATTGAAAGAGATGTGTATGTTAGCTCAAAATTATGTATTTTTTCAAATATTTTATTTGTCTTTCCTTTCATTTTTCAACTTTAACAAGCAATGGATAAAAATGAAATTATTTTTTCTTTCTATTTTTCCATCCTTCCTACCAAGCACACCTATGGAAAGAAAAACTATATTTTCTATCTTTTTATTTTTCTATATCTTCAATTTTCCATCTTTCCAATTTTCTTTCCACTTTACATACCCTAAGGCTTTGCTTGGTTGGGTGGAAAAATTAAGAGATAAGAGGCAGTGGAAAAGTGGAAATAAAATAAATTTTGAGTGTGATTGGTAAAGAATAAAAGTGAGAGGACAAAAAAAATAAGAATTATGATCATTTTCCATTCTAATGTTTAAAAACCATTCCTTCCAAATTGAAATGATGAGAGGAGAGAAAATGAGAGATATGGGTAAGTTATTTCAAAATTATGTATTTTTCAATATTTTATTTTATTTATTTTCATTTTTTAACTTTACAAAGCAATGGAGGAAAAGAAAATTATGTTTCCTTTCTATTTTTCCATTTTTCTTACCAAGCATACCTATGAAAATAAAAACTATATTTTCCATCTTTCTATTTTTCTACCTTTTAATTTTTCATCTTTCTAACTTTCTTATCACTCTACCAAGCAAAAACTTAGTAAATCCCACAACTAGGCTTCAATTTAGATTAAAGGAAATATAAGCACATGCATTTGTAAAATATATACATATATATCTATTATATACTCAACTAATATTGATTTCATCTTAACTTGTAGCATTTCATAAACTAACAATCATTTTTAGTAGGCCATATTTCATGAGGTTTGCGTTCGCTTTTAAAAATAATAATGGTTTAATTTCATCAGACATCATCAAACTATGATTCAAAATTTAAAATGGTGATCAAACTTCAAAAATTTTAATTAACTCTTTAAGTTATTAGCATCATGTCAACTAGATCCTCTCATTTTAACCATTAGTTTGGGCGTTAGATGCTCACTCAAATCTGACTTAGAGCATATTTGAAACACATTGACCAAATTATAAACATATTTAAACCTACTACATGAAAATTTAGATCTGACATGTTAAAAACAAAGAGATAGCCCTAAATTTGATTGACACCCTTTATTAGATCCGAACTCTCCATGCCATAGGTACAAAAGGGTTTGCAATTTGATCGATGTATATTAAACATGCCCAATGTCATGTTCAAACTTCCATTTAAGTAACCAAAAAAACCTACCATTGAACGCTTAAATTGATGGTGAAGTTGATGAAAGGACCTAATTGATACAATACTGATAATTTTAACACTCAATTAAAACATTTTAAAGTTTAGAAATAAATTCAAAATCCAAACAATAGTTTAGGGTCTCTTATTGGAATTAAACCCAGAAACTTGTTACCATCATAATTAGTGACAGACAAGCCTTGAATTCGATCGATTGAGTTAGTCACAAGACATGCTTGAAAACTTTGTTTAACCCAAATTAAAGTAATAAAATAAAGTGGTAGGTGTTTGTGGGGAAAGAAATTAAGATGGGGTTTTAGCTTTTTAACTAATCATATATGCATTTAACTTATTTATAGAGATGAAAATGTATGATTGCAAAAATTGACTTTAATTAGAAGAAAGAAAAAGAAAGCATAACAATGGGAGAGATTAATGCAATTTAACCCCAAAATTCAATGATCAAAATCTTTGGGAAAGTTGATTAAAATTTAAGCCTTTGTGGAGCTTTGTTTGTAAAGTTCAAATGCTTTGTTTTGTCTCCCCTTTTATAAACTTTGAATAATTACATCTCCTTTTGCTTTATGGTGGAAAATGATTAGTTATTTTATTTAAAGTTATAATTATTAATGCTTATATCTTTTGTTAATTTGGTTTTTATTTTTTCAGTTAAATTTGATTTTAATATTTTAAAAAGAGTCAAGTTTAAAAATAACATTTTAAAAAGAGTCAAATTGTTGTTTTTTAATAAAAATTTTGACTAAAACAATATATTTCTAAACATGACAGCCCGCATGGCAATCCTAAAATTCTTTAGGCTATTTCTTTAATTTTTATGAATTTTTTATAATTTTTTTGAAATATGAATTTTTTTGTTTTTATAATTTTTAAATTATTTGTTGATGTGGAATATAAGACAAAGCATGAAGTACACGTGGATTGTTATACGTGTTGCAACACCAATATTGTTAAAAAAATAATATTTTAGTCAGCATTTCCGTTAAAAAAGCATTTGACTCTTTTTGAAAAGTTAATAGTCAAATTTAACTGAAAAAAGAAAAAAGTCAAATTGACAAAAGATATAAACATTGAAGGTTAAATTAAAACTGATCATTACATACACTAAATTAAATAACTAACTCAAATTAGAAACATTAACTAACTAACCAAAATAAATCTATGAAAAAACCCATATATTTACTTAACATAAACTGTTAAACTCAAAACTTAAAATCTCTGATCTCTTTGGAAATAATAGTGAACTTTCCTCACCTATTACATCTCTATGAATTAGTAATTATTTACCTATTACAATGTTTTTCTTCACAATTTGCAGCATGTAGTGGGATAGCTTTTTAAGGGTAAAAAATTGTATAAATGAGCAGCATGTCAACTGGTAAAACTAAATTCACTCAGTGTCTTTGAAAATCTTGTCATGGCTCAAACGCCATGAATAGAAATGGAAAAGAAAAGGTTGGTTAAAGAAATAGTTGGGACTTTGTGGCATGCAATTGTATGTAGATCAACAATCCTCCTTCATTTAATGGAGAATTAAAAAGTTTTTAAGAGTTTGAAAATATGATTTTATTATGTATTAGTTTATGATTAGTATTATAATTTATTTGACCATTTAATTTTACAAAAAAAAAGTAATTTTAGGCTTTTAGTTAATTTTTTTTATTTTTTTAGACCTTAAATTTACATTGTTTGTTAAATTATTTCAAAATTGATAGAAAATTTAACATTTATTAACTTTACTGACGTCACGTATACATGAATTGACATGCAGAAGGGTCAACAATTATTTTTTTAAAATTTAAAAAATTCAAAAAAATTATAGAATTTATTTTTAAATTTAAAAATATTAAAAATATTTTTTAATAATTAATTTTTTTAAATTAATTAATTATTGATGTGACAATTCACGTGTATGTCACGTCAGAAAAGTTATCAAATGTTAACTTTTTCATCTATTTTGGAGTGATTTGACAAAAAATGCAAATTCAATGATTGAAAGAGGCGAAAAATTAAATGAAAAACTAAAATAACTTTTTTTGTAAAGTTGGAAAGCCAACAAAATCATTATGTCTTTATGATTTCTTCATTTTTGAAAGGACTAAAAATATATATATATATTTTTGAGAGCTAAAGTGTAATTTTATTATATATAAATTTATTAATGATTTATAAGGAGGCATAACTGCAATTTTTCATTTTTGGGGGTCCTGCCCCGCTATTCACCCTTGCCTCCTCCTTTTTCTTCGGCTTTTTTCTAAGATAGTCAAATCCTTTACTACGACATGGGTTCTTACGTTGGAGATGTGTAGTGGTGGTGCCTGGTTTTTTGTTTCTTGGTGCTCTTCCCCTTCCTTTGCATCGGTGGCATACGGCTTGGGTTGTGGCTTCCTAAATTATTATTTTTTTTTTGAAAATTTTCATTAAATTTTTGAAAAATTCAACTAGACCATCTGAAATTTTTAGAAATTCTCACTAATCCTCTCAAAAACTTTTAAAATCTTAATTAACCCTCCAAATTCTTTTAAAAAATCTCATTAAACCCCCAAATATTTTGGAAATTTTAATTAAATATAAAAAAAAAATTTTAAAAAATTTTATTAAACCCCTTCAAAACTTAATATACCATTTTCCGCAACTTCTATTCTCAAGTCCATTGTATTTTTGGTTTCTAGGTTTTAGGAATTAAAGAAAAAAAAAACCTTCCGTGTACTGATTTTTGAGAAAAAGAGGTAATTTAGTGAATAGTTGAGCGAGTTCAAAATATATTTTGAACCAAAAAGGATCCAATTGGTTCCTAAATGGGCAAAAATCATGAGGCTTTCTAAATTGGGCACACCGCCACCAT
Organism: Gossypium hirsutum; assembly: GCF_007990345.1. Lineage (NCBI taxonomy): Eukaryota > Viridiplantae > Streptophyta > Magnoliopsida > Malvales > Malvaceae > Gossypium > Gossypium hirsutum. The sequence continues at coordinate 83,441,742 of NC_053435.1, forward strand.
CATCATTTGCTAAACTTTAACCATGTGTATTTGCCGAACATCCCTTCAAGCACAACTGAGAAATCCAAATATATTCGAACATGGAATAAAATAATTTAAATATGATTTATATATTCTGAGAGTTGAACATGGAATAACCCCAAAGAGAACTCATAAATGACATTTGTGCATGGTCAACTTTAATTTGGGCATTTAAGTACATAGAACTTCAATCTTTACCAACACTGCGAAAGCTTCATTGATTTATCAGTTTTAAGATCGATTCTTGTCACATGTGTTTTGATTTCATTTAAATTTAATTGTATAGATGTTAATATGTAATCTTTTTCGGTTAAACTTAAGTTCCTAGTACTTTAGCCTTTGCCAACCTTGCCAAAGTCTTTGTACTTTTTTTAAATTGATCAATTTAGTTCTTATACTTTTCAAATTTTCAAATTTTAATCTTAACCCAAATGATAGTAGTTGAATCCATTTGGTTAAGTTGTAGTCATGCACCATGAGTAAAGTTGTAGATTTAGTCCATGTTCAACAATTTGATCATTCTTTTTTTTTTCGTTAAGTAGTATAAAATTTTATTATGAGACTGAGAGATACAAAAAGTGAAAACTGAAGGTAACAACGATAAGCAAGTGTCATAGGGTTGGAACTTTAGTCGCAATCCGTGCGGCCTTAGCCAATTTCTTGGGTTTAAATCCGCCTAAGTCAGCTTAACTCTCGCAAAGTGAGAATTCACAATAGAAATTCTCTCCAGGCACCGAAAATAAAACGAAAACAACTCAAAATGAAAAAGCAACGAAAGAACAGAAAATGTCATAAGAGAGCAACGTACAAAAGGTGTTTGAGTAAATACTTTCTATAGTATTCAATTACTATAAAGGATTGCAACTAAATGATTACAAATGAAGGGGAATGTCTCTATTCATAGTTGAACTCCCCTAAATATTATGATACAGATTGAGTTACATCAACAGTCAAGATTAGAGCCTATCTACAATTGATATACTTAAGGGATGAATCCTTTAATATTACAAAATCCAATCTTCTAAGATATCCAATCTTCTAAGATTAGTTTCCATATTTACCATGACAACCTTAATTTTCCATAAGTGTTTCACTGGGCCACTAAGGCTTCAAGTAGATAGGTTTCTCCACATGTTCCACGAATCTAGCGAATGTAAGTGGGTCAAATGAGCCCCATTTAATCAATTTACCTTCATAGGATGATCTTTGCACGTTTGTCATGGTCTTTGATCCGTAATCCCGTGACACAAGTAGGTACTTTCAATAAAATTCAAAAAATACGACCAAAGTCCCCAAGTTGAAATGCACTACCAAGATCAACAAAAAAAGCAAAGAGAGGCTAAAAAAATACACTAGCATCCAAAATTAAATACCCCAATAAATGCACCAAAAGGAAAAACAGACAATAATTACCACTAGGCTAAAAAGGGACAAGTTTTTTTATGTTGGCCTTCACCATAGTGTCTTCCTTTGAGTTGGCTTCTCTAAAAGCATGAACAAAGCTAATGTCGCCAATTACAGCTTTAATGTCAATGCCTTAACATGCACTCAAATAAACCCAAGGCCTGGCATTTGCATTCATCATCGAGCTGATAGCATTTAAAGAATCTAATTCAATGATCAAAGGTGTCTTACCTTTCCAGTCAATTTTGACAAGGACAACAAAAGTTGTTTTAATAGCTAGCAACTCAGCCAATTTCGAATCATGAACCTGTAATGGGAAAAGAGAATAGTCCCAAAATTGTACCCTTGTCATTTCTTAGGACACCTCCATATCTACCTGCCTATCCCCTTCTACTGCTCCATCAATGTTGAACTTTAGAGAACCAATAGATGGAGGCATCCAACATAATTGAACTTTCTAGTCTTCATGATGTCCAAGAGAATACATTTAAGTGGATCATCCGACCAATTTGATCATTCTTAGTCCCTGTACTTTTCAAATTCTAAAATTTTAGTCTTGATGCAAATAAGAATCATTACCGAATTAAACAACATGGAGTAAATCCACAACTTATGCATAATACAAAGACTAATAGTAGAACTTAATCTATCTGTATATTTTACCCTTAGCCTTGTATGTATGCTCTCATGTATCTTGCAATTGGTTTAATTCCAAATGTTACGGCCTATGCATTAGTCCAAGCCCATGACACATACGCGATAAATTGTCGTATTCCATGCAAGTTTCAATATCACGGTGAGAAATGATATTTTACCTTTTATGTTTATATATTTCCCATTTATGGATGGCCTCCCATTTGCATATCCTAGCTAGGAGATAAAGATGCTGCAAAACTTGTTTTAAGTTTTCAAAATCGGACTAGTGGTAGAACATGTTAAACCATTGATTCTCTATTCAATTGATCCAATATGTTCGTCCAGTTTGATAAAGTAAATCATTAAAAATTCATAAAAATAAAAATATTTAAAAGATAGAGAAATCGGTTCAATCGTCAGTTTATCCATTTTCTTTCCTGATTCAATTGATTTGTACCAGTTTGTAGGTTAACCAGTCTAACCTATTTAATCAAATCGGTACCTCGATTGATTCTTGGTCCAATCAGTTCAATTCAAACAACATTTGTTTCCATATAGCTTCAGAGAACCTGGATTTAAAGAAAAGATTGAAGCAAATTCAAACATTGGATAACACACATCCTATCACTTTATTGTAGCTCCTTTTAATTGGAATCACCTCTTTTAGGGCAACTTAGATTAGTTTTGGTCTAGTAATTCTAAGTATGAATTAGTTTTCTATTTGGGTAAGTTTTTCTTCAAGTCATTTAGGTTTACTAGTTGATTTTTCGAGTTATGTCATTTTAGGTTACTTTTCAAGTCATTCCAAGTTGGGTCTTTCTAGGTTTAGGTTTTTCCAGGTTCGAATCATTTTAGGTTCAAGTCATTACTGGTTCGAGTCATTTTTGGGTTTAGAGTTGGACAAGTTCAAGTTGTTGACTTTTTATAGTTAAATCAAATTGAGTCAATTTTAAATTTGAATTAATCAAGTTAAAATTTCAAATTTATGTGAGAATTGATATGTATCCATAAGAAATAAATTATTAGCTTTGAGAACCCAATAATTCTAATGGTGCAGTTGGATTTCAATGTTCCTCTAATACTACACATTTAGACCACTTTATTGCTCGATTGTGTTGTTGCCAACTATTTGGATTGCAAGCTTTAATGAAGTCAAACTCCTATTTGTCACACTAGATTTGCTTTCTTTTAGTTTGTTTATTTTTTCCTTCCGTAAGGTTTCACCAACGATAATTGATTATTTATGTAAGAATTGACATGTATACACAAGTATTTGATTATTAGCTTTAAGAACCCAATAACTCTAAAGGTGCAGTTGTATTTCAATGTTCTTTTAGTGATGCACATTCAGGGAACTTTATTGCTCGATCATGTTGCTAAAGCTATTTGGCTTGCAAGCTTTAATGTATTCACACTCCTATTTATCACACTGAATTTACTTTTTTTTAGTTGGTATTTTTTTTTCTTCTGTAAGGTTTCATCAACGACAATTGATTTGTTTCTACCATTCATACCAAAAACTAACATTTTCTTTCCTTTTTTGTCTTGTACTACTACTATTGCATATTCACGTTTTTATAATTAGTTAAATTCTACTTTTAGTCCCAATTTACGAAAGCTGTGAATTTAATCTCTATACTTTAATTTGGTCAATTTTAGTCCTGTAATTTTTAAATTTTAAAATTTCAGTCATCACCAAACAATAATTATTAAATTCATTAAGTTAAATTGTGCTATTTAAAAATTTGATGTGACAAACATATTGTCATATATGTAATGTCATGTCATCTTATTATTTTCATATATTATCATATGTATAATGTCGTGTTATCTTGTTATTTCCACATAGTACTCACTAAAAATACAGTTAATTAATTAACAATTATCATTTGCATCAAGATTAAAATTTCAAATTTTGAAAACTATAGGGACTTAGAACTATCCAATTAGAGAATATGGACCAAATTTACAATTATATGCACAATATAATACTCGTAATTAAATTTAACCAAATAGATTTAACTGTTATTGTTAGGGATGGCAAAACTCAAACTGCCTGATGGATTTCGAACCAATTCGCTCCGTTCCAGACGAAGTAGATTTTTTCTTTTGAAAAGTGGATGTGGAGTGGGGTGGAATTTTGTTTTTCTTTTGGATAGTGGGTATGGAGTAGTTATGGTAATTTCTTGCTCTGCCCTTACCTGCTCCACTATATGAAATTACCAAATGGTAAATATGTAATGATGTAATATAGAAAAAATTCATATATTTTATGTTTAAATATTTTTTGAAGAATTCTATTTAAGTATTTACTTGATTTTAAAAATTTGAAAAATAAAAAATAAGTAGCAAAATTTAAATTGAAGTGGAGCGGGGTGGGGTAGTGATAGATGTATCCAGCATCCATTAAGATGATAGCAATTTTCAAGATTATACATCCATAGTGGGGCGAGGTGAGAGGTGGAGCATGACGTGCCAACTGTGGAGCGGTGATGGATTTAGCAATATTTGCCCTTGCTGTAACACCCACAACCCTTATCCGTCGCCGGAACAGGGTTATGAAGCATTACTGAACTTTACAGAATAAAAACAAACATTTTATAACATTTAATAAACATATCACATAAATACTCACATTGTCCCTTGTGTGAGCCCTCGATGCCCAATATACACCTTAGAAATGAATCGAGACTAAACCGGATACTTAGTAAATTTTTCGCAAAATCTTAAAGTTTTCCTAGGTACAGAGGAGACACACCCGTGTGGTCGGCCGTATGGCTCACACGACCAGGAGATATGCCCGTGTCTTCGGCCTTGTGGGCATTCGATGTAAGGCATACGGTCGTGTCCCAGCCCGTGTCTTTACCCTTGTAACTCTCTGACTTGGGTCACATGGCCAACCACACGCCCTTGTGATAGGCCGTGTGCAAAGTGCAGGGGCCACACGGCCAAGTCACACACCCGTGTGCTAGGTCATGTGCAAAAACCTGGACATTCAGTTTTGAAATTTCAAGGTGCAGGGGACACACAGCAAGACCACATGCCTATTTGACACACGGCTGAGACACACGCTCATGTCTTTGTCCGTGTGGATGAAAATAGGTCATTTTTGGAATCTTTTCTCACCCATTCTTGACTTCAACCTACACACTTCAAATTTCATACATATAGACCATAGGAATATCTCTAGAACAACCAATTTCTGACTTTAATATGATCATATTATCACATATATTCTAATATTCTAATTGGATCATAAAAAAATTTACACATGCAGCTACTTATATTAACATGTTTTATCAATTTATTCATCTCTAAGCCTAGGATCTATCTATCCATTAACCAGACTAACACTATACCAAACATGATAGAACCATTTATATATAAGTTAACTTGAGACATAAACAAAATATAATTCTTAACATTTACACAACCATTTCAATCCCTATACATGTCATATAAACCATAGTATTATAGCAAAATCTGTCGAAGCAAGTTGAATAGTGTGATCCAATGTGCTGATCCGATCTCCCAGCTTCTCAAAAGTCTACAAAGAACATTAAAGGACACAAGTAAGATTAAAGAAGCTTAGTAAGTTCGCTGGCTTTAAACATAAATCTTACCGAACTTACTATAACAAATTATTCAAATAAATCATTCAATATACAATTCCTGCCAAACACAACTTCAATCGATGAATTCACTTATTTCAGGTTATTATCAATAATAACTTTAAATCTTTAATCATTAATTCCAAACATCACTTACCAACTTTCGTCAAATTGGAGAATGTCTTACGGATATGAGTACGTCATATATGGAAGCCCAAAGGCTGCACAGAAGTACATAAGTGCTAAACGGAAACCCGTGAGGGTTGACCGAAAGCTCGTAGGAGCTAAACAGAAACCCATAAGGGTTAAACTAAAGCTCAAAAGAGTTGAACTGAACCAGATAGAGTTAAACGGAAACTCATATGAGTTAACTAAAGCTCGTGAGAGCTAAACGGAAAGTAAAAATGAATGTTCGTAACAAATGTTGAACCTCGGTTTACTTGGGTAATTTTCTGTCAATTCCTCCTTTGTACTGAACGACTGTACTCAATCCCGCGTTCCATTCATTTCGAACATTTAATTCAATTTCATAATTTTAATAATAATTTTATTTTCAACAATTGATATGAATAAATACATAATATCATTCATCGATTTAACATATAACTTTAAAGTTTAACCATACAAACTTACCTGGGTTAAGTTGCAAGATTTGTAATAGTTTAAGGACTCTTCTGCTATTTTTTTTCACGTTTGTCTACGAGCTCTTGATCTAAAATATAAAATTATTCATTCATTAGCATATATTTTAGTTTAAACTTACTTCACAATTAATACCCCTCAATTTTTGAAATTGCACAATTACACTAATTTTGACAATTTTTACAAATTAGTCCCTTACTAATTAATCTATCAATTGAGCTAATTTTTCTCAATTGAAAATTTATCTAAACATTCTAGGTTAATATACATATATTTATATCCAAAATTTCAATACAAAACCCTAGTTATTAACCTTTTTACAATTTGGTCGTAAAATCAATATCTATCAAAATCACTTGATAAAATCATCATAAAATAAAATTAAAGCTCTAAATCCATATTAATTCATCATAAACATCCAACACTCATCAATGGTAACTTTCAAAATTACCTATAAATTCAAAAACTAATGAATTAGATAATTGGACCTAATTGTAAAAGTCTTAAAAACATAAAAATTTCAAGAAAAGGGCAAGAATTAAACTCACATGATGTAAAAATATGAAAAACCAGCTTTTGGAGACTCTTCTATGGCCGTTTTTGGCTGAATATTGCTGAAGAAATGTCTAGATTTTCCATTTAGTCTTTGTTTTGATTTTTATCTTAACTCTCAAATGACAATTTTGCCCCTAAATCATCCAATTTCAATATTTTTCTCTGCACATACCGTTTCAGCCTTCTAATAAATGTCTAATTCCCCTTTTGGTCCTCCCTTATTTACCATTTAGGCTATTTAATCACTATCTCCTTAATTTGCAAGTTTTGCACTTTTTTCAATTTAGTCCTTTTTAATTAATTAATTATCAAAACGTTAAAATTTTATAACGAAACTTTAATACTAACTCAATGCCATTCCGTAAATATTTTTATAAATATTTACGGCTCGGTTTATGAAATCGAGGTCTCAATACCTCATTTTTGAAACCCCTTAACCTAATAAATTCTTCTAAAATACAATTCACTAATTCAAAAGTCTTCCTAAAATCATATTTGGCTCTTAAACACTAAATAATAAAATATACGAGCTCACTTGTCGATTTTGGTGGTCTCAAACCACTGTTTCCGACACCACTGAAAATTGGGCTGTTATACTCGCCCCGCTTCATTACCATCCCTAGCTATTGTTGGCTCATGACTAAAATTTAAAATTTTGGAAAGTAATGGGACTACAATGGATTAATTCAAAAAGTAAAAAGAATAAAATTGATCAATTTAAAGTATATGGGCTAAATCTACAACTTTCGTAAAGCGCGGGACATAATTTAACATTTACAATTTTTTATTCAATAACTTTATTAAAAATTCACTTTATTCACTTATTATCAAATTTAAATTTATATCTGTAAATTATTTATAATTTTACCTTATTAATGATTTTAATTTAATGTTTTAAATATTTTTTAATCATCTAATATAATAAATTTATATAGTTATATACTAGTTAATCAAATTTAAAATAAATATATAAAATAATGCATCTATATTTTAATTATTTATTAAAATTTCTATTATGATATATAAGTTCCATTAAATATAGATAGTACTATTCTAAAGTTTTTAATTTTTTTTATTATAGTTTAGCTCACCACTACTATTATTGCTATTGCCATGTTGAATTTAGCACACATGTTTAACCACTAATTTTAATTTTACTGTTATAATAATTAATTTTAGTTATTTTCAATTTTTTCTAAACTAATTTCATCGAAAGAACCTTAAACTTACAATCACATTTTCAATAAAGGAAGCACATGTCCTTTCAATCAACATCACAATAATCTTATTTAATAATAAAACCTAATATGATGCTGGATCGAATCGAGTGGCTTGATAGATAAAAAAAATTTGCTTTAAATTTTCTGTATTTTTTGTACATTTGAAAATTAAAAATTTTACATTTAGAAGTTTAGCCTTGGATTTAAATATTGAGTTCTAATTATTAGTACAGTTGAAGTTCTATTAAATTCATCAGTGTAACATTTTAAAATAAAAAAATCACTCGGTAACCTTGTAACAAAAATAAAGGCATCGTAACAAACCTAAATTTAATAAAAAAAATAATATTATCGATTGAACTTGCATTTTTAAATATAAAAAATAAATAGATTAAATTTCTAAAAAATAAAAATAGACAAATAAAATTTTAAAAACATACGAAAAATATGGAGACATGAGCATACATATATATATTTAAAAGTTAGTTACTCAATTGACAAGTATAACGTTGGCACACTTAAAAATTGAATTCAAAATTAAAAAAATCTTCAAATCTTTGTACCATTTTTATTTTTGGAATTTAATCTCTTTTCTTTTATTTTTAGAAATTTAGTTCCTATACTTTTTAAATTTCAAAATTTAGATTCAATTATTAATACCGTTAAATTTTAAAAGCTTAATAAATTGTTTGGTACTTGAGTTTGACTTTAGTACCTATATTTTACAATATGTAATTTGTAATACCCTTCGTCTGACCTAATCGCCGGATCCGAGCTACAGAATATCACATTCGTTGCCGGAGCAACTATAGTCAAATAAATCCATGTCAAACATATTCATTTATGATAAAAAAAGAAAACCAAAATTGAATCTTAATCGAGCTTACGAAAGCTCAAAACCATCCCTAAGTCGAACTTGGACTAAACTAAAAAATTTTAAAATGTGAGAAAAGGGTATCGCGATATTCGGGATTTGGTATGGCGATCCCGAAGACAATAATAAAACATAAAAAATATGTCAAGATGGTATCGTGATCTTGAGGATAGTAGCCAAACTTCCCAACCTGAGGATCAAACCATTTAACTAGGCATTACAAATGCCAAATCATGCATTTTCAAGCCATATGCAAATGTCAACATCTAGACCATATATCAAGTTCAATACCATGGATCAAAATGATTTAATTTCAAACATCATCTAGACTTCATACATTTAAGTTTGTTCCAAAACACTTATATATATGCCACAAACCCAAGGTTCAAAATGATTAAACATATACCAAATAGGTGATAGGATAGTGTGAGCCTCGAGTTGATTTGGTCTAAAGAGTTCCGTAAGATGATTGGCAAGGGAAAGGGAAAATAAACGGGGTAAGCATATCGAATGCTTAGTAAGTTCATAGGCATTAAACATCAACTTACCTCAATTTACAATTTGATAGAACAAGCTATTTAACTTGGCAAAGTTTTCCTAAACATAGCAATTCACATATCAATAAGGTGAGTTAACATATAATGACATCAAATGGCAATTCAAACATATATCAATCCATTTCAATACATTCCCATAATCAAATCAACATTTAACCAATTGGATAACAAACTCATAACATTCCATTTCCATTTTTCACTTTTCATTATCCTATTTAGCCTAATGAACTCAAGTGAACAGATTCAGCTACACGAGTAACTACACCATGCCAGGTTGCTTATCAGAGCGGTAACTACACCACACTAGGGCACCGAAGTGCAAAGCCCATAGGCAATCATTTGTAAAATCGTATAACAATACGTCCCTTTACCACACCAAAATCTTCATAAAGACATTCATTACTTGACGATCTGCAACAAATGTTGGATCACGATATAATCTGTAATAATCTCAGTACAATCTCATATCCCATACAATTCACATTTGTCGTACAAGTGCACATATAACCCTACTGGCATGTTAATCGTATCCTATCATTTATCACATTCACTCAGGCATATTTAACACATATAACCATTTCTTTACAATTTAGTCCATACCTTATGTTTTTGTATCGTTTCACAAAAAATTCAAATTTACAATCACATATTCATAATTCAAATGCATAACAATTTAAATACAATCATACTATATGAACTTACCTGACGAAACTAGCAATTAAGTTGCAACTTCAAAGCCTATTTCCAATTTGATCAAATTCCCGATTTATACAATTATTCAATTCAATTTATCAATATGAATCATGTTATAACATCCTATTAAATGCATGAATCAGTCCAATTTTGTTTTTATACCCCTAACGTTTGGCAATTTATTCAATTTAGTCCCTAAAACTAAAATTGCAATACCTTTCAGATTTGAGCTTCGATTTCATAAATGATCTCTGTACAGCCGAAATTTTGCCCGGGCTAAAAAGCCCAACATCTAAAAAGCCCAATTATTAAAACCCTAAAAGCCCGATTAGCCCACAACCTTAACCAATTTTCAGCCAAAAAAAAAGAAAAAACCTAGCCACCACCACTTGCTCTACTTGCTCCACTTACACCTGCAAAAGTCAAAAAAAGAAAAAAAACAAAAAGGGGCAGAAAAGAAGCAAGAAAACAAGGAAATAGACAATAGCAAATCCATTGTATTTCGGTTATAAAGCCTGAAATCCCAGATTTTTTGGGTACAAAAACACGAATATTGAAATAAAAAAAGAAGAGAACGGATTGTAGTAAAAAAAAAGAAAAAAGGGGGAAGGTATGTAAAAGCAAAAAAAAAGTTTTTTTGAATCAATGAAAACAACATATTTCTCAAACACATAATCGAGATTGAACATCAAAAAAGAGAAAGAAAGGAAAAACAAAATCAAAATCGAAAAGAGGTGATTTTCGTTTCCTTGTTTTCTTTTCAAATATTTTTTCTTTCTCTTTTTCTTTACATATACATATATCTTAAAAGCATATAAAAATATAAAAAATACATTTTTTTTGAATTTCCGGCCACCGTTCGTGGTTGCCGGCCTGCGGTGGAGCTCACGGTGGTGGCTGACCGGACCTTAGCGGGAGTTTGGCCGGAGTAAAGAAGGCCTTGAGAGAGTTTGAGAGAAGGGGTTAGTTTTTTTTTTATGAAATGGGGAAAATGAGTTTTTTTTAGGGAAATTTGACTTATATAGCCAATCAAAACGACGTCGTTTTGGGCTTAAGTCACTAATGCCAAAACGACGTCGTTTTGGTCCTTAACCCATGGCCGACCCGCAACCCGACCCGCTCCAACTTCAGGATTCGCGTGTTTTCATTGGAGGGGCTATTTGTGCATTTAGCCCCTCTGTTTTTTTATTACTTTACAATTAAGTCATTTTTTATTTCTAATTTGGCCCTAAAATTTGTCGCAATTTTTAATTTAATCCTAGCTGATGCTATGTGTTTTAGAAAGGGGGTTATTGCACTTTAGGCCCTCCGTTGTTTCATGCGTGTTTAAATAAGCCCTTTTTTATTTTAATTTACCCCAAAACTTCGTTTTTAATTTGAATTTAGTCCTTTTTTTAATTTAAGTTGATTTTTATATTATCTTTGCTATTTTAATTTTTAATATTAGTTCCAATAATATTATATATATACTTTTAAATACACTCTTTTATTTTCTATTATTATAAATATTAATATTTTCCTTACGTTATTATTATATCGTATCGTCCTTTTTTATTATCATATCATTATGTACACATTATTTATATTATTTTTACTACTATTATTATGTCTATTATTAGTATTAGTATTATAATTACTATTATTACACTTATATACATATATATTTATATGTAAAGTTATCAATGGTTATTTTTATCATCATCTTAATATGTATATATTTATGAGGTATTATTAATAATTGTTTTGTAACATTATTATTATTGTTTCTAATGTGTATGTATTATATATATTTTATACATTTTATATATATTATATATATTTTTATTATATTTTTATGTATATATTTTTAATATCATATTATTCATATATTTTTTATATTATGTAAATATTTTCAATACTACATTATGTATATATTTTTGTCTATAATGTATACATACTTTTAATACTCAATACTATTATCATAAATATGTTCTTGATATATGTATGTATATATACGTGTTTTTTTTATTCATATATTATTATCATCATTTTCCACTTTTTATTATACTATTTTTATTTTTGTACATACTTCTAATATCATTATTATTATATATATATGTGTGTATATTTCATGTAATATTTGTGTTTCAATATTATTATTTCTAGTATGTATATATTATGTATATATTTTTAATACTACGTATACATTTTTATTTCTATTACTACGTATATATTTTAATACATATATGTATATATTTATATATCGTTATCATTAGTTATTTCTTATTATTATTGTTTTCAATAAATATTGTATATATATTTTTAATCTAGTATTATATGTTGTACATATATATGTTCCCTACTATTTTATATTTACATTATTATTACCATGTTTAATACCATGTGTTATTATCATTTCATACTATTATTATTTATATTATTATTATCGTTTTCATTATCATTGTCATTTTTATTTTGCCGTGTTTTATTTATTTTTACGCGTTCGATCAAGTCATTTTCCTCATGTATTTGTTTATATTTGCATATTACTAGCCTTGCTATTATTTCACCTTTTATAATTGCTCATATTGTTATTTTTGACATTGTCGCACCTATTATTATGTTATTACATATTAGCACCATAATTTGCTCTCATGTTTTACCATAAATAACATTATGTTTTTCACTTGATGCCTTAAAAAGATTCTTTCATAAAAGTGATATTCCGTATTTGGTAATTCGAGACAATTGTGCCCTAACTTATTGGGTTTTCGATTTTTCTCATTTAACCTAAAAAACGGGACACTCTTTTAAAACGCAATACGAGTTTTGAAAAATACTTATTCTCGGAGATACGAGGTGTTGTGCCCTAACTTACGGGGTATGGCATTTTGTTACCTCGAAATAGGATTTTTGCAAGAAAGGCAATATTCGGTGTTCGAAAATTTGGGGAAACGTGCCCTAACTTACTGGGTTTCAATTTTCCTCGTTCACCTTAACTAACCGAATATCCTTTTAAAATACACAAATTTTTATATAAAAGGCAAGCTCGCTCTCGAAAATTCAAAATGCCGTGTCCTAACTTACTGGATGTGACATTTTATATTTTGAGACGAGAAGATCTTTAACATTTGAGCATTTTCTTTACAAAGAGGGATCGTATTTTAAATTCTTTCAAGTTTTCAAATTTTAGACACTAAGACACTAATTAATCAACTAGGTACCAATTTTGGGCGTATCGAGGGTGCTAATCCTTCCTCGTGCGTAACCGACTCCCGAACTCGTTCTCTGATTTTCGTAGACCAAAAAATTATCGTTTTAGTAAATCTTAACTTTTATTAAAATGATTAATTTAAGGTGATCCGATCACACCTCATCAAATTGGTGGCGACTCCATTTTTGTTTTAAAGTCGATCCCCGTTTTTCAAAAAAATAGTTACGACAGCTTGGCGACTCCACTGGGGACCTCGAGAGTTGAGCCATAAATTGATTAAATTTTGTCCTTCATCGAAATTTGAAAATTCATTTTTCGTTTTACATTTATGATCCCTTCATTTGCGTTTCATATGTTTTTCTTATGGTTTTTCGTCGTCTTATTTTTATCTTTTTATTGCTTCAAGTTCTTATGTGTATATCCTCACACATTGCATTGCATGACTGTTGTGGTCACATCTTTTAAGTGGAAGTAAGAAACTATGCCTTCGTGAGGTTTTCACCTCCGTATAGGCTAGTAAATTGCTTTTGGGATACATCCGTACCTGCGTCTTCGTGAGGTTTTCATCTCCGTATAGCCGTAGGGAAATGTATTCCCCTGAATCGAACTCGGTCCGTATGAGCCTATAATGGGTGAGGATCGAGGAATCCACTAGTTCAGGTACCTTTCTTTAGAACCGAACCGCATGTGAAAAGCCCTAAGAGCCTACCCTAGGTAAAACCACACCGAACTCTAGTGGTTACCCTAGTAGCTGTTTATTTACTCTTTATTTTCTTTAAATTCTATTCTTTGTATATAATACTGACTTGTTGTGTTTTGATAATTTTCGCATGGCATCTCATCATAAAAGGGTGTTGATTTACGTTCGGTTATTAAATAGAAGAGTTTAGCATGGAAAAAGGATTTCTTGATAGAGTGGAGGATAATGCGGCCGTCTGAGTGTGGTCCGAGGGAATGCAACAAGAGAAATGAGATAGTTTGACCGAGGGATATGAGTCGGAGTTGTGGGATTTCACTCGCATCAGTGTGACTCTAAATGACCTGCAAGAGTTAAGGGATATATGGAATAGTTGGAATGGCGAAGTTAAACAACTCTTTTACTGTAACTATAGTGACCTACCCTATTTGCTCGATGTAAAGGTTGATAAGTACTTGTTCTGGGCCCTCGCACAATTTTGGAACCCTGCTTACAGTTGCTTTACCTTCGGAGGAGTCGACTTAGTACCTACTGTGGAGGAATACATGGCGTTACTTAATTGCCCAAAGATTCAAGCCGATAGGGCCTATTCAAGACCTGTCAACATCCCTCCCTTTTTGAAGAAGTTGATGAATACAACGGGGATGAGCGAGCAATGGGTTGCAGCCCGCATCAAGCAAAAAGGGGATAGTAAGTGTATTCCTTGAAGGAATTTGAGGGACTTGATTCTTGCGCACCCGGATTCAAAGAAAAGGGTTGATGTTTTTGCCTTAAGCCTCTACGGTTTGATCCTCTTTCCTAAGGCACTCGGACACATAGATGAAGCCGTCTCGGATTTATTCGATCGACTTGATAAAGGTACTACACCTGTCCCGGCAATCCTAGCGGAAACTTTCAGATCTTTAAATGCATGCCGGAGAGCGGGCGAGGGAAGATTTATTGGTTGTGTAGAACTTCTTTTGGCTTGGTTCCACAGTCATTTTTGGAAGGTGGAGAAGGTCTCCTACAGAGTATTCTCTAAGGATTATTCCCCATTAAGAGAATTAGTGGCCCCATCAAGGAGGGACGACATCTCAGAAGAGAAGTGGATAGCTATTCTCCAAAATTTGCGGGCTGAAGACATTGAATGGAGAGCTCCGTGGTTGATTCCTGACGAGATCTTATATAGGTGCGATGATTTTGACTGGGTCCCTCTGGCTGGAATATGGGGAGCCGTTGGATACGCTCCACTGATGGTGCTAAGGCAGTACCGATCAAGACAGTTTATACCGGTAACACAAGGGTTGGCATAATGTGAGTTCTCCTATAAAGATGACAATTATAAGAGGAGGGTTCACGAGATATCAGATGCTTGGAACCAAACTCGGAGAATGAAAGGATTCACCACAGGCCCGATGACGACCCCCGAGTATGAATAGTGGCGGGTTAGGAGAGCCAACGACAACATCCCTAGACCGAATCAAGGGAGCACTCAACCAATAGAGGAGCATTTACGAGTCATTCTATCTGAGTTAGAGATCATTAGGCAAGACTTCGAGAAAGGGAACTCTAAGATGGGAAAGAAGATAGAGTAGCTAGAGGAAGAGAAAATGAAGTTGGGATTAGACGTCGATATCCACAAGCTAGAGGCCGAGAAATTAAGGAAAGGAAAGAACAAGGCCGAGGAAGATCTGGATAGTATGAAAACCGATTACAAGAAGCTGCACATGTCGATAAGAACTGTCGGTTTAGGTAAAACGTCAGAGCAATGGCGCCAAGAGATCAAAGAGGAAAATACTAGATCTGACCATTGGGAGAAAAAGTTTCAAGATGCCCGAGAACGAGAGGACACTCTAAAAAAGAGTTTGATAGAAAGTCAAAAATAAAAAGAGAAGTTACGAGCTCGGGTGGCTAAATTGGAGAGATCACTACATCAACATCGTGGCCGTGATTCCGTAATGGAGCTGAAGGTTAGTCTGAGCAAGATTGAGGAGTTGAAAGGGAGAGTAGAGAAACTCGAGACTGCGCTGCAAGATAGCAAAATTCGATACAACTTCTTGAGGCAAACAACGACCATTGTAGGGAACAGCTTCACCGCTCTCAAAACCAGATTAGAGAAAGAGACTATGTCATGGGCGAAGCTGTGGCTCAGGTTCGGGAGGTAGCCGATCACTTGCAAACCTTGGCAGTTCAGGCTGATGTATTGAGCTTAAAGTACGAGTCAGAATCAGATCGAGGTCGAAACTTAGTTTGGCTTCTTAGGAAAATTAAGGCTTTAGGCATTAGGGCGAAGTCGTATATGTAATCGTTCGTTCTATGTAAATAAAATTTTCTTCTAGTGAAGTTCTTCTAATGAAATTGAATTAGAATCAACACTTTTTTTTTGCATTCATGCATTTGTATTACATCACATCATATGCATTCAAAGTTATAGAAAGATCCTAATTAGTTAAAGTTTACTTCCAGAAAGGTAGAAAAGAAAACCTAAAAATTACACATCCTTACGGCACTCGTACTAAAACTAAGAACATGGATCAAAGGTTCGAACAATTACAAAAAGATATGCAAGATCAAATGCAAGAACAGTTGGCCAAAATGCAGAATGAAATGAGGGAGCAGATGCTAGAGGCTTAGAGAAACATGATGGCTGAAATGGCTCAGCTGTTGAGAGCCACTGATAAAGGAAAAGCTCCCATGGCGATCACTAAAGAGGAGAATGAAGGTCCTCCTCTGGGTTTTACTCCGCCTCATGTGCCCCTACAAACCGAGGCACCTCCTAGAAGGCCATCTGTCACAGTGAGGCCTCAACATGGGCCGGTGGATGCTGGAATCCCCATAAATTTCCCATCTGGGTTGGGAAATAATTTGGGTGATAGCTCGATCAACCCTATTACTCCTGATCTGAATTTAATGGAGAAGGAAAGAATGGCCACTGAATCCTCGAAACAATTGGAAGATCGTTACAGGTGGTTAGAGTTAAAGTTTAGGGTTTTAGAATGTGCTGGCAATCATCATGGGATTGATGCCAAAGACTTAAGTTTGGTTCCAGATTTGGTGCTTCCTCATAAATTTAAGATGCCAGAGTTTGAAAAGTATAACGGGACTACTTACCCAGAAGCACACATAACAATGTTTTGTAGAAGAATGACTGGTTATGTGAACAACGATCAACTATTGATCCATTGTTTTCAGGACAGCCTAGTTGGAGCGGCGGCTAGGTGGTATAATCAGTTGAGCCGTGCAAGAATTGGTTCATAGAGAGATCTTGCACAGGCTTTCATGTAACAGTATAACCATGTGACTGATATGACGCCAGATAGGATCACACTTCAAAATATGGAGAAAAAGCCTAATGAAAGTTTTAGGCAATATGCACAATGATGGAGGGAGGTGGCAATGCAAGTACAACCACCATTGTTGGAAAAGGAAACCACCATGATATTTATTAACACTTTGAAGGCTCCATTTATTACCCACATGATTGGAAGCACTACCAAAAGTTTTGCAGACATAGTCATGGCAGGAGAAATGATTGAGAATGCCATAAGGGGTGGCAAAATTGAGGGGGAAGAAGCCAAAAGATCGGCCCCAAGAAGAAAAGACAATGAGGTGAACAACACAAGTAGCTTCAATTCGAATGCAGTCACAGTTAGTCAGCCCAAAGTGGCTATAGGTGGGCAGCAAAGTACTCAAAGATTGGAATCAGGATCAAGACAGAATTCGGAGAGGATGCAATTTACGCCTATCCCTGTGACGTATTGGGAGCTTTATCAAAGCCTATATGATGCACACGCTATTGCTCCATTTCACTTGAAACCGTTACAGCCCCCGTACCCCAAATGGTATGATGCAAATGTTAAATGCGAATATCATGCGAGAATATCGGGACATTCAATTGAAAATTACACTGAATTCAAGAAGGCCGTGGAAAGGCTTATCAAGATGGGGGTTGTGAGATTCGACAATACCCCTAACGCTGAAAATCTGTTACCAGATCATGTCAATCAATGAGTGAATGTTATTGATAGAACTAGGGAATGAATAATCAAGGAAAATGTTGTTGAGGTGAGAATGCCTTTGAGGGTAATTTGGAAAGATATGGTGAAGAGAGGGATGATAGCCTCTGAGAAAGAAATAAAAAAATGAGAAATTACTGTGAGTTCCATGGAAAAAAGGGTCATGAGACCCAAAATTGTGAAGAATTCAAAGCCTTGGTGCAAGGCTTCATTGATAATAAAGAGCTGCAAGTTTTTGAAGGTAGCTCTTATAAAAAAGAAATAAATGCGTTGGAAGATAAACAACAAGAAATTAGCCGGCCAAGAATTATTATTTCCTTGCCGAGGAATAATGAAGTGGGGACGCAAACTAGGCCCAAGGTTGTAATCCATAAACTTGTATCATTTCCTTATAAGGATAACAAAAGGGTGCCATGGAGTTATAACTGTCATGTGTCGTTGCCGAAGAAAGAAGATGTAGCCAGTGCGTCCAAGGATATACAAATCGAGGGTTCTCATACGCGGAGTAGGAAGCGGTATGATGTTGTAGGCATCAGAGAGGAGTCCACAAAAATAAGGAATGCTAGTGTGGAGAAAGAAAAAGAAGTTGAAATGCCCATCAAGGAGCCGGTAAAGGATGAGGAGGCTAAGGAATTTCTGAAGTTCCTTAAGCATAGCGAATATAATGTGGTCGAGCAGTTGCGCAAACAGCCGGCTTGCATATCAGTATTGGCTCCACTTCTGAGTTCTGAGACGCATAGGGAAGCATTGATGAAGGTGCTTAACGAGACATATGTCACCCATGACATATCCGTTAACAAGCTGGACCGGTTGGTGAATAATATTAGCGCAGATAATTTTATCTACTTCAATGATGATGAAATCCCACCTGGGGGCATAGGATCAACCAAGGCCTTGCACATCACTACTCGGTGCAAGGGTTACACGCTTCCAAGTGTACTCATTGATAACGGGTCAGCTTTAAACGTCCTTCCATTATCCACATTGAACAGATTACCCATTGACAATTCGCATATGAAAACATGTCACAATGTGGTAAGAGCCTTCGATGGAACCGAAAGGAAAGTGATGGGACGAATTGACATCCCTTTGGAAATTGGGCCAAATACATATGAAGTTGATTTCCTGGTGATGGATATCAAGCCCTCTTATAATTGTTTATTGGGGAGACCATGAATACACTCGGCAGGAGCAGTGCCCTCCTCATTGCACCAAAAGTTGAAGTTAGTAACAGATGGGCAGTTAATAACCATCAACGCGGATGAGGACATTATAGCAGCAGTCACTAGCAAGGCCCCTTATGTCGAGGCGAATGAAGAGGCTATTGAGTGTTCTTTTCGCTCTTTAGAAATCATCAATGCAACCTTCATTTTGGAAGGAAGTGAGGTGCCAATACCCAAAATGTCTAGAGCCATAAGGATGGCCCTGCAAATGATGATGGGAAAAGAGGCATTGCCAGGAAATGGACTAGGAAGACAGTTACAAGGAGGGATTCAAATCCCAAAACTGATTGAGAAGAAAGATCGCTTTGGTTTAGGCTTCAAGCCAGACCATAAGCACAAAAGGCAGGAGATTGAGAGGCACCAAGCGAGAAGAAAGGCGCATTTGAATGGAAGAGAAGTGGAGTGGGAACCGATGACATTCCCACCTATATCCAAACCCTTTAAATCAGGAAGACTGCTAATAAAGGAAAGTCATCAAGTTAATGCTGTGCACAATGAAGCATCGGAGCAAGGAAGCCTCGAGGGCATTCACCCTTACGAACCGGGGAGCTCTCTGAATAATTGGACTGCGGAGGACCTTCCTATAGTCTTTAGGAATTTTTCAGAGTAATTCTCAAAACATGTCTGTTACTCTAGGGCCTAAGAGTAGTAAGATTATATTTGTGAAATAGCCTTATGTTCATCTATAATTATTTAAATAAAATATAACTTTTATCAATTTTAAACAAGCATTGTTTCATTTTTCCCAACCAATATTCATTTAAATTTTGACAATTCTTATTCTTTTATTCATAGCACAAAAACAATCATTCTTAGATTCATTCATTCTTTTTATACTCTTTCATACCCCACAGGTCTCTAGATATCAATGATATGAGCACTGATACTGTCACTCCTGATTTCTCTTACGAGCAAGACATGTGTTTAGAAGAATCTCAAGATTTTAAAAATGTCTAAGATCGTGACGTACCCCTCGATCTGTTAAGAATGGTAAAGCAGGAGGAGAAACAAATCACACCACATGAGAAAGAGGCAATAGAGAATATAGCCCTAGAGGAAGGGAAAGAGTTAAAAATTTGAACATTGATTACCGAGGACACAAGGCATAGTCTGGTTGAGTTGCTTCGAGAGTTCAAGGATATCTACTCCTGGTCATATCAGGACATGCCCGGATTAAGTACTGACATTGTAGTACATCGTCTTTCGATAAGGCAGGATTGTAAGCCAGTCCAACAGAAGTTGCAGAGGATACGGCCGGACATTGTTCTAAAAATAAAAGATGAGGTTATGAAGCAGCTCGATACAGAGTTCTTACAAGAAGTGAAATACTCCGAATGGGTAGCTAATATTGTACCAGTTCCTAAGAAAGACAGGAAGGTACGAATGTGTGTTGATTACAGAGATTTAAATAAAGCTAGCCCTAAAGATAATTTCCCTCTACCACATATAGACACTTTGGTGGACAACACAGCAGGATATTCGTTGTTTTCCTTCATGGATGGTTTCTCAGGATACAATCAAATAAAGATGCATCCAGAGGACATGGATAAAACCACATTCATAACCTTATGGGGCACCTTTTTCTACAAAGTGATGCCGTTTGGACTGAAGAACGCACGGGCAACATACCAACGGGCCATGGTAAACTTATTCCACGACATGATGCATAAGGATATTGAGGTATACGTTGATGATATGATTGTCAAGTCACATACAGAAAAAGAGCACATTGAGGTCTTGAGAAGATTGTTCTTGAGGTTGAGAAAATTTCAGTTGAAGCTCAATCCAGCAAAGTGTACCTTTGGAGCCAGATCGGGAAAGTTATTAGGCTTTGTAGTCAGTGAAAAGGGAATTGAAGTCGACTCAGACAAGGTCAGAGCCATACGAGAGTTACCTCCACCACGTACTCAGAAGGAAGTTCGAGGATTCCTAGGAAGGTTGAATTACATCGCTCGGTTCATCTCACAACTAATCGAAAAATGTGACCCTATCTTTCGCCTCCTCAGAAAGCACAATCAAGGTACTTGGGATGAGGAATGCCAGAATGCTTTTGAAAAGGTCAAGCAGTATTTGTTGAATGCTCCGGTATTATCTCCACCTTGCCTAGATAAGCCGTTAATACTGTACTTGTCAGTGTTCAGTAATTCTATGGGATGTGTGCTTGGCCAGCATGACGAGTCAGGGAAAAAAGAGAAGGCAATCTATTATCTCAGTAAGAAGTTCACTGACTGTGAGATGAGATATCCACCGATTGGAAAGTTATGTTGTGCTCTGATTTGGACAACTCGGAGATTAAGACAGTACATGCTATACCATACCACTTGGCTCATCTCAAAGCTTGATCCATTGAAATACATGATGGAGTCAACGGCTCTAAATGGAAGGATGGCAAGATGGAAAATTTTGCTTTCAGAATTTGATATAATCTACATAAGTTAGAGGGCTATAAAAGAAAGTGCGGTAGCAGATTTCTTGGCCAGTAGGGCTCTAGAGGATTATGAGCCATTGAACTTTGATTTTCCAAATGAGGAGTTGATGTGTATAACAACGGCCGAAGATTCTTCTTGGAAGCTCAATTTTGATGGGGCTTCTAATGCAGTCGGAAATGGAATCGGGGCAGTCTTGGTATCCCCAAATGGCAATCACTACCCTTTCACGTGCAAGTTGGACTTTGATTGCACGAATAATATGGCTGAGTATGAAGCATGCATCATGGAACTACAAGCAGCTATAGAGCGAGGTATAAAAACCCTAAAAGTATATGAAGATTTTGCGTTGGTAATTTATCAATTCAGATGTGAATGAGAAACAAGGGACCCTAAATTGATCAATTATCGAAAGGTAGTTTTGGGGCTGCTTGAGGAGTTTGATGACGTCACCTTCAATTATTTCCCATGAGACGAAAATCAGATGGTAGATGCTTTAGCAACCTTGGCCTCAATGATTAAGGCAAATAAAGAATAAGAGATAAGACCAATTCAAATGAGTGTCTACGAGGCCCCAGCATATTGTTGCAATATTGAGAAGGAAGAAGAGGATGATAACCCTTGGTATTAGGATATATTACGATATGTGAGGGATCGTAAATACCCTGAACAAGCCAATGAAAATGACAAATGAACGTTGAGAAGGCTATCTTGCGACTATGTCTTGGACGGGGATATCTTGTACAAGAGAAGGAAAGAGCAAGTACTTTTGAGATGTGTTGATACCGTGAAAGCTAAGCTAATTTTAGAAGAAGTTCATGAAGGCGTATGCGGGACACATGCAAATGGGTTCACGATGGCTAGACAAATCATGAGATTTGGATATTATTGGTCTACCATGGAAGGGGATTGTATCAACTACGCCAAGAAATGTCATAAGTGTCAGATTTATGGAGACAAGATACATGTACCACCTTCACCTCTACATGTTATGACTTCTCCATGGCCCTTTTCATGTGGGGCATGGATGTCATTGGACCAATATCACCAACGGCTTCAAATAGACATCGGTTTATCTTCGTGGTCATTGACTACTTCACAAAATGGGTAGATGCCACTTCTTATGTGAATGTTACTAAGTCAACTGTGAGTCGATTATTGAAGAATGAGATCATTTGTCGGTATGGAATGCCTGAGAAGATTATATCCGACAATGCATTGAACCTAAACAACAAAATGATAGCGGAGGTTTGCGACCAGTTCAAGATCAAGCATCACAATTCTTCCCATTATCGTCCAAAAATGAATGGGGCAGTGGAGGCTGCCAACAAGAATATTAAGAAAATAGTGGGGAAGATGACTAAGACCTATAGAGATTGGCATGAGAAGTTGCCATTTGTACTTCTAGCCTACCGAACATCTATCAGAACCTCTACCGGGGCAACTCCATTCTCGTTAGTTTATGGGATGGAAGCAGTATTACCTATTGAAGTAGAAATAGCTTCTCTTCGAATTTTGACGGAAGTAAAGTTAGATGAAGCTGAGTGGGTTCAATCCCGGTATGACCAGTTGAACATGATTGAGGAAAAGAGGCTAAAAGCCATTCGACATGGTCAGATGTCTCAGAAGCGAATGATGCGAGCTTATGACAAGAAAGTTTGACCAAGAGAATTCCATGAGGGAGACCTTATACTGAAAAAGATCATTCCTATTCAAAAGGATTTTAGAGGAAAATGGATGCCAAATTGGGAAGGGCCGTATGTCGTGAAGAAAGCTTTCTCCGGTGGTGCATTGATCTTAGCGAAAATGGATGGGAAAAGTTTACCCAATCCAGTGAACTCGGACTCAGTTAAAAAATACTTTGTCTAAAGAAGAAGAGAATCTAAGGTGAAAACCCGCAAAGGGCGCCTTGAGATTTAAAAAAAAATCAAAAACGGAGAGGCCAAGGTGAAAACCCGCAAAGGGCACCTTGTGACCAAAGGGGTTTTGAGTCGAAAACCCGAAAGGGCAGCTCAAATTTTGAAGAGTACACAGTGATCTTGTTACAAAGAGCGAAGAATGCTACAAACTGGGACATCAACGGAGTACTTGGGATCTTTTAAACACATTTTGAACTCAAGAAAGACTTCATGGAGCCGGTGTATAGGCACTCAAGCGGCGATATCTAGAAGATCTAACTTCTATCTTGTTTGCTATCTTTAGATTCTATTTCTTCTAGAAGATAGGCTAGTAGATTAATTCCCTTTTGTATCTTTTTGATAAATCATTCAAATCTAATTATTCTTAAAAATTTATTCGTCTTTCACTATGTTGCATTGAAATAATGATAGATGAACTAAATATATTTACAAACGAAGTTTTGAGCATTACTCTGGAATTTCTAGATAATACAAGAAACTAAAACAGGACAATTGTTCGAGAAATTCACGCAAGTAAAGGATGAAGGAACTCGAGGAATTCTTTTCTTCCAGTCCTAAAGGAAATAGACAAAGCCAATAATTCAGTTCTTACAGAAATCCTCAATAGATCGTAGCATTGGAGGACGGCTTACAGGCTGAGCATGAATGAAACTTTGAGAAAAGAAAGGCAAATGAAGGAATGAATGATGATGTCTAAGATAGGGGTCATATTCATGACATTCTGCATCATAACATGTTTAATTAGGAACATTTGACTTACTTCGAGCATAGCATCCTCAATTATCAAGCATAATCACTTTTACAGGCTATCGGAGACAGCGCGCTTTAAAACCCAAAACAGTAGGGTAATAGGCTGCAGCATAGCAGATCTGACCTTCATCGGGGCAGATCCAAGATGACAGATCTTATCTCTCTGTATTCGGCGGGGAGCAGATCGAAGATATAGCTGATTTGGTTTTCACGTATTTACGATGAAGCAAATCCAATATGATTTGTCGCCTCTGTAGTGTCAGAGAACAAATCGAAGTCTGGCATCTCTACTTCAATAGAGAGCAGATACATAGCAGATCTCACCTTCAGATGTTTATGCTGAAGCAGATCCAAGATGGTTTGGTATCCTTGTGCTTATAAGGAACAAATCGAAGACATAGCTGATTTGGCTTTCACGTGCTTACGTTGAAGCAAATCTAAGATAATTTGGCATCTCTGTATTGTCAGAGAACAAATCGAAATCTGACATCTCCACTTCGATTGAGGGTAGACACATAGCAGATCCAACCTTCAGATGTTTATACTGAAGCAGATCCAAGATGGTTTAGCATCCTTGTGCTTACAAGGAGCAAATCGAAGACGTAGCTGATTTGGCTTTCACGTTCTTAAGTTAAAGCAAATCTAAGATGATTTGATATCTCTGTATTGTCAGAGAACAAATCGAAGAAGCAGATTTGGCGTCTCTGTGTTCAACGGAGAGCAGATCGAAGATATCAACATGAAAGTCATGAGTTTGCAAGGAGTAGATTGAAGAAGCAAATTTGGCGTCTTTGTATTAGACGGGGAGCAGATCGAAGATAACAGATTTGGCGTCTCTGTATTAGACGGGGAGCAGATCAAAGATAGTAGATATCGCCTTCCTGAGTTGCAGTGAAGTAGATTGAAGCCATCAAGAGGCCATTTAAAGAAGATCAAGGATCAAGAACTCAAGATTCGGCGAGCCTGGGCAAAATTGGTCTTTTTATAGTCTTTGCTTTGTTCTCATTACACGACAACAAGCAAAGAGGGGCAGCTGTACAGCCCAAATTTTGCCCGGGCTAAAAAGCCCAACATCTAAAAAGCCCAATTATTAAAACCCTAAAAGCCTAATTAGCCCACAACCTTAACTAATTTTCAGCCAAAAAAAGAAAAGAAAAAACCTAGCCACCACCACTTGCTCTACTTGCTCCACTTACATCTGCAAAAGTCAAAAGAAGAAAAAAACAAAAATGGGCAGAAAAGAAGCAAGAAAACAAGGAAATAGACAATAGCAAATCCATTGTATTTTGGTTATAAAGCCTGAAATCCCGAATTTTTTGGGTACAAAAACACGAATATTGAAATAAAAAAAGAAGAGAACGAATTATAGTAAAAAAAAGAAAAAAGAAAAAAAGGGGGAAGATATGTAAAAGCAAAAAAAAAAGTTTTTTTGAATCAATGAAAACAACATATTTCTCAAACACATAATCGAGATTGAACATCAAAAAAGAGAAAGAAACGAAAAACAAAATCAAAACCGAAAAGAGGTGATTTTCATTTCCTTTTTTTCTTTTCAAATCTTTTTTCTTTCTCTTTTTCTTTACATATACATATATCTTAAAAGCATATAAAAAATATAAAAAAAAATACATTTTTTTTGAATTTCCAGCCACCGTGCGTGGTGGCCGGCGGCGGAGCTCACGGTGGTGGCTGACCGGATCTTAGCCGGAGTTTAGTCGGAGTAAAAAAGGCCTTGAGAGAGTTTGAGAGAAGGGGTTAGTTTTTTTTTTATGAAATGGGGAAAATGAGTTTTTTTTAGGGAAATTTGACTTATATAGCCAATCAAAACGACGTCGTTTTGGGCTTAAGTCACTAATGCCAAAACAACGTCGTTTTTGGTCCTTAACCCATGGCCGACCCGCGACCCAACCCAGTCCAACTTTAGGATCCGCGTGTTTTCATTGGAGGGGCTATTTGCGCATTTAGCCCCTCTGCTTTTTTATTACTTAGCAATTAAGTCATTTTTTATTTTTAATTTGGCCCTA
Organism: Gossypium hirsutum; assembly: GCF_007990345.1. Lineage (NCBI taxonomy): Eukaryota > Viridiplantae > Streptophyta > Magnoliopsida > Malvales > Malvaceae > Gossypium > Gossypium hirsutum. Next base: position 83,468,182 of record NC_053435.1, read on the forward strand.
AAATTTGTCGCGATTTTCAATTTAATCCTAGCTGATGCTATGTGTTTTAGAAAGGGAGTTATTGCACTTTAGGCCCTCCGTTGTTTCATGCGGTTTAAATAAGCCCTTTTTTATTTTTAATTTGCCCCAAAACTTCGTTTTTAATTTGAATTTAGTCCTTTTTTTAATTTAAGTTGATTTTTATATTATCTTTGCTATTTTAATTTTTAATATTAGTTCCAATAATATTATATATATACTTTTAAATACACTCTTTTATTTTCTATTATTATAATATTAATATTTTCCTTACGTTATTATTATATCGTATCGTCCTTTTTTTATTATCATATCATTATGTACACATTATTTATATTATTTTTACTACTATTATTATGTCTATTATTAGTATTAGTATTATAATTACTATTATTACACTTATATACATATATATTTATATGTAAAGTTATCAATGGTTATTTTTATCATCATCTTAATATTAATATGTATTTATTTTTAACATATATATGTATATATTTATGAGGTATTATTAATAATTGTTTTGTAACATTATTATTATTTCTAACGTGTATGTATTATATATATTTTATACATTTTATATATTATATATATTTTTATTATATTTTTATGTATATATTTTTAATATCATATTATTCATATATTTTTTATATTATGTAAATATTTTCAATACTACATTATGTATATATTTTTGTCCATATTGTATACATACTTTTAATACTCAATACTATTATCATAAATATGTTCTTGATATATGTATGTATATATATGTGTTTTTTTATTCATATATTATTATCATCATTTTCCACTTTTTATTATACTATTTTTATTTTTGTACATACTTCTAATATCATTATTATTATATATATATGTGTGTGTATATTTCATGTAATATTTGTGTTTCAATATTATTATTTCTAGTATGTATATATTATGTATATATTTTTAATACTACGTATACATTTTTATTTCTATTATTACGTATATATTTTAATACATATATGTATATATTTATATATCGTTATCATTAGTTATTTCTTATTATTATTGTTTTCAATAAATATTGTATATATATTTTTAATCTAGTATTATATGTTGTACATATATATGTTCCCTACTATTTTATATTTACATTATTATTACCATGTTTAATACCATGTGTTATTATCGTTTCATACTATTATTATTTATATTATTATTATCGTTTTGATTATCATTGTCATTTTTATTTTACCGTGTTTTATTTATTTTTACACGTTCGATCATTTCATTCTCCTTATGTATTTGTTTATATTTGCATATTACTAGCCTTGCTATTATTTCACCTTTTATAATTGCTCATATTATTATTTTTGACATTGTCGCACCTATTATTATGTTATTACATATTAGCACCATAATTTGCTCTCATGTTTTACCATAAATAACATTATGTTTTTCACTTGATGCCTTAAAATGATTCTTTCATAAAAGTGATATTCTGTATTTGGTAATTCGAGACAATCGTGCCCTAACTTATTGGGTTTTCGATTTTTCTCATTTAACCTAAATAACGGGATACTCTTTTAAAACGCAATACGAGTTTTGAAAAATACTTATTCTTGGAGATACGAGGTGTTGTGCCCTAACTTACGGGGTATGGCATTTTGTTACCTCGAAATAGGATTTTTGCAAGTAAAGGCAATATTCAGTATTCGAAAATTCGGGGAAACGTGTTCTAACTTACTGGGTTTCGATTTTCCTCGTTCACCTTAACTAACTGAATATCCTTTTGAAATACACGAATTTTTTTATAAAAGGCAAGCTCGCTCTCGAAAATTCAAAATGTCGTGTCCTAACTTACTGGATGTGACATTTTATATTTTGAGACAAGAAGGTCTTTAACATTTGAGCATTTTCTTTACAAAGAGGGATCGTATTTTAAATTCTTTCAAGTTTTCAAATTTTAGACACTAAGACACTAAGACACTAATTAATCAACTAGGTACCAATTTTGGGCGTATCGAGGGTGCTAATCCTTCCTCGTGCGTAACCGACTCCCGAACTCGTTCTCTGATTTTCGTAGACCAAAAAATTATCGTTTTAGTAAATCTTAACTTTTATTAAAATGATTTAATTTAAGATGATCCGATCACACCTCATCAAAAGGATTGGTGGCGACTCCATTTTCGTTTTAAAGTCGATCCCCGTTTTTCAAAAAAATGGTTACGACAATCTCAATTACATCTTTTTAGGACCCTTTATTATCTTTAATTACATAAATTTCACACTAATTTTGAAATCTATATACTTTAATCCCTATGTTCAAAAATCAGCAATTAAACTTTACAATCTAGTCCTTTTTCACTTCTAAGCTTAAAATCTAACAATTTAATACCAATTTCTTGAGGAAAACTTTAACAATTTTACAAATTGGCACATGAGCTAACTAAATCAAAATCTCATGACCTCAAAAACAATAAAATTTTAAGAAAATGACTAAAATCTCTTACCAATTAAAGGACCAAATGTTGAAACCCTATGAATTTTGCCTTCTTAAATATTTGGTCATGAAGAAATGAGAAAGATGAAGCTTTCTCTTTCTTTCCATTAATTTTAACTATATATATTTAGTTTAAGATTTAATTAAGTTAATTTAATTAGTTTAAGCTTAATTAAATTAAACTAATCATACGTAATGAATTCCACCAACATTTTCCGATATCAAATAATAATAATTGGTTCAATTGTTATTTTGATCCTTTAACTAAATAAAAAATCTATAGCAATAAAACATTCTCAATTTAACCCCTGTACCTTAATTAACTATCATTTTGACAAAATTAATGGATTAAACTTTAATAAAATTTAATACTAACTTCATAAATATTAAATAATAATATTTATAGACTCAAACGTCAGAAATGGGGTTCCGAAACCACTAAAAAACGGGTTGTTACATTGTTTTCCCCCTAAACTTGTCCAAAAGTATCTAGTTGGTACCAAAACTATTTTTTACCTAGTTGATACATAAATTTGTATCCTGTCACCTAGGTTGATACTGTTGGACTAACATTGTTAGTTTCTGCTAACACAACACTAATGGCCAATTTGATGATGTCACATAGTAAACTTTCAATATGACAAATGGTGAACATAAATTAAAAAGATCTTTAAAAATATTTAAATTAATAAAAAAAGTGTATTTTCTCACATCAAGAATGAACCTAGACAAATGGTTGTCTAGATACATGTGAAGCTAGACATTGTTTGTCTAGATTCATTCCAGATATATTTTTTGTTAAGTTTAAATGTTTAATTTTGCGTTTACTTTTTCAAATACAGTATAATGAATGTGATTTAATTTTGATTTTAAGTTCAATTTTCTGAAAGTTAATTGTTAATATTATTAACTAATTATTAATTTTTATCAAATCAACTTTAAAACCTGAATTAAACATATTAACTTCAAGTACCAAAATTTATAACTTTTGTTGAATATAGATACCACATTGGACCAAAGAATAACATAAGTTTCCGTAATAAAAAAAGTTAAACTCAAATACAAAATTATGTATTGAATCATTTTAACATTTAAAAAAACTTAATTACCATGTAACAAAATAAATTAGTATTATGAGGTGGAAAATTTGAGAATACAAATGAATTAAATAAATAGAAAAGACAGGAAACATATTTTTAACTTCAAAAAAATAAAGAAGGCAAACTTTAAAAATAACGGCTCGACCCCACTTTTATCCTTTATTCCTTGTTTTTGTTTGGTTTTTTGTCTTATTTATCATTTCATGCCCTAAAACTAAAATTCTCATTCCTTAAATCCCCACCCATTATCACCCTCATCAAATCTCTGTCTAAAAATTCCCAAAAAGAAAAAAAAATTAAAGAAGCCATGCAACACTTCCTAGCTGACAACTTTTCAAAGCTAACTATCAATGTCGAAGAAAAGACACCATCACTAGCTGATGATCCATTTTTCGACACTGAAACTTGTCGGACTCCAACCTCTGAAGAACATCAAATCCCTGAACTCTTGCCTTGTCCTCCTACTCCTAAGAAACGCAAGGGTTCTTTCTCCACCAACGTGAATGAATCCAAGAAGATTGTGGAAGACAAAGAGATTATTCAGATCATTTTTCCACCCGACCAAGATTCATCGTCTTCTACACCCCCACCTAAGCCATCTTCTTCCATGAAGTGATGATGGGGTTGGCTTCTATTTCTTTTTTTCTTACCTTTTAATCTGTGAGAAATTTGAAAGAATTTTAGTGAGGTATATCTGATTGTTTTTTGATAGAAAAAAAAAGAAGCAGCCAAAAAAAAAATCTTAGTTATGAGATATATTAATCTAATAGAATACCTTTAGGGTTTAGAGTTATCCACAGTAAATCTAGGGTTTTATTTGATACATTGGCGGTGGGTTTTTTAATTTTATAAACACATTCGTATCTGATTAATTAATATTTAAAAATTTAAATGAACGAATGAATGGAACTCTTAAATTTGTTTGTGAGATTAAAAACCATCATTATTAATGTATCAAATAATAATCTATAGTAATATAAATGTTAAATGATTTGGTAGATACAATTGTTTGAATACCGCTATAGTTGCCTTTTGCCAAACACTTAATATAATCTTTTGTTGCGTCGTAATAGTTTTTATGTATTTATGATGTTTTTTGTTATAGAATGTTTGCTCTTTTGCTATTCTTGTGTATGATTGTATGATAATTATTAATGTATGCTGTAATTTTTATAATGATATCATTTTGCTTGCTACAATCTTCGTTGGCTATAAAGTAGTTGGACTAGAAAATTTATTGGTGAATATATATTAGAAAGGTTTTTGGAGTATTGATGTAGGACTATGTTATTTGGGAATTGGGAAGTCAATAACTTTATTTGTTAAAAAAAGTTTGTTTTTGAAAAAAAATTAAGTATTTGGTTCATTTTGAAGGAATGGGAAGTAGGTTCGAATTTCAAAGATAATTATAGATGTTTTTGGATATGTGAAAGATTTTAGTGTATTAATGATTTTAATGGTTATAAGGAATTTATCATTTAAAATTCTCTCCCAACAAAAATATTATTTTAAATTTGTTTTGTATCGTACATACCAATATTACATGAAATGAATTTGGATTGATTGTCTTTTAGTATGCCCCAAAAAATATTGTTCTTAATTTGTTTTGTATCGTACATACCAATGTTACCTAAAATGAATGCTGAAATGGATGCGGATCGATTCTCTTTTAGTATGTTCAACGAAGATATTGCTCTAAATTTATCTTTTATCGTACATAACAATCTTACCTAAAATGAATGCACGCTAGTTTTAGTATGCTTGAAATACTTACAGAACATGAAGAATTAGTCATTGGGCTTACTCTAATAGATACTTTTGGAAACCTAAAAAAATATGCCTTGAATTTGTCTTGTATCTTACATACTAATATTATCTTAAATGCATGTGAATCGATTCTCTTTTAGTATGTCTACAAAAAATATTTTCTTAAATTTGTTTTCTATCGTACATAGCAATAATACCTAAAATGAATGCTCAAATAAATGTGGATATTGATTCTCTTTCAGTATGCCTAACAAAAATATTTCCCTAAATTTGTCTTGTATTGTGCATGCCAATATTATCTGAAATGAATACAGCACAATTCGATTTTGAATTTGTCTTGTATTGTACACATCAATATTTCTCAAAATGAATGTTAAAATGAATGCGAATCGATTTTATTTTAATATGCCTAACAAAAATATTACCTTGAATTTATCTTGTCATACATAACAATGTTACTTGAAATGAAAACTAATTGAAATGCAAATCAATTCAAAATTTGAAACAAAAATTGTCTACACATAACATACTAATATTTCTTATAACGTAGATCAGTTTACAACAAAAACCTAAAAAATCGTTAATTAACATAATTGATATGTTGTAGTTTTCTCTAATTAATTTATAATCTACTAAAATTTATAAAATTTAAAAATAAATATCCTAAAATTGTTTATTGGTAAATTATAAGAAAATTTGAATTAAAAATGCAATCAACCTGAACAGAACATACATGCAAGCATTAAAATAGTTGGATTTATTTACTCCATATAAGAATAATTGAATTTATTTATTTATTTTAAATATTTACAATTAAATAAAAAATTTTGTGTACAATTAAAATAAATTAAAATCCAACATTAAATCTAAGTTAATGTGTAATTGATATATACCTTAACTAACATTGATTGCATCTAAAATTATTGTTTAATTAATGATATATGAATAAGTTTTTGCAGTGTTAAGTTAAACTAAGTTATGGTTTGAACTATTTTGTTCCACTGATTTTATGTACATTAGACATAGCATTTATAATTACTTTATAGTTCATCTCTTTTGTATTATATTTTATGTGTTCAAAATATTATAAACTTAAACCAAAACGTTACATGTTAATAATTTATTTTATATGAATTATAACATGTTGATATATCTGTTATGATTATTTTTTTACATGTTTGTGTTCATATCTCAATCCATATATTTCATATAATTTATCATAATGATTTATTTTTAGATCTAAATATAATTACTTAAAATTTTGATCATTATATTTTTATATAATATAATTATTATAAATATTATTTAAAATTTTAATCTAATTTCTCAAAGCATAGCGAGGGTATGTTATAGTGTAACATTATCTTCGTCTCTCAATTTATAATATTAAAATTGAATGTTATATATGAGGAGAAACTGAAATTGATTAAAATAATGCTTAAAATAAAATTGATTAACTAAATATTAAACTCTGGTAAAAAAAAACTAAATATTAAATAGACAAAAAAATTAAAAGTTTATGAAAATATTTAAAATAAAATTGATTAAATCTCTCTCATTTTAACTATAGAATAACAAACCCAAAACAAGGATCTTATTGTAAAAGATTGATTGAAAAAAAAAAAACAAATATCTCCAATTACATGGTGTAATTTATTTCTTCCAATATCCTTCATCAACGGTAGGCCTTGGCAACTCTTTCAATTTCATCTTCTTCTTAATGGCATAACTACACCAAATGAGAGTAATTTGACATTAGCATATAAAAAAACATGAGACAAAATTTAAGAAGACCCTCATTTAGTACCTGTTGGATGATCCCTTAGCAGCGTTAATAAGCTCATCAGCCAAACATTTGGCCATGGTTTTAATATTCTTGAATGCAGATTCATGAGCACTAGTGGTTATTATATAGATGGCTTGCTTCACACAACGATTAGGCAAAATATCAATAGCCTGACACCTAACAACATTAACTGAGCTGATACGGGTGGCATCTTCACAAGGTCAATTATTATAACATGAAATGTTATAGCATTAAGTGATGAAATGAACCATAATTGAGAAAAGTTCTTAAGGTCATTGAGAGTTGAGAGACTTACATGTTTACAATAGAACCGACAATGACTTGAATTAGGTTTTGTTCGGTGAGGAGATAAATGATCTCCATTGCATGTTTTACAATCCTAACTGCCATGAATTTCTTCCCATTGTTTCAATGGTGCATCATTAAAAAGTTCGCAAGCCTCTCAACAATCGAACACTGAGCTTTCACATAGGTTGCATGCCTTGATGCATGAAGGCCAATGTAGTAACTTAAAGAGAGATCAACTATCTAAAAATCAATAAATCATTCATGTCAATCACTATTGTTTCTAAGAGGTAAAGGGGCAAAGATTTGCTTATAACAGAGGTTAAAGCTTCTATATGGCACCTTCCCCTTCCCCAATATTGTAATTGAGATAAAGCCAGAAAATTACCTTAAGGGGATTAGAGATGAATCATCAATTTTTGGAGAGGTTAAAATACAAATTTACCATTATACTATCTTGTGTTTTTTTTTTTTAAATTATCAAAGGGCTACAAAGCAACTTGACCATTTTTGGGGCCAATGCTACTACTTGCCCCTGCCCTATGCCCTATCATGCCCTTCCCCCTCTCCAATATTATATCTTAGGTTAAGTCAAAAAATTGCTTTAAAGGGGTCCAAGATAAAACATAAAATTTTGGAAGGGTTAAAATCAAAATTTACCATTATACTAATTTATATTTTGTTTGAAGGGGTTACAAAACAATTTTATCAAATTTGAGGACCAATTTAGGGAAAAAAAAGGAAAAGAAAATAGCTGAAGGTCGTAAAAGCTCCAACAATTGAAAAGCTTGACTTGTGTGTAATGTTTAGTTCAAACTTTTAATTTGTGTATTTTAGTGGGGTTTACTATGACTTGTCATGTCATACCTGGAATATATTTTTAGGTTAATTTCTAATAAATATATTTGTGCCTTGTACGAAAAAGAAAAAAGTAATTGTAGGTTTTGTATCTTTAATGACCTTTTAACTTAGTGTACTTCTTCCATAACTAAAATCACCGACTCAAAAACACCATACAAATTGAGTAGTTATTATGTTCATAAATATCTATTTATTTCACTTATTTTTAAATTAAAATTGTTTAAAAAAATGTTGATAATGCATCACTCATGAGTTGATTAACATTTGGTTTAAGGTTTGTGTGATGTGTTTTAATCACAATTTACCATCTTGAATGAATATATATATATTAAAATTTATTAATGCAATAAATATTGATATTATTTAATAAGGAGCAGAGGAAAGTGGTGGGTTTTGACATCTACAGCTGATCATGTCCTTCAAGTTAATTAGAAATTGATTTAGTTTTGTTTTTGTGGTGGAAGTTTCAAAGGTATTTTTCGTTATTCCTTAATAGCTAAGTATTCAAAAAGTCTATTTAATGATTCACATTAAATTGGTTGTTCATTATTGAACAAAAAATAAATTAGGAATATTTTTATTCACAACAATTAAGTAAATAAGTATCTATACAATTTAAAAATATAATCACACTTTTGAATATGTTTATATCTTTTATCAATTTGACATTTAATTTTTTTGAAATAAATGTTACTATTAACTTTTCAAAAAGAATTAAAATCATGAATAAAACATTAATTCCTTTAACGATGTAGGCATAGGAACCTGCACACTTCATGCTAATATGACACTATTTGTTTTATATGTCACGTTAATAAATAATTTTAAAATTATAAAAATATTTTAAAATAAAATTTTAAAAATATAAAAAGAATTCAAAAAAATAGTATAAAGAACACGTGGATTGCCGTATGGGCTACCATGTTTTTTGTCATTAAAAAAATAACAATTGAGCTCTTTTTTAAAAAGTTAATGGTCAATTTCTACTTTTTATAAAAGATTGAGGGTTAAATTTAACTTAAATAAGAATAAAGGCTAAATATAAATATTCGAAACTAAATTTATCATTATACTTAAAAAAAAAAAAGGAGAAGTGAGTTTAATAATCAAATTTACTCCTATAGTTTAACAAATTGGAGCATCACATAAAAAAAAAACCAACAACAATCTCAACAAATAACATCACAAAAATTAACCCTACATAATTGATGAAGAAATTACATTTAATCAAAATAAGTTTATAAGATAGCTCATATCTTAAATTGATGTAGTACTTAATTGTGATATATGGATGTGAGTTTTTGCTATTTCTTGTATTAATTTAATTTTATATTTTAACTGATTGAATATATATATATATTTGTAAATATGTTACATTTTGTGATCGTGACATCCTAAAAAAAATATTACTCAATTTTTTTACCATCACAATATTAACACGGGGATTAGAAAAAGAATAACATAAAAAGATTAATTTTTGTAAAGTATTAAGTATCTATTTTTGATAAATTAAAATAAAGATAATTTTTTTTATTTTTCTTAAAAACTTTTTTATTTTCGTAAAATACAAGCATCAACTTCTCATAAATTAAAATAGAGATTAATTTACTGGTTTTGGGGAGGAATATACCTGTTCATGGCTCCACAGCTCGCCCGATCTAATTGGGACAAAATTTTTATGTTTTGGGCTAATTTGAATTTAATTTAAATGATAAAAAATATTTTTAAAATTAAATTTAATTATAAAATTATATAAAATATTAATATTAAAAATAATTTTAATAAATTTATTAATTTTTAAAAATCGTAAAATAGGTTTTTTTTTTCAAGTTGAGCCCGATAAAATAGGTAAAGGGTTTTTTTTTTAAAAAAGAAAACTTGACCCTAACGTAACCCCAGCTAGTAACATTTTAAAATAATTAATTTCTCTCATTTAAAAGACCTAAATACCCTAATAATGTTAAAAAAAAAAAGGCCGTGAAAGATTTCAATTGGGCTTGGATCCAAGTTTTGATCCGCTTCACAATCCAAATCGCATTTGAATTTTCCTTTTTAATTTTTCCTAGTAAATTTCTCGAGAAAATTGCAAAAACCTAACGGAAGCATTTGGGTTGAGCGGGAGGTCAATTGAATTTTTCCATTTTCAGAAGAAAAATGGATTCGAAATCAGTGAAGGAATTCATAAGAAAAGAAGTACCTGATTGGGACTATGAATTAATCGCAACGGCCCGTTTTAAAGCTTTTAGCGGTCAAAAATCCGATTGGGAACCCAAATTCCAGTTCTGGAAAAATTTGATCGTAAAAATCGCCCGCCACTTTGGTGTCTTCATCATTTCCCCTCCCCAGGTTTTCAATTTTCTACTTATTTTTAACTTATAAAATTGGTCTTTATTTCGTTTTGCCTATAAATTGTTTTGTAGGTGAAAAATGAGTGGTTTAATAGAGGAGGCTTAACTCCTTTGTGCATTGATCACGTATTGGTGAGCTAAATTATGGGTTAATTTGATTGTTTTGTTTTATGGAATTTTTGGGTTTTATTATTTTGATGAAAATTTCAGTTTATTATGTATAATGAAGGTGAAATAACTCGAATTTCGGACATGGTGGGTCCTTATAGTGGGAGAATAACTCAATTATTTTATAAAGTGAAAAGCTTGATGAACAGATCAACAATGTCTCCTGAAAGTATCCTTCTTGAAGATTGTCTGATTCTTACAACATTGTTGAAGGTTTGCAACATGTTTGTGAAAAGTACTATTTCATGAACTAAAAATTGGAATATTTGAACTGTTTTAATCTAATTGTTCTTAGGAGAAAGCTGATGAAGTGATTAAGTGTTTGTCCGAAAGTCACTGGAATTCATATTGCGTTGTTACGAGGAACAAGTTCGAGAGTATGTGTGGAGGACAAAAGGAAGGTTATGCTGTGTTGAGTTACTTGTCAGGGTGCAGGAAAGGTCGATATCTCTCCACCACCAAGAAAGAACTAATCGAGGTGTGTGCTACTTTTTGTGCCGATAAACTGGCTTGAGTTATAAAGTCTTTGCAAATTTTTTGTTATTGCAAGTAATCTGATTTATTGCAGGGTATAAAAGTTTCCCTTTCGTCAGCTGTGGTTTCTGGTGTCTCGAGTTTAGATTTTGACACTCTCCACCTCATTTGGACTCAAGAAAAACTTCAACAACAACTCGATGTGATCGACCGGCGCTGGGAAATGTAATCTTTCTTTTGAGTTTTTTGGTCTTATTTCATCTGCTGAATTATGGTCAATGCATATGAAGATGGTTAATGGTTAATCGGTTTAGGACAAGAGTCAGTTGCACTATGCTGACTGGTTCGGAAGTTCAGTTTAACTCTTTTTTGAACTGAGAATATTTCGAGACAAATGTATTGATTTTAAAACCATTTGCATCTTATATGCATGGCTCAGTGTTTTTAAGCTCTAAATATACCGGTCTTGTGGTTGAGTTTATATTTGGCAGGTCAAGACAGTCAGCATTAGCCTTGTTGAAGTCTGGGAACAAGAAATTGGCCTTGAGACATGCAAAAGAGATGAAGTTGGGCACCGAGAATAGAGAGAAATGTAACTCACTTCTTAACAGAGTGGAAGAGGTCTTAAGTGTTATTGCAAATGCGGAATCAACAAAACAGGTCAGCTACTACAACTTAAAACTTCTCTTTTCGTGATATAAACATGACATAGTTGAGCTTCTGACTTCGGTTTTAGATATCGAGAAAATTGGCAGATAGTGAATAAGCTGATGTATTACTCCCCGATGGCAGGTAACTGAAGCAATCCAGATCGGAGCACAAGTGATAAAGGAGAATAAAATAAGCATTGAAGAAGTTCAGCTTTGTTTAGAAGAACTCGAAGAGAGCATTGATTCACAGAAGCAAGTTGAAAAGGCTCTAGGTAGTATTTATTAGCCATCCTTGTAGTTATTGTGAAATGGCAATTAATTTCCATCGAGTTATTGCGTACTGTCTTCTTGTCTAACCTGTTCTTTTTTTACTGTTGAAGAACCAGCTCCGTCCCTGGACATGGAGGACGAAGATATTGAAGAGGAGTTCAGGAAATTGGAGCTAGAAATCGGAAGTGGAAACCTTAAAGATCTAAATCCCGAAGCTGGAGTTAGTGATTCAGAAGGAACTGATCAATCATTGGCTGACGTTTTGTTGAATCTAAAACTAGCAGATGATGCTCCGGGCAGCGGATCAGCAATTCAGAATTCTGGGTTACCGGCAAAGAACAAGGAGTCAAACAGCCCGATGCTTGAAGCTGCATGAATATAAATGCTTATACACTTTGGTATATAAACAGTGTGTAATTCAGAAATGCTTGCTTATACATGCATTGATTGTTGTATCACCAAATATTTCCTGTTTACATGCTGTGTTTTTATTATCATTATGAAGGGTGTAAAAGAGATATTGGTGCTTGCGAGGTATTCGTGTTCGAATCGTAAAATGTTATTTGTGTTCGATTTGTAAAACGAAAACCTAAGAACTAGATTGATAATTAATGAGTCGAGCTTGAGTAATCGGTTAAACCAAATTTGAGTTTTTTTTATATTTTAATATGTTTTTATATTGTGAAATTATATTCTTTCTCTTATTATATAGAAAGAGCTTAAGTACGAATGAAGTCGAACTTAATACGAATTGCTTAATCAAGGTCAAGCAATTTAACTTGATTAAGTCTTGAGCCATGTGTTTCTTGGAGACAACCATGTATCTAGATTTTGGTGTGGCATTAGGGCTAAGCACAAGGACCATATGAAATATTGATGGCATTGGGGGCAGGCAATTGGAATCAAGCAAGGTTTTCCTTAAAAAAAAACAACTTATTTTATTTTTCATATATCTAGTTTACGAAAATTAAGAAATTAACTCAGTTAATTAGAATTTGATCCTTGAATTTTATAAAAAATTGAAAGATACATATACATTTTAGTATCTAAATTTAGCTTTAAGGTTCAAATTTGTATTTAAAGAGTTTTTTTCTTTTTATACAATAAAGTACTTAAATCTGATTTAATAGTTTAAATTGATTCAAATAAATCATTTACGGTAAGTGACCAAAAAACTTAATTTTTTATACAATTAAGTACCTAAATTTGATTTAAAAGTTTAAATTGATTCAAATAAATCATTTACGGTAAGTGATAAAAAACTTAATTTAGATACCAATTTGAACTAAAAAATTAAATTCAAATACTTAATTGGAGCTTAAAGCTAAGTTAAAAAACAACCAAGTCCAGATCTAGACCTTGTTAATATGTCATAAATGCTTTGATTACAAAAACCCAAAATTCTCAGCAGCAAATTCTTCCTGTTCCATTTCATTCATGTTCCCCAAATTCCAGAAATTTGCTGCTGCTGTTGTTGTTGTTCCAAATTTGGGGTTTCACCTATGTCCTTTAATTTTTATTGTTTGTATTTATTCTTTTGGTAGCCAATAAGGATTCATTCCACAATTATTTACTTACAGCCTTGTCTTTCATTTCTCAGGCAAAAGCTCTTCACTATTCATACTCATTTAAACAACCTTTTAATATGTTTTTTTTTTCCTTGACCAATTAATACTATAATTTTATTAGTGTAACAGTATTTATTAATTCACTCTATTTTGTTTATGCATCACATAAACATTGCAACCATTTTTAAAGACATTTTAGTATTAGGTAATTAAAACTTCATTCAACTATTCAAAAGTTGTCATTTAAACCATTAGGGGTTAAGTTTTTTTTTTTTAAATTTAGTTGTTGAGTTCCAAACGACAATTTGACGATCAGTATGTTGAACTAGGAGCCAATTTAGTATTGTTTTTCAGAAGCACTTTTAAGTAAAAGTTAAAATTTTCTTATTCTACTTTTGGCCAAAAAAGTGTTTTTGCATAGTATTTTTTTAATCCCAAAAGTATTTTTGAAAAACTCAAAAATATTTCGTTTAGCAATACTTTTATCTTAAAAATATTTTTTGTCTCAAAAGTGCTTTTGAGAAGCAATGCTAAACTGGCCCTAGTACTCATCGATAAATACATTAACATATCTTAGATTCAAGTTAAGCTAATGGCCAATATTAGAGATTGAAGAAGAAAGTTGTTTGGATTTTGTTTCAGACTCGTGATGTTCAAAGCAATTTTATTAAAAAAAAACCAAATTGTAAAAGAGAAAGGGAATGAGAGCTTTCGGTTGGTGCAAGCGGTATGAACAAATAGGGCCTTACAACAACGATTTTAATAACTCAAAGAATTAAATGAAAACTTTCGAATAGTTCAATGATCATTTTGTAACTTTTTAAAGTTAAGTGATCACATTGTAAACTTACTAATAGTTTAATTACCCTCCTGATGTTTTTTCCATGCATAATGCTCAAAATTGAGTTCTTAAGGGCAATTGATTTTTTATACCATTCAACTTGAAGTATCAACCCCCTTAATGAATGGGTAAATAATAAGTTTATCACTTATGATTTAAATTATGTTATGATCATTAAATTTTGAAAAATTACAATATGATCATTAACATTATCGAATTGTTACATTATAGTCATTGAGTTGTTACTTACCATTAACGGTGTGATGATAATCAAGTGAGACAATAAAATTATTGTTTAATGCACATTTGGAATCCACGTAATTGCCAGACCTTGCATTGCCGCCATCTCTGGTGAGCTCCTTTAACTAGAAATAGCACCATCATGCTCATTTCCTCTTGTTCTTCCTTGAATCAAGCTTAAAACCACTTGAATGAAAACTCAAAGTCAGAAATGTCATGTGTGAACCTGATTTCCATCGTTGCCATCGTTAAATCACCTTGGTTTTTCAATATAATGTTCTTCTTGTTCGCAATAGCTCCTCTATCATTCAGATTTCCAATTGGAGGCTTCGAACTTCAAAAATTGAGAACACCCAAAATCCTTAGTGTTGTCTTCTTTCGTTTATTGTTTATTTAATTTTTGGATTCAAATTTCTAGAGTTGAAAAGATTCAGAATTTCTAGCTTTGTCTTTGAATATAATCATTTATTAACTAAGATTCTAAATCGATAGATAACATTACAGCTTTTTAATAAAATTCTAAGTTTAGTTAAGTTGATTTTCGAATTTAAATCCCATTCTCAAGTAGCTATTGCATTAGTTAGATGCTAAAGCCTAAACTATATTTGTTTAAAGCAATGACAAGAAACCAGAATACCGGTAAGCACAAAATTGGGGTCCTAAGAGTTAGAGATTGGCATGACCATATATGCAGACATAGAATCTACTTAAGAATTTGTAATAATTGTAGCAGCTGCAAAAAGAAAAAGGCTATATAAGCAAAAGACAAGAGCAGCTTTGGACAATAGGGGGAAGCATAATGTTACCCCTAAATAATGTGTAGGCGGCTGATGTCTTATTTTTCATCATGTCATTGACCAAAGCTGCCTTTGGTTTATTCACATTTCTACGCTTCTAATGAATAGATTAAATGCATCATTGAATTTGATTCCATATCTGTTATGTATCTCTAAAAATATTTAGTTCATGTTAAAATTTATTTTTTATTTAGTCGATATTTAAACTTGTATTCTATCACTTAGGTTTGTATCTTTACGATAATATTTTGGTTTTCGCTGATATGACATTGACAACCAATCCGTTTTTGACATGTGACAACCTCTTAATATGCCACATGACAAATATACATTTAAAAAAAACTTTTATAAATATATAAGTTAATAAAAAAAGTATACTATTTTTTGCATCAAGAATAGTTCAGGACAAAAATTTATACTATCTTTTATTAATATATTTATTTTTAAGGATTTTTAATTTTTTTATTTATACTCACATGGTATTCTTAGAAGCTGCCATGTGTCACTACTAAATTAGTTATCAATATTACATTAGTACAAATTAATGGTGTTAAACTGGAGGTATCAATCTAGGTGATAGAATACAAATTTAGATACCAATTAGATATTTTTAGACAAATTCGAGGGAAAACTGCATATTAATCCTATCTTTTAAATAAGGTATTGAGTTTAAATTTTATAGATGAAGAAAATATATTAAACTGGTTTTGTTTCATCTAAAAGTTCAATTTGATATGATTTTAAATTTAGTCAATGTTCAATATAGCTATCGAATATTAAAATATTTTAGACATAAAAAAAGAGAGAGGTTAGTTTACGATTTAACTCCCGAGCTATACCCAATTTTTTTTGTGATATTTAATTTTTTTTTTTGATATGTTTCACTTTAATATTTAAGCTATTAATTTTCGTCTCAGTTTACTCAAAAAGAAAAATTTATCAATAAAAACTTAACACGTGATATTTATCAATAAAAAAATTTATCAATAAAATTTAGTCAATGTTCAATATAGCTATCGAATACAGGGGCGAAGCCAGAAAAAAATTTTGGGGGGGCCGAAGGAAATTTTAATTTTTTATAGTCTATATATTTATAATTTTTAAAGGATTAAATTGAATTTTTATAATTTTAGGGGGGGGCCAAAGTGGAATTTTACCTTTACTAATTTAAAATTTTAAAAAAATCTAAAGGGCCTAAATGAAAATTTCCCATTTTAGGGGGGGCCGGGGCCCATGCCTGCCCCCCTTGGTTTCGCCCCTGATTGAATATTAAAATATTTTAGACATAAAAAAAGAGAGAGGTTAGTTTACGATTTAACTCCCGAGCTATACCCAATTTTTTTTTGTGATATTTAAAATTTTTTTTTGGTATGTTTCACTTTAATATTTAAGCTATTAATTTTCGTCTCAGTTTACTCAAAAAGAAAAATTTATCAATAAAAACTTAACGCGTGATAAATTTTTATTAAAAGTCAATAATTTTTAAGATAGAAGGATGAAAATGTTAGTTTAGATGAGTGGAGAAAAGATATATGAGCTTGGAAATTTTTCATGATGACTTGTACAATTTTAAAAATTTTAATTAGATCTTTTAAAAGATTTGAAAATTTTAATTAAACTCCTAAAATTTTGAAAATTTTCATTAACCTTCTCCCCATACTTAATGGCATGTTCCGTTTATGTTCACATATGAGATAAAAAAAAATTTAAATACCGAAATGGAAAAAAGTAATTCCGTGAAAAAAGTAATGTTTTTAAAAATAGATCAAAAGTCAATCGGGTACCAATCTGAATTAATAAAAAATAATTTTCTCCTTTTTCTTAATTTTTTATAATTTTCTAATAATGTATTTAATTAAATAGGACAAATCAATCAAACCAATCAAATTAAAAATAGATACCATCGAACTCATTTTAAAATTTTTGAAATAAAGTTAAAAGGAAAATAACAAAGCAAAGCCCAAAAATGGGATCATGCCCCCAACCCAAAGTTCTCTCCCGAGGGCCTATATTTGAGACATTTTTGCATAGGGAAATAAAAAGCAATCCTATTCCTATGTAAATTGACTGACAAATACAACTGTAAAATTTTAAAAATTAAAAGAAGAAAAAAGAAACCCATAGGATGAGTAGACACTATGATGGAGATTTTCCATAGAAGGGAGTGACAACAAATTTGTGCCTTCTGGAATTTAAAAAAGTATGTATTTATTGTTTCTTCCATTGTCTACAACATATTTTTATTTTACTCTTTAATTCATCTTTTTCATATTTTTTAATTAATTAAATAAAAATATTGTTAGGATTAATATTGTTTCGATTAAGTTTTTTTATCCACATCATGTTAAATGTTAGTTCGAATATGATTTAGATTGTATATAAAATGTGTTTAAATTTATTCAAAAGATGGTTTGAATTTGACATAGTAAAAAACGGCTTTATAAATTTTAATCGTTGTCAATTTTTTATCACATTAAATTTAAATTATTTAAAAATTGAATCATGCATTTTGAATATGTCATATATCACATATGAAATTGGTATTCAATGACCAATACCTTATTGATACGAGACTAATACTATGAGGGTTTGTTGAACATACTTCACAAAGAAACAACTTGCTAAGACATGTCTCGCCAGAAAATAGGGCCTAGCTAGTTTACAGGCTTGGCCTAACAAAACTATTGTCACAAGCCATTCACACACATATTGTAATCATGTTCCATCAAGTTACATTGTTGACAATTGACTTAACAAGAGATACTTAGATTACAAAAACTTCAGTGATAACATATCAATCAAGGGATTTCATTTTAAATAGTTTTATGAAGTTCAACCAACTTCTTAATTTCAGCGACGAAGTTATAGGGAGACTAATAGTGACCTTGGCCCCCAAAAATAGTAAAATTACTTTAGAATCCCTTTAGAATCCCTTTAGAAATTTTAAGAATACAAATTACTATAGTGATAAAATTTTATTTTGACCTTCTAAATATTTATAATTTACTTCTAGCCCCTAAAAAATATTTTAACTTTATCTCTGACTGAAAGCTGAATCCTCTTTAAGACTTTCAACCCATCAGCTGAACCATCTTTCAATTCTCCTTTATAAAACCACCAACAAGATTTAATTAGAACAACTAGAATTTGAGAATCATTTCAGAATTCGAATCATAATTTAAATACATTCGATACAATTAATTCATGTTATAATATATAACTAAAAAACCTCATAGTTAAACCAATATATATATAAAAGGGGGTCGGATTATAAATAGGAAAGAAACAGAAAAAAGTGATGGGAAAACAGTAAAAAGGTATGGGTAGGGATGGTGGGGAACATCAACTTTTGCTTTTGTTGATCTTTGTTTCACTTCCCTTTCGCAAAATTGGCGTTTCTTTTGGTGTAAGCAAGGATTTGCTTGTTCCCCTCTTTTCTTGTTTTGTGGGAGATCATTTTAATTTTTTTTTTTAAAATTTTAAGTTGAGACAAAGAATTTACCTTCCAAACGTGGATTCTACACGTGGGGGTAAAGATTTTGATCCAATTCAATCCCAACTTTTCTTCTTTTTCCTTGTGTTTTGCAAAATTGAGTTGCATTGCATATCTCTATGATGGGATCTTTTTTAGTTCTTTAGGTTTCTCTCTTTGAGGAGAAGCCATTAGCCACTATAATAGTGTTTGGGGGGATATCGTAGTGTGTGAACTCACCTTTTATTTACTCACATTATATTATTTTAAATATTACTTACACTCGAGACTTGCAATATTGTTAGAATCAAAATAAATTGATCTGTTGAACTAGTTAAATTAAAAATTGAAAATTGATGGTCTAATTGATTCAACCATCTATCTAATTTTTAAAACATTAGAGTATTGTGAGTACAAAACTAAAAATAATTTATTAAAAATTTATCATTCCTATTTTTTTTTCTCTTAATATATATATATTTTTGCATTAAATTAATATACTATTTATGAACATTATATTAAAAATAATTAATTTATAGTTTTTATAATTACAAATATATGAAAAGTAATGGAATTATTAAAGCCTAATTTTTAGTATCAACAAATTTTATTACTTGGGAAGTCATCATTACCAATATCCTCTCCCTTAATTATGTCTTGTGGAGGACGATAATTATATCCATTGAACATAGATTTGGGACAGCAATTTCGAGTTTACATGTTCTATCCTAACGTTTACAACTTCGATGCTATTGTATCCCTGTTCCTAATGACATAATTAATGTATGTTTTTTTTCAATTAATTAATTATCCTATGAATATTGTTAACTAAATTATAAAATGGTTAAGAACACTTATAATTACAAAGCATGATCGTATTTAGATATAAAAAATAGATAAATAATTTGGAATTTTATTTTTGACATTCCATGTCATCAACTATATATTTTAAATTATTGTATATTCAACACTAATAAAAAAGGAGTTTGATGTCTGCCTTAGGTTCAAGTTTTAAAGAGAGAAAAAACGATATTGAACCGGTTGATATTGTTCCCACAGTGAATTTTGCCCATTAACTTTGTTGAGACCATGAATGTAAAAAAAAACCATAGTAATAAATTCATATAACGGAAGCATTTCGTCTAGTAAGAAAATCTTATATTTACTCTTGCAAAAGATCTGATTTATGCCCTATAAAACATAAACATTATTGAGCTTATTGAATCTATTAATTCCCGAACTAATGTAAATCCTTCAAACATAAGGGAAACAAACACAAAACATTGAACTACACATCAACCTTATTGAATCGAAATCCCCCTCTCCCAAAAAAGAAAGTGAAAATCATGATTAATACAAGTTGGGTTCGGTAAACGACGCGTGTACATGTCGGCTACCTTGACAACATAGCAGCCCAACCACACAACCAGTAATTTCAAGAAATTGCCTCCCTTTGATTCTCCCAACAAAAATTTAGTACCACTTCGTATCTTCCAACAATATATATATATATGCTACTAATCTTTTATGTTTCTTACATAAATAAAACCCAACGTGGCGGCTCATTCATCTTTCACTCTTCATATCATATCAATGGGTAGAGCTACAAGTTCTTCCTCACCATCATCATCTTTCGAAAGCAGCACTAATTACCATCACTTTGCTGCTTCGTCTGCTTCATCTCACATGGATTTCACCACTGATCTTAGACTTGGTCTTAGCATTTCAGCTTCCCCAAGGTTCTTTCACAGTCTTTTCTTTTTCCTTTTTTATTTAACATAATGCTTGTTTTTGGACTGATCGGAAAAAGGAAATCATTTGTACGGTAGGGAACAACCACCGGATTGGCCGCCGCCGGTGAAACTAAGGCCAGCGTATGGTGAAGAAGAACATGAGTGCAACAGTGCAACTTTCTTTGTTAAAGTCTACATGGAAGGGATTCCCATTGGGAGAAAACTGGATTTGTTAGCTCATGATAATTATTACGAGCTTATAAGAACACTTCAACACATGTTCAACACAAATATTATCTGTAAATATTTCAATTATTTTTTTTAATTTTTTCTCATAAAAAATATAATATATAGACTATATAGAATGATGGGTTTTCTTCTTTCTTTCTTTATGATATTTTTATTGTAGGGGCTGAAGCTGAGGTTGATGGTGACCATTATGAAAAATACCATGTGTTAACATATGAAGATAAAGAAGGGGATTGGATGATGGTTGGTGATGTACCATGGGAGTAAGTAAAATAAAACATAAAACCCATTTTATGTATATATATATAAACAAAGTTTAAGTACCAAAGAACTGAATCTGTTTTTCAATTGCATGTTTTGTGTGTAGGATGTTCTTGTCAGCTGTGAGGAGATTGAAGATAAGCAAATGTTGAATTTTGATGCAAAAAAAGGAAAAAGTTTTCTACTTTTTAGCGTTTTTTTCTGTTGTGTTTAGTTTTAACTTGTGGAGTGATAATGAATAGGGTAGGTAGAAAAATATAGGGTGGAATATGTTTTTAGGATTTGGAAGGTAAAAAGAAAAACCTCATACTATGATGACAAGAGTATCAAGCATCTGTTTTTTTGCTCTTTAGGCTGTGTAAATAAAGCTCTTCTTTTTTCCTTTTCTTTTTTTTTTTGGATTTATTTGGGTTCTTCGGCCCAATCACATGGGTTTTTCAAGATGCATCTGACAGTATGTTTAATATACAAGAAGGTTGCCAATCGAAAATTCACTTGAATCCCTATTCGATTATGAGAAAGGATGGTATAAAACTATAATTTTACGTCATTTAAATAAAGAATAATAAATTATATTTTTTCTGTCGATTTTAAATATTTTTAATTGATATAATTCTACTCATATATTTTGGTAAATAATTATTATTTTTATAATATTTTAATTTTATCTCATTTAATTTTTTTAGTGATAACTTTTATTTTTTGGAGTAAATTAGGAAGAAAATAGTATTTCATATATTAAAGTAGGAAAAAAAGAAAAACTTTGAAAATAAGAGAATAAGGTAGAGACTTTTACTTGTTAGTAACCCAAGAGAGAGCCCATTGAGAAGGAATAGGGTAGTGAAGTCATGACAAAATTTAAAAGAAAAAAATTGAAGTCATGCCAAATTGGCCCAACAAATCAATTACTAACATTTTAATAAATATAGACTTTTAGACATGTTAAATTTAGGATTTATTTTATTTTCTAACTTAAAAAATAGTTTTTTATTTAAATTTTCACCTTTTTTAAGTTGAAAGTAGCGAAATTTTAAATAAAAGGCTAAAATAAATTTTTTTTTTAAGTTAGAGCGCCATAAAAATGATTATGTCTTAATTCTAATATAAACTTAAAAACTCAACTCAATTAAAAATTTAAAATTAATTTAACTCGATTTGATAATAAAAAAAATGTAATAATTCAAACTTGAAATAATCAACCTTATAATCCAAACAAATGACTCAATAACATTTAATTTGAAGTGGTTGAAACTTAAAATGATTCAAACTCAAATTGATTAAATCTAAATTAATCCTATAAAACAACTCTTTCGAACATGGATATGAAAAGGTTAAAATATGTCATAAGTTTCTATACTCTTTATAAATTTAGAATTTAGTCTCTCTATTTTTCAAATTTCAAAATTCAATTTCAACTATTAACACTATTAAGATTATTTTGTTAAATTTGAGTTCATTACGACGTCATTTTTTTAGTTACATCGCTATCAAGTGAGTATTTTTTTTTTCATTTCAAAATGTCATACCAACAAATTTAACAAAAAAAATGTAACAATGTTAATAATTGGACATAAATTTTGAAATATAAAAATTAGAGAGACTAAATTCCTTGAAATAAAAGTATAAGAACTGAATTCTAAATTTGTGAAAAGTATAAAAACCTGTTACATATTTTAACCATCTAAAAAATTATCCCTTTAGAACCAACATTAATAGAAATATTAGTAGACCAGAAAACTTGGACTAATTTTAATCTAACACAATCACCCCTAATGGTGGAGTCAGAATTTTTTTTTTTGGGTGGTGAATAAAATTATATATTTTTACGATAGTAGAAATGTAATTTCACCATTTTAATAGTCTATATCTTTATAATTTTTAAAAGATTAAATTATTTTTTTTATTATTTTAGAGGTCAAAGTACAAATTTACCAATACTAATTTAAAATATTATAAATTATAAAAAATCTAAATGAAAAAATTTTCATTTTAGTACCCACCCACTGATCACCTCAAACATGCATTTTCTTTGAATTTGTTCTTCAAGTTACAGCTAACTTCCCAACAGAAGGAGAAAACAGACAGGATCAAATTCCTTTATTCATATAAATGTTGTTCAATTTTTCTATCCAAAGTTGAGATTAAAAGCAAAGTATTCTTTTTCAAGAGTATCTCAAATAATTTGTAGTTTTGCCAAAATGTTTCTTTTTGCGTTATTAGTCTATGTATTTTAATTTAGTCATTTTTAATCTTTATGTTTTTCGAATTATAAAATTTTAGTTCTCATCAAACGATAATTGTTAAATTCATTAAGTTCTGTTTTTTCTAAAATTTAATGCAACAAGCATATTTATCATACATATATATAATATTATGTCAGCTTGTTATTTTAACAAGTTACTCACTAAAAATCTAATTAATGGATTACTCATTGTAATTTCTGTCAATATTAAAATTTCAAAATTTAAAAAAATATAGGAACTGAGAATGACCCAATTAGAGAATATAGATTACATCTACAATTGTACGCATAGTACATGACTAATAATTGAATTTAACTATTACAATTTGAGTCAAGACTAAAATTTTAAAATTCAAAAAGTATAGGGACAAATAGCACAAATTAACCCATAATATTACTTATCAAATGATATATATCAAAAAGCTGGGGAATTTTTTTTCTTTTCCAATTATACGCCTATATCCATTACATGTGCACTTGATTTTTCCGCAAGAGAAAATGATACATCACGAGCCACCAATTTGATGGATGCCCCCCAAGGTCTAAAGTACAAAGAATCAAGCATCCCATAAAAGCAAAAACACGATAAAAGAGATTGAGCTTAGCTGCTAAATTAGACCTGCTGGGCTACTCGGTCTGACCAGAAGGTCGGCCCGAAATATGAGAGGGTTTGGAAAAAAAATATAAACTCGAAAAATGGGCTTAGACAAAAAAATAAGGCCCGTTTAAAAAATAGGCCGGCATCGGGTAAGGTATTTTTGGCCCAAGTCCAGCCTGACCCGGCCTGAATTCACTAAATGACAAAAAAAATCTGCTATTTTTTTTTTGTTTTTGAATGTTATTTTCTTGTTGTTTTCTCTTTATTTTGCTACCATATTACTATTAGTTACTACTATTTTGTTATTATTGTTTGGATATTGTATAAAACTTATTTTATTATTAATTTTGTTATTATTTTAAAGGCATTTGTTAATTTTGTTATTATTTTAGAGGTATTTGCTTGTTAAGTTGTATCTACCTTAGTGCTATTTAAGTCTACATATTTTTTAAAATTTATTTTTAATTTGTTGGAAAATATTTATTTTGATTTTTTTAGTATTTTTGATGTATTATATATATTTAAAAATTATATAAAATAATATAAAAATAAATACGGGCTGGCCGGGCCTGACCCGAGTTTTAGTATTTTTTATTTGAGTCGGGCTTGGGCAAAATTTTAGGCCTATTTTTGGGCCCGACCTAGCTCGAGCTCAATGAATGGGCCTAAATTTTTAGTTAAGCCCAACTCAGCCCGGCCTATGAGCATCTCTATGCTCAACCCGCCAATGTAAAATCTCTCTTAATCTACGGTAACCTATATACATGAAAACAGCTTGCAAATGTACCCCACTTAAACTCATTCCCAAAAAAATGAGTAAATGAATTTTTGTATGTTAAATTAAAAAATAAATTAATTTTTCTGTTCAAAATTTTATCAATTTCTTTTATTAAAAATCAGTCCATATACATCAGCATGAAATACACATGGCATGCCACATGAAACTGTTTGATTATTTCTTCAACTACGTTAATTTTTAATAATAGAAATAGATAAAAATTTTAATCGAAAAGATTAATTTACTCTTTAATTTAACATAAAAGACTAATTTGTAGGGGAGAACATTTGGTTAAATTGGTCGATTTGGTTGGTTTTTTTCTTAGAACTGACTTAACCAACTTTAACATGAAAAACCCAACCAAATTGAACCGACTTGGATTCAGTCAGTTCGATTGGTTTTTCAAATTAATCAACCTTAGGTTATTGGGTTGGGTTTCTATAGTTATATGTTTATTTTATATATATTATAAAATATAAATATATTTTAAATAATTTTAAAATAAAATAAGTCGATATTTTCGATCGGTTCAATTTCAAGATTCAAAAACCAAAAATAGACCGGATTAACTGATTAAACCAAGATCAAAACTGACCAATCAGTCCCCCCAACTAAACCGAAACCGAATGGGTTGGTTTTTTTTATTAAAATCGAAACTTACTTTCTTCTACTAATTTACTTATTTTTTGAGTAAAAAGAATAAAATATAATCTAAATATTAATACGATGATGTAGAAGAAATTTTTACCAATTCATTCCGTTAACACGACACATCCATGAGGTCATCAATGTACAGCAAATCACTCACCACCAATTCGATTCCCCTCATTTATTCTTTTGGCGGAATGGTTACTGTTTAATTCACAACAGCATCTTTGCCATAGGGCTATAAAACTAAGCATTGGTAAGCTCCATCCTGCAAACCAATACAAGCTCTTTGATTTAAATATAGCCATCGATCAACATGTGTATATGCATCAAATGTGGATGCTTTAGCTGCAAAAATACAAGCGGCGAGCGAGACGAGAAGGGGGGAGCGGCGGACTGTGTTGATATTATGCTCGCAATCTTGTTACCTCCTGCTGGGATTTATAAAAAAGAAGGCTGTACGGTCAGTCACTCACTCCCACTTCATTTTTTATTAGGTTAAATTCTGTTATTAAACTCTGTACTTTATGCACATGTACTTTAATTTAGTTATTTTTAGTTACTATGTTCTTAAAATTTAAAAATTTTAATCCTAATTAAATGGTAATTATTAAATTCATTAAGTTTTGTTATTTTTAAAATTTGATGTGTCAAATATATTGTCATGTGTAATGCTATGTTTGTTCATTATTTTCACATATTTCTCGCAAAAAAATCAGTTAATGGATTTAATGACTGTAGTTTGCATTAAGACTAAAATTTTGAAATTAAAAAATATAGCCACTAAGAATGATCCAATTGGTGAACATGGACTAAATTTATAACTTTATGCATAATACAGGATTAATAACATAATTTAACCAAACAAATTTAACTATTACCATTGGGTTAGGTTTAAAATTTCAAAATTCAAAAAGTATAAGGACTAAAATGATCAAATCAAAGTATAGGTACTAAATCCATCTAATAGTAGAATTTGGCAGTTTTATTAGATTATATAATTAGGTTAACTGGATTAGTTAATTATTGTACGAACTTTAAATCTGTTAAAACCTTCAAAACGTTTTAACCAATTCTCGTAGTATTAAAGTTGTAGCAATAAGGACTTTCTATCAACCTAGCCACTAGCTTAGAAAAAAATTAAAGCACGTGGATTAGATTTAGTGACGATTCTTGGTGTTAAGATTTGGGGTTTAATTAAAATTTTCAAAAAATTTAAAGGGCTAATGAGAATTGACAAAAATTTTGGAAGGATCTAATTAAAAATTTTTAAAAATTTGAAAGGTTTAATAAGATATTCTAAAATTTTTGGGGTATAATTAAAATTTTTAAAATTTTAAAGGTTAAAAAGAATTTTCAAAAAAAAAATTGGGGGACAAGTGCCCTCCTAATCCCTTGTTACCATCCACCTTTGATTAGATTTTATATACAAATGTCCCTATTGCATGGACAACTTTAAATTTGATGTGCTAGAAAAGATAGCCCTGTTAAATTTTAGTGATATAATCTCTTTTTTGATACATTATATCCAAGTTGTCAACAAGGGCGAAGTTAGGCTATTTTTTTGAAGGAGACCAAAATAATTTTTAAACATCAAAATGTAAATTTATCATTATATTAATTTATAATTTTATATTTTTTAAGGGATCTAAATATAGTTTAATCATTTTGGGTACCAAAGCCCCCACATACCCCTAGCTAGCGCCGCCTATGACTATCGATTTGATAGGTATACACATGTTCAATGGTGGAGCCAAAAAAAAATTTGGGGGCAATTGAAATTAAATTGTATATTTTTATGATAGTAAAAATACAATTCTACTATTTTAATAGACTATATCTTTATAATTTATAAATGATTAAATTAATTTTTTATTATTTTAGTAGGCGAAAGTATAATTTTACCATTACTAATTTAAAATTTATAAATTATAAATGACCTAAATGAAAAAAAATTCATTTTAGGGGGCCGACACCTGCCTGTCCCCCTTGGCTCAACCACTACAAATGTTAATGGTTTAATCTACTAGTAGTCAGGGCTAGGCACGACCTTCGCTGCTTTGATTACATGGAACAATTTTAGTTTTAGTCCCTCTGAATTATCAATAATTCAATTCAATTACTTTTGTAACATAAAATTTAGTTCAACCCTCCAATATTTTTATAATTTTATTTCCATTTTAATGTGTGTGTTGAGTTTACACTTGCAGGGACGATTCTGGGCAAATGTAGTATTGACAATATTAGGAATTGCTCCAGGAAGCATCCACGCTGTCATTTGCATATTAGGCAAATGAAATGGATTTTCGAATTAAAAATTTACAATTTAAAATTTAAGATTTTGAGTCAATCGGGTTGAATAACCTTCTCACTATTATTGTACCATTGCATCTTATCAATTGTTTGTGCTTGCCAATTAGGCTCCCTTTTTACATCTATGTTTGGTTGAGTGAATCTTGGTATTTAACATTTCCCTAAAATAAATTATTTGTTTCTTATCAATAATTTATTTTAGGGACCAAATTGAGAAAAGTAACTAAATTCCATAGGTAAATGGGGATAAAAAAAATCTAGATACTAATGTGAATTTTTTTTGAAAATGTATAAAATTTTAATGTATTTTTTTAATTAAATAAAAACTTAATGTATTAAATTTTATTTTTAAAAAATATATATATTAAAAGCATACAAAACTGACGTGGCTGACAGAATAACTAAATAGTTATATATGGTGTGCCACGTATACCATATTCTGACATACATAGAATAGTTTTAAACAGTAGAAGTAAATTAAAATTTTAACTAGAGGACCAATTTACTCTTTAATTTAATGTACAATAATTAATTTGCCTATTTTTTTGAGTAAAGGGTGCAAAATGCAATCCGACTCCTATACATGTCGCTTATTTATATTGTACTAATTAAAATCTTAGGTCAAATTTTGCTATTAGTCTCTATGTATAAGTTATAGATCTAATCTTTATATGTACTTTAGTTTGATCAATTTTAATCCCTTTATTTTTCGAATTGGTCGAATTTAGTACATATATTTTTCTAATTTTGAAAATTCACTAGTAATTCAAAAAAGTAGTGGTTAAATACATTTAATTAAATCATGCTATTAGTTCTATATCATGTGTAAATATGTAGATTTAGTTCATGTTATCCAATTTGATACTTTTTAATCCCTATACTTTTCGAATTTTGAAATTTCAATCTTGACACAAAACAACAACCGTTAAATCTAGTAATTGGCCTTTTTATGAGTAATATATGTAAATAGTAAACTGACATGCCATTACAAATATGATAATATGTTTGTCATATAAGACTTTGAAAATAACTGAACTTAATGAACTTGGGTTATGTCATTTAATCATTATTGAAATTTCAAGATTAAAAAATCATATGGACTAAAAATGACCAAATTAATATATAGAGATTCAATCTATAACTTATGCATAAGAAAAGGACTAACAGCAGAGTTTAACCAAAATCTTATTACAGAAACTTCAGGCCTTTTTCTTTACTAATGTATGAGCCCAAATGGCCTGTAGTCGAAGTTCCCATATCTCCACTATGACAAAGAACAAAGATTTAAAGAGGCAAAACAAAAGGTGGTCCAATTATAAAGAATTTAAGACAAAAATTGCACTGTTTTGCAAAGAAAGTGGTTCCATTTTTGAACAAAAGAAGAAGATTAAATTCCTTTTTAAGGAAAATTAGGTCATTAAATTATTAATATATTTACGTTTTGGTCATTTAATTTTAAAAAATTATAAAATGGTCACTGAATTATTCGAAAGTTTTCATTTAAGCTATTAGACTATTAAAATTACTATTTTATGGTCTTCTCTACTTGCACTGTCTATACAATCGAAATCTCTTTTTCCCTTTCTCTTTTATAGTTCAATTTTTTTTTATGAAACAGCCTTAAGCACCATGAATCTATAAACCAAAATCTAAACAGATTTTTTCTTCGATCTCTGACACTGACAATCAGATCGACTTGGACCTAAGATTTACGTACTTTTACTCATTGATGGGTATTGATAAATCATACAAACTATCAAATCATCGCTTGTAGCTCTCTATCCAAGTTTTTAGAAAAAGAAACTTAACCTCCTATTGATATAAATAAAAACTTTTTAATAGTTTAATGATCAATTTATAGCTTTATAAAATTAAGTGATCAAAATATAAATTTATTAATATTTTAGTGACATTAGATAAAAAAAAATTTTAAGAATAGAGATGACCAAATCCTCTCCCGTACCTATCAAAGAGACCATTCTTCCAACACTGTTTCTAAAAAAAACAACCCACCTGTTTGGATTTATTGCTTTGTATTAAAATCAGTTTCGTTTCCCTTACACAACCCTACAATTTTGCAAAAGATTGCGGTGCATGCAATCACCCTTGACCACACATATACGTGGGCTAACGCTTCATTAATAGCCCCCTCATATCTTCTAAACCAATTAATGTTTTTCTTTATTTTTTCATGCTAATTTTAATTATTATTTTTAATAATATTATATTCAAAATTTAAATTTACATTATTTCTTTAAAAATACAATATGTCTTATCACTGTATTTACACTTATCGATAGTTTTCCTTTATATCAATTTGAAATGAAAGGCCTCAAGTACATGCTCACTCCCCTCTCTCGCACGTCAAGGGTTCATTCATATGGAACCCAACTATATTTACAAGTTGCATGTATGTATTTATACGAGGCTTCATGTATATATAATATATGTTACTTTTTTTTATGTAATTATGAAAAGTTATAAAATAATTATTTAATTATTAGTTTCTTTTTTTTGTCATCCAACTATGAGGAGTTACAAAATTATCACTTAATTATTTGATTTTATCTTTTTTTATCATCCGATTTTCTTGGATTTTAAGTGTTTCCATTTTTACACTAGCCAATTGGTAACTAAAAAAAATAAAATTAAATAGTTGAATGATTATTTTATTACTTTTCATAATTGAGTGACAAAAAAAAAATTTGAGTGATCTTTACTGTACTTTTACCTTAAAATTTAATTTTGTTTTCTATTTTTCTTTTATCACATCATGTTGAAGTCATCTATGCAATAATTATGCTTTTAATGTCAGATGAGTGTTTGCATTTAATGCCTAAACTAGAGATTAAGTGAATAAACAAATCCTAATTAATACGACAACTATACTTTAAAGAATCATTTACAACGTTTCAAAGATTAAGATCCCATTAAACCATATTCAACACACAACGAAACAAAGCAGGTGAGTGAAGGGAGAGTGTGGAGAAGGTCTCAATTATTAGAAAGAATGAAATGAAGATGGGGAAGCTTCAAAGTCTAAAAGGCTTGAAGGTGGTTAAGTGTGGAAACACTTACAACAGTCCTTGACTTTGCTTTTTCATGTCTTTGTCTCTCTCTTTCGAATGTCGCCCCCTTTTCAAAGTTGATAAGAGGAAAGTTGGCAAATTGGCCCATTTGATTGGCTACATTACATATAATATCATTTTATTACAAGTTAATTTGGTCCCACGGGAAGCAAAGAGGGAGAGCGTGACTTTTGGATAAAAATAAAGTCAGCCTTCCTCCCCATTTGGATTAAGAAAATGACAACACAAGCGAATATGGAAATGGCATCCATTTCTTTATTAGTTTTCTCATCAATTAAGATGAGCATTACACGGAATTCATGTTGTATTATCTAGTGTTTCTCTAAAAAAAACCCTAATCAACAAGTGTTAGATGTAATGGTAAAATATATTATATTTACAAGAAAAGAATTTGATTCGAATACTAGAGATGACATTGTTGAGAGGGCTAACCATGAACCTCGAAAGTATTAGTCTTCATGGACCATAGAATGGACATGAATGATATACCTTTATTTTAATCCCTCACCCCCCAAAAAAAATCGAGCTAGGCGAAGTTAGAAAATTATTTTAAGGGGTTTGAAATGGATTATGAATGTAACACCCTTAACCTTTATCCATTATCGGAATAAGATTACGAAGCATTATCGGACTTTTCAAGAACATTTCATATCCTTAAACATACATATTAGAAAATAATCATAAATCACTCATATTGTCCCTTGTATGAGCCCTCGAGGCCCAAATTATGCATTAGAAATAAATTGGGACTAAACTGAAAACTTAGAGAATTTTTCATAAAATTTCAAAATTCTTCCTAGGTGCAGGGGACACATGCCCGTGTGGCTCACACGGCCAAGAGACACGCCTGTGTCTTAAGCCATGTGGGCATTTAATGTGGGGCACACGGTCGTGTCCCAGACCATGTCTATGGCCGTGTAACTCTCTGACTTAGGTCACACGGCCAAGCCATAGCCCGTGTACTAGACCGTGTGAAAATACCTGGGTATTCTATTTCTCAATTTTAAGGATGCAGGGGACGCACAGTCAGACCACACGTCCATGTGTTAGGCCCTGTGTCACACACGGCTGAGACACACGCCCGTGTCTCTGCCCGTGTAAACGAAAATAGGCCATTTTAAGGCCACATTTCTCACCCATTTTGATATCAACCTATACACAACATTTTGACACATCAACACATCCCAAGCAAGCAATCAAAACAAGTCAAAATCATGTTTTATGCATAACATAACATCACATATACTCAAATAATTTAACTTACCTATTTAATCCATCTCATAATTTATTAAAATTTACTACTAATTACATACATACAAGCATATATCATTCACATCCACATTTTAATTTACTTCATTTCCAAACCAACATGTATATATATAAGTTGAATATTTAAACAAAACTTCACTCTTAATATTTAAACAAACTAAACTTTAATTAAATCCATACCAACCTTATACAAGCCATATAAATCATAGTATACGTTGCAAAAACTATCGGAACAAGTTGGATAGAGTGGCTTGATGTGTTGATCCGATCTCCCAACCTCACGTTAATTTACAAAGACATTAAACAACATAAGTAAGCTTAATGAAGCTTAGCAAATTCGATAGGTTAAACATAAATCTTACCGAACCTAATATAATAAATCAGATAAGTAAATTATTTATGCAATCTCCCTGTCAATCACAACCTTAATCGATGAACACACTTCTTTCAAATCAATATCAATAACAAACGATACAACTTTCAATTTCAATTACATATGTCATTTACCAAATCCTACCAAAACGGAGAACGGCTTACGGACAAGAGTACATCGTTTTCAGAAGCTAGAAAGCTGAACAGAAGCACATAAGTCCTAAATAGAAACCCATAAGGGTTGAGCGGAAGCTCATAAGAGCTGAACAAAAACCCATAAGGGTTAAAAAGAAGCTCAAAAGAGCTGAATGGAAACTCATAGGAGTTGAACAGAAGCTCGTGAGAGCTAAACGGAAAGTAAACACGAAATTTCGCAACAAATGCTGAACTTCAGTTTACTTGGGTAATTTGCTATCAATTCCTCCTTTTCTGTATTGCACCACACAATGATTGTACTCAAATCCCGCGTTTCATTTAACTCGGATATTCACTTGAAATTTATATCTTAATAATAATTCAATTTTCAACAATATACTAAATACGTAGTACCATTCATCAATTCAATATAATTATTAAAGTTTAACCATACGAACTTACCTGGGTTAAATTGTAAGATTTGTAGAAGTTTAGGGACAATTCTGCCAATTTTCCTTTTTTACGTGTCTCTAAAATATAAAATTACTCATTCATTAACATATATTTCAGTTCCAATTCACTTTGCAACTAATACCTCTCAATTTTTTTCAAATTTACATAATCACTCCAACTTTAACAACTTTTGCAATTTGGTCCCTTATTAATTAGTCTATCAAATGAACTAATTTTTCTTAATTGAAAAATTATCTAAATATTCTAGGCTATCATACAACCCTTGATAAACAAAAATTTAATACCAAACCCTAAGTCTTTTCACAATTTAGTCCTAAAATCAATATCTATCAAAATCACTTTATAAAATCGTCATATCACTTTATAAAATCGTTATACAATGAAGTTAAAGCTCTAAATCTATTTTATTTCATCAAAAACATCCAGTACTCATCAATGGTAACTTTTAAAATTTCCAATAAAATTAAAAACTAATGAAATAGCTAGTTGGACTTAATTGTAAAAGTCTTAAAAACACAAGAATTACAAGAAAAAGGCAAGAATTAAACTTACATGAAGCTAAAATATGAAAACCAGACTTAAGAGCTCTTCAATGGTGTTTTTGGACAGAAAATTGGAGAAAAAATGGTCTAGAAACTATTAGAATCTCATTTTGGCTATTTAATTGTATTTTATTTCTAATTTTGCCCTTAAATCACATCATTTTGTTATTTTTTTGTGCTTATGCCACCTCAGCCACTTCACTTAGGCCCAATTACTCTTTAAGTCATCCCTATTTACCATTTAAGCCATTTAATTACTATTTCTTTTAATTAGCAAGTTTTGCACCTTTTTTTAATTTAGTTCTTTTTAATTCATTAACTATCAAAACGTTAAAATTTTCTAACGAAACTTTAATACTACCTTAATAACACTTCGTCAATATTTATAAAAATATTTACAGCTCGGTTTATAGAAACGAGGTCTCGATACCTTATTTTCTAAATCATTTGACCTAATAAATCCTTATAAAACACAAATTACTAATGCAAAAATCTTTCTAAAATCACATTTGACTCGTAAAATACTAAATAATAAAATTTATGAGCTTACTCGTCAGATTTGGTGGTCTTTAACCACTGTTTTCTGACACCACTGAAAATCGGGTTGTTATAATGAATTTTTTGAGAGGTTAAAGTATAATTTTATCATTATATTAAAATTTCATTTTACACCATTTGAAAAGATTAAATGACCCTTGCATGCTATTGATCAATTAAATACTACTGAGTCATCAATAAAATTTTGGCTCAATGATAAAGTTAAAGTGCTAGAAGTTTTGAGTTTCTAAATTCGAGACTCTTAACCCATTGAATTATAAAGAAATAACAAGTAAAGAAAAGAAAATGAAACTACCATTTTAGAAAATTTAAGTATGCAATTACTAATCCAATGGCATTAATTGAGATTAAAGTGTTCATCTGTTGGATTATGTTTAAGTTGGACCCATAAAATTCTAATCAAGCTTATCTATATTTGTAAATTATTAATTTGAGTCTGTTTAGGTCTCTCTATATTATATTTTAGTTTTTAAAAAATATTGTTTTATTTAATATTTGATAATTCTATATAAATATTTCTTTTATTACCATTTTATATATTTTATTAAAATTTTAAATATAAAAAGCTTAACACATTTTAATATGTATATATTATAAACTTGAAAACGGATCAAGTAAAGCCAAGATTGGCCTTAGAATATTGAAGCTCAAGTTCATCTCATATTTTAATTGATTTATTATTATTTTATTGAATTTCATTTTTCAAGTTTAATATATTTATCTAAACTATTAAATATTAAATGAATTTTCAAGGTTGGACCGATAACCCAACGTTTTAACAAAGATAAAACAAATGCCATAAAGGTAAGTGTTTAAGGTTTGGATATACTATTAGTATTGTTGAAAAATATGGAATTGGTAATTGAGTGCCTGAGGGAGTACCCATTCCTTGGTCATTGAAGTTGTTTGAGATAGTTTCCATATTAATGATGCTGGCAATTTATTGATTGGTATTTATGAGTTGTGTTGATTATGTGGATGATATCTAACCCATCAATGAAGATTATATCACCAGGGGAAACATATTTGGAGGATTAGATTGGATTGGGTCAAATCAGATCACCCTTATCTAATCCCTTTAATCAAGGAAGTTGGATTGGATTGATCATTGAAGTTTTAGCGGCCAAGAATCTTTGTTTACCTTGTTTCTTATTATTATATTATATTCAGTTAGTTAATATGTTGTTTAGTAAGGGTTGTGATAGATCTTTTTTATGTTAGTAAGTCTAAAAAAAATCTACATAATTGAGAGGTTTGTATAGGTTTATGTACCTAGAATTGAGAGCATTAAATCTGTTCAAGTTAGGAACTATATTTTATGCATGCATTGTGATTGTAAAACCTATTGTGTTGTGGTTTACAAGCTAAATTCACAGAGGTGAATTTAGTGGTAAAGGTTTTAGTCTTCAAAGATACAAGCGAGAAATTTGTCTCGAGTGTGTGATAGATTTAAGATCACTGTGCAATAGTTTAAAGATAGTGGGTACTTCTTACTGAGCTAGGATCTATAAATGCAGGGAAACTAAACTGCATAAACAAACTTTTTGTCCCCTATTTGTTTTTTTACGCGTAGTGCTTGAGGGAGTGCGCACTCCCTTGTATCATTTCAAACACCGAGCTTGTTTTTAAGCAACTATTTTACTTTAGCAATTGGTATAAGAGCTTACCACTTAAAATAGCTAGTGGAGATCATTGGTGTTGCTAGATTCAAGGTATGAAAGTTTATTTACTTTAACACTCTTTATGCTAGAGGTTGGAAATTATGATTATTGGAAAGCATGCATGAAGGCTTACATAAAATCCATTCATTATAAGGCATAATGTGCAATTATTGTAGGATGGGAGCCTTCTATTATTGATTCTAGAGTGGGAGAGTAGCAAAGCCTAATGCTTAATGGACTATCGCAGAAGAAAAGTGTGCAAACACAAACTCCAAAGCCTTATATTCCATCTTCTATAGAGTAGACTTACATGAATTCAAAAGGATTGCCAAATGCATTGTTGCTAAGTCTGCTTGGGATATATTGGAGACTACTCATGAAGTTACCTCCACTGTTAAACAATCGAAGATGCAATTGTAAACGTCTAGATTTGAGAGCCTGAGAATGCAGGAATCAAAAACTATAGGAGATTACTATGCAAAGTTTATATGAGCTTTCCAATCAGGCATTCGTATTAGGAGAGGAGTATTCAAATGTAAACTGGCTAGAAAAGTATCGAGCTCTCTTCCTAAGAAATTTTCTATTAAAGTCACAACTATTGAGGAGGCTAAAGGTCTTGAAAGGTTGGCTATCGATGAACTTATTGGCTCCTTACAGTCCTTTGAGATGAATTTAAATGAGGTTAAACGTAACAAAGTAAAGGAAGACAAATACATTGCTTTCCAAGTAGGTAAGGGAGTACCATGTTCCCAAAAACACTACAATTGAGAAACTCTAGGAACAAATTGTCTCACTCACACTGAACTTCAACAAAGCATTCATGAAGCAATAAAAGGGAAAAAAAGTACAAGCCAGTAAAAATGTTCCCAGAAATAGATTCAATGGGGTGGTAATCAAAGAGGAATCTGTGAAAGATTCCAAAAGGTATGACATTATACTTAAAAATAGTTTTATAGAAGAATAAATTATAAAAGATATTAATGTTTCTTATCATGGCATGATGTACTTCTTAGAAATAGTGGTTATTGAAATTTATGCTAATTTGCTGTGAAGTGTTTGTGACAAACACAATTAACTGCTTTAGAATGTATTTGTATGTGGAGAATGGTCTGAATTTGGCCCAGAATGGTAAGAAAGGTTCTGAAATGTTACTGCCAAAATATGATGGTTGCTGCTGGGGGGAGAGGTGATGATGTTGTTGAGGGGGAGTAATTTTGATATGATGAAGCTAAGCAAGAAAAAGCACCTTAGATCGATGAAGTGCTAACTTCTTCAGGCTACAAGGCCATTCCTTATAGTTTTTGTAAAAGGATGACTGATGATCTTGTTGCATACATTGAGGCAAATGATTGACACATTTCCAAACTCCATGCTGAATCCAAGATTCTCTAGAAGATCAGAGATATGTAGAAGAGTCTTCGTGCTGATTTGTTATCCCTTTTTGAAGAAAAACAAGTTAGCAATCTTGTTGATCAAAAAGTGAGAGATAAATAATTAGAGCAAGGGGGAGTTGTTGGTATAAGAAAGATTCAGATAATGATTAGTTTGGTTACATATTTATTTCCTTGTTCATTAGACTAAGTTAAGTTTTTGAAATTAATAGAATATGATAAGGGGGAGCTAAGATTACTTGTTGATATAGCTTCTTGCATTGTGCATGTTTTGTTCAACAATTTGCCAAAGGGTGAGATTGTTGAAAAATATAGAATTGTTAATTGAGTGCTTGAAGGAGTGCCCACTTCTTGATCACTGAAGTTGTTTGAGACTATATCTATATCAATGATGTTGGCAATTTATTAAACAATATTTATGGGCTATGTTGATTATGTGGATGATGTCAAAACCTTTTTTTTTTAAATCGACTTATATTTTGAAAATAAAAATGAGAGTAGCCACCAATCCTTTTTATGAGGTGTGATCAGATCACCTCGCAATTTGATCGCTTTAATAAAAGGTCTGATTTACTAAAGCAATGATTTTTGGTCTAAGAAATTCAGGAAATGGGTTTGAGAGTTGGTTAGGCAAGAAGAAGGATTAGCACCCTCGTTACGCCCAAAATTGGTACCTAATTGATTGCTTGATGGCTTAATGTCGAAAATTAAAAATTTGAAGAGAATTCAAAATGCAATCCTTTCATATTAAGATATTTTAATAGAAAAAGGCTTTATTCCGAAGTAATCGAGAAGAAGGATCATGCCCTACGAGTTAGGACATGACACCTTTAATTTTCGAAAATCAGAATCATCGTCGTTTAAATCATTATTTAAATCTCGTTTTTATATTTTTGAAATGGATATTCGACTATTCTGGTTTTAGAAAGAAGTCATACTCCGTAAGTTAGGAACACGACTTTTCTAATTCCCAAAATAATGAACATTGTCACAATTTAAAATTTTTACCTTTTTTATGCATCGTGCAAAGAAAACAAACAAACGTAATACTTAAAACAATATGCATTTTACTTATTCGGGCATAATATACACATGGATAAATGCTTAAACTTAATGTATGATATGGTGATAGCGAAATAATATAAGATGACCATGTGGGTGGAATATTTATATTAGAATGATAAATAACAAATAAATGGATAAATACTATAGTAATAATAATCTAAATATGACAATAATAAGAATATTAATTCATGACATTAATAACAAAATAAATAAAGTAACTTTGAAAAAAATAAAAAATAAAATGAAAAGGAAGTATAAGTAATATCAAATTTAAATATTTAAAAATAAAAGAATAATAAATAAATAAATAGGAAAAAAATAATATTAAATTTAAGTATTTAAAACGTAAAAGAATAAATAAATAAAATAAGTAATATTAAATTTAAGTATATGAAAAATATACTTAAAAAATAAAAATAATGATGACAATATACACAAATAAAAGGAATATAAACAATAATTTTTTAAATATATGAGAAAGAGTAAAGAAATACTAAATAAATAAATAAGTAGATAAATATAAAAGAAAACAGTTTAATAAAGATTAAAAATAAAGGATTAAATCGAGATTTAAATGAAAATTAAGGGCATAAATTTTAAAAAATAGACTAATAAGGACTAAAAGAAACAGGGACTAAGCTAGAAAATATCCCAAACTTTCCTATGCGCATTTTTTTAAAAGGACTAAAATAAAAAAAATTAAAATTAAATGGGGTAAATTTAAAAAGAAGAAAATAACATAAATAGGACTATATTGAAAAATGTTTAAAAGCGGAAGGACCAAGGGTGCAAATAGACTATTTTTTTTAAAAAACGCGGATCCTGAGATGGATGGGTCAATTTTCAGGTAGGTCTTCAAAACAACGTTGTTTTGGCTCCTGTGACTTAAGCCCCAAAGGACATCGTTTTGAGGGGCTATATAAGTAAAAAAACTTAGGAAAAAAAGTTTATTTTTACCCATTTCAAAAAAAAAAAAAATCTAGTTCCCTTTTTTCATTTTTACCCATTTAGACAATAATTTTTAAATATATGAGAAAGAGTAAAGAAATAATAAATAAACAAGTAGATAAATGTAAAAGAAAACAGTTTAATAAAGATTAAAAATAAAGGATTAAATCGAAATTTAAATGAAATTATGGGCATAAATTTTAAAAAATAGACTAATAAGGACTAAAATGTAACACGCTAAAAGGAATAGGGACTGAGCGGGAAAATATTCCAAACTTTCTTATGTGCATCGTTTAAAAGGACCAAAATAAAAAAATTAAAATTAAATGGGGTAAATTTAAAAAGAAGAAAATAACATAAATAGGACTATATTGAAAAATGTTTAAAAAGCAAAAGGACCAAGGGTGCAAATAGACCATTTTTTAAAAAAAGGTGGATATTAAGGCAGACGGGTTAGTTTTCAGGTAGGTCTCCAAAACAACGCTGTTTTGGCGCCTGTGACTTAAGCCCAAAAGGACGTCGTTTTGAGAGGCTATATAGGTCAAAAACTTAGGAAAAAAAGGTTCATTTTTACCAATTTCAAAAAAAAAAAACCAGCTCCCTTTTTTCATTTTACCCATTTAAAAAAAAATCTAGCTCCCTTTTTTTTTCTCTGCCCTCCCCTACCTTTGGCCTAAGAGCTCAGCAAGTCCAATGACGGCCACGGGTCGCCATCAAAGGACTTCGCCGTCTCTAGTGGCCGAAAAACACCAAAAAACCCTTTTTGAAGCCCGTCATCTATAGAACACAAATCTAAGACCAAAATCCCCGAAAACCTGATCAAACACGGCAAAAAAGCAAAGAAACGTTTCGTTTCCTCTCCTTTTCCAATGCGCGACACCTATAAGTTTCTTACATTTCCTTTTTTTTATATTTTTATAAAAATAAAAGAAAAAATAATAGATCTAAAAGAGAAAAAAAATCACCTTTAATTTCTTTTGTGTTCTGTTTTTTATTTTTTTGTGTTTTTTTTATTTTTGTTTCAAAAAAATAAAAAAACCAACCCTTACAATCAATTTTTCTAGCTTTTTATAGTCGATTCCACACTATTATTTTTATCTATTTCTCTATTGTTTCGTACTTGTTTTTGTGTGTTCTTTCTTCTTTTTTCTTGCAAGGGTGGTTAGCGGTGGCAAAGGAGTTGGTGCGGAGCTGACAAAGGAGTTGGTGTAACGTTGACGTGGGAAGGGGAACGGCGGCTAGGGTTTCTTCTTTTTCTTTTTTTTTTGAAAATAGTTTAGATTTTGGGCTATTTTGGCCATTAGGGTTTTCTGATTATTTTGGTCCATTTGGGCCTCTCTTTTTTGTAATTGGATTGGACTATTTGTATTTGGTTTTTATTTGTTTTGTTATTTTTGTTCATAGTGGGCCAGATAGAATTGGCCTGTTATAGTTGCCTCGTTTTACTCATTATCGTGTAACGGGAATGAAGCAAAGACTTTAAACAGACTACTTTTGCCTGGTCTTATCAAATCTCGACTTCTTTAGTGCTTCTCTTCTTTAAGTAGCCTCATTCTAACCCATTGCAATTTCAGAGGCATAGAATTTGTTACTCCAATCTACTCCACTGCAACTTCAGGGAGATTAGACTTGTAGCTTTAATCTGCTCCACTGTAACTTCAGGGAGATGAGACTCGTATATTCAATCTACTCTACTACAACTTCAGGGAGATGAGATTTGTAACTTTAATCTACTCCACTGCAATTTTAAAGAGATAAGATTTGTAACTTTAATCTACTCCACTGCAAAAGAGATAAGATTTGTAGTGTTAATCTGCTCTACTGCAACTTCAGAGAGATAAGATTTGCTATCTGCAATCTGCAATCTGCTCCATTGTAACTTCAAGGAGATAAGATTTGTAGCTTGTAGCTTTAGTATAGTCCACTGCAACTTTAGGGAGATAGGACTTGTTATGGTAGATTTAATCCGACCTACTGCAACTTCAGAGGTGTATGACTTATTGTTTCAATCTGCTCCACTTCAACTTCAGGGAGATAAGACTTGTAATTTGTAGTTTTAATCTGTTCCACTACAACTTTCAAAGAAATAGGATTTGTAGCTTTAATCTGCTCTATTGCAACTTCAGAGAGATAAGATTTGCTATCTTCAATTTGCTCCACTGCAACTTCAAAAAGATAAGATTTGTGATAAGATTTGTGACTTCAATCTACTATACTACAACTTTAGGGAGATAAGATTCACCACGATGACTTTAATCCGTCCTATTGTAACTTCAAGGGTATAGGATTTGTGGTTTCACTGAGCTGTTACACCGTTCTTTGGGGAACATGACCTGTAGAATCCATTTCATGGGCCTATATTTATGCTAAATGATTAGGATGTTATGACCAGAATGATTCAAATGCTCCAAACTAAATGTGTATGAATGATATTTGCATGAATGGGGAATGTCATTTTTCGAGAATGATCTCTTTTTAATGCTTAGGTTGATATTGCTCATTGTTCATCAAGGTTCTATCATTGATGCATTACCCTGTCTTCCTGCTCAGCTTGTATCTTTAACAGAAAACCTAAAAAAATAATTACAATTTAACTATTCGTTCCCAAACATTTCCAACTCCTAGATTTGGTTAGTTCTGACCAGTAGGTCTGTTGCACTCCTTGTACTATTTAGAACCTTTCAGAGGAATATGCAGAAATCCTTTTACTTGGATATTATTTGTCCATTAATCGTTATTTCAATGAAAAATACTTGAAAAATATCGTAACAATGGATAAGATTGAAATTTATTGGAAGCAGAGCTCGAAATGAATAGATTAATCAAAGATAACAAACGTTGCTAAAATACAAAATGAGTAACATGAAAATAGGTGTCCTAAAATATCGCAGCATGAGCTTTTCTACACAAACTTTTCGAGGACCATTTTGAGCCTAATATGTGTTTAGGAGATCTAGAGTTCTTTGTTGAAACCCCAAGATGTAACGTTCTTTCTTCTGAGAAGACCCGACCATCGTATGTTTAATATTCAATCTAAATTTAAGCTTCCATTTTCCGTGTTTTCAACTCAAAACCCCTTTGGTTTCAAGGCGCCCTTTGCAAGTTTTCGCCTTAGCCTCTACCAGTTTTTTAGGTGAAATATTTCTTGACTAAATCCGAATTCACTAGATTAGGTAGGTTTTTTCCATCCATCTCGGTCAAAATTAGCGCTTCTCCAGAAAAGGCCTTCTTTACCGCATAAGGTCCTTCCTAGTTTGGCATCCACTTTCCTCTGAAGTCATTTTGTATGGGAAGGATCTTTTTCAATATCAGGTCCCTTTCATGGAATTTTCTAGGGTGAACCTTTTTGTCATAAGCTCGCATCTTCGTTTTTGGTATATCTGACCATGACAGATAGCTTTCAACATCTTCTCTTCAATCAAGTTCAGCTGATCATATCGAGATTGGATTTATTCTGCTTCATCTAACTTCAACTCTGACAAAAATTAGAGAGAAGGAATCTCGACTTCAATGGGCAAAATCGCCTCTATTCCATAAACCAATGAGAAAGGCATTGCCCCGGTGGAGGTCCTGACAGACGTTCGATAAGCGTAAATGGAAAACGGTAACTTCTCATCCCAATCTTTATAAGTCTCAGCCATTTTCCCCACAATCTTCTTAATGTTCTTATTGGCTGCCTCCAACGAACCATTCATTTTTTTGGGTGATATGGTGACGAGTTATGGGGTTTGATCTTGAATTGACTACAGACCTCTACTATTGTGCTGTTTTTCAAATTCAATGCTTTATCAGATATAATCATTTCTGGCATTTCATACCGACATATAATCTTTTTCTTCAAGAATTTACTAGCTGTCAATTTTGTGACATTGGCATAAGAAGTGGCCTCTACCCACTAGGTAAAGTAATCAATCACTACGAATATGAATCGATGCTCATTGGAAGCTTTTGACGAGACTAGCCCAATGACATACATGCCCTATATAGAGAAAGATCATGGAGAAGTCATAACATGAAGAGATGAAGAAGACAAATGAATTTTGTCTCCACAAATTTGACACTTATGACATCTCTTAGCATAACTGATACAATCCCCTTCCATGGTGGACTAATAATACCCTAATCTCATGATTTGTCTGGCCATTGTAAAACCATTAGCATGTGTTCCGTAAACACCCTCATGGACTTCTTCTAAGATATTCTTAGCTTCAACAATGTCCACACATCTTAATAGCACCTGATCTTTTCTTCTTTTGTATAGGATCTCCCCATCTAAGACATAGTCATTGGCCACTCTTCTCAACATCCTTTTATTATTCTCAGTTGTTTGATCGGGGTATTCACGGTTCTTCACATATCACAGTCAATCTTGGTACCAAGGGTGATGATCCTTTTCTTCTTCCTTGATGATGCAACAACGAGCCAGAGCCTCATAAATACTCATCTGGATAGGTTTTACATCCTCTTGTTTGTTCATTTTGATTATGGAAGCTAAAGTAGCCAGAGCGTTAGCCATCTGAATTTCATTTCGCGGGAGGTAGCAGAAAGTAATGTGATCAAACTCTTTAATTAACTCCAGGACCAGCCTTCTATACTCAAT
The DNA here is from genome assembly GCF_007990345.1 of Gossypium hirsutum. Classification (NCBI taxonomy): domain Eukaryota; kingdom Viridiplantae; phylum Streptophyta; class Magnoliopsida; order Malvales; family Malvaceae; genus Gossypium; species Gossypium hirsutum. Next base: position 83,512,256 of record NC_053435.1, read on the forward strand.
CAACTTGGGATCTCTTGTCTCCCATTCACCTTTGAGTTGATAGATTATTAATGTAGAATCTCCATATACCTCTAGTACTTTAATCTTACGTTCTATGGCTGCACAAATACTCATGATGCATGCTTCATATTCTTCCATATTGTTCGAGCAATCAAAATCCAATTTACTAGTAAAGGGATAATGATCTTAGTTTGGGAGTACCAAGACTACCCCGATTCTGTTACCTATAGCATTTGAAGCTCCATAAAAAATTTAGCTTCCAATGATGTCCATCTTGAGCATATTCTTCAGTGGTTGTAACAAACATCATTTCTTCATTTGGTAAATCAAAATTCAAAGGCTCTAGAGCTTTACTGGCTAGAAAATCTGCTATTGCACTCTCTTTTGTTGCCTTCTGGTTCATATAAATTATATCAAATTCAGAAAGCAGAAACTGCCATCAGGCCATTCTTCAATTTAAAGTAGTTGACTCCATCATGTACTTTAGAGGGTCCATTTTTAGATGAGCCAAGTTGTGTGGTACAACATGTATTATCTCAGTTTTTGGGTTGTCCAGATTAAGGCACAACACAACTTCTCAATTGGTGAGTACTGCGTCTTACATTCAGTGAACTTCTTACTAAAATAGTATTTCTCTCTTTCTTTCCTTCCTGACTCATCATGTTGGCCAAGAACGCATCCCATAGAATTCTCAAATAGTATCAAGTACAGTATCAGTGGCTTATCTGGACTAAGTGGCGTCAGCACTGGGGCATTGGACAAGTACTGTTTGACCTTGTCAAAAGTTTTCTGGCATTCATCATCCCATACACCTAGTTTGTATTTCTTAAGGAAATGAAATATGGGGTCACATTTCTCGGTTAGTTGTGAAATAAATTGGGCGATGTAATTTAGGCTTCCTAAGAAACCTCAGACTTCTTTTTGAGTGCGCGGTAGAAACAATTCCTGTATAGCTTTGACTTTATTCAGGTCGATTTCGATCCCCTTTTAGCTGACTACGAATCTTAGTAATTTTCGCGACCTAGCCCCATTGGTATATTTTGTTGGATTGAGCTTTAGTTGGAATTTTCTCAACCTCAAAAATAATTTCCTTAAGACTTGTATATGTTCTTCTTCTGTTCAGGATTTTGCGATCATATCATCAACATAAACCTCGATTTTTTTGTGCATCATATCATAAAATAGGGTTACCATGGCTCTTTGATACACCGCTCCTGCATTTTTCAGTCCGAATGGCATCACTTTATAGCAAAATGTTCCCACATGGTTATGAATGTGGTCTTTTCCATTTATTTAAGATGCATATTTATGTGGTTGTAACGGGAGAAGCCATCCATAAAGGAGAACAGTGAATAACTTGCCGTGTTGTCCACTAAGGTGTTGATGTGAGGCAACAGAAATGTCTTTTGGGCTAGCCTTATTTAAATATCTGTAGTCTACACAATTTTTACTTTCCTATCTTTCTTAAGGATAGAGACTATATTAGCTACCCATTCCGAGTATTTAACCACTTGTAGGAAACCAGCGTCAAATTATTTCTTGACATCTTCTTTTATTTTTAAAAAGACGTCGGGCCTAATCCTTCGAAATTTCTGTTAAACCGACTTGCATTCTTCTTTTATGGGAAGTCGGTGTACCACAATATTAGTACTTAGACTAGGCATGTCTTGATACGACCATGCGAAGACGACTTTGAATTCTTAGAGTATTTAATGAGGTCTCGCTTTGTCTCTGTGGTGATGCAAGCTCAGATCTTCATCTCTTTCTTTTCTTATTTGTCTCTTAAGTTTACAATTTCTATTGACTCTTTGTGAGGTATAATCTATTTCTACTCTTGTTCTACTATCCTTAACAAATAAGGAGATAGGTTACAATCTTAGTCATCTTCAAAGTCCTGAGGTCCCTTTAGACACATATGTTGTTCAAAAGGAGATTCTGAGTTAATAGTAGCATCGCTCATATCATTGATATCTAGAGACCTGTTGTAGGAACGAAGGAAGACCCAAAGAACAAATGAATCTAAGAATAATTATCTGTGTAGTATGAGTATGAAATGAAAGAATAACAGAATATTTTCCAAAATGAGACACAAAGATGCGTTTTATTGAAATAAAAATCATGGACATATGCCTTTTTTCATAAAAGGATTCTTATTGCTCACAGGCTTAGAGCAATTACTCTGAATTAGTTTTAAAAATTACAGGGATCTCTTTCGCAGTTCAATTGTTCAGAACACTATGCCTGACAGGTTTTCCTCAATTTCTTCTTCGGATATAACATTGATGCTCAAGTTTCCCAACATTTCTTCTGGGCTTTTTTTTCTGCCATTCTTCGTTCAAGATAAATGATTTCTCCCGACACAAATGTTTTGGATATATGGGGAAAGGTCATCGGTTCCCATTTGATCTCTCCCCCACTCAGTCATGCTCTTCTTCTTTCTTGTCTCTTCTCCATTTCCTTCTTCTTTTGTCTCGCATCTGACTTGTATCTTAAGCCATTTTTCCATCAGCATTGGTGCCTCGACTCTTCCTTGAAGATATTTTCTGAATTCTTTTCCAGGTAAGGCTCCTTTTCTAACTGTTAATTGCAAGCTCATCTTCGTGGTTTTGGGTATTCTTGGTACTGGGATCTTGTTTCCTTCGACAATGAAAGTTGCATTAACAAATTCCAGTGATCGAAAGAAACATTCTATTGCTTCATCATTCGCTCCTATGTATTATGACGTCACTAGTTACAGATGCAATGATATTCTCTTCAGCGTTTATTGTCACAAGTCGACCCTCCATTACCAACTTTATTTTTTGGTGTAGTGATGACGGTACTGCACTAGCCGAGTGAATCTAATGTCTACCCAACAAGTAGTTATAAGAGGGCTCGATATCTATCACCAAAAAGTCTATCTCATATGTGTTTAGACCAATTAAGAGAGGTATTTCAATCCTTCTATCACCCTTTATTCTGTAGCATCGAATGCTCTCACTATGTTTTGACACGTTTTCATGTGAAAGCTATCCACTGGTAATCTGTTCAGTGTAGATAAAGGCAAGACATTCAGTGTAGATCCATTATTGAGTAACATCTCTGGCAATGTATACCCTTTGCAACGGGTAGTGATATGTAGGGCCTTCGTAGATCCCATACCCCATAGAGGTATTTCATCATGATTGAAAAAGATGAAATTGTCAGCACTTATATTGTTAACTAGGCCGTCTAGCTTGTTCACAGAGATATCATTAGCAACATAAGTTTCATTTAGCACTTTCATCAACGCGCTACGATGTGCCTTTAAGTTGAAAAGTAAGGCTAGTACTGATATGCGAGCTGGTTGTTTATGTAGCTGTTCTACAACACTATACTCGCTATGCTTCAAGAATTTCAGAAATTCTTAGCCTCATTCTCATTTATTGGCTCGTTAACAGGTGATTGAACCTAACCGTCTTTTCTTTCTTTTTTTCAACTACCAGGGTTTTCCTTTAGTGGGCTCGATTTTTGCACCTGCAGGGTCATAGCATGTCCCACTGCGCGTATAGAAATTAATATCTTGGCCCTATTCTAAAGTGTCAACTAAATTCTCCTCTCCTGGGATCATCACGTTGCATTCATAATTCCATGGAACTTTTTTCCTATCTTTATAGAGAAAAGCCACGGGTTTCTGAATTATGACTCTTGACACAACTTGTATTCCTGCTTCATTATTTTTCGACTGTAAAATAATCACTACCAGGTGATTGACCTTGTAGACCTTCTCCATTAATCCTTCCTCTAAAGCGCAGATGCAGTCTCCTTCCGATCTTTTGACATATGCAAAGAATTCTAACTCTTTGTTGTCTATCAAACTTTGCACCAAAACTCTGAATTTAGTACACTCTTGGATTTCATGACCTTCTTCAATGTGAAACTCACAGTAGCTTATAATCCCTTTAGGTACCTCCTCCAAATCTTGAACAATTAATCCTATATCTATCATCTTTTTCCAAACTCATTTTAGTGCGGTTTTCACTTCTGCCATATCGATTTTGGTCCTCTTTCCTCTATTCTCAATTATCACGTTAACTCCTTGGTCTGAATGATTAAGTAACAAATTTCCTGCTACACTAGGTCCTGATGGATCATTAAGCCTTACGATCCCCATCTTAATGAACCTTTCAATAAACTTTTTAAATGTAGTGTAGTTCTCAATTGAATGTCCCGTAATTCCTACATGGTACTTGCATTAAGCATTTGCATTACACCAATTTGGGAAAGGAGGTTGCATGAGTTTCAAGTAAAATGGGGATACCACATGTGCATCGAACAAATTCTGATATAACTCTCTATATGTCATCGGGATGGGTCTGAAATGGAGTTTTTTTGTGTTTAACCTTGAGTTAGATTGTTGCCTCGAAGGGCCTTGATGGCTTGTTGTTATGGTCATTGGTTGGCCTACAGTGACCGATTTTGAATAACTATTATTATACATACTCGCGGTGTTTAATTTATTTTTTTCTTTCTCAGGGCTAATCTTTTAGCGTTTTTCCCCGCATATATTTTCCCACTCCTTATTGCATTTTCAATCATCTCTCTGGACATTACTATATCTGAGAAGCTTTTTGTAGCACTTCCCAACATATGGTTAATGAACGGGGTTTTTAGAGTGTTTATGAAAAGAATTGTTGTCTCCTTATCTAGAAGAGGTTGTTGGACTTGCGTTGCCACCTTTCTCCATCTCTGAGCGTATTGTCTAAAGCTTTCACTTTGCTTCTTCTCCATGTTTTGCTGTGTAATTCTATCAGATGTCATGTCGGTCACATGGCTATATTGTTTCATGAAAGCCTGTGCCAGGTCTTTCGATGATTTGATTTTGGCACGGTTTAGCTGGTTGTACCACTTGGTGGCTGACCTAATCAAAATATCTTGAAAATAATGAATTAACAATTGATCATTATTGACGTATCCTGTCGTTCTTCAGCAGAACATTGTGATATGGGCTTCAGGACAACTAGTTGCATTATATTTTTCAAATTCTAGAGTATTGAACTTTGGTGGAGCACTATATCTAAGACTCAGCTCAACTTCTTAGTATCAACCCTGCAAAGGTAGTCGGCACTCTCCAGAGCTCTGAATTTCTCTTCCAACCACTTGCACTGATCTTCTAGCTGTTTCAGCAATTCTACTCTTGCTCTATCCATTTTTTCCATGTCGTCCAATTTTATAACGACGGGGTTGGTCAGATTATCCCCGGGATTAGAGCCTGAACCCATAGGACAATTCACCGGTGCTGAGGTGCCAACTTGGTATTGTTGTAGTCTGATGGTAATGCGTACCCTTCGTAGAGATGTATTTGGTTGGGCTTGGACATTCACTGGAGTGAAGCCTGGGGTATATAGGGTCTTCATTATCATCCCTAGAGTTATTCACAATACTTTTCCCTTTTTCAGTCCCTCCTGACAGCAACTGGGTCAACTGGCTTATTATGCTTCATTGAGACTCTTGTATTTGATCCCTCATGTCTCACTGTACCTTAGCTAATTATTTTTGCAGCTGGGCTTGCAACTGATCTTACATATCCTTCTGAATTTGTTCCAATCTCTCTAACATTTGATCCATGGCTCTGGTTTTACCTCGGGTACAGTAACGATATTCGGTTGGCAAATTCTTGTTAGTTTTCATGGTAACTGTCATAATTTTGATTAATTAGGGTTGTTTTATAAAACTTATTGCATGTGATGAAATGTAATGCTGATGAATGAAAAATGAATGCAAAAAAAGGCATTGATTCTGATTCAATTTTATTAGAATAACTAGACTAGAAAATGAATCTCTTTACATAAAACAGATTCATTTTACGTATACGGCATTGCCCTAATACTCAAAGCCTTAACTTTCCTAAGAAGCCAGTCTAATTCTCGACCCCGATCTGACTCTGATTCGTATTTTAAGCTCAGTATTTCGGCTTTAACCGTTAGGTTTTGCAAATGGTCAGCTACTTAATGTACTTGAGTCACAGCTTCGCCCATGATGTGATCCTTATCTCTAATCTGACATTGAGTGTGTTGGAATTGCTCTTTCCAGTGTTCATTGTTCATTTCTAGAAGTTCAACTCGAAGTTCACAATTTTGCAGTGCTATCTCTAGCTCTTCTATCTTTCTCTTCAACTCTTCAATCTTATTTAGGCTTGCTTTTAACTCAATTTCTTTTAACTCTTCAACTCTTCTATCTTTCTCGGGCTTTTAACTTGAAGTTCACAAGTTCATTTCTAGATATTGACGCAGTGACCTTTCTAGTTTTGCTACCCCGGCTTTTTTTCCAACCTTTTCATTTTGGTTTTTTAACAAATCCCTTTCTAAAGCATCTTCTCGAACTCAAGCATCTTGGAATTTTTTTCCTACTGATCAGCTTTAATCTTTTCTTCTTAGATCTCTTGCTGCCATTGCTCTGATGTTTTACCCAACCCTACAGTCATTATCGACAAGCGTAGTTTCTTATAATATGTTTTTAGATTGTCTAAGTCCTCCTCAGCCTTATTCTTTTCTTTTCTCATTTTTTTGATTTCTAAATTTTAGACGCCGACATCTAATCCTAGCTGCATCTTTTCCTCTTCCAACTGTTCTATCTTTTTCTCTAGCTCAGAACTCCTCTTTTCAAAGTCTTACTTCATGATTTCCAACTCAGATGGGATCACTTGTAAGTGTTCTTCTATCAGCCGAAAGTTTTCTTGACTTGACACAGGGACATTATCATTGGATCTTTTACCTTACCACCAATCATACTCGGAGGTCGTCATGGGGTTTGTGAGAAATCTTTTCATTCCATGAGTTTGGTTCCAAGTGTTCGATATTTCACAAAACTTCTTCTTGTAATTATCACCCTTGTATTGAAACTCGCACTGGGCCAACCCTTGCGTTGTCGATATGAACTGCCTCAATTTATACTATTTCAATACAAGCAGAGGAGCATATCCAATAGCTTATCATATCCCGAGTAGAGAGACCTAGTCGAAGTCTCTACATTGATACAAAATCTCATCAGGAATCATTGAAGGGGCCCTCCATTCGACGTCTTCGTTTTGGAGAATCTGGAGAATTGCCATCCGTGTTCTCTTCTCGTGGAGCTTTCAGACATTTGCCTATGAACAAATTAATCTTACACGGCCAAGACACATGCCCGTGTGCTTCGCCCGTGTGGAAAAACCTGGACATTTTGTTTTAGCATTTTTAGGTGCAGGGAACACACGGTCTAACAACATGCCTGTGTACAAGCCGTGTGTCTCACACGGTCTGGTCACACGCCCTTGTGTCAGGCTGTGTGGACTCAATAATGAGCCTTTCACACTTTACTAGCCAACCCTGCAAAATTGCAATCCACAAACAATACAAATACCAAAACTAAACCAATCCAAACACATTTTATATACTATCCAATTTTAGCAATAAAACATACATACAATGTACCCTTAGTGGTACCACAATTTATATCAATTAAACATTATTGTACTAATTTAATTAATTTTCTTAGGTTTAGTCACCAAAATTTACATGTTTCATACATAATTCAACACATTTATATATTTCATTACCATTTACAAACATTAACTTAATGACCTAGGTACATGCCATTATCAACAATTAACATGTGTTACCTTATTGAGTTCGGGATCGGCCTAGATTGCTGATTCAACATTCTAGCTTTAACTTAACCTGCGTACGAAAACAAACCGTACGCTGAGTATGAACTCAGTGGTTGATGCATGATATTCGTAATAGGTTTTAAAGATTTATAAATGAAACGTTCTTGAGACTAACTTATTATCACGATTAAGGCAAGTGTACCTATCAAACAGTAGTATAGTTCAGCAAGACCGGATTGTCGAGCCCAAAGGAACTACGAGTACTAGTATTGACTTCCTTTTTATTATCTAGCCTAAAAATTAAGAGGTTTGGTTATCTAAACTAATTACTAACTAAGAATGCCCAGAAAGAAAACTCGGGAAAATATTTTTGGGAAAATTCGATTGATTGAGACAATACCTAAGGAAAAATCCCCCTAGACTTCACTTGTTATTTGACTCTGAATCAGACGATTTATTCATTTGACTTGATCTGTAGAAATGCCTAAGTTATATTATTATCTCTCTCAAGACTAATAACGTCTAACCCTAGGTTGAATAATTGAAATCTCTTTCTAATTAACACCCTAGAATTGCATTAACTCGATCTATGAATTCACTTATTATGTTTCACCCTAATCCAATAAAATATTGTCACCCTATCTCTAGGCGCGTAATCAACTCCGCTTAATTATGGCAAATTTACCCTTAGACAGGGTCTATTCCTCCTCTGAATAAGAGCATTAACTTAAATCAATATCCTGAAATATTAAAACAAGAATTAAGAACACATAATCAAGAACAAGTCAAATGTTTATCATACAATTTAGATAATAATAACAAGATCTTTCTTCGGTTTCATTCCCCTTAGGTATTTAGGGGGTTTAGTTCATATTTATGAAAGAAAACATCTCAAAAGCATAAAGATAACAAAGTATAAGAAAACCCAAAACTCTTGAAGGAACGTGAAGGGAGATCTCCAGACTTGATGATCAATCTGGCTCTTGAGATGGATCAACCGGCTTTCCTTGAGTAATTCCTTCCTTCCCTACTCTGTGTCCCCCGTCTAAGTGCCTCATCAAGCGTTTAAATAGACTTTGGAATGCTTAAGAGCCCTCAAAATTGGCCTTTTTCGAATTGGACTAAACTTGGGCTCGGCAGGGACACGCCCGTGTGATACACCCGTGTGCGATTACTTTAGGCGGTGGTCAAGGCTGTTAAATGGGCATGGGCGTGTGATCTACCTGTGTAAATCGTGTTTCGACCTTGCCAAAAGGACACGGCCGTGTAGTCAACCCGTGTGAAGAGGTTCAGGCCATGCCAGAGCTTGTTAAACCTACACGGGGCGTGTGGTCTACCAGTGTGGTGAACTCTAAGCCGTGCTAATTTCCCATGTTGGCCCGCTTTCTCCATTTTTGGCCCGTTTCTCGGTCCTTTTACTCTCCTATGCTCACCTAAGTATAAAACATGAAATTAAAGGATTAGGAGCATCGAACCAAATCTAAGGAGAAATCATCCATAAAATGTTTTAAGCATGGGGTAAAAATATGTATAAATTACGGTTTATCAAATACCCCCACACTTAAGCATTTGCTTGTCCTCAAGCAAAACCCTCAACTCAAAATCAAAATAAATTCTTCTTAACTTATAATTCCTTTTAATAATATCTCAAAATAATCCATAAGTAATTAAACATTGAGAATTTGACTGAAAGAACATCAAAGTTTCAAACATTAAAAGTTGAGCATTTTATCATGAAAACATAGGTGTCTCCCCTCATCTAAGTGATTACCTTGATCAAAATATCATAGAGATTAACATCCTCACTAAAGATTCACTCAAATCACTCAAGGTGTTTAAGGACATCAATTAAAGCACTCATTAGTCAATATGAGAAGTTATTACCATAGGCTTGCTTGAAAATCAAATCTCCACCACTATATATTGAGATGATACCTCAATCAAAAAAGTCTTTAGAGGGTTGTAATGTGGCTTTGGTTAGGGGGTGTGGTCACAAGCTGAAAGAAAATGTTAGAATCGAGATTGAATTAAAAAATTACCTAGCTCGAAAAATGACTAGTCATTAGTTGAATACAAGTGAGCTTCTTCTCAGAATATGGAATTAACACTCAAGTTAAAAAACTGGCGAATTACTACTAATATGTATGTAAGTATTATTGTTGTTGTTTTTTTTTTAAAGAACAAGTCAAATACATAGAAGAACAGAACATAGCTGAGCAATTAGTTCAAATCAAATCTCGACAAAAATAGGGATCAAATTAGGGGATTTCAACAATAATAGGTTATGGGTTAATATTGAGGTAAATCAATTAATGGTTTGTTAGGCTCAAAGGGGTTCACTAAGGGTTAATTATGAAGGTAAACTTTTGTGGAGTGAGTGAGTTAAACCTAAGTGCCTTTATCATCTTGACATATCAAATCAAATGGTGTGGTCTTGACATGTATGATCAGGCAAGTTCTAGAATAACAATTCAATATTGACGCACTCAAAGCAACAATAAAAGTGAGCATAAAAGAAATAATAGAAGCTCTAAAGGCTCAAAATCTCAAAAAAATTATGGCTTTTTGATGTTTAAACCTGTGAATTTCAACTCAAGATAATACCTAAACTTAACCTAAAAGTTTTTAATTCTTCAAAAATCAACTTATCATGCTTGATTCTCCAATGTCTTAAAGTTTAAACACTCAATGCATAAATGCCTATGTTTTAATTAAGACATATCAATAAAAATTATAAATTAATTAAAATTTATTCTAATAGTGATATGAGTGATTCACGTGAGAAGACAAAATTCAGGGATTTCTAATGGTGATATAAAAGACCCCCCACATTTAAGATGTATATTGCCCTTAATGTACAAAGGTAGATATAATGAAAAAGATAGATTTATAATCATAAGATAGGAAGAGAAGTGAAACTTCCTGAATGATGAATGAACTCCTTGAATTGGAGTGATAGAGAGTAATCGGCCAAAGCAATGATGATAGTGGAGGAGGATACTCCGGTGGTGGTAGAGATTCATTAGTCCATAAGTCCTGCACCATTTGGAGTTTTTAGTTCCTGTTTGATGATGAGCTTTGGAGCTCTTTATATCTTTGATAAAATTAGGAACTCATTAGGAAAAATAATGAAGCATAATTACTCGTAATGAAATAGCTGAAAAATAAAAATTGTAAAAACTCAAGATAAAATAATATTTAGAGGAAATAAAAAGTAATTTCAAAATATAAGGATAAAGCTAAAATAGATAATAGGTGTTTATAGAGAAATTGGGGCACATAGCCGTGGGGCACGCCTATGTGCCTTCGTTTCAATCCGTGTGTTTCGTGGTGTTCAAAATTGGGTGCATTGGTGTACACAACCATGTTGCACGGCCATTTCAATCTTCTTTCGCTTCTCCCACGCCCGTGTTATTGTGACAGTGTCAACCATGGGGGCTGGGCACGGGCGTTTCGAACGCCCATGCTAATTTGACAGGTTTGCCTATGATTTCAAGACACGGGTGTGTAGCACGCCCGTGGCAACTTATCGCATCCCGTGTTGGGGAAAAATTTTTGCCCTGTTTTTACACGACCGTAGCGCACGGCCGTGTTGCATACCATAGTATGTGCACGGCCGATGGTACGCCCGTGTGCCTGGCCGTGTGGTTCTTAAAAATCCTGTGTTCAGTGATTCAGTTAGTGAATTAAATGTTAAAGACTAAAATTTAAATACGTTAACACCGTTAGTGCTCAGGATGCCTCCCGAGAAACGCTTGTTTATAGTCTAAGCTCAACTCTACGTTATGGGTGTATTTAGGTAACTTCATGGAGCCGTAGCTCCTCTTTATCGTCTTTGAAATTATCACCGTTATACATTTTGAGACGATGTCCATTTACCTTAAAAGTGCCTTATGATGGATGACTTACCTCCACTGTACCATATGAAAATACAACTTGAACTATGAAAGGACTTGACCATCGTGATTTAAGCTTTTCAAGAAACAATTTGAGCCTCGAGTTATATAACAGGACAAGATCTCCTACTTCAAATTGCCTTCGTTGCTTTAAACGGGCGTCGTGGCGGCGCTTCGTCGCTTCCTTATATTGGCACGAATTTTCATATGCATTGGCTCACCACTCATCTAACTCGTTCAACTACATCAGCCTGTTTTCACCTGCAAGTTTGGGGTCAAGGTTTAGAAATTTTATAGCCCAGAATGCCTTCTGTTCCAACTCAACCGGTAGGTGACAAATTTTCCCATAAACAAGTCTGTAAGGTGATGTTCCTATGGGAGTCTTAAAAGCAGTTCTAGAAGCCCATAAAGTATCATCTACTTTCATCACCCAATCCTTCCTGTTTAATTCTACTGTCTTTTCTAGGATACGTTTAAACTCTCGGTCCACTACTTCGACTTGGCCACTAGTTTGAGGGTGATAGGGGGTAGCTGTTCTATGATGAACTCCGTATTTCTTGAGGGTCTTGTCAAATTGGGCATTACAAAAATGAGTACCCCTATCACTGATAATTGCTCTAGGTGTACCAAATCGAGAGAAAAGTTTCTTAAGGAATCGTATTACTACTCTAGCATCATTAGTAGGTAAAGCTTGGGCTTCAACCCATTTGGACATATAATCAACAGCTACTAAGATGTATTTATTCCCGAATGAACTAGGGAATGGACCCATGAAGTCGATGCCCCAAACGTCAAATATTTCACATAAGAGCATATATGTCTGAGGCATTTTATCATGTTTGGATATATTACCTGTCCTTTAACATTTGTCGCAATAAGTAACATACTTGTTGGCTTCTTTGAATAGAGTGGGCCAATAAAATCCTGAATCAAGGACTTTATGTGCGGTCTTATTTCCACCGTAATGTCCTCCAGCTAGTCCTGAGTGGCAATGTTCCAATATTTTCAATGCTTCTGTCCTTGTAATGCATCTCCTAATGATTTGGTCTGCACATTTATGGAAAAGAAAAGGGTCTTCCCAGAAGTAGTTTTTCACATCAGTGAAGAATCGCTTTTTTTTGTGATGTGTCAACCCTTTTGGGATAATGTTAGCGGCTAAAAAATTTGCAATATCTGCAAACCAAGGTACCTCATAATCAGATATGGAAAAAAGTTTTCTTCAAGGAATGAATCATTTATTTCGATGTCATCTGGTTCTTTCGTACTTGAGTTTTCAAGCCTGGAGAAATGGTTAGTCGCAAGATTTTTAGCTTATTTCTTATCCTTAATCTCCAAGTCAAATTCTTACAATAATAAGATCCATCGAATGAGTCGAGGTTTTGCATCAGTTTTAGTCAAAAGGTGGCAAAGAGCGGAATGGTCAGTATAAACGACAACTTTAGACAATATTAAATATGGCCTAAATTTATTGAATGCAAAAACCACAGCTAGCAGCTCTTTTTCCGTGGTGGTGTAGTTTTCTTGTGCGGCTGTCAAAGTCCTACTAGCATAATAGATAGGTTGAAAATGTTTATCTTTTCGCTATCCCAAAACTACACCTACTGTAAAATCACTCGCATCGCACATTAGTTCAAAAGGTGAATTCCAATCAGGTGCAATTATAATTGGAGCTTTAGTCAGTTTATCCTTTAAAGTATTAAATGCTTCTAAACACTTTTGATCGAAATTAAAAGGCACATATTTTTCTAATAATTTAGTCAAAAGCTTAGCTATTTTCGAAAAGTCTTTAATAAATCTTCTATAAAACTCGGCATGTCCTAAGAAGCTTCTAACAGCCTTAACCGAATTAGGGGGAGGTTGTTTTTCAATGGTTTCAATTTTAGATTTATCAACCTCAATCCCTCTACGAGAAATTTTATGTCCTAACACAATACCTTTTTGAACCATAAAGTGACATTTTTCCCAGTTAATCACAAGGTATGTTTCCTCACATCTTATTAACACTCATTTTAAATTTTTTAGGCAAAGAGGGAAAGAGTTATCGAAAATCAAAAAATTATCCATAAATACCTCCATGATGTCTTCTACGAGTTCATCAAAAATGGCTATCATGCAGCGCTGAAAAGTAGCAGGAGCATTACATAATCTAAAAGGCATTCTACGATAAGCAAACATATCGTATGGACATGTAAATGTCGTCTTTTCTTGATCTTCAGTAGCTATTAGGATTTGGAAATAGTTAAAATGCCCGTCTCAAAAGCAATAGTACATGTGTCCTGACAATCTTTCCAACATTTGGTCAATGAATGGAAGGGGAAAGTGGTCTTTTCTTGTGGCATCATTTAGCTTCCTATAATCAATGCACACTCTCTAACCTGTGAGTGTCCTTGTTGGGATTAACTCATTCTTCTCATTGGCTACAACAGTCATGCCTCCATTCTTAGGAACAACTTGCACTGGACTCACCCAAGAACTGTCAGAAATAGGATAGATAATTCCAGCATCTAGGGGTTTAATTACCTCAGCTTTAACAACTTCCTTCATGTTGGGGTTTATTCGTCTTTTGGCTTGCACGCATGGTTTATATTCATCTTCCACTAAAATTTTGTGGGTGCAAAAAGAAGGGCTGATCCCTTAAATATCAGAAATTTTCCAAGCTATGGCCCTTTTATGCTCTCTTAATACTTGGAGTAATTCATCTTTCTCCTTGGGTTGCAAGTTAGATGCAATAATTACCGATAATGTTGAATTATTTCCAAGGAATGTATATTCCAAGTGATTTGGCAATTGTTTAAGTTCCAGTTTGGGAGGTTTTTCAATAAAGGGTTTTTGCTTAAGTTCATCTTTTACCTTAATTCCCTCATATTCTGCTAGTTTTGGGGAGGTTTCATTGGAGTTTAGTTTGGTTCCTATTGCAGAATCATCATCTATCCCTTTTCCTTGGGTGAGACACAGTTCCATCGTGTCCTTGTATACGATTTCCTAAAAAGAATCTTGAGTAGCATGATCAATAGAGTCGATAAAATAACATGAGTCATCCTGTTCTCTAGAAAATCTCATTACATCATAAACTTTAAAAATAATCTCATCGTCACCTACTTTAAGTACCAATTTACCATCACCCACATTAATTACAACCCTCGCAGTGGCTAAAAATGGCCACCTAAAATTAAAGATAAATCAACATCTTCATCCATGTCAAGCACAACGAAATCAACAGGGAATATAAATTTCTCTACTTTTACCAGTACGTCCTCTATAATTCCCCTAGGATATTTAACAAATCTATCAGCTAATTGAATTATCATCCTAGTGGGTTTAGGTTCCCCAAGACCAAGTTGTTTAAACATTCTATATGGCATCAAATTAATGCTGACGCCTAAATCAGTTAGTGCTTTATCAACATTCAAACTACCAATTAAGTAGGGAATAGTAAAACTTCCTGGACCTTTCAGTTTGGTTGGCAGTTTGTTTTGGAGTATGGCTGAGCACTCCTTATTAAGTTCCACTGTAGATAAGTCTTCAAACTTCCTTTTGTTTGTTAAAAGCTCCTTTAAGAATTTTGCATATGTAGGCATCTGCGAAATAGTTTCAACAAAAGGTAAGTTAATATGCAGTTGTTTAAAAAGTTCAAGAAATTTACCGAATTATGCATCCATGCAGTCTTTTTTCAACTTTGTTGGGTATGGGATTGGTGGTTTATATTCTTTTGGCATTAAGTTGTCATTGTTTTCGGGTTTGACCTCCTTTCTGTCAGCTTCTTGTGGTGGATTCTTTTCAGATTCAGCTAACACTTTTCCACTCCTTAGTGTAACTGCTATCACGTACTCTTTTGGGTTGGGTTCAGTGTTACTAGGTAGACTTCCTAGTGGTCTTTCAGATACCAATTTAGCGAGCTGACCTATCTGGGTTTCGAGCCCCTGGATTGATGCTTGTTGATTTTTAAGTGCCGTCTCGGTATTCTTAAAACGATTTTTGACACTAAGATGAATTTGGTTAGCGTCTCCTCAAGGTTCGGCTTTTTCTCTTGCTGGTATGGTGGTTGCTGAAAGCATAGAGGGGATGGTGGTCTCTGATTTCCTTGGCCTCCCCATGAAAAATTTGGGTGGTTCCTCTAACCTGCATTGTAAGTATTGCTATAAGGATTGTTTTGAGATCGAGGATTGTTACCCATGTAATTTAATTGCTCGTTCTCCATGCTGTGGCCATAAGGTAGGTATTCTAAATTTCTTGATCCACCTCCACTAGCTTCACACTGCATTTCTGGGTGAACATGTGAAGAACTAATGAAACCATCAATTTTCTTATTCAAGAGTTCTACCTAATTAGAGAGCATGGTGACCGAATCGACGTTATAAATGTTGGCTGTTTTCATTTGCTTTGTCCTCATGACTTGCCACTGATAGTTATTCAGTGGCATCTCCTCTATAAATTCATAGGCATCTTCAGGTGTCTTATTATTGAGGGTTCTACCAGCAGTTGCGTCAACCATCTGCCGAGTCGAAGGATTCAGGCCATTATGAAAGGTTTGAACATGTAACCAGAGCGGTAACCCATGGTGAGGGCATCTTCTCAAAAGGTCCTTTATCTCTCCCATGCATTGTAGAGTGTTTTTAAATCCATCTACACAAAAGAAGAGATATCATTGCGTAATTTGGCTATTTTAGCCAGCGAAAAATATTTTAATAAAAACTTTTCAGTCATTTGTTCCCAAGTAGTGATTGACCCTCGTGGTAACGAGTTCAACCATTGTTTAGTCTTATTCCTTAACTAGAAGGGAAACAACCGAAGGTGAATGGTGTCATCAGAAATGCCATTAATTTTAAAGGTATCGCAAAATTCTAGAAAATTTGCCAAGTGAGCGTTGGGATCCTCATCCTGCAAACCATCAAACCAAACAAACTGTTGTATCATTTGAATTGTGTTAGGTTTCAGTTCAAAATTATTTGCAGCAATAGCAGGTCTAACTATACTTGACTCAGTTCCTGTGAAGTTAGGTTTAGCATAATCATACATAGTGCGTGGAGTAGGATTCTGATTTACTGGATCAGCAGCAATCGCAGGAGGTAGCGGATTTTCTTGGTTTTCAGCTATCTCCTCGGTTGTGGTTGAAGTATCGTCCTCTTGCTCGTCTTCTGTGTACCTTAGGCTTCGCCTTATTTCTCTCCAGTTTCTGCGAATTGTGTAATCAATCTCACTGTCAAAAAGTAGTGGTCCTAACGGGTTTCTTCTGGTCATAAACTAGAAAAATCTGTCAAAAGAAAATAAATGAAGAATTAGAAAAGAAAATAAAAACTTAAATTGCAATAAAAGTAAAATGGCTAAAGTAATAAAAATCGAGTGTTCCTAATATCCGAGATCCCCGGAAACGGCGCCAAAAACTTGATGCGTGATATTCGTAACAGGTTTTAAAGATTTATAAATGAAACGTTCTTGAGGCTAACTTATTATCACAATTAAGGCAAGTGTACCTATCGAACAGTAGTATAGTTCAACAAGACCAGATTGTCAAAATATTTACTTCCTTTTTATTATCTAGCCTAAAAATTAAGATGTTTGGTTATCTAAACTAATTACTAACTAAGAATGCACAGAAAGAAAACTCGGGAAAATACTTTTGGGCAAATTTGATTGATTGAAACAATACCTAAGGAAAAATCCACCTAGACTTCACTTGTTATTTGACTCTGAATCAGACGATTTATTTATTTGACTTGATCCGTAGAAATGCCTAAGTTATATTATTATCTCTCTCGAGACTAATAACGTCTAGCCTTAGGTTGAATAATTGAAATCTCTTTTTAATTAACAACTTAGAATTGCATTAACTCGATCTATTGGATTCCCTTATTAGGTTTCACCCTAATCCGGCAAAATCTTGCTACCCTATCTCTAGACGCACAATCAACTCCGCTTAATTATGAAAATTTTACTCTTAGACAGGATCTATTCCTCCTCTGAATAAGAGCATTAACTTGAATCAATATCCTGGAATATTAAAACAAGAATTAAGAACACATAATCAAGAACAAGTCAAATATTTATCATACAATTCAGATAATAATAATAAGATCTGTCTTAGGTTTCATTCCCCTTAGGTATTTAGGGGGTTTAGTTTATATTTATGAAAGAAAATATCTCAAAAGCATAAAGATAACAAAACATAAGAAAACCCAAAACTCTTGAAGGAACGTGAAGGGAGATCTCCAGACTTGATGATCAATCCGGCTCTTGAGATGGATCAATCGACTTTCCTTGAGTAATTCCTTCCTTCCCTACTCTGTGTCCCCCGTCTAAGTGCCTCCTTAGGCTTTTTAATAGACTTTGGAATGCCTAAGAGCCCTCAAAATTGGCCTTTTCTGAATTGGACTAAACTTGGGCTCGGCAGGGACATGCCCGTGTGACACGCCCGTGTGCGATTACTTAAGGCCGTGGTCAAGGCTGTTAAATAGGCACGGGCGTGTGATTTACCTGTGTAAATCGTGCTTCGACCTTGCCAAAGGGACACAGCCGTGTAGTCAACCTGTGTGTAGAGGTTCAGGCCGTGCCAAAGACTGTTAAACCTACACGGGCTTGTGGTCTACCCGTGTGGTGAACTCTAGGCCGTGCTGATTTCCAACATTGGCCCGCTTTCTCTGTTTTTAGTCCGTTTCTCGGTCCTTTTACTCTCCTATGCTCACCTAAGTATAAAACATGAAATTAAAGGATTAGGAGCATCGAATTCACCAAATCTAAGGAGAAATCATCCATAAAATGTGTTAGGCATGGGGTAAAAATATGTATACATTACGGTTTATTAGTGGTATTTCTATAATCCAAATATTTAAAACATAACATACACTTATTGTCCTATAATAATCATAAATATTCATTGATTCATTTCATAGATAATTTCTTTACAACTTATTCAACTTTCATCATCTAATAACTTGATTAGTTTTTCCATTTAATTCACAACAATAATGTTCTCTATTCATATGTCTTACTTATATTTCTGTTCACTATTCAATAATAGTAAACATATTTCAGTATCGATTAATTTATCAGTTTCTTTCAGTAACATTTAGTCATTCGATAACAATTAGTTATCCAGTAACGATTATTCGTTCAGTAGCGATCCTTTACTCAGTAGCAATCAATTATTCGATGACAGTCAGTAATTTTCAATAACAATCATTTAATCATTATTATTTAGTATCAGTTATTCATTTATTCAGTAACAATCAAATATTCGGTAGCAATCAATTTTTCAGTACTTTTACTTGTCCCTATTAACATGACTCGGACTTGGACAGATACACAGATCCAACCTACACACCGGGGATAGTATACAGTGTTTCATCGGCCAAAGCCGGAATATACCATAACGGTAACAGTAACAGTAACAGTAACAGTAACAGTAACAGTAACAGTCACAGTCAGGTACAGAGTACCTCTTCGGAACGAATCCGAAACAGTCACAGTAGTCGACACATATAGTGTCTCATCGACACAAAGTCAGAATATCCTTGAACACTTCCAATCCTATGGCATGCCAACTATATCCGACTAGCCTGAAACTGTTAATAGGGTTATCAATTCACTTTCTTAATTCAGTATCACTTTTTAATTCATTTACGAATCGATTCAATTAAATTTAACACACTCCAAATCAATCCATTTCAATCATAAAATACAATAATTCATACTTTAATTACTTACCATAATATTCAATCAAAATACAATAGTTAACAATCTATTTTCACCTTTCAATGCATTACCCTACACATAAATAATAAATTCAACAATTAAATATTAAGTTCGGATTATAGAAACACAAACCATGATTTCCGAGCTAACCCTAGTTGACTTCGTTTTTTCCTTTCTTAACTGAGGATTTTCCAGCACAACGCTAGCTAAGAAATTAATAAAATTTATAATCATTAATACAATACAATTTTCACATTGAATGTTTCAATATTTATTCAACTTTTGTCTAAATTCCAATTTAGTCCCAAACCGAAACTAACTTTTATTCTTCACATTTAACTAAATATTTTCATTCAATTTTCACTTTAAACTAATTTCAGCTCTCTAATTTCAGCATAAAACCATAATTTTGAAATTCTTTCAATTTAGTCTCTACTATTCAAAACTTATGAATTACTTTACAATTCAATCCTTATCTCACTTCTAACTTGAATTTCTATCAATTTAATCCCTAATTCATCATTTTATTCAACATAAACAATATTTAAAAATATAATAACTTTCAATATATCAATTTAATTTCATCAAAACCTTATTCCAAAGCTTCTAAAACATCAAAATTAAGTAAAAATGGCTAAATTGACTTACCTATTTAAGCTTCAAGCATCAAACCCCCGATTTTCCCTTGTCTTCCTTTCTTTTCTTTCTTTCTTTCTTTTTCTCCCTTGCTCTTTGTTTCGTTTCATTCTGTTTCTTTTCTATCCTTTTTTATTTCTTTTTCTTTTGTTTTATTTTATATATATATAATATGTTAACTTAATAAATATCTAATTAATATCAAATATTTATTTTATATTTGTATCCATTTATATCCACACACTGGTCATAATTTAATATATTTATTACATAAAAATCTTATAATATAATATAATATAATAACAATAACAATATACTTATATAGTAAATAATACTTTTATACATGTGTACATTATTAATACATATGTATCCATATATCACCATGCATGTCATTCTTTTCTTTATTTATCATATAAATATCTTTTAATAATTAAATACATGTATTACAATTGTATGTATTTTTATTTATACACTTGTATCAAATCATATTCACACATTTGTCTTTATTTAATTTATTCATCACATAATATCAATTAATAATAATAAATACATTTGTCGAAACCATTTTTTTTAATTTGAAAATAACGAGGATCGACTTTTTTAAACAATTTGTGGAGTCGCCACCAATCCTTTTTGTTTAAGTGGGATTGGATCACCTAATTAAATATTTTATTCCATTTAAATCAATTTTGGCCAACGTAAATTTGAGAAAACGAGTTCGGGAGCCGGTTACGTATGAGGAAGGATTAGCACCCTCACTACGCTCAAAATTGGTACCAAATTGATTAAGTACTGTCCTTATGTCTAAGTTTTAACGCTATTTTTGAAATATGGTTCCTTTGGAAGCATTTGAATGGCTCAAGTTGGTTGTCAAAATTCTCTTGTTTCAGAGGAATACAGCATCACATCTAGCACGATAGGACACGATCTTTTATACCCTCGAAAACACGATAAATTTTGACTTTCAAAAGTTTATATGTTGAAAATTACAAAAGGATGCCCAATTATTTAGTCCAACGAAAAACAGAAACCCAGCACAGTAGCGCATGATTCCTCCAATTTCTAAACATTGAACATTGCCTTCGTTTTAAGGAATTTTCAAAGTACGGATGAAATTTCAAAGGAATATTTGATTATTTGGGCAAACAGAAAATCGAAACCCAGCACGGTTGGGCACGGTTCCTGGAGTTCCCAAACATCAACTATTACCTTTGTTTTAGTGAATCTTCAAATAAACAATTGTAGAACTAGCTCAAAACGTATTAATTTTACTTGAAATAAGATGGAATAATTAATTTTTTTAAAAAAGTTGAAAATTATAATGCAACATTTGTAGACTAAAGGAAAAAATAAAAACATGGGGTAACATGCACTCATAAAATACAATGCCAATTAACCAACTAATAATTAACAAATTAACAAAACCAATAATTAAGTATAACTAATCTAAGACAAATGTAATCGAACTTCTAAGCATGGATGGAGAACAACAATACGACAAATATACATGAAATAATACAAAAAAACGACTAACCCATGAGATACCAAATAACATAAAATTAATATGATACAAAACAACTTCTAAAGAATAATGCATTGATGAGCAAATAACACGTGTTAGGACTTGAAATAATCTATAAGAAAAATAAAGAGCATGTATATAATTTTTTTTTAAATTGATGTTGCAAAAAGAAAACATTTAAATCAAATAATATGTCAAATATTAAAAAATTATATTTACAAAAGGATTGACAATATACACAATGGAGGAGAATTTAAATGATACACAAAATATAAAAGGATAGTAAAAATACATGATAAAATATGATCTTAGAAAATAATTATGCACACAATAGATTTAAAAAACATATGTATATATAAACGAATTTAGAAGCAATTAAATGTAAAAAAAAATAGGTTGGGAATAATAATGGGTATAAGATTAAATTAATTTTGCTATAAATTATATATATGCCATTATACATAAAAGCATTTAAATGAGATACTATAAAGTATTAGAATAATATAATATAAAGAAGCATCTTGAAATAATAATTTTATAAACACGAAAAATGCAGTTTCTAAAATAGCTTCGTGTAAACATAACAGCATTAAGTAAATTTTAAATAGAAAACTCCACCAAAATAATATATGTACGAATATACAAAAATATTTAAATGAGATATTAAAAATAATAATAACTTTAAAACAAAACACAATTATCCAAGTAGCTTAAAATATCAAATTATTAAACCAAAATAAAAAAAAATGAATGTGAAACGAATTTTAAAAATAATGAAAAGAACTTAATTGAAATAAAATTAAAATAAAAGGGAAAATTTATAAATTCTTGAAATTAAATTGAGGACTAATACGCCACGCGTGCAAATGCACGAGGACCAAATCTGAAAATATTTCAGATCTTAAAACATTGTGCTCGGGCGCGGTCTAAATCGCAACAACAATCAAATTTTAGGGAAAATTTAAAACAAATAAAATAGAAATAAAAGTTAATTGGAAACCAGTGCAAAGAGGAGGGACATGCCATACAATTAACCCTCAAGGACCAAATGGTGCCATTTCAAAGCCATTAATATTGGCTCAAAACGTTGTCACTTCATGTCCTTTAAAAAGTAAAAAAAGGAAACCCTAATGAAGCAAAGCCACCATTTCCTTCCCTTTTCTAAAAAATAGAGTAAAAAAATCTAAAAAAAAATCTAAAAGCCATTACCCCATTCGGCTAACCCCTAAAACTCTGAACAAATCAATCACCACTACTGTAATAGGTGGTTATCGACATGCGTGCACCACACATAGAACCTTGGTTCAAAGATTACCAATCTCAGCCCTTGAAATCTCATCTTGACCTTTGATTTCGACAAAGGAGATGAAAATTCTGATGGCCTATTCGTGAAGGTAAGCACTCCCCTTCCCTTTTTTTTGTTTTTAAATGCAAATAAAAAAATGAAAATACACATAAAAAAATGAAGTAAGCAGATAAAAAACGTAAAAGATTCAGAGACTCAAAACAGAAATTACCTTTTAAATTGCTTTTGAATTTTTCTTTTCAATATGCTTCTCTCAGTGTGCGTAAAAAAAACATTACATTGATCACTACATGGATTTTATAGCCGAAACAAAAAAAAATGAAAAGAAAAATACAATTTCTTTTTTGTTTTTCCCTCTTTGCCGTGCTGTGGTTTTTGTATTTGCTTGCAGGTACGGGGTGTACGTGGCGCATGTACGGGGCTATGCATTGGCGTACGAAGGTGTGGGTGCGGCTGTGGTGCCAGGAGGCCGTACGGCGCTGTGGGCTGGAGCCTGGCTGCGGCGCTAGAGGTAAAAACCCTAGGGTTTCTATTTCTAAAGTGTTTTGGGATGTTTGGGCCGATGTAATTTTAGGCTATAATTGGTATTAATTTTGGGTTTGTAATGTTTTGCGTTTTGGGTTATGTAGTTTGGACTTTGATGGACTATTAATTAGCTTTATTACGGGCTCGGGCAGATTTGGGCCTATACAATTGCCCCTCTTTACTTAGTGTCGTGTAACGAGAATAGAGCAAAAACTTTAAAGAGGACCAATTTTGCCCGGTCTCACCGAATCATAACTTCTTTGGTGCTCTTTTTCTCCGAGGTAGCTTTGTTCCAATCCTCTGCAACTTCAGGGGTATAGGAATTGTCGCTCTAATCCACTCCACTGTAACTCTAGAGAGACTAGCCTTGTAGCTTTTAATCTGCTCTACTGCAACTGCTCCACTGCAACTTTAGGGAGATAAGGTTTGCGCATTTTTATCCTGCTCTACTGCAACTTCAGAGAGATAAGGATTGCGGCTCCGATCTGCTCTACTGCAACTTCAGAGGGATAAGATCTGCTATTTTCAGTTTGCTCCATTGCAACTGCTCCACTGCAACTTCAGGGAGATAAAACTTGTAATTTTCAGCCTGTTACCCTACTGCTTAGGGGGTTAAGGCTCACCGTCTTTGATTTGCTCCACTACTGCTTAGGGAGACAAGATCTACAATCTTCGGCCTGTTACCCTACTACTTAGGAGGTTAAGGCTCATTGTCTTCGATTCGCTTCACTAATGCTTAGGAAGATAAGATCTGTGAATTCACCGATGTTGTTACATCGTCCTCTAGGGACATGATCTGTAGAATCGGTTTCATGCACCTATGGTTATACCAAATAATTAGGATGCCATGATCAAAATGAGTCAAATGCTCCTACTAGATGGATGATAATGAATACAGAAATGTCATGAGAATGATTCCTTTTTAAATGCTTAAGGTGTCATTGCTCATAATTCATCAAGGTTCTATTATTGATGTGCTATCGTGTCTTCTTGTTTAGCCGGTATCTTTGACAGAAAATTTGAAGAAATAGTCACAATTTGGACCATTCTTTTTCCAATGTTTCCAACTTTTGAATCTGATTAGTCTTGACTAGTGGCCCTGTTTCAGATCCTTGCACTATTTAGAGACCTTCCAAAGTAATATGCATAACTTCTTTTGTGTGAATATTATAAGTCCAACAATCGTGATTTCAACAAAAATGCTCGAAAGAGACTATCATAATGGACAAGATGGAATTTTACTGAGCAAAACTCAAAGTGAATAAATTAAACAAGATAGCAAATCTGCTAAGGTACAAAATAAGATGAGAAAAAGGTGCCCCAGATATCGCAGCACGAGTTTCTCTATTCTAACTTCTTAAAGGCCATTTCGAGCTAAATATGTGTTCAGGAGGTCCGGCGTATTTTTTTGATGCCCCAAGATGTACTGTCTTTCCCTCTTGTTAATTTGGGAGGACAAGACTACCACATGCCCCATATTCAAAATTTGAGCCGCCCGCTTTCGGGTTTTCAACTCAAAAATCCCTTTTGTCTCAAAGCGCCCTTTGCGGGTTTTCATCTTAGCTTTTCCTTTTTTTTTCTTTTTTTTTCTTTTGGTTTCAAAGCGCCCTTTGCGGGTTTTCGCCTTGGCCTCTCCCTTTTTAGGTAAAATACTTCTTGACGGAATCTGAATTCACAGGATTGGGTAAGTTTTTACCATCCATCTAGGCTAGGATCAATGCTCCTCCAGAAAAAGCTTTCTTTACTGCATAAGGTCCTTCCCAGTTTGGCATCCATTTCCCTTTGAAATCTTTTTGTATGGGAAGGATCTTTTTCAAGACCAGGTCCCCCTCATGGAATTCCCTAGGGCAAACCTTTTTATCATAGGCTCGCATTATTCGTTTTTGGTACATCTGACCATGACGGATAGCTCTTAGCCTCTTTTCTTCAATCAAGTTCAATTGATCGTATCGAGACTGGATCCACTCTGCTTCATCCAACTTTACCTCTGACAACACTCGAAGAGACGGGATCTCGACTTCGATTGGAAAAACCACTTCCATTCCGTAAACCAAAGAGAAATGCGTTCTCCCAGTAGAGGTTCTGACTGATGTTCGATAAGCAATGAGGGCAAATGGTAAATTCTCATGCCAATCTTTATAGGTCTCAATCATCTTTCCCACAATCTTCTTAATGTTTTTATTGGTCGCTTCCACTGCCCCATTCATTTTCGGGTGATATGGTGCCGAGTTGTGGTGTTTGATCTTGAATTGACTGTAGACTTCTACTATCGTACTGTTGTTCAAGTTCAATGCATTGTCAGATATGATCCTCTCTGGCATTCCATATCGACATATGATCTCTTTTTTCAAGAATTTGCTCACTGCTGACTTTGTAACATTGGCATATGAAGCGGCTTCTACCCATTTGGTGAAGTAGTCAATAACCACAAAGATGAATCGATGCCCATTGGAAGCTTTCGGTGGTATTGGTCCAATCACATCCATACCCCACATAGAGAAAGGCCATAGGGAAGTCATGACATACATCGGTGAAGGAGGCGCATGAATTTTGTCTCCATAGATTTTACATTTATGACATCTCTTGGCATAATTGACACAGTCTCCTTCTATAGTGGACCAATAATACCCGAATCTCATAATTTGCCTGGCCATTGTAAAGTCATTAGTGTGTGTCCCACAGACGCCTTCATGGACTTCTTCCAAGATTTTCTTGGCCTTTATAGCGTTTACGCATCTTAATAATACTCGATCATTTCTTCTTTTGTATAGGATCTCTCCATCTAAGACATAGTCAATGGCCACTCTTTTCAGCGTCCTTTTTTCATTCTCGCTTGTCTAGTTCGGGTACTCACGATTCCTTACGTATTGCAATATATCGTGATACCAAGGGTGATCATCTTTTTCTTCATCTTCTTCGTTATTGTAACAGTGAGCCGGAGTTTCATAAATGCTCATCTGGATGGGTTTGACATCTTCTTGTTTGTTCACCTTGATCATAGAAGCTAAGGTAGCCAAAGCATCAGCCATCTAATTTTTGTCCCGTAGAAGGTAGCAGAAAGTAATGTCATCAAACTCTTTAACCAATTCAACGA
Source organism: Gossypium hirsutum (assembly GCF_007990345.1). Taxonomy (NCBI): domain Eukaryota; kingdom Viridiplantae; phylum Streptophyta; class Magnoliopsida; order Malvales; family Malvaceae; genus Gossypium; species Gossypium hirsutum. The sequence goes on from NC_053435.1 coordinate 83,538,530, forward strand.
CCAGTTTTTGATAATCGATCAACTTGGGATCTCTGGTCTCCCATTCTCCCTTGAGTTGATAAATCACTAGCGCAGAATCTCCATACACCTCTAGTACTATAATCTTGTGTTCTATGCTTGCACGGATACCCATGATGCACGCTTCGTATTCTGCCATGTTATTTGTACAATCAAAATCCAATTTACTAGTAAATGGATAATGATCTCTGTTTGGAGATACCAAGACTGCCCCGATTCTATTACCCACAGCATTTGATGCCTCATCGAAGTTTAGTTTCCAGGGAAGTTCTTTCAGAGCACCTTCTTCAGTGGTCGCAACACACATCAGGTCTTCATTCAGAAATCAAAGTTTAAGGGCTCGTAATCTTCCAAAGCTGTACTGGCCAAAAAATCTACTATTGCATTCCCTTTTACTGCTTTCTGGTTCACATAGACTATGTCGAATTCAGAGAGCAAAATTTACCATCAGGCCATCCTTCCATTCGAAATTGTTGACTCCATCATGTACTTTAAAAGGTCTAGTTTTGAGATGAGCCAAGTAGTGTGATACAACATATACTGCCTCAACCTTTGGGTTGTCCAAACCAGGGCACAACACAACTTTTCTATCGGCGGATATCTTTTCTCACATTCAGTGAACTTTTTAGTAAGACAGTAAATAGCTTTTTCTTTCCTTCCTGACTCATCATACTGACCAAGTACGCATCTCATGGAATTCTCAAATACTGCCAAATATAGTATCAATGGTTATCGGGGTTAGGTGGCATCAGCACCGGAGCATTGGATAAGTACTGTTTGACCTTGTCGAAAGCCTTTTGGCATTCTTCATCCCATACACCTGGGTTGTATTTCTTGAGGAGGAGAAAATAGGGTCACATTTCTCGGTTAGTTGTGAAATGAACCGAGCGATGTAATTTAATCTTCCTAGAAAGCCTCGAACCTCTTTCTGAGTACGCGGCAGAGATAGCTCTTGTATAGCTTTGACTTTGTCTGGATCGATCTCAATCCCTTTCTCACTAACCACGAATCCGAGAAGCTTTCCAAACTTGACTCCGAATGTACATTTGGCTGGATTGAGTTTTAGCTGAAACTTCTTCAACCTTAAAAACAACTTCCTCGGGACTTATACGTGCTCCATCTCTGTTTGGGACTTTGCAATCATATCATCGACATAAACTTTGATTTCTTTGTGCATCATGTCGTGAAACAGGGTTACCATGGCCTTTTGATATGTTGCCCCCGCATTTTTCAGTTCAAAAGGCATCATCTTGTAGCAGAACGTGCCCCACATGGTTACAAATGTGGTATTCTCCATGTTTTCAGGATGCAACTTGATCTGGTTATATCCGGAGAAACCGTCCATAAAGGAAAACAGTGAGTGTCCTGCCATATTGTCCACTAGGGTGTCAATATGAGGCAGTGGGAAATTATCTTTCGGGCTGGCTTTATTCAAATCTCTATAGTCTACACACATTCGTACTTTTCCATCCTTCTTAGGGACGGGGACGATGTTGGCTATCCATTCTGAGTATTTTACCACCTTTAAAAATCCAGCGTCAAAATGCTTTCTAACCTCTTCTTTTATTTTTAGCAAGACGTCGGGCCTCATTCTTCGGAGTTTTTGCTAAACTGGCTTATATTCTTCCTTTATAGGGAGTCGGTGTACCACGATATCGATGTTCAACCCGGGCATATCTTGGTATGACCATGCGAAGACATCTTTGAATTCTTGAAGTAATTCGATAAGGTCTCACTTCATCTCCATAGTGATACAAGTTCTGATCTTTACCTCTTGTCCCTCTCTTAAGCTCACAATTTCTACTGATTCTTTGTGAGGTAGGATTTGTTTCTCGTCTTGTTCTACCATCCTCAAAAAATCAGGGGATAGGTCATAGCCTTGGTCATCTTCGAAATCCTGAGAATCCTCCATACACATATCTCACTCAAAAGGAGACTCTGAGCCACTAGCAGTGTCACTCATATCATTGATATATTGAGACCTGTTATGAGGATGAAGGAATATACAAAGAACCAAAAGAATTTAAGAATACTTATCTGTATGGTATGATTATGAATGAAGAACGAAAGATTATTTAGAAGAATGTCCGAAGGACATAAGAATCCGAAAGTAATCATTTGTATAATATGATTATGAATGAAATGGAAAGAATGAAAGAACATCTGCTCAAAATGATAATAACTGTGCATTTTATTGAAATAATGTTTTTGAACATAAGCCTATTTCACAAAAGATTCTTATTACTCCTAGGCCTAGAGCAACAAGTGTGTTTTGGACATTACTCTAAGTCAACTCTAAAAACTACAGGAATCTCTTCCGCAGTCCAGTTATCCAGAACACTTCCAGGTATGTAGGGGCAAATGCCCGACAAATTTTCTCCTCCAGCTCCTTCTTCGTATGTGGCGTTGATGTCTAATTTTTCCAACATTTCTTTTATGGCTTCCTTTCTTGGCGTGCCCCGCTCGGGATGAATGATTCCTCCGGACACAAAAGTTTTCGATAAATGGGGGAATATCATTGGCTCCCATTTGATTTCCTCCTCCTTTAACCGTGCTCCCCTTCTTTCTTGTTTCTTTTTCAGCTCATTTTTCCTTTGTCTTGCATACGGCTTAAATCCTAAGCCGAAGCAGTCTCTCTTGTCCTTCAATACTGGTGTTTCAACCCTTCCTTGGAGATGTCTCCTGAGTCCTCTTCCTTGTAGAGCTCGTTTTCCAACCACCAATTGTAGACTCATCCTTGTAGTTTTGGATAATTTCGGCGTCAGAATCTTACTCCCTTCAGTAATGAATGTCGCATTAACAAATTCCAAAGACCGAAATGAACATTCGATTGCTTCGTCATCTATCTCCAAATATGGTACATCACTGCTTACAGCTGCAATGATATCCTCTTCAGCATTTATCGTTATCAACCGCCCCTCTGATACTAACTTCAACTTCTGATGCAACGATGAAGGCACTGCCCCAGCTGAATGTATCCAGTGCCTCCCCAATAAGCAGTTGTATGAAGGCTTAATATCCATCACCAGGAAATCCACCTCATACGTGTTTGGCCCGATCAGAAGAGGTATCTCAATTATGCCCATCACCCTTCTCTCTGTGCCATCGAATGCCCCCACTATATTCTGGCAGTCTTTTATGTGAGAGCTGTCTACATGTAATCTGTTTAGTGTGGACAATGGTAGGACATTCAAGGCCGACCCGTTGTTAATCAGTACTCTTGGTAGTGTATATCCCTTACAATGCATGGTGATATGTAAAGCTTTAGTCGACCTCATGCCACCAGGTGGTATCTCATCGTCGTTGAAGAAGATAAAGTTATCTGCACTTATGTTGCTAACTAAGCGGTCTAGCTTGTTGACGGAGATATCATTAGCAACATACGTTTCATTCAAAACTTTCATCAGCCGTTGCCTCATCTATAGTAAATTGGCTTAATTACCATTTTTATCCTTTTTATTTTCTTTTAATCTACAATTAAACTTTCACACTTTATTCAATTTAATCCTTTTTCCTAATTATCCTTAATTTAAGCTAATTCACTTCATTAAACTTTAATTAACCACTCACTTAACTTCATAAATATTTTTAATAAATATTTACGAGTCCATTTTTTAGAAATAGAGACTCGAAAATACACTTTTTTGATAACCGTAAAGTTTGGGTCATTACATTAATGCGAGTGAAATCCCACAATTCTGACACATATCCCTCTGTCAGGATGTCACCCTTCTCTTGTTGTATTCTCTCAGGCTATATTCGAACAACCACATTGTCTTCCACTTTATCAAGAAATCCCTTTTCCATGACAAGCTCTCTATTTAGCACTGAACGTGAATCAACACTCTTTTCTATGATGAAAATGCAATGCAATCACAACCAAAACAAAATGAAAGAACTCAGTCCATTTCATACTAATCTAAAATTTAAAGAAAGCAAGAAAAAATAAATAGAACACCTATTCGGGTGACCACTAGAGGTTCGATATGGTAGGTTCTTGTGGCTCATTATATGCAACTCGATTCTAAAGTAAAGGTACCTGAACCAATAGATTCCTCGACCCTTACCCATTTTAGGCTTATACGGACAACGTTCAGTTAAGGATAATACATTTCCCTATGGCTATACGGAGATGAAGATTTCACGAAGACATATGTATGATCCCGAAAGCAATCCACCATCCTATACGGAGGTGAAGACCTCACGAATGAATAGCTTCTCACTCCCACTTAAGAAGGGTAAAATCGAATGATTGTGCAATGCAATATTCGAAAATATACCAAGAGACTCGAACTAAAAAAGCAAACATATCAGTATGTAACAACATGATGAAGACCACAAGAATGAAGGATGAAATGCAATAAAGGGGTCGAAAGTTTAAACCAAATTATCAATTTTCAATAAAATGACCAAAAGTAATCAACTCACGGCTTGATTCTCTTATTTTTATCCCCAGTGGAGTTGCCATGCTGTCAAAACCTTTTTTTTGAAATCGACTTATATTTTGAAAACGAAAATGGGAGTCGCCACCAATCCTTTTTATGAGGTGTGATCGGATCAGCTCGCAATTTGATCGCTTTAATAAAAGGTTTGATTTACTAAAACAATAAATTTTGGTCTACGAAATTCAGGAAATGGGTTTGCGAGTCGATTACGCACGAGGAAAGATTAGTACCCTCGTTACACCCAAAATTGGTACCTAATTGATTACTTGATGTCTGTGGATAATTGAAAATTTGAAGAGAATTTAAAATGCGATCCCTTCATATTAAGATATTTTAATAGAAAAGGCTTTATTCTGAATTAATCGAGAAGAATGATCATGCCCCATGAGTTAGGACATGACACCTTTAGTTTTCGAAAATCAGAATAATCGTCGTTTAAATTGTTACTTAAATCTCGTTTTTATATTTTTGAAATGGATATTCGACTATTTCAGTTTTAAAAAGAAGTCATACTCCGTAAGTTAGGAACACAACTTTTCTAATTCCCAAAATAATGAACATTGCCACGATTTAAAAATTTTGCCTTTTTTATGCATCGTGCAAAAAAAAACATAATATTTAAAATGATATGCATTTTACTTATTCGGGCACAATATACACATGGATAAATGCTTAAACTTAATGTATGATATGGTGATAGCGAAATAATATAAGATGGCCATGTGGGTAGAATATTTATATTATAATGATAAATAACAAATAAATAGATAAATACTATAGTAATAATAATGTAAATATGGAAATTATAAGAATATTAATTCATGGCATTAATAACAAAATAAATAAAGTAATTGTGAAAAAAATAAAAAATAAAATGAAAGGGAAGTATAAGTAATATCAAATTTAAATATTTAAAAATAAAAGAATAATAAATATATAAATAGGCAAAAAATAATATTGAATTTGAGTATTTAAAATGTAAAAGAATAAATAAATAAATAAATAAAATAAGTGATATTAAATTTAAGTATATAAGAAATATACTTAAAAAATAAAAAATAATGATGACAATATACACAAATAAAATGAATATAAACAATAATTTTTTAAATATATGAGAAAGAGTACAGAAATAATAAATAAATAAATAAGTAGATAAATATAAAAGAAAACAATTTAATAAAGATTAAAAATAAAGGATTAAATTGAAATTTAAATGAAATTAAAGGCATAAATTAAAAAAAAGACTAATAAGGACTAAAATGGAACACGCTAAAAAGAACAGGGGCCGAGCGGGAAAATATCCCAAACTTCCCTATGCGCATCATTTAAAATGACCAAAACAAAAAAAAATTAAAATTAAAAAGGGTAAATTAAAAAAGAAGAAAAAAATAGGACTATATTGAAAATGCTTAAATAGCGAAAGGACCAAAAGCACAAATAGACCATTTTTTTAAAAAAGGTGGATCCTGAGGCCGGCGAGTTGATTTTCAGGTTGGTCTTCAAAACGACGTCGTTTTGGCGTCTGTGACTTAAGCCCAAAACGACGTCGTTTTGATGGGCTATATAAATAAAAAAAACTTAGGGAAAAAAATACATTTTTACCTGTCTCAAAAAAATAAAAAAAAACTCCAGCTCACTTTTTTTTTCTTTAACCTCTTGCACCTCTGGCCTAGGGGTCTAACGAGTCCCACGACAGCCACCGGTCGTTGGTGACGAACTCCGCCTTCCCCGATGGCCGAAAAACACCAAAAAATCCCCCTTTGAAGCCCGTCGTCTATAGAACACAAATCTGATACCAAAATCCCCGAAAACCCGATCAAACTCGGCGAAAAGGAAAAGAAACGTTTCGTTTCCTCTCCTTTTCCAGTGCATGACACCGGTAAGTTTCTTACCTTTCCCCTTTTTTTTTATATTTTTATAGAAATAAAAGAAAAAAATAATAGATCTAAAAGATAAAAAAAATCACCTTTAATTTCTTTTGTGTTCTGTTTTTTTATTTTTATTTTTGTGTTTTTTTCTTTGTTTCAAAAAAAAATCCAACCCATACAATCGATTTTTCTAGCTTTTTATAGTTGATTCCACACTATTATTTTTATCTATTTCTCCACTATTTCATACTTGTTGTTGTGTGTTCTTTCGTTTTTTTTTTCTTGTAGGAGTGGTTGGTGGTGGTAGAAGAGTTGGTGCGGCGTTGACGTGGGAAGGGGAGCAGCAGCTAGGGTTTCTTCTTCTTCTTCTTCTTTTTTTTTTGAAAATAGTTTAGATTTTGGGCTATTAGAGTTTTCTGATTATTTTGGACCATTTGGGCCTCTCTTTTTTGTAATTGGATTGGACTATTTGTATTTGGTTTTATTTATTTTGTTATTTTTGCTCATAGTGGGCCGGGCAAAATTGGCCTGTTACAGGTGATATCTAGCCCATCAATGAAGATCATATCATTTGAGGAAACATATTTGAAAGATCGAATTGAAACAGATCACCTTTATCTACTCTCTTGAATCAAAGAAGTTGGATTAGATTGGATTATTAAAGTTTTAATTGCCAAGAATCTTTGTTTACCTTGTTTCTTATTATTATATTGTATTTAACTAGTTAATATGCTATTTAATAGGGATTATGATAAATTTTCTCTACATCAGCAAGTCTCAAACAACTCTATATAATTGAAAGACTTGTATAGGTTTATGCACCTAGAATTGCGAACATTAAATATATTCAAGTGAGGAGTTATATTTTGTGAGTGCATTGTGATGTTAAAATCTATTGTGTTTTGGTTTGACAAGCTAAATTCATATGGGGTGAATTTAATGGTGAGGTTTCTAGTCTTCAAAAATACAAGTGAGGAAATTGTCCTGAGTGTGTGATATATTAAGGATCTTTGTGAAAGACTTTGAAGATAGTGAATACTTCTCACTAAGCTAGGCTCTATAGATGTGGGGAAATTGAAATGCGTAAACAAACTTTTTGTCCCCTTTTTTTTTCACGCAGTGCTTGAGGGAGTGCCCACTCCTTTGTCACTCCTTCCAAGCACTGAGCTTGTTTTAAGTAATTGTTAGATTTTAACAAATATTGCTTTAGGGTTAATACATAGTCTAGTACTTAAGTTTAATATTTTTTTCTAATATGGTACTTGTATTATTTTTTTGTCTAATCTGATACATGTATTTAACAAAAGTTATATATTTTGGTACCCAGAGGTAACCATGTTAAATTTTTAGTGCTTAATTTGGGTTTTAGAGTGATTTTATTAAAATTCATAATTATCTAATTAACTTTTATCAAAACAACTCTAAAATCTAAATTAAATCAGATCCATCGGATTATATTTGAAAAATTAAGCAAATTCACAATTGACACTAAATTTATTCTATTAACAAACCATGAAAATTTTAAACTTAATAATATTAACAATTAACTTTCATCAAATCAATCATAATACTTGAATTAAACATTACAAAGTTAACATCATTACTTTTAGGTATCAAAATATTTGACTTTTGTCAAATATAAGTACTAGATTTGACCAAAATTAAAAAAAAAAGATTAAACTCAAGTACCCAACTATGTATTAAGCCGTCACTTTATAAGGGAACGAAGAGAATGAGAGTAATGAATGACAACAAATAAAAGCCAGGCTGAGCTATAATGTACAAGGGAAGCACCATTTCCATTTTTTTCTTTCAATTTTCAACAAAAAAAAATTCATGTAACATAATAAATTTATTTGAGATAAAAAACATACTAAATTATATTAAAATATATAAAGAAAAACAAGTCTTATAGAATTTTAATGATTTTTGAGAGTTTATTTAAAAATAATTCACGTGGAAAATTGTTTAATAAAAAATATAAAAATCATAGAATTTAATAATCCACTTAAAAAGTCTCACCTTAATTGTTAGGATCGACCCGGTTAAGCAACAAGTAAAAAAAATAGTGGGATAAATTGAGAAATTGAACACACAAATTTAATGTGGAAAAACCCGTCCAAAGAGGATAAAAAACCATGGGTAAAGATAATTTTACTATAATTGCAAAAAAACGAATAGTACAAAAGATAGAGATAAAAACTAAACCTCGAAAACCCGAAAACAAAGAACCCTCAAAACGTAAACACAAAATTCTCTAAATGTGTTATGAGTTCTAATATCTAATGGGTGTATTTTCTAAGGTTGTAAAAGAGCCTATTTATAGGCTAAATTCATAGGTCAAATAATAATAAAATAATCTAAACTAATCAGTGTCTGATTGAAACAAATAAACAAAGTTTAACTGAAAGATTATTTCTCAAATTTGACTGAAAATAGGAGTCATATTTAACAAATTTCCACCTTGACTTATATTTCTACCGTGCCATCTTTGCCAAACCCCGCCATGAGCCTATCTTGAACTATACAGGGAATTAACTGAGACGAATCTGTCCTTAGAAACTGGAATACTTCCAGCCTTCAACTTGGACACTGCCAAATCAAAACTAACCTTGGTTTGATTTTCACGAACACAGTGCCCTAACTTTTCAAAACCTGCATCCAAAAAAGAACCTCTCTTCAACGAAACGGTCATACAGTTTTCCCTCCTATGACCAAGTTGCCTCCGTTCCAAACGAGTTGACTTCGACTCTGTAATGGACGAAGGACGTCTGATTTCACGGGTCACTGTAGAACTTTCCAGAATAGAAAGACTGCCAGTTCTTTTACCTTTTAACAAAACGAGAGCTCCACGAGATACTTTAATGCCGCTCGACTCGATGTTGATTCTGCATCCTTTCAAGTCTAAAATACTCAAGGAGATGAGATTCTTTCGTAAATCAGGTACATTCTTGACATCTGAGAGTGTCCTAATTGTCCCATCGTGTATCTTAATTTTAACAATACTAATACCAATTACCTTACTAGATGAATTGTTTCCCATGCGCACAACTCCACCTTCAACCGAACTGTATGTGGAGAACCATTCTCTATTAGGACACATGTGGAAAGAACACCCCGAATCTAGGATTCACTTGGACGTGAGCTTGGAGTTATCGCTCGTTGACACTACTAAGAAATCATCACCGCTTTCATTAGCCAAATTAGCACCAGCTACATCTTCCTCGTTACTCTCAGCAGCTATTTTATTTCGCAGTTTATAACAATCTTCTTTGGCGTGACCTAACTTTTTACAATAGCGACACCTTTTATCTTGTTTCTTTGATGCTATCAAAACGGAAGCTTGTCTATCTGCCTTGCTATCCAAATGAAGCTCATTGTTGAGTTTGTCTCTACTCAACAAATGACCCTTCACATCTTCGAACTAGAGTTTGTCACTGCCATAAATCAGGGTCTCCCTAAAAGACTTGTATGAAGGGGGTAAAGAGCACAATAATAGCATAACATGATCTTCATCGTCAATATAAACCTTAACATTCTTTAAATCATTTAAAAGAGTAATAAATTGAATGATGTCGTCTCTAAGAAGCTCACATTCGTTCATGCAAAACGTAAATAGACGTTGTTTCAACACTAAACGGTTAGCCAAAGACTTAGTCACATAAAGAGTTTCTAAGCTTTTCTACAAGGCGGATGAGGTTTTCTCCATCAATACCTCCTGTAATACCATATTCGCGAGGCACAACTGGATTGCAGACAAAGCCTTTTCATCAATCTCTTCACATTCTGTTTTATTTAGATTCTCAGGCTTTTTTCCTGTAACAACATTTTTCAAGTCGGATTGAATTAGAATTGCCATCATCCGAACTTGCCAAAGATTGAAATTTGTCTCACCATCGAACTTCTCAATTTCAAACCTTGTTGTTGCCATCTCTGAATGAGCTGATCTATGAAAATTAAACTAGCTCTGATACCACTTGTTAGGATCGACCCGATTAAGCAATAAGTAAAAAAAACAGAATAAATTGAGAAATTGAACACACAAATTTAACATGGAAAAACTCCTCTAAAGAGGATAAAAAACCATGGGAAAAGATAATTTTACTATAATGATAAAAGAACGAAGTGTACAAAAGATAGAGATAAAAATTAAACCCCGAAAACCCGAAAACAAAGAACCCTCAAAACGTAAACACAAAATTCTCTAAATGTGTTATGAGTTCTAATATCTAATGGGTGTATTTTTTAAGGTTATAAAAGAGCCTATTTATAGGCTAAATTCATAGATCAAATAATAATAAAATAATCTAAACTAATCAGTGTTTGATTGAAACAAATAAACGGAGTTTAACTGAAAAATTATTTCTCAAATTTGAATGAAAATAGGAGTCATATTTAACATTAATCATAATATCTCAATTTGTTAGATTATAAATTGGAAAGCTATATTTGTCGAATTGAATCATGTTGATACATATGTATAACAAAAGAAGAGACCGGAAGGAAAACAGTGATGGTGACAATAGGACCAGTTCACCTAAACTAGCGGAGAGTCAAAGCAAGAGAGGAGTAGAGGTAGTTGCGAAAATAAGGAAGATTGAGTGTTTCAGATAATGCTTAAGATTGCTGAGATGGTCTAAGGATCACTCTATTGTTCTTCAAGATATTTATAAGGAAAGATTTTATGTCTAATCTCATGCCTAGTAGTGCCACATCACCAACAATACAGGTGGTGGGCCGATTGTCTTCAAGTGCAATATTGCTTTGACATTCTTTTCGTTAGAAAGTACGAAATTATTATACCATGATCTTCTCTTGATAATAAATGCATTCCTTCTAAAAAGTGGATAGTTTAATAGCGGGTGGAATACGTGGATGGCTGATCACCCAATTGCTGGGAAGTAACGGGTGATTTGAGGATATCTCTGAAATAACATCTCGTGGTGCGAAAGAATTTAGTGTAAATTTCATTTCAAAAGAAATGATGGAATAGAATCCGAAAGAACAGAGATTTGGTTTGGATGCGACTATATTAATTTGTTGACAGACTGGTTTGAAATAATCCTTTGATTGATTAAATCTTTTTGGTAGAAAAAGAAAATGGAGTTGGTAAGCAGGACATGATTAGAGATGAATAGTTCCATGTTAGGAAGGTCTCAACAATTCTAAAAGAAGATTACCCTTTGTTTAGTTTATCATTGACTTCCTTCACATAATAAATAATTTATATATTAATTTGATTATATTATATTATTATTGACTAAGGGAGATGAAGGACCGCTTCCAGCTGTGGTTCTCAGTGTCAAAGGGCATCTTTCTAGTTCCAACCATTGACCAAAATTTTCCACATTTTGACTAATTAAACTGAGATTTTTTTTCATTAAAATGTGAGAAAGATTGAGATATATCATTATAAAATTTAAGTGATATTATATTTTTCATAATTTTTTATTCTGTTAATATTTTAATTCATCAATTGTTGAATATATAAATATATTTGCATTTGTAATGAATGTAAATTTTTTAATCGATCTGATATCTTTATCATATTGATTTAAAATAATCTCCATATCAATATATATTTAATGGTTGAATTTTTTTGTATAAAACGAATAGTTAAAAAATTTTAATTTATATCAATCTTGACATGCATAATATACATGAATGGAGCATGAAATATGAAAGTTGAATCATTAAAATATTAACCATAAAAAGAATACAAAAGGATGTAAAACAATTTTAGTTTTACATATAGGGGAGGGATCCACTTATACCGATGTAAAATTTTATATATATGTAAGGCAGACGAGGGATCCGTTTATACCGGTGTAAAACTAAAGTTGTCTTACACCCTTTTGTATATCTTTTTATAGTTAATATTTTAACGATCCACCCGTTAAATTTAATATTTTATTTATATAAATTATGTATGTCAAATTTATGTAAATTAAAAATTTCTAACTATTTGTTTTATGTAAAAAGTATTTAGTTGTTGAATATATATTAATTTATTAAGTATTATAAATTAATATGATATAGATATTAGATTAAATCAAAATTTTACATTCATGTTAAGTATAATTATATCGATAAATTTAACATTTGAATCATTAAAATATTAACCACATAAAAAAATATAAAATAATTTTTATTTTATATATCCTTGTTGGTTATATATATATATATATATATGCTGAAAACAACATTTAGAAAGGAAGAGGTTGCAATGTCGGTAAAATTAACCTGTCGTTTTCTTCTTTTTAATTTAAATGTATTATTGTATGTTAAATTTATATAAGGTTTTTTAAGGAAAAAAACAATTAAAGCATCATTAAGCACTAAATATTCCTACAATGGCTATGGTAATTTAAAATCGATTAAAATATGTGATGTATTTTTTTAAATTTGAAATTTTTTATTTTTAGAAATTTATTTTTTTATTTTTAAATTTCAAAATTTAAGTTTAATTGTTATCTTTATCTTCTTAAATTTTTTGGTGTAACATTAAAAAAAAAAACTTACTTAGTAGTTAACTAAAAGAATAACTTTGTAATGAACTTAAATTTAATAAAATAATTTTAACCGAGTTAATAGTTAAACCTAAATTTTGAAATATAAAAAAGTAAAGAAAACAAATTCTGAAAAATAAAAGTACAAATACTAAATCTCAAATTTACAAAAATTACATAGACTTATGGTATATTTTAACCTTTAAAGTTTGACTCCCATTAAATTCATTGATTGAATCTTATAAACTCTCCCTACCCTTATTAGGAAAAAAATCTTGAGGGTTAATACAAGGCATGGAGATGATGAATATAATCTAGTCTCACCTAGAACTGTTCATTAGTCAGGTTAAATAGGTTGACCTGAAGGCCTGTTCGAAAAATAGGATGGTTTAGATAAAAATATAAGCCCGAAAAATAGGCTTGGGTAAAAAAATAAGGACTGTTTAGAAAACAGGTCGAGCCTCGAGTAATGATTTTTAGCTCGGGCTCGACCCAAATATTTAAAAAAACTGATTTTTTTAAACTCTTTTCTTGTTGCTTTTACTATTTTCTTGTTGTTTTTTTTCTATTTCGCTACCATTTTATTATTATGTTGCTACTATTTTGTTGCTATTATTTGGATATTGTATAACTCTTGTTTTATTGTTAATTTTGTAAATTTTAGAGGCATTTGCTTATTAAGTTGCACTTATCTTATTATTATTTAAGTATACATATATATTTTTAATTTGTTGGGAAATATTTATTTTAATATTTTTAGTATTTTTGATGTATTATATATATTTTTTAAAAATTATGTAAAAACATATTATAAAAAATTAATAAGGATGGGTTGGGCCCGAGTTTTAGCATTTTTATATAGATCAAGTTTGGGCAAAATTTTAGGCTAATTTTTCGGGCTGAGCTGGTCCCGAGCCTAGCAAACGGACCTAAATTTTTGGTTGAGCCTGTCATGAACCCGGCCCGACCCATGGACACCTCTAGTCTCACCCCTTATTATATATATATATAGGGACGAAGCCAGAAAATTCTTTTAGGGGGCCGAAATTAAATTTTAAATTTTAATAGCCTATATCTTTTTAATTTTTAAAGGATGAAATCAAATTTTTATCATTTTTAGGGAGCAAAATGTTTACCTTTACTAATTTAAAATTTTAAAATTTCTAAAGGGCCTATATGGATAATTCTCAATTTTAGGGGGGTCGAGCCCGCTGACAGCTCCCTAGATACGCCACTGTATATATATTATATGGATTATACTTTAATATATTTTTTATTTTTAATATATAATGTGTAATTAAGATATTATAATATAAATCAGCTTAGTATATATTGAAAAAAATTATTTGATATAATGATAGTAAACTATATTTTTTTAAAAAATATGACAATTAAATATTTTCTACCATCTATGCATTAAATAATAATCTATTAAAAATTTCAACCTAAAATATCAATTTCTCGAGAAATTATTTTATGGGCCTTTCCCACCATATCATCCATGGTCTTTTTCCAATTATTTAATGACATTTCAACAATTTTTTCTATGTCATTAACAAATAATTTTGATAATTTTTTAACTTGAACCTTGAACTCCGAACCCCAAACTCAAGCCTGAAGCTTTAGTTTGAGGTTTAGGGTTTATGATTTAGGATTCAAGGTTTGAGTTTTGGTGTTTAGGGTTCAAGTTTAGAGTTTGAGTTTGAGGTTCGAGGTTTGGAGTTTAGAGTTTGGGGTTTGGGGTCAAGGTTTAAGGTTAAAAAAATACCAAAATTATATGTCAATGACATGGAAAAATTGTTGAAATGTTATTAAATAAATGAAAAGGGACCATGAATGATATGATGAGAAGGGTCCATAAAATATTTTTTTTAGTAATTTAATTTCAATTTCTTTGATGTAATTTCTTATGCCTTGATTTTCCATTCCACTTCTAGCATTTTTATGATTTTAATTATTATTTTTTGAAGAGAGGAAATCATACTTTAGAAAAAGGGAAATATATTAAAATTTTATATATAAAATGTTATATGAGGATAATTACATCAACAAATGGAATTAAAATTTGGATTATAAATTTTAAAGATAAAAATTAAAATTACACATGAACTTTGATTTTGTATATATAATAATATAAAATTTTCATTTTCGTGTAATTTTATACATGAAAATATTGATTTTATTCAATTTTCACAAATCACTAATACAATAATCGATATAACATCGTTTACATCTACATTTACACAAATAATTATACTTATCCAATATAAAAATAAATTGATGTACTCATTTTTTTAAGCATGCACAATTGAATCAAAATCAAAATTTTTGTTAGTACTCCATTAGCAACCACTTCAAACTTTCATCGGCTTTGTCTCCACAATCAGATGATGATATTGACTACATGCCACGTGTTCCATATTCTAGTGCAATAGTATCTCTCATATATGCTATGGTTTGCTCACGTCCAAATTTATCATATGCAGTTAATACAGTTAGTATACACATGACGAATCTCTGTAAAGAACACTAGAAAGTAGTTCAATGGATTTTCAAATACTTATAAGGTACTACTGGTGTTTGCTTACAGTTTGGAAGAATTAAAGATAGAGTCATTGGGTATATTAATTCTGACTTTGCTGGAAACCTTGATAAAAGAAGATCTCTCACAGGGTATGTCTGTACTATTGGGGGTTGCGCAATCAGTTGGAAAGTTACTTTGCAAACTACAGTTGCTTTGTCTATTACTGAAGCTGAATACATGACGATTATTGAAGTCTGTAAAGAAGGTATTTGGTTAAAGGAACTCTTTGGAAAACTCGGTAAAGACCTTCAGATTAGTGAAATGTTTTGTGATAGTCAAAGTGCTATGTTCCTTACGAAAGATCAAATATTTCATGAGAGAAAAAGCACATTGATGTTCGGTATTATTTTTGCATGATATTATTACTCGTGGAGATATTGTTATGAACAAAGTTAGTACTTATGAAAATCTTGCATATATGATGACTAAGTCACTTCGTATAACCAAGTTTGAGCATTGCATGAACTTGGTTGGTGTTCATTTTTGAAGAACACCCCTTAAGGAGTTTCAGGGAAGAGATGGAGAACTTGTTCTTTAAGAATTCTTGGTGAAGAACTTGATCATTGAGAAGTTGTGTCAATGTGGAGATTGTTAGAGTTGAGTGACTCGAATCCTTGTTAAAATAAAAAGCAGTGGTAAAATAAAATAAAAGCAAAATCCATATAGAACTATAATTCTTTTATTTTACATTTATTAGAATAATGTTTTTCAACCTTACTATACTTCATCTATTTGACATTGATTAGAATAAGGTTTTTCAACCTATAAATAGATATAATCTAAACTCCTCTTGTATCATTCGAATTTGACATTAGTTAATTTTCTTTTACTCTACCCATAGTTTTTTCCTAAAAAGTTTCCACGTAAAATCTATGTATTTTTATTTTTCTTTCTTTTTACTTTGCGATTGTTCTATAATATCATTATCGACGTTAGTATCTACAATGTTATTTATATAATTACACCATGTCCAAATTTATGTATCATATTACATATTAAACTAAATGTTGATATATAATTTTTTATATTTAACCATAAGTTATATCATTCAACATCTCTTTTTGAATATATAAAAATAGTACCACTACTTTGAATTCCAATACAACAATTATTTTTCAATTCCTTAATAATTTAATCTCATCTCATCAATGAAAATTTAGAGTTAGTGCATTGAGTGATGGCATGATTTGAAATAAAAGCAAAAGATTCTATGTATAATATATTTGAATAAAATTAATTTATGTATATACTATTTCTTACCTCGTTTCCTTTTCCTTTGAACTTGTCAAGAAATATGTAAAATATTTATTATATATGAAATTTAAAGAAAAAAGAAAAGAAAGACTTGAGAAATTAAATTACTTGATCATTATTATATTTATATCCAAACAATTATGACGAAGTAGGATGGGGCTAGCCCCATATTGTAATATTTAAAAAAAGTAATAATATATTATATAATAAACCTGAAAAATATTTAAATCAAATATTCATAAATTATTCTTCTAAGTGAATTTCACATTTAAAGTATTGAATACAACTAATAAATATAAAATAAGTTGAAATAGGATGATTCATGATTATGTATACATTCAATATCCATAAATTCAAATTTTAACAAATAATAATGTAATGAGATGAGTGAGGATTTAAAACTTGTCAGCAATGAAACAATAACAAATTCGACAATATTTATCATTATCTCGTTTTATTACCTTGTATAAGGGTCACAAAGTCAATCAATTTTGTACATATATGTGTATGTAGATATAATAATTTGGTCTTCCATTGAAATCAAGTTAAGGGTGACCAAGTAAAGTCAAAAGTTTCTGCTAATGAAATATGATTATGTTTCGACCGTCATTACAATAATTCCAATTCAACTAAGTTTATTTTTTTTTTTCGTTATCTCTCACCATCAAGATTGTTACACAAAATAGTATTGGTAGCTAGGTATAGTTGTAAGGGCGATTAGCCCTTGACTTCCGCAATTTGCCAACATAATTGCATGGAAAGGGCGGTCCATTTTGTGGTTATTGCTTGCTTATTAAGTTGATAGATATGCCTAAGGCTATGAGCAATCAATAATTCAACATCGCAATTCATAATACATTGAGTGGTGTAGAAAAAACACTCCCATGTCTCTAATTCAATTTCTCCAATTTTAGTATTGTGGATAATAATAACGAAAGAGTTTTTTTTTCTTAATTTAATTGAATTAAAACACTCAAAAAAATCTCCGAAAAGGAGACCATATTTTATATTTGGGATATCATCAACCTCGTTAGTTGAATGGAACTAATTAAAATTAAGTTTCCATGAATATATTGTTTTATAATCCCTAAAATTATTTATAATCTCTCAATAATCTCAACCTTAAACTCACGTCCTCTTGCATTATCAATGATACCGTTATTAGCCAAGCTAAGACTTAGTCGACCCTGAATATATCTTTCTTCGTATTTATATATTCATGCCTCTTGTACTATCAATAATATCGTTATTAGCCAAGCTAAGACTCAATCAACCCTGAATATATCTTTCTTCGTATTTATATATTCATATCCATGATGATGATATTCTCTTAAATATACGTGTAAAATTAAATTATAAAATTTCTTTATTGTCATATTAAAAAATAAATTACTGATTGTTAGAGTTGTGTGACCCGAATTCCAACTTGAAAATTCGAGATGTAACTCAGTTGTTAAAGAAATAAAATAGAGAGGCAAATTTGGGGATTAGTAGGGGTGAAGGACCAAGGTCGTAACTTACCACAGATCCCCATCCACCACTGAACTTGACCTCCGCCCCGCGGTACGAACCTTGCCGCACAAGTTGAATTCATATAGGACTATACTTCTTCTATTAAACATTGATTATAAAAAAAAAAGTTGTTTAACCTTTAAAACATGTGTAGTAGAAAACCTCTTGTATTGTTGTTTTTCAATATTAGTGAATTTCTCCTCATTTACCCATAGTTTTTTCCTGATAAGAGTTTTCTATTAAAATCTATGTGTTTTTATTTTTCTTTTTTATTGCTTTGAGATTATTTCTACTATCATTATCGATGTATAATATAACACCAATAATTGTTTATATTCACAGATTGATAAATAAAATAAAATTTATTCATGCAAGAGGAAAATATATGTGAAAACAGGATTATTTATATGATAATTATTCCACAAGCTTAAGTTTTATTTTTAATTATTTTATGGGAAAAATATTTAGTAGTGGAGTTTTAGACTCCCCAAGTAAAGTTAAAAGTTGACAAATATTTTGTAGGAATATAATAAAATATTAAAAAAACTAAATATTTTAAAAAAACATGTGATAATTTTTAAAGCTCCTTGTTGAATAAAAGAAATATATTGCCATTATACCAAATAATAATATTTATTTTATTACTTTACTACATTGAAAAAAATGGCATCATTCTGAACTCGTTTGTAAATTTTTTTTACTCCACTAGCAATATATAGAATAATAATCCTTATTTATATAGATTTCTAAGTAGGTTAATTGCAACACACATACTCAAATTAGGACTCAAATTCTAATTAGGATCTTTCTACATAATGATTAATCAAATATAATTGTCATCTCAAATTTAACATGAAATACATTTAAAATATATTAATTAAATTATAAATACGTATATATTTACTGCACTTTGAATCTAACGTGTTGCAAATAAACAATTTTCTAAACTAATTCAAGCATTCTATACAAACAGATTTACGCTTTGATGAATGTATTTTAAATAAGGTTGAATTCATATTTGAATTGATATTGAATGAATAATTTTGAAAATATTTGGTCCAATGTAAATTGTTAGGATGTATTTGGGCTCAGCCAAGCCAGATGAGCGGGGGAGCCGAGGAGGGGATCTTTCCAAATTCCAAGAGCCGTGGACTGAATAAAAATGAGTATGACGTGAGGACCTTGCCTGGCTCTCTGGCTAGCTGGCTTCATAAGTCAGTGGGATTAGGTATTCTCACCTAGCGGGTCCCCACCTTTATTATTTTTTCTTTTAAATCCCTAACAACCGTCAGATTCAGATAAAGCCGTGCCGTCAACTGTGTTGACCTTAGTACAACGTGGACTGCTCGTACCCTAACTTTTCTCACCCGTTGTCTCGTCATGGTCTTCAATTTAATTTGATTTTCAGTATTTTTATTAATTTTGAATTTTGAATTTTTGAACTTTATTTTGTGATTTTAAAAAAAAATTGATAAAATATTTAAAAGATTTCATTCTTTTTAAACTCTATATAATATTTTAATATAATTTTTATTATTTAAATATAAAATATTTATTTTTTATACCATAAGTATTAAAAGTAACAAAAATAAAATTCAGCATAACCTCGATTTTCTAATTTATAAAATCTTCATCAATTTACAATTCTTTTTTCTTTCATTTAACGCGGTTCTGTCTCTCTCAAATTTCGTCCCGCACCGTTTTAACTCCCTTCTCCGTCCTACCTCGCCCAGAACTCGCCACGTAGCCCCTCTTTAACAACTGCCACGTCATATCTCCCTCAAGTAAAAAACGGCTGGTCCACGTTTACTCTTTTATACTCCTTTTTCCTCTCTTTATTGAAAGCTTCAAAAAAAAAAAAAACTGCATATTACCCCCTCCCCCCACTTATTTCTCTAGTAATCTTTTAAATTTCTCGTTTACTCATGGAAAAGCACCACCCTTCGCCGTTCTTTCACTCCGACGACCTCATCCGCCGTAGATCCTCCGCATCCGACCGAACCCATGATGATTCTAGCGATGATCATGTCAAGGTCAAGCCCCACATCATGGAAATGGATTTCTTTTCTACCGATCATCATCAAGACAGCAAGATTAATACTAATGGTTCATCTTCTTCATTTGATGTTAACGTAAGGTTTTGAATTACTATCCCATCTCTCTCTATATATATGGAAATTTAACTGTAATTTACTAAAAATATATTTGTTTTCAGACTGGATTAAATCTTGTCAGTTCAAGGACGCCTAGTGAAAAGAAATCCAACACTGAAGTAAGTGTTTTCATTTTCATTTTTTTTAAGTTACTGAGTTTAAGCTTTGTTAATGGAGGATTGGTTTTTTTTTTTTGTAACAGATGAGTGTTCTTAAAATCGAATTAGAAAGGTTACATGAAGAGAATCGAAGACTGAAGAGCATGTTGGATCATATTACAAGAAACTACAATGAACTACAAGGTCAACTATTCATGGCGGTACAAAAACAGGCCCTACTTGCAATTAATAAACAACAGGTGACCAAAAAACAAAACCCATGAAATTTATTTTCAAATATTATCTTCATCATCTTCCTAGGTGTTTCTCCTTCACGTGGTATTAAAAGAAAAATTGGTTAACGTGCAATGTGCTCTTTTGATTAAGAGTTGAATTTTCGCATCTACTCTAAGTAAATTAACCTCTATTTATTTGTACTGGTAAAAATTATTTCTTGTACATTAACATGATATATGCATAACATGTTGATGAGATATTCCATCAACCATCAACCAAGTCAATTTTTAACTATATAAAAAATTAAAATTTTTAACAAAAAAAATTAATATGCTTTTTAAATTAATGCACAGAAATTAATTTACAATCCGACTATTAATATAAAGTCCTCCATCGTACTTTGAAAACACTTTTCTTCTTAATTTTTTCCATTAAATTCATAAACAATTCTATCTTCAAATCTTCCATGTGCTACACAGAGTAGAAACTAGTATATAGAATATGTGGCGATAACTCAACCACTTGCCTATTAGCTTTATTTCCAACTCCCCAAATCTAGCACAAAAAAATGAAGCTCATGATCTTAATTATTAGGGTTTCGGTTATTTTTAAGTAGAGTCAGACTCTTAAATAATGAAGCTTTCCGGTGTTATTTTTTTCAAACTCGAGATCTTATCACTTGACCTTTAGTAGGCTTTAATGGTATGCAGTAAGTGTGACTTAATGTTTTATTTTGATAGATTTAGAGGTAGTGATGGATGATTGGTTCAAAAAGGAAAACAAGGCAATATTTTTCTTCTCTCATTAATAGAAAGGGATAAAGTAACTTTTAGTCCTAAATTTGGTAATTTTTTTCAATTTGGTCCTTAAACTTTCTTTTGGTCCACATTAGTCCTTAAACTTGGCAAATTTTTTCAATTTTGATCTCCTGATATTGTACCATATTATTTCTAGGAATTTAGTCCATCCACTTATCAACTTTCTAGGAATTTGAAAATATAACACCAACAAATATAATAAATAGTAATAGTTTTAATAGTTGGACTTAAATGTTAAAATCTGAAAAGTAGAACTTAAACTTAAAAGTATAAGGACTAAATCAAATTTGTAAAGAGTAAAAAGATTTATGACATATTTTAAATTTTTTTATAAAAATATAATTGTTTTAGAAAATGACTTTACACCAATCACATAGTTCAAAATTGAAAAAAATTGACAAGCTTAGGTACTAATTCCAAGCATCATCATGATTAAGGTTTAATAAGAGTTTGGTACTGAAACAGGTGAACAAGGAAGGAGGAGTAAAAGGCATGCCGAGTCATCCCATAATGTCAATCCAACAATCCATGGACCCACGACGACCATCGACTACATTAGATGTGAACGAGCCATCGGCAACTGACGACAAGAGGACAGAACTGTCAGCCTCTTCCCCAGCCAACACCACCACCTCCACCATGGATGTCGTGTCAAAGGACGGCAACGACGACCATTATCGGACGGTTCATATTCAAGGGAAGCACGTCTTTGTCGAAGATGGAATCGATCAAACGTGTCAACAGAGCTGGGGTACTTCGCCAAAGAGTAGTCCAATGGTGGATGAGCCAAAGAAGGAAGAAGAACAGGTCCCTGAAGTAGCTTTCAAAAAGGCCAGGGTGTCGGTTAGGGCAAGATCAGAAGCTCCCATGGTAACTAATTAATATTGTACACATCAATAAGAGAATGCGTGTCTGTATGTATGCATGGAAATGGAGGGTCTTAGGTTTTCTGTTTTCCTTTTTGGTGCAGATAACCGATGGGTGTCAATGGAGGAAATATGGTCAAAAGATGGCGAAGGGTAACCCTTGTCCACGCGCTTACTACCGTTGCACTATGGCTGTTGGCTGCCCAGTACGTAAGCAGGTACGTCCAAGTCTCTACTTTTAACGATAAAGCAACATTTACTCTCTAAATTTGACAACTTTTTTTATTTAGTCTCTAACCGTTTTTCACCTTAAGTTACGTTTGATAAACTGAAAAATTAAGTGTTGAATTTAAATTAAAAAATATGTTTGGCATATTACTTAAAATTAAGTGTAAAGTATAAAAATGGTCATGCAACTAAGTTCGTATTTTTATTTTGGTCACCCAACTTTAATACTTTTCAATTTAGGCACTAATGTTTGAATTCATTCTTGTTTTGATCACCCGCAATTAAATTGATAACGGAAAATCTTTTTCTAAATGGTATAATAACACATTTAGTCTTCAATACTTGCATATATCATTTTGGTCCTCATACTTAACCAAAGCTTTCCGTTGTTAAAATAAATGCATTTTACATCTATAAATTTCTAAAACCCAAAAAGGAAAAAAAAATTGTCTCAATTAACGAGCCGCTTTCCGAGCCAATTCCTAATACCTATAAGTTTAGCTTGAAACTTTATTTCCTTTTTTTTTCATTTGCTTTCTTCTTAATCTAATATTTTATAACCCTTTGATTGATAAAATTTTGGCTAAAAAAAATAGAAAAACCTTAAAAAAAAGAACACTTTAGATTTACTCTTATTGATAACAGCATGATATTTCCTTCAAAGTACATCGAAGTAGTCATCGAAATTGGTCCTTAAAATTGGAAATTAAATCCAAAGTTAAGCAATATGGCTTTGAATAATGCAATTGTTCAATCAATAATTATATAAGAAAAAAACTATAAACATTTAATTTTTCATAAGAAAAAAATGTGAAAAAATTAATTGAATTTCCTTTTGTTACATTGACAATAAATTTTTTAATTTTATAAACCGATTAAGAGATTATTATTTGTTCTATTTATTTTTAATTATTTGTTTTTAATTTTAAATCCACAATAAGCAATATGTATAACTAATAATTTGATTTAGTGTGAAATCAAAATAATTAAAAACTAAAATTATCCTAGCTAAAGTGAAAAATTATTTTTTTACAAATATTAAATTATTTATATAATTTTTTTATATATTATATTTTTAAAAGTTGTATTTCCTATTATTCTTAATGGTGTTTAGTTAATTTCTATTACTAACTTCTTACAAATATAAACAAAAGGGGTTATGTACCAAACTGAGTAATGTCAACCATAAATAAAACAATTAATAGATATGGAAAGAATAAGTATTAAGGACTAAATGTGTTATATCAGTTAGAAAAATAGTTTTTGCTATCGATTTAATAGTGGGTGACCAAAACAGGAACAAATTCAAATATTAGTCCCTAAATTAAAAAAATTTAAAGTTAGATAACCGAAACATGAACATGAGCATAATTAGGTGTCCATTTGTATAATTTACTTTAAAATTAAATACTGAAATTGTTTAATAAAAAATAATATAATTATAAAAATAAAATAAAATAAAATAAATGTAATTTATTCTCTATTAAATGATAAATAAGTCTCAGTTTACTTATTATATTTTACATTTTTTTGTAGAAAAAAATTCCATATAGTAATTTTTATTGGAAGTTATCAATAGTATTTAAAAGAGGTCGTATTTAATGAACTGTATGCACTATCAATGCACCACAATTCTCCGCAATGAGTAAAAGCAACACTTATTATTTACCTCTTGATTTAGAGATTTAGGGTTCTTCAAATATGAAGACGATATCATCATAAACATTTTCCATCATCGTGTCTCATTTTCATCACCTAATTAAATTTACTTGCTTGCAAGGAGGCCTTTGAAGAGTTTATCAATGGCAGTCGATAAAAGCATTCTTATATGATTTTTGACAGTAATTTGACCAATAATAAAACAAAATCTTGATTTATTATTTTCTTTATTCAGATTTAAACACATTTTCTAACAGGTGCAAAGATGTGCTGAGGATAAGAGCATTCTCATAACAACATATGAAGGAAACCACAACCACCATCTACCACCGGCAGCCACAGCAATGGCGAAAACCACCTCCGCCGCCGCAGCCATGGTGTTATCTGGTTCGACCACAAGTAAGGATGGCCTACCAAATTCTAGCTATTTGCACAGCTCCTTGCCTTACGCGTCGACAATGGCCACTCTATCTGCCTCGCCGCCGTTTCCCACCATAACCCTCGACTTAACTCAGGGCCCAAACCCCCTCCCATTCATACGTCCCCCGCCTTCTCCGCCTACGTTTCCGTTACCTTTGCATGGTTACCCTGAGCTATCCGCATTGCCGGCAATGCAGATAGGGCAACAACAGCAACAACATACTGCTTCTATGGTGGAAACTGTCACGGCAGCCATCGCTTCTGACCCGAATTTCACTGCGGTGTTGGCCGCTGCTATTTCGACGTTTATGGGAGCACCACCACCACCACTGCCGCCAAGCAACAACGGAAACAATAGTACAACAAGCCAAGCTCTCCCTGGATCACCTCAGCTTCCTCAGTCTTGTACCACTTTTTCCACAAACTAGCCGAGCTCATTAAAATTTTGTCATCTTCAACCTTGTTAAGCTTTTGCTAGGTGCTCAAAATATGGTTCTTTGAATATGCCTATAGTGGAAAGAAAAGCATTTCGAAATCTGATATTGCGGTGACGGATTAATATTCTAATGTAAAGATGACGTATATTTTATTTGTAGAGAATATTATTATACGTTGTCACGTTAAGGATAATAAGCTTATTGAAAGCTTAGGCAGTGGGAGGTGTATTTCT
This sequence comes from Gossypium hirsutum, assembly GCF_007990345.1. Lineage (NCBI taxonomy): Eukaryota > Viridiplantae > Streptophyta > Magnoliopsida > Malvales > Malvaceae > Gossypium > Gossypium hirsutum. The sequence continues at coordinate 83,563,872 of NC_053435.1, forward strand.
TTGTGTGTTGCAAATTATTTTTTGATTGTCTACTTAATTCAAAAATATTTTTATAGAGTGATAAATATACGTGTAATGAAAGGGATTTATATAACTTTGTGGCAATGATACGGTTGATACAATCCTTAACGAGGGGAGAGTATAGAAAAGAGGAGAACGGTTGTTGAGAAGGTCGGCTTACCCAGTCAGGGCGGAGAGCTGGAGTTTATGGAGAATGGAGATGGAGAGAGTTGAAGGCCGAGGGTTGGAGAAGTGTAGAGAGAGTAGACTCTGTATCCTTGAATATTCAATCCTTCATCATTCTTGGGGGTATTTATAGGAAAGAGTCCCGTGCAATATGGTATTAATATGTTGTGCTTGCCTTCTAGCCGTCATTATAGGGCTTGTGGGAGGGATGTCTTCAATGAAACGATGATATCTATGATAGGACAGATCTTGTCATTCATCCTAACTCTGATGGGATAAAGCTGTTGAGCACATGTGATTTTTTGGTCACCAAACAACTTCATGTTTCCAATGAAGGTTGAACCAACTGTTGTCTGAATAGTCCTCTCGGGAGGGTGAGCTCACAGGTGACTACCCAGTTTGCTGGGGGTAGGTTTACTGTTCAAGTGCCTTCAAAGCTTGCCACATATCTTGTCACGGATGAGGGTATAACTATATCTCCCCTCTTTTTAAGTCGAGAGGAGTGTTATAAAGTGGCCTTCCTCAAGACGTTTCGATCTGATAACTTTTTTCCTGGTTGTTTCAAATGGTGGCTTTATTTCAAGATGGAACGTTATATCTAAATGTTTGGGATTCTTTCATAAATGTACTTTGAGGGTTGCATTTTTAGGGAGTGGTGATAATGGTGACCAACAGCCTTTTGAGACAAGTAGTGAGTTGCTATTGGATGCCGTTGGGGATAGACTCGTATAAACAATAAAAAAAAGTAATAGAGAAAATTTGGCACACAAATTTACGTGGAAAAACTCCTCCAATCAAGAGAATAAAAAACCACAGGCAAATGAGACTCCTGTAATGAGCAAACAAATGAAGAGTACAAGATGAAGAAATTTAAAGCAAACCTTAACCTTGAATATAAAGCTTTTCAGCTAAAACACAAAATTCTCTTAAAGCTCTCCAAAACTCTCTCTTGATTTTCTCTTTAATGTTGTTTTATTACCCCTTATTTTAGGGTTTCTATGGCCCTTTAAATAGGCTGAAACTAGAGTTCTAAAAAGAGTTGAATATCTTTGGAATATTCAGAGTTTAACTGGGAAAATTAACCTTACTGAGAGTCTAATACATAACTTCTTTAAGTTTGGAATTCATCGCGACGTCCTAGGCCCCTTGCTGCAACATTGTCTCTGCTTTGCCTCTGTTTTGAGCATCATCATGTCATTGTGACGTCACATGATTCTTCGTCACAACATCTCCTCTACTTTGACTCTAGTTTGATCGAAAAATGCGAGACACACTCCATAGATGCTAGTTTCCCTTTGAAATAATGCATTTTGGAAGATAGGTCTATATATATTCAGGGTTGTCTTGTTTGAGGTTATTTTGCCTCTTATTTGTTTGAACTCTTTACAACTGTTGTTGATGATTTTGTAATATCCCGAATTAGGGCCTAATCGAAATAGTGGTTTCGTGACCATAAATCTGAGATAGAAATAATTATTTTATAATTATTTTGATGTTTATGATATGATTGCATGATTGTGTGAAAATTTCGTGATGAAATCCTATGCCTAAAGTGCTTAAATTGAAATTAGGGACTAAATCGAATAATTTGCAAAATTTGCATTCTAGGAGTTTTTAGTATGAAATTGCTTTGGAATATTAATGAGGAGGTCTTAAATATAAATTTGACCAATTTTTGGAAAGTTTAGTAGTAAGGGCATTTTGGTCATTTGTATATTAAATGAAATAAAATGGGAAAAATAACACAAAATGATCATCTTCTCCATATTGTTGCTGCCGAATTTTACCTCTCCCCATAGCTAGGGTTTCTTCAACTTTCAAGCTTCGTAGTAAGTGATTTCATGCCCCGTTTTTTTATGATTTTTATGTTTTTGAAATCCCAGTAGCTCGAATTAACTTATGCTAGCAATAATTCAACCTAGGGTTCATATTTGGAAAAATACCCATAGGTGAAATTTGTGTATTTTGGTGTTTTATGATAGAATATGAGGTTTTAAATTATGTTAGACAACTTGTGCTACTCGGTTTTAAGCGAAAACGAGTAAAATGGCTTAATCGGTAAAAACACCTAATAGTCATAAGTACATGTTAGAGTGTGAATTTGATGTTACCATAGAAGGGAAAAATGATCAACATGTCATAAAACATAAGAATAAGGGATGAAGTTTAATTCCCGGGCCTAAGGGCAAAAGTGTAATTATGCAAAAGTTTAGGGGCAAAAATGTAATTTTTTCAAAGTTCGTATTAAAGACTGTTTTGATGAATGCATGTATTAAATAAGATTAATTTGGCATTATAGATCAAGAGAAACGAGATTCAAGTCGCGATCGAGGGAAAAACAAAGTTTACAAAGAATAGGCTCGATTGCTAATATTTTGTATCGAGGTAAGTTCATGTGTAAATGTAGTAACATAATTGTCATTTTAAGCAATTTAATGTTTTTTATATGATATGATGCTTATTATTATCATGAAATGTTATGTTCTGTGGTTATTGTTGAATAATATGTAATTATGTGAATTACTTGATGAGTATGAACTATCATCGAGTATCAGTTCTGATATTCCGTGGAAGACGGCAAAGATGTGAGATCGAGGAAAAAGCCCGTTTGAACCTTAGGAATAGATTAGAATACAAGTGACATGTCACTAGGATACTTGAGTTCCGAACTCGTTGAGTTGAGTCCGAGTTCGTGAGATGTAACTAGGCATCCGAACTCGTTGAGTTGAGTCCAAGTTCACTTATGGATGCGAACACCCGAGCTTGTTGAGTTGAGTCCGAGTTCACTTATGGGCGAGTTACATGGTAGCTTGGCTACATAAGTTCCGCAGGCTATTGAGTTTGTCTAGCTGCGGGTATGGCACTTACGTTCATGAAATCCGCGTATTCGAATTATATTCCGATGTGTTCAACGGGTGAATCTTAAGTGAATGAGAAGAATGCCTAAAACGAAGGTGACATATTGGTAAGTGTGGTGAATGAGAAAATTTGACAGATATGTGTTTAAATCCTCGGGTTGAGAACTTGGTATGATGAAATCGTAGAAAGATATTAAATGCAAATGGAACATGAATGTCTTGGTATTGTTTATGCAAATGATGTTTTATGTGGAATTTCATGATTATGTTACTTGCTATTTGCATGTGAACTTACTAAGCATTTATGCTTACCCCCTCCTTTTCATTTATTGTAGTTTTTGACAAGCCGGCTTGAGAATCGGGATAGGTCGAAGATTCGTCCACACTATCCGAAGGCCTAAATTGGTAAAATGGCTTGTGTGTTTTGAATGTGGCATGTATGGCAAAATACTCACTTTGTGTAAATGATATTATGATATGGCTATCGTTTGGGAAGAAAAGGGTTTGTAAATGATTAACCATTGGAATGGCCAATCTAAGTTATATTTGATGTTATGTATGTTTAAAATGCTATTTAGTCCATGAAAATATATAGTAAAGTAAAATTTGCCATAAAACAGAATCTGACAGTAGCAGTGATGTAAATTTGAAAAATCACTAAAAATAGTATAAATGGAATTAAATGATTAATAAGTTATGAAATTGAATTTTGGTGAGTTTATTTTCATATGGATGGAACAAAATAGGTATATGAGTTATATTTTGTGAGATATTTAAGTTTTGGTGGAACAGGGTTAGAGTGATCTCTATATCCCCTGTTCTGACTTTAAAAATTCACTATAAATTGTACAGAAACAATTAGGAGTTTTATATTACATGTATGAAATCCTTATTAAGTCTAGTTTTATAAGAAACAAACAGAATAGTCATTGAAACTTTGTACAGGGAGATATCTGATTCGTAATACATAGGGGTTAGAGTAGTCAAACCCTAAAATAGGGGAGAGTTTAACTAATAAACTGTACTAATTGGATTGACCAAAAATTCTAGAAAAAAATTAATAAATAAATATATGAGTCTAGTTTTATGGAAAATTTATATATCTTAATTTTGAGTTTTGTAACTCGAGATATGAATTTTTAAGCGACTGTGATGCAGTTGGCCAGCTTGTCTGGAAATTTTAAAAATAAATTGTTTGAGCTGTTAAATTAATGAATTAAGTTTAGTAACACCTCAAGCTCGACTCTGGCGACGGTCTTGGGCGTGAGGGCGTTATAGATTTTCTTACTTTTGTTAATTATCTACAACAATTTCTGCATTTTAGCAGTTTGCTTGCTTCGGTTCACTTTGAGGTGATTCTTTTTGTCATCATTAAAGCTACTTCTTGCAGTTTTGTTGGAAAATGGCTAAAAGAGATGAACAGTCTGACAGAAGTCAAGGTATGGGTAGTAGTCATACTGGTTGTGCTTTATCGAAAGTAATGGCGAAGAGTTAGAAGCCAAGTATGGCAAAATCTAATAAAGCTCGTGCTACAAAGCTCGAGAGGAAGAGTGACAAGCTCGCAATGAACCTTAACTATCAATATTCTACCACCTACCGAGAGATAAAGAAATTGCTAATGTACTACGGGTTACTTACAAAACATCAAAAGTATAAGTTCAGCATTCTAGAAGGGTCACATTATCTTAGCAAGGTGTTTGGCTCAAAATCTACTAGCAAGAGGCCTGAGTTCTTCCTTCCGTTATTTCTACTTGAAGCAAGTTTTACCCTTCCCCTGCCAAACTTCGCCTGGGATGTTCTATATGAATTTAATGTAGCACCAAGGTAGTTGAAAAGTCTCTCTTGGTGACTACTCATTGGGCTTTTCATTATGCATCATAAGAATGGCCTATATCCTTTTGAACGAATGTTTTGCTATATGTACTTTTTGCGGGAGCTAGATGGAGAGAATTCTTTTGGGTTGTTTGAGTTTTGCTCTCGAACACTGGCCCATCATATAAAGAACATATTTTATGGCAAGGAGGTTACTATGTATGTTGACTATATCAAATACATTCTCGTGAAGCTAAATTTCGAGAAGATATTTTTTTCCTATCGAGTGGACACGCCCTTCTACAGAGAGATGATTTTACTATGATTTTCCTAGAGGTTCCCGTGAGCATAAAATAATGAATTAGAAGGGAATATTTATGGTTCCATTTGAAATCATTTTGAGAAGTGTTTTCAAGTACGACCTAGAGGAGGAGGGTGTTTTCGAGTTTATTTCCAAGGATATAGCAAATGGTTTCTAGAGAAACGGGGAAGTGCCATTGGCATCCTATACTTTCCCTTTATACAATAAATCCGGGATTGCTAAGTGTTTGTGAGGGGTAGTGTGTAGCCCATTTGCTATATTATAAAATTCTGTAACCTGCCTGTGTAATTTGAAAGTGCCATTGGGAATTGATCAAATCATTCCTCGACTTCATGATGATTGTCAATTGGAGGCCACAAAACCCTTTTTTGACAAAGATATTCCTGGTAATGGCCTTTCTGGTGATTATTTCTTCTTGTTATCATGTTACATAACTAAGCTCTTTATTGGTTGTATTGTGCATGTAACACCTATATCACCCCAAACCTAACCCGATCACCGGGTATAGGATGCTACAACTACCCATTATTTCTTAATAAGTTCCTAGCCGATTATTTACAACCTTAGCCATATTATATACTCTTATTTGTTACTAAATTTTCTTAAGTAATAATAACATCTCATTTTAAACATTGAAATAATTACTATTCTGTACATGTACTAAGCTCGTGTCGCCAATCCATCTTAAGAGACTCAAATAACTATTACAGCATAATAAGACTTATGACTTTACTACGGTTATACTAAATAAATTCTTGAGGCGTGACCTCAAAGGGTGCCTCTCTACATGCATGAACAACTACCACCATTCACAAAGGCCTGGCTATGTCTAACTTTGTCCCCCATCACGATCTTCGAGTCTGTAACACCCCTAACCCATATCCGTTGCCGAAACAGGGTTATAGAGCATTGCCAAAATTTACAAAACAAATACATAGATATTTCATATCCTATAGCATTCATATCAAAAACCAGTCGTAATCAAGCATAATGTCCCTTATGTGAGCCCTTGAGGCCCAAAATACATATTAAAAACAAGTCGGGACTAAATCGGGTACTCAAAGAATTTTTCGAAAAATATTAAAATTTTTCAAAGGTGCAGGGGACACACGATCCTATGGCTAGGCCGTGTGACTCACACGGTCTAGAGACACGCCCGTGTCTCAGGCTGTGTGGGTATTCGAAATAAGGGCACACGGTCGTGTGCCAGCCCGTGTCCAAACTCTTGTAACTCTCTAGCTTAGGTCACACGGCTAAGTCACATGCTTGTGTGCTAGGCCGTGTTAAGTATACCGCATTGCGCAATTTAAAAGATTAAGGGGACACACGCCGTGTCACCTAGCCGTGTGCCACACATGGTTGATACACACGCCTATGTCTCTATCCCTATGGACAAAAATAGGTCATTTCCAAGGCACATTTCTTATCCCATTTATCATCAACCTAACACAACACTTTAGCACAATATCAAGCCATAACAATGTATTCAAATCAAGCCAAAAGCAAGTTTTATACATAACATATCAGCACATATATCCAAGTATGCAAACTTACCAAATTGACCAAATACACATATATGTACATATATTTTACCAAATATACTATCTCATACCAGTCATCAATATGCTTATAAATTATCCCTCATTCAACCACCTCAAGCACACATCAAACATGATAAGGCCACAAGTATATATACATCAAAATATACCAAATATAAGCCATACAAATGGCTAATCTCAATAAAATATTTGTATGCCATCATTGGTCAAATTAACTTATACAAGCTATTATAACCAAAATTAGTTTACTTTATGTACCGAAAAGACTAATGGATAGTGTAAAGTAACTCTGACCAACTTCCAACCAAATCGAGCTTCCGACTTACTATAAAACATTGAAAATAAAACAGAGTAAGCATTTAAGCTTAGTAAGTTCCTATAACATGGAATTTAACTTACTATTTATTCACATTTAAGGTAAGCAGTCATAACATATCCAAACCAATTTGGCCAAAAGCCTATACACATATCCTCAACATGTTAGCCATGTGAATGTCATGTAATATTCCATAAACATGGGTGAACATAATCACCAAACAAGTTCCATATACATGTATCATCTAATTTCATGTTTCAGTATATCATGTAAGATCATTTCCATGTATTTCACATAAATTCCAGTAACAGTTCATGTCATTCTCATATAATCTCGTAACAGAACTGTGCCCGTTGAACTATTTAAAATATCTTTGAATACACAAGAAGTATACACAAAGTGTACAAAATTGTAATTTGTACAAAAGTGTACAAAGTATACACAAGAAGTATATAATGCTCATACGAGCATGTAAACGAGAAGCTCTTTCGAGCCGTATAAAGGGAATCTCATGTGAGTTGTATAACGGGAAGCTCTTGTGAGCCATTTATCGGGAAGCTCAAGAGAGCCAAATATCGGGAAGCTTATGAGAGCCAAATATCAGGATGCTTATAAGAGCTAAATAATGGGAAGCTCGTGAGAGCTGTGGTGTATCCGCAACACATGTAGGACAACAACCAATCGGGAACCCTTAATGTAACACCCCAAACCCGGCCTAGACGTTATGGCCGAATCTGGCGATGCCACATGATAGGGTGTTTAAGAAAATTGTGTTGTCGCGATGAACCAGTTTTGCTTAATTACTTCTCTTCATCCCACCTTAGTTTCAAAAACGTTTTACTTATTTAATTGATTGTTTCAAAATGTAACTCGTTGCAGAAGCTTTTTAAAACAATTTAAGTAATCATGGTTTAAGAGAAATCATTAGTTCGTTTTTAAAATCAAATTTTCCCTATTGCTAGTAGTTATAATCCAAAAAAAAAATAAAACCAAATTTAAGCAAACAGTCCAAGAAGTCCAATTTACAATAACCCAAAAAATAAGTAAGAAATAGATACCAAATCTGAAATTAAAAACAAAATAAAATGCATGTAGCTACCGTCGAGTCCTCCGCTGCACTGACCCGTCAAGTCTGGGGATTACCTGTACACATTAAATAAAAGAGGTGAGTTTATGTAAAATCAGTGTGTAATCCCTACAGAAAACATGCATACAGTCACTTAGCAATAAACAGTCAAATGTAGTTTAGGCCTAAGCCCATTTCAGTTTCAGTATCAGTGGCAGTTGGGCCTTAGCCCATTACAGATCAGTAACAGATATACAAAATTCAATAACAAAGTCCTACCCAACCAACCTCTACACACCATCCCTATACTCCAGGTAGTACTGAATGCGACACAAACAGTAGTTTACAGCTGAGCTGCCAGTATATTAGGTTTAAGAACCTTTCAGTAAACTTCCTACAAATAATGCCATCCCAACCCAATGCCATGCAACATATAATAGAATGTCATGCTATCACAGATCTATCAAATACACATACAGTTCAGTATATATGCTTATATTTAATCATGCTCGGTACATAATTTACACATTCAATTTCACACAGATAAGAATCTAAGTAGTGCTTACCGACTCTACGAAAGGTTTACAATCAACTTGGACAACCCGTGTAACCTTAACACACATTTCAGTAAAAATGGGCTCAGACGCCCATGTGGCCTGCCCATGTGGGCCCACATGCCCAGATTGGCCTTGGCCTATGTGGATCACACAGCCTGGCCCAAATTCTCACACGTCCGTGTGGGCCCACACGCCTAAAATCAGTTTAGCCCATGTGCCACACACGGCCTACCTAGCCATCACACAGCCGTGTCTTATACTCACGGTCTGACCTCGTCGATCACATGCCTATGTCCCATCACAAGGCCTACCACACGGGCGATCACACGCCCGTGTGGCGTTGACAGTGAGGTTTTCAGCTTTTGTCGATACCTCATTTTTTGTATTTTTGGGTACACACTGGTATTGTTTCGTAGCGAAAACACTCATTAGTATCTTGGAACATAAAATCGATACCAAAAACTTCCCAAAGTCAATCATAAATCTCGATTAAACTAAAATCATGAAACCAACAATATTTCAATCGAACATTAAATACTTACACAACAACCCCGAATGATTCACTACGAGTCTGAAGAAGGATAGCCCCTAACCTCCTGATTTGTTGTTGCCAAAACAAACAAGGGACCCCAATCAATGTTTTTGAAAAACATAAGTTACTTGATATCAAACCTCTACTTACCAAGATCGAACGGCGAAAGAAAAATCAACGAGAAACCAGGCGTGACGATCAATAAAATGCGAATAAAATAAAAAGGGAGATTGGAAACAAGAAAAACGGCAGAGAGGCAAATAACAACAGAGTAACGTCAAAATTTTGGGGAAAGAGAGCTGAAATTTTGAAAAAGAATTTAATCAGGATAATTCCCAACTCCTTATATCCCTCAAATCTCTCCACTCACCCCACTACTCAGAATTTCTGTTTGACCAAAACTCTCTCGGTCAAACAAGAAAAAATAAGTTCCCGCGCCTGTACAAGAATTCGAACACAAGACCTTCAGCAATCTGACACTCAACTTATCCACCAAACCAACAGGCCCATTCTGTTATAAACTTACCAACAATTAAACTTAAACCCTTTTAGTAAGGTTAAGGCTCTATTCAGAAAAATACCAAAATTTTCCCAAGTTAAGCTTGAAATTGGGACCTCACACACACACACACCCAGAATACTTAACCACTGAAGCAAACACACAGTTGTGTCACATTTTAGCAAAAACAAAAATAAGAATTTTTGGGCATTACAACTCTACCCCCTAAAAGAAAATTTTGACCTTGAAATTTACCTGATCAGAACATATAAGGATACTACTGACGCATCGCATTCTTAGGCTCCCACGTGGCTTCTTCAGCGCTATGATTCTACCATAGAACCTTCACCAAAGGAACAGACTTCCTCTTCAGAACCTTTATGTCACGATCTAGAATCTGGACTGGCTCCTCCTCAAAAGTCAAGTCTGGCCTAACCTCAATCTCCTCAACAGGAACGAAATGAGTAGGATCAGAGCGGTAGCGCCTCAACATAGAGACGTGGAACACGTCATGAATATGGTCTAACTCTGGAGGTAGCCCAATAAACCTAGGGCTCAGCATGACCTTACGACCGAACCTCAGAATCTTTTTCCATGGTGAAACCTTGAGAAATATGAAGTCCCCTATAGAATACTCCATCTCGCATCTCTTTAGATCTGTATAAGATTTCTGTCTGTCCGATGCCGCTTTCAGTTGATCTCGAATCAACCTAACCTTATCCTCAGTCTCAGAAACCAACTCAGGACCCAGAACATGTCATTCACCCAACTCAGTCCAACACAAGGGAGTGCAACAATTACGACCATACAGAGCCTCGTAAGGTGCCATCTGGATGCTAGACTGGAAGTTATTGTTATAGGCAAACTCCACTAATGGCAGATACTCCTCCTAACTGCCTCGAAAATCAATAACACAGCTCCTCAACATATCCTCCAGTATCTGAATCACCCTTTCAAATTAACCATGGGTCTGAGGATGGAACGCAGTACTGAAGTCCAACCTTGAACTTAGAGCTTCATACAACTTTTTCCAAAACCGAAACATGAAGCAAGGATCCCTATCAAAGATGATCGAAACTGGTACCCTATGCAATCTCACTATCTCTGAAATATAAAGTTTCACCAGCTTCTGCAGAGATTAATCAACATGAACCGATATGAAGTGGGCGAATTTAGTCAATCGATCCACGATGACCCACACTGAATCCTTCTTAGTGGGTGTTAGAGGCAACCCACTAACGAAATCCATCGTTACACACTCTCATTTCTAAAGAGGAATCTTAACCGACTACAGTAAATCTGAAGGTAACTGATGCTCAGCCTTAACCTACTGGCAAGTCAGACATCTAGCCACAAAATCAGTAACCTCTCACTTCAATCCTGGCCGTTAATAGAACTCACGAAGGTCTCGATACATCCTATTTCCGCCAGGATGCATAGCGTAAGTGCTACTATGCACTTTTCTCAATATAGACTACCTCAAATCAATATCATTTGGAACACAGATCCTCCCACAGAAATAGAATACCCGTTCATTGTTCAGTCCAAAATCTGTAGTGCCATCACTCTCAACCTGACTGAACCAAAGACCCAATGACTCATCACCCAACTGCTTAACCCTAATTTACTCATTCCAAGTCGGTTTGACTTGCAGCTCAGCCAACAAACTACCATCATCGAACAAGCTAAATCAGGCAAACATCGCTGTCATATCAGTCATAGCCTTATGACTCAAAGCATCGGCTACCACATTGGCCTTGCCAGGATGATACTCAATAGTGCAGTTGTAATCCTTAAGCTACTCAACCCATCTACGTAGCCTAAGATTCAGCTCCTTTTGAGTAAGGAGATACTTAAGGCTCTTGTGGTCGGTGTAGATGATACACTTCTTACCGTACAGATAATGCCTCCAGATATTTAGTACAAATACCACGGTGAGCAGATCCAAATCATGCATCGGATAGTTTGCCTCATGTGTCTTAAGCTGACGAGACACATACGTTACCACCTTACTATCCTACATCAACACACATCCCAAACTGACATGTGATGTATCACTATAAACCATGAACTCCTTCCCAGATTCTGGCTATATCAGAACAGAAGTCTCAACCAACACAGTCTTGAGCTTCTCGAAACTCTCTCGCTGTGCATCAAACCAGACAAACGGTACACCCTTATGTAGCAGCTTAGTTAAGAGTGCTACAATGAGTGAGAACTCTTCCACAAATCGCTGATAATAACTAGCCAACCCCAAAAAGCTACGGATCTTAGACACATTCTTATTCTGCTTCCAATCCAAAACAACCTCTATCTTTATAGGATTAACTTGAATCCCCTCAGCAAATACCACATGACCCAGAAATGTTACTTCATGTAACCAGAACTCGCACTTCCTGAACTTAGCATAGAACTGTTTTTCCCTCAAAAATCTGAAGAACAATCTTAAGGTACTCGTCATGCTCATCCTTAGTCCTCGAATAAACCAATATGTTGTCGATGAACACCACCACAAACCCATTTAGATAGGGCTGAAATACTCGGTTCATCATGTAACACCCCCTAACCCTAAACCGTCACTGGAATAGGGTTATGAGGCATTACCGGACAATTGGACAATTTACGATTAATATTCAAATAATTATTGAACATATTATATTATACAATAATTATAAAGTCCCTTAATTGGACACTCAAAGCCCAAAATACGTATTAGAGGGGAATCGAGACTTGTTCGGGTGCTCCGAGGATTTTTAAAAAAAAAACTCAATATAACCCCGTTATAAATATCTAACCTTCCCTGCAATTTCAAATCGAAACCAATCCAAGACCAATATTTCAACCAATGCAATTTTATGTTTAATTGTATTAAAATCAAACCTATAACATTAATTTGATAATTTACTCTATGGACAGTTATGTTACCATTAAAAATTAAATTAGAATTTCATTCATCCATTCTAAATTTAGCACCAATTATACCATGTATATCATATAAATTTTCTTACCATTTCATTATTTTAAACACCAAAATACCAAATACCATTCTTTACAACAAAAGTCATATAGCATTTTAAAGTGACCAAATTAACACCTATGTACATGCCACTTTTACCAAAACAAGAATATATCACCGAGTTTTGCGTTGGAGTCGGGATCGCCTGGATGCTGAACTGAGACTCTGCATACCTATTAACCTGTGCACGGAAACAACCGTACGCTGAGAATTTTATACTCAGTGGTATTACCATAATTCAAATTATAAACATAATAATCATATCATTAAATCATATAACTTCATTTTTTTTTACTAAACCAATTCAAACATAAATTTGTTATTCTTAATGTATTCATACAATTCAATTTAGCTAATCAACAATTGAAATCATATACATTCATGTTGAGCCATTATCCATCTCATGAACCATTGGTTCATGCTTTCCATTCTCATATTCACATTCAAATCACATTTTGTTTTTTATTCACATTCCATTTTCACATTTCTTTCAATGGCTCAACCAATTCATTTTATTCAGTTTAACCTTTCCTTTAATTACTCCTATTAATAGATTCAGACCTTTCCTTTAATTACTCTTATTAATAGATTCAGACTTTGGCGGATACAAGGATCCAACCAAACACTCCAGTATGGCATCCAGTGCCTCATCGAATAGTTCGAAGCAAATAATTGACATCCAGTGTCTCATCAGCCAAGCCGAAGTAAGTTGGTACCCAGTACCTCATCGAATCTATCCGAAGTAATATAGTGACACCCAGTGTCTCATCGACTCGAGGTCAAAGCATCATTGAACACTTCCAATCCTACGGCATGCCAACTATATCCGGCTCATCCCGACTAGTTAATAGGGTATTCGATTCACTATCTCAATTCAATATCACTTTCAATTTATTTACGAATCAATTCAATTTCACTTTTCATCAATATACAATTCTATATCAATAGTTATCTATCATCAATTCTATTTCCTTTTCAATTTCATAATAATACTTACCTCATAATTTACTTACCATACATAGAATTAAAAATTTAAAATTTAATAAAAATAACTTGAATTATAGTAATACAAACCCGGATTTATTCTGTTACTCATCGACAAATTTTTCCTTTCCTTTCAAGGCCAATGCCTCAGGTTCCTTATTAGCTATGAAAATTAAAATAATTTATACTATTAATACAACACTAATTCACAATAAATAATTGAATTTCTATTTAATTCAAACCTTGATTTCAATTTGATCCTAATTAACTTATTTACTTTTTTAACTCAATTCATACTTCATTTCTATTCAATTTCCTATCATATTCACCCTAACCATCAAATATTCATAGTAAAACCCTAATCTCAAGTTTCTTTTAATTTAGTCTCTCTAACATAAAACTTATAGCTTCTTTTACAATTTAATCCCTTAATCAATTCTAACTTGAAATTCATTCAATTAAATCCCTAATTCAACAATTTGTTCAACATGAACCATGCTTAAAAACCTATGAACTTCCAAAACCTCAACTTTATTTCAACAAAACTTTGTTTTAAAGCTTCTAAAACATCAAAATTAAGTAAAAATGGCTTAATTGACTTACCAATCAAAGCTTTAAACCTTAAACCCTTAGTTTTTCCTTTTTCTTTTCTTTCTTTCTTTTTCCTGCTCTCTCGAATGCCTCTGTTTCTTTCTTATATATATATTAATTAATAAATAATAATAATTATAATAAATATCTTTTTATTAACAAATATTTATATTATATTTGTCACCTTTTAATTAGTTTGTCATATAAAAATCTTATATAATAATTATTTATTTAATAAAAATATTTTACTTAATAACAATAAATAAATAATAAATATCTATTTTAAAAAACAATACATGTATTACAATTGTATTATACATATTATTACACATGTATTTTATCTCCACCCTACATTTGTCATAATTCAATTTATTTGATAATAATAATAATTATAACTGTACTTTATTAAATATCTATTTACTTAAATAAAAAGTAATTAAATATTTATGTTACAATTGTATACATATTATTATATTTGTATATTTTTATCACCATCCACTTGTCAAAATCATACTATATTCATCGTATAAGAATCTAATTATTTTAAATTGATTTAATAAAATTTTATAACTAAATTAAATATTTATATAATCATTGTTTAAGTAAAAATCCTAGATTTTTACTCCATTTTACCGCCTCATCTTCTCAAATAGGCTTAGTTGCCTACTTGGTCCTTGTTATTTCCTATTAATCTATAATTAGACTTTTACCCCTTATTCAATTTAGTCTCTTTTTTTCTAAATACTATTAATTAAGCTAAATTCACCTAATTAAAACTTAATTAAGCTCACACTAGACTCATAATTACTCCTAATAATTATTTACTAATTCGGTTTATTAAGACCGAGGCCTAATACTGTACTTTTCCAGTGCTCGTGAATCTTAGGTCATTACATTTCTTCCCCCTTTAATAAATTTCGTCCTCAAAATTTACCTAAGAAAAGATGGGGATACTGTGCTCTCATCATCTCCTCCGGTTCCAAAGTCGCTTTTCCACACTATGACTTCTCCATAAAACTTTTACTAAGGGAACCCGTTTATTTCTTAATTCTTTTACTTCTCGTGCTAAAATTTGAACCAGCTCTTCTTCATAGGACAAATTAGGTTGAACTTCAATATCTTCAGTATAAATGATATGAGAAGGATCTAATCTATATCTCCAAAGCATCCAAACATGAAAAACATCATGAATCTTCTGTAATTCTGAAGGTAAAGCTAACCGATATGCGACCGACCCGATTCTTTCCACAATCTCATACGGTCCAATATATCTAGGACTCAATTTACCCTTTTGGCCAAACCTCAAAACTTTCTTCCACGGTGATACTTTGCGAAATACTTTATCTCCGACTGAATATTCAATGTCCCATCATTTCAAATCAGTATAAGATTTTTTCCTATCAAATGTCGCTTTCAGTTTGTCTTTGATCTTTCTAACTGTTTCCTCTGTTTCTTGAATTAATTTTGGCCTAATTATTTTTCTTTCATTCAATTCTGTCCAACATATCGACGATCTACATCTTCGACCATATAATGCTTCATACGGAGCCATTTGAATGCTAGATTTGAAACTTTTATTATAAACAAATTCAACTAATGGAAAATAACGTTCCTAACCTGATTCAAAATCGATGATACAAGGCTGAAGCATATCTTATAATATTTGAATTACCCGTTCGGACTGTCCATCGGTTTATGAATGGAAAGCTGTACTGGAACTAAGTCGAGTACCCAACGATTCATATAGCTGCCTCTAAAATCTCGATGTAAACCAAGGATCTCAATTTGAGATTATGGATACTGGAATACCATGTAATCTCACAATTTCTCGGATATATATTTCAATAAGTTTTGCAACATCCAATCTATTCTGACTGCTATGAAATGTGCTGACTTGGTAAGTCGATCAACTATCACCCATATGACATTCTTTTTGCTTTCTGACAGTGGTAATCCCGTAACAAAATCTATCGTGATACGATCCCATTTCCACTCAGGAATACTAATAGGCTGAAGTAGTCCAGTAGGAACCTGATGTTCTGCTTTTACCCTCTGACATGTCAACCATTTACTAACATACTCAACTATGTCCCTTTTCATTCCAGGCCACCAATATAGTTCTCGTAAATTACGATACATCTTAGTACCTCTGGGGTGTAAGGCAAATGGACTATTGTGAGCTTCTCGAAGAATAACTCTTTAAGCTCAGAAGTAGCTGAAATACAAATCCGATTTCAGAATCTCAAACAACCATGATTATCAACACTGAAATTTTCTACTAAATCCTTTTGTACCATTTCTCTTTTCCTCATCAACCTGTTATCTTCTAGCTGTGCTGATCTGATCTGATCAAACATTACCGGCTTTACTCTCAACTTGGCCAAAAGACTCCCATCATCACTGATACTGAGCTATGCAAACATTGCTCTTAATTCAATTGCAGCTTTTTTACTTAGGGCATCAGCTACAACATTAGCTTTTCCCGGATGGTAATCTATAACACAGTTATAATGTTTTAGGAGTTCTATCCACCGTCTTTGTCTCAAGTTCAATTCGTTTTGGGAGAGGAGATATTTTAAACTTTCATGATCAATATAGATGTAGCATTTCTCACCGTATAAATAATGTCTCCAAATCTTCAGAGTAAAAATCACAGCTGCTAGTTCCAAATCATGAGTCGGATAGTTACGTTCGTGTGGCTTCAATTGATGAGATGCATAGGCTATTATTTTTCGATCCTACATTAGTACACAACCCAGACCATTCAAAGAAGCATCACTATACACTACAAAATCTTTCCCCGACTCTAGTAATGTCAGAATTGGTGCCTCTGTTAACATTTGCTTCAACTTTTCAAAACTTTCTTGGCACTGATCATCCCATACAAACGATACATTCTTTTGTAGTAGCTTGGTCATCGGCAAAGCTATCTTCGAAAATCCATTTACAAATATTCTATAGTACCTAGCTAAACCAAGAAAACTACGTACCTCTGATACGTTTCTTGGTGGTTTCCACTGAACAATTGTTTCAATCTTCTTTGGATCAACTCGGATTCTATTTGTAGATACTACATGTCCTAGAAATACAACCTCTAACAACCAAAATTCATATTTTCTGAGCTTTCTATACAACTATTTTTCCCGTAATATCTGTAGTACAATCCTGAGATGCTGATCATGCTCTGACTTTGACTTTGAATAAACCAGTATGTCATCAATAAAACCCACTACAAATTGGTCTAAATATGGCTGAAAAATACGGTTCATCAAATCCATTAAAGCAGCTGGGGCATTAGTTAACCCGAACGGCATTACCAAAAATTCATAGTGACCATATCGAGTACGACAGTCTTTGGCAGATCACTTTCTTTTACCTTCAGCTGATAATACCCTGACCTTAAGCCATTCTTCGAAAATACTAAAGCTTCTTTCAACTGATCAAACAAATAGTCAATGCGAGGTTGTGGATATTTATTCTTAATGGTTACCTTGTTCAACTGTTGATAATCGATACAAAGCCGCATTGATCCATCTTTCTTCTTAACAAATAACACCGGAGCTCCCCACGGTGATATGCTAGGTCAAATAAAACCACGGTCTAATAAGTCTTGCAACTATATCTCTAGCTCTTTTAACTCTGTAGGTGACATCCGATACGACGGTATGGAGATTGGTACTGTGCTCGAATAAACCTCAATAGCGAACTCGACTTCCTTATCTGGCGGTAAACCCGATAATTTTTCAGAAAATATATCAGGAAACTCACAAACTGTCCGAACTTTACCGCACTGACTTCTAACTGAATCTGAATTAATAACATATGCCAAATATGCTGAACAACCCTGCTGAAGTAATTTATTAGGCTTTATTACTGAAAAATTCGTGCTTGCCCACTAGTACGAATACCATTTACTTCAACCCGATCTTCACTCACTGTCTGAATGCTGAATCTCTTTTTATAGCAGTCCAAAATCACTCCATGTTCAGATAACCAATCCATCCCCAGTATTATATCAAAATCCCCAAATGGCATAATCAACAAGTCAATCGGAAAAGTTTTATTCTGTATAATCAACAGTCATCTTGGACAAACCTGGTTCACTGACACTGTTTGCCCCAACAGACTCGACACCTCAATAGACACTCTAGACATTTCAGATTTTAATTTCCCCGACTCAACTAATTTTAAATTAATATAGGAATGTGAAGATCCGGGATCAATTAAAGCATGAACAGACTCAGAATATAATAGAAATATACCTGTTACCACATCATGAGCATAGACTTCTTCACGAGTTTTGACCACATAAGCTCTGGCTGGTACTCTGGCTTTAGACTGTTGGGTAACAATGTTACTGCTTCTCTTAACTCCACCTCCTCTAGAAACCGGACCACCTCTACCAAAGCCTATGCCTCTAGTTGTAGATACTGATCTCTATGATGTTATTGGTGCAGCACTATCATTTTTTGGGCAGTCTCTAATGAAATGATCGGTAGAACCACATCTGAAGCAGGCTCTAGTTAATTTTCAGCATTCCCCTCTATGTTTCTTTCCGCAGTGCTGACAGTTTGGAATTTCTATTTCCCGAGAGGGACCTCTCGCACTGCTAGTAGATACTGTTGTCTGTCTCTCTCTACTTCTACCGCCTCTATCAGATCTAAAACTGGATCTCCATCCTCTTTGAGATTCCTTTAATCTTTTTGGCTGCGGATTTGAGTTGGTAGTTCCTGCACGTTTCCCAGTTAGTCAGACACTTTTAGTCTTTATTTCGATACCCAACACTTGCTTTACCATTTTGGCTTACTCAATCAAATCCACAAACTCAATGATACGGTGAGATACTAACTGTACTTTGATCTCATCTCGCAATCCCAGTAAGAATCTTTTACAACTATTTGCTTCGGTTGGAATAAACTCAGAGGCATATATGCTGAGTCTTGAAAACTCTCTCTCATAATCTATAACTGACATGTCACCCTGTTGCAGCATTAAAAAGTCTTATTTCTTGTCTTCAAGATACATCTCTCCAACATATTTCTTTGGAAATTCCTTCTGAAATAGGTCCCATGTTATCTGATCTTCTGGTAAATGTCGTACCACTGATTCCCACCATAGATAAGCTTCCCTTTGTAGCAACGATACAACACAAATAAGCACTCTCAAGGGGTACATTCCAGTTGCTGTAAAATTCTTTTAGTCGATTCCATCCAATTTTCAGCAGTTGATGGATCGACTCCTTTTAGACTAATAAATTCTGTGGCACCATATTTCATCAATTCTTTTATTGGGGCCCGTCTTTGAAGAGGTGCAGAGGTTATAGCAGGAATAGTTCCCGCTACTCTTTGTAAGGTATCGACTATCACTCTTAATATATCAAAATCATCTCTATCATTTCTTCTATTAACTCTAGGTGGTTGATTTCTTACAGGATTTATGCTAGGTGTTACCGACTCGGTTTCATCTAGTCCATATGACTATTCATCACCAGTATACATTTCTTGAAAGGCATCTTCTGTTCTTTCATCTGACATCTTTAATCTATAAAACAGAAACAAACAAATAGGTCAGCATCCAAAAATCCCGACTCAGTTTCAACTCAAAAGTGACATGTACTTCTAGACTTAATTTCGAGCTCGATTTAGGCCAAGAATCGACTAAACCTGATAGCTCTGATACCAATAAAATGTAACACCCCCTAACCTTAAACTGTTGCCGAAACAGGGTTACGAGGCAATACCAAACAATCGAACAATTTACGATTAATATTCAAATAATTATCGAATATATTATATTATAAAATAATTATAAAGTCCCTTAATTGGACACTTAAAGCCCAAAATACCAATTAGAGGGGAATCGAGACTTGTTCGGGTGCTCCGAGGATTTTATTTTAAAAAAAACTCAATATAACCATTTTATAAATATCTAACCTTCCCTGCAATTTCAAATCGAGACCAATCCAAAACCAATATTTCAAACAATGCAATTTCATGTTTAATCGTATTAAAATCATACCTATAACATTAATTTGATGACGTACTCTATGAACATTTATGTTACCATTAAAAATTAAATTAGAATTTCATTCATCCATTAAATTTAGCACCAATTATACCATGTATATCATATAAATTTTGATACCATTTCATTAGTTTAAACACCAAAATACCAAATACCATTCTTTACAACAAAAGTCATATAGCATTTTAAAGTGACCAAATTAACACCTATGTACATGCCACTTTTACCAAAAGAAGAATAAATCACCAAGTTTTGCACTGGAGTCGAGATCGCCTGGATGCTGAACTGAGACTCTGAATACCTATTAACCTGCGCACGGAAACAACCGTATGCTGCGTATTTTATACTCAGTGGTATTACCATAATTCAAATTCTAAACATAATAATCATATCATTAAACCATATAACTTTATTTATTTATTTATTTATTTTTACTAAACCAATTCAAACATAAATTTTTCATTCTCAATATATTCATACAATTCAGTTTAGCTAATCAAAAATTGAAATCATATACATTCATGTTGAACCATTATCCACCTCATGAACCATTGGTTCATGCTTTCCATTCTCATACTCACATTCAAATCACATTTTTTTTATTCACGTTCCATTTTCACATTTCTTTCAATGGCCCAACCAATTCATTTTATTCAGTTTAACCTTTCCTTTAATTACTCCTATTAACAGACTCGGACTTTGGTGGATACACGGATCCGACCAAACACTCCAGTATGGCACCCAGTGCCTCATCGGATAGTTCGAAGCCAATAATTGACACCCAGTGTCTTATCGGCCAAGCCGAAGTAAGTTGGTACCCAGTACCTCATCGAATCTATCTGATGTAATATAGTGACACCCAGTGTCTCATCGATTTGAGGTCGAAGCATCCTTGAACACTTCCAATCCTATGGCATACCAACTATTTGATTCACTTTCTCAATTCAATATCACTTTCAATTCATTTATGAATCAATTCAATTTCACTTTTCATCAATATACAATTCTATGTCAATACATATCCATCATCAATTCAATTTCCTTTTCAATTTCATAATAATACTTACCTTATAATTTACTTACCATACATATAATTAAAAATTTAACATTTAATAAAAATAACTTGAATTATAGTAATACAAACTCGGATTTATTCGGTACTCCTCGAAAAATATTTCCTTTCCTTTCAATGCCGATGCCTCGAGTTCCTTGTTAGCTACGAAAATAAAAATAATTTATACTATTAATACAACACTAATTCACAATAAATAATTGAATTTCTATTTAATTCAAATCTTGATTTCAATTTGATCCTAATTAACTCATTTACTTTTATAACTCAATTCATACTTCATTTCTATTCAATTTCCTATCATATTCACCCTAACCATCAAATATTCATAGTAAAACCCTAATCTCAATTTTCTTTTAATTTAGTCCCTCTAACATAAAACTTGTAGCTTCTTTTAGAATTTAATCCCTTAATCAATTCTAACTTGAAATTCATTCAATTAAATCCCTAATTCAACAATTTGTTCAACATGAACCATGCTTAAAAACCTATGAACTTCCAAAACCTCAACTTTATTTCAACAAAACTTTGTTTTAAAGCTTCTAAAACATCAAAATTAAATAAAAATGGCTTAATTGACTTACCAATCAAAGCTTTAAACCTTAAACCTTGATTTTTTCCTTTTTCTTTTCTTTCTTTCTTTTTCCTGCTCTGTTTCGAATGCCTCTGTTTCTTTTTTTTTCATTTGTTTAAGTTCTTATATATATACACACTAATAATAATAATAATAATAATAATAATAATAATAATATCTTTTTATTAACAAATATTTATATTACATTTGTCACCTTTTAATTAGTTTATCATATAAAAATCTTATATAATAATTATTTATCTAATAAATATATCCTCAATATCATATCGAACTTCCCAAACGGAAGCTCCATCAGATCAGCCAGAAATACCGTCCCTTGAACCTCTAGTGTAACATCTCTAAACAATTTGTTAACCTGAATCGATTGCCCTAACGGACTCAGTACAGTGACCTCACTCGTGGTGCTCTCAACCGATAACCTTAGATTTTCAGAAACAGAACAGGCTGTGTAAGAATGAGTAGATCCTATATCTATCAATATAGTGTAAGGCACATCACAAATAAGAAACGTACTCGTGATGACGTCTGGAGCGTCTTTGTCCTTTCGGCGACGTGCAACATATACTATAGCAGGCTGCCTCAGTCTATCCAGCACCTTTGTCCGGTGCTCTGTACCCACGACCCATACCATTACCACCCCTGGCCTGACCACGGCCTTTCGGTGGCTACTGTGCTACCCTCTATGGCTACACAGTACCAGTACTCTGAGTTTGCATCTGATCGGCTCTCAGTGGACACTCCTTAATACGGTGATCTAATGACCCACATCTCAAGCAAGCCCCAGTCCTCGTCCAACACTTGCCCCGATGGCGTATACAACAGTCGACACATGGCTGCGGTCCAGTAGAAATAACAGAGGGCCTCGCTCGAACTGGTCCATCAGGTCTGACCTTTTTCTTACGCCTTAGTATAGAACTCGAGGGCTCTGAATCCCTCTTGTTCTTACCTCTCTCTATCACGGTTTTGGCACTCAGCGCGCTTAACCTCATCGGTGATCTTCACCTTTTCCACCAGTGCAGAGAAATCACGCTCTATCTACGGAGCTATCAGGACTCTCAGGTTATCTCTAAGGCCATCCTCAAAGCGAACACATCGCTCATACTCAGTCACCACCATACCTCACGCATAGTGCCTCAGTCGCAGAAATTCAGCCTCATACTCGGCCACTGATCGATCTTTCTTTGTCAGATTCAGGAACTCCCTCCTACGAGCATCCACATAATTGGCTCCCACATATTTCCCATGGAAGGCGGTCTTAAAAAAATCCCAGGTCAGATGTTCGGGCTGAGTGCCCTCCTTAACAGTAAGCCACCACTTATAAGCCTCATCTCGCAACAGAGACACTGCACCCTTTAATTTCTGCTCAGGGGTGTAATCTAGGTCATCCACAATCCGCTACATAGCCTCTATCCAATACTCGGCCACGTTAGGGGTGACTCTAGTGACACCCCTAAAAAGCTCAACTCCATTGGATCTGATTCGTTTCATAACTGACCCTAAGCCCTCAGATCCAGTATCGGGCCTAGCGACCTTCTCCAAAATCCTGAGCATAGCATAAGACAATGCGTCGTCCCAGCCATGCGATCATGAGACCTAATCTCAGTGTTGCCTTATTCGTGCCCAAATTTGGTATATTACCTATGGAAGAGGACTCAGCTCGAGCCCCTCTACAGCCTCTACCTCGGCCTCTAGTACCTCGTCCGTGGATACCTCATGTGTTCATTGTCTAATTAGGTTTATTTGTACTAAGAATTTTATGAATCAGTTACAATTCAATAATTATTACCATAAAATAATATTAAAATAAATTTTCTTTCGACCTTGAATTTATGGTCTCGAAACTACTGTTCTGATTTCATTGAAAACGGGATGTTACAACTCTCCCCCTAAAGGAAATTTTGTCCTCGAAAATCTTGCCAGTAAAAAGGTTTGGATATTACTTTCTTATAGTTTTCTTAGGTTCCCATGTAGCTTCTTCTATTCCATGTCGTTGTTAGAGAACTTTTACTAAAGCTATCTTTTTATTTCTCAATTCTTTCACTTATCGTGCCAAGATCCTGATTGGTTCTTCACTGTACGTCATATCATGCTGAATTTCAAAATCTGTCAGAGAAATAACATGTGAAGGATCTGATCGATACCATCATAACATAGACACATGAAAGACATTATGAATGTTTTCTAGTTCTGACGGTAAAGCTAATCGATATACAACAGGTCCAATTCTTTCAGTAATCTCATACGGCCCAATAAATCGCGAACTTAGCTTTCCTTTAAGACTGAACCGGAGAATTTTTTTCCAGGGCGAAACTTTCAAAAATACTTTATCGCCAACTTGAAACTCTATTTCTTTACGTTTAAGATCCGCATAGATTTTTGACGATCTGAAGCTGCTTTCAAGCTATCTTGGATCACTTTCACTTTTTTTTTAGTCTCACGAATCAAATCAACCCCATGTATCTTTTTCTCACTAAGCTCAGTCCAATGCAATGGAGTTCAACATTTATAACCATAAAGAGCCTCATACGGTGCCATCTTTATGCTTGACTAATAACTATTATTATATGCAAATTTGACTAATGGAAAATATTTTTCCCAGTTAGCTTCGAACTCTAAAATACAACACCACAGCATATCTTCAAGAATTTGGATAACACGCTCAGGCTAACCATCAGTCTGAGGGTGAAATGCGGTGCTAAAATGTAATTGAGTACCCAGAGTTTCCTATAACTTTTTCCAAAATCGTGATGTAAATCGTGGATCTCTGTCTGAAATAATAGTAACTGGCACTCTATGCAATCTAATAATCTCTAGAACATATAACTCAGCAATTTGTCAAGTGAGAAATTTTTACGTATCAGAATAAAATGTGTAGGCTTCGTCAAACGATCAATGATAACCCAAATGACATTTTTCTTTTTCAGAGATAAATGTAACCCCGATACAAAATCCATATTAAGTCTATCCTATTTTCACTCCGGCATCATCACTGGCTGTAATAGTCTTGAAGGTACCTGATGTTCAGCTTTAACTTGCTAACATATCAAGCATCTAGATAAAAAATAAAAAATATCACGTTTCATTCCCGGCCACTAGTTCATCTGTTTCAAATTATTATACATTTTATTACTTCCTGGATGAACAGACATGGTACCATTATGAGCTTCGTGTAAAATTTTCTATACAAGCTCTGGATTCTTCGGTATAAAAACTCTACCTCTAAATAATAGATAATCATTGGATCCTATCTCAAATTCTGAATCAGAAGTCGACTCACATTGTACCCATTTAGCTTGCAATTCATTATCAAATTTTTGAGCTTCGCAGATTTGCTGTAAAAATGTTGGTTGAGTTTTTAACTCAGCTAAAATTGAACCATCATCAGACAATGTCAATTGGGTGTTCATTACTCGCAAGGCAAACAGAGACTTTCTACTCAGAGCATCCGCAATAATATTTGCCTTTCCCGGGTGATAATCAATAACTAAGTCATAATCTTTCAATGTTCAAGCCATTTACGCTATCTCAGATCCAAATCTTTCTACGAATCGGTAAATATATGACACTTTTCACAGAACAAATAGTGTCGCCAAATTTTTAGCGTAAAAACAATAGCTGCCAATTCCAAGTCATGTGTCGGATAATTCTTTTCATGTGGGTTTAACTGACTTGAAGCATAAGCTATTGCTTTACCTTTTTGCATCAAAACATAGCCTAAACCATTCAATAATACATCACTAAAAATCACAAATTCCTTACCCTTCAGGCTAGACCAGAATTGGTGCTTTAGTCAAAAGGGCCTTTAACTGGTCAAAACTTTGCTGACATTTATCAGACCATTCAGATTTCACATTTTTCTGTAATAGTTATGTCATCGGTATAGCTATCATCGAAAGTCCTTTTACAATCTTCGATAATAACCAGCCAATCCCAAAAAAAGACTTCAAATACATTTCTCGGTGGTTTTCAATTAACAATCGCTGAAATTTGTTTGGATCAACTCTGATGCCTTCAGCCGATACTATATGTCCCAGAAAACTCACTTTCCGAAGCCAAAATTCACATTTGCTAAATTTAGCAAACAATTATTTATCACGCGGAGTTTGCAAAACAATTCTCAAATGCTCAGCATGTTCAATTTCATCTTGAGAATATACCAGAATATCATCAATAAATACCACAACAAATCTATCCAAATACGGTCTGAAATTTCTATTCATCAAATCCATAAATACTGTAGGTGCATTAGTTAAACCAAATGACATCACAAGGAATTCATAATGTATGTACCTAGTTCTGAATGCTGTTTTTGGCACATCCTAGTCCTTCACTCGTAACTGATAATAACCAAAACGAAGATCAATATTTGAAAATACTGTGGCACCTTTCAACTGATCAAACAAATCATCTATACGGGGCAATAGATATTTATTCTTGATTGTAACTTTGTTGAGCTGTCGGTAATCAATGCATAATCTCAATGATTCGTCTTTTTTCTTAACAAACAGAACCGGTGCACCCCAAGGTGACAAACTTGGTCGAGCAAAACCCCTATCAATCAATTCTTGCAACTGTGCTTTCAATTCTTTTAACTCTGTAGGAGCCATTCTGTATGGTGCTATTGATATCGGTGTTGTTCTTGGTATAAGATCTATAGCAAATTCAACTTCTCTGACCGGCAGTAATCTAGGTAACTCCTCTAGAAACATATTAGGATATTCACAAGTTACTGGCACTGATTTAATCTTCGACTCAGACACTTTAGTATCCGGTACATAAGCAAGATAAGAACTACAACATTTTCTTACATATTTCTATACTGACATAGCTGATATCACATTAGACAGCTCATTCAATTTATCTGATTCAATATGAAGCATTTCAACATTCTGACATTTCAATACAATATGCTTTTGTTTACAATTTACCACGGCATCATGCAAAGTTAACCAATCCATACCCAATATCACATCAAATTCATCGAAAACATCAAATCAGTTAGGAAATAATAACCTCGTATCATTTACGGACAATTCTTGTAAATTTTATTAACCATCACATACTAGCCTAGAAGGTTTGATACTTTAACCACGAATTTAATGGACTCGATAGGTAAATTTTTACTAAACACTAAATTCGTGCAAATATATGAATGAGTTGAACCGAGATCAATTAAAGCAGTTACATCAGTATCAATAAGAGAGAAAGTACCAGTAATAACATCTAGTGCAGAAGCATCTTTACGTGCACAAATAACATAAGTCCTAGCTGGTGCTCATGCTTTAGATCTTATAGTGGAGTCTTTTGTCACACAACAACTACCACTTGTATTTTTGAGATCACAGACTCGTGGTTGTATTGCTCGGCCTTGAAGTTTGAATATTATCTTTTTCAAGTTTTTTCGGGCAATCTCTAAGATAGTGGTCAACAGAACCACATCTAAACTAGCACCACTCTTCATTCTACACTCACCAAAATGTAGCTTATTACAGTGCTTGCACTTGGGTTTGGTGTTTCTAACATTACTCGTACTCGCTACAGATGTAGCCTAAGATCTATGACTAGAGCGTCGGGAACCTCTATCTCTACTAGAGTATCCAACAGAAGTAGTAAAATAGTCATGATATTTCTTTGATTTCTTTGATGCTAACTGGTATTGACTTTCCTTTCAATTTTTTACTTGAAGTTCTGGCTTCAATCTCAGCTTGTCTTTTCTCTTTGTTCAGTTCTTCAGCTTTATATGCCTGATCAACCAATACAACAAGTTCTTTCAACTCAAGAATCCAGACTAATAATTTTATATCTTCGTTTAAGCCATCTTCAAACCGCTTACACATTGTAATTTCAGTTGGAATACATTCTCTAGCATATTTGCTCAATCGGACAAATTCCCGTTCATATTCAGACACTGTTATATGACCTTGTTTAAGCTCTAAGAATTCTTTACGTTTCTGATAAAAAAACTCTGGCTGATGTATTTCTTTTGGAACTTGGTTTGGAAAAATTCCCAAGTAACCCTTTCTTTTGGCACAACAGAAATTAATGTATTCCACCACTGATAAGCTGAATCTTTTAACAGAGATACTGCACATTTAAGACATTTAACCGGGGAACGAGATAACTCATTAAGAACCCTGATAGTATTTTCTAACCAGAACTCAACTCTTTTAAGACCATCTTCAGCTATAACTCGAAATTCTTTAGCACCACATTTACAAATTTTATCAACAGGAGGCTTATCAGTTTTAATAAGTTCTGTACTTTGAGGAATATCGGGAACTGGTTGAGAAACATGAGGAGATGGAGGTCGTTGCACAGCCGGGTTTGTTCGTAAAAATTTAGTAAACCATTTATTCATCATTTGGAAGAAGGCTTCTTTAGCCTTTCCTCCTTGGCCCTCAGATACGAGCCTCCTACTACTCGAAGCTGCTCTTTGCACAGAGGCTTGACCATTACTTTCAATTTCTTCTGAATTAGCTCGGTTGGATGACATTGCTATATGAAAACATGTTTAAAATGGTCAGGAGATATCACACTATCATAAGTTACATAATGGCATGTATAGCTAAACTCGTATACACTACGTTAGTCTAGGAATCGACTAAATCATAACTCTGATATCAATAAATGTAACACCCTAACCTGGATCTGTCACCGAAACAGGGTTAAAGAGTATTACCAAAATTTACAAAATAAATAAACATATATTTTGTATTATATAGCATTCATATAAGAAACCAGTCATAATCAAGCATAATGTCCCTTATGTGAGCCCTCGAGGCCCAAAATACATATTATAAATAAGTTGGGACTAAATCGGGTACTTAAAATTTTTTCGAAAAAGATTAGAATTTTTCAAATGTGTAGGGGACACACGCCTGTGTGGCTAGGTCGTGTGACTCACACGGTAAAGAGACACTCCCATGTTTCAGACTGTGTGGGTTTTTGAAATAAGGGCACACGGCCGTGTCTCAGCTCGTGTCCATACCCGTGTAACTTTCTTACTTAGGTCATACGCCCATGTGTTAGGCTGTATAGAGTATACTGACTTGCGCAATTTAAAAGATATAGGAGACACACGGCCGTGTCACCTAGCTGTGTCTCTGCCCGTGTGGACAAAAATAGGTCATTTCCAAGCCACATTTCTCACCCCATTTATCATCAACCTAATACAACACTTTAGCACAATATCAAGCCATAACAAGGCATTCAAATCAAGCTAAAACCAAGTTTTGTACATAACATATCGCCACATATATCCAAGTATTCAAACTTACCAAATTGACCAAATACACATATATGCATATATTTTACCAAATATACTATATCATACCAATCATCAATATACTAATAAATTATCCCTCATTCAACCACTTTAAGCACACATCAAACATGATAAGGCCACAAGTATATATACATCAAAATATACCAAATACAAGCCATACAAATGGCTAATCTCAATAAAATATTTGTATGGCATCATTGGTCAAATTAACCTATACATGCCATTATAACCAAAAATAGTTTACTTTATGTACAGAAAAGGTCGATGGATAGTGTGAAGTAGCTCCAACCAACTTCTGACCAACGTCCAACCAAATCGAGCTTCAAAATTACTATAAAACATAGAAAATAAAACAGAGTAAGCATTTAAGCTTAGTAAGTTCGTATAACATGGAATTTAACTTACCATTTATTCACATTTAAGGTAAGCATTCATAACATATCCAAACCAATTTGGCCAAAAGCCTGTACACATATCCTCAACATGTTAGCCATGTGAATGTCATGTAATATTCCATAAACATGGGTGAACATAATCACCAAGCAAGTTCCATATACATGTATCATCCCATTTCATGTTTCAATTTATCACGTAAGATCATTTCCATGTATTTCACATAAATTCTAGTAACAGTTCTTGTCATTCTCATATAATCTTGTAACAGAATTGTGCCCGTTGAACCGTTTAAACTATTGTTGGATACACGGGAAGTATACACAAAGTGTACAAAACTATAATCCGTCAATTCATATTCAGGAATGCTCATATGAGCATGTAAACGGAAAGCTCTTTCGATCCATATAATGGGAAGCTCATGTGAGCTGTATAACTGGAAGCTCTTGCGAGCCATTTATTGAGAAGCTCAAGAGAGCCAAATATTGAGAAACTCGTGAGAGCCAAAATCGGATGCTCATAAAAGGTAAATAACGAGAAGCTCGTGAGAGCTGTGGTGCATCTGCAACACATGCTGGACAACAACCAATCGGGTACCCTTAATGGCATGTCATTTGTATCCATCTAATTTCTAAGGTTTAACCGGGACTCGGTACTTGTCGGATATGTGATCAGTATTTTACATGGCAATTACACATTTCACACATATAACAATATTCAGTTCAAAACATACACATATACAATTTAGTTACACGAACTCACCTTAACAAGTATACGTATATTTGTAAGCTACTAATTCGATACTTTTTCTTTTCCTTGATCCAATTCCATACTAGATTTATGCGGATCTATACAAATGAATTTAACTCAATTTAATACAATTCATATTCAATTCAATCCAATACATATCTTTCGAAAAATTACTATTTTTCCCTATACATTTAATTAATTTAGTCCCTATGCTCAGAAAATGAAATTCATACAATTTAATACTTATTTTAAGCCTAATTGATTTTCATGCATATCAATAGCAACCCATATTTTTCACAAAATGCAAAATTTTCGAAAAAATTTTCATCTTTTCAATGTAGTTCCCAAATCATAATTTCATCAAAATTCTGTTTACAAAGTTGTTTATCTAACAACAACCTTTCATTTTCTACCATAAAACTTAAAAATTCAACTATAATCATCCATGGCAAAACCCTAATACTTTAATGATTTTGTAAATTAATCCCCGAGATAGCTAGATTAAGTTATTACGATCTCAAAAACATAAAAATCATTAAAAACGAGACAATAATACTCACTTAATTAAGCAAAATAAGCTTGTCTATCTTCAAGCTTTCATGGCTAGGGTTTCCATGTTTTATTTTAGGAAAGATGATGAAAATGATGAAAATTTGTTTTGTTTTATTTATTTATCATCAGTTTATCATTTACTTTCCAAAATTACCTTAATAATTTACTAAATTCCAATGATGAATAATCATCTTTATCTATTAACTCCTATAAATAGTTTATTTTCGATGTAAGGACCTCCAATTTTAAATTCCATAGCTATTTGATACCTTTAGCCACTAGAATTTAACTTTTTTACTTTATGCAATTTGGTCCTTTTTTATCAAGCTAGGCATGTAAACGGTAAAATTTCTTAACAAAATTTTCATAATATATTTCTATCATACTGTAGACCTGAAAATAATATTAAAATAAAATTTCTTCTAACCTCGAATTTGTGGTCCCAAAACTACTGTTCCGATTTCACTGAAAACGGGCTATTACAAAGTCAACTATTGACATTGCAAGCATACATTTCTAGCATAAGTTCAGTTAAACTTAGTGAGATTTCATTTTGTAATGACATTCAAATTCTCTAACTCAGGAGACAAGAGACGAAATGCAAAATTTTAAACTCCATGTGTATCGTTAGGGCACCACGGATTTCCTGGCATAACTAGTGCCTAGCATTCCTAGTACTATAGTTGTGGTGTATCAGATGGTGGATCCTTACCGCATCACCCTTACTATGTCCTTCTTACGATTTGGCACGTGTTTGAACCTTCCCTCAGGGTAAAACTATTGGGGAATGTGCCCATATTGTAGTAAACATATAATTATTTTCTATGTATTTGAATGATGAATAAATAAATTTCACATTTCACTGTTATGTCTTTTGTATTTTTGTCTTTCTTATTTTTCATGCATAGTGAAATTGTGATAAGCAAATATTAGCTCATTGATTGTCTAAGTTCAAACTAATGATAAGTGGCATTATAAGAATGTTTACATTATGAGAAAGACAACTTACTTCAGTACATAATCTCAACGAGTCCGTAATTTCATAAAAGAATCAAAGTGAACATTTTATTCAAAGATTGAAAAGGATTATTATGTCGTCTACAATTCTAATTAAAGAGATGGCTAATCTTGGCTATCAGAGTAGTTAACAGTCCCTATGCTGATAGCATAGTTTTTGGCAACAAATATTTCTTATGCATGTTAAAGAATAACCTGCAAACTACGAAGTCTTCTGTAAATATATTTTGATTCAACCATCATGATACTTTGTGGGCCATCTATGCTTATCATTAACCCTCCTATTATAATGATTTTCTTTTAAGTTTAATTAATCTCCCTTTTTAAAATTTAACATTTGCAGGATTTAATTTTTAAACTTTATATGGAAATTATTGATCAGCTTTATAAAATATGTTTATTCAAATTCTCTTTTGTTTTTCCTTCTCCTATTAGTTTTCAATGATTTCACCTAGGTAATATCTTGTTACCTTCCCTTGTTTATTTTCTTTAGTGTCGTCTGGACCTTGATTCCACATAGTGACATTGGCAATTCTTTTTTTCATCGCTGGTCATATGTGCTTCGGAACTTCGGTGAAAATCGCGAGATACTTAATCGCTGGCAGTCTAGTTGCTGTTTAACTGCTAATTTTTTGGAGAATTGGTATTATTGCTGCTGTATCAGCATCGCGTTTCAATCAAGTGTGTGACTCGATCTCATAAAAATAGCAAACGGCGCGAAGCCAAAAAATTCACTATCAACGCCATACGATCGTATGTCAGGCCGTGTGGGCCATACATGCTGGGTTATTTGAGCTGTGTGACCACATGGGTGTGTGCTAGGCTGTGTGGGCCACATGGGCTAGGCTAATTGGGTCGTGTGGGCCCATTTTCTGTAAATTTATCTAGGGCCATGTTTTGAAGTGTGTTTCGAGGTCAGTGATTTTGTAGGTTTGTTAAATGATATGTATTATGTATGTTTAAAGAAAACTGTTGTATTGATGTGATTGTGTTATTTCTTAAGGTATGTTGCCTTACAATATGGTTCTAATATGTAAATTTATGAGTAAAATTGATATGTTCTGATTAGTTTAGTATATATGGGTATTGATAAGGTATTTTTAATTCAAATTCCTATAGCATGTGAAATTGTGGGTTTTTTTTACTATAGTGATTTGTAAATATTGAAATATGTTATATTTATTTTGATAAAGCATGAAATTACATACTTACTATTCTAATTCTGTATATACGTACCATGTCACATTGCATGGGGTTGGGTTAATATGGTAAGGAGGAAATTCTGGCAGTTTAATGATCTACACTATCTAGTGGTTTAACCACATATTTGTCCTGGAAGCTTGGCTACAATTATAGTGGCCCAACCACACATATCTGTTCTAACAGCTTGGCTGCAACATGGTGGCTTGACCACATATATCTGATCTAGCAGTTTAATTGCAACTATGGTGGCAATGTCTACAATTGTCTGTTGGTGTGCTTTTGGATGGATGAGTTTTGGCAAAATCTTTTTGGTGTGTAGTGGAGTTGGGTAGGGAGTTTTCTGAAAAATCTGCATTATGTTTTTCGAAAATACTGCATTGTCGTAGCCATTCACGCACAATTTTCCATTTGAATTTGATGAACTACTCTGCAATATTTTGATCTGTTTATTATGTTATTTGTGATTCTATTTGAGTTTAGTTACACACTGAGCTTTATAGCTCACCCCTTTTCATTTCACCATTTTAGGTAATCGATAGAATTAGGGTTGAGTGGCGTCTAGGAACTCGGATTGATTTCTCGCATAAAATGATTTGTTTTGTTAATAAATGAATTTTCTAGACTTTTGGTTTTTGGACTAATTTCTCGAATTTAATTTTGGCTAAAGGTTTTTGTTACTTAGTTAAAGTTTTTCTGCATAATTTCTGTTAATTAAAAATGAATGTTGGGCTTTCAAAATCAAACAAACTAATATTTCTTTTTCCGCTGTAAAAATTTAAATTAGGCTTTACGAAAGTTAATAACGTAAGTTTTAGAATATGCACAATCGCATAATTATACGTTTTCACATGTCAAAATCATGGTTTACAAATATTAACTTTGAAATTTCTGCTGGAAAGTTTTATTAAAAATTGCAAGTTTTATGAAGTAATTGAGTTAAGTGTTTAATTTCATAACGTTCTGTTTTTAAAGTTAATAATTAATAAATTTACATAAACGTTTTAAGAATTACAAATTTTCCTATCATGAAATTGTGACTAGTTTTTATAAACTTTAATTTTTGATTTTGTAATGATACCCGTACCAAAATGTAAAATTTCAATGTATTGATGTAACCTTCCAGATTTGGTCATAACGTTGAGGCCGGATTTGAGATGTTACATCTGCAATATGTAGCATTATTCACAATGGTGGAATTCATAGCCCAAGAAATGGGTAAATGATATCCTCTCATTGGCATTACATGATAGATGAAAAGTAAACGTGACCACGAGTCGTTTGTCTTTGTGATGAATGACTATATGATAGTAATTGACTTTACATGAAAGAAGATGTAATGGTTACCATGAGATAAAATAGAATCATATTGGGAGAACATATTTATACCAAAGATATTAAGGATATCATATGAGGGTAACACACTTATGATAAAGTCATTGGACGAGCATTGATTGAGTAGCTTTCATAATGATATGTAATTGGGGAGAGTTCAGTCACAATTCTATAGTGGAATAACTTCGTGACTAAATGGGTTTATAATTAATAGGTGAAAAGTTGGAACTTAATTATAAATCATTTTTATAAATTATTCGAACCCTAATTACATATGTCCAATCAATCACTCTGCTAGCTCGTTGAAACCAAAAATGAATTGCATGTAGAATCAAATGAAAAAAAATGGACAAAATTAATAAAGTTAGAGAAATGGGTTATATTTAGAAATGAATGTGGTTTCTCACTTAGTATGTAAATGAACTGAGAATTAATTTAAGTTTTTCGAATTATTATTTAAAGAAATAATTGAAGTTCAAAAATGGAATAAAATTAATTGGTTTGATGTATTGTTGGTGCAGAAGTCCTACGTACTGTTGTTGAATAATAACATGACACATCATCATTAAATAAAATAAAAAATAATGGAAGGCTTATAAATAAATACTAGTAACTTTATTTAAACATAATTAATTATAAACAAACACTAAAATCCTAAAATCTAAACTTAAGACCCTAGGCCTTAAACCTAAGATCTTAAATCCAGTGTTATTAATATTTATTTATAATAGTTACGATTAATGTTTAATTATATTTAAATAAAATTATTAGTATTTATTTACAAATCTTCTATATTTTTGTATGTTTTATTAAGATTTTTTTAGTTTTTCATGTTTGTTTTACGTTCATGTTCGAAGTTCGTGGGTACCATGTCCAATAATATCGTCTGCAAAGTTCGAACTTGAATCTCCCTTTAATAATATCTTATCCATTATCATTGCACCCAACACTTATAAGTATACTTTTTAATTAAGATCTTAAAATTAATTTAATTAAAAAATTTATGAATAGTATATTGCTAGAGTAAGAAAGTTTGATACGTAGAAGTTTGCTTTAGTTTTGGTAAAGACCGTGCATTGTAATAAATTCTTTTGTTAATAAAAAACATAATGATAAATTTAGCTCTCAATATTTATATATATATTTTTTAATTTGGTCTCTTTTAGCTAAATTTGACTATTAATCTATCAAAAAAGAGTCAATTTGTTTTTTCCTACGAAAATGCTGACTAAAACACTATCTTTTTAATGATGTTGTCATGGCAACTCGAATAACAGTTTACATGTACTTCATACTAATGCAATACTATTTGTCTTATATGTCACATCAATAAATAATTTAAAAATTATAAAAAATTAAAAATTTCAAATTTCAAAAAAATAAAAAAAAACCATAAAAAACTCAAAAAGATTAGTATGAAGTACAAGTGAATTGCCATGTAGACTACTGTATTTAAAATTTTAATGTTTTAGTTAGTATTTCTGCTAAAAAAAGTAATTCAACCTTCTTTGAAATGTTGATGGTCAAATTTAACTTAAAAAAAAGATTAAGGCCAAATTTAACTAAAAAAATTAAATTAACAAAAGATGTAAATGTTAATGACTAAATTTATCATTATCCCTAAAAATATAACTTTTTGACCTAAAATTTATTCACCTTTTAAAAGACTATTTTTTAGAAGAAAAAAATCTATTTTAGTAAGTAATATAATTTGATTAATTAATTACATACATATTGTGCCAAATAATAATTAAAATTTACACCAAAAAATAATAATTAAAATTTATTTACGCTCAATTTTTTGTTTTATATATCTTTTCTAAGCATTTTGAACTATTCCATGTTCTGGTTTCATCCCTCCTATAATTTCTCAAGTTTATACTTAAATGTATGGGTTAATTGCATCAAATGTTGTTAAATTATGATTCATTTTTTAAATTAATCCTCATACTTCTAAATAGTCTAACCAAGTCCTCAAAGTATTGATATTATATCAATTAAGCTCTTTTGTTGGCCTTGGATATTAAATGTTAGTTTAGGGTTTAGAGTTAAATTTTAAACATATATATACTTAATGCATAGATAACTTGTATTTGACATTTAAAAAAGGGCAAATGTAAATTTTGACCCCTGGACTTGATAATTAGGTTCGCTCTAGTACATGAACTATTGGCTCCAGTTTGATACTTGAACTTGGATTTTACAACAATGTGATGATATAATACTTTAAAATTGTGTCATGTCATCACTTGAAAATTAAAAAAAATTATATTTTCATACGAAATCCAAAGTTAAGGACCAAAATAATAAGGTTGTCAAATTTAGATAGTAAAATGGTTAAAAATATATATTTATGAAAGTAAACTTAATTACCAAATTCAAAAATTAAAAATTATATTAACACTTTTTTTTATAAAAAAAATCCTAAATTTTAATGTCACGTCTATTTTTTTCAACAGTTCATAATTAAGATGCCAATAATTACTATACACATATGCTTAAAATTTTATCCATTTATTTTAACTTTGATCCGCATCAAACCTAAGCTTTAGAGACGAAGCCAACAGCTACAGGTAAGGGCCTTAACCCTCTTGACCTTATGTTTTAGTATATTTTAAAAATTTATCTCGATTAAATTAAATAAAATTTTTAAAATCATTTATATCAAACTCATATTAAATACCCAAACTAACAACTAAACTGATAAAATAATTTTAATTAATATAATAATAATATTTAAATTACTCTATTAAAATATTTTAAAATTTGCGAAACCACTTAAAATTGATTGATGTATAGACGCAACAGCCCTCCTACTGCCAACGAATTTCTGACAAGAATCGTGTCGGCTTTAAAAAATTCTCTATTCTCTGACTTCCATCTAAAACAAAGCCTAATACAAAAACCATGGTTACTCGGGGGAAGCATGTTCTTCCATGCCCACGTTTTCTTCATCAGCTTTTAACGAAACAAAGAATTGTTCCGTACTCGACAATTTAAGCCTTATGGCAGCAGCAAACAGTTGTCACCTGTGAGTGTGAAGAAGATAAGAATATTCCATCTCCATTCAACAAGTTCCAGCCATTACAAAGGAGAATGAAGCACCACATCATTGCCTATCATGTCCAAGTTCAATGAATCTCTTTTGGGTTATTAACGAATTTGACCTGAAAACATACCCAGGTTCATTTCAAGTTCAACTTTAAAAAAAAAAAAACACACACACATTCGCTTGGTTGTACCTTTGATGTGACTCCGAGATATCATCGGATTCTAGTTGATTGGGAAAAGTGCAATATCTATAATCTATATATAAGAACCCATGATTTTCAACCAGATTAACCCAACAGCCAACGCGGCTGTGGTTTTAATAGCCGGAAACTACTTTCATGTTCGGTTCCGTCCTTGAGTTCCTTCAAATTCTTCAACTATCATTTGGTTTGTTGAAGAGTTTGGAGGAACTCATGGATGCTGCCAAACTTTTCTGCTCCTTCTTTTTCACCATAGATCCTCCAACTATGGTTTAGGTTTTAAGTTAGTATTAAACTTTAGGAAATTTATGTTTTTCATCAAGGGTGATGTGAAGATGTTGTTCAGGTTCGAATTCTATACTTGATGTCATTGATAATGATTTAAGTAACCAGTTTGTTATTACATCGATAACTAGTTAACTAAATTGTAAAATGTGTTAAAAGCATCGTTATTTTAGGAGGTAAAACTAAAAATTTGATGTTGGGAGTTGACATAAAATTACGTTTATTTAGGCGCAAAGATAAAAAGTTTATATCAAAAAGAGTTTAAAAATTATTAATTCTTAGGAGGAATCAAAAAGTGTGTTTTTATTTTAATTAAGGTGATCAAGGTTTTTGTCATGATCTACTTGTGAGTAAAGATATTCAAAGCACTAGATTAAGTTTGGAATGATGTGAGCACGAGAAAACCGCGGGTTCGAAGAAGAGACTGAATTCTTGTAGAATTGTGTATAATATCCAAAAGCTCTAGAACTCTCCATAGTTATATAATATTTAATAGGATAGTTGGGAAAGTTCTAAAAGATAGATCTAGCCCATCTATTAAAATGAATTATAACCTTTGGATCAAAAGGGCTTGCTAAGTAGAGGCTTTCCTTTTTCATTTATACACTTAAGCTAACTTTTCTTGAGCAATATACTTCCACATTCTCTCCAACTCTCTCATTCTTTAAAGTGCTCTCTATGTGCTTATTTAGGCTAAGTGTGCGAAAACTTTTCTAAGCAAGAATTGAATGATGACTTTGGCTTGTTGTCATAGGAACCAGCTTAAGGCCGCACATGACCAGAACTTTAGTCTCGACCCATGACACTTGCTTGCGCCTGTAGATTCACATGCATCAATCAAGTTCTTCTATTAGCCTGGTTATTAACTTGTACATTAAATTATAGGTTAGGTCTGATATGGAGCATGTTCAAAATATGTGGATATCAAATTTGAAACACATTTATATTAACTACATGAATAACTTGTATACCTAATATGTTCAAAAACACACATTATTATTAAACTTTACGTTTTTTTCTTTAAGACTAAATCAACTTTGTCTATGTAACAAGTGTGCATGTACTTAAAATTTGATCTACATGTTTTAAATAGGACAAAGCTAGAGGGTAATCGGAGCATTTCCCCTTAGTTAAACGATAAATGATGAGTGAAAATTTGTAATGCAAATGCACATGTCGTTTAAGTAATAAAGTGATAAGAAGATATCGTTCCCAAAATGATCAAATTCTAAGCTGCTAAGTACCAACTATTCAATTTTTATCTAATCCATATCAATAAAATAAATTCTAATTACTATTAAATTAAACTAAGCTAATTAAGGAGATTTTATTAAACTAAAACAATGAAAATTTCTAAATTTCTCAATCAATTTTAAAGACTTGTAACTCTAACTTTACCTAACTCAGTTAATCAATTATCTCTTGTTCAATTGTTCAATCTATGTAATTATTATTCCAGGATTCAATGACATTGTTGGACCCTTCCGATATCTAGCTAAGTTAATCACCCTTCCCCACTAGCTATATTCCTATGCTAAGCAAGTTAGGTGAAGTCACTAAGAATAAACCTATTAGGTTGATTAGGACATCATGTATATTCTTATCCTAGCCGCAAATTAATTTATTCATTAGCACTACTGAAGTTAATCCTAATTTATTTTGTCTAGATCTAAACCTTAATTTTCTCTTCCAAGACAAATCAAGATTATCAAATTAATGCAACTTGGTGATCATGTAAGTAGATTAAATAAGCACAAACTTGAATAAATAATTAGTAAAGATCAAACAATCAAAAAGAAAATAAATTAATTAAATAAGAAATAGGATCCATCTTTATTCCAAGAAAATAGAGTTTGATTCATATTGAGTTGAGAAAACCACACAAAAAGAGATTCAAAACAAACTTGCATAAAAAAGTAAAAAGAAATAATCTAGAGAAAAAATAGTTGAAGAATTTATGTTGAGCGCTTCAGATCTCTTTTTTCTTCTTGTCTTTGCAAGTTTGAAGTTACTCTTATGAAAGAGTTGTTCTTTCCTACTCTTTTCCTCCTTTTTTTCCTCTTAACTCTCATCACCCTTATTTTTAGGGTTTTAATCGTGCCACTCCACCGAACGCAAAAATTGCAGTAGAGCAAAACACTCACTGTCAAATTCTAAATTAGAGAGCATGCTCCACCACACTGAATCAAATCCAGTGGAGCGAAAGACTTCTCTTCACTACTTTTTACTATATGCTCCTAGTCTTCCATTCTTCATCTAAGACCTATAATGGGAAAAAGGAAAATAACCAATAAATCTAAACTAAATCTAAAAATGATAAAAGGAATGAACAAAATTTAAATAAAATCTAATTAATCCAATAAAAACTATAAAATGCAATAAAAACTAATCTAAATGCTATAATTACCTCCTAAGATACTATGGAAACTAAATTAAAAGAACTCTAAATATGCAAGTTATCAAGAAACTACACTATTCACATACAATCCTATTCATGTTTGCTTGGCACTTTCTATGTTTGTTTTACAATCCATGTTTGAGGTTTGTGTATACAACCCTATTCACATACAACCTTACATTGTCAATAACCAAGAGGAAACTCATTGAAATGATTTCCCTTATCAATAAATAATCCTACAACTTTGCTCAGAGGAGTTAGCTTACTGATAACATTAAGAAAGAGAGGTCCAATTCTAACCAACAAACACACACAAGTGGGGTTTACTTAGATGAGATTGCATGTTCACACAATATAAATTGCATACATAGCTTATATCAAACTACGTTGTTTCTTACAAGCATTAGAATCAATTAAATAATTATAGATTTAATTATTTTAATTAACAACACAAATATTCTAAGCAACTAAATTTTGAACCTAATTTTCAATAAAACTGAATATTTATAATTACATAAAACACATGCAAATGCTAAATAAAAGAACAAAAACAATAAAAATTACAATAAGCTAAAAACTCTACAAAAGTAAAAGTTGTTTCTAACCCTCTAAAAAATCCTATTTATGAAGTCTATTTTACCTAAAAAAGGGTTACAATAATAGCTAGGACTTTAAGCCTTGAAAAAGGTTGAAAATAGCCTCAAATTTGGAGTCAAAACGGCACGGAAAGCCTTCACGTGAAAGCTTTGGTGTTACGGCCTAGAGGAATCGAACCGGGGTGCCAAGTCCATTCGCGTCGAGGGACTAAATTTTAACCAAAAAGAAATTATGATGATGGCGGTGATGAATTTACAGCCGTTAGATGATGGGCCAGATTTTACATCCACAATCGCCATTCAAATTTCAAATCGCCTTTCCAAAAATCGAACGTTTGAGGGGATTCAAGAGCCAACATATATTCACTAAAGCAAAACAAAAGGAAATTTCATAGTTTCAACTTTGAAACCATATACCATGGATTTTGGCATTGTTTCATAAGTAGCTTGAATTTATTTAAGTTACTTTAATACCCCAAAAAAATCTGCTGTTGTTTTAGTTTTGTATTCAAAAAATTGAAAAACAAAATAAAGTTTTAAGAGCATGATGAGGATCATGAGACGCCATGGTTGGCAGCGACCTCTCCATCCTTTACAGGTAAATAAAAGTTAAAAACCCGTCTTTTGCTTTGGAACTCTTTACGGTTTTTTTTTGGCTGAAATCAAAATTGTTGGGTTTTTTTTTTCAGATGGTGGGAATGGCAGTCTTTAGTTTCCTAGTTGTGGCATTTTATACATTTTTAGGGCTTTTGCTTGGGAACAGAATAGCTGAAATCACTACCACAACGGTCTTTTCCTTTGTGGTAATGATCTTCACAAACCAAAAATGTGAACCCCTTTTTTGTGTTTTCTTATTGCTAACTTTCAATGGGGTTGATTTGTTTTTTTTTTTTCATTTACAGGCATTCTCAGTTATATTCCTGTTTGTTAGGTGTACTGCTATTGATCCTACTGATAAAACCAGCTTTAAGAAGAAGATAAAAGGGAAATCTAAAGGGATTTTGAAGCCAAATTATGGATTCATATTGACCCAGATTGTTGTAAGGTTTTTTAGGAGGCTGGAGAAGAAGATTCTAAGGACTTTTATAAGGAGGAAGTATTTGGATCCATGGAAAACCAATTTCCAAATGGAACCATTGTTACCATTTCCCCTTGTCATGAAAAATGATGCAGTTTCACCTGATGTTAAAGAGGATGATAATATCTCTTATTGTTCTCTATGTGATTTTGAGGTTTGCACTCTTTTTCTAGCTTTCCAAACAAAAACAAAATCACTACTTGCATTTATCATTTACACTAATGAGGCTTTGTCTCTATGGCAAGATTGAGGCCCTAGAGACTTTGAGATTTGAGTCTCACCTTATGTAAATGCATGGGTTCTTTTAGTTATAATTAGTTATTTAGTTTAGTGCTTATAATGATTGATTGCATCGGAAAAAAACCTTTTACATTCTTCTATGCTTTATCTTAGGTGAAAAACATAGCAAGCATTGTAGGACTTGCAACTAGTGTGTTGAAGGTTTTGATCATCATTTCAGGGTAAGAACCAATTTTGGTCTGTCAGTTTTTGTTTCCTTTTTAAGTTTTTAGTGTAATTTTAGAACCAATTTATGTTTATTGATATAGATTTGCTTGTTTTTATGTTATATATCGGTGGTTGAACAATTGTGTAGGCAAAAGAAACTATACACCAGTCATTCTTCTAACGATTTTTGTCTTGCTAATGGTAAGTGGCTTTTCTATGTCCTTCAAATGCTCCAAAAAGGCTTCAAATTCTAAGTTTATTATGGTGTCCTAACAATTAATTGTTACTGTTACAATAGCTGATTCTAGAAGGAGGCACTGCAATTGCTATATTTATTAGGTGCTTTGTGGACAAGAAGGGAATAGAGCAAGAACTGGAGAAAAGGCTTTACATAAAGTTCCCTAAAGAATTTCTTGCCACTATAACAGTAAATATTATTATCTCTTTTCCACATTGGAAAATCTCTCTTATTGGAGTTCATTTTGAATGCAAAAAATCTGGTTTGGGT
Source organism: Gossypium hirsutum (assembly GCF_007990345.1). Classification (NCBI taxonomy): domain Eukaryota; kingdom Viridiplantae; phylum Streptophyta; class Magnoliopsida; order Malvales; family Malvaceae; genus Gossypium; species Gossypium hirsutum. Next base: position 83,606,956 of record NC_053435.1, read on the forward strand.
TTGTCTCAACTCTTGTAAAAGTTATAGGTTTTGTTGGCTTTGTTTACTGTTTATGGATCAACTGCAATGGGACAACTTTTCTTCTTTCATGTAGTTCTGATAAGAAAGGTAAGTAAAATAAGGAAGGGGTAGGGGTTATCCAGGGATCAAATTCGAGATTGGTGTCAATTGAAGACTTGATATCAAATCTTTTTTGTTAGTTCACCTGTGTTCAATCGATGCTTCCTTCTTTGATTAGTTTCTAACACATAATGTAGTAGACTAAAATAAGATTCCCCATCACATTCTTCAACATCTCCATTGTAAGTTTTGCACATGAAATGAGGTAATTTCCATGTGGTCAGTTTGCAGTATAGAGTTTTGGTGGGAGATAATCATTATATGACCACTCCATTGAAATATCTTTGCATCATATGGCTATTTTAACACTTACAATATGAAGTTGTGAAATTAAGGAAATTTTGTCTCTATTTCATGGTGTACCACATTGGTAATTATAACAAGTATGAGCATGTCACATCACCATGCCCTATGATCTCAAATCCTCATTCTTTTAGCCTGTGCTAGGAAATTTGACCATTTGGTTCCTTGTTAATTTGTGCTCTCAATTTCATATTTTGTTGTACAATTGCTCTCAATTGAATGTGTTGATTCTTGTTACAGGGAATGGGAACATATGATTATATATTGGCAATGAAAGAAAAGAACCAATTTACAGTGGACCTTTTCTACGACTCCGATGTCTCGTCGGACGACAGCTCTGATTTTGATTCACCCGAAAAAGCAACATTCTTGTCGAGGTTCATATGCAAAGGACTGAGAACTCAGGTATATACAAGATATCCAAAACTTGATTTTATCCAAAGAATTTCAGCAGTGTCATCATCTTACAGGGCATGGTACCAAAAAAAAGCCCATTTTCGAAATTATTTACGGAAATGGGCTTCTCCAAAAAATAATCACTAGAATGGACTGAAAACATTAAAATGTACTACGTGAATGCGTTTTTAGGGGAAACCGCAGGAAAGCGTGTTGATAAAGACGTGTTTTTTTTCGTGTCAGCAAAAGGGCGCTAATGTGGACGCACCTTAGGAAAAAGTATTAACGGGGATGTAATTTTTCCCTGTGTTTGATTAGGTTTTTGGGTTATTTTCAAATTAGGGATTAGGTTTAGGGTTTACGGTTTGTTTATTATTTTTATAACACCTCGAAATTTGGAGTTAGAAGTTTTGAGGTTTGTAGTTAGGGTCAGTGAGTAGGTTAAACAGTTGAGTTAGTTTTTGCATTTTAAAGTCAGAATGAATCTGCTGGTTCAATAGTAGTGTGTGTTTAAGAGGAATTAATTTTATTCTAGTTTTGTTTTTAAGTTTTAAATACTTATTTATTTTGATTTTATTTTTAATTTGAAAGGGGAGGTTATCCTAAAATCTTTCTCACTTTCTTACTCTTTCATTTTCTTCTGTTTTCCCTAGTTTTTAGTTTTTTGCTTGTTTTCTCTTTGCATCTTCAGTTTTTGCATTTTTTTTTCTTTTTTTGTTATTGTCCGGTGGTCAAAAGTTGATTGCTTTTGTGTGTTTCGTTTAATCGAATATGAATCAATTAGGTTGTGTTTATTGGGGTTAATGACAGATTTGTTTCCATTTCTTTTATGTCGATTAATTTAAGTTCTTATAGTTTGGTTATATGTGAAATTGAAGGTTCAGAACAGTCTTGTGGAGGCAAATCGGTCAATTCTTGGTGCTTGTGATCCCATTTTAAGGTGTTTTTTTGAACTATTAGTGATTAAGGGTTGTGTTGCTATCGCAAAATCATAACTTACAGCCTATTTCGTTGTGGCTTCGTGACTACACGGATGACCACACGGGAGTGTGCCACACATAGGCGGTCCACTCGGCTGTGTAATGCTGTGAAATTAGGGTTTTTGACGTTTTTCAGTGCCATATTTGGGGATATTTTTTATTTTTACACTGGCATGTGTGTAAGAGTTTTCCACACGGTCGTTTCCACTCTGCTCCTTAATTTTGTTACATTTTACACTTTTGCACAATGAGTTACACAACTACTCACATGGCCATGTAACTCGTTACATGGGTGTGTGCCTCTTTCACACTGGCGTGTGCCTTTGTTACATGGCCATGTCGACCTTTACACAACCTAGACCCTCCTACACGACCGGGGCACACGACCGTGCAACCCTATTTGCAAATTTTTGTGTTGTGTTATAAACTAACTCGTTTTATGTTTCTGTGTAATTTGACACTCGGTTAAGCTTTGGTAGTTGTGTTTTGGTCTTTGTTTTAGCTTAGACTCGTGTGTGTATTTGTAATTATAGAATTAATTTAATGGCGCCTGATAAGCGTTAATGTGATGTGATTTATAGAATTGAGACAATACTTAATAATGGAATACAAGTTAATTTGAGACTGAGTCTGGGCAACTGAATATGTGTAGTCTTATTCTGTATGATTGCCTGCATGTAGTTTGCATTTTGCAGATGCATTAAATTTTGGGATTTGGTAATGAAGAGAAGGAAGATTGATTTAGCAGTTTAACTGCAAATTTTTTATATAACGGTTTACCGCACTATGCTATATGTATACCAGCTCAGTTGTATAATTTTGCTCAAGTGGCTTAGTTCCACATTTGTAGTGTGTAGGGCAGATATGCCCTATTAAGGTCCTATGTGGTGTGTAAGGTGGTTGGGTCTAACATGGCCCTATTATAGTGTGCAGGGTGATCGGAGTGGTGTTTGGCTGGATGGGTGAGATTTTTAATCTGTTGCATTCATTTCACATTTAGGTATATAAGTTTGTTTGTATGGTTGTGGGGTTAATTGCGAAATAATTTGAATAGTCTAACGTGTCTTATGTGACTGGTGAGTTTGTGATGCAACTCCTCTACAAGTATACTCAAAGTAGAAATCTAAGGCACGTGGAAAAAATATGGAAGAAGCCAGATTTAGTCAGTTAGCCCAAATCATGGAACCACCTTGGATACACTAATTTGAAAATTAGAAACCACTTTGGCTGTATATTATGTTCTTTTATTTAAGCTTGTAAGTTGAGGTTATTACCTGAGATTGTTAGTATAAATAACTTAGGAAACTCTTTAGTAGGATAGGAGTTTTTTTTTATTGAAAAGTATTATTTGGGAGAGTGGTTCATCTCGAATCGGACTAATCCTACAAGTAAATTTTTAGTTTTTTTTTATTTTCTATTTTATCATTCTAGTATTTCTCTTTATCTCCTTGCTCCTATCATATTTGGTTCTGTTTCCGGGAAATAAAGATGGTAGTCACCACCTAAAGTACTTGTAATCCTTCCAATAAAACACAAGAAAATTGTTAGTATCATCCAATCAAACTTCTGACCCTATAGCCACTCAATTAGCTGCCATGGTATCCAAATTGGAAGTCGCGAAAACACTTAAAGTAGAGGTAGTAGCCTTAAAAATTCAATCCCAAACTTATCAACATTCTGCTTCCAATACAATCAACCCTCGAGACAAAGAAAGACGAAAAAGAAACCAGAAAAGCCGTGAGAACAACGCAACAACTAGCTTTTAGATAATGATGATGCTGCTCAACCCTAGTGGAAAAGAAATCCAGTACCCCGTCCCCATACAAAAATTAAATTTCCCAATTTTGATGGTGGCGACCCACTAGGTGGATTCTCAAAGCGAAAAAATATTTTTGCTATTATCAAACTCTAAAAAGAGCTTAAAGTAGACATAACAATAATGTACCTTGAAGGTGATGCTCTTGATTTATTTTCATGGCTTAACTCTGAACAAGACATCCTTTATTGGGATTAGTTGGTCTGGGCATTACATGAAAATTAAGGGCCAGCAGAATTTCAAAATCTTGATGAGTATCTTTGAAACATCACGTAGACTGGTACTGTCCAATAATATAGCCAAGAGATTGCAAAAAGGTTAGCTTGAGTAACAAATTGGTCTGATCATTTTCTATCATAGTTTTTCTCAATGGATTGGGAGAAGGTTTAAAGGTTGATGTGCGCATCCATAAACCATGGGCAATCTACAAAGCAATGAGTCTGGCGCTCAAATATGAGTCCAAAGTAGGCTCAACACGTGGTTCAAAAGAAACCCTTTGGTCCAATTCAAGTAAGCCTAACCCCGTTCTATGACAATCTCGTCTTCCTATCTCTTGATAAGGACAAGGTAACATACCCCAACTAGTCGCGAATACGCGCTTTAACAACCGCGGTCGAAATTGGGATATTGAGATACAAGTAAGAAGCCAAGGGGCTTTGTTTTAGATGCAACGAAAAATACGATCTTGGCCATCATTGCAAAATAGTGTTTTTCTCACTTTTAGAGGTTACCGAAGAAGATGATAAGCAAGACACTTGCCCGACTGAGGAAGTTGATAATCTTTAGCAAAATGACTTGGTAATGCTTAGTTTTCATGCCATATTGGGGAAACAAATACCACCACCATGAAGCTTAGAGGGGACATTGAGACCAAAGAAGTTTTAATTCTTATTGACAGTGGCTCTATATACAATTTCATAGCTGATACCATTGTCAAGGAATTGAATCTGAAGACACAAATTCTGCCATCTTTTGAGGTCTAGATCGGCAATGGGGACATCATATATTGTAATTATGTTTGTCGCAATGTAAAGATCCAGCTTCTTAGGTTGAAGATTATACAAGATTTTTACCGTTTTAATATTAGAGGAGTCGATGTGGTTTTAGACATCTAGTGGTTTGCTACCCTCAACACGGTGCAAGTAAACAAGAATAAAATGTTCCTTATCTTCTCGATTGACGGGAAAAAGTATAAACTATAAGGAGAGCCATCAAAAACTACAGCTACTGCCACATTTCAGTATTTTTTTTACTGAAGTATAAGCTATAAAATGCTCTTTTAGCCCCCTGCAATTGTTATTTTCTATATACCAAACTATTTTCCAAGAGCTGAGTACTTTACCACCCTTTCCTCTTATACCCAATACCCAACCTCCAAACATTCAACCATACTGTTATACTTATAACCAAAAAACTGAAATAGAAAAACAAGTAGCTGAACTTTTAACCACTGGATTTATTCGACCCAACACTAGCCCCTTTGTTAGCCCAATATTTTTAGTAAAAAAAAACCATACTTGAAGGATGTGTGTCGATTACCATGCCCTTAAGAATTGTTAAATGAATTATAATGGGCTACGATCTTTTCCAAGATCGACTTCTGTTCTGGCTACCATCATATCAGACTCAAACTAGAAGACATAGCCAATACAACATTCAGAATGCACTTAGAGCATTACGAATTTGTAGTCATACCATTTGGTTTCACAAACGCTATTAACATTTCAAGTTGCTATGATGATCTGTTTAGGCCTTATTTGCGGAAATTTGTTCTAGTATTATTCGATGTTATCTTTATTTACAGCAAGTATATGAACCAACACTTACAACACCTTCGTATAGCTCTTGATCTACTCTGTAACAACATATATCATGCCAAAGCTTCCAAGTGCCATTTCGACCAACCACATATATTTTCTTAGACATATAGTAAATTCTCAAGGAATATATGTTGATCAGGCCAAAATCTAAGCAGTCCAGTTCTAGCATGTACCTACCAACCTAAAGGAGTTACGTGGATTTCTAGGCCTGACGGGATATTAACGCAAATTCATTAGGAACTATGGGCTAATGGCACGTCCTCTTATCAACTCTCTAAGAAAGATGACTTCCAATGGTCTCCAATTGCGAAAGAAGCATTCAATAACCTTAAGCACGCATTGACGACAGTTCTAGTATTACGCCTTCTAGATTTTTCACAACCATTCATTGAAGAATGTGATGTATCATCTGAATGAATAGGCAAAATCTTATTGCAGACTGAGCATTCAATAGCCTATTTTAGTAAAAGGCTTTCCTTTACGAATAGCATAAAATTAGCATATGACTGAGAATTACTTGCTTTGGTATTGGCATTACAGAAATGGAAACATTATCTATTGGGGAGGCATTTTTTTGTCAAAATAGACCACTATACGCTTGAATTCTTGTTGGAACAGATTATTACAACAACCGAACTGTAGTGATTCTTGATGAAACTAATGCTATTTGACTTTTCCATTATCTACAAGGAAGGAAAAGAAAAGATAGCTGATGTGCTTTTCCGCAAACCATATTCTGCTAATTTTTTTATCTCTAGCACTTTCATTTAGCTTGGATTTGTTGGATTTACTGTAGGCACTCAAAGTGGATCCTTATACTAGTCATATTATGCTGTCACTAATGTTTAATCCTACTTATTTCTCAGATTTTGTTATTGCAGGGCAAATGCTCTATTATAAAAACAGGTTGGTTATTCTTGACACTGCAGCCCTCAAGCAGAAGATTCTTTTTGAGTTTTACAATACTCTTACCGTAAGCCATGGAGGATATTTGAAGACTGTTAAACAGCTGTCAGCATAGTTCTTTTGGCCTCAATTAAAACAAAATGTTCGTCACTATGTCCAAAACTGTTTGTAATGCCAACAAAATAAATATCAAGCTTTGGCGTCAGCTGGTCTCCTCCAACTTTGGTCGATTCCGGATCGTATCTTGGAAGACATCTCTCTTGATTTTATTATGGGCCTTCCTAAGACACACTATTTTGAGACGATTCTTGTAGTGGTAGACCGTTTGAGTAAATATACTCACTTTATTCCCTTGGCTCATCCTTTTACAGCCAAGATAGTTGTTGTGAATTTTTGCAATGAAATTTTTAGACTCTATGGTTTTCCACGTTCGATTGTATCTGACCGAGATGTTATTTTCCTCAGCAATTTTTAGCAAGAACTTTTCAAACAAAGTAAAACAAAATTACGGATGAGCACAAGTTACCACCTTTAAATTGATGGCCAAACAGAAGTGGTCAATCGATGTTTAGAAGCCTACTTTCACTGTTTTGCACAAGAACATCTTACCAAATGGAGTAGATTTTTTCCGTGGGTTGAATTGTCTTTTAATACTAGTTTTCACATAACAGTAAATATTACTCCTTTTAAGATAATTTATGGTTGTGATCCGTCACCGCTTTATGTTCTTGGCGAGACGCAGTGGCAGAGTTGGAGCAACAACTAATCCAACGAAATGACATGTTGAAGCTTTTGAAGGATAACTTGCTTAAAGCTCAATCTCGTATGAAATCCCAAGTTGATTCTAAGAGTCGAAACCTCGAGGTTAGGGATTTTGTTTCCCTACATTTTCAACTTTATCGACAAAAATCACTTCCAAGAAACAGTATGAAAAGCTTTTTCCATATTTTTTTAACCTTTACAAAATCTTACGACGCATTGGTAAGGAGGCGTATGAACTTAGTTTGCCGCTTTCTTCTTAAGTTCATCCTATATTCCACGTATCACTACTACGACCAGCCACGGGCTAATTGCCCTGTTCACCATATGTTCCTTTGCCCATTTTGGTAGATTGGGAAATAATTCTTTCTCCTACCAAAGTATTATCTCATCGGTGGGTTTAAGAAGCTGGGGTTCCTATATTAGAGTTGTTGATTGAATGGAAAGAGAGGCTTTTGGAAGAAGCTTCATAGGAAAATTATGATTTCCTTGTCAAACAATTTACATCCTTTCGCCTTGAGGACAAGTCATCTTAGAAGGGGGAAGTATTGATGCAACTCCTCTACAAGTATACTCAAGGCAAAAATCTAAGGCACGTGAAAAAATATGGAAGAAGTCAGATTTAATCAGTTAGCTGAAAACATGGAACTACCTTTATTACACTAATCTAAAAATTAGGAACCACTTTGGCTATTACAGATTATGTTCCTTTATTTAAGCTTGTTAGTTGAGGTTATTACCTAGGATTGTTAATATAAATAACCTAGGAAACTCTTTAGTAGGATAGGAGTCTTTTTTATTGAAAAGTATCATTTGAGAGAGTAGTCTATCTTGAATTGAACTAATCTTACAAGTAAATTTTCAGTTCTTTATTTTCTATTTTATCACTCTAGTATTTCTTTTTTATCTCCCTGCCCCTATCAGTTTGAAATAATATCTCTATGTTATGGTTGCTCACCCTATCTTAGTTTTCTTTCCTTTCAGGTAATTCTCATGTTTGGTGTCGGATTCAGTGTTTCGGTGATTTCAAAATTCCTCGCAGGTTTTCTCAATTCGGTTTAGACTTATTAAAGTTCTAAGTAATTTTGTTAAATTATTTTCATTTGGACTATTAGTACATTTTTATGGACTGTGGTATAATTTGATTTGGATCCACAGAGTTGTTAAGTTGATTTGAAGTTTTGATTATAGTTTTCAGATTCAAATTTGGTATAACATTTTCGTAGATGGTTTTGATTTACTGAAATCATTGGTTTAAACTTTAAAACAATGTAAGTTTTAAGCAAAGAATACTAGTTTATGTTTTGCATTTGAACGGTAAATATTATATTATCCGCTGCAAATAATTTTTCATAACGCCAGTCTTTACAATTTCTAAATCTGATTTGATTACAAGTTCGGCGTATAAATTGTTAAATTATTTAGCTCAATTTAAGTAAACCGTATTAGATTAAGTTTTAAACAATTCTTTTGTAACTTGTTCTAGGATCATTTCGGTGGTCAATGTTACCTCTGAGATTTGGTCAAAATTTTTGGGCTGAGTTTTAGGGTGTTACAATTTTAGAAAAATAAATTAGGGTTTAGGATCTAGGGTTTAAGGTTTTGGGTTTAATTTTTTTTAATTACTAAGTATTTTTCTAAAAGAAATAAATTTGACAAGATGGGATATGAAAAAATAAATTTGATGTTGATGTGTTCTAAAAAAATTATTTTGACGAGATGGATTTTGCTTTTTTTTTGTACAGTCAGTAATAGTATAAAAAAAGCTTCCAACTAGATTTTTTTTATATTGTTGATTCTGAAAAAATAATTTTGAAATGGTTCTGAAAAAATGTCCTGAGATTCTCGAAAAATTTGATAGTTGGGGTTGAAAAACGCTTCAAGCAGGATGCGCTGTTAGCAAAAACACTAAAAAAGCTCCCAGCTGGATGCTCTTTTTAATAGTGTTTGTGGTAGTGCATCCCGCTATTCCGTAGGTTTAATGACCCAAATTTCATTTTCTTATTGTATAAGTATAGTAAGAGAAATTGAAAAAGTTCAGAAGAAAAGAAATTGAAGAAGTTGAAGAAGTTGATGTATAAGTTGATTTATTGTAACACCTCGAATTTGGGCCTAGAAGTATTGGGCCTTGAGTGCGGGTCTGTAAGGAGGTTGTATATAGGTATTTAATTGTGCAATGAAATAACACAATTAAATGTCCGCTTTGGTGGTTAATGGCCCTGAGAAGTGTTAGAGAAATCTTGGGTTCAAACTTGGGCTTTAGCAAAAATTTTGGTATTAAGAGGAAAAAAAAACCTGGATGCTTGGATGAGGGCTTTTAAATTATTGTGTTAAATAAATGACACAAGAAAGCTTGTAGTCTAGTGGTTGTGGCGTCATTAAGGTTGTATGGGAGCCTAGTTTCAAGCCTTGGCTCTTGCAATTTATTTTGGTTTTTTTAAGGGAACCTGGACTTTGGCCTTTAGACCTTATAATTAATTAGGGATAAAATATGACACAAAAAGCCTTGTGGCTTAGTGGCAAGTAGCGTGTGGAGCATCTGAGGGGAGGCATGGGTTCGAATCCCATGGTAAGTAAGGAGCATTTATTTTGCTAACAGGGGGTGGCAAGAGTTGGTGTTGAATTTAAACTCTGATGTTGGAAGGATCCCACATCGGGAAGCTAACATAAGAGGGGATGCGAAGCTGGCTTTAAATAGAGAGAACCATGAGGAGAGTAGAGGTACCTGTCTTGGCTAATCCCTTTCGTTGTATGGCGTGCTCGTTTGGGTTGGGCGTCGGCTAAGAGTGCTCGGAGCGTGGATTAACTCCAGTCTCCTATCAGGTGTGTATTTCTTACTACTCTAGCTGTAGGATGGCTACTTCGGGCCGCGATGGGCCGAAAGGGGTCATGTGGGCCTAATGGGCCTACGGGCCCAATTGGATAAGTTGTTTGATTGTGTAGTAAATATTGGGCTAGGCTAGGTGAATCTAATATTTGTGGCTAGATTTGGGCTAAAAGGGCCACACGAGCGTGTGGGCCCATTTAGGCCGAGAATGGGCTTTAGGGCCATTAGTATTGTTATCCATGTTTAGAATACTTTACTTTACTAATTATTAAAATATCCTCGACTTGTAAAATTACCAAAGTACCCCCGATTTACATAATTACCATTTTACCCTCAATTTATAGAATTACCGTTTTACCCTCGATTTATAGAATTACTATTTTACTATTGATTTACAGAATTACTGTTTTACCCTCGATTTACAAAATTACTAAAATACCCTTGGTTTACAAAATTACCAAAATACCCTCGATCAGTAAAATTACCAAAATATCCTGGTCTATAAAATTGCTAAAATACCCCTGGTTTGTAAAATTACCAAAATACCCCTAATTTGTAAAATTACCAAAATACCACTGGTTTGTGAAATTACTAAAATATCCTCAATTTGTAAAATTACCAAAATACCCCTGATTTACAAAATTACAGAAATACCCTTAACTTTCTAAAAATTATAGAAATACCATTAGTTTACAAAATTACTGAAATACCCTTGGTTTGTAGATTTACCAAAACACCCTTGTAGGGTGAAATGACTAAAATACCTCTATCAGGTAAAAAGATCGTAAAGCCCCTGTAGGGTAAAGTGACCCTAAAGCCCCTATAGGGTAAAGTGACCGTAATACCCCTGTATGGTAAAATGATGAATATGCCCTTATGTTTCGTATGACTGATGTGCTTAGGATTTACATATATTGATATTGGATTAGTTAAGTTTGAGTGACAGGTGGTGGTTATCATAGGCGATTGATTTTGAAACGTTTCAACTTCAACCCGTAACAGGTGTGTACTAACCCTCGTAATAGCTTAGATTAATATTTGCTGAGAAGCCGAAATGCTAAAATACCGGTATTTCGGGAACTTGTAATGTTGCGTTTGGGTATAGATGCGATAAATACGATAAGATCGGTGTTTGGATCGATGGAACATGTAAGAACTCAATTTTGTGCACGATGGTAAGTTGGGCCTTAATGGGCTGGAATCGGGCCCATTTGGGTAAAATTGATAGAAAATAGAATCTGGAAAAGTTGCATGTTAACACTGTTAGTACTGTTGTAAAATTTGGATTATGTGGGCTTAATAGGCTAAATCGGCATTCGTAGGGCCCATTAGAGGTTTTGGGCCCAAAAGCCCGAGTTTGATAAAGTGGGTTAAAGATCATTGTTTAAACACTCAGAAATATTGATAATTGTTGATGAACATGGAAAACCCTGATATTTGGTAAAATTACGAAATTACCCTTATAATGTGAAAAATAACTGTTTTGCCCTTGTGGGCAAGTGACTGACTTGGACTGTGTGGTTGACGGATTTGATTGTGAATACATGTTGGTGATATGAATGACTTGACTGTGATTGTTTGATTTAAACATGGGCATGACATTCTGCATACATGACATGTTGCATGGGTTGGGTTTTATAAATGGAGGAAGTGCTAAAAGGGCTATCCCCCAGTTTACCGAAAAGGGCTTTGCCCCAGTTTATCAAAAGGGCTTTGCCCCAGTTATTAAAAGAGGCTAGGTCTCCAGATATATGATAAAGCAGCTATGCTGCCAGTGGTGTGTTGGTTGGGTGGGTTGAATCATTCCCCACATGGTGTGTTGGTTGGTACGGGTGGAGAGTAGCGGATGATGGGTCGAGTAGTCTCCCCAAATGGGTAGTCTCCCCAAATGGGCTTTCATACATCCATTGACATTACATGTGATATTGAAATGGGCCTAAGGGCCATACCGTTTACAGTAAAGGCTTCAGCCCAATGATATGATTTATGAAAAGGCTTCGGCCTAGAGATAAGATTTATGATAAGGCTTCGGCCTAGTGATATGATTTATGAAAAGGCTTCTGCCCAGAGATATGATTTATGATAAGGCTTCTGCCCAGTGATATGATTTATGATAAGGCTTCGGCCCAGTATATGTCAAGACTAAATAGGGCTTTGGCCCAGATTGTACTGATACTGTGTTTTCACTGTTTGTTTGTTATTGGGATTACACACTGAGTTTTCGTAAACTCATCCTGTTTCTAACTGTACAGGTAATCCCTAAGCTTAGATGGTTTGGAGCTGCGAGGGACTCGGAGATGGCCACACTACTATTTTTGGTTCTTTAAATTGCAATAATTAGCCGATTTATTTCTTTATAAGTTTTATCTTATTAATATTATTATTTGGTTTTGGGTTGTAATAAGGCCATTTTAATTATTTTTCTGGGATTATTTTATTTTATACCCTATATTTTTCTGATAACAATATGAGTTAGACCTAGGGCGCATTTCCAAAATGATAATTATTTTCAAAATAAACGCAATGATACAACTAATCGGTTTATAAAAAATATCGACTTAAATGAATTGCAACTCGTTTTTTTCAAAACTAACCTAGCACCAAAGTGTGGCAATGGTTGTGGCATGTCTAGGATTGGATCCAATCAAGAGCATTGGTACTTAAGCAGCCTTCATGGCTCACCTCCTCTGTTTCGGATACTACCTGGTGCACAACTTCCATTCACTTTATTAACTTAGCAAAGACTATCTTTTAAAACACTAAGAATGATGTTGAAAGAGGCATTGGTTTTCTTAAAAACTTCAATGTAACACGTCGGATCCAGCCATAACGTCTGGGCTGGATTTGGGGTGTTACATTTATCATGTTAATTACGAATCATTATATTTTTACATAATATTTTTTTTGTTTTGAATTTCTTTCGACAAATAATTTGGTTGAAAATGAATGGACGTATTAGTGTTATTATTTACTATGACGGTGAGGTCCATAACATCGAGAATGGTGTTTTCTTATAGGAGAACACAAAGCAACTGGTTTTTAACCAGAACATAGAATTGACAGAATTTCGTAAAAGAATTAAGCGCAAAATCTTCGGAATAGCGCCAATGAGAGTTTCGTCTATTTAGTATGGATTTTGTATTTCAGCTGATCCCGTGACATATAACTCATTTGATATCAAATCTGCTCGTGGCTTGGAGGCGATGGTGCAGCTGCACCAACTAGTGGATCACCTTATCTTTAGTTATATGTGGAATTTTCAACACCAAATGAAGCATTTGCGACTTCAACATCTACTATTGTTTGAGAGGAATACACAACCCTTGTCTGACACTCTGTTAGTGTGAGGCAAACACAGAATAATCTGTTTTTATGGCAGGATAGAATACACAACCTCTGCACAACACTTCGTTAGTGAATGGGACATGCACCTCGGTGGTTTGATGTTAAATGCTGGAAATGCTTGGGAATGACATCAACTTCTAGTGGTTGGCAGTCCACATATGATTGGAGACATTCTAAAATGTACATGAGAAGGGATAATGTACTCTCTACTATGTCCACCGGCGAGGGGACCCCCGACATTGTAGATGTTGGTGAGTCAGATGATGACTCCGATGTGGATCCACTCTGGAAGCTTAATGCCAATAGTGCAAAAGTTGTATTATTTTCTAAACCAGTGCCTATTCAAACAGAACCTGAAGACAGTGAAGAGGGTTGAGATGAAGGAGTAGAATATCCGAGATTCACAGCGTACTCGCCTTCAGCCCACATGCATAATGTTGATCTATTGATAGATGATGCGTTAGAGTTTCTAGATCTACCATATAGGAGGCGTGACCATACAAGTTCATCGTTGGATTTGGGCGAATTGGAAGTTGGTAAGAAGTTTTCTTGTAAGGATGGTTTTCTTAGTGCATTGAAGCAATATAGCATCATGAACAGGGTTAACTACCACGTGGTTAAATCCAATTCCAATAAGTTCGAGGCCAAGTGTGCAGTGTAAGATGGTACATGTTCATGAAAACACATGACTTTGGTTAAGAAGATGACAGGGTTGTGGGAGATAAAGAAGTTCACCAGTTCGCATACATGTGTTGCCTCTGGTATAGTATCACTAGTTGTTTAAGGTTTTTAAGTATTACTATTATTATTTAATGTTGCATTATTTAACGTACTCATGGGTTGATAGGTGTTTCACAAGATCATCCTAAGTTGGATTCAGAGATGATAGCGAGCTTAATACTACTGATGGTGAAAGTGGATCCCAAGACTGTTGTGTCGGTCTTAATTGCCAATATTCATAGCAAATTCAAGTACATGCCTTTTTATCGCAAGGTTTAGATAGCTAAGTAGGAGACATTGGAGAAGATGCACAATGAATAGGACGCTTTATACAATAAAGTGTGGTAGTTGGCAATTTTACAATCAAGTAACGATCAAGGCGCAAACTACCTCTATAACATACCTTTCGATCAGTGGACATAATCATACGACGGTGGCCTACGATATGGCCATAACGTTTAGGATGGGTTTTGGGTGTTACATTTAGTGGTATCAAAGCCAGGTTGCAAAACTCGACTGTGGATTTTATATTTTTAAACTTGGTCTTTAAGAACTGATTTTCAAATGATTTGAAATGATTTGACTGAGAATGTGGTACACCGAGTCTCCGGCACCGATCCTGTAAGTATTCTGATAAACTGCTATGATAATATAGGTAGTTTGTTTGAAAAAAACTTTAGTTAGTGTATACTGAAACTGTACTGAAATTGAAACTGATAGAGATTGTATTTGTGAAAAACAAACTCTGAATTTATGATACTGCTTTACATAAAACATTTGTTAATAAATATTGGAACAGTAACAGATTCATAAAATTCGTAATACAGACAAATCCGAATAGATATGACTACACGAGGTATCCGAGGATGTAGTATTGAAGGCTGAGGTAGAGGCTGTAGGGGGCCTCGAGCATGCCGAACCTGGATACGAGTAAGACACCAATGTCACCTGCTACTGAGACTGGGTCTCAAGATCGCATGGCTGGGGACGACGCAGTCTCAGGCTAGGTTAAGGATATTGGAGAGGGTTGTTGGGCCCAATACTAGATCTGCGGGCCAAGGGTCGGTTACATAACGACTCTGGTCCAATGGAGCTGAACTTTTAGGGGTGTTACTAGAGTCGCCCTTAGTGTGTCTGAGTACTAAAAAGAGGCTATTGAGAAGATAATGGATAATTTAGACTGTACCCCTAAGTAGAAATTGAAGGGTGCAATCTCGTTGCTTCGCGATGAGGCCTATCATTGGTGGCTGACTGTTAAGGAAGACACATAGCCCAATCGTCTGCCTTAGGAGTTCTTTAAGTCTGCCTTCCAAAGGAAGTATGTGGGAGCCAATTACATCGATTCTCGTAGGTGTGAGTTTCTGAAACTCACTCAAGGGGACTAACCAGTGGCCGAGTATGAGGCTGAATTTATGAGACTGAGCCTCTATGCGTGAGGTATGGTGGCGTCTGAGTATGAGAGATGCGTCCGTTTTGAGGATGGCCTTATGAGAGATGCGTCCGTTTTGAGGACGGCCTTAGGGATAAGCTGAGGGTGCTGATGGCTTCGCAGAAGGAGCGAGAGTTCTCTGTTATGGTAGAGAAGGCGAATATCATCGAAAAGGTTAAGCGCGCTGAGCGCCAAAATAGATCGTGAGAGGGGCAAGAACAAAAAGGATTTTTACCCCTCGAGTTCGGTACAGAGGCTTAAGAAAAAGGCCATGACTGATGGGTCGGTTAGAGTTGGGCCCTTGGTGCTCCTACCGAGTTGCAACCGTGCGGAGATTGTGGTAGACGCCATTAGGACGAGTGTTAGAAGAGGACTGGGACGTGTTTGAGGTGTGAGTCTTTAGAGCATTGCATTTGAGAGTGTCTAGTAAGGGCCGATCAGATTCAAGCTTCAAGATCTGGTACTGCACAGCCACAGAGGGTAGTTCAGCAACACCGAGAGGTCGTGGTCAGGCTAGGGGTGGTAACGGTATGGGCTAGGGGCAGATAGCCCCAGGCAGAGGTGTTGGACAGACTGAGGTGAGGTAGTCTGCTCTTGTTTATGCTGCTCGTCGCTGAGAGGACGGAGATGTTCCAGATGTCATTACCGGTACATTCTTAATTTATGATGTACCTTATTTTACTTTGATAGACATAGGTTCCACATATTTCTATGTAGCTAGCTCTGTGTTTGGAAACTTGGCGACTTTGATTGAGAATACTTCTAGTGAGGTGACGGTACTGAGTCCACTTGGGCAATCGGTTCGGGTTAGCAAACTGTATAGAGATGTTCTACTAAAGATTCAAGGGTTGATATTTCTGGCTAATTTAATGGAGCTACCGTTTGGAGAGTTCGACTTGATTCTAGTTATGGACTGGTTGGTCAAGCACCATGTTTTTCTAGACTGTGCGACTGAGATGGTCGTCTTGAGACTTGAGGAGGATAATAAGGTAGTCATGATTGGGGAACGTCGAAATTATTTGACTAAAGTGATCTCTGTACTGGTGGCTGAGAAACTGGTTCGTAAGGGATGTGAGGCGTTCTTGGCCTATATTAGTGTTTCCATTTCTGGGGACTCTACTGTAAAGGATATCAGAACTATAAGGGATTTTCCAAACGTCTTTTGATAAATCATAATTTATACATATTTTTACCCTATGCTTAGTATATTTTTGGGATAAATTATCCTTAGATTTGGTGAATTTGATGCTCCTAATCCTTTAATTTCATGTTTTATACTTAGTGAGCATAGGAGAGTAAAAAGAGCAAGAAAAAGGCCGAAAACAGAGAAAATAGACCAACATGGGAAATTAACACGGCCTGGACTTTCTCACACGGGGAAGCCACCTAGTCGTGTCCATTTGTCAGAATCGAAGCACAACTTACACTGGCAGACCACACGCCCGTGCCTATGTAACAGCCTTGAACACAAATTGAAAAAATCGCACAAGGGCGTGTCACACGGGCGTGTCCCTGTTGAGCCCAAGTTTAGTTCTATTCAGAAAAGGCCACTGTTTATGTTTTGTTATCTTTATTCTAAAGCCTATTTAAACACCTGATGAAGCAATTAGAAGAGACACATAGATTAGGAGGTAGGGAATTACTCGAAGGAAGCTGATTGATCCGTCTCAGGAGCCGGATTCATCGTCAAGACTGAAGATCTCCCTTCAATTTCCTTCAAGAGTTGTGGGTTTTCTTTATGTTTTGTTATCTTTATTCTTTTGAGATGTTTTCTTTCATAGTTATGAACTAAACCCCTGATACGTGATATTCGTGACAGGTTTTAAATATTTATAATGAATCGTTCTTGAAACTAACTATTATCACGATGAAGGCAAGTATACCTATCGAACAGTAGTATAGCTTTAGCAAGACTGGATTGTCGAACCTAAAGGAACTAAAAGTACTAGTAATGACTATCTTTTTATTATCTAGCCTAAGAATAATGGGGTTTTTTTTAACTAACTAATTAACTAAACTAAGAATTCATAGAAAATAGAATTGGGGAATTACTTTTGGAAAAACGATTGAATTAAGACAATACCTAAAGAAAAATCACCTAGACTTCACTTGTTATTTGACTCTGAATCGGACGATTTATTCATTTTACTTGATCCGTAGAAATCCCTAAGTTATATTATTATCCCTCTCGAGACTAACAATGTCTAACCTTAGGTTGAATAATTGAAATCTCTTTCTAATTAACTCTCCAGGGTTGCATTAACTTGATCTATGGATCCCATTATTAGGTTTCACCCTAATCCGGTAAAATCTTGTTACCCTATCTCTAGGCGCGCAATCAACTCCGCTTAATTATGACAAATGTACTCTTAGACAGGGTCTATTCCTCTTTTGAATAAGAGCTTAACTTGAATCAATATCCTAGAATATTAAAACAAGAATTAAGAACACATAATTAAGAACAAGTCAAATATTTATCATGCAATTCAGATAATAATAACAAGATCTGTCTTAGGTTTCATTCCCCTTAGGTATTGAGGGATTTTAGTTCATAACTAAAAAGGTAAACATCTCAAAAGAATAATGAATACAAAACATAAAGAAAAACCCAAAACTCTTGAAGGGAAATTGAGGGGAGATCTTCAGTTTTGATGATGAATCCGGCTTCTGAGATGGATCAATCAGCTTTCCTTGAGCAGTTCCCTGCTTCTTCCTCTGTGACCCCCTTTTCCTTCTCATCTAGGGTATATTTATAGGCTTTATAATGCCTAAGAACCCTCAAAATTGGCCTTTTTCGAATTGGACTCAATTTGGGCTGACAGGGACGCGCCCGTGTGCGATTACTTCAGGCCGTGGTTAAGACTGTTAAATAGGCACGGGTGTGTGGTCCACCTGTGTAAGTCGTGCTTCGATTATGCCAAATTGACACGGCTGTGTGGTCTGCCCGTGTGAGGAGGTCCAGGCCATGTTGATTTCGTATGTTGGCCAATTTTCTCTATTTTTGGCCCGTTTCTCATTCTTTTCACTCTCCTATGCTCACCTAAGTATAAAAAATGAAATTAAGGCATTAGGAGCATCGAATTCACCAAATCTAAGGAAAAATCATCCATAAAATGTGCTAAGCATGGGATAGAAATATGTATAAATTACGCTTTATCAAATACCCCCACACTTAAGCATTTGCTTGTCCTCAAGCAAAATGCTCAACTCATAATCAAAATAAATTCTTCTCAACTTATAATTTCTATCGGTAATATCTCAAAATAATCCATAGGTAATCATACATTGAAAATTCAACCAAAAAAAACATCAAAGTTTCAAACATTGCAAGTTGAGTATTTGATCATGAAATCATAGGTGTCTCTGCACATCTAAATAATTACCTTTGATTCAAAATATCACAGAGTTTCACATCCTCACTAAAGATTCACTCAAATCACTCGAGGTGTTTAAGGACAATAAATGAAACACTCAATAGTCAATAATGAAAAGTAATTACCATAGGCTTACATGAAAATCAAATCTCCACCACTATAAGTTGAGATGAAACATCAATCAAAAGGTATTTAGAGGGTTGTAACGTGGCTTGGTTAGAGGGTGTGGTCACAAGCTGAAAGAAAGGGTTAGAATCGAGATTGAATTGACAAATTGCTTAGCTAGAAAAATGACTAGTCATTAATTGCGTACAACAGAGCTTTTTCTCAAAATATGGAATTTGACTTCTTTAGCTCAGAAGATCACTACTACTAATATGTATACATGTATGTATATATATATTTTTAAGAACAAGTCAAATTACAAAATAGAATAAAACATAGCTAAACAACTATTCCAACTCAAATCTCGACAAAAATAGGGATCAAATTAATTTAGGGGATTTCAACAATAATGAGTTATGGGTTAATATTGAGGGTAAATCAATGAATGGGTTGTTAGGCTCAAGGGGGTTCACTAAGGGTTAATTGTGAAGGTGGGCTTTTATGAAGTGAGTAGGTTAAACCTAAGTACCTTTCTCATTTTGACATATTAAATAAATGGTGTGGTCTTGACATGCATAATCAAGCAAGTTCTAGAATAACAATTCAATACTGACGCACTCATAATGAAAGTGAGCATGAAAGAAATAATAGATGCTTTAAAGGCTCAAGATCTCACAAAAATTATGGCTTTTGATGTTTAAACTTGTGAATTCCAACTCAAACTAATACCTAAACTTGGGGAAGCAGCCTAAAAGTTTTTAATTCTTCAAAAATCAACCTATCATGCCTGATTCCCTAATGTCTTAAAGTTTAAACAATCAATGTATAAATGCCTATGTTTTAATTCAAGATATATCAATAAACATTATAGTCTAATTGGAATTTCTTCTAATAATGATATGAGAAGATCGCATGAGAATAAAACAAAATTCAGGGATTTTTCTGATATAAAAGACCCCTCACACTTAAGATGTACATTGCCCTCAATGTACAAAGGTAGATATATTGAAAAAGATAGATTTATAATCATAAGATAGGGAGAGAAGTGCAACTTCCTGAATGATGAATGAACTCCTTAAATTGGTGTTTTGGAGAATATCGGCGTGAGAGTGGAGGAGGATACTCCGGTGGTGGTAGAGGTTGGGTTCCACAAATGCTGTGCCAAAAGAATATTATATCTCAAGTTGGCTACGGTCATGGTCGAGCAGGACATGGCAGTCGTGGAGAACCTTTCCCGGTGGAGTTTGTTAGTTCCTATGCGAGGATGAGCTTTGGAGCTCTTTCTGACTGTGATAAAACCAGGAACTCTTTAAGAGGTATACTGAAGCATAATTACTCGTAATGAAACAGCCGAAGAATAAAAATTGTAGAAAGTCAGGATAAAATAGTATTAAAAGGAAAGAAAAAACAATTTCAAAATATAGAGTTAAAAATAAAATAAAATAAAATAAATAATAGGTGTTTATAGAGAAATTGGGGCACACGACCGTGGGACATGCCTGTGTGCTTTAAGCTCAGCCCGTGCATTTTGTAATTTTCAAAATTAGCGCATTAATGTACCCGGCCCTACTGCATAGCCATCTCAATCTCCGTTCACTTCTCCCACGCCTATGTATGCAAGCGCACACCCGTGTTAAATTGACAGGTTTATAGTTTCAACCATGGCAATGTCGCATGGCCGTGGCTACTTATCGCATCCCGTGTTTTGGAAAAAAATTTTGCCCTGTTTTCACACGGCTGTATCGCACGGCCGTGTTGCATCTGTGGTATGTGCACGGCTTACGGCACGCCCGTGTGCCTAGCCGTGTGGTTTTGAAAAGTATGTGTTCAATGACTTGGTTAATATGTTAGATTTTAAAAACTAAAATTTAAAGAAAGTAATATTGTTAGTGCTCGGGTTGCCTCCCGAGAAGCGCTTATTTATAGTCTAATCTCGACTTACCTCTCTGGTGAATGGTCATGGTGGTTCGAGGAGTGTATACTCCTCATTCCTACTATGAATCCTATCAAAATAAGGTTTTAGGCGGGTATTGTTTACCTTAAAGGTGCTGAATTTGGGATGATTTACCTCGACTGTACTGAATGGGAAAATGCTAAGTACCGTAAGAGGAATTTCTTCATTCGGTTTGGTAGTGACAACGTGAGGATTTGCAGTATCTAATAAAACTTTATCTTCAACCTTAAGTTGATTTGGAAAGGCTTTGAGCTCGTTCTGGCGTAGTTTTGGTTTATCGTGTTGTCTCGGTTTAATTGTTAGTCATTCATCTAACTCCTCGATTTGTAACACTCGTTTTTCATGTGTAGATCCTCTACTATTGCTTAAAATGGCTCATGTACTTCCTTCAAACTCATTTCCTACAAAGTAGGTTGCTCCATATTGTCAGTTTTAGTAGAATGGTTTAGACAATCACCTTCAATTTTCGATGTGTTGTTTGGGTTTCGAGCTTAAAAGGTGATTGTTTCGTCTCCTACACGAAGTGTGAGTTCACTTGTGCCAACGTCAATAATTGTTTTAACAGTTGCTAAAAAGGGCCTTCCCAAAATTAAGGGCGCGTTACTATCATCTTCCATGTCTAGAACAACAAAGTCTACTGGGTATATAAATTTATCGATCTTAACAAGAATATCTTCAATGATAACCCTAGGAAATCTAATGGTTTTATCAGCCAATTGAATGCTCATCCTAGTTTGTTTGGGTTTCCCTAGACCTAGTTGCTTAAACAACTTGTAAGGCATAACATTGATACTAGCCCCTAAATTAGCCAACGCATTATTAACATCTAAGCTACCAATTAAACAAGGGATTGTAAAACTCCCTAGATATTTTAGTTTGTTGGGTAGCTTATTCTATAGAATGGCTAAGCAGACCGCGTTCAGCTTCACATGCGATGCTTCATCTAACTTCCGTTTATTTGCTAGAAGCTCTTTTAAAAACTTGACTGCATTGGGCATCTGCAAAAGGGCTTCAATAAATGGTAAGTTAATATGTAGTTTCTTTAAAAGTTAAAGGAATTTACCAAATTGTTCGTCTTAGCGGTCTTTCCTTATCGCATTAGGGTATAGCACACGAGGTTTATATTCTGGACTTACCGATTTTTGTTCGTTTTTGCCTACCTCATTCTTACATTCGCTTACCACCGGTTCTGGCCTCGGTTTTGCCACTAACCCATCCTCATCTTGAAGGGCAATTGCGTTGAGTTGCTTCATTGGGTTAGAGTCAGTGTTTCTTGGCAGACTACCTTGTGGTTGTTCGAAAATCAACTTGGCAAGCTGTCCAATCCGAGTTTCAAGCCCCTGGATTGATGCTTGTTGATTTTTGAGTGCCGTCTTGGTATTCTAAAAACGAGTCTTTGACACAGAGATGAATTTGGTTAGCATCTCCTCAAGGTTCGACTTTTTCTCCTGCTGGTATGGTGGTTGTTGAAAACCCGGAGGATGTTGTGGCCTTTGATTTCCTTGACCGCCCCACGAGAAATTGGGATGGTTCCTCCAACCTATATTATAAGTGTTACTATATGGGTTATTTTAGGATCTAGAGTTATTGTAACCCATATATTGGACTTGTTCCTCCTCAATACTAGGGTTGAAGGGTTGATATTCTGTGCATGCTCCTCCTCCATTCGAATCGCACCTCATCACTGGATGTACCTAAGTAGAACCACACAAACTGTCAATCTTTTTATTTAAGAGTTATACTTGGTTAGATAGCATAGTAACCGCGTCGAGGTTGAAAACACCAGCTGCTTTCGTCGCCTTTGTTCTCATAACTTGCCACTGATAGTTATTCAGTGACATTTCCTCAATAAATTCGTAAGTTGTCTCATGTGTCTTATTATTGATAGTTCCTCCAGTAGCTGCATCAATCATCTGCCGAGTAGAAGGATTCAAGCCATTATGGAACGTTTGAACCTGTAGCCAAAGCGGTAACCCATGGTGAAGGCACCTTCTCAAAAGGTCCTTGTATCTCTCCCATGCATCGTAAAGTGTTTCTAAATCCATCTGCACAAAAAAAGAGATATCATTACATAATTTGGCTGTTTTAGTCGGTGGAAAATATTTTAATAAAAAATTTTCGGTCATTTGTTCCCAAGTAGTGACTGACCATCATGGTAACGAGTTTAACCATTGTTTAGCCTTATTCCTTAACAAAAAGGGAAACAATCGAAGGCGAATAGAGTCATAAAAAGCGTTGGGATCCTCGTCCTGCCAACCATCAAACTGAACAAACTGTTGTATCATTTGAATTGTGTTAGGTTTCAGTTCAAAAATATTTGCAGCAATAGTAGGTCTAACTATACATGACTCAATTCCTGTTAAATTAGGTTTAGCATAATCATACATAGTGCGCGGAGTAGTATTTTGATTAACAGCAATTGCAGGAGCAGCAGATTTTCTTGGTTTTCAGCCATCTCCTCAGTTGTAGTTTGAATATTGTCCTCTTGCTCATTCTTTGTGTATCTTAAGCTTCGCCTTATTTCCCTTTGGTTTCTGCGAACTGTGCGATCGATCTCACTATCAAAAAGTAATGGTCCTGATGGGTTTCTTCTAGTCATAAACTATAAGACCCTGCCAGAAAAAGGGAAAAAGAAGAATTAGTAATAAAAACTAGAATAAAATTTAAATTGCAGTAAAAGTAAATGGCTAAAGTAATAAAAATCGAGTGTTCCTAATATCTTAGTTCCCCGACAACGACGCCAAAAACTTGATACGTGATATTCGTGATAGGTTTTAAATATTTATAATGAATCATTCTTGAAACTAACTATTATCACGATGAAGGCAAGTGTACCTATCGAACAGTAGTATAGCTTTAGCAAGATCGGATTGTCGAACCCAAAGGAACTAAAAGTATTAGTAATGACTGTCTTTTTATTATCTAGCCTAAGAATAATGGGGTTTGCTTTAACTAACTAATTAACTAGATTAAGAGTTTACAGAAAATAGAATTAGGGAATTACTTTTGGAAAAACGATTGAATTAAGACAATACCTAAGGAAAAATCCACCTAGACTTTACTTGTAATTTGTCTTTGAATCAGACGATTTATTCGTTTGACTTGATCCGTAGAAATCCCTAAGTTATATTATTATCCCCCTCCAGACTAACAACGTCTAACCCTAAGTTGAATAATTGAAATCTCTTTCCAATTAACTCCCTAAGGTTGCATTAACTTGATCTATGGATCCCCTTATTAGGTTTCACCCTAATCCGGAAAAATCTTGTCACCCTATCTCTAAGTGTGCAATCAACTCTGATTAATTATGACAAATGTACTCTTAGACAGGGTCTATTCCTCCTCTAAATAAGAGCTTAACTTGAATCAATATCCTGGAATATCAAAACAAGAATTAAGAACACATAATTAAGAACAAGTCAAATAATTATCATACAATTCAGATAATAATAACAAGATTTGTCTTAGGTTTCATTCCCCTTAATTATTTAGGGGTTTTAGTTCATAACTAAAAAGGTAAACATCTCAGAAGAATAATTAATACAAAACATAAAGAAAAACCCAAAACTCCTAAAGGGAAATTGAGGGGAGATCTTCAGTCTTGATGATGAATCTGGCTTCTGAGATGGAACAATTGGCTTTCCTTGAGCATTCATTGCTTCCTCTTCTAGGGCCCCCTTTTCCTCCTCCTGTAGGGTGTATTTATAGGCTTTAGAATGCCTAAGAACCCTCAAAATTGGCCTTTTTCCGAATTGGACTCAATTTGGGCTTGACAGGGACACGCCCGTATGACACGCCCGTGTGCGATTACTTCAGGCCGTGGTCAAGCCTGTTAACTAGGCATGGGCGTGTGGTCCACTCGTGTGAGTCGTGCTTCGATTCTGCCAAATTGACACGGCCGTGTGGTCTGCCCGTGTGAGGAGGTCCAGGCCGGGTTGATTTCGTACGTTGGCCCATTTTCTCCATTTTTGGCCCGTTTCTCGTTCCTTTCACTCTCTTATGCTCACCTAAGTATAAAATATGAAATTAAGGCATTAGGAGCATCGAATGAGCCAAATCTAAGAAAAAATCATCCATAAAATGTGCTAAGCATGGGATAGAAATATGTATAAATTACGGTTTATCAACCCTTTAAATACCTAAGGGGAATGAAACCTAAGACGGATCTTGTTATTATTATCTGAATTGTATGATAAATATTTGACTTGTTCTTAATTATGTGTTCTTAATTCTTGTTTTAATATTCCAGGATATTGATTCAAGTTAATGCGCTTATTCAGAGGAGCAAAAGTCCCTGTCTAAGAGTAAATTTGTCGTAATTAAGCAGAGTTGATTGCACGCCTAGAGATAAGGTGACAAGATTTTGTCGAATTAGGGTGAAACCTAATAAGGGAGTCCATAGATCGAGTTAATGAAACACTAGGGTGTTAATTAGAAAGATATATCAATTAATCAACCTAAGGTTAGATGTTATTAGTCTCGAAAGAGATAATAATATAATTTAGGGATTTCTACGGATCAGGTCAAATGGATAAATTGTCTGATTCAGAGTCAAATAACAAGTGAAGTCTAGGTGGATTTTTCCTTGGGTATTGTCTTAATCAATCGAGTTTTCCCAAAAAAATTCCCCAAATTTCTCTCTGTGCATCCTTAGTTTAGTTAATTAATTTAGATAAAAAATCCCTTAATTTTTAGGCTAGATACTAAAAAAAAAAGTAATTACCAGTACTCTTGGTTCCTTTGGGTTCGACAATTACTAAGTTATATTATTATCTCTCTCGAGACTAACAACGTCTAACCCTAGGTTGAATAATTGAAATCTCTTTCTAATTAACTTCCTAGGGTTGCATTAACTCGATCTATGGATCCCCTTATTAGGTTTCACCCTAATCCGGTAAAGTCTTGTCACCCTATGTCTAGGCGTGCAATCAACTCCGCTTAATTATGACAAATGTACTCTTAAACAAGGTCTATTCCTCATTTGAATAAGAGCTTATCTTAAATCGGTATCCTGGGATATCAAAACCAGAATTAAGAACACATAATTAAGAAAAAGTCAAATATTTATCATACAATTCAGAAAATAATAACAAGATTCGTCTTAGGTTACATTCCCCTTAGTGTAAAAAATGAAATTAAAGCATTAGGAGCATCGAATTCACCAACTCTAATGGAAAATCATCCATAAAATGCGTTAAACATGGGGTAAAAATATGTATAAATTACGGTTTATCACTGACCAACAAATTGATAGATCCAAGGAGTTTTACGATTCCTTGTTTAATTGGTACCTTAAATGTTAAAAATGCTTTGGCTGATTTAGGGGCTAGTATTAATGTCATGCCCACAAAATGTTTAAACAACAAGGTCTTGGGAAACCCAAACAATCTAGGATGAGTATTCAGTTAGCCGATAAAACCATCAGATTTCCTAGAGGTATTATTGAATATGTACTTGTAAAAATTGATGAATTTATATTCCCAATCGATTTTGTTGTTCTAGACATAGAAGGGGGTAGTGACGCACGGCCATGTCGTACGGCCGTGGCGTTTTATCGCAGCTCGTGTTTAGGGGAATCTTTGCCTTGTTTTCACACGACCCTAAGCACGCCCGTGCTCGTGGCCGTGTTCCTGTGGAAAACCTGTATTCAAGAGCTCCGTTAGTAAGTTAGATGTTGAAGACTAAATTTTTAAAGAAGTTAATCCAGTTAGTGCTCGATTTGCCTCCTGAAAAGCGGTTATTTATAGTCTAAGCTTGACTTACCTCTCCGTTGAATAATCATGGTGGTTTGAGGAGTTTATACTCCTCATTCCTGTCATCATTCTCATCAAAATAAGGTTTTAAACGAGTGTTGTTTACCTTAAAAGTGCTGAACTTGGGGTGCCTTACCTCGACCATATCGAATGGAAAGATACTAAGTACCGTAAGAGGGATTTCTTCATTCGGTGTGGTAGTGACAATGTGGGGATCTGCGGCATCTAATAAGACTCTATCTCCAATCTTAAGTTGATTGGGAAAGGTATTGAGCTCGTTCTGTTGTAGATTCAGTTTGTCGGGTGTTCTTGGGTTATGCGTCCGCCATTCATCGAGTTCCTCGATTTGTAATCTTCGATCTTCATGATCAGGTCCTCTATTATTGCTTGAGAATGACTCGTGTGCTTCTTTCAAACTCATTTCCTGTAAAGTAGGTTGTACCATATTGTCAGTTCTAGGAGAATGGGTTAAACGATCACCTTCAATTCCCGATGTGTTACCAGAATTGCGAGCTTGAAGGGTGATTGTTTCCTCTCCCACACGGAGTGTGAGTTCACCTATGCCAACATCAATAATTGTTTTAGTAGTTGCGAAAAAGGGTTTTCGCAGAATTAAAGAAGTGTTGCTATCCTCCTCTATATCTAGAATAATAAAGTCAACGGGAAATATAAATTTATCGATTTTAACTAGTACATCTTCAATAATACCCCTAGGGAACCTTATAGTTTTATCTGCTAATTGAATGCTCATCCTATTTTGTTTGGGTTTCCCGAGACCTAATTGCTTAAATATTTTGTAGGGCATGACGTTAATACTAGCCTCTAAATCAGCTAATGCATTATTAACATCTAAACTACCAATTAAGCAAGGAATTGTAAAACTCTCTGGATCTTTTAGTTTGTTCGGTAGTCTATTTTGGAGAATAGCTGAGCAAACTGCGTTTAGCTCCACGTACGACGTCTCGTCCAACTTCCGTTTATTTTATAAAATTTCCTTTAAAAATTTCATTGCGTTTGGCATCTGCTATAGGGCTTTAATAAACGGTAAGTTAATATGTAATTTTTTTAAGAGTTTAAGGAATTTACCAAATTGTTCATCTGAGCGGTCTTTCCTTGTTGCGTTGGCGTATGGCACACGAGGTTTATATTTGACATTCATTGATTTGTTTTTATTATGACCTACCTCACCTTGACCTTTGCTCACCACAGTTTCTTGCCTTGGTTCTGCCTCGGGCTCAATGAATCATTCTTTATCTTGACATTAATTGCGTTGAGCTGTTCCCTTGGGTTGGGTTCAGTATTACTTGGCAAGCTACCTTGTGGTCGTTCGGAGATTAGTTTGGACAACTGGCCTATCTGAGTTTCGAGCCCTTGGATCTACGCTTGTTGATTTTTAAGTGTTGTCTCGGTGCTCTGAAAACGAGTTTTTGACACCGAAATAAACTTTGAGAGCATCTTTTCAAGGTTTGATTTATTTTCCTATTGGTAGGGTGGTTGTTGGTAGCCTAGAGGTGGCTGTGGTCTTTGATTTCCTTGACCGCTCCACGAGAAATTGGGGTGGTTCCTCCAACCTGCATTGTAAGTGTTACTATATGGATTGTTTTGAGGTTGAGGATTATTACCCATGTAGTTTAATTGCTCGTTATCCATGTTGTGGCCATAGGGTTGGTATTCCGAATGGCTTGTTCCACCTCCACTTACTTCGTACTGTATCACTGGGTGAACCTGTGAAGAACTCAGAAAACCATCAATCCTTTTATTTAAGAGTTCTACCTGATTAGAGAGCATGGTGACCGAATCGACGTTATAAACATCGGCTGTTTTCGTTGGCTTTGTCCTCATGACTTGCCACTGATAGTTATTCAGTGACATCTCCTCTATAAACTCATAGACATCTTCAGGTGTTTTATTATTGATGGTTCCACCAGAAGCTACGTCA
This sequence comes from Gossypium hirsutum, assembly GCF_007990345.1. Lineage (NCBI taxonomy): Eukaryota > Viridiplantae > Streptophyta > Magnoliopsida > Malvales > Malvaceae > Gossypium > Gossypium hirsutum. The sequence continues at coordinate 83,635,502 of NC_053435.1, forward strand.
ACCATTTGTCGAGTCGAAGGATTCCGACCATTATGGAACGTTTGAACCTGTAGCCAAAACGGTAACCCATGGTGAGGGCACCTTCTCAAAAGGTCCTTGTATCTCTCCCATGCATCGTAGAGTGTTTCTAAATCCATCTGCACAAAAGAAGAGATATCATTACGCAATTTAGCCGTTTTAGCTGGTGGAAAATATTTTAGTAAAAATTTTTCGGTCATTTGTTCCCAAGTAGTAATTGACCCTCGTGGTAACGAGTTCAACCACTGTTTAGCTTTGTTCCTCAATGAAAAAGGTAATAACCAAAGACGAATGGCATCATCAGAGACACCATTAATTTTAAATGTATCGCATAGTTCTAAGAAGTTGGCTAAATGAGTATTGGGATCCTCATCCTGCAAACCATCAAACCGAACAAATCGTTGTATCATTTGAATAGTATTAGGTTTTAATTCAAAAGTATTTGCAGCTACAGCAGGTCTAATTACACTCGATTCAATTTCTGTTAAAGAAGGTTTAGCATAATCATACGTAGTGCGTGGTGCAGGATTTTGATTAACCGCAATTGAAGGAGGTACCTGATTGCCTTGGTTTTCAGCCATCTCTAAGGTTGGGGGTTGAGTATCGTCTTCTTGCTTGTTCTCTGTGTATCTAAAGCTTCGCATTATTTTTCTTTGATTTCTGTGAACTGTACAATCAATTTCTTCGTCAAAAAGTAATGGTCCTGACGGATTTCTTCTAGTCATAAACTATAAAAAACCTGCCAAGAGAAGGAAAAAGTAAATTAATAAATAATAATAAATTAAAGTGCACGAAAAATAAATGGCTAAAGTAATAAAAATTGAGTGTTCCTAATATTTCAGTTCCCTGGTAACGGCGCCAAAAACTTGATCGCGTGATTTCGTGATAGCTTTTAAATATTTATAATTACTCGTTCTTGAATTAACAATTATCGCGATGTAGGCAAGTGTACCTATCGAACAGTAGTATAGTTTTAGCAAGACCGGATTGTCGAACCCAAAGGAACTAAAAGTACTAGTAATGACTGTCTTTTTATTATCTAGCCTAAAAATAAAGAGGCTTTTGTTTTAACTAACTAATAATCTAAACTAAGAACGCACAGAGAATGGAATTGTGGAATGGCTTTTAGAAAAATCAATTGAATGAAGACAATACCTAAGGAAAAATCCACCTAGACTATACTTGTTATTCTGGCTCCGAATCAGACGATTTATTCATTTAACTTGTTCCGTAGAGATCCCTAAGTTATGTTATTATCCCTAATCAAGACTAATAACGTTTAATCCTTAGATTGAATAACCGAGACTTTTCTCTAATTAACACTCTAGGGTTGCATTAACTCGATCTATGGATCCCCTTATTAGGTTTCACCCTAATCCGGTAAAATCTTGTCACCCTATGTCTAGGCGCGCAATCAACTCCGCTTAATTATGACAAATGTACTCTTAAACAGGGTCTATTCCTCATCTGAATAAGAGCTTATCTTGAATCGGTATCCTGGGATATCAAAACAAGAATCAAGAACACATAATTAAGAACAAGTCAAATATTTATCATACAATTCAGAAAATAATAACAAGATTCGTCTTAGGTTACATTCCCTTAGGTATTTAGAGGATTTAGTTCATAACTAAATAAGAAAACATCTCAGAATAATAAAGAATACAAAACATAAAGAAAACCCAAAACTCCTGAAGGGAAATTAAGGAGAGATATTCAGTCTTGATGATGAATCCGACTTCTGAGATGAATCAATCAGCTTTCTTGGAGTAATTCCTTACCCCCTACTCTGTCCTCCATTTTTTTCCTTCTCGAGGGTGTATTTATAAGCTTTGGAATGCCTAAAAGCCCTCAAAATTAGCCTTTTCCGAATTGGACTCAACTTGGACTTGGCAGGGACACGCCCGTATGACATGCCCGTGTGCGATTACTTCAGGCCGTGCTCGAGCCTGCCAAATTGACACGGCCGTGTGTTCTGCTCGTGTGAGGAGGTCCAGGCCATGTTGATTTGGTACTTTGGCCTATTTTCCCCGTTTTTGGCCCGTTTCTAGTTCCTTTTGCTCTCCTATGCTCTCCTAAGGGTAAAACATGAAATTAAAGCATTAGGAGCATCGAATTCACCAATTCTAATAGAAAATCATCCATAAAATGCGTTAAACATTGGGTAAAAATATGTATAAATTATGGTTTATCACTGACCAACAAATTGAAAGATCCAAGGAGTTTTACAATTCCTTTTTTAATTGGTAGCTTAAATGTTTAAAATGCTTTGGCTGATTTAGGGGCTAGTATTAATGTCATGCCCTACAAAATGTTTAAACAACTAGGTCTTGAAAAACCCAAACAAACTAGGATGAGTATTCAGTTAGCTGATAAAACTATCAGATTTCCTACAGGTATCATTGAAGATGTACTTGTAAAAATTGATGAATTTATATTCCTAATCGATTTTGTTGTTCTAGACATAGAAGATGGTAGTGACGCACCTCTAACTCTAGGAAGGCCCTTTTTATCAACTGTTAGAACCATTATTGATGTTGGTATAGGTGAACTCATACTTCGTGTGGGTGATGACTCAATTACTCTTCAAGCTCGTAATCCTTTTAATACTGACCATGTAGTGCAACCTTCTTTACAGGAAACACGTTCGAAGAGCACACATGAGCCTTGTTCAAGTAACAACAAAGAACCCATCTATGAAGAACGAAGGCTGCAAATCGAGGAACTAGATGAATGGTGAACACATAAACCAAGGACATACAATAAACCAAAGCCACGCCATGACGACCTCAATATTTCACCAAATCAACTTAAGGTTGGAGACAAAGTACTACTAGATGTAGTAGACCCTCGTATTGCCACTCTTGAACCTAACGGAGCAATCCATCATACGGTACTCAGCATTTTTCCATACGGTACAGTCAAGGTAATTCATCCCAAATTCAACACTTTTAAGGTAAATAGTACCTTTCTAAAACCTTACTTTGATGAAATTGATAGCAAGAACGAGGAGTGTAAACTCCTCGCACCACCACGACCATGCAAAAAGGAGGTAAGTCGAGCTTAGACTCTAAATAAGCACTTCTCGAGAGGCAACCCAAGCACTAACAGTATGGATTTCTTTAAAATTTTAGTTTTTAACATCTAATCACTAACTGAGTCCTTGAAACACAGGTTTAATAATCCACACGGCCAGGCAAATGGACGTACCCTATGCTGTGCTCACACCATGTGTGGAGACACGACCGTGTGAAAATAGGGCAAAATTTTTCCCCAACACGAGATGCGGTAAGTTGCCACGGCCGTGCAACATGGCCGTGGGCGAGTTTGTCAAAACAAAACGGGCGTGCGACACGCCCGTGTCTAGAGCCGTGCAACACGGCCGTGTGCACAGACATGTCCAAAAGACACGGGTATGGGACAAGTTTTAGACGGGCCCGAATTTGAAAATCACAATAAACACGAGCTGAAATAAGGGCACACAGGTGTGCCCCACGACCGTGTGCCCAAAATCTATATAAACCCCTCACTATTCATCATCGCCTTCCCCAAAATCCCTAACCCTAGCTGCGCAACTCTTGCCTACGCCTTCCTGCCACGCTCGTGCGCCAACCACAACACCATCATCGACGACCTAAGCTCCTTCATCTACCAAGCTCTTACGTTTGTTCATTCTTTTCTCTTCATTTTGTTTACTAATTTGTTTTTTTTCTTATTTTATTTGACTGTTTTCATAGTTATAATGATAGTTCTTTGCCATTTTTTATGATACATTCATTCATTATCATTCCCATATGCATTCATCCACTAGTTATTTCCTTCAACATCATTCTCGTCTTTGTATTCATAATAATGATTTGATATATCTATTAGGACTTGGATTGTTTTTCAGTAGATTTTTCATTTAGTCAAAAAACCCCTATGAAGTAGTGTTATTTAGTTTTAACATACTTGCATGCCTTTCCATTCGTGGGGATTATTCTTATAACTTCATGTTTTCATAGCATATACCATGTCAAACCCACAGGGTAAGAAAACCGTTGTCCTTACCTTGAAGAAGAGGAAAGGAGCAGCGTCATCCTCGGGCTCTACAAAAGAGATCAAGCACCCCTATATTCAGTTTCCCTTAGGACCCCAGGAAGAACTCTTTTAGATACTTTGGGCCCGACCTTTAGTTGTGGGCCACTGTATTGACTGGGCCTCACTTGAACAAGTCTAACTGGTTGACGCGGTCAGAGCCCTTCTGTCGACTGATCCATGGGAGCTCTTCTTTGGGATCATCGAGCTGACGTACCTCGAGCTTACCCTGGAACTCTGTTCGACCTTTCACTTCCAAACCGTTATGACAGATTTTGATGATCCAGGAACCGTCTAGTTCTGCCTTGGTGTTTTGGTTCACCAATTGAGCGTACCTGTGGAATCGCACTGGGACTGTACACGGAGGAGTTCATGGACGACAACGAACTCCACACCTTCCATCGACATGTCCACTATTCTCCTTCGAAGCGTTGGAGTGCCTTAATCCCTGACTCGGCCATCTATGATCCTAGCCGCTCTAAGGTATCAGCTCTTTCCCCATCTCTACGGTACCTACACGCCATCTTGGCCCACACTCTGACAGGACTGTGAGAGAGCACCGGCATCCTCAACACTCACAACGCCTATTTCTTGTGGAGCATGGTGAACGGGCATGTCTTCGACCTTGCCTATTTTATTGCCCTCGCCATTCGCCATTAGACGGAGTAGAATAGGAGACGACTCGTCTTCATTAGCCCCTATGTGACTAGACTGTCACGGTACTTTGGGCTCCTCAACATAGCAGCACAATCATCCTCCCTCACCCTCATCGGCCGGATGTCCCCACAGGGCATCTTGAGTATGCTACATATGAGGATGATTGAGAAATGACGTGGAACCTACCCTCCTCAGTACCGCCTCGTCTAGTCCACCGAAGAGGAGGACCCAGAGGACATTACTGATGATGTCCCTCCACGTCATGAGGATCAACCGTCTCAGCCACCACCCATCCATCGTCTAGTTCATGCGGCAGCTTCATACTTTGACATTTCTGAGTTCCTTACTCAATTTGAGTAGCGGTGTTTTTAGCGCTTTGATCACATTGATGCTACTCTTCATCAGATTTGTTAGCACCTTCACATCTTATCGCCACCACCACCTCGCGAACCATCCAATGATGACGATGTTTAAAGACTTTTTATTTTTTATATTTATTTTCACTTTTATCTTTATTTATCTTCTTAAAGTACTTTTTATTTTATTTTCCTTTACTACTATTTCATTTTAGGTTTTATAATTTTTATTGAACAATTTATAGTTCCGGCTATTTCATTACGAGTAATTATGCTTCTCTATATTTCCTAAAGAGTTCTTGATGTTATCACAGTTATAAAGAGCTCCAAAGCTCATCATCACTTAAAAACTCGAAACTTCACTGGAAAAGGTTCTCCACGACTGCCATGTCCTGGCCGACCACCACGATAACCTCTTCGCTGGACACTGTGGTTGTGGAACCCAACCTCTACCCCCACCGGAGTATCCTCATCCAATCTTATCATTGCCTTGGCCGATTATTCTCCATACCTCCAATTCAAGGAGCCCATTCATCATTCAGGAAGTTTCACTTCTCTCCCTATCTTATGATCTTATATCTATATTGTTGTAGACCTATTTTGGTACATTGAGGACAACGTACATCTTAAGTGTAGAGGGATTGATAAACCGTAATTTATACATATTTTTACCCCATGCTTAATACATTTTATGGATGATTTTTCCTTAGAATTGGTGAATTCGATGCCCCTAATGCCTTAATTTCATGTTTTATACTTAGGTGAGCATAGGAGAGCGAAAGAAACGAGAAACGGGCCAAAAACGGAGAAAATGGGCCAACGTATGAAATCAATACGGCCTGGACTTCCTCACACGGGCAGACCACACGACCGTGTCAATTTGGCAGAATCGAAGCAAGACTCACACGGGTAGAACACACGCTCGTGCCATTGTAACAGGCTCGAGCATGGCCTGAAGTAATCGCACACGGGCGTGTCACACAAGCGTGTCCCTGTCGAGCCCAAGTTGAGTCCAATTCGAAAAAGGCCAATTTTGAGGGTTCTTAGGCATTTCAAAACCTATAAATACACCCTAAAGGAGGAGAAAAAGAGGGGGCACAGGGAAGAAGGAAGGAATTACTCGAAGAAAGCCGATTGATCCATCTCAGAAGTCAGATTCATCATCAAGACTGAAGATCTCCCCTCAATTTCCCTTCAGGAGTTTTGGGTTTTCTTTATGTTTTGTATTCATTACTCTTCTGAGATGTTTTCCTTTTTAGTTATGAACTAAATCCCCTAAATACCTAAAGGGAATCAAACCTAAGACAAATCTTGTTATTATTTCCTGAATTGTATGACAAATATTTGACTTGTTCTTAATTATGTGTTCTTAATTCTTGTTTTGATATTCCAAGATATTGATTCAAGTTAAGCTCTTATTCAGATGAGGAATAGACCCTGTCTAAGAGTACAATTGTCATAATTAAGTGGAGTTGATTGCACGTCTAGAGATAAGGTGACAAGATTTTGTCGGATTAGGGTGAAACCTAATAAGGGGATCCATAGGTCGAGTTAATGCAACCCTAGGAAGTTAATTAGAAAGAGATTTCAATTATTCAACCTAGGGTTAGATGTTGTTAGTCTCGAGAGAGATAATAATATAACTTAGTGATTTCTACGGATCAAGTCAAATGAATAAATCGTCTGATTCAGAGTCAGAATAACAAGTGAAGTCTAGGTGGATTTTTCCTTAGGTATTGTCTTACTTCAATCGTTTTCCAAAAGTAATTCTCCAATTCTCTTTCCTGTGAATTCTTAGTTTTGTTAATTAGTTAGTTAAAACAAACCCCATTATTCTTAAGCTAAATAATAAAAAGACAGTCATTACTAGTACTTTAGTTCCTTTGGGTTTGACAATCCAGTCTTGCTAAAACTATACTACTGTTTGATAGGTACACTTGCCTACATCATGATAATAGTTAGTTTTAAGAATGATTAATTATAAATTTATAAAACTTTTCACACAAAATCACGATCAAGTTTTTGGTGTCGTTGCCAGGGAACTAAGATATTAGGAACACTCAATTTTTATTACTTTAGCCATTTATTTTTCTTGCAAGTTAATTTTATTTTATTTTTATTATTATTTACTAATTTACTGTTTCTTTCTCTTGGCAGGTTTTTATAGTTTATGACTAGAATAAACCCGTCAGGACCACTACTTTTTAACGAAAAAATCGATCACACAGCTCGCAGAAACCAAAGAGAAATAAGGTGAAGCCTAAGATACATAGAGGAAGAGCAAGAGGATGATATCTCAACTACGACCGAGGAGATGACTAAAAATCAAGACAATCAGCTACCTCTTGCGATACCCGCTGAACTAGCAAATCAGAAGCCTGTTCCTCGTACTATGTCTGATTATGCTAAACCTACTTTGATAGGAACTGAGTCAAGTATAGTAAGGCCTGCTATTGCTGCGAATAATTTTGAACTCAAACCTAACACTATTCAAATGATACAGCAATTTGTTCAGTTTGATGGTTTGCAGGATGAGGATCCAAACACTCACTTGGCAAATTTCTTAGAATTCTGCGATACATTTAAAATTAATGGCATTTCTGACGATGCCATTCATCTTCGGTTATTCCCTTTTTCATTGAGGAACAAAGATAAATAGTGGTTGAACTCGTTACCACGAGGGTCGATTACTACTTGGGAACAAATGACCAAAAATTATTTATTAAAATATTTCCCGCCGGCTAAAACGGCCAAATTACGTAATGATATCCCTTCGTTTGTGCAGATGAACTTAGAAACTTTTTACGATGCATGGGAGAGATACAAGGACCTACTGCAAAGGTGTCCTCACCATGGATTACCTCTATGGTTGCAAGTTCAAAAATTCTACAATGGTGTGAACCCCTCGACAAGACAGATGATTGATGCAGCAGCCGGGGGAACCATCAACAACAAAACACCTGAAGAGGCTTACTAATTTATTGAAGATATGTCACTGAATAACTATCAGTGGCAAGTCATGAGGACTAAGCCAACTAAAACAACAGGTGTTTATAACATCGATTTGGTTACTATGCTATCAGACCAGGTAGAACTTCTAAATAAAAAGATTGATGGTTTACTTGGTTCTTCGCAGGTTCATCGAGTAATACACTGTGAAGTCAGTGGAGATGGATCAAGCAATTCACAATATCAATTCTATGGCCACAACATGGAGAACGAACAATTAAATTACATGGGTAATAATCCTTGATCTCAAAATAATCCTTATAGCAATACTTATAATGCAAGTTGGACGAACTATCCAAATTTCCCCTGGGGTGGTCAAGGGAATCAAAGACCATAGAATCATCCGGGTTTTCAACAACCACCTTATCAACAGGAAAAGAAACCTAACCTTTAAGAGATGCTATCTAAATTTATCTCGGTGTCAGAAACTTGTTTCCACAACACCGAGACAGCACTTAAAAATCAACAAGCGTCGATCCAAGGGCTCGAAACTCAGATAGGCCAGTTGTCAAAACTAATCTCCGAACGACCACAAGGTACCTTGCCAAGTAATACTGAACCCAAGGGAACAGCTCAACTCAATTAATGTTCAAGATAAATAATGATTCATTGAGCCTGAGCCAGAACCGAGGCAAAAAACTGTGGCGAGCAGAGGTCAAAGTGAGGTAGGTCATAATAAAAACAAATCAGTGAATGTCGAATATAAACCTCGTGTGTCATACCCCAGCGCGACAAGGAAAGACTGCTCAGATGAACAATTTGGTAAATTCCTTAAACTCTTAAAAAAATACACATTAACTTACCGTTTATTGAAGCTCTATCACAGATGCCAAACGCAATGAAATTTTTAAAGGAGCTTTTAGCAAAGAAGCGGAAGTTGGACGAGGCGTCGCATGTGGAGCTAAACGTAGTTTGTTCAGCTATTCTGTAGAATAAGCTACCCAACAAACTAAAAGATCTAGGGAGTTTTAAAATTCCTTGCTTAATTGGTAGTTTAGATGTTACTAATGCATTAGCTGATTTAGGGGCTAGTATTAACGTCATACCCTACAAAATGTTCAAACAATTAGGTCTTGGGAAACCCAAACAGACTAGGATGAGCATTCAATTAGCAGATAAAACTATAAGATTTCCTAGGGGTATTATTGAATATGTGCCAGTTAAAATCGATAAATTTATAGTTCCAGTTGACTTCATTGTTCTAGACATAGAGGAGGATAGCAACACTCCTTTGATTTTAGCAAGGCCCTTTTTAGCAACTGCAAAAATGATTATTGATGTTGGCACGGTGAGCTCACACTTCGTGTGGGAGACGAAACAATCACCCTTCAAGCTCGCAATTCTGACAACACATCAGAAATTGAAGGTGATCGCTAAACCATTCTATTGAAACTGACAATATGGTGCAACCTACTTTGCAGGAAATGAGTCTGAAGGAAGTACATGAGCCATTCTCACACAATAGTAGAGGACCTATTCATGAAGATCGAATGCTACAAATCGAGAAGCTAGATGAATGGCAGACGCATAGAGAACCAACGATAAACCAAAACTACGCCAGAATGAGCTCAATACCTTCCCAAATCAACTTAAGGTTGGAGATAAAGTTTCATTAGATGCCGCAGATCCTCATATTATCACTACCAAACCGAATAAAAAAATCCCTCTTACGGTACTTGGCATTTTCTCATTCGGTACAATCGAGGTAAGTCATCCCAAGTTCGACACTTTTAAGGTAAACAACACTCGTCTAAAACCTTATTTTGATGAGAATGATTGTAGGAATGAGGAGTATAAACTCCTCGAACCACCATGACCATTCAATGGAGAGGTAAGTCGAGCTTAGACTATAAATAAGCGCTTCTTGGAAGGCAACCCTAGCACTAACTATATTTACTTCTTTAAATTTTAGTATTTAACACCTAACTTACTAACAAAGCTCTTGAATACAGGTTTACCACACAGACACGGCCAAGCACACGGGCGTCCCTTAGGCCATGTGGAAACAGGGCAAAGATTTTCCCCAGCAAGGGCTACGATAAATAGCCATGGCCGTGCGACATGGCTATGGGCGAACTCGCCAAAACAACATGGTCGTGCGACACACCCATGTTTTGAAATTATGGGAGAACCTGTCAATTTAACACGGGCGTACAGATTCATACACGGGCATTGAAGAAGTAACGGGAAATGACACGGCCGTGCAACATGGCCGTGTACACCAATGCGCCTAATTTCAAACATTACGAAACGCACAAGCTGAGCTTAGAGCACACGGGTGTGCCCTACGGCCGTGTGCCCCCATTTCTGTATAAACACCTATTATTTATTTTATTTTATTTTTATCTCTATATTTTGAAATTATTTTTTTATTTTATTTTATTTCTTTTTAATACTATTTTATTCTAAGTTTTTGCAACTTTTATTCTTCGGTTATTTTATTACGCGTAATTATGCTTCAGTATAGCGCCTAAAAAGTTCCTGATTTTATCACAGTTATAAATAGCTTTTCAGCTCATCATCACATGGGAACTAAAAACTCCACCGGGAAAGTTTCTTCACGACTGCCATGTCCTGCTCGACCAAGACCATAGCCAACTTCAGATATAATATTCTTTTGGCGTATGACTTATGGACTAATGAACCTCTACCACCGCCGGAGTATCCTCCTCCACCCTCACGCCGATTATTCTCCAAAAAATCCAGTTCAAGGAAATTCATTCATCCCTCAGGAAGTTTAACTTCTCCCCCTATCTTATTTTCTTTTATATATATATATATCTTTGTACATTGAGGGCAATGTACATCTTTAGTGTGGGGGGTATTCATTTCACTATCAGAAAAATCCCTGAATGATTGCCTTGTTCTCTTGAAAGCTCTCATATCATGTTTAGGATAAATTTTGATTGATTTATGACTTTTATTGATATATCTTGAACTAAAACAAAGGCATTTATGAATTGATTGTTTAAACTTTAAGACATCAGGGAATTAAGCATGATAAGTTGATTTTTGAAGAAAAAACTTTTTGGTTGTTTCCCTAAGTTTAGGTATTATCTTGAGTTGGAATTCACAAGTTTAAACATCAAAAAGTCATAGTTTTTGTGAGATCTTGAGCCTTCAGAGCATCTATTATTTCTTTCATGCTCACTTTCATTATGAGTGCATTAGTATTGAATTGTTATTCTAGAACTTGCTTGATTATGCATGTCAAGACCACACCATTTGATTTGATATGTCAAAATGAAAAAGGCACTGAGGTTTAACCCACTCACTCCACAAAAGCATACCTTCACAATTAACCCTTAGTGAACCCCATTGAGCCTAACAACCCATTCATTGATGTACCCTCAATATTAACCCATAACTCATTATTGTTGAAATCCGATAAATTAATTTGATCCCTATTTTTGTCGAGATTTGAGTTGGAATAGTTGCTTAGCTATGTTTTATTCTATTTTGTAAAAAAAAGAATACATGTATACATCTTAGTAGTAGTGATCTTCTGAGCTAAAGAGTTAAATTTCATATTCTGGAAAAAAAGCTCTGTTGTACGCAATTGATGACTAGCCATTTCTCTAGCTAGGAAATTCTTCAATTTAATCTCGATTCTAACATTTTCTTTTAGCTTGTGACCACACCCTCTAACTAAAGCCACATTACAACCCTCTAAAGACCTTTTGACTGATGTTTCATCTCAATTTATAGTGGTGGAGATTTGATTTTCATGCAAGCCTATGGTAATGACTTTTCATTATTAACTATTGAGTGATTCATTTATTATCCTTAAACACCTCGAGTGATTTAAGTGAATCCTTAATGAGGATGTGAAACTCTGTGACATTTTGAATCAAAGGTAATTACTTAGACGAGAGGAAGGCACCTATGTTTTCATGATAAAATACTCAATTTGGAATGTTTGAAACTTTGATGTTCTTTCAGTTGAATTTTCAATGTATGATTACCTATAGATTATTTTGAGATATTAACGATAGAAATTATAAGTTAAGAAGAATTTATTTTGATTATGAGTTGAGAATTTTGCTTGAGGACAAGCAAATACTTAAGTGTGGGGGTATTTGATAAACCATAATTTATACATATTTTTACCCCATGCTTAATATATTTTATGGATGATTTTTCCTTAGAATTGGTGAATTTGATGCTCCTAATGCCTTAATTTCATGTTTTATACTTACGTGAGCATAGAAGAGCGAAAGGAACGAGAAACGGGCCAAAAACAGAGAAAATGGGCTAACGTACGAAATCAACACGGCCTGGCCTTCCTCACACGGGAAGACCACACGGCCGTGTCAATTTGGCAGAATCGAAGCACGACTCACACGGGTAGAACACACACCCGTGGCATTCTAACAGGCTCGAGCACGGCCTGAAGTAATCGCACACGAGCGTGTCACACGGGGCATGTCCCTGTCGAGCCCAAATTGAGTCCAATTCGGAAAAGGCCAATTTTGAGGGTTCTTAGGCATTCCAAAGCCTATAAATACACCCTAAAGGAGGAGAAAAAGAGGGGGCACAGGGAAGAAGGAAGGAATTACTCGAAGAAAGCCGATTGATCCATCTCAGAAGTCAGATTCATCATCAAGACTGAAGATCTCCCCTCAATTTCCCTTCAGGAGTTTTGGGTTTTCTTTATGTTTTGTATTCATTATTCTTCTGAGATGTTTTCCTTTTTAGTTATGAAATAAATCCCTTAAATACCTAAGGGGAATGGAACCTAAGACAAATCTTGTTATTATTTTCTGAATTGTATGATAAATATTTGACTTGTTCTTAATTATGTGTTCTTAATTCTTTTTTTGATATTCCAGGATATTGATTCAAGTTAAGCTCTTATTCAGATGAGGAATAGACCCTGTCTAAGAGCACAATTGTCATAATTAAGTGGAGTTGATTGCGCGCCTAGAGACAGGGTGACAAGATTTTGTCGGATTAGGGTGAAACCTAATAAGGCGATTCATAGATCGAGTTAATGCAACCCTAGGATGTTAATTAGAAAGAGATTTCAATTATTCAACCTAGGGTTAGACGTTATTAGTCTCGAGAGAGATAATAATATAACTTAGGGATTTCTATGGATCAAGTCAAATGAATAAAAATCGTCCGATTCGGAGTCAGAATAACAAGTGAAGTCTAGATGGATTTTTCCTTAGGTATTGTCTTAATTCAATCATTTTCCAAAAGTAATTCCCCAATTCTATTTCCTGTAAATTCTTAGTTTAGTTAATTAGTTAGTTAAAACAAATCCCATTATTCTTAGGCTAAATAATAAAAAGACAGTCATTACTAGTACTTTTAGTTCCTTTGGGTTCGACAATCCGGTCTTGCTAAAACTATACTACTGTTCGATAGGTACACTTGCCTACATTGTGATAATAGTTAGTTTCAAGAACGATTAATTATAAATTTATAAAACTTATCACCCAAAATCACGATCAGTGATATTTATATCAGTATCAGAAAAATCCTTAAATTTTGTCTTATTCTCATGTGATCTTCTCATATCATTATTAGAATGAATTTGATTAATTTATGATTTTTATTGATATGCCTTGAATTAAAACATAGGCATTCATGCATTGACTATTTAAACTTTAAGGGAATTAGAGAATCAAGCATGATAAGTTGATTTTTTTTTAGAATTAAAAAATTTTTAGGTTGTTTCCCCAAGTATAGGTATTATCTTGAGTTGAAATTCACAGGTTTAACATCAAAAAGCCATAATTTTTTGTGAGATCTTGAGCCTTTAGAGCATATATTATTTCTTTCATGCTCACTTTTAGTGTTGCTTTGAGTGTGTCAATACCGAATCGTTATTCTAGAACTTGCTTGATTATGCAAGTCAAAACCACACCATTGATTTGTTATGTCGAGATGATAAAGGCACTTAGGTTTAACTCACTTACTCCATAAAAGCCTACCCTTACAATTAACCCTTAGTGAACCCCTTTGAGCCTAACAAGCCATTCATTGATTTACCCTCAATATTAACCCATAACCCATTATTGTTGAAATCCCCTAATTTGATCCCTATTTTTGTCGAGATTTGATTTAAATTAATTGCTTAACTATGTTTTATTTTTCGTTGTAATAATTAGCAAAATTCTATATTATTTTACTCATTCTAAAAAAAATGCATTCATATTAGTAGTAATTCTTTGTTTTTGAGCCTAAGTTTTTAAACTTCTTATCTCATGAAGAAAAGCTCAATTCTAGGATTTTTCTAATTAAAAATATAATTTCTCAAGTTGTTGTATTTTTCTAGTTAGGTAATTTTTCAATTCAATCTCGATTCTAACCTTCTCTTTCAACTTGTGACTACACCCCCTAACCAAAGCCATGTTACAACACTCTAAAGACCTTTTGATTGATGTATCATCTCAATACATAGTGGTGGAGATGTGATTTTCATGCAAGCCTATGGTAATAACTTTTCATATTGACTAATGAGTGCTTCATTTATTGTCCTTAAACACCTCGAGTGATTTGAGTGAATCTTTAGTGAGGAGGTTAAACTTTGTGATATTTTGAATCAAAGGTAATCACTTAGATGAGGAGAGACACTTATGTTTTCGTGAGAAAATGCTCAACTTGGAATGTTTGAAACTTTGATTTTCTTTTAGTTGAATTCTCAATGTGTTATTACTTATGTTTTATTTTGAGAGACTATTGATGAGAATTATAAGTTAAGAAGCATTTATTTTGATTGTGAGTTGAGGATTTTGCTTGAGGACAAGCAAACGCTTAAGTGTGGGGGTATTTGATAAATCATAATTTATACAAATTTTTACCTCATGCTTAGCATATTTTTTGGATGAATTATCCTTAATTTGGTGAATTTGATGCTCCTAATCCTTTAATTTCATGTTTTCTACTTAGGTGAGCATAGGAGAGTAAAAAGAGCGAGAAACGAGCTAAAAAACGGAGAGAATGGACCAACATGGGAAATCAACATGGCCTGGACTTCCTCACACGGGGAAGCCACATGGTTGTGTCCTTTTGGCAAAATCGAAGCACGACTTACATGGGTAGACCACACACCCATGCCTATGTAACAGCCTTGAACACAGATTGAAGAAATAGCACACGGGCGTGTCCCTGTCGAGCCCAAGTTTAGTTCTATTTGGAAAAGGCCACTTTTGAGAGCTTTTAGGCATTCTAAAGTCTATTTAAACACCTGAGGAGGCAATTAGAAGGGACACACGGAGTAGGAGGCAGGGAATTACTCGAAGGAAGCCGATTGATCCATCTTAGGAGCCGGATTCATCGTCAAGACTGAAGATCTCCCTTCAATTTCCTTCAGGAGTTTTGGGTTTTCTTTATGTTTTGTTATCTTTATTCTTTTCAGATGTTTTCTTTCATAATTATGAACTAAACCCCCTAAATACCTAAGGGGAATGAAACCTAAGACGGATCTTGTTATTATTATCTGAATTGTATGATAAATATTTAACTTGTTCTTAATTAAGTGTTCTTAATTCTAGTTTTAATATTTCAGGATATTGATTCAAGTTAATGCGCTTATTCAGAGGAGCAAAAGTCCCTGTCTAAGAGTAAATTTATCGTAATTAAGCGGAGTTGATTACACGCCTAGAGATAGGGTGACAAGATTTTACCAGATTAGGGTGAAACCTAATAAGTGAGTCCATAGATCGAGTTAATACAACACTAGAGTGTTAATTAGAAAGAGATTTCAACTAATCAACCTATGTTTAGATGTTATTAGTCTCGAGAGAGATAATAATATAACTTAGGGATTTCTACGGATCAGGTCAAATAAATCAAAGTCAAATAACAAGTGAAGTCTAGGTAGATTTTTTCTTGGGTATTGTCTTAATCAATCGAGATTTCCCAAAAACTTTTCCCCAATTTTCTCTCTGTGCACCCTTAGTTTAGTTAATTAATTTAGATAAACAAATCCCTTAATTTTTAGGCTAGATAATAAAATGAAAGTAATTACTAGTACTCTTAGTTCCTTTGGGTTCGACAATCCGATCTTGCTAAAGCTATACTACTGTTCGATAGGTATACTTGCCTTCATCGTGATAATAGTTAGTTTCAAGAACGATTAATTATAAATTTTTAAAACTTGTCGCGAATATCTTGTATCATCTTTCCTGAGGAACTACTGGGTTTACTTCTGAATCGGGAAGTGAAATTTGGGATTAAGCTTCTTCTTGGCATAGCTCTAGTGTCTATCGCCCCTTATCGAATGGCACCAAATGAGCTTATGGAGCCTAAGGCCCAACTTCAGGAGTTGTTGGACCGTGGCTTCATTCGTCTGAGTGTGTCTCCGTGGGGAGCACCAGTTCTGTTTGTTAAGAAAAAAGATAGAACCATGAGGATGTGCATAGACTATCGGCAGTTGAACAAGTTGACCATTAAGAACAAGTATCCACTTCTGAGGATCGACAACTTATTTGATCAGTTCCAAGGGGCTTCTGTATTTTTTAAGATTGATCTCCGTTCAGGGTATCACCAGTTGAAGGTTAAGGAAGTGGATGTGTATAAGACTGTATTTAGGACTCGGTATGGGCATTACGAGTTCCTAGTTATGCCTTTTGGGTTGAAGAATGTACCGGTCGTATTCATAAATCTGATGAACCTAGTATTTCAGCCTTATCTGGATCAGTTCGTCGTGGTCTTCATCGACAACATATTGGTTTATTCTAAGACTGAGGATGAGCATGACGAGCACTTTAGGGTAGTTCTTCAGATTTTGAGGGAAAAACAGCTCTATTCTAAATTTAACAAGTGCGAATTTTGGTTATAAGAGGTAACATTTTTGGGACATGTGGTTTCTGCTGAGGGGATCCATGTCGATCTTCAAAAGATTAAGGTTGTACTGGATTGGAAACAGCTAGGAGTGTGTCTGAGATCCGCAATTTTCTAGGTCTTGCGGGTTATTATCGACGGTTTGTGAAAGGTTTCTCATTGATTGCAGCGCCCTTCACTAAGCTGCTACGTAAGGGTGTTCCATTTGTCTGGACTGATGTACAGCGAGAAAGTTTCGAGAAGCTCAAGACTGTTTTAACTGAGGCTCCTGTTCTAATACAGCCTGAACCTGGCAAAGAGTTTGTGGTTTACAGTGATATGTCACATGTGGGTTTGGGTTGTGTTTTGGTACAGGATGGTAAGGTTGTGGCATATGTGTCTCATCAGCTCAAGACGCATGAGGCAAACTATCAGAGGCAGGATTTGGAATTGTCCGTTGTAGTATTTGCTTTGAAAATCTGAAGACATTATCTATATCGTGAGAGGTGTATTATCTACACTAATCACAAAAGCCTTAAGTACCTCCTGACTTAGAAGAAGTTGAATCTTAGGCAGCATAAATGGATTGAACTGCTTAAGGACTATGACCATACTATTGAGTACCATCCTAGCAAGGCTAATGTAGCTGCCAATGCATTAAACTGTAAGGTGATGACTGATCTGAGAACAATGTTCACTTGACTTAGTTTCTTCGACGATAGAAGTCTGTTGGCTGAGCTGCAGGTTAAATTGACTTGGATAGAACAGATTCGAAATAAGCAGTTAGAGGATGAACTATTAGGTCTTCGATTCCTTCAGGTTGAGAGTGGCAGCACCACGGTCTTTGGGCTGAATAATGATGGGGTACTCTGTTTTCATGATCGGATTTGCGTACCAAATGATACTGATCTAAGGCAGTCTATTTTGAGAAAGGCGAATAGTAGCCCTTATATTATGCATCCCGGTGGGAACAAGACGTACCGAGATCTTCAAGAACTGTACTAGTGGTCAGGTTTAAAGCGTGAGGTTACTGATTTTGTGGTACACTGTCTGATGTGCCAGTAGGTTAAGGCTGAGCATCAGTTACCTTTGGGTTCGCTACAGCCGATTAAGATTCCACTAATCTTTGTCGGCTTGAATCCTTGGGTGATGAAACAAAGTTTTGTATTACTCCGCAGACTATTAGCCTTCTTTCGTTGTATCTACTTGGACCATATTCAGACAACCGTATTATAATCTACTTTATCAAGAAATCCATTTTCCCATGACAAGCTCTTCTATTTAGCAATCGAATATGAATCAACACCTCCTTTCTATGATGATGTAATGTAATGCAAAAAAAATAAAATACTTCAGTACAGAAGAAATAAACAATAAAATAGAACACCTATCTAAGTGACTACTAGGGTTTGGCGTGGCTCTACCTAAGGTGGGTTCCTAGGTCTCTCCATATGTGGTTCGGTTCTAAGGAAAGGGTACCTGAACTAGCAGATTCCTCAATCTTCACCCATTATAGGCTCATATAGATCGAGTTCAGTTCAGGGGAATACATTTCCCTATGGCCATGTGGAGATGAAAATCTCACGAAGGCATAGGTACAGATGTATCCTGGAAGTAGTCCACTAGCCTATGCGGAAGTGAAAACCTCACGAAGGCATAGCTTCTCACTCCCACTTAAAAGGGTAAGATCGACCAATCATGCAATGCAATATGAAGAAAGATGCCTAAACTCAAACCAACACAACAATTATAAACCGCAATGATAAGGATCGTAACAAGGACGAATAAAAATGCAACGAAAGGATCTCTTACGATGAAAATGCAATGTGATCAAATTAAAATCAATGCATCAGCACAGAAGAAATAAAAAGAAAATAGAGCACCTATCTGGGTGACCACTAGGATTTGGCGTGCCTCTACTTAGGGTAAGCTCCTAAGGCTCTCTATATGCGGTTCGGTTCTAAAGTAAAAGGTACCCGAACCTACAGATTCCTCGATCCTCACCCATTATAGGCTCATATGGACCGAGTTCAGTTCAGGGGAATACATTTCCCTACGGCTACACGGAGATGAAAATCTCACAAAGACATAGGTACAGATGTATCCCGAAAGCGATCCACTATCCTACACGGAGGTGAAGACCTCACGAAGGAATAGTTTCTCACTCCCACTTAAAAGGGTATAATCGCGCGGTCATGCAATGCAATGTACAAGGATATACAAAAAAGCTGGAAGCAAACAAAGAAAATATGAATAAAATAATAAAGATCGTAACACAAAAACGGATGAAATGCAATGAAAGGATCATATATCAAAACCAAATTTTCAATTTTTGACAAAAAGACAAAAGTTAATCAACTTGTGGCTTAACTCTCTTATTTGGTCCCCAGCGGAGTCGCCAAGCTGTTGTAACTATTTTTTTGAAAAAAAGTGGAGTCGACTTTGTTTGAAAATGCAAATTAAAATGGGAGTCGCCACCGATCTTTGTTAGCTGTGATCGGATTACCTTTGCTTTAATAAAATATTTTAGTTTATTAAAACGATGTTTTTGGTCCACAAAACTCGAGAGAACAGGTTCGGGATTCGGTTACGTGCGAGGAAGGATTAGCACCCTCGTTACGCCTAAAATTGGTACCAAATTGATTAATTTGTGTCTTAATGTCGAAAGTTGAAAATCGAGAATGGATTGAAATACGATCTTTTTTTATTAATGTTTGTTTAGAAAAATACTCGGATTAAGTCGAAGGAACATCAAAGGTCCACTCTTCTCGTGATAACGATATGCCACACCCTGTAAGTTAGGATGTGACATTTGAACCATCGAGAATAAGTTTGCCTTTGATTTTTTATTGAAATTCCATGTATTTTAAAACTCGAAAGGATATTTAGCTATTTAGGATCAACGAGGAAACCGCAACCCCGTAAGTTAGGGCACGATTCCTCGATGTTCCAAAACACGAAATATTGCCTGATTTCGAAAATTTTTGTTTTGGATAATAACAAGTGCAACACTTAGCAATGTGCATTATTCATTGGGGATAAAATGAAATGGTTTTTAGTTAGGATATGTGACAAATTTTAAACGCAACCTTTGAAGTGATGAAATGAGATGGAACGATAATATGGAGCATGGGATAACGATTTATGAATAGAATGTCACAATAATGAATGATAATAAGAAGAAAATACGGATAAACAAATTATAACACGTGATGGCAATAATCACACGACGAACATCATTTTTAATTTCAACATTAATAATCATAACAATGAAACAACATAATATTCATAAAATGAAATTAAAGTAAATAAAAACAAAGTTTAAAATAAATGATGAATAAAGCGACTTAAAGTAAATAATATAAAAAGTTTCAAACAAATAATATATAAAAACTTAAAATAAATAATACTAAAGTAGCTTAAAATAAATAAATATAAAAGAAATTTTAAAATGAATAACATGCAAAATAGTTTAAATTAAATGCTATATGTGAAAATTTGGAACAAATAATGTAAAAAATAATTTAAAATAAAGAGTATGTAAAAACATTTCCAAATGAATAATATATAGAAAGTTTAAAATAAAAAAATAGAATTTAAAATGACTAACATAAAAAATAGTATATCTAAGTAATCATATAAAAGATTTAAAATAGATAATATGTATATAAAATAGTTTAAAATAAAGAGGTATCTAAAAATTTTCAAAATAAGTAATATATATAATATTTTAAAACAAATAATGTATATGAAATTTAAAAAGGAATAGCCTAAAATATGTAAAAAAAAACTTAAAATGCCTAATAATAAAATGATTTAAAAAATAAGCAATATAAAATAAACAAACTTAAAATAAATAATAATAATAAAATTCCTAAAAAAACTGAAATAATAAACAAATAAATTAATTAAATAGATTAGGACTAGACTGAAATTAAATAGAAATTTAAGGGTAAAAATTGTAAATAATGAGAAAAAGGCAGTCAAGGACTGAGATGAAATGCGCTGAAACGATGAGGGACTGACTGGGAAATATTCCTGGCCCTTTCATGCGCAGCGTTTCAAGGGTTTCTCTTCAAATGATCGGAGGACCAAAATGAAACAAAGGTAAAATTATGTGGCCGAAATCAAAAATAAAAAAGGGACCCCATTGAGACGCGCAACAAAGGCGAAGGGACCTAATGTGCAAATAGCCCATTTGGCTTTAAAACGCGTGGACCCTCCCCCAATCGGGTCAAGTCGAACAGGCCCCCCAAAACGACGCCGTTTTGAGGCGTGTGGGGAGAGGAGTAAAACACTGCCATTTTACTCGGCTATTAAAGCCAAATTTTTTTTAAAAATTTTTATTTCTTCCCCCATTTTCCCATAAAATCTAAAAAAAGTAGCCTTAAACCATCTCATTTTCTCTCAACCATTTCTTTCTCCGGTCGATTGGGGCCACTGTCTGACCGCCGCACTGCCACTGTATCTGGTGGCCGGTGATGCGCAAAAATGGGCCTTTTAAACCCTTTTTGAATGGGTCTAAAGAAGAACCCCTCTAAGCCCGCAAAAATCGAAAGAAAAAGGCCCACTTTCACCTACTTTTTGTGTCCGATTCCGACCGCGGGGAGCAACCTTCGACGACGAGCCACGGGGTAACTCGGGTGAATCCTTTCCTCTTCTCTTTTTATTTAATATTTTTATTTAAAATTGATTTAAAATATAAATAAAAAAGGAAAGGAATCAAAAAAAGAAAAAAAAAAGAGAAGAAAATCGAAAATCAACCTTTTTCTTCTATTTTACTTTTAATTTCTGAAATATAGGTGTAATACAATGTTTTCTTGTATTCTCCAAAATTCTCCCATTACATTTTTTGTTCTTTGGCTATATAACCGAATATATCTGCATTTGTCTTTGTTGCCCTTACTTTTGTTGCTGTATTTTTGCTGTGTTCTTGCTCGTTTTTGGGTTGTTTTACAGGGCTGAGGAAGGTCAACGAGCAAAGGTTTTCATTTCGGTGCAAAGGGATAAGAGGAGCTGAGCCTCGGGCGTTGGGTGCACTGACGGAGGCATGTGGGGTACGGTGCTCGAGAGAAAGCTATAGTTAGGCTTGGCTGAAATTTGGTTTAGGCATTAGGTCTATTGGGCCATCAGGGTTTGGGCTTAGATGGGTTTAGGTTATTTGGGTTTGTAATTGGGTTTTAAAATTTGGGCTGTAATGGACTGTTTATTTATTTTTTGGATTTTGATTTTTTTGTTGATTTGGTCTAGGGCCAGGCAAAATAGGCCTGTTACAAAGTCAAACTCCCTAATCAGAAGTTCCATCAGATCAGCCAGAAATATCGTCCCATGGACTTTTAATGGAATGTCTCTAAACAGTTTCCTAACCCTAATAGACTGCCTCAATGGACTTACCACTGAAATCTCACTAGAAGTGCTCTCATACGGTATTCCCAAAGTCTCAGACACAGAACATGCAACGTAGGAATGTGTAAAGCCTATATCTATCGGTGCAACATAAGGTACATTAAGGATTAAGAACGTACCCGTGATGACATCCGGAGCATTTCTATCCTCACGACGACGTGCAGCATACACAAGCACAGTCTGCCTCGCCACAATTGGCCTAGCACCTCGGCCCGGTGATCTCTATCCTCAAGCCATACCATTACCACCCCTAGCCTGACTTCGGCCCCTAGGTGGCTGTTGAACTCCACTCAGCGGCTGTACAGTCTAAGTAGCCAGAGCTTGCATCTGATCAGTCCTCAATGGACAATCCTTAACACGATGCTCAGATGATCCACATCTAAGACAAGATCCAGTAAACCTCCAACACTCACCCGGATGGCGTCTATTACAAAGCTGACAAATTGCCAACCTAGTAGGTGTAATAGTAGGCCCAACTCTTAGGGGCCTATCAGATCTGGCACTTTTCCTAGGCCTCAACCCAGAATTCAAAGACTCTAAATCCCTCTTAACCTTCCCTCTGTCACAGTTTTGGCACTCAGCGAGCTTACCCTCCTCCGCAATTTTGGCCTTCTCAACCAACACGGCAGACTCACACTCTCTATATAGAGCTATCAGGACCCTCAAATTATCCCTAAAGCTGTCCTCAAAAAGAACACAGCGCTCATACTCAGTCCCCACCATGCCTCGTGCATGATGGCTCAGCCTCAGAAAGTCGGTCTCATACTCGGCCACTGAACGATCTCCTTGAGTAAGATTTATGAACTCACGCCTCCTAGCGCCGATGTAACTAGCCCCCACATACTTGCTCTGGAAAGCCGTCTTAAACAAATCTCATGTTA
The DNA here is from genome assembly GCF_007990345.1 of Gossypium hirsutum. Taxonomy (NCBI): domain Eukaryota; kingdom Viridiplantae; phylum Streptophyta; class Magnoliopsida; order Malvales; family Malvaceae; genus Gossypium; species Gossypium hirsutum. The sequence goes on from NC_053435.1 coordinate 83,658,681, forward strand.
GACTGTCAGGCTAAGTGCTATCCCTAACTATCAGCCACCACTGATATGCTTCACCACGAAGCAACGAAACAGCCCCCTTGAGCTTCTGCTTGGCAGTAAAATCCAGATCATCCATAATACGCTCTGTGGCCTCCATCCAGTACTCAGCCACATTAGGAGAAACTCCAGTGATGCCTCTGAATACCTCAGCTCCATTGGACCAGAATCGTTTCGTAACCGACCCGCGGCCTCCAGATCCAGCATTAGCCTCAGCGACCCTCTCTAGGATTCACAGCATGGCCTAGGACAATGCATCGTTCCCAGCTGCACGGTCCTGAGACTCAGCACCAATCTCAGTAACAGTGACTCTGGCCTCTCGCTAGTGTCCAGATTAGGGATCATATCAGATGCAAATGACTTGGTTCGAATCCCTCTACGGCTTCTACCTCGGCCTCTAGTACCCTGTCCACGAGTACCCTGTGTGCTCATCGTAATTTCGAATTAATCTATATTAAAAATTTTATGCAAGTCAGTTTACAGTTTTGATAGTTGTTATCGGGTAATTTATGCAGAAGAGTTATCAGAGTATTCAGAGTTTGTTATCGCAAATCGTAGTTTACTATGATTTTCAATTTACACTACCTAAAGTGTTTCAATAAGCATACTACCTATAGTAGTTTCACAGCAAACATTAGTATTTTTAAACAGGAATTCAGTATATTCTGAGCATGCTTTCAAACAATTTCATACAAAGTTTCAGAAACTTACAGGATTGGCACCGGAGACTCGGTGAACCACATACTTAATCAGAGTATTTGAAAACATTCGAAAGTATTTCTCTAAAATCAATTTTGGAACCCAAAATTCACAGTCGAGTTTTGAACTTGGCTTTGATACCACTAAATGGAATACCCCAAACCCGGCCTAGACGCTATGGCCGAATCTGGCGGCATCACATGTGAATGCTTTTTAGAAAAACCTTAGCAAGTTAAAGTCGTCCAATTTTTTATCTTTACTTAAGTCGTGAAATTTCTATTCCAAATATTAAGTGAAAACATTTCATTAACGCGGAAGCTAAAACGTCATTAATTCATAAATCAATAATTTAACAATTTAAAATTCCCAAAATAAACCCAAAATAAATATTTAAATAAAGCAGACAAAATAAAGTGTTACTCAAAAATCCGTAAATATCTACCAGTGGTCACTATCGAGCCCTCCGTCACACTGATCCATCTACTGCTGGGGTTTACCTGAATAGACATATAAATAAAGGGGTGAGTTTTCGCAGCTCAGTGTATACATCCCTATAAACATCATGCATAAAAACAGATAACAGAATACAGTTATTCAGCCCCAGCCATACAGATATCGCATGCATAACAGATCAGATATAAAAAATATCATGCCTACCAACCCTGCACACTATCTCCGTCCAATCCAACACACCATGTGCGGATAAAATCGACCTACCCATCCTTGCACACCGTATATGGGGATATAATCGACCCATCCAACCCTACACACCATAAAGTACTGCATCGCAGCACATATCATAAGTATGCAGCTTAGCTGCCAGATAACGGGCTTATGAAGCCCTTCGGGTACTCCCTTCACTTCGTCAAACCCACCCGATGCAATGCATCATACAAGCATGACATGCTATAATACAGACAAACAGATCATACTTTTATTTACAGAACAGAACAGATCAGATAATCATGCTAAGTATATCATGCATACCCATACATCATAGAATTAAGAGTCTAGATAAGGCTTACCAACCCTACTACAAGTCACAGTCGACTTGGGCGACCCGTGCAACCTTACAGAACATTTTAGATTAAAGGGGCTCACACGCCCATGTGCCTTGCCCATGCAGGCCCACTGGGTCACACGGCCTAAATTAGCGTTGCCCGTATGGAACACACGGCCTGGCCCAGATTCCCACATGCCCATGTGGTTCACCCATGTGGGCCCACATGCCTATATAGCCCACACGGCCCATTTGCCTGAGCCCGTGCCTCACACATGGCCTACAAGCCATTACACGCCCGTGTGGCGAACGCACTGCCTGGCTTGTCAATGACATACCCGTGTCTCACGACATAGGCTACCACACGGGCAGACCACATGACCGTATAGTGTCGACAGGCCACTTTTCGGCTTTCACCAAAACTCATTTTCTGCGTAATCGGAGTACACACCTGGTTTGTTTTCACTGCTAATCCAACTACGAGGACTCCAAAGCCTAAAATCGACAATACCGAGCCCAAAATCAGTCTCTTAAGTCAGATTATTAAGAATAAGAAAATCTTAAAACGAGAGATCTACTTACTTTTAACGAATAACGGTGATTCCTCACTGTAAAGAGCTCAATTAATGATCCACAGACCCTAGAATATTCTCTAAACAGCAACCAAAATCCCTTTTAAACAATCTCCAAGGAAATCCCTTAACTTTTATTAAAAACCAAACTTACCGAACCGACGAAATCACTAGCAACACGCCACAACTAATTGAAAAAGAAGAAAATGAAGGAGAAGAAAAACGGAGAAAATGGGAAAGAGAAGAAGAGAAGTTTGGTAGCTAGGGTTTGGAATAGGAAGAATGCAGAGAAAATATTTTGCCAAAAAGAAGAAAATAAGAAAACCCCTAATTTTTTTCTAAAACCCTCAACTCAGAATTTTAATAAAACCCAACACTTTACTAAAACTTGCAGCAAAAATAATCCCATCGCTACTACAGGGAATCGAACTCCAGACTTCTAACACACCAACACATATTTTAACCACTAGACCAGCAGGCCCATTCTGTTAGGTTTTTACCATCAATTCCTTATAAACCCACTGACCTAAAGTCAGGCTTTACTCAAATAAAACCAAAATTTAGCCCAAGTTAAAACTTGAACTTGGGACCTCCTAAACACACCCAAAACACATAACCTCTTAAACCATATATATATACCAAAAAGAATCAAAACAAAAGTTTTGATATTTCCATGCTCAACAACCACAAAAGCCAAAATTACAGAAATTTGGGGCGTTACACAACTTACGTTAAATTCTTAAATGAACTATTAATAAGAAAACGGAAGTTAGATGATTCGTCGACTGTGGAGCTTAATGCAATTTGCTCGGACATTCTCCAAAATAAACTACCCAACAAACATAAAGATACAATGAGTTTTACTATTCCTTGTTTCATTGATAGTTTAAATATTGATAATGCCTCGGCTAATTTAAGGGCTAGTGTTAATGTCATGCCCTACAAAATGTTTACACAACTACGTCTTGGGAAACAAAAAAAACACTAGGATGAGGATTAAATTAGCAGATAAAACCATTAGATATCTTAAGGGTATGATTGAGGATGTGCTTGTGAAAATCGATAAATTCATATTCCCCGTTGACTTTGTTGTGTTAGATATGGATGAGGATAGTGAAGTACCTTTGATATTAGGCCGACCCTTTTTAGCCACTACTAGGACTATTATCGATGTTCGTACAAGTGAACTTGTGCTTTGTGTAGGTGACAAAAAGATTATTCTCCTAGCACGTGATTCTGTGAGAGTCTTTAGTGAGCGAGATGATATAAAACATTTTGTTAATGTTAGTAACCATGTGGCTCAACCTTATTTGTAGGAAATCCCTTGTGAAAACATGTTAGAGCCATGTTTCAGTCAAGGTGATAGAAACAGAACAACATATGAAGAGCGAATAGTACAACTTGATGAACTAGATGAATGGCGAGTGCGTGCTAAGGAGAAACTAAAAAAACACAATGAAAACACAAAGCGACGCCATGATGAGCATGTGATGAGAACGAACCAAGTTAATGTTGAGGAAAAAGTACTGGTAGACAAATCGGATCCACGACTTTCCCCTTCGGAGCTTGAGTCAAACGGATCGAACCCATTTATGATACTGAATGTCTTCCCCTACAGTATAGTTGAGGTAACACATTCTAAGTTTGGTACATTTAAGGTAAACAATACTCGACTCAAACCTTATCTTGATATTAAAATTGCTAACGAGAAAGAAGAGTTCTGGCTCTGAGAACCACCGTAACCATGCATATACAAAGTAAAGTCGAGCTTAGACTTTAAATAAGTGCTTCTTGAGAGGCAACCTGAGTGTTTAACATTTGTTAATTCTTTTGATTTTATTGTATTCTAATTTAAAAGTAATTAGATTAAATTCTTAATTTAAAAAAAATGTTTTTGATCGAAATGGCCTGGGCACGCAATCCGGGCCAAGTGCAAAAGTGGGTAATCAAAAGTGAGTCACACGGCTTGGTGACACGACCATGTGACATGCACGGCCTAGATACACGCGCATATCCTAAGCCGTGTGCATAAGGGAGTGTTCTACAATGAGTTACATGGTGTAAAGACATGGTCGTGTAGGTCACACGGGATGGACACACAGGTGTGTCCTTGGTCATGTGAGTCCTGGACTTAATTTTTCCAAAATTTGATTATTACACGGCCTAAAAACACGGTTATGTGGAACACACGGCCTAGACACACGGGCGTGTCCAATGCCGTGTGAACACTAGAGTTAATTTTTCAAATTTAATTACAAGTCAGAGAGTTACACTAGCCATAGACACAGCCGTGTGAGAGACATGGCTTGTCACACAAACGTGTAGAGACCGTCTATCGCACACGGCCCCACCCACGGTGTGGGAGAAACGAAGGAATATCACACACAACCTAGACACACAAGTGTTTTCTAGGCTGTGTGATCACTAGGCTTTGATCTTTTAATTGCAAACGGGCGTGTGACATGATCGTGTGACCCAACACGAGTCGTTACACAACCGTGTCCATTTTTTTAGCCTAAAAACCCTAAAATCTTTTCATTATCTTCTTCTTTGTTTTCCTCTCGCCGTTCGACCTAACTTATCACCTTCTCGATGTCACCAACCGCCGTTCACCGTCCACCACCTTCGCCTTCGAGCTGCAGCCCCCTCTCAGTCTCACTGTCTCATTTCCCCCTCCCTTTCTTCCTTCTCTTTGTCTTCTTCTTCAACTCCCCACTTCATCATCGTTTATGCCTCCCTCTTTCCCCTTTCTCCCATCCAACACCCTCCACACATAGAGTTCCCACTCACAATTCTCCTCTTCCCCTTCTTTCCTTATTCCCCTTATCTCCCTCAACGAATGTCTCTTTCCCCTTTCTACCATCTTTCCTTTCTCCCTTCCCTCTTGCCTCACCACCACACACCTACTTCCTTCCCTCCAACACATGAACTCACGTCGTCCATCCCACTCCCATTTTCCCTTCCAACCACCTTTCCCTTTGTCCATCTTTTCTCTTGAACAAAACACCCTCACGCCACCGACCCGTTCTTGTCGGAGCCCCACCTCTCGTCCACCATCATGCGCAACCCCTTCATTGTCCTCCATCGATTCCTCACCGGTTACCCCTCATTGCTTTTATTTTACTTATTTTTTATTTTTATTTATTTAGTTTATTTAATTTGATTTGATTTTGATTTTGTTTTAATTTTAGTTATAGACATTATTACTCTTACTATTTTTATTATGGTTTTACTATTACCTTTAGTGTTATTCTTACTATCTTTTTTATTTTTATTACTATTTTTTATTATTAATTATTTTAGTTTTGTTCTTCGTTTATAGTTGTTCTTATTATTCGTAGGTTCTATTTTTATTATCTTTTCATTATTATTATTTTTTATTATTATATTATTACTATTTACTTTACTTTAAGTTTTGTTCAATTATTTTATCGATTAGTGTTTCGTCTTATGATTTTAAATTTAATTAGATTCAATATTCACTTTGATTAGATTCATGATGCTGATTTGTGCTTTGACTTAATTCTTATGCTGACATTTATCTATTATCTATTCTTTTTAGGTACACTATGACGACCACTAGAGGCAAGTTTAAGGTCGTCGTCCCTGCTTCGAAAAAGCGAAAGACTTCGAGCGCGACCTCATCGTCGAGCACTTCTGTCGATGCATGTCATCCGTGTCTTCGATTTTCACAAGACCCCTAATAGGACTTCTATCAGCATCTCCGACAGTGACCGTTTGGGTTAGGCCATTGTATTGATTGGGCGGCTTTAGAGCAGATCTAGTTATCTAATAGAGTGTGTGCACTGATTGCCACAGCTCCTTGGAATCGGTTATTCTCCATCGTTGAGCCCACCTACTCGGAGCTTACCCTCGATTTTTGTTTGGCATTCCTTTTACAGCACGTGATGTTGACCCATGATAAGCTGTACATTATTACTTTCTGACTCGACGGTACGACGCATCATATGAGTGTTCCAGATTTCAGAGTTGACTACCAATACTATGCCCTATGGCCCGAGTCGGTTGAAGGCAATTTTCTTCCTCTGGCCTTGTGCTATATTCATGACATATTGGCCCTTATATTGACCAATCAGAGGGAGAGCACCAGAGTTATCGATACATTCTACTCTTATTTTTGTTGGAGATGGTGACAGGGCACACTTTCGATCTTGCCTACCTTATCGTCCTAGCTTGCCGCCATCAGACAGAATGAAGTAGGAAGGGTTTTATTTGCTTAGGCCTTTAAGTGACTCAACTCGTACGACACTTCGGCCTCCTCAACACTCCAGAGCAGCCCTCATCCTTTACACTAGTTGGACAGATGTCCCCTTAGGGGTTATCGAGTATGAGTCATATGAGGATGATCGAGCGACTGGGTGGAGTGGATCTTCATCGATACTGATTATCTCATTCTGACCCTCAGGATGAGCATGAGGACTTCACTGATGATGTCCTTTTTCACCACGAGGATCCACCTCATCATCCACCTCCGAGTCACCCTACCACTACTTCTACTGCCACCTTAGTAGACCTATTCGAGCAGTTTACTCATTTCGAGCGGCACTTTTTTTAGAGTTCGACAGTATTGATGTGACTTTGCAGTAAATCTATCAGAACCTCCACATATCTTCTTCAGCGTCAATACCTTACGATCTCGATGTCTCTGACGATGAAGATTATTGATTTTTATCTCTTTTATTTTCATTTTTAGTTTTATTTTTATTTTCATTTTCATTTTTTGTTTCTATTTTTATTTTTAATTGTTTTATTTTTATTTTCTTAGACTTCCTTCGTTTATTTTCTTTTGAGCTATATTTTTATTTTTATGGTTGTTTCTAATTTTGTAACATCTTAATCTTCATTATTTGTGTTTATTTTCTTATTATTTTGCTCAGAACGATGCACTTCATTTAGATTTGCCTACAATTCTGATTTTCACTATTCTTGCGATTTTATCCCTATTCAAGGCAGTTTCAGTTTTCTCCCTCTCTTATGATATTCTGCTTATTCTATGTTTATATTTGTTTTTACATTGAGGACAATGTACATCTTAAGTGTGGGTAGGTTATTTATATAATTATTAGAAAATCCTTGAATTATTTGTGGTACTTAAGTATTTTTCTCATACTTCTATTAAAGTGAATTTTTATCAATTTGGGATTTTTATTTATGTTGTTTTGGATTAATTTGTAGATATTTATGCATTGGTTTATTTAAACTTTAAAACAGTAGAAAGTCAATCATGATAAGTTTTTTTCAGAAATAAAAATTTGTTAGTTGTTTCCTTGAATTGATGTATTATCTTGAAGTTTTAAATTTGCAAGTTTGACATCAAAACCATGATTTTTTGTGAGATTTTGAGCCTTTAGAGAATACATTTTTCATGCTCATTCTATTATTGGTTATGAGTGTGTGAACTTGATTTTTCATTCTAGAACTTGCTTCGATTATGTATGTTGAGACAACACCTTTGATTTGATACACTGAGATGATAGAGGCACTTAGATTTTAACCCACTTATCGTTTAAAAAGCATACATTTTGAATTAACCTTTAGTGAATCTCGTTGAGCCTAACACATCTTTTCTTGATTAACCCGTGAATGTTAACCCATAACCCATTTTTTTGTTGTGATTCTTTCCCGTTTTATTGACTCCCTTTTCGTCAAAATTTGATTTAGTTAGTTGCCTATCTATGCTCTTTTGTTTGATTTACTAAATTAATTCTTATTGTTCTAGTTTAAAAAAAATTATGTTGATTAAGTTTTTGTTGATTGAGCTTGAACAATTAATTTCATATTTTTTTGATAAGCTCATTTTTATTCTTGAATAAGTATTGATTGATACTGTAACACCCCAAACCCGGCCCGGACGTTATGGCCGAATCTGATGTGCCACATTGAAGTTAAAAATCCATGTTTCGTTTTAGTGCTTTTAAAAAAAATGACTTTTGTGAGTTAACAAAGTGTATGGAAGCTGGGCACCAGGTAGGTATCTGAGACAGAGGAGGTGAGCCATGAAGGCTGCTTAAGTACCAAGCTCTTTGATTGGATCCAATCCTAGACATGCCTACAACCATAACCACACTTTGTTATATCGAGTTTAAATTTGTTTAAGCGAACGTCTTTGATAAATCGATTAATCGTGGCGTTGAGATATTTTGAAATCAAGTACCGTTTTGAAAACACGTCCTAAGTCTAGCCCATTTGAATAATTATCAACCAGGTTTAAAGTTATTAAAAATAAAATAATCCCGAAAAGAAATAAAAGGAAAGTTAAAATGGCCTTATTACAACCCAAAAATAAATAATAATTAAGGGAAATTTAATGAAAACCAACGCTTATTTAAAAGTCCAAAGGCGATCACCGTGGCTACTCTGAATCCCCTCCAGCCCAAGTCCCCACATCAAGGCTCACCTGCAAGGTTAAGGAAAGGGGGTGAGTTTGGAAACTCAGTGTGCAACAAGCCCCTTTCAGAGCCCAAAACAATAACAGCCTGTTGGGCCTAAGCCCAAATCCAATCTCAACGTGTACTAGGCCGTAGCCCTTTTCATATTTCATATTTCATAACACTGGGCCGAAGCCTTTTCATATTTCATATTACTGGGCCGAAGCCTTTACTGTAAACGGTATGGCCCATAGGCCCATTTCAATATCACATGTAATGTCAATGAGAGAATGCAAGCCCATTTGGGGAGACTACTCAACCCACCATCCGCTACTCTCCACCTGTACCAACCAACACACCATGTGGAGATTAACTCGACCCACCCCACCATAACTCTCCACTAGCAGCATAGCTGCTTTATCATATAACTAGAGGCCTAGCCTCTTTTAATAACTGGGGCAAAGCCCTTTTAATAACTGGGGCATAAGCCCTTTTAATAACTGGGGCATAAGCCCTTTATCATAACTGGGGCATAAGCCCTTTTACACTTCCTCCATCCATATAAAACCCAACCCAATGCATTTACGAATACATCATGTGCATATCATACATATAATGTGCATATCATACATGTCATATGCATACCATACATACCATGTTTATCAAAATCCCATGTATTAAATTCATATATAAACCCTAGGGGTATAATGGTCATTTTTACCTAGGGGCAAAACGGTCATTTTCATATTATAAGGGTAATTCTATAATTTTACCGAAAATTAGGGTTTCCATGTTCATTAACGGTTACTAACAATTCATGTGTGCAAACAGTGAGTCTGGCCCATTTTTAGCTAAATTGAGTTATTGGGCCTAAAAACCTCTAATGGGCCCTACTTAGCCAATTTCGTCATCTAGGCCCATTTAGCCTATATTCTGTAACGGTTTTATCAGTCACGATGCGCAATTTAACAGGTTTTCCTTTTCTACCAATTTTACCCAAATAGGCCCGAAAGCCTAATGGGCCCCACTTCGGCCCCTCGAGGCCCAACTTACCGAGAACGCCAAAAAATCACATTCTTACTATTTTCATTGTTCTCGATCATCATCTCATCGATTCTAACTAACTAGTGAGCGTTCGCTTGCTCACAAGTCCTCGAAATGCCAGAATTTCGGCATTTCGGCTTTTCGGCATTTATCTAATCTATGAAAAGGGTTCGTTACACACCTGTTTGGCGATATTCCTCGACGAGATCTCCTACATGATTTCTCCTATACTCCACCGTTAATAAATCAGCTTCCATTAATTGACCCAAAACAAGAACCATCTTATATTAGTACTTACACATTCTATCACCATCCAAAATGGCCTTAAGAACCTTACCTTGCCGATATTGATTGACGAGATCTAGCCACTCCGGAGATCCAAGCTGATTCAAGTCGACACTACGCCTTGCTGCTCCTCCACTATAGAAATCATAAAAATATTAAAAGAAGACCCCATAAGGCCTATACCCATATTCGACCACCTCCTTAAACTAGAGGGGTTTCGACTTTTGCCATCAGTTACTCTAGGAGTCATTTAGAGTTTGAGCACTTACCACAGTCTTTCTTCTCTTGAATCCGTGCGCCTAAAAAGTAAAGGAATCAAACGCCAACAATTGAAAATGAAAGAAAAGGTTGCTGGTCACAAAGAATTGGCACCCCCTATCTTCACTGATTTCGGCTTTTGCGGTATGTCGGCAGAAGTAGAGATAAAAGAAAAAAACAATGGTGAATGGAGGGAAATAGTGGGATGGTTTGAAAGAATGAGAAGGAAGAAAAGATGGAAGAAGAGATGGTAGATTCGGCTGCAAAAGAAAAAGAGAGAAAAGACTAATCCTCCAAGGAGAAAACAGCACAAAAATACCTGAGTGCCGAAAATCCCTAACTAAACCTCTCTGCCGAAAATCCCCCTCCAATCTCCCTTATTCGGCCAACTCTATCTTCATATCAAATCCCTAAAATCTCTCCCCTTATCCCTCCTTAATCTATGCATTTGACTTGATCCAAACTCTCCTCTTACAGAATCCACTTGGATTCCAACACTTACCCTTCCTGCACATAAAAATAAATACTCTTACCTGCCAACACAGGGTATCGATCCCAGGTCTTCCCCTATGCTCCACACGCCACCTTTTTAGGAGCTTAGTGGCGTCACCCTTGCCACTTTACTAACGCTCCTTTTTGTGATACATTTTACCCACAACTTTATATAAGGGCACCTAGCCAGAACCCCTAACTCCTAAGTCCAAAATTTAAAAATTCTACCGGGTTTTGGCCAACTCATGGGCCTTCCATAAGCCCATTTACATACCCAAATTATGAATTCCATAATCACATACCAAATTTTAGAAACTTACTTAAAATATCAAGAATCGCGAAAAACCCGAAAATCAGGATGTTACAGATACACTTTCTTTTAATTCAAATTTTTTTTATTTTTTCTAGTTGGTAATTTATCAACTCGATCTCGATTGTAACCAAATTTTCTAGCCTTATTCCACATCCTTAACCTAAGTCTCATTACAATATCTTAAAGACCTTTTGATTGGTGTGTCATATCATTTTATAATGGTGGAGACTTCATTTTCAAGCAACCTTATGGTAATGACATTTCTTATTCAATTGTTACGTGCATATTTCTTAAACCTTAAACACTTTACGTGCTTTGAGTGATTCTTTAGTGAGGATGTCTTTCTTGTTGATTTTGAATGAAAGGTAATTTCTTAAATAAGGGGAGACACTTATGTTTTTGTGATTTGTGAAAATTTCGACTTAGATTGTTTGAATCTTTAGTGCCTTTTAGTTGAATTGACAATGCATGATTGTTTGCGAATTATTTTGAGACATTATTGATGAGAATTACAAGTTGAGAAAAATTAACTTTAATATGAGTTGAGGATTTTGCTTAAGGACAAGCAAACGCTTAAGTGTAGGGATATTTGATAAGTGATAAAAGTAACATATTTTAATCTCGTTTTTAATCTATTTTTGGATGATTATTTATGTAAATTAGTGAATTTTATGCTCCTAATCCTTTAAATTCATGTTTCTATACTTTGAAGAGCATTTAGGAGCAAAAGACAAGCTAAAATCAGACAAATAAAGCATATTTTAGGAGCCACATGGGCTGGGCCTTTCTACACAGGCTAGACATACGCCCATATGGGCCACACGGGCTAGACACATGGCCATGTGCCAGACTATGTCAATTTTGCAACTCACATACCAAATGAGCAGAAAAACGCAATTTTTAAGCTTTTTGGGAATTCTAAAGTCTATAAATACCAAATAGAAAAAGAGAGAAGGGAGCCATAAGAGAATATCAAAGAAAACAACTCGAAGAACACCATTGGAGCCAACTCCGAAGCGGATTTCCATTAAGATTGAAGACATCCTTTTAATTTCTCTTGAAGTTTTTATGAGTTTTTTTTCTTATGGTTATTCTGACTTTGAGATGTTTTTATTCACAATTATGAACTAATTCCCTAGATACCTAGGGAAGATGAACCCTATGATGAATTCTATTATTTGATTTCTATTTTATACGATAAATACTTGATTCTTGTTTTCAGTTATGTGTGCTTATATCTTGTTTTAATATTTTCGGGATATTAATTCATGTTTAATGTGATTAATCAGAGGAGCAAAAGTTCATGTCTAAGAGTAGATCTAATATAATTGAGTAGAATTGCATGCAATCCTAGAAACAGGACGATATAAATCTACCATATTAGAGTCAAATCTAATAGGGGAATCCATAGATCGAGTTAATGCGACAATAGGGGTTTTGATTAGAAAGAAATTTCAGTTAATCAACCAAGAGCCAATTGCTCTTACTCTCAAAAGAGATATTAGCATAATTTAGGGATTTCTACAGATCAAGGCACCAAGTGAATAATTCGTTTAATTTAAATTCATAGTAATGGATGAAATCTAGGTGGATTCTTTCTTGGGTATTGTTTCTCTCATTGGTTATTATTCGATTATTTTCCTGATTCATTCTCTATTGAGTTCTTTAGTTAGATTAATTTAGTAAATCTTAGTTTAAAGAAATTACTCCAATTTGACGGCTAAATAATAGGAAAACGGTAATTATTAATACTTTTAGTCCTCATGGATATGATATCTTTACTCACTGTAGCTATACTATTGATCGATAGGTGCACTTACCTTCGTCGTATTTTTAGTTAGTTTCAGAAAACACACATCACTAGGTCATCCATTAAAATGAATTGTAACCTTTGGATCAAAAGGGCTTGCTAAGTAGAGGCTTTCCTTCCTCATTTATACACATAAGCTAGATTTTCTTGAGCAATATACTTCCACATTCTTTCAAACTCTCTCATTCTTCAAAATACTCTCTATGTGCTTGTTCAAGCTAAGTGTGCCAAAACCTTTCTAAGCAAGAATTGAATGATGACTTTGGCTTATTGTCATAGGAACCAAGCCTAAGGCCGCACGTGACCAAAGCTTAAGTCTCGACCCATGACACTTGCTTACGCCTTTAGATTCACATGCATCAATCAAGTTCTTCTATTAGCCTAATTATTAACTTGTACATTAAATTATAGGTCAGATACGATATAGAGCATGTTAAAAATAAGTGGATATCAAATTTTAAACACATTTATATTAACTACATGAACAACTTGTATACCTAATATGCTCAAAAACACATACTATTATTAAACTTTACGTTTTTTTCTTTAACACTAAATCAACTTTGTATATGTAACAGGAGTGCATGTACTTAAAATTTAATCTACATGTTTTAAATAGGACAAAGTCCCTTAGTTTAACAATAAATGATGAGTGGAAATTTGTAATGCATCATTTAAGTAGTAAAGTGAAAAGAAGATATCGTTCCCACAAGGATCAAATTCTAAGCTGCAAGTACCAACTATTCAATTTTTATCTAATCTAGATCAATAAAATAAATTCTAATTACTATTTAAATTAAATTAAGCTAATTAAGGAGATTTTATTAAACTAAAACAATGAAATTTTCTAAATTTCTCAATCAATTTTAAAGACTTGGAACTCTAACTTCACCTAATCAATTATCTCTCGTTCAATTGTTCAATCTATGTAATTACTAGTCCAAGATTCAATGACATTGTTGGACCCTTCCGATAACTAGCTAAGTTAATCCCTCTTCCCTACTAGCTATATTCCTATGCTAAGCAAGTTGGGTAAAGTCAGTAAGAATAAACTTATTAGGTTGATTAGGGCATCATGCATATTCTTATCCTAGCCGCAAATTAATTTGTTCATCAGCACTACTAAAGTTAATCCTAATCTATTTTGTTCAAATCTAAACCTTAATTTTCTCTTCTAGAACAAATCAAGATTATCAAATTAATGCAACTTGGTGATCATGTAACTAGATTAGATAATCACAAAATTGAATAAATAATTAGTAAAAATCAAACAATCAAAAAGAAAATTAATTAATTAAATAAGAAATAGGGTCCATCTTTATTCTAAGAAAATAAAGTTGGACTCATATTGAGTTGAGAAAACAACACAAAAAGAGATTCAAAACAAACTTGCATAAAAAAAAGTAAAAAAAAATAATCTAGAGAGAAAATAGTTGAAGAATTTATGTTGAGCGCTTAGGATCTGTTTTTTATTCTTTTCTTTGCAAGTTTGAAGTTTCCCTTATGAAAAGTTGTTCCGTCCTACACTTTTCCTCCTTTTTTTTCCCTCTTAAATCTCATCACCCTTGTTTTTAGGGTTTGAATCGTGCTGCTTCACTGAATTTAAAAATTGCGGTGGAGCAAAGCGCTTACTGCCAAATTCTAATCATAAAGTATGCTCCACCACACTAAATCAAATTCGGTGGAGCGAAAGACTTCTCTTCACCATTTTTTACTATATGCTCCAAGTCTTCCGTTCTTCATCTAAGTCCTACAATAGAAAAAAGGAAAATAACCAATAAATCCAAACTAACTCTAAAAATGATAAAAAGAATGAACAAATTTTAAATAAGATAAATTAATCCAATAAAAACTATAAAATGCAATAAAAACTAATTTAAATTCTTAAATTTCCTCATAAAATACTATGAAAACTAAATTAAAAGAACTCTAACTATGCAAGTTATCAAGAAACTACACTATTCACATACAACCCTATTCATGTTTGTTTGGTACTTTCCATATTGGTTTTACGATCCATATTCGGGGTTTGTGGATACAACAACCCTTACCTTGCCAATATCCAAGAGGAAGCTTATTGAAATGATTTCCCTTATCAATAAATAATCTTATAACTTTATGCATAGGAGCTAGCTTACTGATATCATTAAGAATGAGAGAGGCCTAATTCTAACCAATAAACACACATAAGCGGGGTTTACTTAGATGAGATCGCATGTCCACATAATATAAATTGCATACATAGCTTATATTCAACAGTGTTGTTTCTTACAAGCAATAGAATCAATTAAACAATTATAGATTTAATTATTCTAATTAGCAACACAAATATTCTAAGCAACTGAATTTGAACCTAATTTTTAACAAACTTGAATATTTGTCATCAAATCAGAAACATGCAAATACTAAATAAAAGAATAAAAAACAATTATATCTCACAAACTTTTTGAATTAGACTTCAAAAAAATTTTAACTATAAAAAAAGGGTTTAGCAATCCAAAAAAAAAACACAAAAATAATAATAAAATACAATAAGCTAAAAATTCTACAAGAGTAAAAGTTGTTTCTATCCCTTTAAAAGTTCCCATTTATGAAGTCTATTTTACCTAAATAAGGGTTGCAATACTAGCTAGGACTTTAAGCCTTGAAAAAGGTTGAAAATAGCCTCAAATTTAAAGTCAAAACGGTACGCGAAAGTTTTGGTGCTGCGGCCTAGAGGAATCGCATTGGGGTGCCAAGTCCATTCGCGTCCAGGCCTCGTAGTTTTGAGTCGTAACTCACATGTTTTCGTTTTGACTCTCCACATTTTTCTCAATTCTCATAATTCGTTTCCCTTCCATTAGCCCTTAAACTTGCAACCCAAGCTCACATACACTTAATTAAAGTCACGAAACATCAAATTAATTATGAAATACTAAATTATATAAAATATAAACATAGATAATTAAGAATGCTAATGTATAAAAATGTGGTACTAATCATGCAAATTAAATTAAGACATGATATTTTACTTGAGAATCCTCAATGAAATGTAAAATAATAAGAGTTTAAAATATATGAATTATAAGTACTTATCATATATTCAATTAAAATGTTTTGAAATTTTAGGCTAATTCTATTATTCCAACCACTGTTCTCATAACTAAGTTTGTTTGATTGTGAACTAGTCAAGATACTAATCCAAGATAATAGTTTGAAACAGTTGACCCACGAATGATTGAACCAATTTTCTCTAATTTTTAAAAATTTTTAATTATTTATTCGATTGAACTAGATAAACTAATTTGACCAAAAATAAATAATCTAATATATTTGACCACCAACCGAATTCCGAAACCTTTCATTCCAAATATTTGGGTCCAATGTTTTCACAAAGCACCTAAAGTGGGTTTTAGTGAGCTACAAACACTTCTCACAATTCCATTTTCAAAATCTAAACTACGGCTGGAAGGTCCATGGAATGTTAGTAAAATACCAATGCAATAGACCCACGAACGGGCCCAAATCATGGAAAAGAAAAGTTAAAATATGCCTATAGTCCCTGTAGTTTTTAAAAATTAGGATTTTAGACACTCTTCTTTTTAAATTTTAAAATTCAAGTCTAACAGTTAATACTGTTAAATTTTGAAATTTAATAATGCTAATAGTTTAACCTGAATTTTGAAATTTAAAATGTAGAAGGACTAAATTTTTAGAAATACAAGTATCAAGACTAAATTCTAAATTTTGAAAAGTACAGGGACTTATAGGCCCCATTTTAACCGAAAAGAAACTATGATGATGGCGGTGATGAATTTACAGCCGTTAGATGATGGGCTAGATTTTACATCTACAATCGCGATTCAAATTTCAAATCGCCTTATCAAAAATCGACCGTTTGAGGGATTCAAGAGCAACATATATTCACTAAAGCAAAAACAAAAAAAAAAAAAGACTTTATAGTTTCAACTTTGAAACCATTTACCATGGATTTTGGGATTGTTTCATAAGCAGCTTGAATTTATTTAAGTTACTTTAATACCCCAAAAAAATCTGCTGTTGTTTTAGTTTTGTATTCAAAAAATTGAAAAACAAAATAAAGTTTTAAGAGCATGATGAGGATCATGAGACGCCATGGTTGGCAGCGACCTCTCCATCCTTTACAGGTAAATAAAAGTTAAAAACCCATCTTTTGCTTTGGAACTCTTTATGGGTTTTTTTGGTTGAAATCAAAATTGTTGCGTTTTTTTTTTCAGATGGTGGGAATGGCAGTCTTTAGTTTCCTAGTTGTGGCATTTTATACATTTTTAGGGCTTTTGCTTGGGAACAGAATAGCTGAAATCACTATCGCAACGATCTTTTCCTTTGTGGTAATGTTCTTCACAAACCAAAAATTTGAACCCTTTTTTTGTGTTTTTTTATAGCTAACTTTCAATGGGGTTTGATTTTTTTTTTTCATTTCCAGGCACTCTCAGTTATGTTCCTGTTTGTTAGGTGTACTGCTATTGATCCTACCGATAAAACCAGCTTTAAGAAGAAGAAAAAGGGAAAATCTAAAGGGATTTTAAAGCTAAATTATGGGTTCATATTGACCCAGATTGTTGTAAGGTTTTTTAGGAGGTTGGAGAAGAAGATTCTAAGGACTTTTATAAGGAGGAAGTATTTAGATCCATGGAAAACCAATTTCCAAATGGAACCATTGTTACCATTTCCCCTTGTCATGAAAGATGATGCAGTTTCACCTGATGTTAAGGAGGATGATAATATCTCTTATTGTTCTCTATGTGATTTTGAGGTTTGCACTCTTTTTCTAGCTGTCCAAACAAAAACAAAATCACTACTTGCATTTATCGTTTACACCAATGAGGCCTTGGCTCAATGGCAAGATTGAGGCCCTACAGACTTTGAGATTTGAGTCTCATCTTATGTATGTAAATGCATGGGTTCTTTTAGTTATAGTTAATTATTTAGTTTAGTGCTTATAATGATTGATTGCATCGGAAAAAATCAATTTCCAAATGGAACCATTGTTACCATTTCCCCTTGTCATGAAAGATGATGCAGTTTCACCTGATGTTAAAGAGGATGATAATATCTCTCATTGTTCTCTATGTGGTTTTTAGGTTTGCACTCTTTTTCTAGCTTTTCAAACAAAAACAAAATCACTAGCATTTATCATTTACACCAATGAGGCCTTGGCTCAATGGCAAGATTGAGGCCCTAGAGACTTTGCGATTTGAGTCTCACCTTATGTAAATGCATGGGTTCTTTTAGTTATAGTTAGTTATTTAGTTTAGTGCTTATAATGATTGATTGCATCAGAAAAAACCTTTTACATTCTTCCATGCTTTATCTTAGGTGAAAAAACATAGCAAGCATTGTAGGACTTGCAACCGGTGTGTTGAAGGATTTGATCATCATTGCAGGGTAAGAACCAATTTTGGTCTGTCATTTTCTGTTTCCTTTTTAAGTTTTCAGTGTAATTTGAGAAGCAATTTATGTTTATTGATATAGATTTGCTTGTTTTTATGTTATATATCAGTGGTTGAACAACTGTGTAGGCAAAAGAAATTATACAACATTCATTCTTCTAATGATTTTTGTCTTGTTATTGGTAAGTGGCTTTTCTATGTCCTTCAAATGCTCCAAAAAGGCTTCAAATTCTAAGTTAATTCTATTGTCCTAACAATTAATTGTTACTGTTACAATAGCTGATTCTAGAAGGAGGCACTGCAATTGCTATATTTATTAGGTGCTTTGCGGACAAGGGAATAGAGCAGGAGTTGGAGAAAAGGCTTTACATAAAGTTCCCTAGAGAAGTTCTTGCCACTATAACAGTAAATATTATTCTCTCTTTTTCACATTGGAAAATCTTTCTTATTGGAGTTCATTTTGAATGCAAAAAATCTAGTTTGGGTTTGTCTCAACTCTTGGAAATGTTACAGGTTTTGTTGGCTTTGTTTACTGTTTATGGATCAGCTGCAATGGGACAACTTTTCTTCTTTCATGTAGTTCTGATAAGAAAGGTAAGTAAAATAAGGAAGGGGTAGGGTTATCCAGGGATCAAACTCGAGATTGGTGTCAATTGAAGACTTGATATCAAGTCTTTTTTGTTAGTTCACCTGTATTCGATCGATGCTTCCTTCTTTGATTAGTTTAACACATAATGTAGTAGACCAAAATAAGATTCCCCATCACATTCTTCCTTCAACATCTCCATTGTCAGTTTTGCACATGAAATGAGGTAATTTCCATGTGGTCAGTTTGCAGTAAAAGACAGAATTCTGGTGGGAGAAAATAATTATATTATCACTCCATTGAAATATCTTTGCATCATATGGCTATTTCAATACTTGCAATATGAAGCTGTGAAATTGAGGAAATTTTGTCTCTATTTCATGGTGTACCACATTGGTAATTATAACATGTATGAGCATGTCACGGTACATCACCATGCCCTATGATCTCAAATCCCCGTTCTTTTAGCCTGTGCCAGGAAATTTGACCATTTGGTTCATCGTTAATTCATGCTCTCAACTGTGGCATATTTTGCTGTATCATTGCTCTCAATTGAATGTGTTGATTCTTGTTACAGGGAATGAGAACATATGATTATATATTGGCAATCAAAGAAGAGAACCAATTTACAGTGGACCCTTTCGACGACTCCGATGTCTCGTCGGACGACAGCTCTGATTTTGATTCACCCGAAAAAGCAACATTCTTGTCGAGGTTCATATGCAAAGGACTGAGAACTCAGGTATATACAAGATATCCAAAACCTGATTTTATCCAAAGAATTTCAGCAGTGTCATCATCTTACAGGTGTGAGTTCAATTACAGGATCCCCCGAGATTGTCCATAAGAATTGATGAAGATCCTAAAGCTTCCACCTCAACCAGCAAGAAACAAGGGTTCCATGTAAGCATTGATCCATGGAAACTAATAAATCTTAGTAGGGACAAAGCTCTTCTAGCTGCTGATAAGGCTAGACAAAGGCTTATGATACAAAAGCCAGCAGTGGAGCTTAATGCATTGAAGCCACTACCACTAGAAACAAAACATGGCCCATTAATGAACCCTGAAAGAAATATGCCCAATTCAGGAACAGCTGCAACACCTCTAGTTTCTAAAGGCAGAATTCCAGGATCACCAGGAAGACTTTCAAGCCCGAGGCGTAGATTTTCAGGCTCTCCAACTATGTTTTCTGCTATGCCATCACCGTCACCAAAACAAAAGTATAGAAGCAATTTCGATTTGAAGTTAACCGAGGTTTCCAGGGAGCTTGAAACATACATTTCAAGGCAAGTTTTATGTTCTGTCATAAAGAAAGATGAAAGTGAAGCATCTCCAAGATGAAAAAAAACAAAGATTCATTTGGTTGTTTGTGTTCATTCTTGATGAAACATCTGATTTAATTTTTTTCGTTTTTGAACTCGTTTCGAACAATGTGATACTCATTTTAGATCGATGAATACAAATACAGTTGAACAACTTAGGACCAAACTAAGCACATGCATTGATACAAAGAATCTTGTACTGTTTTACAAAAACAAAGAAATGAGGATATCAAGTCATTATTGTGGGCACCTTAACTTGGGAACTTGCTTCACATATACTTCCAAAGCATGAAAAGTGGCCTTTCCCTTTCATACAAAGGGGTACAACTTTCCAGGAAACAGGCTGTATAGTCCCACAATCAGAATAAAGGCAACACAAGCAATCACATTTTTATGTAAATATTTCTATGATTCTGTTTTCATTGAACTTTTTGAATAACAAAATTTTAACATGTTGAGATTTCAGACTATACCACAAGCCAAAGGAAAAAAAAAAAAGAAGAAAGATCACCCAATTATTTGCTACTACACACAAAAGTTTACAATAAACAATCTCTCAACACTATCTCACAAGCTAAACCACCACAAAATCAGCTACTGCAATCAACTTCTGATGTCGGGAAATGTTTCCTTGGCAAGGTGACGGGCTGTTTTGTTTTGAGAAATGGTAAGAATCAAAATTGGAAGTAAAGAATTCAAAATTCATGAAAGAGGGTTGCTATACGTCCACTATTTACCATGAAAACAACCAAGAACCTTTGTTTTGATTACCTGAACTCCGCAGATGGTTCGGTAGTAGGTAACAATCTGAATAATGCTTGGGGTAAATACTTTCCTTCAGAGGTTCGCAAGTTTCCGGGGAAACCAATGTGGAGTATCCCTGAATGTTCGAGCAGTTCCATGGAGACTTGGTGGTTACATCGAGAGTAATATTCAATAAGCAAATATGACGAAAACTGTCCCCTTCTATGCCTTTGAGGAGGCCTGCAACTTTTATGTTATCTCCTATGACATCTTTAAAAGTAATCCTTTCTATCACGGGGAGCGCATTTGGATCGTAAAACTCATCTGGATGCTGAGAAAAATTACTATTGAAGAATATCGCTGTGTCTACACCAACCAAAGTAACATTTGATATATAGATGTTTCTTACGTAACCACCCCTTCCACGAGCTGTTTTTAATATAATACCGGTGCTTGAATTGAAAAAATAGATATTTTCTGCATAAACTTCGGAAACACCTCCGGACATCTCACTTCCAATTGCAATCCCAGAGCTCTTTCGGTTGTGTCCAGTAAGCCGGCGGATGATAATATTTCTGCTGGGACGAGCAAATGAAATGCCATACTCATCCCACCCACTTTTGATGGAAATTAGATCATCACCAGTGCTAATGTAACAGTCTTCAATGCAAACATCATCAGAAGAATCTGGATGCATTTGATCGTATCAGTAAGAAAAAGAGTTGAAGGTTACTTGGCAAACTGGGAAAAGTTAAAAAGAACTCACCTGGATCGATCCCGTCCGTGTTTGGTGAATCCAGAGGAGCCAGGATTGTGACATTCTGGACTATGACATGGCTGTAAATCGAGAAAATAAAGTCGACTTACTCTTGATAGTTCTGTTCTAAAACTGGTGTCATAGACAATTTGCTTACAGCATTCAAAAAAGAGCATGGGAAGACCACTAACCTGCAGTAAACCGGGTGAATGGTCCAAAATGGAGAATTCAAGAAAGTCAAGTTCGAGATTACAACGCCAGTTGAGTTCATTAATTCAACCAGATGGGGCCGAGTATAGTTCAGAGTTTTCCTTCTAAACCAGTTCCACCAAACAGAACCTTGGCCATCAATAGTGCCATTATCACCTGCATGAAGAAGCTGTGGCATCAATAGAAGAAATAAAAGGCTTACGGAAGATGATTTCTCATCAATGTTCCTAACCTGTTATGATTACATCAGTCAAATTGCGACCATATATTAAGCTTCGGTGCCTTCCACCAGGTAACTCCCTACCTCGGCCATAGGATGGCAGAGGGTCAACGACTGGCCAATCATCTGAATTCTGAAACAACAGGAGCTATGCTGTTATATGATAAGTGATAAGAACAAAACACCAGTGGTAGCTTATGATGACGGATAGAAATGCCTACAGCAAGATATCAAATAGACTAGCAGTCAGGAATTGATGATCATGAATCATGTTTGAAAGCATATAACCGTTAATTACATATAGCATGTCCTACAGGTAAATGTTCTTTTGAGGTAAGTTAAGGACTTACCATTGATCCAAGAATTACTGCATGCTTATCTAACCACAAAGTTAGGTGACTGATGAGATCAAAGCTTCCCGTTAACCACCGGCCAGCCGGGACAAAAAGCTTGGCCCCACCTTTATCAGCAAATGAATTGAGGTAGAAGATAGCATTCTGAAAGGCTTTTGTATTGAGAGTAACACCATCTCCAACTGCACCGAATTCGGTAATGGTGACACTGTGAGGTCGAATCTCCCCTATATCGGTCTGTTTGCAAAGCAAGTTGCCCTTGACAGCCCATGTAATATGACTGAAAAATACAAGTACTAGAAGCAGATACACCAGCTGAAAACAAATGCATACAAAATTAACCATGAATGCTATACCTTGATAGGTAGATAGGGGAAATTTACTGATTTAAGTAATTTAGACAAATGAACACTTAATAAACATAGAGTTGAAAATATAACACAAAAAGAGAGCTAGATTAACAGCAATGTGAATCAAAAGATGCCTGAAAATAGGTGGATGAGAAGAAACATGCAAAAGTAGTGAAGGAATAACTTTATCAACCAAGTCATGGATAATAAATGAGCAGATTTCATGCCATAAAACTAGCAGATTAACACAAAAAGAGATAAAAATTGAATTACATTCAGAAAAAAAGCTAAAAAGAAGAACCATTTGCTCATTTAGATCCCAAAATGAGCCAAAACTATCATTCCTCATAACACATTTTGAACATTTTGTTCAGATCTAGTTCAAAGTCCAAGAATATAAGATAGTCAAAAGGAAAAGCAAGGATCAAAGAACTCACACTAAAAGAGCTCTTCATAAGAATGAGATCTGCAAAAGACAGCTCAGTGAATCCACAAAAACCAGTCTTTTAAACTAAAAAGGTATCCCCTTTTTTATTTGATCAAAACAAAAAAACAAAGGGAAAGGGAATAATCAAGGAAGCGCTTGTCTTTCTTTCAACTTTTTTTTCATATGAACAAGAATAAGATCCCGTTAGTTAGCTAGTGTGATAAGGCAAAGTGTGTGAAAAATGGGTGATTAGATAGGTCATTGAGAGAACCACTACCACCACTCAAAGAGAAAAAAAAAATGATTGAAAGTGACTGTTGCTGCTCGCCAAAAATTAAGCAGTAGGGTCCCTCTTTATGTGTTCATTTGCTCCATTAACACTCCCTCTCTGTTCTTGTTGCTCACCGATAATCACTTATAAGAAGAAATGAAGGATTACCCAGAAAAGTTGAAGCTTTGAACTAGCTGAAAACAAGTGCAAGCTCCATAAAACCACATATGGAGTGGCTGCAAATGGGGTTTATAGATTCAGATAACAAAAGGATAGAGCTTTTTTCTTTTTCTTTTTTTGTTACAGTGTGTTCCTGGCTTGTTTGTTTAATAAGATGAGTGTTTTTTATATGGTAAGAGACTTTCTCATGTGATAACTGTCTTACTGGTTTCAATTAAGTTCTTAAAATCAGTAAAAAAAAAATGTAATTTTGGACCCCGCCTCCATGATCGTCAATTCATTCAAAACAGGGTTTTATAAAGTTATTTCCTTTATATATATAACTAATGCATAAGTATAAAACAAAACAACAAACAGACAAGGAATTACAACAAATGGGGAGGTAGGTCAATGTTCTGTAATGTTTTATTGCATTGTTTGGACATTAAATTTAAGATTAAATCCAAAACAAAGGTTTTTTTATGTTGATTTTCTTTACAAAAATTTAAATTTTAAACTCCAAAACTCATTTAAGGGTGATCGAGTTTCTTTAAGTTGGTGAATGGTTTTTAACATACGGCTTTGATAGATTGACAAGAAATAGGCTTGAGCAGTTAAAAGAGGTAACCTAACAGTGCTGTGGGCTATGGCAGCCGAGCGGTTCAAACCAGTGGGCTTGGTGATAGTGAACTCAAACGCCACTGGCTCTGTAAGAGCAAGGGATCACCTTTGGTGGAATCATGGCTCAAGAGTCCGGGTTTGATTCAAAAATGGTAAAAAGAAACCTCCTATCCGACTGGTTCTAACCCGACCCAAGTTAATAAGATCGGATTTTTTATTTTAAAATCGAGTTTGAGACGAGTTAGGTTGGTTTTTTTATATAATAATCAAGCCAAATTTAGAGAAAACTCATCCAATTTGTCTCGAGATAATTACAAAATTACCTTTATATATATATATGATATATTAATATTGTACCCTCATTTATTTTATTTTTGCTGCTCACCTCTGTATTCTTCTCATGCACAAGCCTTTTTCCTCGTTTTCCTTTCTTTTTTTTTTTTGTTTTAACTCACTGTTTCATAAATGAAATATAAAGACAAAATTTAATGAGGAAAATAATAATAATGATATTATTATATTTCATGCACATCAGTATTTTATATTAGTAAAAAAAATTATTATCGTTAAAAAAATTTAATTTAAAAATGTGAAATTTGTACATATAGATAAGTGAAATCGAAATCAGATGGAATCGAATTTGAAACATATAAATAATATATCATCCTTAATTTGATAGTTAAAACCCTTAAAAGAAACCTAAAACAAATTCTATTTTCATTCGCCAGAAGAACACTTTCAAGCATTATGATTATTAGATTAATTTTTCTTTTTAATAGTATTATGAATAATTAAAGAGAAACCAAAAAATAACAAAAGTAGGTGATCAATTCCCTGTGCTAATTTCATCTCATGGCCATGAAGGAGTAATTGTAATTTAATGAAATAAGAAAAAATGTCGTTAAAGAAGGGGACATGAATGAGAGAACTCTTCATCACTGTCGTAACTAATAGCTGTTTTTTTTTTTCTTTTTCATTGTGAAGTAGTGTAAACTTGATAAAAGTCCGTAGAAATTTTTGTTCCCTTACTAAAAAAATTTGTAAATTAATTTATATACATTAAATTGAAAAAAGAATTAATCATTCTATTAAAATTTTTATCCAATTTTATCGTAAAAAATCGATTTTTATACATCAGCATAAGGTCACGTAATACTGTCTAGTTATTTTGTCAACTATGTTAGTTTTTAACAATACAAATGGATGAATCGATTGAGTTTTAACTCGATTGACATGGGTATTATTGCTAATATAAGAATACGTGGGTTTGAATGCACTGAAGCGTATTATCCTCTTATTTATGGGTTGGAGATGGGCTATAGGCAGTTCTAGGTATTGTGTCAAAAAGAGTAGATATGATCAAAACTTATAATGAGATTGTTAAAAAAAAACAATACAAATGGATGAATTTTTTAATAGAAAAGATCAATTTACTCTTTGATTTAATGTATTAAATTAATTTGTCCATTTCTTACTAAAAGAGACAAATTACAATTTAACTCTTAATATATATTAATATAAAGGCTTCTATGATATATTTTAGCGTCTCAACTTGCATTCGTAACTAATATTATTTTGAATGCAAATAAGTGTTTGATAAAAATGAAAATTTGAGTTCTAATTATCTTACATCATAGGCGAATTAAAAGGGATATGCAAAGACTTGAACCCTTCAAAAATGAAAATTTTTTAATTTAATTTTTTTATAAATAGAGAAATTATAAATTAATATATAGTGATTATATTTTGACCCTCTAAAATAAAAAAATAAAAAAAATTCAATTCAATCCTCTTATAAATAAAGAAATTATAAATTAACATACAGTAAAATTACACTTTAACCCCTCTAAAATTAAAAAATATTGTTTAATTTCTTCAAAATTAATGAAATTATAAATTAATACATAATAACTTATATTTTAATCTCAAAAAAATTTATAATTAAACTCACAATCCTGCTAAAAAATTTCTAGACTTGTGCCCCTGTCTTACATTAGTCACTTCGAGTCTAATTCATTTCAAGTAATTTTTTTAAGTCATTTTGAATTCAAGTTATTTTAGGCTAAGTCGTTTTTTGAGTTTGCAATCTTTGAAATAATTTGAGTTCGGTTGTTTTTTTATATATAAATAATACCTAAATTATCTATAATTCCTCAATTTATAAAATAGAGGATATTATAGGTTTAAGTGTATTCAAACTAACATCCTTTGTAATGTGAATTAATTTATTAAATTTTTAATATTATTTTCAAAATTGAAAATTGATTTTAGTCAAATTTCCAGATTCAAAACAAAATTGGCAGACAAGAAGATACTAACAAACATAAAATGAATTTAATATATTCAGTTGTTACCGACAAATGGTAAGGAAAAAATTTGGTCAAAATTTGCTATTAGACCCTATACTTTGCATAAGTTATACAGATTAGTATTAATACTTTAAATTTGGTTAGTTTTAGTCCCTGTACTTTTAGAATTTTAAAATTTTAGTCCTAACCAAATGTAGTTATTAAATTTATTAGATTAAATTTCGTGATTTTAAAAATTTGATGAGCCAAACATATTATCACGTGTATAATGTCAGTTAGCTTGTTATTTCCACATATTACTCACAAAAAAACTAATTAATAGATTTATCGATTATTGTTTACATTAAGACTAAAATTTTGAAATTCAAAAAATATAGCAACTAAAAATGATCTAGTTGGAGAACATGGACTAAATCTATAACTTTAGGAATAATACAGGACTAATAGCAGAATTTAACCAAACAGATTTAATTGCTACTATTTGGTCAAGACTAAAATTTCAAAATTCAAAAATTATACAGGCTAAAATTGACCAATTCAAAAACTATAAAAACTAAAATTGATCAAATTAAAGTACAAATAATAAATCCACAAATTATACAAAATACATGGTCTAATAATAGAATTTGACCAAAAAATTTAATGTTATATCAACAAACTATAAATTTTGAGCAAATTAATTTTATCTCACATTATGACCATTTCTTCCTTTTTTTAGATCACATTTCCAAATTTTGAGATGATAATAAGGAATTTTTTCATATCTAAAGATATTTTTCTTAAGCATTTAAATAGGTGAATCTTAGAAGATAGAGATATAAATGTGATTGATTAAATTAACAATATATCAGACTCAAGTACAATGAAATCTAAATCCATTTATGGATTTATTCACTTGTGATGTTCATAGTGTGGAATACATTAATCTTGAATGGATGATGGACTATATATGTGTGACTTGTATACTTTTAAGTAAATAAAAACTTGAGTTCAAATAGATAAGGAATTGAAAGTTGGTGCGTTAGATATATGACTTCTGCAATATGTAGCGTCATTCACAATAGTGGAATTCATAACCCAACTAATAGGTAAAACATATCCTCTCATCGACATTACATGATAGATAAAAAGTAAACGTGATCACGAGTCTTTTGTATTTGTGATAAATGACTTAATTACTATTTGTTAGTAATTGACTTTTCATGAAAGAAGATGTATTGGTTATCACAAGATAAAATAGTATCATATTAGGAGAACAAATTTATCTTAAAGAGATTAAGGATATCCTATGAGGGTAACACACTTATGACAAGTTCATTAGACGAGCACTTATTAAATAGCTTTTGTAATGGTATATAACTAGGGAGAGCTCAATCACGATATTATAATAGAATGACTTTGTGACTAAATAAGTTTATTATTAATAGGTGAAAAGTTGAAACTTAATTATAAATTATTTTAGCTCTAATTATATATGTTCAATTGGTCCCTCCATTAGCTTGTTGAAACGAAAAATGAATTGCATGTAGAACCAAATGAACAAAAATAACAGAAATGATGAAGTTAGAGAAATGAGTCGCATTATACAAATGAATGTATTTTCTCATTGAGTATAGAAATGACTTGAGAATTAATTTATGGTTTTCAAATTATTATTTAGTTAATTGTAATTAAATAATTAAAGTTAGAAAATAAATACGAAAATTAAATATATTTCCTCTTAAATTCTTTTACGGTAAAGTCGTCATGACTTTAATGGAATTAGAATTAGATTAAGAAAATTATTTAATTGTGAAATTAATTTAGTTAATTTATTTAATTAAAATTAATTAAATAGATCATATTTATTTTGGGAATAGAAAACAAATATTGAGTCGGGTTAAATTATAAAATATTGGGTCAAAAGTCTAATAAGCACATATAACTAGATCCAATATATAATAGGCCCAATTCCCCTCATTTTACATGTAAGGGGCGACAAACCTAGTGTTTTTATCTAGGGTGTGTTGCGCCCCCTCTTCTAGTTTGACTAGGAGAGAGCTTTTCTATTAAATAAATATTATTTGTGTTATACTTATTCAACTAGGATTCTCCTATTTCTCCTTATAAATAAATAACACTAGTAAAGTTATTTACACATAAGTTTTATATGTTATTATTTTGTTAGAAAGTAGTGGAAATTTATTTTCTTAGAATAAATTTTATTTTTTAGGAATAATATTTTTTACTGAGTTCTATTAAGAGAATTACTTTCCTACTGAAAGTAACATATCATTTTTGGTTTTGTGTTTGGTTCTTGTTATTCGAGCCCACACTCGATGCACTTCAGTGTACGAATATAACAGAGAAGGTCGTTTAATTGAAGATTGAAAACATTTTGGATCCATCTCACACAAAACAGGTACTTTTCGATAAAATTTTTATTACTATAAATATCACAAACTGGCTCAATTTTAAAATTTTATAACTTCCGCTGTAATAATAAACCGTTTTCATAACTGAAATTTTCCAATA
This sequence comes from Gossypium hirsutum, assembly GCF_007990345.1. Taxonomy (NCBI): domain Eukaryota; kingdom Viridiplantae; phylum Streptophyta; class Magnoliopsida; order Malvales; family Malvaceae; genus Gossypium; species Gossypium hirsutum. The sequence goes on from NC_053435.1 coordinate 83,687,833, forward strand.
GGAAGGTGGTCGTACTTTTAATAATTGCTACAAAGTGATATTTTTCTATGAATTTCAATAGTGTTGCAACTTTAGAATTGAAGCTATGGCATAAGAAGTTTGAGCTAAAGAACTCTAAACCAGCCAGGACATTTATGTTTGTTAATAAGAAATTGTGTACAGATGTTGAGGGAATGTCGACTCCCTAGACCACCTATAGTAGCATGATTGGCAGTCCGTTTTATCTCACAACTAGCCATATTGATTTGTATTTTAGTGAGTGTGTATATTCTAAATATCAAGCCAACTCAAGAGATTCACATGTTAAGGTTCTCAAACCAATTACTAGGTACATTCATGGTACATCAGATCTTGGCATTTGATTTATTAAAGGCAGCTCAATTTTCTTAGTATGTTACAATATGGATGATTGTGGAAGTACAAGTGGAAAGAAGTATGTTCCTAATCAAAGCTAGCTAGTTGATTTATTCACAAAAGCCTTCAATTCCAATAGGTTTGAAAGCTTGAGAAGCTCAGTTGGAGACTGTCGAGCATAAGGTTTGTTGATTGATTATAGAAAGGCATCCACATGACAATACTTGATGCCATTTTGATATTTTTGGTGTAATTATGTTGCGAATTGGTTTACTTAGATTTATAGAGGTTTATGCAATAATTTTTGGCACCAATTTATTTTTGGCGGGTATCAAATTTTGGAGATATTTCACTCTTCATATCTCGGAGAGAACTTGATTTATTTGAGAAGTTATAAATTTTCTTTCTATAAATGTCCAAACAAATCCTTTTCCTACTATTATGGCTAGTGTAAAGATCATATCTACTAAAGGGTATGAGAAACAATAACAATCACAATAAATTGTCAGTGATGGGACATTCAATTTCCCTGTACAGAAAATTGATAAGGAAATCGAAGAAATGCCCATTCCTTAAGCACATCATACCAAGAGGTAACTCAGACTACACCAACACCTTTTGTTTCTTACCTCTCCTTTGAAGTGTTCGTTCTAGTCACACCAAGGGGCAGATAAAGTGTCTTATCTGCCATGAAGACACAAATTGTTGGTCCATCTCTAGCTATCCAGCAAGCACCAGAGGAAATTGATGTCATGTTTAACATTCCACCGGTGTACGAGCATACTAACGATCTTGATCAAAGAATTTATGCTCTTATTCAAGAAATCTTGAGCCAAAGTGTATATGTCTTAATCATTGACAACATTTTGGTGAATGTTGATGTTGTCTTTGTTAAACCATCATTGTTAACTCATTTCTCTAACTTTATCATTTCCACACTTAGTGAGAAAACCATCATTCAAGATATCTTGAGTCGAAGTGTACTTTCAGTTGGTGTGATTTGAAGCCTACCAGTGTTATCTATTTATAAGGAGAGTTGGTAGAATCCTATTTGAAGTGGTAGAATACAAATAATATTATATTGATAAAAAAAATCTCTAACTCCCTATTATTTAGGGAGAGGGACAACAACCCATATAGGAATACTAGGGTTTGTTGTCCCTTGTATTTCCATAAAGGGAATGGACTTTTCCTGTACTGGGTACAAATATATGTGCTTCATGGACTTTAACCTATGTAACACCCATAACCCTTATCCGTCACCGGAACAGGGTTACGGAGCATTATTGAACTTTTCTGATCAACTAAAAAAATTTCATATCATTCAGCATACATATTAGAAAGTAATCATAATCACTCATATTGTCTCTTATATGAGCACTCGGGGCCCAAAATACATGTTAGAAATTATTCGAGACTAAATCAGAACTCAGAAATTTTTTTGCAAAACTTAACAATTTTCCTTAGGTGCAGGGGACACACGCTCTTGTGGTCAGGCCATGTGGCTCACACAGTCAAGAGAAACGCCCATGTCTTAGGCCATGTGAGCATTCGAAATAAATGCACACGGTCGTGTCCCAGCCCGTGTTTGTGCCCGTGTAACTCCCTAACTTGGGTCACACGGCCAAACTACACGCTCGTGTGCTTGGCCATGTGAGAATACCTGAGCATTTTGTTTCTCAATTTTAAAGATGCAGGGGACACACGGCCAGACCACACGCTCATATGCTAAGGCTTCTGTCACACACGCCAGTGTCTCTGTCCGTGTGGATGAAAATAGGTCACATTTCTCACCCATATTTGGTTTCAACCTAAACACTTCAAATTTCACACTCATAGGTCATAATAAGACCTTCAATACAATCAAAAACAAGCTCTAAGTATATATTCCTTGCATTTAAATTTACCACATTGATCAAATCACATATTTGATTCCTTATATCAAACATATTATACCAACTCATTCATTAACATACCTATATCTATCCACCACTCAACCTTACTAATATATATCAAGCATGATATGATCACACATATATACACGTACTTATAAAATATAATCCATAATATTTACAGAAACAAACTTTAGTCAAATCCATACCAACCCTAAACATGCCATATAAACCATATTAAACGTTTCAAAAACTACCGGAATAAGCTGGATAGTGTGACTCAATGTGTTGATCCGATCTTCCAACCTCACGATAATCTACAAAGACATTAAACAACACAAGTAAGCTTATTAAAGCTTAGTAAGTTCGATGGGTTAAACATAAATCTTACCGAACCTAATATAACAAATCAATTAAATAAAATCATTCAATGTAAACTTCCTGCCAATCATAACGTCAGTTGATGAATACACTTAATTCAAATTAATTCCAACAATAAACAACAAATCTTCTTATTTCAATTACGTAAGTCATTTACCAAATCTTACCAAATCGGAAAACGGCTTACGGATAAGAGTACATCATTTTCAGAAGCCCGAAAGCTAAATAGAAGCTCATAAGAGCTAAACAGAAACCCAAAATGGTTGAATGGAAGCTCGTAAGAGCTGAACGGAAACCTATAAAGGTTAAACAAAAGCTCAAAAGAGTTGAACGGAAACTCATATGAGTTAAACTGAAGCTCGTGAGAGCTAAATGGAAAGTAAACATGAAAGTTTGCAAAAAATGCTGAACCTTAGTTTGCTTGGGTGATTTGCCATATTTTTCTCCAATGCCGTCAATTCATTGCATGCCAAATGTACTCAAATCCCGCGTTCTATTTAATTTGGATATTCAATTCAAATTTATAATTTTAATAATATTTCGACTTCAATAATAGAATAAATACATAATACCATTCACCAATTCAGTATATAAATATTTAAGTTTAACTATACGAACTTACCTGGGTTAAATTGTAAGATTTGTAGAAGTTTAGGGACTATTTCGCTAATTTTCCTTTTTCATGAGTATCAACGGGATTTTGATTTAAAATATAAAATTACTCATTCATTAGCATATATTTCAGTTCTCATTCACTTCACAATTAATATCCCTCAATTTTTTGAAATTACACAATTACCCAAACTTTTACAACTTTTTCAATTTAATCCCTTAACTAGTTAGTCCATTAAATGAACTATTTTTTCTCAATTGATAATCTATCTAAATGTTCTAGGCTATCATACAGCCCTTGATAAACAGAAATTTAATAGTAAACCCTAATATTTAACCTTTTCACAATTTGGTCTTAAAATCAATATCTAACAAAATCACTTTATAAAATCATCATACAACAAAATTAAAGCTCTAAATCCATGTTATTTCATCAAAAACATCCAGTATTCATCAATGGTAGCCTCAAAAATTTCCAATAAAATTAAAAACTAATGAAATAGCTAGTTGGACTTAATTCTAAAAGTCTTAAAAACACAAAAATTACAAGAGAAAGGCAGGAATTAAACTCGCATGAAGCTAGAATATGACAACCAGCTTTAAAAGCTCTTTAATGGTGTTTTTGGATAGAAAATTGGAGAAGAAATGGTCTAAAAACTATTAAAATCTCATTTGGCTATTTTTATTTTATTTTATTTCCAATTTTGCCCTTAAATCATATGATTTTATTATTTTTCTCTGCTTATGCCACCTGAACCATTCCATGTGTGTCTATTTACCCTTTAAGTCCTCCCTTATTTATCATTTAGGCTATTTAATCACTATTTTCTGTAATTATCAAGTTTTGTACATTTTTCAGTTTAGTCCTTTTTAATTAATTAACTATCAAAACGTTAGAATTTTCTAACGAAACTTTAACATTACCTTAATGACACTCCTTAAATATTTATAAAAATATTTATGGCTCGATTTATAAAAAAGAGGTCTCGATACATCTTTTTCTAAAACCACTTGACCTAATAAATCCTTATAAAAAATAAATTACTAATTCAAAAATCTTTTTATAACCACATTTAACTCATAGATACTAAATAATAAAATTTACGAGCTACTTGTCGGATTTGGTGGTCTCGAACCACTATTTTTTACACCACTGAAAATCGGGTTGTTACAACATAGCATTTTATAATTTATTCCAACCTAATATATGTTTTTTCTATTTCCTAAATTAAATATTATTTTCTCAATTAATTTAAATAAATTAATTTGTCAATTAAATAATTTTCTCAATCCAATTCTAATTCCGTTAAAATCATGACAACTTTACCGTAAAAGAATCTACAAGAAAATATATTTAATTTTTCTAGATTCATTTGGATTCACAATGACCAATTAATTTAAATCCATTTTCAAAATTTAATTAATTAATTAATTAATTAATAATTCAAAAAACCATAAATTGTTTATCAGGTCATTTACATAATAAGTGAGAAAACCACATTCATTTTCGAATGTAACTCATTTCTCTAACATTATCATTTCTATCCGTTTATGTTCATTTGATTTATTATGCAATTCATTCCTAGTTTCAACGAGCTAGAGGAGGGACCGATTGAACATATGCTATTGAGGCTCAAATGGTTTATAATTAAGTTCCAGCTTTTTGCCTATTAATTATAAACTCATTTAGTCATGAAGCCATTCCACTATAGTATCATGACTGAGCTCTCCCTAACAACATACCATTATGAAAGCAACTCGATCAGTGCTCGTCCAATGACCTTAGCATAAGTGTGTTACCCTCATAGGATATCCTTAATCTTTTTGGGATAATATCCATTCTCCCAATATGATCCTATATTATCTCATGGTAATCACATGGTAATCATTACATCTTCTTTCATAAAAAGTCAATTACTATCAAATAGTAATTAAGTCATTCATCATAAAGACGAATGACCCATGACCACGTTTACTTTTAATCAACCATATAATAGCAATGAGAGAATATCATTTACTCATGTCTCAAGCTATGAACTCCACTGTTGTGAATGATACTACATACTGCAGAATTCGTACACCTAACGCACCATCTTTCAATTCCTTATCTATTCAAACTCAGGCTCTTACTAACATCAAATTATACGAGTCACGCATACATAGTTTGTCATCCACTCAGGATTTATGTATGCCACATTATGAATGTCACAAGTGAATAAACCTATAATAGGCCATTTTTCCCGGGCCTAATAATAAAAAAATCTAAAATACTAAAAGTCCAATTACAAAATTACAGGCCCGCTAACACAAACCCTAAAGCCCACAACATTAAGTTTTTTTCAGAAAACTAAAACAAAACCCTAGCCCTTTCGCATTGCACCCCCCTTTGTCAACGTGCTCGCATCCCGAGGTCTGCCACTGCTACTCCTCTACCACTGTCACCCTTTGCCACCCCTGCAAAGAAGAAACAACACGCAATGGCAGCAAGAACAGTAGAAAAAATAGAAAAATAACATTGTAAAATCGCTATAAAAAGCCTAAAAAAATAGATTGTAACTTCTCTCTTGATATTTTTTTGAAAAAAATCGAAATCAGATACCAAAAGGTCACTCTTTTTAGATCTATTATTTTTTTTATAAAAATACAAAATAAAAAGGGAAGGTAAGAAACTTACGGGTTCCGCGCGTCGGAGAAGATCTAGTCGGATGACGTTTCGGCTTCTTTTTTAAAAAACGATGTTCTAGTTTTTTTTTTACCCTAAATTCGCGTCCTACGCGTCAAGAAGTTCAAAAAGGGGTTTTTTTTGTTTTCTGGCCATCGCGAACGGCAGAGCCGTAGCGAGTGACCGGCGGCCGGTGCAGCGACGCCAAACGACACCCATGGTCGGATAGAGGGGACGGGTTGAGAGAAAATAGAGAGTTTTTTTTAGGAGGTTGGAAATGAATTTTTTAAAAAGGTTTTTTACTTATATAAGCCCCCAAAACGACGTCGTTTTAGGCTTGGCTTCTGACACCCAAAACGACGTCGTTTTCAGCAAACCCGAGATCCAACCCAAATATCCCCTAGGATCCACGTGTTTTCGCATGGAGGGGATAATTTCTATTTTGGTCCTTCTACTTTTTCTGTTCTTTTTAATCTTATCCTATTTCATTTTTATTTTTTTTTATATTTTTATCCTTTTATTTCGTCCTTGTGCAATTTAGTTCATGGGTTTACTATTGACCCTCTAGTGGAGGGACACGTGTGTTGAGGTTGGGGGAATTATTCGTTGAGTCCCTATACCTTTTTGTTACATTTCAATCTAGTCGTTTACATTTTTCTTTTTTTTTAATACCTTAAGTTCCATCACGTTTTCAATTTAGTTTCCTTTAGTCACTGACAATGATGTCAGATGTGACATGGGTGTGCTTATTGGGATAATTTCATTTTAAGTCCATGTATTTTATATTTTATTTTTAATTTAATCTTTCATTTTGGGATTCTTCATAATTTAATATTTAAATTTCGCCATAAATTTTAATTTAATCCTTTATTCATTTAGCTTCAACCTTTTACAAAATTTTATTTCTTTATTCATTCCTTTATTTATTCCTTATTTATTTTTATTTTTGTTTTTTTTACATGTTTAAAAATAAATTTGTTAGCATTTTTTATTTTTTAACTTTTTTTGATCATTTATTATTGTTGTTATTATTTTATTTTCATCTTATTTTTGCAATGTTATTTATATCTATATTCGTCATGAGGCATCTAGCATTTCTGTTTCTTTTATTTTTATTATTTTATTTATTTTATTATTAATGCCATGAATTAATATTCTTATAATTGTTATAATTATATTGACTCCTTTATTTATTATTTGTCATTTTAGTGTCCTACCCATATAGCTATTCCACATTACTTCATTATTATTATATCATACACTATATTTAAACATATTTGCCCAGCTTTATGCCATATTCGAATAAACTAAATATATACCATTTTACGTGTTACGTTGATTTTCGCTCAATGCATAAAAAGAAATTTTTAAAAATAGGCAATGTTTCGTATTTGGAGATTCGAGAAATTGTATCCTAACTTACGAGGTTTCGATATTCTCATTGAACCTAAATGACCGGATATCCTTTTAAAAATAAAATACATGAGATTTAATTAAATAATAAAATAAAAAGCAAGCTTATTTTCGAGGATTCAAGATATCGGGTCCTAACTTACGGAATGTGACATTTGTTACCTTGAGATAAAAAGCTCATTTACATTTGTTTTAATTAAAAATAACATTATGTAAAGTTGGATCGTGTCTTAAATTCTTTTCAAATTTTCAATTTTTGACACCAAAAACATTAAGTAGTCAATTAGGTACCAATTTTGGACGTAACGAGGGTGCTAATCCTTCTTCCTGCGTAACCAACTCCTGAACCCATTTTCTAGATTTTTGTAGACCGAAAAACATCGTTTTAATAAATCAAACCTTTTATTAAAACGATTGAATCACGAGGTGATTCGATCACACCTCATAAAAAAAGACTGGTGGCGACTCCCATTTTTTGTTTTTTAAAATAAAAGTTGATTTCAAAAAAATACTTTTGACAGCTTGGTGACTCCACTGAAGATTAAAATAATAGAGTCAAGCCATGAGTTGATGATTTCTTGTTTTTTTGTTGAAAATTGATAATTTGGTTTAAATTTACGATCCTTTTGTTGCATTTCATTTTTTATGGTCTGCATCATTTTGATATATTTGTTTTATTGGTTCAAGTCTTTGGATGTATTTTCGCATATTGCATTACATAACTGGTCAGTTATACCCTTTCAAGCGGGAGAGATAAACTATTCCTTCGTGAGGTCTTCACCTCCGTATAGGATAGGGAATCACTTTCTGGATACATTCGTACCTATGTCTTCGGGATATTTTCATCTTCGTATAGCCATAGGGAAATGAATTCCCCTGAGCTGAACTCGGTCCGTATAAGCCTTAATGGGTGAGGATCGAGGAATCTGTCGATTCAGGTACCCTTACTTTAGAACCGAATAGCATATAATGAACCCTAAGATCCTACCCTAGGTAGAACCACACCAAACCCCAAGTGGTTATTATTTCTTGCTTGCTTTAAATTTTAGCTTTGTATGAAGTATGCTGACTTGTTTCGTTTTGTTTTAACTGTGATTACATTGCATTTTCATTATAGAAAAGGGTGTTGATTCACATTCAGTTGCTAAATAGAGAACTTGTCGTAGAAAATAAATTTTTTGATAAAATGGAAGAAAACATGGCTGAGCGAATATGGTCTAAGAAAAGGAAACAAGAGAAATGTGATAGCATGTGAAGGGGCAGGTTAGAGATATGGACTACGTTATGATGAAACTTTGGTCTGAGTACGAGAAGTGGTTGACCACTTGCAGATCCCAACCGTTCAAAGTCTGAAATTCGAATTGGAGTTGGATCAGGGACGAGAATTAGCTTTGTTTCTTGGGAAAGTTAAAGTTTTAAGTGTGAAGGCGAGGCCATATATGTATCCGTTTTATGTAAAGAAACTTATTTTTTAGTAAAGTTGTTCTAATGGAATTAAACTAGAATCAACACCTTTTTGCATTCATCTTTTCCATTCATTAACATTACATTTCATTGCATGCAATAAATTTCATAAAATCCAAAAGTACGTCGAGTTCAGAACTCTAGTACAAAGCCTGATGGATAATCAAGAGTTGAAATTCTTTCAAAATATCAAGGGTTTGGAGAGGGAACTAAAAAAAACCTATCAAGAATTTGTCCCTACATCCCCGGAAGTGTTTTGGACAACTAAACTGTGGAGGAGATCCCTGTAGTTTTTAGGACCATTTCAGAATAATATTTAGAACACACCTATTGCTCTGAGCTTAGGAGCAACAGGAATCCTTTTGTGAAAAAGGCACATGTCCATTATTTTTATTTCAATAAAAACAATGCATCTTTGTGTCCCACTAGCAAATATTCTTCATTTCATTCATACTCATACCACACAAATAATTATCCTTAAATTTATTTGTTCTTTGGGTCTTCCTTCGTTCCTATAACAGGTCTCCAGATATCAATGATATAAGCGACGCTGCTATTGACTTAAAATCTCCTTTTGAGCAAGATATGTGTAACACCCCTTACTTGTATCCGTCGCCGGAACAGGGTACGAGGTATTAACAAATTATAGTATATACTATTAAATAAAATCCAACAAAAATATGGTGTGCAATTTGATCATGAATCATTATAACATATGTCATTAACAATACAAACCAATTTCAAAGGCTTCGTACAAAATGATTAGTTTGATACTATAATTAGTATTTTAAACCTAGACAATTATGCCACGTAACAAAATAACTAAGTCTGCTATACATGCCATATTTCAAAATGTTGAGTTCGAATACCAAGAGTATTGATAGTGCGGGCGGATCTTCAACGATCTCTAACTCCTGTGCTAGCTGGATGACACTATAAGACAAAGGAGAAAAAAGAAAGTAAGCTTATAGCTTAGTAAGTAAGTATATAAATAACAAATAAGGAATCTAATATGTTAACAACATTACTCAATTATATCATATTTTTAATTTTACTATTTACTCCGATTTGATCAAGTTGTCCCTCCTGCGTCATGATCACTAAATAAATCATAACTTGAGTTACGAAACTCGAAACTCAAATCCGTAAAATTTCCCTGAATCTAGACTCATAGAACTTCTTAGTAATTTTTTTTCTAGAATTTTTAGTTCAGCCAATTAGTACAGTTTATTAGTTAAAGTTTCCCCTGTTACACAGCTCAACTGATCTGACCTCTGTTCACTACGAATTGAATTTATCTCAGTACACAATTCAAATAACCATGAAACCTGTTTCATTTAAAACTAGACTCAATAAGTAATTTAGTAATATAAACTATATTTCTTAATTTGTTTTGTACAATTTTTAATTATTTTTCAAAATTGGAACAGGGGATCACATAGTCATCCTGAGCAAGTCACACACAATTGTAAATATCTCAAAATATAGAATTCCTTTGCTTTCTCTGTTTCTTTTATATGAAAATAGACTCATTAAGCTTTAATTTCACATCTCATTCAACCTCTAATTAAATTCCTTCTATTTTTGGTGATTTTTAAATTTCACGTCACTGCTACTATCCAAAACAGTTTTAATGCTAATTTCACTCTTTCACACATTCTTTGTACTAACCTCATTTTAACTTATATATATATATATCACAAATCATTTTCACCACATTTCATACATCACAAGTATTGGCCCATGACTACAATGTCACTGCAAAGCCATCTCGTTGAACAATTCGGATTAATCCTCGATACTTGATGGTTTTAGCACACAGCCCCACCATCATATTTCATTTAATTCGGCTCTCTTGTACACATGGTGAACACTTAGTACCACTCATGCGACCTAGACGATTTGTCTCGTAGCTCTCTTGTCTACATGGTGTCCTTCACTTGGAATCACGCATGCGACCTAGCTACATTTATCTCTCACGTAGCTCTCTTGTCTACATGGGATACATCCCGTATCACACATGTGACCTAGCTACTACATAGTATCTCGTAGCTTTCTTGTACACATGATGTGCACTCAGTACCATACATGTGACCTAGCTATGCTCCCTCTATTTTATTCGATCTTTCCGAATGTTCAACTGGGATCTCTCTCTCTATTACTTATTTCCATTCTTCCAATAGTCAATTTATACTTCAACATCAGCTAGTATATATATAATAGGCTGAAATATAAGAATGTAAATGAAATTAATGTATTATTTACATACAAACTTACCTCGGTGCAAAATATGAGAATTTTGCAATTTAGTCCAAAACTTTCTCCTTCCCCCCTTTGAGGTCGATTCCACGCCTTTCTTGATTATGAAGCTTGAAAGTTGAAGAAACCCTAGCTATGGAGGAGAGCAAATTTCGGCAACAACTAGTGAAGATGATGACCAATTTTGTGTTATTTTTCCCATTTTATTTCATTTAATATACAAATACCAAAATGCCCTTACTACTAAACTTTCCAAAAATTCCCTCCATGTCCAACTTTTGTCCATAACTTAGGAATGGGTCAAATTGCTATTTAAGACCTCCTAGTTAATATCCCAAAGCAATTTCATACTAAAAAAATTATAAAACACGAGTTTTACAATTGATTCGGTTTAGTCCCTAATCTCAACTTAAGCGCTCAATGCATAGAATTTCATCACGAAATTTTTACGAAATCATGAAATCATATCATAAACCCCAAAATAATTATAAAATAATTATTTCTATCTCGGATTTGTGGTCACGAAACCACTATTCCGATTAGGCCCTAATTCGGGTTGTCACAATATGTGTCTAAAGGAGCTTCAAGACTTTGAAGATGATCGAGATTGTAACCTATATCCTAATTTGTTAAGGATGGTAGAATAAAAGGAGAAGCAGATCCTACTTCACAAAGAGTCAGTGGAAATTGTGAGCATATGAGACGAACAAGCAAAGAAAGAGGTGAAGATTGAAACTTGCATCACTGCAGAGACAAAGCGAGACCTCATTGAGTTACTCCAAGAATACAAAGAAGTCTTCGTATAGCCGTATCAAGACATGTCTGGTCTAGTACTGATATCATGGTACACCGCTCCCCATAAAGGAATAGTGTAAGCCAGTTCAACAGAAGCTCCGAAGGATGAGGCTTGACGTCTTGTTAAAAATAAAAGAAGAGGTCAAGAAGCAACTTGACGTTGGTTTCTTACAAGTGGTTAAATAATCAGAATGGGTAGCTAATATCGTCTCTGTCCTTAAAAATGATGGGAAAGTATGAATGTGCATAGACTATGGGGATTTGAACGAAGCCAGCCCAAAAGACAATTTCCCATTGCCTCATATCGACACCTTAGTAGGCAACACAACAGGTTACTCACTGTTCTCCTTCATGGATGGTTTCTTGGGATACAATCAGATAAAGATGCATCCTGAGGACATGGAGAAGACCATATTCGTAACCATGTAGAGAACATTTTGCTATAAGGTGATGCCATTTGGACTAAAAAATGCTGGAGCAACGTATCAAGGAGACATGGTAACCTTGTTTCATGACATGATGCATAAAGAATTGAAGTTTATGTTGACGACATGATTGTAAAATCCAGAACGGAAACGAAGCATGTACAAGTCTTAAGGAAGTTGTTATTAATGTTAAGAAAATTCTAGCTAAAACTCAACCCAGCAAAATGTACCTTCGGGGCTAGGTCGGGGAAATTGCTAGGATTCGTAGCTAGTGAAAAGGGGATTGAGATCGACCCAGATAAAGTCAAGGCTATATAGGAGTTGTCTCCGCCGCGTACTCAAAAAGAAGTTTAAAGTTTCTTAGGGAGGTTAAATTACATCGCCCGGTTTATTTCACAACTAACTAAGAAATGCGACCCCATATTCCATCTTCTTAAAAAATACAATCCAAACGTTTGGGATGAGGAATGCCAGAAGACTTTCGACAAGGTCAAACATTACTTGTCCAATTCCCCAGTACTGATGCCACATAACCCAAATAAGCCGCTGATACTGTACTTGGCAGTATTTGGAAATTTCATGGGATGCATGCTTGGCCAACATGATGAGTCAGAAAGAAAAGAAAGAGTGATATACTATCTCAGTAAAAAATTCACTGAATGTGAGGCAAGATATTCACCAATCGAGAAGTTATGTTGCACCTTGATTTAGACAACCCAAAGACTGAGACAGTACATGCTGTACCACATAACTTGACTCATCTCAAAACTGGACCTCTAAAATAAATGATGGACTCGACTGCTCTGAATAGAAGGATGGCCCGATGGTAAATTCTATTTTCCAAGTTTGATATAGTTTATGTGAACCAGAAGGCAGTAAAAGGAAATGCAATAGAAAATTTTCAAGTCAGTAGAGCTCTAGAAGATTACGAGCCTTTGAATTTTGATTTCTCAAATGAAGGTCTAATGTATGTTGCGACCACTGAAAAAGACGCTCAATAAGGTCATTCTTGGAAGCTAAACTTTGACGGAGCCTCAAACGCTATAGGTAAAGGAATAGGGGCAGTCCTGGTATTCCCAAACAGAGATCATTATCCCTTTACTAGTAAATTATATTTTGGTTACACAAACGACACGGCAGAATATGAAGCATGCATCATGGGCATCCGTACAGCCATAGAACTCAAGATCAAAGTACAAGAGGCATATGGGGATTCTGGATTAGTGATCTATCAACTCAAGGGTAAATGGGATACGAGAGACCCCAATTTAATCAATTACCGAAAGCTGGTTCTTGAATTAATTGAGGAGTTTGATGACATCACCTTCAGCTACCTTTCGCAAGATGAAAACCAGATGGCCAACCCCTGGCTACTTTAGCTTCTATGATCAGCGTAAACAAAAAAGAATATGTGAAACCTATCCAGATAAGTATTTATGAGGTGCCGACTCATTGTTACAATATCGAAGAAGAATATGATGATCACCTTTGGTACCACGATATACTACGATATGTGAAGAATCGTGAGTACCTTGACCAAGCAACCGAGAATGATAAGAGGACGTTGAGAAGGCTGGCAGTGACTATGTCTTAGGTGGGGAGATCCTATACAAAAGAAGAAAGGATTAGGTACTTCTAAAATGTATAGACGCTGTTGAGGCTAAAACAATCTTGGAAGAAGTCCATGAGGGTGTCTGCGAAACACATGCTAATGGTTTTACAATGGGCAGGAAAATCATGAGATTCAGGTATTATTGGTCTACTATGGAAGGGGATTGTATTAATTAAGCTAAGAGATGTCATAAATGTCAAATTTATGGAGACAAAATTCATGTGCCTCCTTCACCTCTTCATGTCATGACTTCTCCATGGCCTTTCTCTATGTGGGGCATGAATGTAATTAGGCAGATATCTCCAAAAGCTTCTAATGGGAATCGATTTATCTTTGTGGTCATCGATTACTTCACCAAGTGGGTAGAGGCCACTTCTTACGCCAATGTCACAATGTCGGAAGTCAGCAAATTCTTGAAGAAAGAGATCATATGTCAGTATAGAATGCCAGAAAGAATCATATTTGACAATGCATTAAACTTGAACAACAGTACGATAGCAAAGGTTTATAGTCAATTCAAGATCAAACACCATAACTCGTCACCATATCGCCCAAAAATGAATGGTACAGTGGAGACAGCCAATAAAAACATCAAGAAGATCGTGGGGAAAATGACTGAGACTTATAAAGATTGGTATGAGAAGTTACCTTTTGCCCTCTATGCTTATCGAACATCTATCAAGACCTCCACCGGGGCAACGCCTTTCTCTTTAGTTTATGGAATGGAGGCGGTTCTGCCTATTGAGGTTGAGATTCCTTCTCTCTGAGTTTTTTTAGAACTGAAGTTAGATGAAGCAGAATAGATCCAGTCTCGATATGATCAGCTGAACTTGATTGAAGAGAAGAGGCTGAAAGCTATTCGCCATGGTCAAATATACCAAAAACGAATGATGCGAGCTTATGACAAAAAGGTTCACCTTAGAGAATTTCATGAGGGGGACTTGGTGTTGAAAAAGATCCTACCCATACAAAAAGACTTCAAAGGAAAATGGATGCCGAATTGGGAAAAACCTTATGTGATGAAGAAAGTCTTTCTTGGAGGAGCATTGATTTTAACCAAGATGGATGGTAGAGATTTTCCCAATCCTGTGAATTCAGATTCAATCAAGAGGTATTTCACCTAAATAAAAAAAATAGAAAAAAAGAAAAAAGAAAAAAAAAGAGGAGAGGAGAGGCCAAGGCAAAAACCCGCAAAGGGCTTCTTAAGACTAAAGGAGTTTTGAGTTGAAAACCCAAAACAGGGCGGCTCAAATTTTGACCAAAGGATGGGGCATGTGGTAGTTTTGTTCCCTTAGAAATAACAAAGAGGAGAAACTTTACATCTTGGGGCATCAACAAAGTACTCTAGATCTCTTAAACACATATCAGGCTCAAAAGGGTCTTCAAGAAGTTAGTACGGAGAAGCTCGTACTACGATACCTGGGGCATCTAGTTTCATCTCATTCATCTTATATTTTAGTAGTGTTTGTTATCTTTAATTAATCTATTCATTTCGAGCTCTGCTCCCAATAAATTTCAACCTTGTCTACCACGATCTTTTTCAAGCATTTTTTATTGAAATAACAATTAATGGACTAGTAATATTCAAACAAAAGTTTTTTTTGCATATTGCTCTAATAGGCTTCTAAATAGTACAAGGACCTAAAACAGGATCACTAGTTAAGACTAACCAAATCTAAGGGCTGGAGACATTTGAAAAAAAATGGTCTAAATTGTGACTATTTCTTCGGATTTTCTGTCAAAGATACCAGCTGAACAAGAAGGCATGGTAACACATCAGTTATAGAACCTCGATGAGCAACGAGCGATGACAACCTAAGCATTAAAAGGAGATCATTCTCGAAAAATAAACATTCTGTATTCATGCAAATATCATTCATACACATCTAGCTAGGAGCATTGATTCATTCTGATCATGACATCCTAATCACTTGGCATAAATGGGCATGGATTCAACAGGTCATATTCCCCAGAAAATGGTGTAACAGATCAAAAAAATCACAAATCATATACCCCTGAAGTTGCAGTGGGATAGATTGAAATCATTATGGCAAACCTTATCTCCCCGAAGTTGCAGTGAAGCAGGTTAAAAATAACAAATCTTATCTCCCTGAAGTTGCAGTGGAGCAGATTGAAGTTACAAATCCCATACCCATGAAGTTGCAGTGGGATGGATTGAAGTTATTATGGAAAATCTTATCTCCTTGAAGTTACAGTGGAGCATATTAAAGTCACAAATATTATCTCTATGAAGTTGTAGTGGAGCAGATTGAAGATAGCAAATCTTATCTCTTTGAAGTTGTAGTAGAGCAGATTAAAGCTATAAACCTTATCTCCCTGAAGTTGCAGTGGAGTAGATCGAAGATAGCAAATCTTATCTCTCCGAAGTTACAGTAGAGTAGATTAAAGTTGTAAACTTATCTCCCTGAAGTTATAGTGGAGCAGATTGAAATTATAGATCTTATCTCCATGAAGTTACAGTGGAGCAAATTGAAGATAGCAAATCTTATCTCTCTGAAGTTGCAGTAGAGCAGATTAAAGCTATAAATCTTATCTCACTGAAGTTATAGTAGAGTATATTAAAGTTACAAATCTTATCTTATTGAAGTTGCAGTAGAGTAGATTGAAGTTACAAATCTTATCTCCCTGAAGTTGAAGTGGAACAGATTGAGGATGTGAATCCTATTTCCTTAAAGTTGCAGTGGAATAGATTAAAGCTACAAGTTACAAATCCTAAACCCCTGAAGTTGCAGTGGGACGGATTGGAGTCACCGTGACAAATCTTATCTCCCTGAAGTTGCAGCAGAGTAGGTTGAAGATAGAAAATCTTATCTCCCTGAAGTTGCAGTGGAGCAGATTGAAGAGAGTGAATCTTATTTCCCTAAAGTTGCAATGGAACAGATTGAAGCTACAAGTTACAAATCTTATCTCCCTGAAATTGCAGTGGAGCAGATTGAAGATAGCGAATCTTATTTCCCTGAAGTTGCAGTTGAACAGATTAAAGCTACAAGTTACAAATCTTATCTCCCTGAAAAAACAGTGGAGCAGATTAAAGCTACAAATCTTATTTCCTTGAAGTTACAATGGAACAAATTAAAGCTATAAGTTACAAATTTTATCTCCCTGAAGTTGCAGCGGAGCAGATTAAAGCAACGAGTCCTAACCTCTGAGGTTGCAGTGGGTCGGATTAAATCTACCATAGCAAGTCTTCTCTCCCTGAAGTTGCAGCGAAATAAGTTAAAGATACGAATATCTCACCGAAGTTGCAGTGGAGTAGATTAAAATTACAATTCCTATAACCCTGAAGTTGTAGGGGGTTGGAATGAAGCTACTTGAAGAAGATAAGTACCAAACAAGTCAGGATTTGGCAAAACCATACAAAATTGGCCCTTTTTTACGTCTTTGCTCTATTCCCGTTACACTACAATGAGCAAAAATGGGCAGCTGTAATAGGTCATTTTTGCCCGGCCCAATAATAAAACAAATCCAAAATATTAAAAGTCCAAATACAAAATTATTGGCCCACTAACACAAACCCTAAAGCCCACAAGATTAAGTTTTTTCAGAAAACTAAAACAAAACCCTAGCCCCTTCGCGCTGCACCCCCCTTTGCCAGCGTGCTCGCGCCCCGAGGTCTGCCACTACTGCTCCTCTGACACTGTCACCCTCTGCCACCCCTACAAAGAAGAAACAACACACAATGGCAGCAAGAACAATAGAAAAAATAGAAAAATAACATTGTAAAATGGCTATAAAAAGCTTAAAAAATAGATTGTAACTCCTTTCTTGATTTTTTTGAAAAAAATCAAAATCAGATACCAAAAGGTCACTCTTTTTAGATCTATTATTTTTTATTTTTATAAAAATACAAAATAAAAAGGGAAGGTAAGAAATTTACCAGTGTCGCGCGTCGGAGAAGATCTAGTTGGACGGCATTTCGGCTTCTTTTTTAAAAATGATGTTCTAGTTTTTTTACCCTACATCCACGTTTTACGTGTCAAGGAGTTCAAAAAGGGTTTTTTTTTTGTTTTCTAGCCACCGCGGATGGCGGAGCCATCGCTGGTGACCAATGGCTAGCGCGGCGATGCCAGATGACACCCATGGCCGGATAGATGGGAAGGGTTGAGAGAAAAGAGAGAGTTTTTTTTAGGAGGTTACAAATGATTTTTTAAAAAAGGTTTTTTGCTTATATAAGCCCCTCAAAACAACGTCGTTTTGAGCTTGGCTTTTGACACCCAAAACAGCGTCGTTTTCAGCCGACCCGAATATCCCTTAGGATCCGCATGTTTTCGCATGGAGGGGATAATTTCTATTTTGGTCCTTCTGTTTTTTCTGTTCTTTTTAATCTGATCCTATTTCATTTTTATTTTTTTATCCTTTTATTTTGCCCTTATGCAATTTAGTCCCTGGGTTTACTATTGACCCTCCAGGTGAGGGACACGTGTGTTGGGGTTGGGGGAATTATTCATTGAGTCCCAATACCTTTTTGTTTCATTTCAATCTAGTCATTTACATTCTGCTTTTTTTTTTATACTTTAAGTTCCATCATGTTTTCAATTTAGTTCCCTTTAGTCACTGACAATGACGTCAGATGTGACATGGGTGTGCTTGTTGGGATAATTTCATTTTAAGTCCCTGTATTTTATATTATTTTAATTTAATCTTTCATTTTGGGATCCTTCATAATTTAATCTTTAAAATTTATCATAAATTTTAATTTAATCCTTTATTCATTTAGCTTCAACCTTTTACAAAATTTTATTTATTTATTTATTTATTCCTTCATTTATTACTCATTTATTTTTATTTTTGTTTTTTTTACATGTTTAAAAATAAAGTTGTTAGCATTTTTTATTTTTTCACATTTATTATTATTTTTATTATTTCATTTTCATCTTATTTTTGCAATAATATTTATATCTTTATTCGTCATAAGGCATCTAGCATTTTTGTTTCTTTTATTTTTATTATTTTATTTATTTTGTTATTAATGCCATGAATTAATATTCTTATTATTGTTATCATTATATTGACTCCTTTATTTATTATTTGTCATTTTAGTGTTCTACCCATATAGCTATTTCACATTACTTCATTATTATTATATCATACACTATATTTAAACATATTTGCCCATCTTTATGCCATATTCGAATAAACTAAATATATACCATTTTAAGTGTTAAGTTGATTTTCGCCTAATGCATAAAAAGAATTTTTTAAAAATGGGTAATGTTTCGTATTTGGAGATTCGAGAAGTCGTGCCCTAATTTACAGGGTTTCGATTTTCTCGTTGAACCTAAATGACCAAATATCCTTTTAAAAATAAAATACATGAGATTTAATTAAATAATAAAATAAAAAAACAAGCTTATTTTCGAGGATTCAAGATATTGTGTCCTAATTTACGGGATGTGACCTTTTGTTACCTTGAGATAAAAGGCTCATTTACATGCGTTTTAATTAAAAATAACATTATGTAAAGTTGGATCGCGTTTTAAATTCTTTTCAAAATTTCAATTTTTGACACCAAAAACATCAAGTAATCAATTAGGTACCAATTTTGGACGTAACGAGGGTGCTAATCCTTCTTCCTGCGTAACCGACTCCTGAACCCATTTGCTGGATTTTTGTAGACCGAAAAACATTGTTTTAATAAATTAAACATTTTATTAAAACGATCGAATTACGAGGTGATCCGATCACACCCCATGAAAAAATATTGGTAGCAACTCCCATTTTTTGTTTTTTTTTAAAATAAAATTCGATTTCTAAAAAATGATTTCGACAACTTGGCAACTCCACTGGGGATTAAAATAAGAGAATCAAGCCACGAGTTGATGATTTCTTGTCTTTTTGTTGAAAATTAATAATTTGGTTTAAACTTACGATCCTTTCGTTGCATTTTTTTTATGGTCTGTATCATTTTGATATATTTGCTTTATTGGTTCGAGTCTTTGGATGTATTTTCGCATATTGTATTACATAACTGGTCAGTTATACCTTTTTAAGTGAGAGAGAGAAACTATTCCTTCGTGAGGTCTTCACCTCTGTATAGGATAGCGGATCACTTTTGGGATACATCTGTACCTATGCCTTCGTGATATTTTCATCTTCGTATAGCCATAGGGAAATGTATTCCCCTAAACTGAACTTGGTTTGTATGAGCCTATAATGGGTGAGGATCGAGGAATCAGCCGGTTCAAGTACCGTTACTTTAGAACTAAACCGTATATAATGAGCCCTAAGATCCTAACCTAGGTAGAACCACACCAAACCCCAAGTGGTCACCTGAATTGTAACATTCTAAAATAGGGCCTGGTCAAAATAGTGGTTTCGGGACCACAAATCTAACTTTAAAATATTTTTTATGATTATTATAAGTTCTAGGATATGAAAATAAGCATGTGTTAAAGTTTCATGAAGAAATTCTAAGTATAAGGTGTCCAATTGGAAATTAGAGACCAATTTGAAAAAATTGCAAAACTTGGGTTTTAGAAGAAATTTGCATGAAATTGCTTCGAATTATAAATTAGAAGGTCTTAAATAGAATTTTTCCTAATTTTTAAGTTTTTGGACAAAAATGGACATGTATAGAAAAATTTGGAAGTTTTGTAAGGAGGGGAATTTTGGTCATTTGGTAATAAACTTAATAAAAAAGGGAAAAAGAAAGCCAAAATCAGCCATCTTCTTTCCCATAGCTGCCTAAATTCCTAGATCTCCATAAGCTAGGGTTTTCAACATTTCAAGCTCAATAGTAAGTGCTCCCTAGCCCCGTTTTTAATGTTCTTTTTTAATTTTAAGATCCTCGTAACATGCTCTATCCATTTCTACCCATATCTCAAGCTAGGGTTCATGTTTGGAAATTTACCCACGCACGAGATGCTTGTGTTTTGATGATTTATGGAGGAATATGAGAGTTTAAAGGATGGTAAACAACTTTTACTAAGTAGGTTTTCATGGAAATGGCTTAAAGGACCATTTTGTAAAAAGTATAAAATATGTTGTAGAAATGTGAAATAGAGGAAAATATGGGCTGGTATGAGATTAGGATACATTCGAGTAGGCATGGGTAACCAAGGAATTTCATGCATTCCATTATACGAGCCTAGGGACTAATTTGTAAAAATGTGAAATGTTGGGAGCAAAATGGTCATTTTTTTCGGGGGAAAATCTAGGTCTGAAATGAATAGTATGAGGTATTAATAATTTATTTTTACTGACATAGACCCCAAAGAACTAATTCCAGAGGTCGATCGTGGAAAACGAAAGGTTTCGGAATAACCAAAATACGAAACCGAAGCAATTACTAGGTAAGTTCGTGTAACTCAAAGTAAAATTTAAATATACTTGAAAATGCATATTCTTAAATGTATGTTAATCTAGATATTGATTGCATGATAATCCATGAAATGCGATATTGATTGCATGATAATCTATGAAATGCAGTAGTGTAAAATAAAAATATGACAATTGTCCCGGTTGAATGAAAAAGGGAGATTGTAACACCCCTAACCCGTATCCGCTGCCAGAACAGGGTTTTAGAGCATTACTACCAGTTACAGATCACTAAAAAAAATTTTAAATACTTACCGATTCAATGCATCATATAAATAAATATATTATCATTCAATCAACAGTTTTGACACTTGTATAAGCATCAAACAGCAGCATTGTTAGTATACTTGCACATATCTCATATAAATTCAACATTGATATATCTATTTTCTCGACATATCGCACTTGAGTTTAATAATAGTCTTAACTTACATAATTTCCTTGTATCAACATATCAAAGATAATCATATATGTACATGTCATGAAACATATCATGCTCTTACCGTTTCTTCATAAGCATATATCATTCATTTCATTATATCAATATTTCATGCTCTATCATTTCCATATATTTTATGTATATTTATTCCGGTAATAGTTTATATCAAACTTAACATAAATTATATTCCATGTACTTATACTTATTTTGTTTATCTATCTTTATAATTATTTCATATAACCATTCGTCATCTGATACATATTACCTGAATATCAATTGTTCAACAGATGTCATAGCGTCTCCCATCCACGGTCTTATTTATCTTTGACCTGATGCCATAGTGTCTTTCAACTATGGTCTTACTCATTTTCTGTCATGTTGCCATGGTATCTTTCAACCATGGTCTTATTCATTTCATGTCACGCTGCCATGGTATCTTTCAACCATGGTCTTATTTATTTCCCGTCATGTTGCCATGGTATCTTTCAACCATGGTCTTACACGTTTCATATCAGGTGCCATGGTATCTTTCAACCATGGTCTTACACGTTTCATATCAGACTGCCACGGTATCTTTCAACCATGGTCTTACACATTTCATATCAGGTTGCCATGGTATCTTTCAACCATGGTCTTACACATTTCATATCAGAGAGCACACTCCCGCGAACCTTATCCTTACAGTGGGATTACCAGTCCAGGCTAAATCCCCTGTAATATAAACTCATAGAGTATTGTCGGGATTACCAGTCCAGGCTAAATCCCCTGCAACGACAATTACTCTAATGAGCTTGGATCTGAATTACCAGTCCAGGCTAAATTCAGACCCTAATTCGGATTACCCGTCCGGGCTAAATCCATTTACACGTATTCTTCGGGAGGGCTATATCAGGATAGGATCACCCGTCCGGGCTAGATCCTTTTTACCGTCAATTCCTTTTCAGAGATCCATCAAATTTTCCTTTCATTCAACCGGGATTTATTTTCAATTTATATCGAGTATTATCAATATTTTATCAAATATCATGAATTGAACATTCAAATCATATTTTCATCACATAATCACATATTTCAAGTATTTAAAATACAATTAAAGTTACACAAACTTACCTCATTGCTTGTTTGTGTTTATAATTTCATTAATCCGATATCTTTTCTTTTCCACGATCAAGTCCCATATTTGAGTCGTCCAGATCTTTATAAATAAATTTGATCATCATTTTCATTCATTTCATATTCTAATGCATTTAATTAATGCTCTAGGTAAAATTATCATTTTGCCCCTAACTTTTAATTAATGACGATTTCGTCCTTAAGGTCAGGAAAATAAAATTCTTGCAATTTAATGATTATTTCCAGCTATTATTCTCATATATATATTGATAACAGTCCATGAATTCTATAAAATATCAGAATTTTCCATAATTTCAACACTTTTCAATTTAATCCCTAAAACATATTTTCCCCCGATCTTGAACTAAATTAATAATTTCATTCAATTTTGTAATTTAAATAATAAAATAATCCATTTCATGCAATTTGGTCATTTTCGACATTTTTACAAAATTGCCCATAAAGTTTTATTTTTATTCAATTTAGTCCCTGAGCCTAAAATATGCAAATTAGCCATGCTAGATGAATATTCATATATATTTTTCCTCCTCCTCCTCTCCATTCCACATCCTTAATATAGATAACACACTTGTAAGTAACATTATCCATAATTTTTATTATTTACTTTTATGAATATTCAAGCTGTCCATCTATGTCATAGTCACTAAATTATTTATATCTGAAGCTCTAGAACTCTAAATTAAGATCCGATAATTTTCCATGAAACTAGACTCAAATATATTCTTACCATAAAATTTTCAGAATTTTTCGTTCATTCAATAAGTACAGTTTATTCTTTAAAGTTACCCCTATTCTGCTGTTTGACAGTTGTAACCCTTCTTCACTAAAAATTAATTATCTTCTCGTACATAATTCGAATGATGTTCCATTTATTTATATTGAAACTAGACTCATTCAATATTCTAAAAATAAAATTTAAGCCCATAATTATGATTATCCAATTTTTTATGATTTTTCAAAGTCAGAACAGGGGAACCCGAAATCATTCTGATGTTGTCTGACAAAATTTATTATATCTCATGATTTACAAATCTATTGCTTACACCGTTTCTTCTATGAGAAACTAGACTCAATGATATTTAATTTCATATTTTTTTCATCGTCTAATTAGATTTATACAATTTATGGTGATTTTTCAAAGTTAGTCTACTGCTGCTGTCCAATACTGTTTTAGTACAAGATATTAATTACCATGTTATAACATCCTTATTTTCTTTTTCTACACCATTTCTCATCACTTTCTCTTATTTTCTCTTCACTAACATATCAAGAACATAAGACCTTATGTAAGAAAACTCTACTATAACATTATTTCCATGTTTTATCAATAACAACAAACTTAAAAACATATTGAAATCTTGATATACTTACCTTGTTCTATTGATACTAATCTTTAACTTGATTTTCTCTCTCCTCCAACTTCTATTTCTTGAATCCAACTTGATATTCTAACTCCCCATGGCCTCCTTAACATTTCTCTCTCTTAGTAGCAATGGAAATTCTTTTGATTTCTAGGTGGAAATGGTGAATTTTTGGTGGAATGACCAAATTGTAAAGAAAGAAAATTTCTTTCTTTTCCTTCTCTTCTAACGTTGGCTGCATGCAAGGAAAGATGATGAAATTCTTCATCTTTCCTTCCTTTCATACTAAATAATTAATAATAAAATAATAATAAAATATCTCATTAAAATAATATATATCTAATTAAATAATCATAAAATATCATCAACATCATCATTACTTTCTAGATTTCTCTCTCTTCCAATTGACCATTTTTCCCTTTATTATCTTCTAAAATTCCATCCTTGAGTCATCATTTAATTTTGGTAAAATTATAATTTAGTCCCTCATAGTTCTTCACCTATTCAATTTGGTCCTAATTCATCCATTTTCCTTAGTTTCTAGATCATTCCACTCTTAAAATATTTACACTATTGGTCCTTCAACTTTTTCATATTTACACTTTAACCCCTTAAAATTTGAGTATTTACTCTTGTGCAACAAAACTTTTCTCACTTTTACAATTTAGTCCTTTCTTGAATTAATATATCATAATATACTTCTTAATATTGACATAACTCAAAATTTCCCTTTATGTCACTTTATTTCCTTATTTTACTATATCAAGGATAATATCTTACTGTAAAAATTTTCAGGGTATTACAGAGATTCACTGGGTAAAGTCTTGTTTACATGACATGAGATCCTGCATTAATTGCAGAAAGGGATTTAGCCCGGACAGGTAATCCGATGATCTCAATATAGTAACGATCTAGCCCGAACGGGTGTTCCTTAAGTGATCAAAACTCCCGATGAATATATGTGCATTGTTGATTTAGCCCGGAAGAGTAATACGATTAAGGACTGAAATTAGCCTGGACTGGCATTTCAGATCCGAGCATACTGGAGTAATTTTCGTTGTAAGGGATTTAGCCTGAAATGGTAATCCCGACAATACTCATTGAATTTATGTTATGAGGGGTTTAACCTGGATTTGTAATCCCACCGTAAGAGTAAGGTTCACGGGAGTGTATATTTAAAATGGTCACTAGCATGACTTGAAGAAAAACGGGATAACCATCGAGATTTCCAAGAAATTCAACGGGACTATAATAAGACACGAGAATAGAAATGTTTGAATTGATGAGCTCACTAAGATTAATGCTATATTGCTTGAGAGGAAACTAACTTGATGATTGAGTGTATGTGATATGGAATTTATACTATGTATGTTTGGCGTGAATATCTTTTATGGTTGTACGCAAAATAACCGGCAAGTTTACCTTCCTATTATTTGAACTTACTAAGAATGTTAATGCTTACCTCCTTCCCTTTCCTTGTTTTACGGAGCTCATGGACTCGTGAAGATTGGATGACGATTGGAGTACTGTCAACACTATCAGCTTATCTTGCTTTGGTATATAGATACCTTTACTTTGTTACAATGGCATGTATAGGCTTTCGGTTATTTTGTTATATGTGTCATTGGTTAGCCAATGAAAGGGCTTGAATGATATACTTATTCATTTTGTATATGGCCATAAGACATGGCTCATTTTGATGTAGGTTGTAACTTACTAATTGTGCATGTTGGTGTTTAAATGTTCATGAGATGGTTAAATGTGGTATATCATGAATGGACATGTGGAATGTGGCGAAATCACTTGGAGATGGCTAGGCCATAATTGGTAATGAGTTATAAAATGAGCCAAGTCTAAATGTGTTTGATGATATGGTAATCCTTAATACAAAGAGGATGATCTAGCATGTGTAAAACCAATGAGATGAGGTTAACATGCAATAGACCATTGAAGGTAGTCATTGGGCATATTTAGGCCCTGTTAAATGCCATAGAAGTTCACAGATGTGTGTGGATGTTGAGGTGACCATTGGCTTGGATTGTAGCCTCCAAAAAGATCCATACGGGTAAACACACGGGCGTGTGTTTAGGCTACGTGTGACACACAGTCAGTTCCATGGGAGTGTGGTACGACCATGTGTCCCTTGCACCTAAAATTTTTAGGTCAGCATGCATGGTAGTAAACACACGAGCAGAGACACAGCCGTGTGTCTCAACCACTTGGAGGACACGGCCTAGCACACGGGCGTGTGTCTTGGCTGTGTGCCCCTAAATGCATGATGAAGTCATAAACAGAATGCTCAAGTTTTTGGACACGAGTGTCGACACGGATGTGTCTAGGCTGTGTGAAGGACATGGGCCAGGGGCACGGGTGTGTGTTCGGCCATATGAAAACTCTTGTAGGTTCGAAATGGAAAATAGATTCAATTAATTCCACACGGGTAAGGGACACGAGCGTGTCCCAAGCACATGGGCGTGTGCATTGCCTCCACACGGGCATGTGAGGCTTAAACCTAGAAATTTTCCTAAGATTTTCTTAAGCTCTCGGTTTAGTCCTGAACCATTCTTAATGCATGTTTTGGGTCTCGCGGGCCCATAATAGGGACACTATGAATATGTTTGATTGGTTTTAATTTGAAACGAAATTTTATAGCCTATGATTTTTCGGAAATGTCATGTTTGTTTACGGTAATGCCCCGTACCTTATCCCAAACTCGGGTACGGGTAAGGGGTGTTACACAAATAGGTAGTCTATTTATTATTTCTTGCTTGCTTTAAATTCTAGCTTTGTATGAAGTATACTGACTTGTTTCGTTTTGTTTTGACTGTGATTACATTGCATTTTCATTATAGAAAAGGGTGTTGATTCACATTCGGTTGCTAAATAGAAAGCTTGTCATAGAAAATGAGTTTTTTAATAAAGTGGAAGACAACATGGCCGAGCGAATATGGTCCAAGAAAAGGCAACAAGAGAAATGTGACCGCATGTGAGGGGGGCAGGTGATCAGATCACACCTCATAAAAAAAGATTGGTTGCGATTCCTATTTTTCGTTTTTTCAAACAAAAGTCGATTTCAAAAAAATGGTTTCGACAAAACCCGTAAACGAATTTAGGATCTAT
Source organism: Gossypium hirsutum (assembly GCF_007990345.1). Classification (NCBI taxonomy): domain Eukaryota; kingdom Viridiplantae; phylum Streptophyta; class Magnoliopsida; order Malvales; family Malvaceae; genus Gossypium; species Gossypium hirsutum. Next base: position 83,715,094 of record NC_053435.1, read on the forward strand.
TCTTTTTGGGTCCAATCTGATGTACTATCAATCCAATCAGTCACATCTACGTTTCTATCTTTTAGGAGTTATTCGCTTCGATGCCCAAGACAAGGCATCTCCCCAATTGGACTTGATAGACGACATATTAGTCTTTCAATCGATTTGCTCATTTTCTATTAGACTAAGGACATATTTAGGTTCGTCTACTAGTATAAGTTGTCTTTTCGTATTACTATCCAACCTCGTAATATCGCTTAGTATCAATTAAATATTAGACAACCGATGAGTAACATTTACTTCTATTTTGCTTTGCATGCAAAACTCATATGAGAGCAATTATACCAAGAATATTAATGTAATCAATGGATTTGTTTTATTAATCAATTTGTTCAAAAAAATTACAAATTTACAAATGAATATACTACACTCAAGGCACCAGATCCAACAGTCCTATTGATACAGAAGCTTCTACCAGTAACATTCAAGAACTCATGGTTGATTAAGAAAAGATTCATGATGGATAAACGTATGTGGTGTTCAACAAAAATGAATGCTACATTAATTTTCAAAATAAAAAACTTTTTCTTTTTGTTCAAAGTAAAATTATCACTTGTTGAATGTTTTTAATTAATTGCCAAGAGATGAGTTCGATAAATTTTTTTCTCTCTTTTTTTTTTTAAAACATCCTTGCATTTGAAACAGTATTTTAAACTTAAATAAGGATTATTATGAAAAACAGGGCATGCAGTTGTGTCCTCAGGCTGCATGGATCTCAGGAATCATGTGGTTCCAAAAACATTTGCTTCCAATATTCACACAGTCATATCATAGCCCGTGTCTACCACACAGCCGTACAGTTGGCCCATTTAACTTTCAAGAATTGTATCCCTATTTGAAATTTTAAGTTTTCTTTGCCAATTTTATAAATTTTACCTCTAAGTCACTGCATACAACTTTCAAATGCAACCAAATCAATTTACAATTTAAGCATATAAATCATTCATATCACTCACTTATTATCATACACCACAAATATATTGATTTTCTATTTAAGATATCAGAAATTATAAAGTTTGCATTTTAGTCTTTTATACCCATTCTCACACTGTTTAGCCTATGTACATGCTAAACTAAACCAAAATTTAGTGTCACACTCTTTTCCAAGCTTGGCGATGTGATGAGATGAGCCGACCACAACCTCAGTTCCAGCTTTTCAAATTTATCTTCAACCTACGCATTAAGCCAATGAAGGTTTAGTAAGTACATCAAAAAAATTAAAAAAATATTAGTTATATAAACTACTACACATTACATCATATATATTAAGTTTTGCTCATCACTATCATTAACTCAATCTTTTCCTTTGAAACACTTACCATAACTTACCATGTTACATATTTGTTCGTTTAAACCATATTTCATTTAGTAGCACACTGTAGACTAAATAAAACATTTAGGATTTATGGAAACAAATGCAGAGTTGCACCAAAGTGCATTAACAGAACAGAGGTGCACCGAAGTACAATGTCAGAACAGAGGACACCGTAGTGCAATCGGAATAAAGGGCATCGAAGTGCTAACAGAATAGAGGGCGCACTAAATATCCTTAATGGCATGTCACCTATATCATAATAGTTCACATCTCATCTACATGAGTTTTACTTCCAACAAATTGCAGCATTTTATACGTTTCAGAAGCTGCACTGTAATTTGTCACTTTTCACCATTTAGTCCTCGATCATATATATATATGCCAAACTTGTAGATTTCATCACACAATTAATATTCATAACATCATAACTTTAATATTTTTCATATAAACCCTCTTTTCAACATCTCAAATCATTATGGCATATTTTGCTTTCTTTTCAATTTTGTCCCTTTTTCACCAATAGTATGATTTACTTCATTTTTTCAAGTCACAAAATAGAATTTACATAATTTACATAGATTTTAATAAAAAATTATTTCATAAATTCATATAATAATAGTAATTAAAACATCTAAATAGCATAATTTTTAGCAAAATTAAAACTAAACAAGGTAAAATTCTTGAACTACTTACAACCAAAGTTTGGATAATAAGGTTTCCTTTCTTTTTACTCCTTGATAGCCTTTTTTCCTTTCTTTTTTCAATTTGATCCTCGCCATTCTTCTCTTTTTCTTCAATTCCATATGAAAACATATAATATATTCATGTTAAAAATCACAATCAAATAACTTTTTATGCTATTTTATTGAAATAAACATATATATCATGAAGATTTCATCATCTCTTACCTTAGTCACTTGAAATCACAACCTAATTCTTACTTTCTTTCTCCTTCAATACATCTATGAAGACTCTTCTCATGAAATTAAGGTAGCTAGAAAACTCCTCTATTGATTTTGCTAAGGAAACAAGAAAGAAATTTGAAGAAATAAGCTTAGAAAGGTTCAAAAATAGTGGAAGGACCTAAATCTAATAAAAACAAAAGTCCAAAAGATGGAAAAAGAAATGGTGGTGGCGTGGGAATGGAAAGATGAATGGCTTTTCATTTTTTCTCTTCAATTTTCTACACAATTCCATTAAAATATCTCTTAATTTAATAATCAATCAATTTTTATTAATTTACAAATTAATCCACCAATCTCATTCCAACACAATTTCATCTTTTAATCATTATGTTTCCATAATTATCTAATTTAACTAATTACTATTTTGTCGTTTACCTTTTTCCATAATATCATAAGTGGATCATACTTTATTTTAGTAAAATTTCACCCCTAGTCCTTCCTCCTTTTCCACCAATTCCATGTAATCATTTTAAACTTTTGATTTTCTCACTTTTGCCTCATCAATTTCTATTTTCCTACAATTTAGTCAATGTCCTAAATCAAGTTTCCTCATCTAATAAGCATTTCCTAATTTCTTATCGACTCTAACTATTTTCTAAATTGACATTCAAAATTTCTATTTTATCTATTTCGAAAATTCCCTACTATTTCCTAACCCGATATATCATTGTACCCAACTCCAAGGCATACCACGGATGTTACACCTAATGTGTTGTGATATTGGTTTAGCCCAAACAGGTAACCATATAAATATACTCAGCTTAGACGAGCAATTAGTGTGGTGTAGTTATCTGTGTATCAGAGTCTTTACTAAGGTTCATTGGGCGAAACAATATAAATGGAATTGAAATTTTGAAACGTGATGAAATGAACTTGATATCCAAAGTGAAAAGTTATTGAATGGATTGAATTTAAAATGATATATTTTTATGATTGTTAATAGCAAAGGTGACTGAGTTGAATCATGTATACTTGTTATAATCTTATGATTGTTGATTGAATGTACCATTGTGATATGTTATATGAAAGTAACATGAATTGGTAGGTTAAGTTACTTGTAGCATTTAATGATCTTGGTTATAAATTAATGCTCACCTTGTTGATGCTTTGAGTGCCATGTTTTATTCAAAGTTATGTCAAACTAAGATAGCTTTAAATATTTAGGTAAAAGTAAGGTAAGCATAGTATTTTACATATGAACTTACTAAGCACTATATACACTTACCCTCATTGTTTTCTTTCTCTTATGGAACTTGCCAAGCCGAATCATCTCAAAGCTCCCACTATCACCAAATTGGTAGATATACGATTATTTTAAGTTTAAGGTTGTGGCATGTATATAAGGGTCTTAGTGTGCACTTTAGCATTTGAAAGTGTTTACTACTTAGCAAATGTAACAAAACCCATCTTGTGTAATATGTTGCCTTTGTGACTTGGTAAATGTATGGTATTAGTTATGTTTTATGCTAGAATAAGTGATGATTTATGCTTTTATGTTTTGGTATGTGGAATGTTATAAAAATGGGGTAGAAAAGGTAGCTAAGTTAATGAATCTTTGGAATCTACATATTTGAAAAAGTGATGCTTGGAAGTATGTTTGTTTTGGTTCAAAATAAGGTTATATAAATTCATGGTGTACAAAATGAAATGGATAGGTTAGTTGTGGAAGCTGAATGGTATGTTTTAATATGTTTTGGCATAGGTAGATTTGGCATTTGAATGAATGTATTGAAATGAATTGATTTTGAATAGGATGAACTCATGTTTGAGTTGGTTTTGATTGGAATTTGTTAGGTGATTTGTTTGGCATGAAATGGTATGGTTTGAAATGGTTTTAATGGTATAAGGTGGTATAAATCAATTAGGTAGTATTGCACATCTTGTAATGGAACCAAAATGGTGTTTTTGTAAAAAATAAAGACCTCGTCACGACCACATATGTCCAACGTTGCAACATGGTGCCAACAATGAGTGACGTCACAACGTTGATATGTTCGAAGTCGCAACATGACTTAATAAGTTGGCAACATCATGACATTGTGAGGTCGCGACGTCGACCCTAAATTTTTAAAACCATACAATTTGGTCCTAATTCAAGCTCGGGTTAACAAAAAAACTTTCCTAAACTCGTGTGTGACCCAAAAACGATTGTGTAACCTATTATGTTCGTGAATGCTATAGACTTTCATGTTTGAATGATTGAATGTTGCATAATGGTTTGAATTTACTCCGTTAGTAGTTGTAGCATGTCGTAACTCAAACCCGGTCACGTCATCGTACTCTGGCAACCTTACGTAAGGCAGAGTTTGGTTTTTTGGGGGTGATAGTGGAAAAGTTGACAGATAAGTCACCCTTACTGCCACTCTACAGAACCGTACATGAGATTTTCACCTCATACAGCTCCTCGTTCAATTCTTTCGAAGTCATTGGGTGTCGTAACTCAAACCCGGTCACGTCGAGTATTAGGTGTTATAGAGGATTTTTATTTTATTTAATATTAATATAATATATTTATTTAATATTAATATTAATTTATTTTTTAATTTATTATTATACTTTTTTTAAATTATTTATGTATTTTTATAAATTTCTTTGAATTTTTTAGAATTAAGATCAAATTGAGATTATTTGTAAACTTTGAGGGTTGATTTTTTAAAATTATAACTGAATTAATATGATATGTAAAAGTTGGGGGTTAAATTTTTTATTTTATAATTTTTTTAACTGTCATGTCAGCTTACCGTTTGTAATTTTAGTGGGAGTAATCAAAATAACCAAATTATATAAGGTAAATACTTAAATTATAAAATTTTTAGTTTAGTTGCCTAATATAAAAGTTTTTAACAGTTAAATGATATTTGCATAATTTACCTATATAATATAATAATGGGGTGCAAAAGCATAGGTATTTTTTGTCCCTATGTGGAAGAGACCTTCACAAATCGTTTAATTTACCCATGACCCTTTTCATGTGCTTTTTAATAATCTTACTATCAATACATTTGTCAGTCCACATAAACTGAATGAAATATTGATGTTTCCTTAAAGTAGTTGACGACGGAAAAAAGAAAAAGGTGCTCGAAGGCTAATTACTTTTATATCCTTACATTGATGATAAACAGTTAAAAATTTAATTTAAATATGAAATCTGATATTGAAATGAACTAGACCTGAAACTATTTTAATCTAAAAATGGCTATAAATTTTAACTTCAATTTTGTTATTAGATTAGTGTAAAGTCATGAATTTTGTTTATCAACCCCGAGATTAAATAATAAAATTTCAAAAGTCAAAACTAAAAGTATTATATTAAAAATACTTAAATTAAATTATTTATTTTATAGAATCTTTTCATTTTAATAAAGGCTTAAAATTAAAGTAACAATTATAACTATGCCTCGTGGGTAAATGACATTTTTAATCCTTATACATTTTAAAATTTCAGTTTTGACCAAACATTAACCCTTAAATCCAGTAAGTCCTGTTATTTTCAAAATCTAATGCGATAAGTATATTATCACATATAATTCCATCTCAGCATATTACTAAAAATACAATTAATATATTTAACAAGCATCATTTACATCAAATTTTGACAAAGTTGGTATCTGAAGACATCAATTATTATACTGTACAAGCTTCTCTGAAATATTACATAATCAATCTGTAGCAAAAATTGTCGGATTTTTATGTAATTTTCCAAGGTTCAATAAACTGGACATGTTTCTTTCCCTTTTGAAAATTGAAAAATCTATACAAATCTAATCTTTACTCAATTATATAGGACTGCAACAAAACAGCACTTACAATAATCTCTCACTTTCCCTCTAAGAAAATGATACAATGAGAACACTAGGCACTGGCAGTTGATGAAGATGACTCTACTGCACCAACCGGGTCGGGTTTTTTATTATCGCTTCTACCATTGGTACCTACTTTGTCTGACCTATCATCCTCATCTTTCTTTACCATCACCGGTTTGAACTGTGACCAGAAAAAAAAACCGAGTAAGCTTGAGATGCTTATGCGATGGTGCATAAACCATATAACAAGTTTTGTTCATACCTGATATATCGAATATATTACGTTTCGTCGTATCTGTGCCATCATATCCAAGAAAAGGTTGTACCCTTCGAGCTTATATTCAATTAGTGGATCACGTTGAGCATATCCGCGTAAGCCTACAGCTTGTTGTACAAACTTAAGGGCTTGTAAATGTTCTTTCCACAGACGGTCGATATTGCTTAAGATTAAGAATCTTTCAGCTTCTTTCATTAACCCTTCTGCTTGCTTCTCCACCATATCCTAAATTCAAAATTATGTGGGAAAATATGCTTGAATCTTTGTTTAGGCACAAAATAAAAAAAAAAAAAAAGTTAAAGCAATAAAGAAGGCTTAGATTTGTTTAATATGGTTGATATACTGACCCTTTTCTGCAAATATGCTTCTCGACCACGACGGCGAAGGTAATCCTGTAACTCCTCATAACTTGAACACTCGCTCCTCAACAAATCTGGGGTCAAATCATTTAAAAAGTAGCAGTACCTGAAATTATTGCGGTATGTATAGAAAGGTTAGTATGTTTCTGCATAAAGCATGAGGAAGAACCGGTATACAAGTATGATGAACAGGATCCTAAATCCTTCGGGGCAAGTATTGTATTTCGAAGTGCATGAGAGTGAATACTAGTTCCGAAACTCAAAAAATGATGTAGGATAGAAAGATAGTTGCAATTAGACAGAATTCCGGTGACAATCCCGTCGAGTATTTGCCCCTTTTCGAAAATCAAACATAGAGAATAAAGTCGACTCTTACTGTTGAACTTTTGCAATGAGCTTTTCAAGATCCCAGCTTTCTTTTGGAGCATCTGAACCAATATTTGCCTATTTATCATAAAAATAAAAATAAATAAATACCCGAAGACTGATTAGAACCTGGATAGACATAAATGAGAGTGTTAGCCAAAAAGGTCATAAATCTTCACCTCTAAGATGTCATCCATTGTCAATTCAGCATATTCAATAATAAGAGATTGGAGATTGTCTGACATGAGGGCTCGTCTTCTCTCTGTATAGACACGGTCTCTTTGACTGTTTAAGACCTCATCATATTCGAACAACTGTTTACGAATGTCGAAAAAGTAGTTTTCCACTTTCCGCTGAGCTTCATCGAGTGCTTTAGTCAACATCTTGGATTCAATCGGTAGGTCTTCAACTCTGAAAGCTCTCATCAAACCCTTCAAGTATTTGCCAGAAAAAGTTTTAACAAGCACATCGATTAGCAAACTGAAAATTGGAAAAATGCAACCACAGAGCAAACCTGAATTCTATCCCCTCCGAAAATACGGAAGATATTATCTTCAAGACTTAGAAAAAAGCGAGAACTTCCGGGATCCCCTTGCCTGCCACTCCTTCCACGAAGCTGCATGGACATGAAATGCAATCTAAAATTGAATGGAACAGACACTACAGAAGCATATTTCATGTATTCTGAATTAATCAGGATTCTTCTGTTTCTTTTTGAAACAACAAATAAAAAATTTATAAATGTATTTCGAATTAACCTGATTGTCTATTCGTCGTGACTCATGACGTTCTGTCCCCACCACATGAAGCCCACCAGCTGCCACAACCTGTTTCCTCTCTTCCTCAGTGTAGGCCTTATATTCCTTTACAATTTCTAAAAAAGTACTTCGTAGCTTGGCTATAACTTCATCTTGAGCAGGTCCCTGTAAATACAAAACTACAATGAGTATTGTTTTATAGCGTATCTGACAGATACTATTTGGTAGTATATCAATGGATTCAATGATTCTTAACAGGTACAAGGGGGTTAAAAGTGAATATGTCGGACAATATGCAAAGTAAACTCTTGCTGTATGTAGTACACCTTTTCACAAGAATAAGACAGAAGCTCCTCAGCTTCAAGTTCACTTAAAGATTTCTTGCCCCAAGTGTTGACAGACAACTCTACGGCTTCCTCGGCTAACTTGGTGTTCTTGTCAGATAGCTTGCACGGAAATAACTTCCCATTCACCTGGAATAGCAACCCTAATCTAAATTAAATTCATCTACCAATACCAAAATATTTTCATATTGCAAATGAGCATAAAACCTTCCATGTCTTCATTGGAGGAGGTTTCTTCACTGATACAAAGACTCCTCCAGCTGGTTTGACAACTCTGCAACATTTACACACTTTAAATGTCAATGTAGACCAGTTCCCATGATGCAAGTAGCCACTATGAGGCTGCGATAACTTACAAACTATTGCAAGTAAAACTAAATTAGTGAATATCAAATATTAACCTTGGCATTAGCATCTCACGAAGCTTCAGCCTGGCCATAAATTCTGCATTGCCACCTAGGATGATGTCTGTTCCACGGCCAGCCATATTGGTAGCAATAGTCACTGCCCCTAGACGACCACTCTGTGCTACAATCTCTGCTTCTCTCTCCACATTCTCCGGTTTTGCATTGAGAACCTTTAACAAATAATTTATTAATATCTCACACAAATACATTTAGTGGCATCGTTGTGCTTGAGTTTCTTTTCCTCAAAGCACAAGACGAAGCTATACATCTTTATACAAAGAAGACTTAAATAAGCACATTGCAGCCATAATTCTTCGTTTCTAACATTAAATCCATAACTTAAAAAAGGGCTTACCTCATGGGGGATCCCAGCTTGCTGCAGTTGCTCCGACAATGAGTCACTTTGCTCAACACTTGTTGTGCCAACAAGCACTGGACGGCCTGTCTTGTTCATTCTAGAAATTTCTACAACAACTGCCCTCCATTTTCCATTAGTTGCCCGGAACACTACATCAGACTCATCCTGAGAAGACATTAAAGAGCAAAGGGATTAGGATAACATCTTAAATATAAAGCAACAGATTTCTGAGATTAGGATCAAAATGACAATAATCTCAGTTCTCACCATCTGCAAATCATAACCTGCAGTACAAATAAAAAATATATGATCATGGAAGGCAAGCTAGAACTAACCTTTCTTATCATGGGCTTATTTGTGGGGACAATAGTAACTTTAAGCTTGTATATGCTCTCAAATTCTGTGCTTTCAGTTGCTGCAGTGCCAGTCATTCCACAAAGTTTAGGAAACTGTATAGCAAATGTAGCGGCATTGGGAAGTTGAATTAATATAAATTTCCAAAAAGAGTTTCACCAAACTACTCAAGAGAAGAAAATCTCCAACCTGGAGAAAAAAGTTCTGGTAACTGATTGATGCTAGAGTTATAGTTTCATTTTGAATAGGTAAACCCTCTTTCGCTTCAACTGCTTGGTGAAGTCCATCACTCCATCTTCTGCCCTGATGGAAACATTAGTAATATTATATATAACTATTTGTCCTAATTAATCTCATATCTTACCTAAAAAATTTTATTCGCTTGTAAGTGATATCATCAGTTAACCATAATTTACCTGCATAACTCGACCAGTAAACTCATCTACGATAAGCACCTCCTTGCCCCGGATAATATAATTTACATCTTTAAGAAACAATTCCTTCGCTTTAATAGCATTCAAAAGATATGATGCCCATTGTTCCCGTGGATCATACAAATCTTTTACATCCAAAATTTCTTCAGCATCTTCATAACCCTGTTCTGAAAGTAGAACAGTTTTCTGCTTCTCATCCACCTGCATAAACAGCCTTCTTATTTAAGCAGACTTTTAAAAGTTCTGTTCTTTCATGTACTTGGATCTACGTTGACAGTGACTCTTAATAGGTTAACTTTTATTCATGTTTAAATGCACCAAAATAATATCATCATCGTACCTATATATTCACAAGAATTATTCAAGGAGGCCCCAACTCAATATTCTAAGTACTATTCTAGCAGCCTTTTTTGATGTAACAACCAAATTAAGGAGACCGCCTGGTAAAACTTACAACTCTAGTAACTAGATTGTGTTAATTTTTAGAAGAAAAAGAAAGACAATAGAGTTAAGCAGCCTCACGGTATAATGTACATCTCGCTCAAAGGCAGCAGCGATTTTTGCTGCTTTGTAATATGCATCACTAGGTTTTTCAGCAGTTCCAGATATGATGAGTGGCGTTCTTGCTTCATCAATAAGGATAGAATCAACCTCATCTATGATACAATAATTGAAATCTCTCAAAACAAGCTCCTCAACACTCTGCTTACAATAAAAAGTTCAGTCAGTTAAGCAGAAATGCTATAATGTCTTGATTGAATCAAAGCAACAAAAAACAAAGCCAGCATGTAAGGCAAGAATTACTTTCCGTGGCAAGATTATCTCTCAAGTAGTCAAAACCTAGCTCACTATTGGTGACATAAGTAATATCACACAAGTAGTTTTCCCTTCTCTGTTCACTTGTCATATTCTCTGGTAAAAAAGAAATAATAAGTAGTTAGCTATAATGATTATAAAAGTTATAAATCAGCATGCAGCTCGAATTGATGAGGTCTGATTGACCTAATCTCGAGCTTATGACAACTGCTTTAGTAAAATGTATTGTGAAGTTAAATATACATTCAAACAAGTAAAGAACAAGACCTACGTTGAATTAGGCCAACCTTCAACCCTAGAAAGCGAGGAACTTGACCAACCCACTCGCAATCTCGTCTAGCCAGATAATCGTTGACAGTAACCACATGAACTCCTTTTCCACTTAATGCATTCAAATAAGCTGGTAAAATAGCAACAAGTGTTTTCCCTTCTCCAGTCCTCATTTCAGCTATTTCTCCCTTATGAAGAACCATGCCACCTACAGGACCAAAGTTCAGGTACCTCAAGGAACTTCTATTACAAGCATTCACAAAAAATTTCCATAACCAGGTAGTGAAAAACTCAAGACTATAATTCACACATTGAAGTGGCCACTGATCAATGACAAAGAAACATTGGGCTGATCCTAAAAGCAGTCCTAGTAGCATTTTCAGCTCTAGATTACTAACGATCACTGTGCAACTAAAGTTCTTTTTTGTAGGAACCAGCAATAAGCATCAAATATCAATTTCGACAAGGAGATAGATATGAACATGAGACTTTACCTATTAGTTGGACATCAAAAGGACGAAGTCCAAGGACCCTCTTGGAGGCTTCTCTTACAACAGCAAACGCCTCCTGCAACAAACAAAAACACAAGTACAAAGTTGGATGTCATGTTGTAATAGAACATGTTGGGTAATAAGATACCTTAAGCTCCTTCTCTTTAATTTAACAAACTATTAGCATCCCAAATCTATACCATAGAAATGATTTAAACTTACAGGCAAAAGAGAATCCAAAGATTCGCCTTGAGAGGCACGTTCCTTCAAAGCAAAAGTCTTTTCCTTCAGCTCAGTATCAGACAATGCAGCCATGGTGGGTTCCAACTTATTAATAGTCGTAACAGTCGCAGCATATTGCTGCCTAGTGGACTCTCCTGTATCATTCCCTTTAAAAATTCCACCTAAAAGACCCCCTAATGAAGCTGTAACACCCACTCTTTTCTTCCTCCTAGTTCCCAATCTGGGTGTTTTGGCTCCAATTTGGACCACTCTAAGGGACTTCCCACTCAAGAACGAAGAACCCACATGGGGAATTGAAGGGTAGGTTTTGTTTCTGTAGTTGAAGATGAAATTTGAAGTAAATGGTGAAACAGAAAGAGAGTGATGGTGGTTTACCAAGGTGGAGTCCAATATGGGTGCTGCTGTGGCCATTTTCGAGGAGAGCTGGGGAAGAGGGGATGCTTATGGCTTTACGTATCGTTTAAGTCGTTAACCGATGATGAAAGAGAGAAAGGGTTGGAGGGGATAAGGTGGAGGAGTGAGGGAGAAAATCTAGTTATTGAAACTTATGGTTAACATGTGGCGTTTGCGTGCCACCCCCACCAGCCCCAACAGCAACAGTGACAGTTTCGGACTGCCATATTCGGGCTGATTTATGTAAGTATGCTGGAAAAAAAAAACATTTGAGAAATTAAGCTGATTTTTAAAAAGATTATTTATCTAAACTGTTTTTTTAAGTAATGTTTGATTTTACATTAATGTCATGGAACTGAGTAACCTATCAATTTTATCTGCCATGTAAGTATGGAGTATCACTTAGGAAACCTAATCGTTGCAACTTAAGATCCCAATTGACGATGATTATATGGTTTGGTGTTGAAGTGTAACTAGGGCTTTAAGTTTACAAAGATAATGTTGTCAAACGATAGAGCATAAATGCGGCCCTAGTTGATAGTGGTTCTGCGTGCACGACAACAAGTTTTTTCTCATCAAAGGAGGATGCTTTATAAAACTTAAACAGACGTATGAGGAATAAAACGCAATGGCCTTTTAGTATAATCAAGTATTTCGTTTTATCCATATCCATCAAAGGCGTTAAACCTGTTATTATAACATGTGACATAATTGGAGTGTAACATGTTTCACTAACAAAGTCACTGTCTTTGGTGGTAATGGACAACTCGAATTACTTGATTATGCTGGAAGGCCCCTACATTTTTCTTCCTCGCACTTTTGTGTGGATTTTATAAAGCACTTTCTTCTAACGAGGAGAAACTGGTCGTCGTACCCGCATAACCACCGTCAAGTAGTACTCCAATTATGCTCCATCCTTTGATAGCATAACTTTTGTAAACTAAAGCCTTAGTTACAGTTCAATCCGAGAAGATATAATCATCGTCATCGTCAACTTGGACCTCGAATTGCAAAACGATCCTAGTTTCTTAAGTGATGGCGCCATACTCATATGAAAAGTAAAATTTGTAGGTTGCCGAGCTCTATGATATCACCGTAAACTTAAATACAACTTAAAACTATGATCATGTCTCCCTCAAAGCGAGAGAGTAATAAATCTTTAAACCCAACAATTTCAACACACAAGAAAAAAGAAAAAAGAATTTAGAGGAGACTGAGATGTAGGTGAGTAAAGGATGAAGAATGTGCATTTATATAAGGGATGGAATTGGGTATATAAAGGGAAAAAATTATCCCAGGAATCTCGAGTTGCAAGGACTCAGAAACAATCAAGTTGGGCTAGTTGAAATGGCCAAAGAGAAAATGCTCCCTACAGGAGGGCGTAACGCTTCCTTTAAGACGCGTTTTCCACTAACATATCAAACATATGGCTGAAAAACGCGTCCTGCAGGAAGTGTTTTCACTGCCATGTTAGATGAAAACGCCTCTACAAGGAACGTTTTCTCTCTGAACATTTTAACCAAGCCAATTTGATTGCTTCTAAGCCTCTGTAACTCGAGATTTTCGGAATAAACTTGATTAGGGAAAATGTAGAAATCGCGAACTCAATGGCTTTAGTGTGTCCACATAACCCGGGAGCATCGAAGATCAGAGCTAATGATTATATGGTAACTCATACAGTGAAAACACTAACTTATTCATTTATTCATTAAATTTCCTATAAAGTGTAAATTAATACTAATTATTGAAGTAAGATCTATTACAATACGCAAGTTAAAGTTTTAATATTTTTTCGAACCTTCTGAGCAATTCTTTGCTTTTTGAAAATATTATACTTAACAAATGGATAGAGAAAAACTTAAATGAAAAAGTATCATTGTAATCCCCTAACCCGTATCCGTCGTTGGACTAGGGTTAAGAGGCAATACCGGACATATCAAAACATTTAGCATTCATTTTACAATCATCATAACATCATAGTCATACATCAATACAAAGTCCCTTGCATAAGTCAACGAGACCTTAAACATGTTTTAGAAAAGGGTCGGGACTAAACCAAATGCATACAAAATTTTTTCGAAACTTAAGTATTTTTTAAAAGTTATACAGGTCAGACGCCCGTGTGAACAGGTCGTGTGCCTTACACGGCATTAGACACGCCCGTGTGTCTAGGCCGTGGCAAAACAAGGTCATACATACTGACTTGTCTACACGGCCACAAGACACGCCCGTGTGCCAGGCCGTGTGGAAATTAAGGAGGCTACTGACTTGGGTCACACGCCAGTCACACGCCCGTGTGTCTAGCTCGTGCTCGAAATTGACTTGGCCACACGGCCTAGCACACAATCGTGTGTGCGACCGTGGGGTCTGCCCAGGCTAATTTTGAAATGGCCATTGATCAACACGGTTGAGACACACGCCACACGCCTGTGTCCCTGCCCATGTGAGCAAAAATAGGCCATTTACAAGGCTAATTTTCCATCCATTAAAGATCCTCCCTACAAGCATCAAAACCATATCATTTTATACCAAATTCTCAACCATTTCACAACCAAAACATACACCATTCATGCCATTTCATTATCAACAAATTCCATGCTTAACATCCATACCAAAACATACCATAACATGAGCCATAATCAAACCAAAACATATGGTTTATAACCTTAATATACTCATTAAATCTTATACCATATTCTTACCAATTTCACAATTAAGCATATACCAAAAACTTACCAAACTTACCAAATTTCTTGGCTATTCATAAACACATCATATTGATCATATTGTATCACATTTCATATACCAAAATCAAATCATAATCATAACCAAAACCAAGCTATATCACATGGTTAATATATACATCACAAAACATAATCAAAGTACTTCTGGCCTATACATGCCATACTCCAATATTTACACTTTCAAAATGTACCAAAATAGAGTTTGATAGTGTGGTGATGATCCTCGACGATCCCTGAGCTCCCGATAGCTACGATATCTATAAAACAATTGAAAACACACATAAAGTAAGCTTTCAAAAGCTTAGTAAGCCATATACAAATAAACTTAGCTCATAATATAATTCATTCATGTAAATTATGGCAAAATAAACACACATGTTTAAGTCTCATGTAGCTCAAATGTTTATAACCATATGCTAGCAAGTACTTTAGTTTTCTATAAAGATCATATATCAAAGGATCATATTTATACTCACCTTTCATTGCCAAATTACTTATACAATTCATATGTACCTAAATCGGATACACATTCACATAGTCATTCATTTCTCGGAATGCTCGTTGAACTATTCAGAATTAATAAGGATACTCGGATAGCTCGAAAAGCTCGTACAATGCTAACGTCCCAGACATGGTCTTACATGTAATCAAATATCGATGCCACTGTCCCAGACAGGGTCTTACATGTAAATCATAAGTCGATGCCAACGTCCCAAATGTGGTCTTACAGAAAAAACATATTGGATCCTATGTCATAACATATGTATCCTAACTATTCCTATGGTTCGTACAGGACTTTTTGGACGTCGAAACACTATCGATGCTTTCACAATTACACATATTCATCATCCAAGCCATTCAATTCATTTCAATAGCATATAAGCATAAATAAATTGATGCAAACACATTTATTTGTATATCGAGTTACCTCGTACAGAAATGAATAGAAACGAGCGACTATTCAACGACTTCCGTTTTTCTCTGATTTAATTCTGTTTTCTTTGGTTCTTAATCTACATCAATTCAAATTTAACTTATTCAAACTCACATTCATTCAAATCAATCCAAAAACACATATTTAGGGCATTTTACAAATTAACCCTCACATTTTCACATTTTAAAATTTTAGTCCCTAATTCATAAAATCACAAAATACACCAAATTTCCATACACACTTGCTTAGCCGAATATACATGGTGTTCATATAAGTCCACATTTTCATTTATTTCACATTTTAGTCCCTCAAAATCTCATTTTCACAATTTAGCCCAAATTACTCAAATTCATCAAAAATTCAAAGACAAAATATACTAACCCAACACATATCTTTCATTTTCTATCAACTAACTTCACAAAACTCATAATTTCATCAATGGAATAACTCAAAATCATAAAAAAAAATCAGAAATTGAAACATGGGCTTAATAGAACACTAAGCAACAATCACAAAAACATATAAATTATCAAAAACGGATCAAAATACATACCTTAATAAAAAAAATCAATGGTCGAACCCTGGCTTGTGTTTTTCTTTCTTTTTCTTTGTGTCTTTCGGTAAGGATGAGCATAAAATGAACTAATTTCATGTTTTGTTTAATTTAATTAACATAATAAGCCATTCACTAAATTAGCCTTATTATTTTTATTATAATTCCACTAACTAATGTCCATCCATGTCATTTCATGAATTCAATGGTCCATTTACAACATAAGGACCTCACATTTAACGAGACACATCAAATAGGCATTTTAACAAACATCAGGCAACTTTTACATTTTACGCGATTAGGTTCTTTTATCAAATTAAGCACACAAACGATCAAATTTTCGTACGGAATTTTTACACATACTAATTCACATATAATAAAAATAGAAAATAATATTAAAATATTTTTCTAACTTGAATTTGTGGTCCCGAAACCACTATTCTGACTAGGGTCTAAACCGGACTGTTACAATCATAAATAATTACACCTGTACATTAGGGTTGATTGCTACAATCATTTCCTTCATTTGTCATTGACTGGGACCGTTTTCCTAGCCGCCCATTGTACATTCCCCTATTTTGAGTTGGCAGTTGCGAGGATGACCCACCTCGGTAGAATAATGATGTTAGGAGTGTTTTCGAGACTATCATTGGATGATTATATGGTGTCACATGGGCCAATTGTGAATAAATAATGAGAATTGTCAGCGATACCAGATGCATCAGTGTTGTTGGAGGGATCGACATGTAATATGATACGGTGGGTGGTGGTCGTACAAAATATATCCCTATAGAAGGTGTTGATGTAGGGAATGATTGTGTGTGTTGTGATGCTTGTATAAAATAAACCGATGTTCAATGTGTTGATGCAGGAAATAGTTGTGCGCGTTATGGTGCTTATGTAAAATAAACCGGAGCTAAATGTGTTGATGCGGGAATGAGTGTATGGGGGTGGGTTGGTGGGTGGGTATGTTTGTGTTGTGATTCTTGTGTAAAAAAGAAAAAAAGGGATAGAACCAAAATTAAATTAACCATACTGATTGGGAGATTGCAAGACAATCGGGTCCTTTGGGCAGATGTTGACCCCCCTGCAGCATCTTTTCCCAACCTAGGATTGATGGACCCTCGTTTTGACCTCCTACGGCGATATTGCCTACTCCTTTCTAAAGTCAACAATAGATACAACTTGCAATTATGCCTAAACCAATCCATGTAATCTGGAGATGTCGCCAACTCCGGTATGAGAAATGGTTCACGCGTTGGCAAGTAATCGTACCTGCGCTGCCAAATCTTGATACTTAATGTTGGCTAATCTTCCTCAAGTCTCCCCCACATGTTGATCTTATATAGATCATCGAGATCTTCGGATGGCAGCCGAATACATTGCATACACCTGAACTACCGCATCACTCGATTAGATTCGTGCATTTCAATCATTAAAAAAATTATCAATGGCACTTTCATGTGCCAGATACTGCGATTGGCCAATAATTTGATCAGGACGCATTCTTGAAGCCTCAAATCTGTATATGACATTTATATAAACTAAAGTACAAATCTATAAATTTTAGCATGTTCCTAATATTTAATTTCAAATGCTGGAATAAAAAATCGAAAACTTTGAAATTAATAAACTAACATCCTCTTTGGTTTGTTGATCTAAAACTAGTCAGATATCCCTAAGCTCGATCGGTATATCACTGTGTCTCACAGGGTTACTCCATCTATTCAAATAATATGTTATTTTAAAATTACAACAATAAAAAATAAAAATGGTAATGATATTATCAAATGAATTTTACCATACTACAAGTAGGAATTCGTAGGGGAGTTCCACTCGGGGGCATAAAAATAGTAGTTGATACTATGCACACGATTGAAGAAGAAGTATGCAACTGCCAAATTTAACTTTTTCGAGTATCGTTGCTCGACACATTTCTCGGTATAATGTCGCTAGCACCAGTGATCCCTAACTAAGTTGTCTCGTTTTTTTCAAGTCGGCTAGTAGTAGTAGCCACCTTAAATGTATCAGATTGTAAGATTTATCTGGCATTAGTAAACCCCTGATTAACCTTAAGATGAATGCACATGAAAATTATTCTTTTTCAACATCACTCACAGAAGCCTCGATAGTTTGTAAGTTGTCCTCCAACCATCTCATCTCGATCCAGCTACCCCTAAACTTGTTCGACACCTTTCCTAGTAGTCACTTGCATGTTGCACTCCAATTGACACTAATAGCTGGCCTTGTAACAACTTCCCCATCAACCGATAGACCGAGTTGTAAATTAAATTCCTCGAGCGTGATTGTACACTCACCGCAAAGAAGATAGAATGTGTGTCTCTGGTCTCATCTTTTGACTAAAGCACTGATAAGTGGGGGATCCAATTTACTGGTCTCATCTTTTGACTAAAGCACTGATAAGTGGGGGATCCAATTTAGTCCCCCCAAGCATGCGAGCCACGTATAAAAATCATGCATCTCGCAAGTGTCCATAAATGACATCTGGTGCACTTTCCCTTAAATTGTTTATATACGTCTCCAAAATATGATCTTCGGGCTGAGTATATAAACATAAAAAATTAATAATCTAAATAGCATAATGATTAACTATTTTTTTTGTTGAAAATACTAGTATTTATTAGGCACTTGGCTCAAAGTGGGAACAATAAAGGATTACAGCTGGAACAAGCAGAATAAACATGAAAAGGCAAAAGTAAAAAAGAAATCAAATGGCTAGAAAACAAAGAAACAAGGCAGTAATGACACCGCCCATAGAAAAAGAAAAACCATCAATGCAAGAAAACCAAAACCCACTCGTAGCCAAAGCTAGAAGATAAGCACAAAATACCAGTCGAAAAAACTTCTCTCTTCTTGTAAAAGACGAAAATTTTAGATGATAGAACAGAGAAAATCAACACTTTGAGACCAACCATGGAGAAACAAAAGAAACCTCTCCAAAATCAAAGCATTCTACAGCGAAAAATGATGCATTTGTGACCAAAGCGCCCAATCCTTTTCTACTATCTTTAATACCGAGTCAGGAACACCATTGACCCAAAGACCAGAAAACTGTATTCTCCTACCTTTCATAGCCAGAGTATGGGCCGCTCCATTATTCCGATAGGGAACGAACAGGTACTGCACTTCTTCAAAGTATTTTTCCAACATCTGAATATGACTAATAATGGATCTAAGAACTGATTTGTCTTTTTTCTTTGCCTTAAGTTTTTTGATAACCGTCATAGAGTCCCCTTTAACCACAAGACATAGAAAGCCCATTCGAGATGCAAAAAATAAAGTCCTTTCACATGCCCTTACTTCCACCACGAATGCGTCAACAACATCCGTAAACAGATAAGTTTCTACCCCTACTACTTTTCCTTCAGAATCTCTAGCTAGGACTGCAGTTGATGAAGTTTTAGAGTTACTTTGAAAAGTTGCATCAAAATTTAATTTGATAAAACCTAACTTTGGGGGCCTCCAAACTTCATTTGATAGGGAATCACAAGACACTTCCATTTTCTCTTTACATAAATCAAGTTATTGACCATAGCCTCGAATAAACCCTAACACTTTCTGCAAAGAAAAATTAATACCCTCATGAATCAACTTATTTCTTCTGTACCACAGAGCCCATAAGGAGATTGCAATATATTGTTTATTATGATCATCTGCTAAACAGAAAGTATTAACAAAGTGATTTTTGCAGCTCAAAGTGGTATCAACAGGGGCGATTCTGATTTGAAAAGATGTCCAAACACTCTGTAACATATCATAGGACCACAATAGGTGGTCAGTATTCTCTGGTGCTGCCCTACAAAGGGGACAATCAACTCTAACCCGCAAGGTCCTTTGCTTCAGATTACAGAAATTAGGCAGAAAGTTGTTAAACAATCACCATACATGAATTTTGATTTTTGTTGGTACATGCATAGCCCATAATGACCTGTAAAAATCCTTGTAACCCACATTATTAGGATTGATGTAATTTGTGTATAGAAGATGTTCTGTAATTAAGACCTGTATCCAATTTTTACTGAATATTCCCTCGAGCCTTCATACTTCCAGACCAACGTATCCTCTGATCGAGCTCCAGACAATGGAATGGACAAAATACGCTCAACATGCACAGCATCAAAAATGTTATGAATCAACTCATTATTCCAGGTACTGGTTTCAACATCAATTAATGGTCCACTGTCGTCCAATTTGGTCTAATATTATATCCTGATATTCTATTATTTTTCGATTCCAAAGAGCCAAGGTTCATTCCAAATATTAATGCTAACCCCATTGCCAACTCGTCATAAAAGCCTATCTGCAATCAGATCTCTAGCACTGCAAATGTTCCTCCAGGTAAATAATGGGTAAGATCCTATCCTTGCTGATAGAATATCTGAATAAGGAAAATAACAGGCCTTAAGAACTTTGGCTAATAAACCGTTGGGCTGGGATAAAACACGCCAAATTTGTTTTGCTAATAAGGCTTTATTAAACAAGAACAAATTTTTAAACCCCAGCCCACCATCGCTTTTCGGACAACTCAAAGCATCCCAACTAGTCCAATGAATACCTTTAAACGGTTTATTATTAGACCACCAGAACTTGTTCATGATACCTTTAAGTTTACAACATAAAGTTTTTGGCAAAGCAAAACATTGCATCACATAAACTGGAATAGCCTGTAATACAGACTTAAGAAATACCTCTTTCCCCCCATTGATAAGTAGCGAAGACTCTAGCTTACAATACGTTTTCTGAAATGATCAATAAAATTGGCAAAAGCCCAGTTCTTCTTCCGTCCAACTTTCATAGCAACCCTAAGTATTTCTCTGGAGTTGATGCTAGCCTAACACCCAAAACATTAATAATTCTGTCTTTAACATCTGCTCCCACATTAGCCCCAAAATAAATCAGAGATTTGTCAAAATTCACCCTCTGACCAGAAAGCATCTCATATTCCTTTATAATATTTTGAACCACTTGAACCCCCTTAATGGACGCATCTCCAAAAAGTATACAGCCGTCTGTAAAAAACAAGTGATTTATCAATAATCTTTCCCTTCCAACCGAAGCACCCCTCATCAGTCTATTCTGCTTAGCCTCATTAATAAAGGTTGAAAAGCCCTCTGCACAAATAGGAAAGAGGTAAGAGCTAAGAGGGTCGCATTGTCTTAATCCTCTTGAAGGTGAGAACCACTCACTATTCGACCCATTAAGGCTTACAGAATAGGAAACCAAACAAATGCATCTCATTATAAGAACAATCGAATCTGTATGAAAACGTAAATGAGTCATCATTCTTGCCAAGAAATCCCATTCCACTCGATCATACACCTTAATCATATCGAGTTTAAGCGCAAAATTTCCCTTCTTCCCTTTCTTCTTCATTTTCATCGAGTGAAAGACCTCATAAGCAATAAATACATTATCCGAAATATGCCTTCCGGGGAGAAAATCTCCTTGAGTTTCATTAATGCAACTTCCTAAAATAGCGCTCATTCGATGCACCAGATCTTTTGCAATAATTTTATAAACAACATTGCAAAGACTTATAGGTCTAAAATGAGAAAGATTCTTTGGTTTATCTACTTTAGAAATTAAGACTATTCGGGTTTTATTAATAGCTTCCATTTCATAATGCCCATTAAGAACAGATAAGCAATAGATAGAAATTTCAGAACCAATAAGATGCCAGTACCTTTGGAAGAAAATTGCTGGAAAACCATCAATGCCAGGAGCTTTTAAAGGCGCCATCCTCTTTACAGCATAAGTGATATCCTCTTTTGTGAATTGTTTAATTAAAAGAGCATTCATCTTAGTAGTGACTCTTTTCTCCACTAACCCGAAAAGACGATCATCAAAGCCCATCTCAGAAGCTGAAAATAAGTCACCAAAAAACTTCGAAGCAAGTTTAAGCATCTCCTCCGTCGTGGAAACCTTTTCACCATTTTCCCCCTCTAATTCTTTGATTCAACCACATACTTAACGTTGAAAAGCTACTTGATGAAATTAACTCGCGTTTCTATCTCCATTCTTCAGCCAATTGACTCGAACCTATTGTTCCCAAAAAATTTCTTCTTGGTCAGCTTTTAAGTTGAGGCCCAATTGAATATCTGTGATCTCAGCAAGAATCTCATCAGTTGGATCCCGGTTATAAAGGCAGTTTAGCCTATTTTCAAAATCCACCTGTTTATTTTTTGCTTTCTAATATTGTGCCGACTCTAACTCTAAAGCTGTTGTCCCAATTTCTCAAGCTTATCTAGAACACTTTCAGCAATATTCACCCAGCTTCTTTTAATCTCCTCATCAAAAGAATTTTCTAGAATCTAATTTGCCTCAAAACGAAAAGAATTTCAGCCATACCATGGAATTTATTTATGCCTTCCTATAGTATCCATTAAAATTGGACAATGGTCTGAGAAAGAATGGGATAGATGTTCTAATTGATAATTGGAACAAATATTAATCCAACTCAACGAGGCAACACCCCGATCCAGTCTCTCCCTGATGTTGGTTGATAAAAATCAGCCTCGTTCCCATGTAAACCATCTACCAATATACCCTAGATCATTAAGTCCACAATTTTCCAATATTGTTCTAAATTCTTGCATATTACGTTCAGCATGAAGCCTTCCACCATTCTTTTCCAAAGAACTCATAATTTCATTAAAATCCCCCATCACAAGCCAATGAGTCATTTGGTTCTGCCCTAATCGTCGAAGTAAATCCCAAGACTCTCTCCTATTTTATTCAACCGGGTTCTCATAAAAATCCGTCAAATGCCAAACCGCATCAACCTCGTCATCGTGCACCTCGACATCAATATGGGAGGAAGAAAAACTCTTTATTTGGATCAAAGAATTTCCTTTCCAACCCAAAATAGTCCTTTTTTCGAGCCCAATGCCCCAATATCAATCCCATTTTCAAAACCACACTTCAATCTCACCGCTTCCATCTTTTTAGCACTTAATTTTGTTTCTATAAGAAACAAAATTCGGGGATTAATGACTCTCAATTTGTTTTTGAGCCTTTTAACATTTCGTGATCTCCCCAAACCACGAACATTCCAGTTAAGAATTTTCATTGCATTTGGCTGCTCTGTTCCCCAGAGGTAGCCTTTAAGTCAAGAAGTCCTTCATCCATCTTGTTCCCTTCATTCATCGATAGTCCTTCCACAACCCTCTGTCATTTTTTCCCTTCCAAATTATCTAAAGGGACATTTTTCTCCTCTAAAATTAGATCTGTGGGCCCCTTTCCAAAATCATCATTAATTAAAACGCCACTGTCCAGATTACGCCAATTGTTGGTATCTTTAAAAACAATCTGTTGATTTGATTTCAAATAGATAAATTTGGGATTTGAAAATTGATTCCATGATTCCCCCATTAAATTACGCCCCAAATCATTCCCTCATTTATTACTTTGATTGTTGCCTTCCAAACTTTCGTTGCTCCACTGTGAACCATCAGCTTGTCGGAGCCACCTACTCGCCACCATATTTCGCCGTTGCTCGTAGCACTCAACGATATGTCTAAACCAAAAACAATCTTGTTTGGTTCTATTCAAAGTCGAAGTGGACAATAACTTTCACCATGCCCCAACTTGCCACAAATGAAACAAAACAAACTCAATTTTTCATATTGAAAACGAGCATAAACAGTAATTTCTTTATCAATTTGGATTTTTTTTCTTTCGTTTCAATGGGGAAGAAACATCCGAACGAACACAAATACGCATAAATTTCTTCAAACCCATGGTCGGGATTGATGTGTCATATTCTAGAAATTTTTCTAAAAAATCTCCAAACTGTTTGGCCATTGTTTCTGTCATCAAACCTGGAGGCAAGTCATGGATTTGAACCCAGAATTCAGTAAAGTTTAAAATTATATTTGATGGATTTTCTCTTTTTTGGATTGTTTACAGGATCAGCAAGTGGTTGTTGAAGAACCAAGGAGAACCAGTAAGTACCCACTGCACATCAACTTTATGGAAAAACTGAAAAAGATACATTTTATCTCCTAGATCCGTAATACATATTCCTCCAATTGGATGCCACAAATCAACCATATTATTGCGTAACGACGGAAAATGGACCACACTATCCGTGAGACATCATCCCACCAAACAGAATTGATAGCTTTGATCCACAAGCTCTACTTCCTCCTGGAACGCCTCTTCTTCCTCATCCAACAATCTCAGATTTGCTAGATCCTCTTTCATACCAAAAACACTCCAAAGGAAAAACTAGAGACTAGATAAAATCCAATCGAAAGAAGATAAAAAATCAAAACAAAAGAAGAACTAAATGGAAAAAATTTTGCAATAAAAAAAACGTGTCATGAGACAGACAAAGAACGTTTCATGAGACAGACCGCAGATGGTATAATTAACTATTTAAAATTAAATAATTTAATAATATTTTCTTACAATTTGTAATTGAACACCGAAGATATACTTGTCATACAAACGAAAAAACTTATTTGTCATTTAAAAATTATAACAAATAAAATAAAATCGAAGAGAATAAAACTCAGAAAAAGAGTTAAAATAATTGAGGATAGAAAATTGGAAATTGAAACTTGAAGATTGAAAAAATAGGATGGAAGAATGAGTGTTGAGTATTTGGTTGAAAAGAATAGAGTTTGGAGGGGTTTATATAGGAAATTTTATAGTTTGTTGGAGTCATTGGAAAAGTTACTATTAAAAGAAAAATGCGTCCTACAGGGCGCGTTTTACTGATGTGGCAGTGAAAAGGCACCTTGTAGGACGCATTTTTCTTTCTCTTTCAAAAACAACTTAGATTAGTAAATTTTTAGAAAATCAGCATAGTTTCTCAAAATAAAAAATCAGCATATTTAGATAAATCTACCGCCATATTCGCTTATTATTATTTTTATTTGGCATAACCACTTATTTGGCCCTCTAATTTTACAGAAAAGAAAAAAAAATTATTTTAGCCTCTTATTTAATTTGCTTTTGTATTTTTTAACTCTTGAACTTGCATTATTTGTCAAAATGGATGAAAAAGCTAACCTATGTTAGCTTTGTTGATCATCACATGCGAATCCATGTTAGCAATTAATTAAATTTTTAAAAATTAAAAAATATTTTTATACTTTTTTAATGACTATTATTTTTAAAAAATATATATATATATTTTTTTACAATTTTTTTATTTTTTTAATTAAAAAAAGGTTAATTGATTGCTTATTTGATATCCATGTGTTTTGTTAACTTTTCCATCTATTTTGAGTGTCTAAAAGAGATGAAAAATTACATGAGGGACTAAAATGATTTTTTTGTAAAGTTAAAGGGTCAAATAAGTTATTATATTTTTTTATTTCCGGAAGGACAAAAAGTAATCTAGATTTTTTTGTTTATATTAATAATTTCTGCTGTTAGAAACAAATCAAACCCTTTCTATTAATCAATTTATAATATTAAAAATTGATCCATCCACTATTAAATTTGCGATGAAATATAAGGATAAATTTTTACCAGTAAAAATAAATAAAATTTTAACAGAAAAGTTAATTTATTTATTTTTTCTAATAAAAATGGGACTTTTTTTGTATGAAGAGCAGTAAAATAGTATTGAAATTTAGAATTTAAATTTGAAAAAATAAAATAAGTTTGTAAGTTAAACGAGATGATTTTTTTGTTGTTGTCTGGATCAGGACCACCTGTTTATTTTTCGAACGGGATTGGATCAAATTCAAAACCAGTTAAATTCAAGTTACTTTGCCATTCTTCTTAACCGAAAGAGGATCATCCCATCCTCTGAATTTAGTAAAAATTCAATATAATTACAAAAATTTTCTCAAATAAAAACCATAAAATAAATAAATTTCTTCGAGGCAAAAATAAAAATGTTTTAAACTAAAATGAAAAAAAAATCAAAATTCTAATTTGCTCACTTTTTCTATGTCACTACAAAAGCACAATAAATCAACATTCTCTTAGTGTTACATTTCTTTATAGTTCTAACTATTAGCTTTGCTTTAAAAATAAATGTAAGAAAGAAAACTATATTACTCACTTTTATAATCAAGAGTAACATCAAGAAAACTATATTACTCACTTTTATAATCAAGAGTAACATCAAGGGCTATATTTGACTCTGCCACCCTATAATACGGTACTTGCAAAAGCCAGAAGAAGATATGACAGCAATAAGAAAAAAGGATCCAAGCCATTACCATATCAACCAGAACATGACATTCAAGATTTCCCAAGTACAATGACCATATATTCTAAGTATGCAAATTGTAATAAATATCAGATAAAACACAGTATATCTATTATAGCAAAGCAAAATTCTGCCAAAAAGGAAAAAGAAAAACCACAGAAGTTTTAACATGATTAAAAACTGAATCTTCTCATCAGTTTCATATAACAATTTTAAATTGAAAATTTCCCTGTTTACAATGGCCCCAATGACCAGAACCGTTGACATCAGGCAAAGAACCATGAAAAGGAGATGGTTGTAAAAAGTGAATAAACCTAGTAACTTCTGCCCCAATAGGTCCACTTTGTTGCAGGCTTCCCAGAAGCAAAGCATTTAGTACCTGCATAATATTTTCTTTGGATGAATAAAGAATTATACAAGACAAATAATATCCTATTTCCCTGTTCCCCCATTCTTTTCTTTTGTAGATGAAAAGTTTCAAGTAATCGAACTGCATCCACACGAGTCTCCATGCTAATGCAAGGTGGAATTCACAGAGTTCACTCAATGAGAAAAGACTGTATTGTTCACAACAATAGCAACTAGAGGAAGCTTTGATTCCTCACATATATGAGGCTTGCCCGAATCAAGCTTACCAGCTTCTCTGGCTTTTACTTAATCCTTCATTCATCCTCTCGTATTTCTCTAATTCCAATAATTTTCACAGTTTGTTCACAGACTAGATTTTTAGGCAGTTTAACAGTTCATAGAAAAACAAAAGATCACAACTAGAATTATAAGAGAGGAAAAGTACCCTATTGTATTTAAAAGAAATGCCTGCTTAGATGGAATCAAGTACCTTCTGGAAGTTCAGGCTGTTCAAATGGGGTACATAGAGACTTAGCTGCTCCCATCTCACCCTTTGTTCGAGCTTTAACATCTTTCTCCACCTCCTATATATACAAAACATAAAACGTCATTTAAGAACATTAGTAACATATGCCTGGAGAGATTTAAATATGACCCAACTCATGTTGGTGCCTAACAAAATACTTCATATTAATGATGCAATTCTGAGATAAAGGATAAAACATAAGCATTCAAACAACACCGACTAAATGCCAAAACGTCATGATCCCTGCAAATAATAAGGATTCTGCAAATTCAAGTCATACCTCCTCGTCACACCAAGGAGCTAAGATCAGTTTCTTTTGCCCGAGAGCTTTTATAAACTCATCCCAAGTTTTTACAACTTCAATGCAGGCATCTCTTTTTTGTTTTGCCACATCAAATAGGTTCTGTTGAATCTTTTCCAACATTCCTTTTACTTGTTCAACCAAAAAGACTCTAGAGATATCAGTCTTTTCTCCATTGTCACGGCGAACTGCACGCACCTGTCAAATAAAACACATTTTGGTTTAATAATAGGAAAATAATACACAAAAGAATAGAAGGAAAGCAGCAATGAGAAAAAGGGGTGGGGATTCACCTGATTATTTGCCAAGTCTCGAGGTCCTATTTCAATCCTTAGAGGAACACCTTTCATTTCCCAGTTTGAGTACTTCCAACCAGGTGAGTAGTTCTCTCTAAGATCAGCTTCAGCACGAATACCAGCATCAGAGAGGATTGCCACAGTGGCAGCACAGGCATCAAATATCCCTTGAGTATCTGCATCTTTGTAAGGCACAGGAATCACAATAACTTGCAAAGCTGCTACTTTTGGAGGCAGCACTAAGCCTTTGTTATCCCCGTGAACCATCACCATTACCCCAATCTGAAAAAAAAAAAAAAAGGAAAAAGAAAAACAGCAGGATAACAAATAAGCAGAATAGCAAGAATAAGGAGGGAAGAATTAAAGAGAATAATGAGTGGTTAGGGATTCTTTCGACTAGCAAGTCTGTGTGATCACCTAAAACAACAAAATATACATGGCAGGTTGGTATCACAAGGAACTTGAATTAATAAATGCTAAGACCACTCAAAGTAAAGGGAAAAGTGTTTTACCGTTCGAGTGCTATATGCCCAGGAATTCTGCCAGACCATAGACTTTTCCCCCTTTTCATTTTCAAAGTTTATCTCAAACATTTTTGCGAAGTTTTGGCCCAAACAATGGGAGGTTGCACCTTGAATACCACGCCCAGTGTTTGGAATAAATGCCTATCATGATATGATCAGGTCAAAAGCTCTTCACTTTAGGTTAAAGCACATTGATCAAGCAGACAATTTATAATTGATTATAACTAGTCCAAATTGTTATTACATGCATGCTTATACTATACCTCAACGCTGGTTGTGTAAAGTCCACCAGCAAACTTCTCCAGTTCACTCTTCCTGCCTTTCGTAACAGGAATTGCCAAGAATTCTTCATATATACGTCGGTATAGCTCCAATATTTGAAGAACCTGATGTATAACAAAAATTTAGATAGATTTAAAGTGATCTAGCAGATATGCTTACCACTGTTGGTTAATAAGTCCCTGTTTTTCCAGGTCTGTTAACAGCACAATATACCAAAAATGATGTGAAAATGAGAATATATTGCATGTTAGATTCTGGAGCTAAAGTCTACAATCTACAAGCACAAAGTAAATTCAACAATAAAATACATATAACTCAGCATGTAACTTTTAGCACATCAGTCCTTCCATAATATATTCACCAAAACAATCCATACTTGGACACACACAAAAGGTTCTAAGGCACAGGCACATTCTTCAATGATACTTCAAAAGGCAATAAAAGTGCAACTTGTAAGAGCAATGAACTATAACCATTTGATTATTTACACATTGCAAAAACAAACAGCAAAAATATATTAACATTATTGACAATTATAAAATAACATCTCATGTGAACTTTCTGAAATGCTTACTTAAATACTTAATTCAGGAATTCTGAGGCAATAATGCTTTTTTAAACCAAAAGCCAGTTGTTGGTAAATGTGGAAGAACAAAGGATCAGCCATGCAATATTTCCATTCATTTTCCCCCTTTATTTATCTTCTCTCTTCCCGATGGAATTGGGAGGGTCAAAGTAAATGGAAACCTTGCATGGCTGATCACAACAAGCCCATCGGACTCCAACAGCACAATGCACAAACTTTACCTCTCTAAGTTTAAATACTTCTCAAAAGTAAAAATTTTAAGACTGCTACCTCAGTGTCTGCCTCCTCCTTGGTTGCGAAGGCAGTATGCCCTTCCTGCCATAGAAATTCACGACTCCTACAATCAAGCATCAAGTTAGCAGTGCAAAATCCATTCTCAAATATTTTAAATAAAAATTCTAGCTTGCCATTGAAAGAATAGAGTAATTAATCTATACATCTGTGAACATTAATAATTAATGCTAAGAAAATTGACCCAATATTAGAAAATTATCTGAAAACTAGCATCTCATTACATGTATGGGATAATCAATCAGGTGGAATGGGCAGGGGGAAAGGAAGTACAATCAAAATGGAAGAGCTAAAGTAGACAACGGAGTTTAACACAAACTACCTGATAAATGGTGTGGGATTGCTAAACTCCCATCGAACAACATTGCACCACTGATTAAGCTTCAAAGGCAAGTCACGGTGTCCTCTTATCCACTTAGAATAGTAGGGATACATAACTGTCTCACTAGTTGGGCGTAGAGCAATTGGCACCTCCAAATCAGACTCACCAGATTTTGTCACCCAAGCAACCTGATTAAATCAGGATCCTAAAAATTAGTTTTGAATGACTTCAAAAAAACTGATTAAAGAAAAGTAGAAACTTCAAGCCGAGGCATATTCCACAATCACAATGTCATCATGCCAAAAAAGAACTTAATTCTCACCTCGGGAGCAAAACCCTCTATGTGATCCTTCTCCTTTTGCAAAACACCCGGAGATACAAAAAGAGGGAAATAACAATTCTTGACTTTCATTTTCTTGATTTTCGCATCGAAGAACGTCTACAGTTTCACATGATGGATAAGTTAACCACAAAAGAAAGGAAGATAGAAGATTAGCAACCATAACCAATGAAAACTTCTACTTATTTACTAGATAAAATGAAATATAGAAAGATCATACGACTCACTTGAATGTTCTCCCAAATTGACATTGCCCATGGCCTAAGAATATAACATCCAGAAATGTCATAGTACTCAATCATTTCACCATTGACAACAACCTAAAAAAAGCCAAAATGAGTATATAATAAGATATTAAGGTCCCAATTTAGTATAACAAGCCCTAAATCATTGCATAATTGCTACAAAACATACCTCAGAGTACCATTCACCAAAATTCTCATCCTTGGTAAAGGAGAGACCCAAACCAGTTTCCTTCTTCACTTCCTTCTTTTTCCCTCCTACAACAACAAAGTATTCACAAACATAGAAACCACCACACCTTTATGCATTCATTAATAATAAAAATCTAACCAAAACAAGCCCCAAAAAGAAAACGTACCACCGCCAGCCTTTTTCTGCTCCCCTCCACCCTTTTTCTGCTCCCCTCCAGCCATATGTTCAACTTCAAGTAAAAACACACATAAAAACATAAAAGTAGAAGAATTAGAAACAGTGTATCCCCATCAAGGCAAAATAAATCCACTACCCTAGCAATTACACATTGCTACAGTCTCAAGCATGTGGAAAAGATCTTATTCATTGGAGAATAAGTGTCTAGATTAGTGAATAAGCAATTATTCATTACTTTTACTGCGTTGACCGACTTTCAGATCAGAGATTTAGAAGTTACTTTTCCTGGAGTGTCCAAAAGGCAATGTTCCTTGACATTTTAAAGAAAGGGTACAAAGCATTCATGTCAAAACTCAAATGGGTAACCATAAAATCGTTGAAAAAATTAAAATTGCTCAAGAATTAAAAGGACAAGCCAAATTTTATAAAGCTGGAAGTGGAAATCGAAATTAAAAAGAAAAACTGGGAAAAAAAGCAAAATGAAAATGGAAAGCAAAGGGGGAAAACGTGAAGTCTTACCAAAGAATGGTGGAAGATGGTTTGATTTGCTTTTTAGCTTATTCTCCATACACAGTGAAGAAATGAGAAGATAAACAGAGGGAAATAAAAAAGGATGGGCGGCGGGGGAGAAAGATGCTGATAAATTAGAGGGTAAAACCCTGGGTTTCGAGTTTGACTCACTGGGAAATGGGGAACCCGTTTAGAGGGTAAATTAAAGTCGTCGTCACTCGTTGACGACTCACAACTGGACCAGCTCAGTAACTCGGGATACAGCCGCGGATTACGGGTCAGCGGCTCCTAAATCCCTAATGGCCTAATCTGTTTCTATTATTTATTTCTTGGGTTAATTTCACTCGGCCTCCTCAAACTATGGCCTAAATTTTAAATTGGTGTTAAACTTCAAAAATAACCTAATTAAATCCTCAAAATATTAATATAATATAAATTAAGTTCTTCGCAATGAGTTAGCATGCATACCGCTTGCTCAAATCTAATATTGAACATATTGATGCGCTTACAACTTAGACAAGACATGTTTATAAATTTTTTAACACATCATATCTAAATTATTTAGGCAATAAATACATGCGATAAATACATGTAAATTTATAATTTAATTTATTTAATGCCTATATTGATAATTAAGTTGAATAAAGAATCTTCATATAATACTAATACTTTGATAATTCAATTAGAATATCTTGAGATTTGGAAGCCAATTTAGAATTTAGACAGTAAATTGAGGTGTTTGGTAATTAGCCCTATTAATTTTTTATTTTATATATTTAAATGTCGGGACAAAAAGTAGTGGCAATATTGTTCATAACAATGTTCTCATAATCAAATAGGACCCAACTCCGATATAAAAATAGAAATATTTTCTTTTTTATGTTTTGTTTTTAGTTGAGTTCTTCATTATGTTATAATCTATTTTTATCTTTGAATTTTGTTAATTTTCTTTTGAAGAAGGCCAATTTCATCGGACAAAATTCATGTAAGAGGTCTAGTATTATTCTAGGTAGAGATTTTATCTCCCTATTCTGTAGCGAATTGAGTGTTTAAAAAGGTACCTAAAATGTTGACTATGTGAGCGTGCATAATCACCCACGAAAAATACCTTATACAATATATGTCATAAGATAAAGTAGAGCTTAAATCTGACAAAGTATATAATGAGATAGATCATGCGAGATGATCTGACTTTTCAAGCATCCAATAGAATGCTTCCACTTTAACTTAAATATAAACATTTGAATAATTTAATGACTAACGAAAATTAACTAACCAAAAAGCTATTAGTTACTACTTCATGGAGCCCTGAGATGAAATTAGCACAGTAAATTGATCACCTACTTTTGTTTTATTGTAAACTAAAAATTTATTAACCCAAGATGAAATTATAAAATATTAAAATTTATATTAAATATAAAATATTTGAAGTTTTAATATAACAACAATAACAAAAACTTCTTAAACTTCAAAAAAGAAAATGCTGCAGCAACCACAGGGATACCATTGGAAGAGACTTAAAAAATAATGGCGTTATAAATTGGACTCTTCACATAACAAAAACATACAAAAATGGCATAATAATTTGATATAAAAATAACACCATGCACTGCTCTAACAAATCATTTTCAGCTAAAAAAATGAAAGAACAATTCTGAAACTTGTAACAATTACTATCAAGTATAGCTAATCCTTTCAAGTTTCTTTAACAAAAAGGGAAATCTTGTATTAAAAAAAAAAAAAACTAGAAAAGGAAAAAAATTGATTAGAAAAAAGGAAAAGATGAATGAGTTAGATTACATTCCTTCAACAGGGAGAAGAACAAAAAGAAAGAGCAGAATGGTACCGAATAAATGATGATTGGATGCAACTCTCCGGGGACTCCTTTTTTGGAGGGATTTTAACTGCAAAAATACCTAAAAACATCTCTTAGATTGGTTCCGGGGGCACTGCTTTTAAACCCCGAATCCATTCGCAGAAGCTCGGATCATCAAAATGTATAAAACTGCTTTTCAGTTTCGTCCGTTGTTCAATTGTCAGGGTTCGAAGTTGAGGAAATCTTGCCTCCTGCAATAGTATCATGGATGGTTAATACCGAAATGTTTCCAAAAATGCACAAGGTCCTTGTTTTTTTTTTCTCTTACCTGCTCGTAAGGAGGATCCTTGTGTGCTGGTATGAGCCGAGAAACAAAATATCGAGCCTGAGAGCTGCCCTCCTGAAATGAAATAGGATCATTAGGTTCTTTTCTGTCAATGGCTAACAAAATAAAGACACAACAATGCAAAGCTAATAGAATGTTGGGATCAATCAAGGAAAAAAAACCTTGAATGCCAGGATCCGAGGGGCTGGAAATCGTAACTCCGAGAGCTCTTCAGCCAATGTTCTACAAGCTGCCAAAGCTGCTGCACTTCTTCCTTCATCAGCTGCAAGTTCGGCACCCTGAAGCCAACAGTTGAAAGGAAGATGTTTAATAAACCTAGCTTTTAAAGATGATTCTATACAAAGTAACCTGGCCAATCTGTCTCCAGATATAAACATACCATGTAAAACACATAGAGAATCAATGATATAAACATGGTAGACGGATGACATATCTGCGACCTTATTTACCTTGTGAATTTAGCAAAGCATAAATAACTTCACAATTCAAACCCTTCCCTTCAAACTAAATATGTTTACAGATGTCTATTCGATCACATAGCAAAAATGGACCCTGTATGGGACAGACTGTGCATGCAGACTCCATAAATCAGAGATGACAATATAGAAGCAAAAGTAGCTAGAAATCGAATATAGCAGATATAGAGCATAAGAAAGCTAAAAGGTGGGTAGATTTACATACCAACCAAATGAAGACATCTGTACCATGGTCTAGAACAACAGCTGTATCAGACTGCATGGCAAGATCATAAGCAGGCAATTCTTCGAAAGTGCCTCCTTCCCGGTGCATCAGACAACGAGGGGCAATCATGCGAAGGGAAAGATCAAAGGATGCATTCAAAAACAAATTCCGCAGTACAGACCTCTCATCTTCATGACCAACTATACTTCCCAACAGTGGGCCCCTCCTAAGATGGAATAGAAGCTCTGGTAGTAAAGATATTTCTTTTGGGAACCGATAAAGCTTTGACTTTGGCACTTGAGACCCAAATTTTGAAGCAATATCTTTAACTCTCTCATCTATTGTTGTCTGCATATCAATTGCATCAGAATAACTTTTTGCTTGCAGCAGAGTCCTCTTGGCAATTATGACTGCAGCCACCTCATCTTGAACACTCTGAAGATAGGCCGAAACACTATCCACAGTTGGCAATCTGATAGTAATCACTCTAGCTATATCAGCTTGATAAACATTTGAGTACTGAATAGCAAACTGGAAAAATACGAAATCACTCTTGATGTCATGTTTATTCTGCATCGATATTGAGAAGCACTGTGTTTCTTCAACACTCAGCATTTGAATAGAGACAGCCATATCATTTTTAAAGGTTTCATGGGTGTCTATATTTGCCTCTTCACCAGGACCCACAACCTGAGTAACAAGAATATCATCAGAACAACGTATCTCCAACAAACCATGGGAACCAGCAGCTCTGGCAGATGCCCTTTGTAAGTTTACACCAAAGGCTTCACCAAAGTCATCATGAAGAACCAACACACCTCCTGAAGCATTTGCAAGTGGCTGCAGCACAGGAACCCTTACAGGGCAAGTCCCAGCACAGAGAATGTCAACCACTATGTTATGTTGATGAGCCTCACGACCAAGTTGCTCCATCCATTTGATTGCTGTCTTTTCTCTATGAGGATAATTAGGGTGAGTATAAGAATGAGGGACAAACCCAGGACCATAAGTATTTGGTCCGCCAGCACAAACAATGATCCTGCTATTGCCACCTGGCCTTTTAACTACACCTCGAGACATATCTACAGATGGTCCTTGAATAATTGCCATAGCGACCTCAACAGCAGTACCCAAGCATCTATCTCGTGACACTTCTGGAACATTCAACTTGTATGGCCTCAATGAAGAGAATATTAGGTGTGCAACCTGTTTTGAAGCATGCATTGGCGACAGGTATATACCAGTTCCATAAATCAATCCTTTCAAGGTCTCCTGTGTTGGTGAAGTGCCACCTGAAATCACATCAGCAGACGCTATGGATTCCTCCGTAAAGTCATACACTGATACTGTGCTACCATACAAAATGATTCCTATTCTGGTTGTCGGTGGTACTGAATCAACAAAAGCATGCAAGGAGCTCTGTAAATGCTGAAGGTGTGCGTCATCTAAACATTCATCAATAACAAGAACAACCGGTGCGGAAGTTCTGGAATCAGTAACAGGTACAAAACTTGGCCTCTTATTCCCTGTTTGAATAAAATCAACCAAAGGTGATGACAGCTCAGGAAAATTACGGAGCTCTTCCTTGCTTGAAGCTATATATTCACCTTCACTTCCATTTAGATTCTGGCATATTACACATTGCCATTGGCCTGAGCCAATTAGTATGTTGGAATAAAGATTTGAATAAGCTCCACAATTATGGCATCGATGAGGATCACGGTGTATCACTTGAGGACCCGTTGAAGTTTCCCTCCCAGGAGAAACCAATACTCCGAAGCCTAAACTAGGTACATTTGCTAGCTTCTTGTGTTTCAACAACTAATATACAAAATAGATAGTAGAGGACAAGTAAATTATAAATACAAATAATGCACATAATTGCAAGAAAAACAGACTGTAAATTTTAATAATATGTACGAATCACAAAATCTGAAAAAAGAACATTGAGACTTAGGTACCAAAAGCACAGGAAACTGAGAACAATAAGATACCTTATGAGCTGAGAATAAAACGCATGGTGACTCTCCTGCAGGCATTGATTCCTCTGTAGCACTGGGAGGTTGCTGTTGAAGCTCAGCTGACCCATTCGGAAAATGGGGAGGTGAAGATGTAGGCAAAGACGAACCTGATGAGAAAGCCACCGGCTGGGGGGTCGCAGGAGAGGTTCGGAAAGGCACGGCAGCAGGCCGGACAGGCGATGTAAATACAGGAGGGCCAGGAGGAGTACTCAGATGGGGAACAGGGCTTCCGGTTTTAACCCCATTTTCCGGTGATAGCATAATCGGATTCTTTATCGAAGGGGAAGCGATCTGATCTTGTTGTAAATTTGGAGGAGTGAATCTAGGTGCACCAGGTGAAATTGTGGGAGGAGCAGGAGTCATTGGACTCTTTTTATCAGTATTAGGTTCTCCGGGAGATGCTTGTGGCGGAGTAGCCATTGCAATTGAATTGAAAGCTTTCTCTTAATTGAATATCAAGAACAGTGAAACAAAGGGACTAAAAACAAGTAACGCCCTGCCAAATTCAAGCTTTTGCGAAAAGCTTCGATGCGGTGTTCACCAAAAGAAAACCATAAAACCCCCATAAACAAACAACAGCCAAGATTGGATTTCGAAGGGAACCAAAAAAAAAAAAAAAAGAAGCAATTTGCAAGAATTCAATCAAGATTCAAGAATCCCCCACCCATAAAATTCACCTTCCAAATGATGGAGCTTTGATCACTCAGCTCTCTATCCTACACCTCAATTCAAACTTCAATACAATACCTTTCTTCCAAAATCGAAAATCTAAAATTAAAAAAAAAAAAGAACAACACTGGAATTAAATCTAGGGTTTTAAGGAAAATAAAAAAAAATTAAGGAGATTTCATACCTGATATGAGAGGAAAATGAGAAAGAAAGGAGAATCTTTTTGTTTGAATCATCATAGACTTGGAAATCATAATAATCTTTTATTCTTTTTAATCACTCATCTTTGTTCCTCTATGTGTTGGGGTTTTAACCCCTATACCTCCCTTTTGAGATTTAATGTCTATAATCAAATTTGATATAATTACTTTTAAATAAATATTTAATTTATAATTATTTTTATTTTCTATGATACAGAATTACATATTTGAGTATTTATTATTTACTTAATTTTTTTTTAATTTTTATAAAAATATTAATTTTTAAATTAAATTAGTAGTTGAATTAATTATGTCATCGATTCGTCGATCCAGTCAATAAAATTGATTTAATTAAAAAATTTATTAAAATTATAAAAAATTTAATTTAATCGATCCGTATCGATTTTTAATCTAATAGGTGTAAAATCACTCTCCATATTAATATTCCTACCTATCCGATTTAAACAACTATCATTCAGTCCAAAATCCAAATAACAATATGATTAACTATTCTAGAATGCAGATAATGAATTTTTTACATTATAAAAGCATATAGGACTAAATTAACATATTAAGAACTAAAATAATAATTTGCCTTCTTCCCCTGCTGGGTCGATCGCTTCTTTTGATTGGTTGACATGACGTGTTCTTAATTTGAACGACGTCGTTTCCGTTTCCTACGTGTCAATTTATTGGCCCCTAGATTTCGTATTCACAAAATGGACTCTCTCATAATCTAACGGCTAGTTTACATATTTTGTTTTCTGCTTGAAGGCATAAAACGCTGCCGTTTGAGGATAGCAACGCATTTATTTTCTTGTTCTTTTTTCGGCCCATAAGTGTATCAATTTGGACCTTAAAAGTACCGATAGAGAAAAAAAAAAAACAGAGTCTCAACCGTTGTTTCAAGAAGTGTTAATATTTTAAATTTTAAAGATAGATATATGGGTCAGTATTTTATACAATAATTAGGGCTGAGAGATAAAAAAAATTTAATAAAAAATTTAAATTTTGAATTAAATAATTCAAATTTGATCTAAGTATAAAAGATGGACAATTTGAATCTATTCAACTCAAATTCAAAAAAAAACTCGAGTCAAAATTAAATGAAATAAACCACTTTTTTCGAGGTTTGGGCTTGTATTCCTGCTTGCTGAGTCATCTTATGAGTTATACTATATAAAAAGGGGTTAAGCAGTAATGAAAATAATACTAAAAAAGTGAAGAACGAAAAATTATAATTAAAATAACGAAAAATTGAAATAAAATAGAGAAAATTGATTTGATGATAATTCTAGTTATATATATAATTGTAACACTTCAAAAATTTGAATGTCATTAGTAAAAGTATTTTGAAAGATAAATAGTAAATTTTTTCAAAAATTAAAAATTTATCAATTAAACAATTATAGTAAAGTCAAAATTTGATATTGGGAAAAAGGTAGAATAGTAAAATTTTAGTAAAGGTTAAATTAAAAATTCGTGAAAAGCAGACTAAAAATGCAAAGTTATCATTTTAGAAAAAGGGACAAATATTTAAGAACTATTTTTTATGAATGTGACATAAATATGATTGATAGTTGAATTTGAAAATTTGAGATATAGATTATATTGAAAAGTGGTTAAAAGTATACGGGCTAAAGTGTAATTTTATTATTTTATATGAAAAAGGCTTAATTGTGATACCACAAATAAATAAAAGTAATAATTATTTAGGACACATAAGTATGCCACGTGTCAAATAAACGATTGATGAAAAAGGGTAAATGATTATTTTACCTTTATGTTTTAAATATGACAAAAGATATCTTAAAAGATAATTTAGTCATTTTGTCATTAAATATTATTTTTTAATTTTAAATAAAGTATTTACAGGAGAGATCCTCCTATCCAGTAGTATGACGTGATAGACCGTTACAATGAATAAAGGACATACTGACATAATGTAAGTAAGTTACGAATGTAATGGTCTTAAATAGTAGGAGGTTATTATTATTTTCTAATAAAATTAGATTTGAGTGCATTAACACGTAAAAAAAAAGAAAAAAAAGTGTAATTAAAAAACGAGGTAGTTTGAACGAATGGTTGAGGCCATCCTTTCAAAAGGGGGCTTACAACATGTGTCTAAACTCTTGAAGGACAATAACAAAATTAATCCAAACAATTTGAAGATTTGAAGTATTTAATGGCGTTAAAGTCAAAATTCCCTTACTAGAAGATGCCACTTTATTTTATGAAATATATACATATATTTTTAATAATAATAAAAAAGGCGTGGATTCTCAAACTTATTGAAAGGTTGACGTTGAAAAAGGCAAATGGGTCGTGCACAGTGTGACAGCTTTTACAAATAAATTAATTTAGCTGTCTCATGCCGCAATTCAATCCAAGTTATATCCATTTAAATAATTAAATGCCATCGTTTTCCTCTAGAACGTGCGATCAATGGATTTCATTTCTGCCATCAGCCATGACGCTTTTTCCACTACACCTTTACTCCATTGCCTGCTTTCACGACAGCAATGAAATCGTGTTGTCTGCTGCTTCATGCTTACTTTTTTATAGGCTGTAATTTTGCTTTTGAAAAAATTGACTTGTAATGCCACTTTGAAACACTAGAAGTAAAATTAACTCGGGTTCAATTACTGGAACCTACCTATAATACAGGGATTTATCAAGCAACTTTTAATCATAAACTTATTGTAAAATTATAAAATACATTAGAACAAGAAAAATGCTGATTACTTTACAATAATTTTATGATTACATCAAAAACAAACAATTTAAGCAGCAGTTTATGAAGTAGAAGCACTCATATGAAGTGCAACCAAAGAAGCATAGAAACCATCTTTCATATTTATCAAAGTATCATGTTTTCCTTTCTCTACAATGACACCATTTTTAACCACTGCAATCATATCTGCGTTTTTAATAGTCGACAACCGATGAGCAACTACCACCGTCGTGCGGTCCACCATGATTTTATCTAATGCATCCTGGACCACCCTCTCCGATTCGGCATCCAACGCGCTTGTTGCTTCGTCTAGGAGAAGTATCTTCGGACTTTTAACTATGGCTCGTGCAATGGCTACCCTTTGCTTTTGTCCACCTGATAATTGGACACCTCGTTCGCCTACTAACGTATCGTAACCCTGTATGATAATTGATTATAAAGTGATTGTATGAGCGAATTGAACCCGGATTTTATTATCAAGTTCTAACCTGTTGTAATGAACTTATGAACTTGTGAGCATTGGCTAACTCTGATGCAGCTAAGATTTCAGCCTCGGTTGCATTTCCTCCCTTTCCGTATGCGATGTTAGCACGGATTGTTTCGTTAAACAAAATGGGTTCTTGGCTAACAAGCCCCATTTGTTGCCTCAACCATTTCAATTGGAGTGTTTGGATTTCGACTCCATCGATAGTGATACATCCCGAATTGGGATCGTAAAATCTCTGTAATAATGATATCACAGTGGATTTCCCACTCCCGCTTTCTCCTACCAATGCAACAGTCTGAAAAATAAAAGTTGACATTAACATGCACACACACAGACATATATAGTTTAGTGTCTATAAAGTTGCAAAAGGATTGTTTTGTTACCTTGCCAGCTGGGATAGATAAACTCAAGTCTTGGAAAATTTGAATGTCTGGTCTTAATGGATACTTGAAACTGACATGAGAAAGTTCGATATCACCCTTCATGTTTTCTAATGTTGTCCCGGACTCGTCACTCGGGTCTATCTTAGACTTACGGTCGATAATTGCGAATATTGAAGCAGCAGCGGACCTGGCTTTGCTGGAGTCAGGAGCAAGGGTGCTTGATTGAGAAATGCCAACAGTTGCCATTGTCAAAGCAAAGAAAACCTGCGAAATTCGGTAGTGGTCTCAGTATCAAAGGGACATACATTGTGAATATATGAGGTCTTAAAATGACTCACTTGAAAAACATCCGAGAATGTGGCATCGCCACTCTCAACAAGTCGAGATCCAGAGTAGAAACTGGTGGCGTAAACATTAAAGAGCAAGAAGAACGAAAGTCCAAATCCGCCTCCACTAATCAACCCTTGCCTTATCCCTGCTTTCAATGGACCTTCACATTTCTTTCTATAGAGTTCCATTACTTTTTCCTCGGCAGAAAATGAAGCAACCGTTCGTATACTCCCGACTGCATCACTAGCAACTTGGCTTGCCTCCTCATACATCATCTGCAAATATATTTACATCTAAATGAAGTAAATGCTTAAAAAACTTATCGGGTTTTTAGATAGTTTCGAGCATACCTTTGCGTCGGCGCTAAATCCCTTCATGGCTCTTATTTGAACATATCCATTGACCCCTAACAAAGGGATTAGTCCTATGATTATAAATGCTAATTGCCAACTAGCAACAAAAGCAATGACTAAACCGGCAACGGCTGATGCAAGGTTTGAGACCATTTGAGCTAGTGCATCACCAACCAAGGCACGTATTGTGGCTGCATCCGCCGAGAGCCTTGCACCAATTGAACCACTTGAATTATCTGGTTCATCAAACCAACCAACTTCCATGTGAACCACTTTTGAAAAACACATTAATCGGATTCGTTGGATTAGTTTACATCCAGCAACCGAAAAGAAGTACGTTCGAGATGGACATGCCAATAATGCTGCCGAGCCAAGGGCCACGTATATCAGTGCCCAGAATCTTGTATCCTGTCTTAACTCATGAGGTGGTTTATAGAATGTTTCAATCACACGGGAAATCAGTAAACCATAAATCGGAAGTATGCAACCATTGATAGTCGCAGCTATAGTTCCAAGTAGGAGCACGGGAATCTCTGGCTTGTTGAGGTAAGCTAGCCGACGGATGGGAACTTCTGGATACTTTGATGACTGTTCAGTAGAGTCTTCGGTTTCTACTACTGCAGGTTCATTGACTTCTATTCCAGTAGGCACACCAAAGGCTATAGATAAAGAATGGCGGCTGCTACTTCCGATAGATGATCCCCTACTGATTGATCGCTTCATTGATCTTCTCAAGCTTGATTGTCTAAATGATTCCGGGTTAACTTCTGATACATCTGTTACTTGTTCCGACTCTTTATTTACTTCTTGTAATCGAATAAGCTGTGAGTACGCTCCCTCCGGATCCTTGAGTAGTTCTGAATGTGACCCTTTTTCAACCATCTTTCCTCGATGAGTTACGGCAATTGTATCTGCATTTCTCACGGTACTCAAACGATGAGCAACGATGATTGTAGTCCTATTGCCCATTATGCGGTCCAATGCTTCTTGCACCACTCTTTCGGATTCAGCATCTAATGCACTTGTTGCTTCGTCTAAAAGCAATATC
Organism: Gossypium hirsutum; assembly: GCF_007990345.1. Classification (NCBI taxonomy): domain Eukaryota; kingdom Viridiplantae; phylum Streptophyta; class Magnoliopsida; order Malvales; family Malvaceae; genus Gossypium; species Gossypium hirsutum. Next base: position 83,757,518 of record NC_053435.1, read on the forward strand.
CGAGGGTCCTTTAGAATTGCTCTTGCTATTGCTACTCTTTGCTTTTGTCCACCAGAAAGTTGGGTTCCATGCTCTCCAACCATGGTGTCTAGTCCCTACATATTAAGTTCAAAGTTCAAACCTTTCATATCTTTTATAACATATGTGATATAAAACAAGTTTTTCAGACAAAGGATTAGAACCTGAGGTAGTTTATCAATGAAGTTAGCAGCATTTGCAAGTTCAGCAGCAGCTCGTATCTCTTCTACGGTTGCACCTTCTTTTCCATATGCAATATTATCCTTTATACTTGCTGTAAACAACACAGGTTCTTGGCTAACAAGGCCAATCTTTCCCCTAATCCATCTAAGTTGAAACTCTTTAAGATTAATACCATCGATAAGTACTTCACCGGCTTGTGGATCGTAAAACCTTTCTATAAGACTAATTACAGTTGATTTCCCACTTCCACTTTGTCCAACCAAAGCAACTGTTGTACCACATGGAATAGAAAGAGAGAATCCACTGAAAATTTGCTCTTCTGTTCTAGCAGGATAACTGAAATAAACATCCCTCAGTTCTACATCGCCATTAATGTCCTCCAAAACTTTCCCACTCATATTGTACGGGTCAATCTCCGGTTTCCTATTGATAGTCTCGAACATCTTAAACGCCGCAGCTTGACCAGCAGCAAATGCACTCATGCATGGTGATGATTGCCCCAGGGACCTTAAACATATCCATAACCACAAAGAGTTCAGTTTCAGCCAATGAACTATGAAGCATGCGTCATAATTATGTCGAGATTCGGAATTTAACTTACAAGGAACCAATCAATACCGCGACAATCACATTAATGACTTGACCTCCGGTGTATCCATTGTTCAAAATCAACCTCCCACCAAACCATACAGCCATACCATAACTGCAGAATAAGATCATCATAGCTACACCGAGACCAAGTCCAGCAGCAGTCCCTTCATGAACACCTGATTTATACGCAGTAACAAGAAGCTTGCTGTATTTACTTATAGCCAGCTGCTCACCAGTAAACGATGCAACCTGGAACCATATCAAATAATCAGTCACATATTTCCAACAAGAACAACAACTATGTTGTGTTAGAACATACAGTTCTGATAGAACCAATTGTCTCTTCAACGACGGTGCCGGCTTTAGCATACGCTGCTTGTCCTCGAGACACCATCTTTGATATAATAAGAGCCATTGCTCCACCAGCTGTTACAAGTAGAGGTATAGCTGACATCATGACAAGAGCAAGGAGCCATCCTCTAACAAATGCTATAACAAAACCTCCTAAGAATGTAGACACCAACTGTAAAAACTTCCCAACCTGCAAAAACCAAATTAGTTAATATTATTTCAATGATTTCAACCAAAATTTTAGTCGATTTCGATATATACCTTTTCGCCCATCGCGTCCTGTATGAGAACCGTGTCACCGGACATACGTCCAACGACCTCTCCCGTAGTTGTTTCCACATCAAAGAAAGCTATATCTTGTCTCAATATGGTTTTTAAGTACAAACCTCTTATTCTTGCAGCTTGTCTTTCACCTGTAACCATCCAGCAACTCACCTCTGCAAAAAAAACAACAACAAATCCCAGCTTTATTAGTCTACGGATAAATTGAGACATAACTGGGACATATAAAGGAGAGATTATTTACGAAGACAAGCCGCCGTTCCGGCCCCGGCAGCGAGGTAGACAAATCTTAAAGCAACCCTTGAGACAACATGAACTACTCGGTCGTTACTCTGGTTTTGTCCAAAAGCATCAATAAGATCTCCAAGTATGGTAGTCATAAGTGGCATACATAAACCGTTCCCAATCGCGCCGATCGTGCCGATGATCATTAACACGATATCTGTCCGATCGGCGAATGCAAACAGCTTGTAAAATGGAATAGAGTTGGTTTTTTCATTCTTTTTGTTGGTTTCTGTGTCTTTATTTTCTCCATTAAGCTGTTCTTGGTTTTTTGATGTGCTGGCTTCATGTAAGTTGGTGTCACCATTTGAGCCATTCTCAGTAGCCATTATTGAAGCTCCTCAAGCAAAACAACTTGAAAATTTATATCGAAGCTGCAAAAAAAAAAAAAACAGACAAATCGAGAATGTTTGATGTAACACAACAACCTCGTTTTTTTTAAAAAAAATGAATCAAAATTTTTTAAAACAAAGCTTCACCATTATTTGAACAGTAAGTAGTGAAGCTCGAAGAACACGCCATTGATAAAGCTATGATTTAAGCATTACCCAAATCCCAAAAAAATCACCAAAAATGAAAAAAATTGAGTCAATGAGAAGCATTTCACATACCGAAGATTCAATAAAGGGTAGTTGAAAACTTGAAATGAAACTCTCAAAGAGTGAATTTGGGTTGTTTAGAAACATGTATTGCTTACTTATATTGCTTTGCTTGAACAACAAGTACATTCTGTCTTGCAAAAAGGTCTTCAATAATTTTCAATTGGTTAAATTTGTCATAAGTCCTTCTACTCTTTGAAAATTCAAAATTTGGTTTCTATACTATTATTTCTAGTTATTTAGTCTCTTCACTTTTCAGATTTCAAAACTTAGATCCAACTGTTAGCAATGTATAAATTATTTTGTTAAATTCAAGTGATTTACAATATTATTTATTTTAAGTACATAATTATCTAAGTATTTTTTTTATTTTAATATGTCACACCAATAAATTTAATAGTATTAGCAATTAGATCTAAATTTTAAAATTTAAAAAGTAAAGAGTTTGAGGGGTGAAGAAATGCCTTTTCACCTCAAAAGTAATGCCAAACACTTGGCTTTTAAGGTTGAAAGTGTGGTAAAAAAGTATTACTCTACCCGGAGTTTAGATACTTTTAATTTTTACATTTTAAAGTATAAATTATAAAATACCCTTATATATATTAACTATTTAAAAGATATTTAAAATTTTGCATTAATTTATATTTTAGGTATTATTTTATTAAATCAAATATTACCTAATTTAATTTATTTTTTAATTTTTAATATCATGTATAAAATAAACATTTTAACTTTCTATGACAAGTTTGAAAGCAATGCCAAAAACCTTAAATTAAAAAACTATATTTTTTCACAACATTTTTCAAAAACACTTTCTCCAATCAAGTTTTTTAAAAGTACTTTTCAATTAGAACAACAATGTTAAACTAAACTTAAATTCCTTAGAGATTAAATTTTAAAATTTTAAGAATTTTAAGGACTTATCATAAACCTTCCTGCAACCCTGCAAAAGTCAATTTCTTTTTCTAGCTTTCTCCATTCAATGATATGTTATAATATTGTGTAAATGATGCATGATGCATTTGACGATGGAGATATATATATATACACATTTCTAGCTTCTTATAATGTATGAAACCGTGTTCACATTTATTACGGCTTATACTGAAATACCGGAAAATCACAACTTGGGATATTGACAATAGACACCGCCAAGTTTTGTCTGCATTTGGAACAAATCTATTCTTTAAATTATTATATTTATATGTCATGTTTCTTTTTCAATTTTAATATTTTCTTCTAGAAGTTTTATTTTATTTTATTCTGTTTCCCGCTATTTAATTGGATTGATTTGATGGGTTTGCCTTGGAGTTTATTATTTATAACATTAGAGACAACAATCACAAAAAAAGTTGATTATCACATGAAACATTTGAAATCATCAATCAAATAACATTTAGGGATAAAAGCAAGACTTATATCTAAATTTGGTAACTTTATCTTGGTCTGTAAAATTTTTTTGGTTGATATTAGTATGGTGTTTGATATTTTTTTTAATTTTATCTTTAAATTTAAATTTCGTTAAAGTGTGATGATGTTACACTAATTTTTTTTTAATCAAAACATTTTCAAAGAGGAATAAAAAACAAAAGCTCGGTACAAACTCCTTGACAACAACAAAAAAAGTCACAACAAATCACACTAAAAACCCTTATTACAACGATAGATATAAAAAATCTTGACTTAGGGTTTATTTAGACAGTCATCACTATTCAAAACTCTTGGGGAGCAAGTAGCCTGATGCGACCTTAGCTCGGGAAGTCACTACCGAATCCATTGAGCTGCCATGAGGGCCTATAACTCGGTCACGAGCTAAGAAATTTCAAGATGCATTAGCAAGCTATGTGGATCGAGCTTGGGAAGAGCAAGAAGTCGAATCCAATAGTCATGCTTGGACTAGCCCAATAGGCGTCATGTAATACCCCCTTACCCGAGACCGTCGTCGGAGTCGAGCACGAGGCGTTAACAGACTTAAATTATCACTTAAACAATTTTAAACAATTTATTTTACCTTTCGTAATAAACTGTCTATCTGCATCACAGTCGCAAAAAATTTCATATCTCGAGTTACAAAACTCAAAATTCAAATCCGTAAATTTTCCCTAAAACTAGACTCACATATATATTTACTAATTTTTTTACAGAATTTTTGGTCTTGCCAATTAGTATAGTTTATTAGTTAAAATTTCCCCTGTTTCAGTGTTCAACTGCTCTGACCTCTATTTACTTTGAATCACTTTTCTCTTTTTACAGAATTCATATGACTATTCCGTTTATTTCTATTAAAAGTAGACACAATAAGGAATATATACATATAAATTATGACTCCTAATTATTTTTTACAATTTTTAGTGAATTTCTAAACTCAGAACAGGGGATTCAGAAATCACTCTGACCCTGTTACACCAAAAGCCAAATATCTCATAAAATACAACTCATTTACCTTTTTATTTCTTCCATATGAAAATAGACTTAATAAGATTCAATTTCATATTTTATTCACCATCTAATTTGGTCTCTATTATTTTTAGTGATTTTTCAAACTCACGTCATTGCTGCCGTATGATACTATTTTATAGCAAATTTCACATTTTTATGAAATTCCATGGTTTAGATAGCACATTAAGCATGCATAACACCATACATGAATTTTTATTAGCCATTCCAATGGCTAATCATAACTAAACATTTCCTTATCACTCAATAGCCATATCATAAGATTACATACACAAAATGATTATCATGCTGTACATGCCATACTCAAGGTATACAAGCCACTATACCAAAATGGTCCACGGATAGTGTGAGCGATCCTCCAACCGTTTCCGATTTCTGAGCTGACTTGACAAAACTCGATACAAAATAAAAAAATTTTGCAATTTAGTCCACAATCTTTTCCTTTCCCCGATCAAGGTCGATTCCACGTCTTTCTTGGTTATGGAGCTTGGAAGCTTGAAACAAACCCTAGCTATGGAGAACCCTTGAAATTTCGTCCTAATGAAGAAGATGGACATATTTTGCCATCATTTTCCTTTTTTTAATCTTTTAATTACCAAATGACTAAAATACCCTTTCGTTAAAAACTTTGGTTATTTCTACCTATGTATGTCCATTTTTGTCCATGAAAACCTAATGGTATAATTACCATTTAAGGACCTCTACTTCAATTATGCTCTTCAATTAAATTCTTTTACATCTAAAACTCATATTTATCAACTTTTTCAATTAAGTCCTAATAGGCAAATTAGACATGCAATTCATGAAATTTTCTATCGATATTCTAACACAGGTATCTAATCACTCAATAAATTATAAAAATTAATTGGAATAAATTTTTCTACTTCAGAATTATGGTTTCGAAACCACTATTCCGTTTAGGCCCTAATTGGGGATATCACAACTCTCCCCTCTTTATGGATTTTCGTCCCCAAAAATCTTACCGGTAAATAGGTGTGGGTATTGATTTCTCATAGTTTCCTCGGGCTCCCATGTTGCCTTTTCTACTCTGTGCTTTTGCAATAATACTTTTACGAGAGCGATACTTTTATTTCTTAGTTGCTTGACTTCCCGAGCTAAAATATTAATCGGCTCTTCATTGTAAGTCATATCTGGTTGTAGCTCAATTTCCGTCGGTGAAATTACATGTGAAGGATCCGAACGTTACCGACGTAACATAGATACATGGAACACATCATGAATCTTCTCTAATTCAGGTGGTAATGGTAACTGATATGCTACCAATCCAACTCTTTCAATTATCTCATACGGTTCGATAAAACGCGGACTCAATTTGCCTTTCCAACCAAATCTAAGAATTTTCTTCCATGGAGACACTTTTAAAAACACCTTATCACTGACTTGAAACTCGATTTCTTTTCTTTTCAAATTCGCATAGGATTTCTATCTATCTGAAGCAGCTTTCAAACAATCTCGAATCCTTAAATTTTCCCTGAAACTAGACTCATATATCTATTTACTAATTTTTTTACAGAATTTTTGGTCTTGCCAATTAGTACATTTTATTAGTTAAAGTTTCCCCTGTTTCAGTGTTCGACTGCTCTGACCTCTGTTTACTACAAATCACTTTTCTCTTTGTACAGAATTTAGATGACTATGTCGTTTATTTCTATTAAAAGTAAACACAATAAGGAATCTATACATGTAAAGTATGACTTCTAATTATTTTTGTACAATTTTTAGTGAATTTCTAAACTCAAAATAGGGGATTCAGAAATCGCTCTCACCCTGTTCCACGAAAAGCCAAATATCTCATAAAATACAACTCATTTACCTATTTTATTTCTTCCATATGAAAATAGATTTAATAAGATTCAACTTCATATTTTACTCACCATCTAATTATATTTCTACTATTTTTAGTGATTTTTGAAACTAACATCATTGTTGCTGTATGATACTATTTTATAGCAAATTTCACATTTTTATGAAATTCCATGATTTAGATAGCACATTAAGCATGCATAACACCATACATGAATTTTGATTAGCCATTCCAATGGCTAATCATAACTAAGCATTTCCTTATCACTCAATAGCCATATCATAAGATTACATACACAAAATGATTATCATGCTGTACATGCCATACTCAAGGTATACAAGCCACTATACCAAAATGGTCCACGGATAGTGTGAGCGATCTTCCGACCGTTCCCAATATCTGAGCTAGCTTGACAAAACTCGATACAAAATAAAGAAATTTTGCAATTTAGTCCACAATCTTTTCCTTTCCCCGATCAAGGTCGATTCCACGTCTTTCTTGGTTATGGAGCTCGGAAGCTTGAAACAAACCCTAGCTATGGAGAACCCTTGAAATTTCGTCCTAATGAAGAAGATGGACATATTTTGCCATCTTTTTCCTTTTTTTAATCTTTTAATTACCAAATGACTAAAATACCCTTCATTAAAAACTTTGGTTATTTCTACCTATGTATGTCCATTTTTGTCCGTGAAAACCTAATGGTATAATTACCATTTAAGGACCTCTACTTCAATTAAATTCTTTTACATCTAAAACTCATATCTATCAACTTTTGCAATTAAGTCCTAATAGGCAACTTAGACATGCAATTCATGAAATTTTCTATCGATATTCTAACACAGGCATCTAATCACTCAATAAATTATAAAAATTAATTGGAATAAATTTTTCTACTTCAGAATTGTGGTTTCGAAACCACTATTCTGTTTAGGCCCTAATTCGGGATATCACAACTCTCCCCCTTTAGGGATTTTCGTCACCGAAAATCTTACCGGTAAACAGGTGTGGGTATTGATTTCTCATAATTTCCTCGGGCTCCCATGTAGCCTATTCTACTCCGTGCTTTTGCCATAATACTTTCACGAGAGCGATACTTTTATTTCTTAGTTGCTTGACTTCCTGAGCTAAAATATTAATTGGCTCTTCATTGTAAGTCATATCCGGTTGTAGCTCAATTTCCGTCGGTGAAATTACATGTGAAGGATCCGAACAATACCGACGTAACATAGATACATGGAACACATCATGAATCTTCTCTAATTCAGGTGGTAATGGTAACTGATATGCTACAGGTCCAACACTTTCAATTATCTCATACGGTCCGATAAAACGCGGACTCAATTTGCCTTTCCGACCAAATCTAAGAATTTTCTTCCATGGCGACACTTTTAAAAACACCTTATCACTGACTTGAAACTCGATTTCTTTTCTTTTCAAATTCGCATAGGATTTCTGTCTATCTGAAGCAGCTTTCAAACAATCTTGAATCCGTAAATTTTCCCTGAAACTAGACTCATATATCTATTTACTAATTTTTTTACAGAATTTTTGGTCTGGCCAATTAGTACATTTTATTAGTTAAAGTTTCCCCTGTTTCAGTGTTCGACTGCTCTGACCTCTGTTTACTACGAATCACTTTTCTCTTTGTACAGAATTCAGATGACTATGCCGTTTATTTCTATTAAAAGTAAACACAATAAGGAATCTATACATGTAAATAGAGCTGATCATGGGCTGGGCGGTCCGGCCTGGCCCGAAGGCCCGCCCAAAAAATGGGAGGGTTTGGGTAAAAATATAGGCCCAAAAAATGGGCTTGGGCAAAAAACGAAGCCCGTTTAGAAAACTGGCCGAGCCTCGGGTAAGAGTTTTTTGGCCCGGGCCCAGCCCAGCCCGCCCTGAATTATATATTAATATATTTTTATTTTATTTTTAATCATTTTAAAATTTTAATATAACCATTTTTTATTATATTGTCAATTTGTGTATTGTTTTAATAATTGTTTTAGTGTCATTTTTATTTGTTTTAATATTTGTTTTTATGTTTTTAAATATATTTGATTTATTATATTTTTAAATTTTTTTATTTAATGAAATAAGAAAAAAAAATTTAATATGGGTCGGGCCGGGCCGAGCTCGGGCTTAGTAATTTTATTTCGGGCCAGGCTTGGACAAATTTTTAGGTCCATATTTCAGGCCGGGCTGGGCCCGGGCCTAGTAGACGGGCCTAAAATTTTGTCTGGGCCCGGCCCGAGATGATCACCTCTACATGTAAAGTATGACTCCTAATTATTTTTGTACAATTTTTTGTGAATTTCTAAACTCAGAACAGGGGATTCAGAAATCGCTCTGACCCTGTTCCACCAAAAGCCAAATATCTCACAAAACACAACTCATTTACCTATTTTATTTCTTCCATATTAAAATAGACTTAATAAGATTCAACTTCATATTTTACTCACCATCTAATTCTGTCTCTACTATTTTTAGTGAGTTTTCAAACTCACGTCATTGCTGCTGTACGATACTGTTTTATAGCAAATTTCACATTTTTATGAAATTCCATGATTTAGATAGCACATTAAGCGTGCATAACACCATACATGATTTTTGATTAGCCATTCCAATGGCTAATCATAACTAAGCATTTCCTTATCACTCAATAACCATATCATAAGATTACATACACAAAATGATTATCATGCTGTACATGCCATACTCAAGGTATACAAGCCATTATACCAAAATGGTCCGCGGATAGTGTGAGCGATCTTCTGACCGTTCCCGATTTCTGAGCTGGCTTGACAAAACTCGATACAAAATAAAGAAATTTTGCAATTTAGTCCACAATCTTTTCATTTCCCCGATCAAGGTCGATTCCACGTCTTTCTTGGTTATGGAGTTTGGAAGCTTGAAACAAACCCTAGCTATGGAGAACCCTTGAAATTTCGTCCTAATGAAGAAGATGGACATATTTTGCCATCTTTTTCCTTTTTTTAATCTTTTAATTACCAAATGACTAAAATACCCTTCATTAAAAACTTTGGTTATTTCTACCTATGTATGTCCATTTTTGTCCATGAAAACCTAATGGTATAATTACCATTTAAGGACCTCTACTTCAATTATGCTCTTCAATTAAATTCTTTTACATTTAAAACTCATACTTATCAACTTTTGCAATTAAGTCCTAATAGGTAAATTAGACATGCAATTCATGAAATTTTCTATCGATATTCTAACACAGGCATCTAATCACTCAATAAATTATAAAAATTAATTGGAATAAATTTTTCTACTTCAGAATTGTGGTTTCGAAACTACTATTCCGTTTAGGCCCTAATTGGGGATATCACAACTCTCCCCCCTTTAGGGATTTTCGTCCCCGAAAATCTTACCGGTAAATAGGTGTGGGTATTGATTTCTCATAGTTTCCTCAGGCTCCCATGTAGCCTCTTCTACTCCGTGCTTTTGCCATAATACTTTCAGAAGAGCGATACTTTTGTTTCTTAGTTGCTTGACTTCCCGAGATAAAATATTAATCGGCTCTTCATTGTAAGTCATATCCGGTTGTAGCTCAATTTCCGTCGGTGAAATTACATGTGAAGGATTCGAACGATACCGACGTAACATAGATACGTGGAACACATCATGAATCTTCTCTAATTCAGGTAGTAATGCTAACCGATATGCTACAGGTCCAACACTTTCAATTATCTCATACGGTCCGATAAAACGTGGACTCAATTTGTCTTTCCGACCAAATCTAAGAATTTTCTTTCATGGAGACACTTTTAAAAACACCTTATCACCGACTTGAAACTCGATTTCTTTTCTTTTCAAATTCATATAGGATTTCTATCTGTTTGAAGCAGCTTTCAAACAATCTCGAATCTGTAAATTTTCCCTGAAACTAGACTCATATATCTATTTACTAATTTTTTTACAGAATTTTTGGTCTTGCCAATTAGTACATTTTATTAGTTAAAGTTTCCCCTGTTTCAGTGTTCGACTGCTTTGACCTCTGTTTACTACGAATCACTTTTCTCTTTGTACAGAATTTAGATGACTATGCCATTTATTTCTATTAAAAGTAAACACAATAAGGAATCTATACATGTAAAGTATGACTCCTAATTATTTTTGTACAATTTTTAGTGAATTTCTAAACTCAGAATAGGGGATTTAGAAATCGCTCTGACCCTGTTCCACCAAAAGCCAAATATCTCATAAAATACAACTCATTTACCTATTTTATTTCTTCCATATGAAAATAGATTTAATAAGATTCAACTTCATATTTTACTCACCATCTAATTCTATTTCTACTATTTTTAGTGATTTTTTAAACTAACGTTATTGCTGCTGTATGATATTGTTTTATAGCAAATTTCACATTTTTATGAAATTCCATGATTTAGATAGCACATTGAGCATGCATAACACCATACGTGATTTGTGATTAGCCATTCCAATGGCTAATCAAAACTAAACATTTCCTTATCACTCAATAGCCATATCATAAGATTACATACACAAAATGATTATCATGTTGTACATGCCATACTCAAGGTATACAAGCCACTATACCAAAATGGTCCACGGATAGTGTGAGCGATCCTCCGACTATTCCCGATTTTTGAGCTGGCTCGACAAAACTCGATACAAAATAAAGAAATTTTGCAATTTAGTCCACAATCTTTTCCTTTCCCCGATCAAGGTCAATTCCACATCTTTCTTGGTTATGGAGTTTGGAAGCTTGAAACAAACCCTAGCTGTGGAAAGCCCTTGAAATTTCGTCCTAATGAAGAAGATGGACATATTTTTCCATCTTTTTTCCTTTTTTTAATCTTTTAATTACCAAATGACTAAAATACCCTTCATTAAAAACTTTGGTTATTTCTACCTATGTATGTCCATTTTTGTCAATGAAAACCTAATGGTATAATTACCATTTAAGGACCTCTACTTCAATTATGATCTTCAATTAAATTCTTTTACATCTAAAACTCATATTTATCAACTTTTGCAATTAAGTCCTGATAGGAAAATTAGACATGCAATTCTAACACATGCATATAATCACTCAATAAATTATAAAAATTAATCGGAATAAATTTTTCTACTTCAGAATTATGGAAACCACTATTCTGTTTAAGCCCTAATTCGGGATATCACATGTCATTTGTAACTTATTGCAAGTTGAATTTGATTTTTTAATAAGCTCATCTTAGATTAATAAATGAGTTACTGGATTTTATTCAACTCATATTAGTTTAAAATAATTGAGTTAACGAACTTTGTTTAAGTTATGCTTTTCTTAAATAATCTAGTTGCTGGAATAATTTAATGATGCATGTGTTTTTAAGTTTTAAGTTCATTTATTTAAGTTAAGTGTTTAATGTGTTAAAATGTGATTAATATGTCTATTTTAATGTATTTAATTGCAGGTGTATTTTCAGCTGAAAACCGTTACATTAAAGGGTTGTTACAAATTGATTAATGTGACTTTTCAAAAGAATTTCGGTTACATACAAGGGGGAGCATTATTTTTCATTAAAAGGAGTTGTTATCATCAATTAAAGGGAGCATTACACATACTTAAATTCGGTAACAACCTTTTCCATTTTCCATAACTGATTGTTGATTAAATGATCACTTCATGAGCTAATTTTCCATTAAAGTTGCTGGTGTCCATTCTGTTAACCAAGGAGACTTCAAAAGTTTTCCCAAGCATTCAAGTCCATTGATTCAGTTGAATTGAAGTGTATTGAAGGGTGGAGTTACTTAGTTCAGAATTTCAAAAGTTTTTAGGCTTTATTTCAGCTCATTATTAGCTTATTAAGATGGTCATATGAGACCATTCGGCTAGGCCTCTTTGGTAATATAAATATGTGTAATCAGCCTATTGAAACGAACCTTTTGCTGAATTTATGTTAAACTTGAGTTTTGTGAGTTCTCTAATTCTTTTTGTTCTTTTGAAATTGATCTGACTTATCAAGCTTTGCTTGTGGCGTCTGTCATTTCCTTGTTAAACTAAACTTATCACTTTTCTAAGTGTGGTGTTTAACCTTACCTCTGGTTCCTATCTTGCATAGATAGCGGGTCAAGTTTTTTTATCAAACTAAATGTGGTGTTTAACCTTACCTCTGGTTCCTATCTTGCATAGATAGCGGGTCAAGTTTTTTTTATCAAACTATCTCTTATAATTTCTACCGATTTCAACCTAAGTGCTTGTCTAAGTTTTGTGTCAACAATCCAATATTGTTGGTTTACTCTTAAGCTTTAGCCGAATCCAATTCTTTAATTCCATAACCATTTCGAAACCATTCCATTTGAGCCTATCTTTCATAGTTTCAAACCACTTTTGCCAACCATTCAGATTTACTCAAATTCACGATTAGGCAATATTACGACTCGAATCATCATCGAATCAAGTTCGTATGATAGCCCATATTTGTCCAATATGTGAACAAGAGGAGATGAGGGTCCCCTGACACAACCAAAAGGCTCACCCTCTTCTTTTATTGCAATGCAACCCAATTTTTTGCTCTATTAGCATTTCACATGATTAAACTAAATCGAACATTATAGTTCTCTGCAACTAGTTTGTCAAGCTTGTTCAAATCAGGTGCAAGCTTCCATATTGAATTGCTATCCTTTTTGGAGGCATTTTGAAATGAATTAATTTCTAGATTCACCCACTCTATCTTATGTCTAACAACATATTTAACACCGATGCACATGGCATGCAGTTCAACCAATTCAGCTGATTCTACAATCATTGCCTTCACATACCCACCCTTTAAAATCGCCATTTCATTCATAACAATCACCTCAATTCCAGCTTTATTAGATTGCAAATCAAAGGCATCATCCACATTTATTTTCAACCACCCAGGGTTAGGTTTTTTCCAGAAGTTGCTAGCTTCCTCACTTGGGGCTCTTATCATATGATCTCTACTTTTTTACATTAAATCATCAAAAATATGAAATAAAACAACTTTGATTCTAAAGATAACCCTCTGAATATCAATTTTCTTTCTTGCCAACATTCTTTTGTTGTATCGTTGTATCTAGTGCTCTAAGTGTAATATTTTCGTCAATATACACTTATAAATTTTCAAACAGATTGATTAAAAAATTTATTGATTATGATTAACATACTTTGTATTATTGTTCTCAAATGGTTTTTTCACACAAAGCAAAATGGAAGCAAATGTTACTCATTAGTTATCTAAATGTTTAACTAATACTAAGCAGTATTATGTGGTCGGATCGTAGTACGGAAAGACAACTTGTATTAGTAGGCGAACCTAAAAATGTCTTTAGTCTAGTCGAAAATAAGTAAACCGATTAAAATACAAATATGTCGTCTATCAAGTCCAATTGGGAAGATGTCCTTTCTTGGGCATTGGAGCGAATGACTCCCAGAAGATAGAGATATAGATGTGATTGACTGGACTAACAATACATCGAAAAAGACTCGAGTAGAATAGATTTTGAATCCGTTTATGGATTTATTCACTTGTGACGTTCATAGTGTGACATACACTTTGATGTAAGTAAAAGCCTGAGTTAAAATAGATAAGGAATCGAAAGCTAATGTGTTAGGTGTACGACTTCTATAGTATGTAGCGCAATTCACAACAATAGAATTCATAGCCCAAAACATAGGTAAATGATATCCTCTCATTGACATTACATGGTTGAAGAAAAGTAAACATGACCACAGGTTGTTTATATTTGTGATAAATGACTTGATCACTATTTGATAATGATTGAATTTTCATGAAATAAAATACAATGGTTATCATGAGATAAAATAGGATCATATTGGGAGAACGAGTATTATCCCTAAGAAATTAAGGATATCCTATGAGGGTAACACACTTATAACAAGGTCATTGGATGAGTCATTGGGGAGAGCTTAGTCACGATACTATAGTGGAATGACTTTATGACTAAATGAGTTTATAATTAATTGGTGAAAAGCTAAAACATAATTATAAATCATTTGAGCCTCAACTACACATGTTCAATCGATCTCTCTGTTAGCTCATTGAAATAAAAAATAAATTCTTAGTGTGGATTTTTCCTTTCACCGAGTTCATTGAAACAAAAAATAAATTCTTAGTGTGGATTTTTCCTTTCACCGAGTTCCTATAAAATAGTTTTTCGGCCTACCCTTCTACTGATCCTTGGATACTTCCCCCTAGACAACCATTTCAATTCTCTTTAGTCGAGGGCGGGCTCCTCTTTTTACCATAGTCTTGGAGGACTTGTTAACATCCTAACTTCTAGGATAACTAGTGAGATTCCCTGTCCCTTTAGTAGATTAAGGCCATCTTGGGACAAATAGCGTTTGGATTACTTCTTTGTAATCAATATTGTTCGATGTACTATGCTTGAACGTGTAGCATATCCATTTGTTGTGGGCCGCTCTGACCTTCAGTACTCCGCTAACTATCGTTGGAGTGGCTATTTGTACCTATGATCTCTTTCATGTTGGTCCCCTACAGAACTAGCCATTTGGTGGGTACTTTCCCAATGGTTTCCCCCTTTTAGTAACTCCTTCTATTATTGGGTTCTAACTAACTCCTCTCGTCCTTGTAGACTAACCAACGTACTTTCAATCAATAACTAACATACAGGGTTCCCTGAGCACTCTCTGGAAATTCCTGATGGTGGATCATTATCTGTGATCCTCAGTTAAACCTTATTTCATTTGATTGTACACCAAACACCACTAGTGTGTTAATTCTCGTGACTACTTCTTGTTGGGTACCACTCATATGCCCTAATGGCTTTCACAACTACTTTTCTAGTAATCTCTTCCCACTTTTATTATGTTTTCCATTCAATGACATATTCCTTCGACCAGCTTGGCTAACTATTGTGTGCCTATACTTTCATTTTGCCTCTTCCCCTTCTTCTATTTTTGTAGAAGTTCTACTATTATCATTTTGACTGACCACCTATGTTTATTGTCCCAATAGACCCCACAAGTTGCCATAGCTGAGCTATGATCTTACTTGTCAAGTTCTATGTTTAATGTTTTGACGGGCTCCATTGGTTGCCATAGTCAAGTTATGGCCTTACACCTTGTAATCACTGTGTTTACTATCCTGTTGGACTACCCCATTTTTAATGTCCCATCGGACTATCTATGATACTATAACATCTTTTAATCATGGTCTTACACAATATAACTTCCTATTTACTGTCTCGACAAACTATCAAAGGATGTCATAGCGTTTTTCAGCCATGATCTTAGTCATATTCAGCCATTCCAATGTGCTTTCACATGATGCCATAACATCTTTCAGTTATGGTCTTACTTGTTTCTATCATGATGCCATAACAGCTTTCAGTTATGATTTTACTCATTTTTAGCATATAGCCTCTGATCGGACCTATGACCTAGCCATAATCTTTTTTATTTATCTTTCTCATTGCATTTAATCCATTTCTACATTTCACCATTCCTAGCTTTGATGTTTGAATATCGCAGTGTCCCTTCTGTAAAACTTGGAGCTTCGCACATCACAAGTGGACCCAACAACACCGTATGACGGTATCTAATAAATCATCCCTTGTTCTCCATCCTATCTTCATCTATTTCCCTTGATAATTTCACTTTTGGTATTCTATATAAAATGCAAGTGTTTTATAAATAAAACCTTATGGGATCATGCAAGCTGAACTGAAATGGCATATATCAGTATACCATACAAAAATCAATAGAGATTATTCGTCATTCCAGAAATGGAGTACAAAAACTCACCTAAAGTTTCTTCACCTTCCTCCCCCAACTTAGCTTTCTCGAATTACAGAGCTCATACTCTCTCCTGAAAGCTAAACATATAACCAAACTCATGAGTTAAGCTCAGAATATTTAGTTTAAACTTAGTTCTCAGAAACATACAGAACCCTTACAAAGTTTCTTGAAAATCATTGACTTTACTTTCTAAATCTTACGTGTATAGAAGGACTAAGAACCTTACCATCGCTGGTCTCTTTACTCTTTCTATCCAAAACTCATGATCATCACTCTATGCAGAGCTTCTCCTAACTATCTCTTCTTAAAAGTAACTAAAAAAGAAACTGAAGAAGAGAATAAAATGGAAAAGAAAAATGAGAAGAATTCCCTTTTGAGAAACCATTTCCCTAATTATTATAGCCCCCTCTTTCATGGTTTTCAACCCTTTAGGAACCATCCATTGCCAACTATTTTGTCCCCCACTAAGGGACCCCACTGGTTCTAATCTAATTGAACCATATTTGAAGCTCAACTATGTCCAAATCAGCCTCAAATTTTTCGGTAGAGATCACCGACTAATGGCTCTTTTAATTTAATCCTTAACTATCTGACTTTTCGGGTTTAAAGGAAATCGGGTGTGACAGATTCCTAGTTAAGAGTGACAATCAATATAATTGGTATAGATTTATTAGCTTAGTTAACAGTTAACGAATCAATTGACCATCGATTTATCATTTACATTTTCTAAAATAAGGAAAAAAATTAGATTAGTTAGTTTAATTGATAATTTAAATTTAGTTTATAAACAATTTTTTATTTGAATTTGCACTATAATTTATAACTTGATTAGATTAATAATTGCTTAACTTGTAATTAACTTGATAAATACATTTACCCACTTGGCTATCCTTTGCGTTCGAGCATTAGGATACTCGAGTTGTAACACCTCAGAATTTGGGGTTAGAAGTTTTGATATTTGTAGGTAGAGTCAGTGGCTAGATCAGACAATTGGGTTTGTTGCTGTGTTTTATGTTAGAATGAGCCTACTGGTATGGTGGTTTGTTGTATGTTAATTTGCCTCTAGGTTCTGGGTTTGAATATTCATGTGTGTTTATGGGAGTAATTTTATTTTAAATTTGTTTTTTTTAATTGCTAAAATATTTATTAGTTTTAGCTATTTTTATTTATTTTTATTTTGAGAATAAAAAAATGCCAAAAAGGAAGAAAAGTGGGTTGCATGTTCTTCCCTTCTTCTCCATATTTGTTCTCTGTGACTTTTCAATTTTCTTTCTTCCTAAAAAGAAAATATACAGTTTCTTTTGAGTCTTTGATTCTTCCGTTTTATAGTTGTTGTCGGTTGTTAAGGCAGTTTTGTTCTCAAGTGTTTGGTAAACTAGAAGAAAAGAAGGTTTTTGAATCAGTTTGGAGGAGCGAATAGAAAGATTTTGGTGTTTGTTATTGCGTCTAAGTAGTGTGTTCAGAAACTCTCCATTCTCGTTATCAAATTTCTTTTTTTTTTTTGTGAAATCTGACATATTTTGTGTGCTTTTGAAATTGACGAATTGACATGTTGATTGTTGTGGAATTGCTTGAAATTCTGAGTGTTTGAGGGTTGAGGATCATTTTGACATCAAAGGCAAGTTTCGCAGCCTGATTCGGTGTGGTTTCGTGACCACACGGGTGGCCACACGGGCGTGTGCCCTACATGGGTGGCTCACACGGCCGTGTGCAATTAGGAATTTAGGGTTTTTGATGATTTTTGGTACCACACGGTCTGGCCATACAGGCATGTATCCCTACAAGGGCGTGTAAGATCTTCACTTAGCCATGTCTTATCTACTCTTTATTTTTAGCACTTTTGGACAATGAGTTACACGGGCTGCTCACATGGGCATATGTGCTATCTATACGGGCGTATGTGGCATCCACACGGGCATGTGTGGCCTTCACATGGGCGCGTAGGCCCCCACACGGCCTGGGCACTTTGAATGTGTACATTTCTGATTTTGTACTCTATTTTTGTAAGTTTGTCTTCAAATGGTGTGCATTTTACATTTGCATTAATCTTTTTGGGTTTGATTGTGAAGAGAAGGGACTCTGATCTGTTCTGCCAGTTTCAACTGTAACATGTCTGTACAACGGTTTATCGAAATGCACAGTACGACATATATGTCAGCTCTGCTGCATATTAACATTTGAGTGGCTTAGTCCACATACTTGGTGTGTAGGGTTGGATGGGTCTTTCGAGGTCTTATGTAGTGTGCATGGTTGGATGAGCTTAATTAGCTCTTTTTAGGATGTGATTGGGGGACGGGGAGGTGTTTGGCTGGTGGGGTGGGTTTTCATTGCTTGTTACATTCATTCCGCATTTTGTCTGTCTGTCTCATTATGAGTGTAACATCCCGAAATAGGGCCTAAACGGAACAGTGGTTGTGAAACCACAATCCGAGGTAGAAAAATTTATTTTATTATTATTTTGAGGTTCATGGTATGATTGCATGATTGTGTGAAAATTTCGTGATGAAATTCTATGCATAAAGTGCTTAAGTTGAGGTTAGGGACTAATCGAATAATTTGCAAAACTTGCATTCTAGAAGTTTTTAGCATGAAATTTCTTTGGAATATTAATTAGGAGGGTTTAAATAAAAATTTGACCAATTTTAAGTTCATGGACAAAAATTAGGACATGGAAGGAATTTTTGAAAGTTTAGTAAGGAGGGGCAATTTGGTCATTTGGATATTAAATGAATTAAAAAGGGAAAAATAACACAAAAATGGTCATCTTCTCAATTAGTTTCTGCCGATTTTTGCTCTCCTCCATAGCTGGGGTTTCTTCAACTTTCAAGCTTCATAGTAAGTGATTCCAAGCCCCGTTTTTAATGATCTTTACCTTTTTAGAGTCCCGGTAACTTGATTAAGCTTATTCTAGCAATAATTCAACCTAGGGTTCATATTTGGAAAAATACCCATGGCTGAAATTTGTGTATTTTGGTGTTTTATGATAGAATATGAGGTTTTAAATTATGTTAAACAACTTATGCTACTAGGTTATAAGTGAAAACGAGTAAAAGGGCTTAAATTGGAAAAAAATACCAATAGTCATAAGTATATGTTAGAGTGTGATTTAGATATTGCCATAGAAGGGAAAAATGATCAGCATGTCATAAAACATAAGAAAATAGGATGAAGTTTAATTTACGAGCCTTGGGGCAAAAGTGCAAATATGTGAAAGTTTAGGGATAAAAATATAATTTTTCCAAAGTTTGGGTCAAGGACTATTTTAATAAATGTGAATATTAAATAAGTTAAATTTGCTATTATAGATCAAGAAGAACGAAATTCGGGAGTAGATCGGGGAAAAGAAAAAGTAAAAGACTAAATTGTAAAGTTTAGTCACATTTTGTATCAAGGTAAGTTACAGTAAATAAATGCAATATTCTTTTATTTTACATTATTATTGTCAATTTCCAGCATTTATATATTTATGTTATGAAAATATTTAAAGTCGAATTTAAGGTGAAGTGACAGAGGAAAAGTGTTAGAAAGCCCCGGTTAAACCCTAGGAATGTTAGGATATTAAGGTTGACAGGACAGAACAGAAATGAGCCATGTAAGTCCATATTAGAAATATGGCTTTGGAGACAGGATTGAGCCATGTAAGTCCATATTATATATGGCATTGGAGACAGGAATAATTCATGTAAGTCTATGTCAAAGACATGACATTGGCAGGATATTGATAGACATGAACGACCTTAGTATCCTTAGTATTCTGAGTGGTTCAACGGGTCAGGATAAGAGTTAAATTACAGTGAATTAACAACAAAGGAAAAGTAGATTATACTTATGAAAAAGGAAAGGTCAGGTAAGAAAGAAGGTAAGGGAATAAAGAAGAAGATAGAAATTGAGAAGTAAAGAAATTTATGATGTTAGATGATATTATGCATAATTATCCATTATGTTGAATGTTGTGATTTATTTGCTTGTAAGCTTACTAAGCCTAGTGCTTAATCTCTTTATTTTCTTCTTCTTATAGTACTTATCTAGTCACTCGGGGATCGAAGGAAACGTCGGAGGCCGATCACACTATCAAAGAAATAACTCGGTATAATTAGACGTTTTGTTTTGGGTATGGCATGTATAGAAACTTAGCTACTTTTGGTATAATATGAACAATGAATGATGTGTAAATACTTGCCAGTGATTAGCTAATAAAATGGCCGATGATATACATGTTTATTAATATGTATGATTGAATGGTGATTATCATATGAAAATTATGAAAAATGTGAAAGTAACCTAAAAACAGATTCAAGTAACAAAAATGACGTAACTTTTAAAAATCACAAAAATTGTAGAAACATAGTTTGAATATGAATAATATATGGAATTAAAGCTTATTATGTCTATTTTCTTATGGAATAAGCAAAACAGGTAAAGGTTTTGTATTTTATAAGATATCTGAGTTTTAGTGAAATAGGGCCAGAGCAATTTCTAGATCCCCTGTTCCAAATTTAGAAATTCACCATAAATTTTAAAAAAATAATTAGGTGTTGTACTTTATATTTCTAGAATCCTTATTGAATCTAGTTTTATTAGAAACAAACGGTACAGTCATATGAATTTTTTACAGAGAGAAAAGTGGTTCGTAGTAAGTAGAGGCCAGTGCAGTCGAATTCTGAAACAGGAGTAAATTTAACTAATAAACTGTACTAATTTGCTAACTCAAAAATTCTAGAAAAAAATTAGTAGATATATATATGAGTCTAGTTTCAGGAAAAATTTACGGATCTTAATTTGGAGTTTTGAAACTCGAGAAATAAATTTTTAAGCAACCATGACGCAGAAAAATAG
Source organism: Gossypium hirsutum (assembly GCF_007990345.1). NCBI lineage: Eukaryota > Viridiplantae > Streptophyta > Magnoliopsida > Malvales > Malvaceae > Gossypium > Gossypium hirsutum. Next base: position 83,778,720 of record NC_053435.1, read on the forward strand.
TTTATTCCAAAAATTAAAATAAGTGGTTTAGAGTTGTTTAAAAGGTAATATAAGTTTAGTAACACCTCAAGCTTGACTCTGGTGATGGTTTCGGGCGTGAGGGTGTTACAATGAGACTAACTATTTATAGATCGAGGTGTTTCAGTACTGATATGTTTAATTTGTTGGTGAAGACTATTCGTATATTGGATTGCTATTGTGTTTTATTTTTATTGTGACATTTCGGTATTCATTTATCTATCATTTTCGAACTCACACTGAGCTCGTGTAGCTCACATCTTTAGTTTATTCTTTTACAAGTACCCTCGTTTTCTGCAGCTGAGCTTGGCACGCTAAAGGTCTCGGAGTAACATGTTTTAAGCCGGACTAATAAATGGACTTTTCAAATTTTTAAATTTGTGAAGTATTTCGAACTGCAAACAGCTATAAAGACTGTGGTAGAATCTAATTTTGGATTTTCGTTAGTAGTTTTGCTTTGATTCCTTGAAACTTCGGAACTTTATTTCCATGCACTTTCAACGTGACTTGAATTCTCTATTTTGAATCCCAAAAGGGCTAAATGGTTTAGTTTGATTTTAATAACTGTGTTTGAATAAGATTTTAACAACTCATTTTGTAAAATTATTTTTGATCACTTCGGTGATCAATGTAACCTCCGAAATTTGGACTAAATTCCTAGATCGGGTTTTGCGGCGTTACATTAAGTGATATCAGAGCCAGGTTTGCAAAAAATCGGCCTGTGTTTTTACGTATCCGTATCCATATCCGTGTGCGCGTATGTTTATTTTTTTAAAAAAAAAGTTTTGATAAACTGTACCATAATATTTTAAAATTATGTGTGTTTCACTGATTTTGAGGAGATAAAATGTCTAAGACTCCGATGCTAGTCCAGGGTGGAAATTTAAAATTGTAAAATTAGAAATATAGATTTTCATATTTATTTTGTGTTTGTTTTTTGAAAATGTAGATACTCTAAGTTAGTCACAAGACTGATATGGATTCTGATGGTAAGGGTGATCGTAAGGGTCAATCTGGTGTGACTCTCGAAAAGTTGTTAGCTTCTCCGGGACGTGAGTTGGTGAGAGAGGTGTTAGAGAAAGTCTTCGAGGCTAGTTTAGAAAAGAATAGAGAGTTAGTCCAAGTTAGGTGTGTGGATTGTGGAAAGAAAATGGATCGTAGTCCTTTGAGGTTTGAGCCCTGATCTGCAAAGTGTATAAGAACGCAGTTGGGTGTTAATGAAGGTTGTGCGAATGGTTCTGGTAATGGGGCAAGCGTATCAGTTTGTGGGCACTGTAAGAAGCGCCATTCAGGCGACTGTTGGAAGAAGTTGGGAGCGTGTCTTAGATGCGGGTCCACGGAGCATTGAATTAGGGAGTGTTCGCGACGACATTGAGACAGGTATAGTTGTAGGTGGTTATGATTCTGTATGTTATTTATTTGAATGACATTGACGTTTATTCGTTGGATAATGTTTGTGTGTGTGATGGATAAGTGTTCTGGATGTGTGTTTGAGGTTTGGGTTCGAGTGTCCGTGTATGTAAGTATGTTGATCTGGTTTATGAGATAGATGTTTGGGTTAGGTGTGTAAGGTGTGTGAGGTGTGGAGGTATAGTATGGTAGTACTCGCGTTTAAAATGCGCAACAAAAGCGTAGTGGTAGAGTTTGTGTTAGATAACTATTCTGTTAGTGGGAAATTTCGGGGATGAAATTTCTTTAAAGAGGGGTGAGTTATAACACCCTGGAATTTGGGGTTAGAAGTTTTGAGATTTTTAGGTAGGGTCAGTGGCTAGATCGAACAATTGGGTTTGTTGCTATGTTTTATGTCAGAATGGGTCTGCTGGTCTGGTGGCTTGTTGTGTGTTAATTTGCCTCTAGGTTGGATTTTGCTGACCCTACTTACAAATTTCAAAACTTCCAACCCTAAACTTCGAGGTGTTACACGAGTGTCCCATTGGTACTACAAATGTTACAATTGACACTGTACGCTTACAGTTAAAACCTTACTTTTAAATTGTTTTATAAAATTGTTTGTATTTCTGCACACTCGACACGCAATCACTGATCGATGCCCGTACTTGATCTCTATTCCTTCGAAGTACCCAGAAACCATCCATCAAGGGCTTATCCACCTCTAGTTCAACATACATGCAAAGAAAACTCCTCCTAGGACCATCATAACCTTATGGATCACCAGCCTTAGTCACTCGTCCTAGATGTTCTCTTATGTTTCTCGCATTTTTTCAATTCAACATCTCCAAAGGAAGATTATGAATCTGGATCCAAAAAGGGATTCAAGAGAAATCAATTTTAGGAATAACTAAATAATTTTCCCACATCTGCAACTAAATTAGATTGCCTATAATTGGACCAATGGCTCTCATAAATTACCCTTTGCATTATCCTTTTAGATATAAAGGAGATCGCAAAAATATTTTCCCTAACTTATCGTATGCAAACAATCTTGTCATTTGATGAAATTCCCCAAATAAACATTGAGAACTCCTTTGTGATTGAGAATTTTTCCAGCAACATTTTTCCTAATCACAATAAACCTTGTCACTCAAGGCTTTGATCATCCCCCTCATCCAATGGAATCTCCTCAGACTTGAAACAGAAAAGAGAAGAGTAAGAAAATTGCGCACAACACTATTTCCAACCTTTTGGTCACAATGGAAGCACACAAACAAAACACAAGCCCAAAACCTAAGTATTCAATTAGATAAAAAAAAAAAAAAACAAAAACAAAAACAAAGAGACCTACGTTAAGAATAGACTTAGGGACACCTTAGAATAGGGAACAATGCTTACAAGAAAAAAAAAGACCTAGAGATAAAACGCCCAAGAGTAAAACTTTGACTTCAGTTGGGTTTAAACAAGGATTTTCTTGTGAGACTGACATAATGTCATATGATCATATGAATTTTAAAAAGAAAATTAAAAGAATTTATAAGTTTTTTTTATAATTTTTAGATTTTATATAAAATTTTTAAAATTTTCAAGAGATATCTGTTACAATAACATTAATGAAAATCAAGTTCAAGAAAAAATTGTTCTGAAACTTACGTGAACAAAAAAAGCTGAAGAATCAAGTTAATAAAAGAATATCAACTTTAATGACTAAATATTGGTGTATCCCTAAAATTTATAATATTAATAAATTAAAAAGCGACGTGGGTGGGGGGACACATGAAGATAAGATCATCAAAATGCCTAGTCATCCAACCTCTTACATTAAAATATATAACTAATTGTTCAACGTTAACGTTTTCCAAATAATCTCTAAGTAGATTTGATTAATATAATGTTAAAGAGGAATTAGAGTATGAGGGGATCAGATATTTTGTTTTGAAAATCCGAGATGAAATTGATTTGAGAAGCTAAAATTAAAAATTATGTTAAAATGGATTAAATTAAATTCTTAATCTGTAGAAAGGATTAACTAATTTTTTCATTGAATAAAATGGTAAAAATTATTAATTGAATCAATAATTTTCAGAAAATTAATAACCATTGAGTGCAGTGGTAAGGTACATTGCATTTTTAAGAAGATAATCTTAATTTAAATATTGGAGATGACATTATTGAGGGAGGCAACTATAGACCTAGAAATGATTAGTTTTCATGAACCATAAAGTAGACATGAAAAAAAAAAATTAGAAAAGCTTAAAAAATGATATTAAACTATTTAATTAAAGGGGTCAAAGCTCCTACCTATAGGGGTGAAGCTAGAAAATTTTTCTAGGGGCCAAAATTAATTTTTTTTATATTTTTATGAGAGTTAAAATGCAATTTCATCATTTTAATAGCTTATATGTTTATAATTTTTCAAAGGGCTAAATCAAATTTTATCATTTTTAGAGGTCAAAGTGCAATTTTACCTATAATACTAATTTAGAATTTTATAAATTGTAAAATACCAAAAGTCAATTTCTCATTTTATGGGAGCCGGGCCTTGTCCCCTGTCTACCTACTTCGTTTAGATCAATTTTGGGTTTGAGTAAATTTTTTTATTTGAATTATTTTTAAGTTCAAGTGATTTGAGATGTAAGATTGATTTTTTAAGGCCGGGTCATAATGAGCTCGTATCATTTCAAGTTATGATTACTTTAAGTTTAAAACATTTCAAATTACTTGTTTGAATTATTTTGGATTTGAGTTATTTCAAATTCAAGTTGTTTTAGCTTTATGTTAGTTTGAATTCGAGTTGGATGAGTGAAGTATATGAATTTATATTGGTGAATATACTTGAGAGGTCCCTATATTATAGGAACTTGATCAATTTAGTCCATGCACTATTAAATGGATCAAAGTAGTCCTTGTACTATTAAAAAGAATCAAATAAGGCTAAATTGAAATAAAGTTAACATTTACCGTTTAACAAAGTTAATATTTTTAAAGTTTTTTTGGTTTTATAAATAAATGTTTTTATTTGAAATTGAACAACAACTGAAAAAAAAATTTAATTTCAAGATATTTTTTATACAACAAATGTTAACTTTATTACAATTTGGACTTATTTGACTCTTTTTAATAATATAATGATAAAATTTGTTTATTTAATAATAGAGGGACTAATTTAATTCAATTCATACAATATGAGGACCTCCTAATACTTTAACCAATTTATATATATCTCAGTTTTTGGAGTTAAATATTTAGCTTATGGCGTCTAAAGGATTTACACTCAATAAAAGTTGAGACACTATCTTTGATTTTTGACCATAATATTATAATTAATATATAAATTAAGGGGTAACCAACTAAACAACGGAGGTATTAATATATACTTAGTAACAATTATTCAAAGTCTAAATCTCGACTTAGATTTAATATATTTATTTACTTTGTAAATTATTAACTAATAAAATTTATGAATTTCAAGAAAAAAATGAATTTGAAGTGATATAGAGCGAATTAAGGGGTGTTTTCATCTCTCTAAAATGGAAATTTTTTTATATAGGCTGTTTAAGATTTTTAAAATTTTGAATTAATAAAAATAAATTTGCACATTGGCTTCCCTAAAAATGATAAAAAAATTGAGTTAATCTTTTAAAAATTATAAACATATAGACTATTAAAATTGTGAAATTGTACTTTTACTATCGTAAAAAGTTATAATTTAATTTTGACCCCTAAAATTTTTTTCCAATTTCGCCCTGATATACATGATAATAAATATATATATTATTTGAATTGATTTTACTTTTTCTTATTTGATGTTAGTTTTTATATATTAAATTTTTTCTTAAAGCATTGTGGATCGCTTGATATTTTCTTTATTTATTAATATTTAAAAAATTGATAAATTTTTGAAATAATGAATAATCCTCCTTTATCATTATTATTAATTGATATCGAATATTCGAATTTACAAATTAAGATGTACTTTCAATATTTAATAAATCTATTACTTACAATTACATATAATCATTCCTTCATCAATAAGTCAACTATTTTGACCGAATCAAAGAGAGGGTTGGCCTAATTAAGGATTTACCCTTGTTTATAATATATAATAATGTAAACTCAATCCAATAATAAATTAAAATCAAAGTTAATTAATTGAAAAAACCAACCAAATTAAAATTGGTTTAGTTAATTGAAAAAATCGATTGAATTAAAATTAGTTTGGTTTGGTTGATTTTCTTAACTAAAGTAGGTTGAATTTGTTTTTTTTTTATGTTAAAGTCGATTACATCTGTTCTAAAAAAGACTTGATTAAATCGACCAATTAAACCAATTGCTCCTCTATGAAACCTATACCAAACTTTCAATAGATTTTAAAGTTACAATACCAACAACAATAGGAAATGTCATAATAAGAATCAACCACAAAGGGAGCATCATGGGGAATAGTCTTGAGTGGTGTGTTAATAAAGAGTCTCAATAAAGGAGGAAGTAAGGAGGAAAAGGTGGTGAATATGAGAAAGTCTATTCACCTGTGATAAGTGGAGAACTAGAGTAAAAGGTTGAGGAGGAAAAGAAGAGGAGGAAGGAAAAGGCTAAGGGGATACACTTGACTTTTCTTGAAGAAGAAGGAGGAGATCCTTCATTTCTCTTGCTTTGAGGTATATATAGGAGGGTGCCACTCGTTTGGTAGTGCCACGTAGTCAACAATATGGAAAGTAGGCCTATTTGTGTGGTCGGCCAGGTAACAGGGTCGTTACAGGTCAATTGTCGCTATATACGATTCTACTTTGATATTCTCCTTGTTGAGATTGTATGAAGTTGTTATACCTTAGTTGTCCATCAATGATTCCCACGGAGAGTTCATAACGAATGGCCTCTAGATGGTTCAAATAGGATTTGTGAAGGGTTGATCATGAATGGCTCTAAATGGGGACTTACCATAAAAGGCATTAAGCAGAATGTTGCTCGTGAGTTGCTTCCAACGGAAGGTCATTACCAAGCTGTCCCATGTTTTGTCACATGTCCTTGCCACAGTAGGGTATAACATGGTGCTTCTCTAATAACAAAATGCACCCTTAGAAGATCAGATGGAAGCTCTAAGGAAAGAGAAGGAATCTTTTCGTAGAACCAAGTCCAATAATGCTGAATAGACCTCATACTCCAACCATCCCTTGGCTTAAAAAATTGCTAGTGAGCAGATGCCTAATCTATGTCCTATATATATAATTTGACCTAAACACACATGCTAGGGAAACACTTGAAATTTATAAAAATATTAAAAGGATTAAACGGTGAACAATAATGCATCTTACATTCATTGAATTCATGATATTTTATTCCCATATTATATGCAATAGTAAGACCAAATTATCCATCAAGTAAATTTAACAGTTTGCTTCAAAGTTAAATTCCTCAATTTTCTAATAGACATTTCAACCTATAGTACAAGGACCATTTAGGTAATTTAACCATAAATTTATTATAAGATACAATGCTTATAAGATCAGATTTGCTAGCAGAGAAAAGAATAAGAAAATGATCCTTATGGTTACCAAAAAAAGAAAATAGTTTTATGAAGCGGAAGCACTCATGTGAAGTGCAACCAAAGAAGCATAAATACCATCTTTGATATTTATCAAGGTGTCATGTTTTCCTTTCTCTACAATGACACCATTTTTAACCACTGCAATCACATCTGCATTTTTTATTGTCGACAGCCGATGAGCAACCACCACCGTTGTGCGGTTCACCATGACTCTATCTAATGCATCCTGAACCACCCTCTCTGATTCGGCATCCAACGCACTTGTTGCCTCGTCTAGGAGAAGTATCTTCGGACTTTTAACTATGGCTCGTGCAATGGCTACCCTTTGCTTTTGTCCTCCTGATAATTGAACACCTCGCTCTCCTACTACCGTATCGTAACCCTATATGATAATTGATTATAAAGTGATTGTATGAACGCACTGAGTTAAACCCGGATTTTGTTATCGAGTTCTAACCTGTTGTAATGAGCTTATGAACTTGAGAGCATTGGCCAACTCTGATGCAGCTAAGATTTCTGCCTCGGTTGCATTTCCTCCCTTTCCGTATGCAATGTTGGCACGGATTGTTTCGTTAAACAAAACAGGTTCTTGGCTAACAAGCCCGATTTGTTGCCTCAACCACTTTAATTGGAGGTTTTGGATTTCAACTCCATCAAGAGTGATATGTCCCGAATCAGGATCGTAAAATCTCTGCAATAATGAAATCACTGTGGATTTCCCACTCCCACTTTCTCCAACCAAAGCAACAGTCTGAAAAAAAGTTGACATTAACGTATGTATGATTTAGTCTCTATGAAATGGCAAATGGATTGTTTTACCTTGCCAGCATGGATAGACAAACTCAAGTCTCGGAAAATTTGAATGTCTGGCCTTAATGGATACTTGAAACTAACATGATGAAGCTCGATATCTCCCTTCACGTTTTCTAGTGTTGTCCCGGACTCATCGCTCGGGTCTATCTTAGACTCGCGGTCTATAATTGCAAATATGGAAGCAGCAGCCGACTTGGCTTTGCTGGAATCAGGAGCAAAGGAGCTTGATTGAGTAATTCCAATAGTCGCCATTGTCAAACCAAAGAAAACCTACAAAAATAGATATCAGTCTCATTCTCATAGTCATATACATAGTGAATAGGTCTCAAAATGGTTCCAACAGAACTGGATTTTAGACTCACTTGAAAAACATCTGAGAATGTTACGTGACCGTGCTTGACAAGCTGAGCTCCGGCATAGAAATTGGTAGCATAAACAGCAAACATAAAAAAGAATGACAGTCCAAATCCTGATCCACTAATCAACCCTTGCTTAATCCCTGTTTGCAATGGACCCTCGCATTTCTTGCTATAGAGTTGCATCATTTTTTCCTCTGCACAAAATGAAGCTACTGTTCTTATACTCCCGACAGCATCATTAGCAACTTGGCTTGCGTCTTCATACATCATCTGTAACCATTTATATTTACATCCAAATGAATTATATGCATATAACATATTGCATTAGATATCAAGGTCGACAGTTTTGAGCATACCTTTGCATCTGCACTAAATCCCTTCATGAAATTTGCTTGAAAATATCCAGTGAATCCTATCAAAGGGACTAGACCTAGCATTATAAGTGCCAATTGCCAACTTGCAACAAAAGCAATGACCAAACCAGCAATGGCCGATGCAAGGTTTGATACCATCTGAGCTAGTGCATCTCCAACTAGACCACGTATTGAGGCTGCATCAACCGAGAGCCTTGCACCGATTGAACCACTGGAATTATCTGGTTCATCAAACCAACCAACTTCCATGTGAACCACCTTCGAAAAACACATTAATCTTATTTTTTGGATTAGTTTACATCCAGCAATGGAGAAAAAGTATGTTCGTGCTGGAGATGCCAATAATGATGCCAGGCCAAGGGCCATAAATATCAGTGCCCAGAATCTCGTATCCTTTTTCAACTCATCAGGTGGTTTAAAGAATGTTTCGATTACATGGGAAAGCAGCAGACCATAAATTGGCAGTATGACACCATTGGCAACAGCGGCTATAGTTCCAAGTAGGAGAACAGGAATCTCTGGCTTGTTGAGGTAAGCTAGCCGACGGATAGGAACCTCTAGAGGCTGCTTTAATGGCTGTTTGGAAGGGTCTTCGGTATCTACTGTTGCAGAATCATTGACATTCATTCCAGTAGGCAAACCGAAGGATACAGAGAAAGAATGGCGGCTGCTATTTCCTATAGATGATCCCCTACTGATTGATCGCTTCATTGATCTTCTCAGGCTTGACTGTCTAAATGATTCTGGGGTAACTTCTGACAAATCTGCTACCTGTTCTGACTCTTTATTTACTTCTTGTAATCGAATAAGCTGAGAGTACGCTCCCTCGGGATCCCTGAGTAGTTCTGAATGTGACCCTGATCGATTTACAAAATGTTATTAACAATAGCGCTTAAGCAAATGCATCTCTCATTGAACCAACTCAATCAGTTAGTTCAGCTAGTGTTAGTTAATGTCTAGTCTGTTGAAATCAGTTAAGAGATTAGTTCTTCTGTTATGAAGTAGTTAGATTTTGCTGTATAAATAAGCATACTCATGTGCTTATGAATCAGGTTGATATAATCAATAATTCTCAGATTGCTTCTAAGTTCCTAGCTGTTCTATACAACATAGCTTCCTTTATGAACAAGTTAAAACAATTCAAGTAAGACATTCTTTTAACCTACCTTTTTCAACCATCTTTCCTCGATGAATTACGGCAATTGTATCTGCATTTCTCACGGTACTCAAACGATGAGCAACGATGACCGTAGTCCTATTGCCCATTATGCGGTCCAATGCCTCTTGTACCACTCTTTCAGATTCTGCATCTAATGCACTTGTAGCTTCGTCTAAAAGCAAAATCCGAGGGTCCTTTAGAATTGCTCTTGCTATTGCAACTCTCTGCTTCTGTCCACCAGAAAGCTGAGTCCCATGCTCTCCAACCATGGTATCTAGCCCCTACATATGAAGTTCAAAGTTGACATATCTTTTATAAAATGTATGATACGGACAAGAAATAATCATGTTCTTCAGACAAGGGATTAGAACCTGAGGTAGTTTATCGATGAACTTAGCAGCATTTGCAAGTTCAGCCGCGGCTTGTATCTCTTCTATGGTTGCATCTTCTTTTCCATATGCAATATTATCCTTAATGCTTGATGTAAACAACACAGGTTCTTGGCTAACAAGGCCAATCTTTCCCCTGATCCATCTAAGTTGGAAATCTTTGAGGTTAATGCCATCGATAAGCACTTCACCGGCTTGTGGATCATAAAACCTTTCTATAAGACTAATTACAGTTGATTTCCCACTTCCACTTTCTCCAACTAAAGCAGCTGTTGTACCACATGGAATAGAAAGAGAGAATCCACTGAAAATTTGCTCTTCTGGCCTGGCTGGATAACTGAAATAAACATCTCTCAATTCCACATCCCCGTGAATGTCCTCCAACACTTTCCCACTCATATCGTATGGGTCGATCTCAGGCTTCCTATTGATGGTCTTGAACATCTTAAATGCCGCAGCTTGACCAGCAGCAAATGCACTCATGCATGGTGATGCCTGCCCCAGGGACCTTAAACATCCATAACCATTAAGGGTTCAGCCTATGAACTATGAAGTATGCATCATAATTAAGTCGAAATTTAAACTTTTCACTTACATTGAACCGGTCAATACAGCGATAATCACATTAACTACTACACCACCAGTGTACCCTTTCTCCAAAATCATCTTCCCACCAAACCATACAGCCAAAGAATAACTGCAGAATATGATCAACAAGACTACACCGAGACCGAGTCCAGCAGCAGTTCCCTCATGAACACCTGATTTATAAGCCGTAACAAGAAATTTGTTGTAATTGCTTATGGCTTGCTTCTCACCAGTAAATGATGCAACCTGGAATAAGATGAAACAATTAGTCATTTATTAAAAAACAACTGTGTTTTATGTAGAACATACAGTTCTAATTGAACCAATTGTCTGTTCAACAACGGTGGCAGCTTTAGCATAAGCAGTTTGTCCACGAGTTGCCATCTTAGATATAATGACAGCCATCGTTGCACCAGATAATACAAGGAGAGGGATAGATGACAACATGACAAGAGTTAGAAGCCATCCCTTGACAAATGCTATAGTGAAACCTCCAAAGAATGTGGACAGCAATTGTAAAACCTTCCCAACCTGCAAAACAAATACGTAAACATTTCAATGATCGCTTCTATATGATGATTTCCATAGGACTTGTTCATTGATTCGATATATATACCTTTTCTCCCATGGCATCTTGTATGAGAACTGTGTCACCAGACATACGTCCAACGACCTCTCCCGTGTTTGTTTCAACATCAAAGAAAGCAATATCTTGTCTCAATATGGTTTTCAAGTACAAGCCCCTTATTCGAGCAGCTTGTCTCTCACCTGTGACCATCCAGCAACTCACCTCTGAAAAAGCAAGTCCAAGCTTCCTCAATCTCTGGTTAAAATGAGACATAAAGTACTCAAAACAAGAGATTTACTTACGGAGAAATGCCGCCACCCCGGCCCCAACCGCGAGGTAGACAAATTTCAAAGAAACCTATGATTTTTGCAAGAATCTAGTTAATGATGCCTTCATTTCAAGAACTGAAAAACAAATACAAGTTATAAGAGATAACTATACCTTTGAGACCACATGAACCACTTGGTTATTACTCTGGTTTTGTCCAAAAGCGTTAACAAGATCTCCGAATAAGATTGTCATAAGGGGCATACATAAACCGTTCCCGACCGCACCGACTGTACCAACGATCATTAACAAGATATCGGTTGAATCTGCGAACACAAACAATTTGTGAAACGGAACAGTGTTGGTTTTCTCATCTCCTTTGCTGGTTTCCTGGCTTTTTGATGTGCTGGCCTTGTGCAGGTTGGTATCACCATTAAAGCCATTCTCAGTAGCCATTGTTATGACTTCTCAAGCTATATTAATTTGGTTGATGCTCAACAACTTCAGAATTTATACTGCAGCTGCAGCAATGAATTTAAGGTACAACATTTGAGGATTCAAAGGATTTCTTATCCTATAAGCAACTAAAACAAAAACCTCAGTTTTTGGATTCCACAGATTTAGATTAAAAAACAAGAATAAAAATTCTTACAAAGAAAACCAGCAGACACAACATTAAGATCATTGTTTTAATCCCAGGAAAGAAATAAAAAAGCCACCTTGAAGTAAAAAAATCAATTCACATTAAATAAAAAAATAAAACTTTCTTGAGGACGTATAAATTTAGCACCTTGGTTAAATTTATTCCATGAGCCAAAAAAAGAAAAAAAAGAAAAGGAAAACCCAGATAGGGCAGTCATGATTCATATTAAAAAAACAGTACCAAACCCCTGTTTTTGGCATCAAAAGCTGAAAGCTTCACCATCATTTGAACACTGAAAGAAGAACATACCATTGATAGAACCATCATTTATGCATAACCCAAATCCCCAAAATCACTAAAAATGATGAAAAAGTAGTCATTGAGAAACATTTACATACCCAAAGTTCAAAGGGCAGCTGAAATGAAAAAAAAAAAAACTCAGTCTTTGGCTTCTCTCTGTGTTTTGAGCTGTTTAGAGACATGTATACTTACATTGGTTCTTTTCCTTTGAAAGTTGATGACTTGCTGCCACTGGAAATAACAATCATGCAAACGATAATCACACGTAGTACCATTTAAATCACCAAACAAATAATATTAATCATTCAAAGAAAGAACAACGTCGGACACATGAAGACTCTCAAGACAAATCATCAAATATTTTATTTTAAAATATACCTAATTATTCACAGTTATTGTCTAAGAAATATCTAAATAAATTTGATTAATATGATATTCAAGAGGATTTAAAGTATACATATATGGCATTAGACCTAATTATTTGAATTGATTTTGAATAGACTCAATTTCAGTTAAACCAGTGTTTGGACTAAAAAATAATAGAAAGAACATCTAACTAGTAACTACAAGCGTAACAACCACGTCTTGTAATTATAAGAAATTTTAATTTTTTCTTTATATATTTTAGATATCACATACTCATGGGCATAGTTAGGAGTGATCGTAGGGGTCTCGGCCCTTTTAAAATAAAAAAATTTTCATTTAAATTTTTTAATTTAAATTTTTAAAATTTTTTAAAATTTTAAATTAGAATTACACTTTGGTCTCTTAAAAATGATAAAATTTTAATTTAATTATTTAAAAATTATAAAGATATAGGCTATTGAAATGATGAAATTACATTTTTATTATCGTAAAAATTACAATTTAATTTCAACTCCTAAAAATTTTTTTTAACTTCACCCATGCACATAGTATTTGCAAAAGAATATAACTATTAGAGTAATAATATTAATATTATAAGAAATTTTAAGTGTTTAATTATAATAATATAATTATATCTTAATTTCTTACATTAGGTTTTATATTTTCTTTCCTTTAATAGTTAATAATTCACTTTCCTAAGAATTGGAGTGTGTAATTGAAGTTCTGCAATTAAACTCAATTAATCGAAACATATTAACTATAATGATTACCCAAACTTATCACACATAAGCGGCTACCAATAATGACAACCAAATTCACTTATTGAATGCCTTTTCATAAACATGTTCATTTCACAAAGTGTAATATATCTTAAAAAATGATTATTTTAAAAAAAATTATAGTTATCAAAATTACTAATTTGATACTGTAATTAGATGCTTCAATTACACTCAATTCAATGAATTTACTATTTATAATGTAACACAAAACATGCTATGTGTGATTTGAAGTAATTATTTTCTAATCTAATTACTAGGTGGACTTTCCAAATAGCCTTAACAATTCTTTTAAATGATTTTCCTAGCACACTCTAAGTTATTTTGATTTTAAATGTTTTAAATAATTTCGATTTGAATTAATTTTGAGTTCAAGCTTTCAGGTTTTGGTCAATTTCAAGTTTAGTTCATTAAAGTTTGAGTGCTGAATTTTTTAAGTGGATTTTATCGAGTTCAAATCATTTCTAGTTTTAATTATTTCATATTACTTGCTTGAATCATTTCAAGTTTCAGTCATTTAAGCTTCAAATTATTTTAAATTTATATTAATTTAGATATGAATTGAAGGAATTTAAGTTATTGACTTGCATATTTAAAAAAATATATATTATTTCCTTAAAGTACTTGCATTTATTTTTTTAAAAGTAAAATACTTACATTTTTAATTAGTTTAAAAAAATTTTGGGCACAAAATTTAATGACACTACTTGTAAAAGGAAAAAAATATTTTAAAATGTGATACAAAATGTGTCAATCAATATATTAAAATTACAAGAAAATGTGAGAAAAAGTTTATAGTTGGAAAAGAATGTGTTAAATTTTTTATACAATATCAGGAATAGAGGATGAGGATAATACCGTTGGAATTCGTATTAAACAAAAGTCTGATAAAAATTAAAACTTAAAAAAAATCTTAGTGGTATAAATCAAATATTTTTATATGATTGTAAGTGAAACAAACAAAAATATCAAATAAAAGTATTGTTATTATTATGAAGAAACATGTCATGAATGCATGTGATATAGGTATGCCAAAAATTTCATCTAAACATATACACAAAATTAAACAAAAATACACTAAAAATTTGAAAAACTCAATAAAAAAAAAATTTTAATGCCTATTCCTATTCATAACCTTTAGATATTATTTAATAGACAGAAGAGTTAATTAAAAATATACCATACCTATCAAATAATACATTAATTAAGAGAAATAATAAAATAGAAAAGTACTAATAGAACCCAAAATGAAAGACATGATCTTACTTGACAATATTTCTCAATCAAATTGTGAATATGAAGACATTGCTTAGTGGTTGTTACATATTGCTATTTTATGTTCATTACTATTGCCTTAGCATTTATCAGTTAATGGTGTGATTGACCATGAGTATATATGCCAACAATAGATTTCTTTCCTACTCTAGATTCATTCAAAATATTTATATTACCCCCAAAAATATATATATTAATGGTATACCATAATATTATAAAAAAATTAAAAGAAAATCACAATTTATCCTATACTAATATAGGAAGAAAATAAATGGTTAAATCAATTAAAGAATCATATCAAGCCAATAGTTGTGTAATTATTTGATAAATTTTATATATTTAAAATTTTAAAAATTCAATCTTTTTTACTTTTTTTATTTAAAATCTCAGTCCATTTATTAAAATCTTAAGTATTTTCTGTTAAAATTTGTCAACTTGAAATTTTAATTAGGCTGTCCTCATATGGTATAGCATATGTTTGACAGAAAATAAACATGATAAGTTGACAAATTTTAACAGAAACTATCAATAACAATAATAATTGGACTAAGACTTTTAAATTAAAAAAAGTAAGGATTTAACTTTTAACTTTTGAAGTACATGGATTAAATCTCAAATTTTATACAAATATAGGAACTAACAACATATTTTAACCATTATAGTAATAACAATAAGGTACAAGTTAAGTCCACCAAAAAATTAGAACCCAACCCTTGTAAGGAAGTATGAAATATGTTAGTTTTTATTATAAGTCAATCTATCTTAACCCTCGAATAATTGCAGCCTCAACCAAATATACTTAGTATGATCTGTTCGCCAGTTACCTTCACTCAAATGTAAAAACTGTAAAGCACATAAAGTATTCCTCACAAATTAATTGGATTGTGTATGCTAAGCTCAAGTTTAATCCCATGAAATAGTCTCCTTATTTATAGAGCATTAAGTTCTCATCTCACATTGAGATGATTCTCAGTTGACTTGATAATTATATAGGTTGGTATAATTGGCTGAAGTGGTATATGATTAAGGTAATTTGGCTTTCTAAGTGGAGCTTGTTGGTACCAATTTGGAACTTTAGAAAACAGTCTTAACATTCCTCTTAACATCATGATGAGACCAAACAAAGAGTTACGTTGCGGATACGTAATCTTAATGTTGTGACGAGTCAAGTCAGCATGTTCCGTCTCGACGAGGAAACCCCGAAGTTACGACATCAACTTGGTACTTTGAAATTTTTACAATTTGATCCTAATTCGACCTTGGTTAGCAAAAGAGCTTTCGTAAGCTCATATAGGACCTGAAAGTAATCATATAACATATTATATGTGTGTATTACTCATATTTGAATATATAATGGTTCTAAATTGAATGAAATTGTTCGCAGTTACTTTGACAATGAATGTGGCATCTTGTAGCTTAGACTCGGTGGTCAGGTTGGGTATTAGGGTGTTATATCCTTTCCCCTTTTGGAAAATGCATTTTGCTAACCTGATCATCAATTTTGGGGGATAGATCCTTTGGCCAAAGTTAATGAAAACAATTCGAAATGGATTTTGAACAAATCAAAAACATTAAAAACATATCGAGCTATTTGAGCAAATATGTTTGAAATTTTAAATGCTTGAAAATGTTTCATAATATATATTTTTTTAAAATATCCATATTATTAAGATCTATGTGCATTCGAACATAGCATAATTCATATCCTCGAGACTAGATTTGCTCTATTGGCACCTACATTGTTCCTCAATCAGATTCACTCTTCTCCTATTCAAAAACACCTTTATTGGTACTCTATTAAGCATGACTAGTATGAATTCTTGCACTTTAAGGGTGTGCTTGGTTGAGTGGAAAAGTGGAAAGATGGAAGGAAGGAGTGGAAAAGAGGGAAAAAAATAAATTCTGAGTGTGCTTGGTAGGAAAAAAAGTGGGAGGAAAGAAAATAGGGAAGATGACCATTTTCCGTTCTAATACATAAAAATCGATCCTTCCAATTTGGAATGATAATAGGAGAGGAAATGAGGGTAAGATGTATCGTTAGTTTAAAATTATGCATTTTTCAAATGTTTTATTTTTTTTTCCTCTCATTTTCAACTTTATCAAGCAATAGATGTTAAAGTTTCCATCTTTCCTATCAAGCACACCTATAGAAAGGAAAATTATATTTTCTATTTTTCTACTTTTCTATCCTTTTAATTTTTCATCTTACTAATTTTCTTTCCACCCTACAAGCAAATCCTAAGGGTGTGCACGGTTAGATGAAAAAGTGGAGGGATGGAAAGAGAGAGGAAAAGTGGGAAAAAAAATAAATTTTGAGTGTGCTTGGTAAGGAAAAAAATGAGAGGAAAGAAAATAGGAGAGATTATCATTTTCCTTCCTAATGTACAAAAATCAGGCCTTCCAAATTAGAATGACAAAGAGGAGAGAAAATAAAAGAGATATGTATGTTAGTTTAAAATGATGCATTTTTCAAATGTTTTATTTTCTTTCCTTTCGATTTTCAATTCTACCAAATAATGGATGGAAGAAAATTACTTTTCTTTTAATTTTTCCATCTTTCCTACCTAGCACACCTATGAAAATAATTTTTTTTTTCATTTTTCTATTTTTCTACCCCTTCAAATTTCCATATTTTCAATTTTCTTTTCACCCTACCAAGCAAAGCCTAAAAGAGATCTTCCAACTCCACAACCTCCTGAATTAAAATTAAAGAGATTTACCTAATTCAAGTAACTCAACAAAAGAACCAAACTTGATAGATTTCTACTCTTAAAATCGTGGATTGTTAAGTTTAAAGACTTTGAATGGAGGGGTTTGAGTGGAAATATTTTGGATCACATCCTTATTCTACCCTCGGTTTCTAATTCCATAAGTAAGGTTTGATTCATTAATATTTTTTTTCCATTTTGGTAAGAATGATGATACAATTATCAAAAATCTCACATCACTAAGGTAATGTAAAGTTACCTAAGTGGTAATGATATTACCATTATATTCCCATTCCTGAAATCGCTAGTAATATCAATCTAAGGTAATAATTTTCGTCCAAACATAAAAATGTAATTCTAAAATGTAACATTAATACTAACAATTACATTTCGTGAACCAAACGTCTGCACTTAATAGAAGTTGAGACACTATAATTGAGACATGAAAATGGGTTTATGATTATATGTTATAATTAAATTTTTTATACAATATAGAACAAGAGATGGAATCAGATGGTTTAAATCCGTATCAAACAGATATCAAAACACCATATATTTTAATTATTATATAAAGGTGCAATCAACAAATAAATGGAGGAGATAATCTAAATCTGATGACAATTATTAAAAGTCTTAATCTGAAGTAGTTTTAATATATCCATCCAATATTTGCTTTATGCATTATTAACTAGAAAAACATAAGATTTTCAAACTTTTTGATGCAAGAGATGTAAGTTCCATATAGAGGTGAAAATGAATTTGAAGTGATGTGGACGTGCATTATGAGATAAGAGAGGGGTAAAAAAAAAAAGAAATACTAAGTGCTCATCCAACTTTTTCTCTATTTTCAATTTTCCAAAGCGATGAATAGTCAATTTTAGGGAGCAACATATTTATAAATTATATATCTCGTGGGACCAATTACTACCTACATGTGACACACGGATAAAGTAATTTTTTTATTATATATATATTTAAATTACCCAATCCAATCCTTTTAAATTTTAATTAAATAAATTAGAATTGTTGATACTAAGATTAGACAAGACTGGGTGACGGACCTGACGGTGATGTAAGGTAGTTCACCTTACTTAGGGTAAGCCGGAGAGCCACTACATACGATGGTTCAGTTGTGACGATTATGCAGTTGACTGGTGAAGGAAGAAAGAGTAAAGAGAGGAAGAGGGGAGAGACTTCTCTTTTGGTCGTGGCTAAGGGCTTATATATCTCTAGCTATGATCTCGAGGTGCCATGTGTTATTTTTTTATGGATCAACTCAAGGAAAATTGGTCAAGTGGTTTGTCACTATAAGTCTAGGTAGGACGACAATTAGACACGTTATTAATCACTTCAAATGGATCATCGCAGTTGACATCAAAAGCGACAGTTAATATGCAAGGCCCACGTGGATATGTAATCGAGGGGTTATGTGACGATTGTGTTCAAAGAATTGTACTTGAGTAGTTTTTTTAGGAGTAAGCACTCAAAAAGTATGTTTGAAGAGTGAAAGTATAACAAGAATATATTAGAAAATAAATAAGCTCGGATTCATAATTTTCTAGTTGTTGTAATAGTACATATAGAGAAATATGGTTAATTAATGCTTATAAATGTTGGAATTAGGAAAGTTGTAGTTTAAAAGAAGATGAAAATGTTGAGATTTAAATTTTAAAAAAATGCTAAATATGAAAATTTTTAAAAATAATTAGGTCCAACCAAAGGGAGAACTCTATGTCCGCTGCTTTCTTTGTTCATTCTCTAATTTCCATATGCACTGGACTATCACCACGTAATGCCTTCACCATTTCAAAACCCTGCATCAACGTTATAACATTGGTTAGTGTCGGGCTTAGTTTCCAATATGCTTTCATCTATTGAAGTTAGTGGATTGTTGAAATCGATGTTACATGATTTTTTCTATTTGCATTATTCGCACCAATTAAAATTTTACTTTCCTTATCTTTTCTACAGTTCAGTTTGTTTTTTCATGAAATAACTTTGGATGTAACGAATTTGCGAATCGAAATTTAAATAATTTTTTCTCTAATTTCTAACATTGATTGTTAGATCGACTTGAATCTAAAGTATTGATTGGTACTGATCCACTATCGATCATCGAATCATCGCTTGGAGTTTACTAACGGAACTTTAAAAAAAAAAACTTAACAGCCTAGTGACTTAAATAAAAACTTTTGAATAGTTCAATGACTTATATATATAAAAACTTTTGAATAATTACGTGATCAAATTGTAACTTTTTTCTAATTAAGTGAATAAAACGAAAACTTATCTATAGTTTCGTAACTAATAATGTAGTTTACCCTTTTGAATAGCATGTACCTCTCCCTCATTTTTTCTCATCTCATAATTCAAATTTGAAATGATTGATTTTTATGCATTAGGATAGAAAATGATTATCTCTCCTAATTTTTTTCTTCTCACTTTTCTTCCTTACTAAGTACTTTAAAAATTTATTTTCTTTCTATTTTTCCACTCCATCCTTCCTTACTTTTACTTTTCCATCCAACTAAACACACCATAAATTTTGTGAACTTACAATTATCGAAAGTTGTTCCTTATCAAAAATTTTCACAATAAGATATAAGAATTGAGTTATTCATTAAAAGATTATTAGACAGTAATTGTAATATATTTTTTACCATATTCAACAAATATTCACCTGCTGCTTCTTTTTCATAGCTACAATTGCAAACACAATCGTAAATATAAATAATACACATTATATCCGGATATTTGATAATTTAAATATATTTATTTTTTAAAATAAATATAGGTTATAATTCAATCACCCTAATTCCATTTTACTTTATATTAAACCCCTTTCTTTAATATTATTAAAAAAAATACAATTTATGTACTATTAAATATATAATTTAACTAAAACACCCATGCTAAGGAAACCCTTGAAATTTATAAAAATTAAAAGGATGAATAACAGAAATTCATCTTAGATCCATTGACTTCATGATTTTAACACCAAATTGGCTGCAAATTATTGCATATGGAAAATGTGAAGTCAAACCAAACTTTTTATCTTTTCACGAGATAAACACACACACACACACACACTTACTTTTATATTTCCATCAATCTGCTTTAACCAAAAATTCAAACCATTTGTTTTAACCCAAACTACTTTGATTTGAAAGGTTTCACAGCTATTTTTATTTTATCTTTTATATTTTCAAAGATCACCCAACAACAAAAGTATTACTCATTGTTACTTGATTTTCTATTTAAAATTATTTTTTATGGACATAAAATAAAACAAAATACCCGCAAAGACTTAAACTAAAACACGTTCAAACAAAAATAAAACGCCTTCATTACTACCATTCATTTTAAAATAGTATTACGTACACTTACAAATTTATTAGATTCTCATATTTATATTTATTTCATATTTGTTGATTAACTTTTACATATTTCATTCAAAGTTATTGGGGGTTCTAAATAGTTTCTTTTTAAAGAAAAACATCATGCAAACATATATTCATTATATATTGATACAAAATCATCGTAGCACATCAAAACCTACGTAAGCTAATTCTATTGTTTTTAATTAGTTGGTATATTTGTGCTGGTGGGTATGGATGTGTTTAAGTTTATTAAAATAGTCCGTCATTCTTAGTTTATTATTGAGCCTTATTGTAGTTAGCAAAAATTACTTAGAATGATAGAGAAACTTGAAGCAATTTTTTATACTATCAAATGTAACTAGAAATTGATTATATGAGTGTATTCATATATATTTTATCATTAACACAAAATTTATTTACTCAATGGTATTTTATTAGTTTAATTATCTACTTTTATTAGCTTATTTTTAAAAAAAATTAGTTTCTTTTAATTTTTTTATTTAAGTTTATTTTCATTCTATGATTATTACTATATTTAATGGTATGATATGTTTCTTTTTTATTTCTTATTTTCCAGTGTTTTTTTTATTAACATATATTTTGTAGTTTCTATAATTTAATGAAAAATTGAAAGAATGCTCTTATGTACAATATTTTCTAGAATTAATGAGTAATCATTATTTATTTCTTAGTCAAAAATATTTTGTGCCATTTAACTTCATTTTACTCATAACTAAATTTAGTAAATATATGTACTTTTGATTTAAAAATTAGAAAAAAATCTTAATTATAAATTTTTAAGTCACATTTTTGTTGAAGATGAGAATATATATGTCCTTCATTAGTAAATATTAGAAGTAACTAAATAACTTGAATTAGTTAAGAGCAGTTCATTGTTAGTTAAGTAGTTAAAGGGTAGTTTTCTACTCTGTTAGTGATTCATTTCTGATGTATAAGTATTAAAGGTTTGATTGTAATTGTTAAGTTAAATTAATGAATTTTCTCATCTTTTATATTTCTAATATGGTATTAGAGCAGGTTTTTTTTCTTGCTTCTTATTACTGTGTTAGCTATGGATACTACAATCTTGACAGAATCAACAACTGGAAAATTTTTCAATCCATTTGCTTTTGCCTCACAGAAAGTAGCTGTGCTAGTCGATGATAGTAATTTCTTGGCTTGGAACTAGCATGTTTTATTGGTAACCAAGACTCACAGATTACATTCTTTCATTGATGAAATGATTCATATACCGTCACAAGAAATTGTTGGAGCAGACATCATCTGTCACGATTAAATCATCTACATACACAAGAAGAAAAATACAACCACACAGAGTTTGTTTAGGGCTGATGGTCTTCCTGTTGAAAATTCGGTGTATGCATAGTATGAACAACAAAATTCGACATTGTGTGTTTGGCTTCTTTCCACTGTAAGTGCTTCACTGCATAATCAGTTGATTGGGAGTTCGTCTTCTGCGTTCAAATTTTGGTGTGCTCTCATGCAGATTTTTGGAACTTAGTCCACTACCAAAGCCATGAATTATTGTTCTTTGCTTCATAATTTTAAGAAGAATGAGCTTTCGATATCGGCTTATTTGGCTAAAATTAAATACATTTGCGATTCATTGGTTAGGTGTGGTCAGCATATCTATCTAAAGGAGTATCAATCGGCCATTCTTAATGGCCTTCTTTTGGAGTATGACCAAGTCGTTTCTATAATAACGACTCGGACTCATCTAGGTTTGGACATTTGGGCTCGTTGTATAGTGGGCCAGCAATGTAAAAGCGTTGTAGGTTTGTTTCAGCTTACATTTGTTATGTTGATAGTGGGTCATATGGATGTCATAATTCTAGGCCTATTTTGCATTATTCTGGTTGTGATGTTGGATTAACTAGTGGTCACAATTTTGGACCTCATGTTCGTTGCTCTGGTCCGGGTTCAAGTCTTATCTATTCTGGTCCTATTTATCCTGGCCTGTCTGAGAATTCTTTAGGGTTTGTAGGTACATCGCACACATTATCGACAATTGTTGCTTATGTTCCTTCAATAGTAGCCACTCCTTTTATTGTTTCTGACCCGGCGTGGTACCCTTAACAATAGAACTACAACACACATGATGAATTACCCTACTAAGTTCACTAATTTTGATTGTATAATGGGTCAGGTAAGGTTGTTGTCGGTAATGGTCAATCCATACCTGTTTCTTGTATTGGTGAGTCTATTTTATCAAATGGCTCTAATCCGTTGTTGCTTAAAGACTTATTATATGTTCTTGACATCCACAAAAACTTTCTATTTGTTTCAAAGTTTGCTAAGGATAACAGTATGTTTTTTGAATTTTATCCAAATTCTTACTTTATAAAGGATTTAGAAACACGTTGGATACCGCTTCGCAGCACTGAGGTAAATGGGTTGTATCAGCTTTCGTTTATTGCTTTTGAGCATGCATTTGTAGGATCAGTAGTACACCCCGTGGCACTGCAAAAAAATTATTTCAACAATCGTTAACCACGGATCCATGTACGGGGAATGAGTCAAGTTGAAATAGGATTGAAGATATACCTTTTTCAAACTGAAAAACGACGAATAACTCTGATGGTTTGATACCTTTGATTGATGCCAATCCAAGCTGTAACAAAAATGTCTCGGCCTCTACGTAGTCCACTCGATTAAGCATGAAAAAAAAATTCTTTTGAACTTTTTCAGAGAGTATTTAAAACCTTTTTGGTTGCTAGACCTAGTTTTGATCTTTCTTACTCACACCTTTATAATCCAGGATGATATTCCTTTTAATAATATCATGTATATTAAATAAAAAATAATTCCCTTTTACTTTTTTAGAGAAAATCATGGAAGATATTGAAATTATATTATTTCTAAAAGAATACTAACTTCTATAAATATTAACTCTGGAAAGAAGGTGTAAATTGTATCCGCTAGTTACGAATTGTATCCGCTAGGTAACACTGTCTGCTAGGTGATATTGTTCTCCAGGTGAAGCTGTGCCATGGGCAGTACTGTCCGCCATGTGATACTCATTCGCCATAGTTGTATGTAGAAAGACATACACCCATTCTATTTGCGTAAAGTTTGTTCACTTTAACCATAGGGTGTGACCTTGTAGGTTATTGTAACATTGGTAGTAATACTTTAACATTTCTAATGTTACAAAAAATGAGTGGCATCTAGCAATGCATCATTGCTACCCAAGTTACAAGAAGTAGTGATTCAACATAACATTTCTGTGATAAACATTTCATGTATTATATCTTTTTATCCTTTATTTTTAAATTGGACACAAGTCATGGTTCAGTCGCACTTGTACAGTTTAATCTCATATTTCTTGATGTTCTGAGTAGACTACAATAAATAAATAAGTGAGATATCTCATATTAACTTATTTGAGCATGGCCATGCATGTTTAATCTTACTTCATCAAGTGGCCCAAGATATTACTCCTGTTATATAGGAGGGATAAATCCTATCTTGATTAATCATATCCCACTACATGGATTGTGGTATATCTAACGTTAGTCTTTATAATTCAACCTGTTACGGTAGACGTTTGACTATATCAAAATATACAACTCACGATGTTGGGACAATAATGATCTCAAGTCTAAGGATCATATACATAATTATCACTATGAGTAATGGTTATGACTATTACATAATAATCCAAGAAAAATACTCATGGTGAGTTAGTCCAGTATGTTGTTCTCTAATACATACTCATGTATTGATTTTGACATCCCTATGTCAATGACAACACTTTGTTATCAATCAACTACACATTAATCTCAATGCATTATTATTGTTTAAGCCCACAATAATACTTGACTAAGGACCTTTTAAGAATAATCATATTATTCTTAAGACGTTATTATTGATCAGTTTATTTATATATACAGAAAAATAAATTGAAATAACAATGACATTGCCTTATATTAGTAAACAAGGTAAAACGAGTATGTAATTACAACCATCTCATGATTGATCTTTGGGTATGTTTTAACAATGTTGACTGTTGAAAAATACAACTGCTGATGAGGCATGTCAAAACTCTGATTCATATTGCAGGTTTAATCGATGGCACCAATGGCTTGGTCATCCATCTTTTGCTGTTGTAAAACAAGTTTTGATTTCTTGTAATGTTCAAATTTCTAAAAATAAGTCGCATTCCCTGTGTAATGTTTGTGTTCTTGGTAAAAGTCATAAGCTGCCATTTACTACTAATTCAGTATATTCTACTTCTCTTGAACTAGTTGTTGCTGATTTATGGGGTCCTACTCCTTATTACTCTTCTGGTTGTCAGTATTACATTTCGTTTGTGGATGTGTTTTTAAGGCACACATGGATACATTACTCCTTATTATCTCTCTGTTGTTGGTAGATTGCCCATTTATTTAAACATAATATCTAAATTCTAAATTTAAATTCATCAATTTTTATATTTAGTTTTAAAGTTAAAATTTTAATAGAAAATTTAATTTAATTAATATTTTTTATTTATCCTTAAAAGTATATAGTTTAAAGTTTCAAAAATAAAATATAATATAGAAAATAAATATTATTTAATAAAAATATATATTTTTAAAGGTTATATTCTTTAGCGGCGTTTGTGACAAAAGCGTCGCTAAAGGTTTGTTCTATAGCGGCGTTTGTAAAAAAAGTGCCGCTAAAGGTCATGGTTTTTAGCGGCGTTTGCGGGAAAAGTGCCGCTAAAGGTCATGGTCTTTAGCGGCATTTGTGGGAAAAGCGCCGCTAAAGGTCATGGTCTTTAGCAGCGGTTGTGAAAAAAGCGCCGGTAAAGGTTATGGTCTTTAGCAGCGTTTTTTTAAATAAACGCCGCAAAATTTTGTGGCGTCGTCTATAGCGGGGTTCTTTACAGCGCTTGTGAAAACGCCGTTAAAGGAAAAAAAAACGCCGTTAAAAGTTTGTTCTCCTGTAGTGGATCGACCCGATTAAGCAATAAATAAGAAAAATAGCGGAATAAATTAAGAAATTGAATACACAAATTTAACATGGAAAACCCTTCTAAAGATGATAAAAAACCACGGGCAAAGATAATTTTACTATAATGGCAAAAGAACGAAGAGTACAAAAGATGGAAATAAAGACTAAACCTCGAAAACCCGAAAATAAAGAACCCTCAAAACGTAAACACAAAATTCTCTAAATGTGTTATGAGTTTTAATCTCTAATGTGTGTATTTTTCTAAGGTTGTAAAAGAGCCTATTTATAGACTAAATTCATAGGATAAATAATAATAAAACAATCTAAACTAATCAGTACTTGATTGAAACAAGTAAACAGAGTGTAACTGAAAGATTATTTTTCAAATTTGACCGAAAATAGAAGTCATATTTAACAAATCTCCACCTTGACTCATATTTCCACAACGCCATCTTTGCCAAAGCCCGCCACGAGCCTATTTTAAACTATGCAGGAAATTAACTGAGTCGAATTTGTGCTTAGAAACTGGAAGACTTTTAGCCTTCGACTTGTACACTGTCAAATCAAAACTAACCCTAGTCTGATTTTCACGAACACAGTGCCCTAACTTTTTAAAACCTGCATCTAAAAGAGAACCTCTCTTCAATGAAACGGTCATACCTTTTTCCCTCCTATGACCAAGTTGCCTTCGCTCCAAATGAGTTGACTTCAACTCCGTAACGGATTGGGGACGTCCGATTTCACCGGTCACTGTAGAACCTTCCAGAATATAAAGATTGTCGATTCTTTTACCTTTTAACAAAACGAGAGCTCCACGAGATACTTTAATGTCGCTCGACTCGATGTTAATTCTGCATTCTTTCAAGTCTAAAATACTCAAGGAGATGATATTCTTTCGTAAATCAGGTACATTCCTGACATTTGAGAGTGTCCTAATCGTCCCATCGTGTATCTTAATTTTAACAGTACCAATACCAATTACCTTACTAGATGAATCGTTTCCCATGCGCACAAGTCCACTTTCAACCAAACTGTATGTAAAGAACCATTCTCTATTAGGACACATATGGAAAGAACATCCTGAATCTAGGATCCACTCAGACGTAAGCTTGGAGTTATCGCTTGTTGACACTAACAAGAAATCATTACCATTTTCATCGACCAAATTAGCACCAACTACATCTTCCTCGTTACTCTGAGCAACTATTTTATTTCGAAGTTTATAATAATCTGCTTTGACGTGACCTAACGTTTTACAATAACGTCACCTTTTGTCTCGTTTCTTTGATGCTACCAAAAAGGAAGCTTGCCTATCTGTCTTGCTATCCAAATGAAGCTCATTATTGAGTTTTTCTCTACTCAACAAGTGACTCTTCACATCTTTGAACGAGATTTTGTCTCTGCCATAAATCAGGGTCTCCCTGAAAGACTTGTATGAAGGAGGTAAAGAGCACAATAATAACATAGCTTGATTTTCATCATCAATATGAACCTCAACGTTCTTTAAATCATTTAAAAGAGTAATGAATTGACTGATGTGATCTCTAAGAAGCTCACCTTCGTTCATGAAAAACGTAAATAGATGTTGTTTAAACACTAAACGGTTAGTTAGAGACTTAGTCGCATAAAGAGTTTCTAACCTTTTCCACAAGGCAAATGAGGTCTTCTCCATCAATACCTCCTACAATACCGTATTCGCGAGGCACAACTAGATTGCAGACAAAGCCTTTTCATCAAGCTCTTCCCATTCTGTTTTATTTAGATTCTCAGGCTTTTTCCCGGTAACAACCTTTTTCAAACCGAATTGAATTAGAATTTCCATCATCTGAACTTACCACAGATTGAAATTTGTCTCACCATCGAACTTCTCAATTTCAAACCTTATTGTTGCCATCTCTGAATGAGCTAATCTATGAAAATTGAACTAGCTTTGATATCACTTGTTAGGATCGACCTGATTAAGTAACGAATAAGAAAAATAGCGAAATAAATTAAGAAATTAAACACACAAATTTAACGTGGAAAAACCACGAGCAAAGATAATTTTACTATAATGGCAAAAGAACGAAGAGTACAAAAGATGGAGATAAAGATTAAACCCCGAAAATAAAGAACCCTTAAAACGTAAACACAAAATTCTCTAAATGTGTTATGAGTTCTAATCTCTAATGGGTGTATTTTTCTAAGGTTGTAAAAGAGCCTATTTATAGGCTAAATTCATAGGTCAAATAATAATAAAATAATCTAAACTAATCAGTGTTTGATTGAAACAAGTAAACAGAGTTTAACTGAAAGATTATTTTTCAAATTTGACCGAAAATAGGAGTCATATTTAACATGCAATTTAATGAAGGGGTTTTTCCATTTGCCAAAGTTCCAGTACTGTTATTACTCTTCCAGTTGTTTTGTTTCCCTCACCTGTGAGTACTCGCCTTATAGTTTCTATACTTGTTTCTTCTGATTCTTCTATGCAGTCTCCTCGACAGGACTCTACTGTTCCAAACTTGTTTGTACCAAAGTTAGATGATATTCAACATACTTAGATCGTAATTCTTTCCTCCACTTCAGCTATGCAAGGTTGAACTCAGAGTAATAGTCATCTTATGATTACTCTGAGTAAAGTTGGGATTTACAAGCCAAAGGTTTACACTGTTACACTTAAACCTATTGAGTCGGTTGAAATTCATGAAGCTATGGCCATTCTTGAACGAAAGGATGTTATTCATGATGGGCTATAGGCTCTAGTAAAAAACAATACTTGGAATTTAGTGCCAACACCAGTTGATCGATCCCTTGTTACTTGCAAGTTGTTATTCAAGATCAAGAAGAACCCAGATGGTAGTGTGGCTTGAAATAAAGTTTGTCTGGTTTCTCAAGGCTTTTCTTAAGCTGTTGGATTGGATTATCATGAGACAGTCAATCCAGTAGTCAAAGCAAACACAATTCAAACTATTCTTGCGCTAGTTGTGTCGAGAAAGTGGAAACTACACCAAGTTGATGTCAACAATACTTTTCTAAATGGTGGCTTGGCTGAAAATATATACATGAGATAGGCACCTGGTTTTGAGGTCTTGGATGTCAATAGGAAGCCTTTAGCTTGTTGTCTGAACAAAGCTATCTATGGTCTTAAACAGGCACCGAGAGCATGGTTTGAAAAATTAAGGAATGTTTTAGTTAAGTGTTTGAATTTTCAGGTTTCACACGCTGATTCAACATTATTTTTCAAACAAACTCTGTCTGGTTGTATTTTTCTTCTTGTGTATGTAGATGATATAATTGTGACAGGTGATGTCTGCTTCGAGTTAGATGATGTGATTCGGTGTTTGGATCAGAAATTCTCTTTAAAGGATTTAAGGGAGTTGAAATATTTTCTTGGCCTTGAAGTGGATAGAAATAGAGATTGTATGCATGTGTCTTAGCAAAAGTATACTCGAGAACTCTTGGAGCGCGCTAATATGGCTTATGTTAAACCAGTGAATACACTTATGGTAAAATCTCCTACCCTCACTTCGTTGATTGGTTCGCCTCTTGAGGATGGTATCAAATATAGGCAGATTGTTGATAGTTTGTAGTATCTATGTCTGACCAGACTAGACCTGACTTGACACAACGTTTCTTGTTAACAAAGTCAGTCAATACACGCATTGTCCACGTGGTGTTCATTAGACGACTATCAAATGAATTCTATGTTATATTTGAGGTACACTAACTCATGGCCTGGTGTTTCAGCCTTCAAATGTCTCCTTAACAAATTTTTCCGATGCTGATTGGGCTAGCTCTCTTGAGGATCGTAAGTCAACATCAAGTTTTTACATGTATCTTGGCAAAATCTCAATTTTAAACAATATTTATATTATTTTATATAATATTTTTACAATATTAAAACATAATATTTAAATAATGTAAAATATACAATATTTTATACAAATTTAAGAACAGGTTATTTAAATTTATTTGTGAAAAATCTTTTTAAAAAATTTACAAGTAAATATGATATATTGTAATTAATATATATAATTAATCCATCCATTATACGGAATAAAAAATAATTAGTAAAATTTATAAAAATACATCATCAATAAATAAATAAATAAATTTAAAAATAATTATAGTTTTTAAATAACAAGTAAAGTATTGTAATTTCCTGATAAAATATAATTCATACACAATCAATCCATCAAATCCGACATGTTTGTGTTTGGCCCTTGGTCGGTACGTTGATATGCAACATTAAAAAATAAAAATTGTCATAAATCATTACTAATCCTTGCATAATAATTAGCAAAATCAAAATAAAATTGACTGATCGATTGGACAAAAACATTTAAGGATTATATCAAACAACAGCTCGCAAAATGATGCAAGGTTTCTTCAATATGAAATAAGTTGTCTCCATTTTGACTATTTTTATATCATAATTACAATTTATTTCTTGGATACATATTTGACTGAGGTAGAAGAGAAGAAAAACATAATTACAAGGGTTGACGTGGTAATTATTCATCTCCTCTTTTACTTAAGTGATTAGAGATTTTATTTTGTCTTTTAATTAAGTGATTAGAGATTTGATCTTTGCTTAAAAAAGATGAAGTATTAAATTGACAAAAAAAATATTAAGAGCTAAATTTGACATTATACCTAATATAATAAGGTTAAAATGTGCTATAAGTCTTTACTCTTCATACATTGTTAATATTGTCACAAATTTTTGGTTAAATTTAAGTTCATTACAAGATCTTTTGTTTTTTTTCATGATTACTAAATTAGTTATTTTTTTTATTTTAAAATGTCACATCAATAAATTTAGTAAAAGAATTTTAACGATCTTAACTAAAAGACCTAAATTTTAAAAATTAAAAAGTAGAGAGACTTAATTCTTTAAAATAAATATAGAGAATTTTTTTTTTGAAATGTACAAAAAAATACATAAAAATATATTAATATAAATATAAATAATATATATTTACAATATTTTATAATTTTTAATCAATAAAATAAATTATTTGCGTACGAAATTGATTTTAAAATATTTAAAAAAAATTATAACCCAATTCAGTAAAAACCAGACAAACTTTTCTTATCTAGATTTGGCAATGAATGAATGCTTGAACATAGTGTAACCTATATTCCACAATATTCACATCTAATCACCAACCACTAAGCGAGTAAGTGAATGTCATCATCCACTATTAGGAGGGAAAAATAAATGAATGCATGAATGTGGAAAGGTATTCGAATATCGAAAATATTAGGTTTACGTTTTAAATTTATATATAAAAATATTCAAATTTTAAGGATTATATTATTCAGAAAGATAAAATATTCAAATTTTAAGGATTATATTGTTCACAAAGATAATCATAAATTTTTATTTTTTTTAATATTAAAAATATCTTAATGTCTAAAAAAAAGAAAATGAAGAAGGTGCAAATGCACAAAATTTCCAAAAGAAGAGTTAAGTGAATCACAATAATTATGTTTCCCACACTCTTTACCTTTAGACTTAGACTAATGGTTTTAAAGCACTTTCTTTCTTATTAACGGCTGAAAGCGATTGGAAGGCAAGAATTTCATTTCAGTGATTAGGTATTTCTGCATTCGAAAGTGGAGACCTCTGTTTATGCTCCTTTTTATCTTTGCATTTCTGTCTTTAGTTGAATATTTTAAATTTTTCAATGATTTATAATAATTTGATTTTAATTTTTTATATGGATTTTGAATATTATTTTATAAAATTTTAAAGTCTTTTTTCATAAATATTTTTTAAAATTATATTATTTCAAGAAATAAAAAATAATAGATAACTATTGTATAGTAATTCTTTTTAAAAATAATTGTCTTTGTAGAAATTTTAAATTATTTTCATTATTTTAAATATAATTTTTTTAATTAGAAAAAAATAAAATTTAATTCAATTTAAATAATCACCAATATTTTAACTTATATTCCATAAAACTTTAGTTTGAATCAATTTTCAATTTCTTGAATTTACAATATATTGTCTAATTACACAATTTTTTATGACTCGCATTATGTGTTTTGTAATAAAAAAAAGTCGTCCTACTTAGGTTTTTATAATAATAATAATAACATTACCCCATTACGCTATCTATTACATGTGGTGCAATATCTTGTATCACACCAATTACAATATATTAACCAAATACACAATATTTTGAAAAAAAACAAAAACCCTCTTAAAGTTTTAGGGTGATTACAATAAAAATTATCTCATACTATAGTTTGTAACACCAATTATAATATGACATAATTGTCGAAAATAACCTCAACGTTTATGAATTTTTAAGTTTGAGTTTTTAACTTTCTTTTTTTTGGATTAATACCCTCAACATTACAATTTTTTCAGAAATCAGCCTACTTTTAACAAAAAAGGTAAGTTGATCACCAATTCTCATTTAAATTTGTAATATTTTTAGATTTTTTTATAGAAATTATATATGCTTTTTTTGCATATTTTAAAAAGATATTACAATTTATTTAAATTTTATATATTTTAATTTTGTTATAATTCGAATTTCAAATTAACTATTCCAAAAATAAAATTATTTTAATAAATTTAATATAATATAATATTAAATTTAATACTTATCTTGATAGTATTTTATTAATTTAACATTAAACTGATTATCTTAATATTAAATTAAATTTCTAAAGATATATTTCTTATTTATAATTTAACCCTAAAATTTAAAGGAATTATAAAATTACCCATTAGTAATTTTGTGAAAATTTTTTGCGATATTTCGAAAGCATAAGGTTCAACACCTCCACCGCCTTAAATCTGATCACCGTCCAACGCTTATACACTTGGATGGCGAAGCTCAGCAAAGAGGCAATCATCCTTTTAGATTTTTTGCTTGTTGGCTTACTCATCATTCTTTTCAAGAGTTAGTTAAGTCTAATTGCATTGATATCGGTAACATCAATGAGACGGTGAATGGTTTTGTTAATGCAATGAAGAAATAAAATAAAGAGGTCTTTGAGAATATTTGTGCGCAAAAGGAATATTTGTGCAAGAATTAAAGGTGTGTAGTGAGCAATGAAGATAAATGGTACTAGAAATTTGAGGAAATTAGAGCTTAAACTCAGAACTGAGTTAGAGAGTATTTTAGACCTTGAGGAGTTAGAGAGTATTTTAGAGCTGGAGGAGCGTTGGTGGAACAAAAAATCCATGTATGATTGGGTTGTGAGTGGTGATAGAAACACAAAGTATTTTCATAATTGTATTATGAATTGCAGGCACAATTATAGGATCGATCCCCTTAAAATGGATAATGGTTCTTGGTGTTACAATATTGAGACTCTTAACGCAGAGACTAGTGATTATGTCTTACAGCTATATTCTGTTGAAGGTATGGTTGTGGGTAGCTTACTGGATAAGGAGATATTTCCACTTTTGCCCTATTCTGATTGGGATATGTAATGTGCCGAGGTGACGGATATAGAAGTGAAGAAGGCGTTTGATGTTATGGCGCCCCTTAAGGCCCCAGGTGTTGTAGGCCAATTTTAACCCATTTACATCAAAACCCAATTTAGCCTTACCTAACCTACCAAAATTAAACCCAAAACCCAAAATCTTAACTACCCAAAACCTAATTTACATCAAAACCCCAATGGCCCAAACCCTGAGCCCAAATCAAAATAAAAAACCCTAGCCCACAACCTAAACTTTTCTCAACTAAATCCTAGTCTTTACCACCACCAACTCCTCTAGCCACACTTGCTCCACCACCAATTCCACTAGCCACACTTGCTCCACTACCTACTCCACTAGCCACACTTGCTCCACCACCACTTGTACCTACGAATGAAGACATAAACAGTACAAAATATTTTGTAAATGGCTATATAAGCCTTCTCATATTTTGTATTTAGGGGAGGAAGAAGTTTTGGAGGAGAAAGTTATTGTAAAGGATTTTTGAGAGGTTTTTTTAGAGTAATCAAGGAGAAGAGTTATTGTAAAGGCTAGTTTTTGGAGAGAGTAGTTTTTTTAGAGATTAATCAAAGATCAAAGCAAAAGAGGTTTCTTCGTCTATTCTCGTTTTAAGTTCTTTGTTTGCTTATCATATTTTCTTTCAATCTTATTTTGTTTCTTTTATCCGAAAGTAAAAATAAAAGGAGGAAGCTTATCCATTTTTACCGAAAAAGTTTTTTTTAGGTCCGGCTGCCGTGTACAGTGGCACCGATGGCGGCCGGCGGCGGTCCGGTGACCGAACGGTGGCCGACCTTGTGGCCGGAAATCACCCACTCTCTCACTATCTCTTTTTTGTTATTATTATATTTCTTAATATTATATTATATATATATTCTTTTAATATATTAGGTATATTCTAAATTCTATATTACGTATATATATATTATACTATTTATGTATATATCTTTAATACTATATTATTTATATATATATTTTTTTACATGTTATCTTATGTATATATTTTAATTATATTATGTATGTATTTTTTACACTATATTATGTACATATTTTTAATATTATCACGTATTTATTTTTTATATATGTACATATTTATGTAGTATTATTAATAGTATTATTTTTAAACATCATTGTTATTTCTAATATATAAATATTATGTACACCTTTTTATTTCTATTTTATTTTTTTATTTGTCAATATTAATTATTATTATTCTAATATTTTGATATTTTAATATTTTATATTATTCACATCACCATTCGCATTTTTTACAATAATATTCTTAGATTTTTTTTACTATCATTTTAGAAACTTTTTACATTTTAATTTTAAGAATAAGGCAATGTACCGATTTTAACATTTAAGTTTCATCGCTATGTTGGGTGAAGTTAGTCGGCTCGTGTTAAAAACGGGATATTCTTCTAAAAAACCAAAAACTTACAACTTCTCATTTCCTTCAATCGGATCACAATTAAATGTCAAATTGAATTCGTATTTTTGAAAATCAAGACAACACGTGTTTAACAAGATACCAATTTTGGGCGTCGCGAGGGTGCTAATACCTTCCTCGCGCATAACCGACTCCCGAACCCAACGTTACTCTGGCTTTTGACGTAGACCTAAATTCGGCCTTCATTTTTGTGCAAGAATAAGTTTTCTTTTCTAAAAAAGGATGATTTATTAGGTGTCCGGTCACACCTAGAAAAAAGATCGATGGTGACTCCCTTTTTTAATAAAATCGAAAGTCAATTTTTAAATTTTCAAATAATCGCCTCAATTAGCGACCAAAAGAGAAATTTTTACGTCGCTACAGCTGGCGACTTCGCCGGGGACCGATTTTTGAGAGTCGAGTTGAATTAAACGCGTGTTGTCAAAATTTTCAAAGTTCCTTGTTCAAATTAATATTTAATCATGATCCTTAAGTTTTGTTTTCAAAAAAATCATACATACATATCTCCTAATTTATTTTATCTTTCGTTTTTCAGCTTTAAGTTTTATGATTTTAGTTTTGTAGTTTTAAAATAAATGAAAGGTTTGCAAGTTTCTCCCCACACACCGTGCACATGCATTTTTGTTGCATAACATGAGCTCTATACCCGGGCTCCGTCCCTGTTTGGTGAAAGTAAACGCTACGCCTTCGTCAGTTAACTAGTTCCTCCGCACAGGCTAGTGAATACTTTCGGGTTACATATGACTTATGCTTTCGTGAGTTAACTCGTCCCTCCGCATAGGCATAAGTAAATGTAATCCCTCGAATTGATCTCGTAAGCCTATGATCGGCCATGACCGAGGCTCTGTACTAATCTTAGTAGATGACAGTACAGAAGATTCGAGTACCCATCTAGAACCAAAATCGCATATAGTGAACCATACGAGCCATCCAACTAGAGCCGTGCCGAACCTCCATCCGTTTACTGGTCACTGAAATAAGTACATGGGAAAAACACATCTTACCTTCTGTTTCTTTTACATTTACGCTTTCTATGCAAGGGAATCGAGTCTATTGGACCAAGTAGCTTAATTTATTAGATTTTCCACAGTTTTTCTCTGTTCATATGTGTTGTGCTAACCAAGTTTGTTTGTTTTTATTCTTATTTTACATCATGCATTATAGGCATCATATTAGGAAGGTGTTGACTAGAGATCGGTTGCCAAAAAATGGGTTTCTAATGGAAGAGTCAATTATACAAACAACCGAGAGGAATGCCGCGGTTCGAGACTGGTCACTAAAAACTCAGAAAGAAAGAGGGGATAGTCTAGTGGAGGGATGTATTGCCAATTTGCCCGAGCACGTAACTGTAAATGTTCGCCAGAATAACTTTGAACATTTGGTTCGGGTGTGGAATCAGTGGGACTCGGATACTAGGGGTATCTTCATTGAAAGATATGGGGACATAGCCAACTTGATTACTGTCAACGTAGACAAACGATTGATCCAAGCCATGGTCAAATTTTGGGATCCAGCCTACCAATGTTTTACTTTCAATCAGGAAGACATGACCTCGACTATAGAAGAGTATGCTGCTTTGCTTCGTGTCAAAAACGTACAACCCTATAAGATATATGTGAAAGAACCTAAGCCAATGACCTTCAAGAAAAAGTTAGTGAGATTGATAGACAGGACTGACGCGTGGGCCGAAAAACAGATAAAGAAAAAGAATGAAACCATTTTTATTCCATGGTCTTCCTTACGAGACTTGATTCTGAACCATCCCGACATGTTGAAAAGGGTAAATCTGTTCGCTCTGGCCATTTACGGTTTGATCATCTTCCGGAAGGTCCTTGGACACATAGAAGTTGCGGTGGTAGATTTCTTCGAAAGATTAAAATAAGGAATCAACCCCGTCCCAACTATCCTGGCCGAAACCTTCAGATCACTAAGTAGCTGTAGGAAGAAAGGGGAAGGTCGTTTTATCGGATGCGCGCAGTTACTCAATGTTTGGATTCTGAGCCACTTCTGGAAAGTAGAGTGCACACCGTTCCATATGTTTTCTAAAACATTCTCCCCGTTAGAAGCTTATCTCAAGAAAGAATAGCCAAGGGAGGTCATCGAACAACACTGGGTCTTAGTTTTTCAGAATCTTTGAGCCGAGGACGTAACTTAGAGAGCACCGTGGATACGCCCGTCAGTTCTGCTATACAAGGTCGGAGATCAAGATTGGGTGCCACTACTCGGGTTATGGGGAGGAGTTGGATATGCTCCGTCAATGGTCCAAAGGTAATTTTCTTCACGACAATTCGTACCCACCACCGGAGGATTAGCACAATCAGAGTTTGCTTTTGTGGGTGAAGGATATATGAAGAGGGTCCGAGATACTGCAAAGTCTTGGAAGAGAATTCATCACATGGAATTAATTCTATATGTTGATACCCTCACCCAAGATTACAACATATGGAGAAAACAATGGGTGAACAGCCAACAAATCTCGTCGACAAATTACACCGTCCAGAATCCTTTCTCAGCAGAAGTCCCATCTGAGTTAGAAATAGCAAGACAGGAATTCGAGCGCGAAAAGGTCAAAATGTTGTGGGACATTAGTATTCTTCAAGAAGAAAATTACCAATTGAAGATCAACATCCAGATCGAAAGGTCTAAAATCGAGAAAGTACAAAAAGAAGTTGAAGTCGTAAGAAATGACTTAAGGGACCTTCATCTAGAAAATAAAAAGTTAAGAGTCACTATCAAGAATAGTGGGTTGGGTAAGTCGTCAACAGAGTGGAGAGAAGAATTAAACAATGCTAAAGGTGGGATGGAATTTTGGAAAAGAGGGCAGAGAATGAGGAGGAAAAGGCTACGCGGGTTATGATAGAATTAAGAAAGAAAAGCGCTAAACACGAAGCTATGTCTACCAAATGGACAACCAGTCAATCTGAACGTCAAAGCTTAAAAGAAAGAGTACGAGATCTAGAAGATGCGTTGTGAGCTCGTCAGCAACAATTGGATACTCTCTTAAAAGCCTTGGAAGAAAAGAATGATCAGTATGATAGAGACACTCATGCTTATAAAACGGACCTCCAAGAAAGAGAAATGCAACTTGACTTTTTGATTAACAAAATTCATCAAGCGGCTGTGCACATGGTACAACTATCAGATGAAGCAGAGGATCTCAGTTGCCAAGTCCTGCCGAGCCAACAATGGAGCATATTGGAGTTCTTAGAGCGAGTAAAGAAATATAGCGATATAGCTAAGAAGTTTGTGTAATGGCTGAATAAAAAATGGCGAAATGTTTTGTAATGAACTCTTTTGATGAATGAAATGCCTAATAAGAACTATCTCGAGATCAACACCAATTTCTCGCATTTCTTTCATGACTGACATTCATTCAACATTTATTCATTTACTCATTGCATATACATATCCCATAATCATTCACTAAGGTTAGAATCATATAATTCGCAGTTGCAACACTTCAAAT
Source organism: Gossypium hirsutum (assembly GCF_007990345.1). Classification (NCBI taxonomy): domain Eukaryota; kingdom Viridiplantae; phylum Streptophyta; class Magnoliopsida; order Malvales; family Malvaceae; genus Gossypium; species Gossypium hirsutum. The sequence continues at coordinate 83,816,968 of NC_053435.1, forward strand.
CTGGAACCACGCCATTCGTATAAAACACGTCGACAAGCTAGAACAATAGAGGCTGAGTTCAATGAAAGAATCGAAAGGATGGAAAGAGTCTAGAAGGAATTACAAGAACAACTGGCTAAGTCACAGCAAGAAACGAGGGGTTTGATAGTAAGATCTCGAGAGGAATCACTTGAACAAAAGGATCAAATGACTAGAATGATGGAGATGATGTCAGTTTTGGTCAAAGGAAAAGGACCCATGCAGAACCCCGACAGTATGGAACCTCAACCAAGAATTAATCATGACCAGGATCCACTTTATCCCCCAGGATTCACTCCACCACATGCCCACGTAGCACAAAGAGGGTATACTCAAGGGGAATCCACAGGCTTGGAATAACGATCTATGCCATTTACTCATCTAGGGCAAGGAACATTTATGTCAAATCCCGAAGCAACCCCTGCTAATCCTGTAGTTCCAGATTTAGATGATCCAGTCGAAATAGCCAAGTTGAAAATAGATGATCATGAGGCTCAAGAGAGGTATAGGAGCTTGGAGGAAAGACTTAAGGCAATAGAAGGCACTGAAGTCTTCTCTGCACTAGGTGCTAAAGAACTAAGTTTGGTACCTGACCTAATCCTGCCTCCGAAGTTCAAGGTGCCTGATTTCGAAAAGTACGATGGGACAAGATGTCCAAAAGCACATCTTGTCATGTTTTGCCGAAAAATGACCAGTTACGTGAACGAAGATAAGTTACTTGTACATTGTTTTCAAGATAGTCTAGTAGGATCGGCTCTTCGGTGGTACAACCAGCTCAGTAAGGAAAAGATCCGATCTTGGAAAGATTTGGCGTCGGCATTCTGTGAGCAGTACAAGCATGTATCAGATATGGTGCCTGATCGGATGACTTTACAAATGATGGAGAAAAAGCCGTCAGAAACTTTTAGACAGTATGCGCAGAGATGGAGGGACATCTCAGCCCAAGTGGAACCCCCACTAACGAAAACGAAGATAACCGTCCTTTTTATCAACACTTTAAAGACGTCGTTTCATGACAAACTAGTGGGAAGCGCCACGAAGGACTTCGCGGATATTGTAATATCCGGTGAGCTTATAGAGAACGCCGTCAAGAGCGGTAGAATGGAAGGTCAAGAAAGTTCAAGAAGGGTAGCGCCCATGAATAAGAAAGAACCAGAAACCCACATGGTGGGAATGGGAAGCCGTTATGTAACGACCCAAAATCTGTGGGCACCGGAAAAGTGTGTTATCGGGCCTCCGTCTTAGTGAAATAAGTTCGAAAATAATTATTAAAAAAATTATGAGTCTAGTAGTGTGTTTAATTAGGTTTTAATTAAGTAAATTTAGCTTAATTTAGAGTAATTAGTAAAAAGGGATTAAATTGAATAAGGGTAAAAGTTTAATTATAGATTAAAGAAAAACTAGAAGGACTTAAGAGGAAATTAAACCATTTCCTATAGCTGAGGCGGTTTAACGTGGAAAAATATCAAAGATTTTATTGATTAAAATATATATATATTTAATAATTAAGTATATTATATTATATTATATTATATTATTATATATAAAAGAAACAAATAAGTTAAAAGAAACAGAAATGAAAACGAAAACAGAGAAGAAACAGGGGAGAAAGAAGAAAAAAAAAAGGAAGGAAAATTTAGGTTTCAAGGTTCAAAATTAAATTGGTAAGTCAATTTAATCCTTTTTCTTGTAATTTTTAAGTTTTTGGAGTTCTAGGACAAAATCTATCATGATTTATATTGAAATTTTGAAAGATAGTAGATTTCTAAACATGAGTTATGTTGAACAAATGATGGAATTGGGGGTTTATTTGATAGAAATTTTAATTAGAATTGAATAAAGGATTGAATTGTAAACTAAGCTATAAGTTTTGAGTTTTAGGGATTAAATTGAAATAAATTCGAAATTATGAAAATATGATAAAAATTAAGTAGTTAGATGTGAGTAGTAAAAAGGTATGAATTGAGAAAGGAAAATATATAGGTTTAGTTGGGATTAAATTGGAATTAAAGTAAAAGTTAGATGAAAATTTCAGCATTTAAATTGTGTTATGCTAATAATTGTGAAATTATTTTAATTGTTCGTAGCTAATATCGAGCCTGAAGCATCGGCCCAAAAAGGAAAAGGAAAGATCGTCGAGGATTAAATCCGAAGAGAATTCTGGTTTGTATCACTACAACTCAAGCTTTATAATTAATACGTGTTTAATTTAATATGTATGTGTGGTAAGTATCTTAAGGTAAGTATTTAATGAACTGATAAATTTGTGATTGAGTATTAAAAATTGAGATTGATACTGAACTGAATTATGGGATACTGAATATTATTTTGAATATCGAATTGAATTGTGAAAATTACTGAATAATATTACGTATACTGTATTGAACTGTAAAATTTCTGATGAAAACGAAATATTGTATTACCGTGAAAATTAATCGAAATAATAATACATAATTAATATTGAATCGAAATTGAAATTGTATTGGAAAATAAATTAAATACCCTATTAACTAGTCGGGCTAGTCGGATATAGTTGGCATGCCATAGGATATGGAAGAGTACGGGTTTCTGCTGGCTTACTGATCAGGCACTTATGTGCCGACTACTGTTACTGTTACTGTTACTGTTACCGATTCGACACTTTGTGTGTCGAATACTGTTACCGTTACTGTTACTGTTACTGTTTCGGATTTGTTCCGATGAGGTACTCTGTGTGCCGTACTATTACTGTTACTGTTCCGGCTTCGACCGATGAGGCACTATGTGCCGTACTGGTGTGTTGGTTGGAATCCGTGTATCCGCCGTGTCCGAGTCAAGTTAATAGGGGCAAATGAAATAAATCTACTGATAAGACTAAATTTGAATGATATGACATATGTGAAAGTTGAGAATTGAAATAAAGAAATAAGAATGATATATATATATAATCGAATGATAAAATAAAAAGATTGGATTGTTCATTAGGTGATGATGATTGTAATTGTAAAAATATGTGTGTGATTTAATGTATTTAATTATAAACTGAATTATAGTGATACCACTGAGTATATGCATACTCAGCGTACGGTTGTTTCCGTGCGCAGGTTGTAGAAGTCAAGTTTTGAACCAGCATCCAAAGCCAGACCCGACTTCAGCAAACTTTTCGTGATGTATATTTTCTTTTGGTGATGTATATTTTCTTTTGGTAATGTGGCATATACATAGGATGTGTATAAATGTTATTATGTTTTGAATATAAATGGTTTAAAATGTTAGTATTACAAGTTTAAGAATTATAATGAAAAAAGTTTATTCATTTCAATTTAATTAGTACAATAATAATTTTAAATTGATATTATATTGATTAAGTTGATTAGAAGGTATTTAGAATAGAAAATAAATGTGTGAAATAAATTGGTTGAATTGGTTATGGTTGAAATAAATATGGTTTAATTGCAGGGGGTTTATGTAAAAATAAGCAGAAATGCTGTCGAAATTTATAAAAAAAGAAATAAAATAAAATAAAATAAAATAAATAATAATAATAATAATAAAATTGGAATACTTCAACGAGTCCCGTTTCACTTAAATGCAAGATTTAGATTTGAATAGTTCAATATAGGGATTTAGTAATTTAAATTATTCTATGAATGTTATTTTATTAGTGAATTATTCATAAGTTGTCTGATACGTCTGGTAATGCCTCGTAACTTTGTTCCGGCGATGGTTCGGGGTTAGGAGGTGTTACACATTATACCCCTAATCCGTATCCAAACCAACCCCGACCTCGAAATTACCCACCTCCGAATTTCTTTTATCCTCCTCAAACCCCTTACTACTAAACACCGCATTCTTCCTCTTCTTACCCCGTTTACGCCACAAGTAACCCCAGACCAACTGCCACATTCCCACAAAATACAATACCCGCCCAAGGTCAACCCAAAAACGAGCAGAGGCCAAAACTGTACCATAATTTACCCCTATTCCTGTGTCATATGGGGAACTGTACCCAAAACTTTTGGAGAAGCAATTGATATCCCCGCATTATATGGCACTCTTGAGGCCCCCATACCCGAAATGGTACGACCCAAACGCTAGTTGTGCATACCATGCTGGAAACCAGGGACATTCCACAGAAAATTGCCTAGCCTTTAAGAGGAGAGTTCAAGGACTAATTGATGCGGGTATCCTACGATTCGATAGTGCTAGTAATGCAACTGGGAACCCGTTCCCTAACCATACTGAAGGGAATGTGAGCACAGTGGGGAAAGAAGATGAATGGCAAGTCAGAAGATTTGTTTCAGAAATAAGGACACCTCTGCAGAAAATCTGGGAGGTACTGGTTAAGAATGGATTGCTCTGTCGCCCCGACGATAATCTCAGAAAAGAATGTCAGGTTTTTTGTGATTTTCATGGAATTGTAGGGCACGACATTCAATCATGTGAGGAATTTAAAAAGTTACTGCAAGACCGGATAGATAATAAGGAGATTGAGATCATTAATGAATGTGAGGCCAATGAGAGAGAAGTATGTGCCTCTGACAATCAATCGTCAGGTTTTCTGTATAGTGTCGATCGACCATTCGTAATTTATTACGATGCAAGGAAGGAGCCAGTGAAACAAAAAATGATAATCGAAGTACCGTCTCCTTTCCCGTACAAGGACGACAAAGCCATACCATGGAAATATGACATCAATATCGTCACACCGGAAGATGAAAAGCTCATAGCCATAACTGGAGATGTTGGAGAGGTAGGTCGTTTTACCCGAAGTGGAAGATGTTATTCGAAAGAGGTTGAACCAGTGAAGAAGAACAGTGACTGGAAGCAAAAAGGGAAAGTAGTGATGCATGAGGCCGAAGTCGAGCAAGAAATTCCACCCGTGCAAGAAACTAAAAAGCCTGTGGATGACAAGGAAGCACAGGAGTTCTTGAAATTTATCAAACACAGTGAATACAATGTGGTGGAACAATTAAATAAGCAACCAGCACGAATCTCGATTTTATCTCTGCTGCTAAATTCGGAGCCACACTGGAACGCTTTGCTGAAGGTGTTGAATCAAGCTTACGTGGCAAACAATATATCCGTGGAGAAGCTGGACAGATGGGTGAACAACTTGAATGCGGATAATTTCATTTCTTTTAGTGATGACGAAATACCACTCAATGGTAGAGGCTCCGTGAAAGCACTACATGTTACGACTCGTTGCAAGGGTTACATAATACCGAATGTGCTTATCGATAATGGCTCGACACTCAATGTCATGCCTTTGGCCACGCTTTTTAGAATTTCGATAGATCTGTTCTATTTAAGGCCCTGTCATTCCACGGTAAGGGCATTCGATGGGACAAGGCGTGAAGTTATGGGAAAGATTGATATCCCTTTAGAAGTGGGCACTTACATTTACAATGTCAAGTTCCAAGTCATGGGCATCACACCCTCGTATAAGTGCCTTCTGGGAAGGCCCTGGATCCATTCTACTAGAGCAGTTCCATCATCTCTCTATCAAAAAGTAAAGTTCATCATGGATGGTTGTTTGGTCACTGTCGAGGGAGAAGAAGACATTATCACATCTATCTCTGCTGATGCGCCATATCTTGAAGTAAGCAAAGACGTAGTGGAATGTTCTTTCCGATCCCTTGAATTTGTCAATGCCACTTTTGTCGCTGAGGGAAATATAATTTCGGTGCCAAAACTATCGAGAAATACCAGAATAGGTGTCAAGTTGACTGTAGGAATGGTAGCTCGAGCGAGAAGAGGTTTAGGGAGATATCTGCAAGGAATAGTCAGGGCTCTAAAACCAGTGCACCACAAGGCCCGATACGGTTTAGGGTTCCAGCCGGACATGCGTCAAAGAAGAAGACAGTGGAAGAAAGATCAGGAAAGAAGGATCGTGAGAACCTTAGGCCGAGAACCAGAATGGGAGCCTATGGAATTCCCTCCTTTGTCAAGAACATTTACGTCTGCGGGAATGATATACCCGAGGCAGGACAATGCACAAGGCACAATGTTAATGATCGAAAAGGGTTTTCAGAACATCAGTATAAATGTCATTGACAAAGGAGCTGACACAAGTAAATATGTCTCAAGGATACGCCTTTGTCCCTCGGGTTTCATGTTGAACAATTGGACTGCCGAGGACCTTCTTGTAGTTTATAAGTCTTCAGAGTAATGCTCAAACATTAACATGATATTGTGTCCTTAGATATAATAGAATTCTTTTGTACGAGCTTGCATTTGCTCTTTATCATTCAAATGAATATCAATGAAGATGCATTTTGTCATGATCTTTCGCATTATCATTAATTTCATAATCATTTTCTCATTTCATAGCCTGTCCTCACATTTGCCTCATGCCATGCCATAATATTTAGTTTGTTGGTTCCAATACTTGGATGCCCCTCTATAGTCTCCTTTTTCATTCAACTTTCAGGTGCTCAGATGTCAACAGCATGAACAAACCCGTTATGAGTCTTGAAATCGATTTTGAGAAGGCTATTTGTTTAAGAGAATTCGAAGCCGAAGAAAATACTGAAGACTATGTCCCGTCTCCTGACTTGCTAAGAATGGTGGAACAAGAGGATAAACAGATTTTGCCTCATCAAAAATCTGTTGAAATAATAAATTTGGGAACTGAAGAAATGAAGCAAAAAGTGAAGATTGGGACCTCTATTTCAGGGGGCACCAAGCATAATTTGATTGCTTTGCTCCGCGAGTATAAAGATGTATTCGCATGGTCATATCAAGAAATGCCAGGATTGGATGAAGATGTAGTGGTTCATAAACTCCCGTTAAAACCAGAATGCAAACCCATTCAGCAAAAGCTAAGACGGATGAGACCTGAGATGCTGTTGAAGATAAAAGAAGAGATCAAAAAGTAATTCGATGCGGGTTTCTTACAAGCTTCCAAATATCGAGAATGGGTGGCTAACATAGTCCTGGTGCCAAAGAAAGACGGCAAAGTACGAATGTGCGTGGATTATCGTGACCTAAATCGAGCAAGTCCTAAAGATAATTTTCCCTTACCGCACATTGATACGTTGGTAGATAACACAGCAAAACATTCATTGTTTTATTTCATGGATGGATTCTCGAGGTATAATCAGATCAAAATGGCCCCTTAGGATATGGAGAAAACTACCTTCGTAACAATGTGGGGAATATTCTGCTACAAGGTGATGCCATTTGGGCTAAAAAATGCTGGGGCAAGATATCAGAGGGCTATGGTGACGTTATTCCGTGACATGATGCATAAAGAAATAGATGTCTATGTCGACGATATGATCGCTAAGTCTTGGGGGGAAGAAGAACATGTGGTGAACCTCAAGAAGTTGTTCAGAAGGCTGAGAAAGTTTCAGCTAAAACTTAATCCAGCCAAATGTACGTTTGAGGCTACCTCGGGAAAGTTGCTAGGCTTCATTGTCAGTGAAAGAGGTATCGAGGTTAATTCGGATAAAATAAAAGCCATTCAAGAGTTACCACCTCCGCGCATGCAAAAAGAAGTCAGAGGATTTTTAGGGAGGTTAAACTACATCGCCCGATTCATCGCTCAACTTACCAACCAATGCGACCCAATCTTTCGGCTTCTTCGAAAACATAACCCGGGAGAATGGAATGAGGAATGCCAGGTCGCCTTTGATAAGATAAAACAATATTTGTCTAGTCCTCCAGTGCTAGTACCGCCAACTCCAGGAAGATCATTGATATTGTATTTGACTGTGTTCGAAAATTCAATGGGTTGCATACTGGGGCAACACGACGAGTTAGGAAAGAAAGAAAATGCGATCTACTACCTCAGTAAAAAGTTCACTGAATATGAGGCAAAGTATTCATCCATTGAAAAATACTGTTGCGCTCTAGTTTGGGTAGTTCGGAGGCTCAGGCAATACATGTTATACAACATGGTTAATTTCAAAGCTGGATCCAATAAAGTACATGATGGAATCACCGGTACTCTCAGGAAGAATAGCACGATGGTAGATCCTCCTATCAGAATACGACATTGCCTATGTAAGTCAGAAGTCAATAAAAGGGAGCTCAATAGCTAATTTCTTAGCTGCTCGAACGACAAAGGAATATGAGCTCTTGAGATTTGATTTCCCGGATGAAGACTTGATGTGCATTGCAAAAAAAGAATACGAGTCATCAAAAAAGAAGTCATGGAAGATGAGCTTTGATGGTGCATCGAACGCATTGGGGCATGGGATTGGAGCAGTCTTAGTATCGCCAGAAGGGAACCATTACCCACTCACTGCCAGGCTGAACTTTTTCTGTACCAATAACATAGCAGAATATAAGGCTTGTATCATGGGACTTCGTGCAGCAATTGGACAAAACATCAAAACTTTAGAGGTATACGGAGACTCAGCCTTGGTGATATACCAAATCCGTGGAGATTAGGAAGTGAGAGATTTGAAACTGGTTAAATACAGTGATCTAGTGGCAGAATTGATTAAAGAATTCGAAGAAATAACTTTTAATTACCTCCCACGAGAAGAAAACCAATTGGCTGATGCCCTAGCTACTTTGGCTTCAATGTTCAAAGCAAACAGAGAAACAGAAATAATGCCTCTTCAAATGAGCATATATGAAGTTCCTGCACATTGTTTCAGCATTGAAAAAGAGCCAGATGGATGGCCATGGTTCCATGATGTCTTAGAATATATCAAGAATCAAAAGTATCCCGAACAAGCAAACGAGAATGACAAAAGAACAATCAGAAGAATGGCCGCGGGATTCGTTCTTGATGGGGACATCCTGTACAAAAGAGGAAAAGATCAAGTGCTCTTGAGATGCGTAGATGCTGTTGAAGCCAGAAAAATACTTAAAGAGGTCCATGAGGGAATTTGCGAAACACATGCCAATGATTTCACTATGGCCAGGAAGATTATGAGACTCGGATATTACTGGCTGACAATGGAAAGCGACTGCATTAATTTCGCACGAAAATGCCACAAATGTCAAATTTATGGTGATAAAATTCATGTAGCCCCTTTGCCTCTTCACGTCATGACTTCTCCGTGGCCTTTTTCTATGTGGGGCATGGATGTTATAGGGCCAATTTCCCCAAAAGCTTCTAATGGACACCGATTCATTTTTGTGGTTATTGATTACTTCACAAAATGGATAGAAGCCGCATCGTTTGCCAATGTGACGAAGACTGCAATTTGCAGGTTTTTGAAAAAGGAAATCATTTGTCGATATGGTTTACCTGAAAGAATCATTTCAGATAACGCATTGAATTTGAACAACAAGATGATGAAAGAAGTGTGTGAGCAATTCCAAATAAAGCATCATAACTCCTCACTCTATCGCCCAAAGATGAACGGAGCTGTTGAAGCAGCCAATAAGAATATTAAAAAGATTATTGGGAAAATGACCGAGACATATAAAGACTAGCACGAGAAGCTACCATTTGCTTTGTATGCATATCGTACATCTGTGCGGACATCTACGGGAGCAACTCATTTCTCTCTGGTCTATGGAATGGAAACTGTGCTGCCCATCGAAGTTGAGATCCCCCTCTCTATGAGTCTTAATGGAATCAAAACTAGAAGAAGCAGAATGGGTTCGAGCTCGATATGACCAGTTAAACCTTATTGAAGAAAAACGTCTGAAGGCAATCTACCATGGACAGATGTACCAGAAGAGAATGATCGCAGCCCATGATAAGAAAGTACGGCCAAGAGAATTCCACGAAGGAGAACTCGTGCTGAGAAAGATTCTCCCAATACAAAAAGACTTCCGAGGAAAATGGGCGCCAAATTGGTAAGGTCCATACGTCGTAAAGAAGGCATTCTCGGACGGAGCTTTGATTCTCATCGAGATGGATGGGAAGAAGTTACCGAATCCAGTGAACTTAGATGCTGTAAAGAAATATTATGCTTGAAAAAGGAAACCAAGATGAAAACCCGAAAAGGGCATCTTAAAAAAAAAGGGTGATCAAGGTGAAAACCCGAAAAGGGCGTCTTGATTAAACACAAAATATTAGGATGAAAACCCGAAAGGGCGTTCTAATGAAGCAAGCACTGGCTTAAAAAGCAAGGAGTTTTGAACGGTGGGTCAAATAGTGAGACTACAGTATTTGAAGCATTTCTGAAAGCTCGAAATCTTCTACGCAAGAAGCCATACTCGAAAAGATTCTTGATTGAGGAACGTGGAGGAATTCATGCATTGAATATTTAGAGCATTTGTATTCATTGAATGTAATCCCTTTTATCTTTATGACACTTTTTTTACTATCATTGGTTAACTTTCTTTGTTTGCTACATTTGAAATAAATAAATGTGAGGTATCCTTTTGTCCCTACCTGACCAATTTTATCCATCTCATTATGTGGTTCATTTACATGATAAATAGTGAGATGACATACTCTAAACAAAAGAAATGTTAAGCATTACCCGGGTAAGAATTTGAGCCTCAACACAAGGACAAAGCTCAACCAGGGGCAAAAGAGCGATATCTGAGAAACACAGATTATTCATGAAGCTTGAGGACGGGTACAGAGCCTGAAGAGAAAGTCAAGAGTCAAAGCAATGAACACAGATCATCAAAAATCATGATGGAAAAGGACATATGACAAACAAGCCCAAGGCGCATAGCATAATCATGTAGGCATAAAGGCATTTAAGACCAACATGTGCATATCATGATAACATCAGGCATGACATATACAGGTATTCCAGCAGAGCAAGAGGATATGATGTTAGCTGTACTGAATCAATGAAAGACACCTAAGTTCCACCAGACGACATGTTCTGGTATTTTGATGTTTATTTCTGTTTTTAAAAAACAAACTCATATTGCAAGAGGTGAGTTGAGCCTCGGGTCATACGCTGAGGTATTTTCCATTTCTGTTCTTTAATTTCTACGGTTCAAAAAAATCAGCTCATATTGCGAGAGGTGAGTTGAGCCTTGACTGACATGTTGAGGTATTTTCAATTTCTGCCTTTCAAAAATCAATTCATACTGCAAGAAGTGAGTTGAGCCTCAAGACACGTTGAGGTATTTTCAATTTTTGTCTTTCAAAAAAATTCAACTCATACTGCAAGAAGTGAGTTGAGCCTCAAGACACGTTGAGGTATTTTCAATTTCTGTCTTTCAAACAATCAACTCATATTGCGAGAGGTGAGTTGAGCCTCAAGACACGCTGAGGTAATTTCAATTTCTGTCTTTCAAAATAATCAACTCATATTGCGATAGGTGAGTTGAGCCTCAAGACATGCTGAGGTAATTTTGATTTATGCTTTTCAAAAATCAAATCATATTGCGAGAGGTGAGCTGAGCCTCGGGGCACGCCGAGGTATTTTTAATTTCTATTTTTCAATTTCTGCTTTTAATTTCTGTTTTTCAAAAATCAACTCATATTGTGAGAGGTGAGTTGAGCCTCAGGGCACGCTGAGGTATTTTCAATTTCTGTTTTTAATTTTTGCCTTACAAATTCTGCTTTTCAAATCAACTCATATTGCGAGAGGTGAGTTGAGCCTCAGGACACGCTGAGGTATTTTCAATTTTCGTTTTTTTAATTTATGTTTCAAAAAAAATCAACTCATATTGCGAGAAGTGAGTTGAGCCTCAAGACGCCGAGGTAATTTCAATTTTTGTTTGTCAAAAATCAACTCATATTGCGAGAGGTGAGTTGAGCCTCAAGACACGCTGAGATATTTTCAAATTCTATTTTTATCAAAAAATCAACTCATATTGCGAGAGGTGAGTTTAGCCTCGAGACACGCTGAGGTATTTTCAATTTCTGCTTTTCAAAAGAATCAACTCATATTGCGAGAGGTGAGTTGAGTCTCGGGCCACACGTTGAGGTCCTTTCAAATTCTGTTTTTAATTTTTTTTTAATTTATGTGTTTCAAAAAAATCAGCTCATATTGCGAGAGGTGAGTTGAACCTCAATACGCTGAGGTGTTTTCCATTTCTATTTTCAATTTCTGTTTTAATTCAAAAAATTAACTCATATTGCAAGAGGTGAGTTGAACCTCAAGTCACATTGAGGTATTTTCAATTTATCATCAAAAAATCAACTCATATTGCGAGAGGTGAGTTGAGCCTCAAGACTCGTTGAGGTATTTTCAATTTCTGCTCAATTTATGTTTTTCAAAAATCAACTCATATTGCGAGAGGTGAGTTGAGCCTCACATGCTGAGGTGTTTTCAATTTCTGTTTGTCAAAAAAATCAACTCATATTGCGAGAGGTGAGTTGAGCCTCGAGTCACACGCTGAGGTATTTTTCAATTTCTGTTTGTCAAAAAATCAACTCATATTGCGAGAGGTGAGTTGAGCCTCGGGTCACACGCTGAGGTGTTTTCAACTTCTCTTTTTCAAAAAAATCAACTCATGTTACGAGAGGTGAGTTGAGCCTCAGGACACGTTGAGGTAGTTTTAATTAATGTTTTTTCAATTTATGCTTTTCAAGAATCAACTCATATTACGAGAAATGAGTTGAGCCTTGGGTCACATACCGAGGTATTTTCAAAATCTGTTTTACAAATTTTGTTTTAAAAATCAACTCATATTGCGAGAAGTGAGTTGAGCCTTGGCTCACGTGCTGAGCTATTTTCAATTTTTGTTTTTAATGTCTAGTTTTAAAGAGTCAATTCATATTGCGAGAAATGAGTTGAGCTCAGGATCACATGCCGAGTAAAGAATCAATATTAGAGCTGATTGAAGACACCAGATTTTGTCTCCTTGAAGTTACAGTGGAGTTGATCGAGGATATCAGATCTTGCCTTTCTAAAGTGGCAGAAGAGAAGACCAAAACCTTATCTCACTGAAGCGGTAGAGGAGCATATTGAAGTTGTAGATCTTATCTTTCTGAAGTTACAGTGAAGCGGATCAAAGCCACAAATCTCATATCCTTGAAGTTACATTGGAACAGATTGAAGCTACAAGGCATATCTTCGAATTTACAGTGGATTGAACCAAAGCTACAAGATGCGGTGGATTGGAAAGAGACTACCTGGATGAGAAGAGCACCAAAAAAGTCCATACTTAGTAAGACCGGGCAAAATTGGCCATTTTTTTTGTCTTTGCTTTATTCCCGTTATACGATAATAAGCAAAGAGGGGCAGCTTTTGTAGGCCAATTTTAACCCATTTACATCAAAACCCAATTTAGCCTTACCTAACCTATCAAAATTAAACCCAAAACCCAAAATCTTAACTACCCAAAGCCCAATTTATATCAAAACCCCAATGGCCCAAACCCTAAGCCCAAATCAAAATAAAAAACCCTAGCCCACAACTTAAACTTTTCTCAACTAAATCCTAGCCTTTGCCACCACCAACTCCACTAGCCACACTTGCTCCACCACCAACTCCACTAGCCACACTTGCTCCACTACCTACTTCACTAGCCACACTTGCTACACCACCACTTGTACCTACAAATGAAGACATAAACAATAAAAAATATTTTGTAAATGGCTATATAAGCCTTCTCATATTTTGTATTTAGGGGAGGAAGAAGTTTTGGGGGAGAAAGTTATTGTAAAGGATTTTTGAGAGGTTTTTTTAGAGTAATCAAGGAGAAGAGTTATTGTAAAGGCTAATTTTTGGAGAGAGTAGTTTTTTTGGAGATTAATCAAAGATCAAAGCAAAAGAGGTTTCTTCGTCTATTCTCGTTTTAAGTTCTTTGTTTGCTTATCATTTTTTCTTTCAATCTTATTTTGTTTATTTTATCCGAAAGTAAAATAAAAGGAGGAAGCTTATCCATTTTTACCGAAAAAGTTTTTTTGAGGTCCGGCTGCCGTGTACGGTGGCACCGATGGCGGCCGGCGGCGGTCCGGTGACCGAACGGTGGTCGGCCTTGTGGCCGGAAATCACCCACTCTCTCCCTCTCTCTTTTTTTGTTATTATTATATTTCTTAATATTATATTATATATATATTCTTTTAATATATTAGGTATATTCTAAATTCTATATTACGTATATATATATTATACTATTTTATGTATATATCTTTAATACTATATTATTTATATATATATATTACATGTTATCTTATGTATATATTTTAATTATATTATGTATGTATTTTTTACACTATATTATGTACATATTTTTAATATTATCACGTATTTATTTTTTATATATGTACATATTTATGTAGTATTATTAATAGTATTATTTTTAAACATCATTGTTATTTCTAATATATATATTATGTACACCTTTTTATTTCTATTTTATTTTTTTATTTGTCAATATTAATTATTATTATTCTAATATTTTGATATTTTAATATTTTATATTATTCACATCACTATTCGCATTTTTTACAATAATATTCTTAGATTTTTTTTACTATCATTTTAGAAACTTTTTACATTTTAATTTTAAGAATAAGGCAATGTACCGATTTTAACATTAAGTCATTGATTTCATTGCTATGTTAGGTGAAGTTAGTCGACTCGTGTTAAAAATGAGATATTCTTCTAAAAAACCAAAAACTTATAACTTCTCATTTCCTTCAATCGGATCACACTTAAATGTCAAATTGAATTCGTATTTTTGAAAATCAAGACAACACGTGTTTAATAAGATACCAATTTTGGGCGTCGCGAGGGTGCTAATACCTTCCTCACGCGTAACCGACTCCCGAACCCAATGTTACTTTGGCTTTTGACGTAGACCTAAATTCGGCCTTCATTTTTGTGCAAGAATAAGTTTTCTTTTCTAAAAAAGGATGATTTATTAGGTGTCCGGTCACACCTAGAAAAAAGATCGGTGGTGACTCCCTTTTTTAATAAAATCGAAAGTCGATTTTTAAATTTTCAAATAATTACCTCAATTAGCGACCGAAAGAGAAATTTTTACGTCGTTACACCAAGTATTGATGGTTTACACACAAAATTTTTCAGAGCCTGTAGAGCACATAAGGGGGTTTTATTTGCAGATTGGTCAAAAAAGCTTTTTGGGGAACCCTATTGATCCGAATATTAGTAAAGCTCTGATTGTACTATTATCAAAGGTGGGAAATCCTGAATATCTCTCGCAATTTTGTCCCATTAGCCTCTACTTTGTACTCTATAAAGTTATCACATAAACTATAGCAAATCAACTTAAAACAGTTATGCTGAAGCTTGTTGATGCTGGTCAGGTGAGATTTGTTCCAGGGAGGTCCATTATGAATAATATTATTATCGCCCAGGAAGTTATTCATACATTGTGGAATGCTAAGAAAAAGGAAGGGCGGACAGCTATTACGGTGGATCACCAGAAAGCCCACGATCACATTCGTTGAGACTTTTTGGACAAGACTCTTTTTCTTGCAGATTTGCAAAATGAAATTCACTCTTTGATTATGAACTGTGTCTCATCTTCTACCATGCGAATCTTATAGAACAAGGATTTAACTACAAACTTCAAGCCTTCGTGTGGGGTTTGTCAAGGAGATCCTATTTCTCCGTATCTATTTATGCTATGTATGGAACGCCTAAGTCATTGCATTAAAAAGGCAGTTGTGGATGGTAGTTGGAAACTGATTTGTCTTTCGGTGGATGGACCTCCTATTTCCCACCTGTTTTTTGCAGATCTGGTTTTATTTTGTAAAATCGATATGTGCCAAGCTGGGGTTGTTGAAGAAATACTCTATCGTTTCAGTTACTTTTTCGGACAGAAAGTGAATACACAAAAAACTCAGGTGTTTTTCTCAGATAATGTGACTCAAGACTTGGCTCTTAATATTAGTCGGCAACTGAGAGTTACTAGTTGATCTTGGTAAATATTTTGGGGTCCCTCTCTTTCATAAAGGGGTCACAAGAGGGATTTATGTTTTTTTGCTGGACAAGATTAAAAAGAGATTGAGTGAATGGGATGTGAAGCTTTTATCTTTGGCGAGAAGGGTTACTTTAGCAAAATCTATTCTTCAGGGCAATCTTAAATTATTTTATGCTGATTACTCTTCTTTCAATTTGTATTTGTAATGAAATTGAAAGAAGTATTAAGAGTTTTGTCTGAGGGTCCACCAATTCTAAAAAGAAAACATCTCTTGTTAATTGGAATACATGTTGCCAACCACGTGATCGAGGAAGACTAGACTTTTGGAAATTCCATTGTCAAAATAAGGCTTTTCTTGTATAGTTTGGGTTTGCTTTAATATCAAAGCAAGATTTCTTTTGAATGCAAATTCTAAGGTCGAAATACAAGGTGTATGAAGATTGTCCATTGATTATAAAACATATAATTGTAGGTTTGTTTAGGGCTCAATTGTCAAAGTTTAAGATGATCTTTATAGATGCGTACATGAATAAATTAGGGATGGTCGAAAAACTAAATTTTAGTTCAATAATTAAATTAGTGCTTTGGGTCCTTTGTGCAACTATTGTGTCGGCCAAGAATCAAATTCCAAGGAAGCGTCAGTTTATGCCATGACCACGATTGGATGGAGTGGAATTGGAGTCGTTTTGCGAGTGAACTGCCAAGTTATGTCTTGTTACATGTTGGAGGAACATGCCCTTCTAAGGATGATACTGGTGCGAACTCATACACGTGGAATTAGGCTAAGAACGGAAAGTGCACCATAGCAAGTGGGTACAAGGCAATAATAGAAGATGGCTAGCATGTGCATGATCCAAAATGGAATGTTGCTTGGAAATGAGAGGGTAGCTAAGGGGTTGGTAGTAACTTAAAATAAAAAAATTTTTATTTAGGATTTTTAAATTTTTTAAAATGTTAAATTGGTAAAGGTAAAATTATACTTTGATTCTCTTAAAAATGATAAAATTTTGATTCAATCATTTAAAAATCATAAAGATTAAACTATTAAAATAGTGAAATTATATTTTTATTATCGTAAAAATTACAATTTAATTTCGACTTTCTCTGAAATATTTTTTACTTCACCCTTGTTGGAAATATAAAAGACTACAACGAATACTTATTTGGTTATTATTGATTAATGGGCTGCTTACAAACTCAGAATGGTGTAGAAGGGGTATGTCGAATGATAGCTTCTGCAGTATTTGTGGATGGTCCGAGAAGACGGTATTGCACGCAGTTCGAGACTGTCAAGTTGCTAAAGCTATTTGGCTCCAGGTAGTTCCTAGTTGTAAACTGGCGAATTTCTTTTCTAAACCTTTGGTAGATTGGTTAAATGAGAATTTAAAGGTCTTGAATGAAAGGATTGTTGGAAGTACATTCTGGGACATAACATTTGGAATTTTAGCTTGGAAGATATGGATACACCCTAATCACAATATTTTCGCGGGGGGGGGGAGGGTGGGGGAGCATTGCGATGCTGTTGAGGTAGCAGCGGCAGGTTTAGCTTATTCAAGATCAGTAGTTGCTGCAACACAGCTGGGAAAGCATAGATCAGGACAATATTTCATTCGGGTACAGTTGCATCCACCACTTCACGAATGGTATAAACCAAATACTGATGGAGCTGTGAAACAGAGGATAGGTAGAGCTTATGCCGGTGGTTTAATAAAGGCGATTGGATTTCAAGTAAAGAAAAAGATGCGGTGGATTGGCCTTTTACCATTTTAACTTGTTTTGTTTTGGCTTTTTATTATTTTTGACAGGGTGGTTGTGCTTTTAATTTAATGAATATTTTATTGTATTTTACAGGATGATTTAATTTTTTTAATTAATATTTTATTAAATAAATTTATAAATTCATATATTTTTAATAAATTTATAAAAATAAAATAATTTAAAAAACTTCTATTATATATTATTTTTAATTTAATGTCTTTAATAGTTCGTTTTTATTCTCACTATACTATTACAGTTGCATTTGAATCCAAATACACACTCCACCGTTATTTTTAATCTCACTACTACAGTATCAAATTTCATTGCTACAGTAATTAATCTCACCATCACGTTATTTTTAACCTTACTAGAAATAAATCCATCGCCCATTAAATCACAGCAGAAATTAGGATGTTGTCTTATGCACAAAATATTAGTTACAAACATTTCAGGATGCAAGTATTCATTACATATAGTTATGAGTTAAAAAGGTAATAATAAAGATGCTAACAACAACAACAAAAATAATGTAATATTAAAAATAAATAAGTATGGTTGAACAAAAACTAAATAAGTAAGAATTTAAATGAAATAATATTTATCCAAGATTCTAAGTAGTAAAAAGCGAAAACCCAAAATACTTAAGTCCCTAAAAGCTAAAAACACTCTTTTAATTATTCCTTCTTTTTTGTTGACGTGAAATGCATCTCTTTTTAATGTGTTTTTTCTTTATTAAATTAAACATTTATCTTCCCTTTATCGTTTATTATTAACATTATTTACATGTTTTATATGAAATCAAATCATCCAACATTAAAGTATATATATATCTACACCCGGTGATAAAGGATTCAAACAATTCAACATAAAATTAATATTTTCAATAATTTAATTTTTTAAAACCTATAATAAAAATTATTAGACAGAATTCTTTTTTACAAAAAAATATAAAAAATATAGGTAGATAATAGACCTGATTATAGGCCAATCACATGCCTAAGCCCAAAGCTCCCTCTAAAAATAGGAGGGTTTAAGTAAAAATATAATCCCGAAAAATGGGTATGGGCCGGATTGAGTTCAAGTTAGTATTTTTAATCTGGGTCGAGCTTAGGTAGAATTTTAAGCTTATTTTTTGGATCAAGCTCGGGCCTAGAAATTGAGCCTAAAGTTTTGCATCAACCCAATCTGAACTCAGCCCGGCCCATGATTAGGTTTCTCTAGTAGATAAGGCTCACCTATCACTTAAAAGAGAATAAATTCAATTGTTTTCTATTTTATTTTATTTCATTTAAGATTATATTATCATTTATCAATCAATTTAATTATATTCAATATTTAATTTTGAATAAAATACTAAACATATTTATAACTTAAATTAAACACTTAAATTTTCCATACGTATTTTGTTAACGCTTAATTTTCCCGTTCATCAAACATAACTTAAATGATCAAATATCTATAATGTAATAGAGAAAATTTAACAACATAAACTTAAAAGTACACAACTTCAAACCACTTAAAAGTTAAATATATCATGCTATAAAAATGATATTAAGTATTTTGTTTAAATAAATAGGAACCAAATATAAACAAAATTAAATTAAAAAAATCTTAAATACTTATGAGAATGAGCTCCAAGCTCCTCCTTTCTTCCTCTCCCTCGTATAAATAATTTCCTTCTTTCTTCTGGCCTTTGCTTCCCAGTCTTCTACTTTCATTTTTTTTTTTGGGCCATGCTCCTTTTATCGTGACCATGAATTTGGCTTGCTCCCTGGATATCGACCAAGTTAGAATTGTTGATAAAACAATCAAAATATATATATAAAATATACATATTAAAAGTAGATCCCACCTCACTTTTAAAAAGATATTTTTAAATTTCAAATAATTTTAATCACTAATATTTAGGAAAAGTAAAATAAGTTGAATGGTCAATTTGTATTAGAGTATTATAATTATTTAGGTTTAGTATTTAGATACTTTTTATATCTATAATTATTAAATTTTATTTTTACCAAATTAATATTTAGATACTACTTTGTTTTAATTTATCAAATTAAACTAAAAATACTACTAAATTTATCATTAAAAAAATTATAAATTCTATAAAATAAATCAAATTAAAAAAACTTTGAGGGGCAAAACAAAAATTTGTTCTTTTTTAAAAAAAAATAGTTATAATATTAAAATAAAAAATTCAAAATTTAAAAAGACTTAAAAAATAAATTTTACAAACTTGGATTTGTGAAATTTAAACCCAAAATGAGAATTTAAATTAACTTAAAAATCGAGCTTAACCCTGGACAAAAATGAGTTACAATACATATATTTTTAAAGTTTTCCAACTATTAAATTTAAAAAACAAATAAAATTTTATAATTAATTTTCTAACTATTATATTAAAATATATAAGATTTTCTAACAATATTTGTAGTATTATTTTTCACATCATTAATAAAAAAAAAGGTTACTATTCTGTTCACTACCAGTGGAGTTTTTTAACTCCAAAAGTAGGGTTTAGAACATGGCACGTGTCTGTTTTCAAGGTGAGTATTTGGTTCATTGGTAGTGTATTTTTTTATTCCACAAGCAACTTTAAAAAATTGACATGTGTCTTTTTTAAAAATATTTTTTTAATATTTTACTTGTAACACCCCATACCTGACCCGATCACCAGGTCCGAGCTACGAGATGCCACATTTGTTGTTAAAACAACTACGGTCAACTATAATTCAATTCAATCGTGTATACATGCTATTAATTATATTACTCATTCAAAATATGATATACAATCATTTTCAGGTCCTATACAAGCTTACGAAAGCTTTTAAGATTACTCTACATTGAATAAGGACCAAATTATAAAGTTTTCAAACTATCGCATTGACTTCGTGACTTCAACAGTTCCAAGTTGCGACATAACTCACTGACCTGATCTAATTGTGACATTAAGGGTCCGACGTCACGACGTGACCGTCTACTTTCAAAAGGTCTCAATGGTACTATTTTATAACACCTGCACAAACAATCATTTATCTCAATTGCAAACATTTCAACAAGAACATCATTCCAATATACTCATTTCTAATCTTTAACATCTTATATGCGTATACATTACACAACTAGTTTAACCATTTAAGTCATCTCCATTGTTATGCCATTTTCATAAAAGTACGTTAAACAAGTTATATACATGACTCAAACCATATTCCAATTCAAAATTCAAAATGATCAAATCATACAATAATTTATACTACTAAAGACATGTTCATTTCCTTTTCAATTCATACTATTGTTCATTCTCGTATTGAATTTATTGATTTGTCTAATACCTGTGAGTATTTTAGTGAAAAAAAAAACTTAATTAATAGATGAAGGAAACTGAACACTCTTTATTCAACAATCATTCAGAATTTATACAAAATAAAATCAACAACCCATCCTAAACTTAAGCAAAATAAAATCAACAACTAATTCCTAAAATCAGGAACAAACTTTGACATACTCAACTTAACAAAAAAAAACAAACTTTGACATGTTTCAGTCCGCGTTTTCTTAACACTCCTCCTTGCTTTAGGAGCTGCAAATACCAAGTCTTGACCTTAGAAACTCAAACTTGGAAGCAGGCAATGGTTTGGTTAAAATGTCTGCAACTTGATTTTCTATTTTGTAGTAGACAAGAATCACATCTCCATGTTTCTGTACTTCCCTTAGGAAGAATAGCTTGATGTTAAAATGTTTAGTCTTTCCACGAAACACGAGATTATGAGAGATAGCAATAACAGCTTGGTTGTCAACAAGAATCTCTGTGTTTTCCTTCTGCTCCAGATCATGATCAAGTAAACTTTTCCTCAGCCATAAAGCTTGATTAACAGTAGCTGTTGCAGCAATAAACTCTGTTTCGGCAGTGGATTGGGCTACAGTTTCTTGCTTCTTTGAGCTTAATGAGAAAACACCAGAGCCAAGAGTAAAACAGTAGCCTGAAGTGTTCCTCATATCATCAATTGGACCTACCCAGTCACTGTCAGAAAGACCAACCAACTTGAACTCCTTGCTTTTTATGAACTTAAGACCAAAATCACTTGTGCCTTTGACATATCAAATCACTCTTTTGGCTACCTTGAGATGTAATTCACTTGCACAATGCATGAATCGAGACAAAATACTTACAGTATTCAAAATATCAAGCCTTGTTGCTATAAGATACACCAAGCAACCAATCAAACTCCTGAAATATCCTTCATCAACTTTGTTAGCACCATCTTCTTTGCACAACTTCTCTTTCTGATTCATTAGAGTGCTTGTTGCCTTGCACTCCTCTATAAAACCCAATTTTTGCCCGGCCCAAATACCCAATTACATTTGAATTAACCCAATACCCATGGCCCCAAACCTAAATCTAAACAGCCAACATAAGAAACTAGGTCACCCACGCCGCAACCCCCGTGCTGCAGCCCTCGTGTACATCCGCCCCCAACTCCCGGGTAGCACGTCCCACACCCGTCCCTCCTCCATGTCTTCATGAACCTGCGACGTGAGCAAAGAAGTAGCAAGAAATGGTTGTAAAACGGGCTATAAAAGCCATGAATATTCACTTGTTAGGTTTTTTTTTTCCTTCTAGAGAAATAGAATATGAATTATAATACAAAATACACACAAAAATCAGTTGAAAACAATCAAGAATACTTCACAGGTGATTATTTTCTATAATTTTGTTCTTTTTTTTTCCTTTTTCCATTCCACAGCACATTGAAAGATCAGAGAGAGGAGAAGAGGCTTACAGCGCGTCGTCGCACCACTGGAGCCTTGCTTCAATGGTTACAAGTGGGCGATTGAAGGCTTGGTATTAGTTTTTTTCGGCTGGAAGCAAAGGGGAAAGTGAGGGAGAAGGGAGAGTTTAGGGTTTTTTTTTTTAAAAATATATAAATATGAAAATGTTTTGGGAAAAATGGTTTAAGTCATAAAAATAAAACAGCACCGTTTGGTGCTGGACCCATGCATTTTGGCTCAAAGTGGGGGATTTGTGCATTGAGTCCTCCCTTTTTTGCGTTGACTTGTAATTAAAACCTGTTTATATTTTCCTTATTTTTTAAAATTGTCCCAGGAATTTTGCGCGTCTACCCATTTCAGTACTTGCTAAAATAAATTATTTTGGGGCATGGTTTATTTGCTTTTTCCGTCCTTGCGAATTTACGCGCGCTACATTTGGTTTCTGATTTTGGTCTCAATAGCTTATTTTATTTATTAATTGTCCCTTTTAGTTTAATTTTATTTCAATTGAGTTTATTTCCATTTCAGTATGTATAATTCATTACTTCTTTAATTTATTTAACATTCAATTTTTTAAAAATTTATTTAAACATACATTTTGGGTTACCTTAATAATTTTACCTTGTTTTCTATTTGTTTAAATTGTAAAGTGTTATTTTAAAATTCTATTTTATGTAGTATTATTCTAAATTCTTGTATAATATTTAATTAAAATATTTTTATACATTATTATTATACATATGAGGAAATTAGTTTTATTTTATATTCATTATTAATTCTATGTTATTTTATTTATATAATTTTCTTTAAATCTATTGAATATATATATTCTTTTCAAATGTATTATGTATATAGTTTATTCTTTCAAAATATAATTATTTTCTCTTTTATTACAAATTCTTTTATGTACTATGGCCACATTATATATATTATTTTAATTTTTTTATTTACATGTATATTGTCCATTTTAAATAGCCATGTTTTGTTCTTTTTTGAAATATTTTGCACATTATTTACTTCCACCTTTTTCATTCATAATATTTTTGTTGTCATTTATATATTATGTTCTTATTCCTTAATATGTAAACTATCTCAAACCCTAGCATGTGTCGTCCGTTTATAAATTTTCATATATTCGATAGTCTTTGAATTGTTTATATCGCATTGATTCCTAGTTTTTATATTATTTGGTATATTATGTGTTGTTTTTGGTTTTCATAATTCACATATTATTGTTTCATGCCTATAATTATGTTTTATTTATTTTTTGTTGTTGCATCATGATTTTGAATCCCAGATTTTTGCCCAACATTGATTGCTTTTCACCCTAAAGTAAACCAAACGAATACATTTTGAGTCGATTTTGTAATTACTTATTTGGAAACTCCTCAAAACAAGGCAATGTTTCGTGTTTGGAAATTCGAGAAATCGTGCCCTAACGTGCTGGGTTTCGATTTTTTGTTTGGCCAAATAACGGAATACCCTTTTAAGATTTCATTGCGTGTTTTGGAAATCATGAGGTGATCTCGGTTTTTGGAGGCTTAAAATATCGTGTCCTAACGTGCTGGATATGGTATTTTATTTCTTTAGAACGAGTGAATCTTAAAATCTAATTCGAGTTGTTCACACATTTTTAAAGAAATCGTATTTTAACATTTTTTCTTCAAATTTCAATGATAGGACATTAAATAATCAATTGGTACCAATTTTGGGCGTTACGAGGGTGCTAACCCTTCCTCGTGCATAACCGACTCCCAAACCATTTTTTCTCAATTTTCGTAGACTTAAAATTATTGTTTTAATAAATCGAATGTTTTATTAAAATGATCAATCTCAAGGTAATCCGATTACACATCAAAAAAGATTGGTGGCGACTCCATAATTTGTTTTTTAAAGTCGATTCCCGTTTTCCCAAAAATTAAAAAATGGTTTCGACATCCTCCATCTAAAACTTCTTCAGTATTTCCTTTGCATACTTTTTCTGGCAGATGAAAACTTCACCTTGCCCTTACTTGATCTCCATGCCAAGGAAGTAGGACATGAACCCTAGATTTGTCATTTCAAACACTTTCATCATCTCCTGTTTAAAATTTTGAATATGATCTGTATTGTTTCCTGTAACCAGTAGGTCATCAATATACAGTGAAACAATAAGAATGTTAGTATCATCGTGCTTGACATACAAGGTTGTTTCTAATAGACTTTTCACAAATCTCAAGTTCAACAAATGTTCATCAATTTTGCTATACCAAGCTCTTGGAGCTTGTTTTAGACCATAAAGGGCCTTCTTAAGAAGATAGACTTTATCTCCTTCACCTTCCTTCTCAAATCATTGGGGCTGCTCAACATAAATTTCTTCCTGTAAGATACCATTTAAAAAAGCTGATTTGACATCTAACTGGAACACTTTTCAACCTTTTTGTGCAACTATTGCAAGCAGTAACCTGATTGTGTCCAATCTAGCAACAGGAGCAAAAGTGTCAGAGTAATCAACACCAAAGATTTGGGCATACCCTTTAACCACAAGCCTGGCTTTGTGCTTGTTGATTGAGCCATCAGCATTAAGCTTGGTTCTAAACACCCACTTAACTCTAATTACCTTCCTGCCTTGAGGTATGTCAATAAGGATCCAAGTTTTGTTCTTCTCTATCATTGACAGCTCCTCTTCCATTGCAGCTATCCACCTTTGATCCTTTTTTACTTTTGCATAGTCGGCAGGTTTACACATAAAAACATTGCACCTTTCATAGACATCTAAGAGCAACCTTGTTCATTTTACGGAAGCATCATCCATTGTTTCATTCTGCCAATCATCTTCTTCTTCGATGCTTGAATCAGAAAAACTTGAGTTTTAGCTCTGTCATGGTGTGACCCTTCTTCTCTACATCATCCTAGCTCCACTCTTTATCCTCCATAAAATGAACGTCCCTACTAATAACAATATTTCCAGTTTGTGGCTGAAAAATTTTATAGGCCTTGCTAACAGTACTATAGCCTATAAATATAGCTGGTGGGGCTCTCCTATCAAGCTTGTCACACTTGCTCTGTGGAACATGAGTGAAACACAAGCAGCCAAATACTTTAAGGAATTTCAGAGATGGTTTGTAACCATACCACGCCTCAAATAGTGTCTGTTCCTTCACCGCCTTTGTTGGAAGCCTATTTTGAAGAAATACAGCCGTATTTGCTGCCTCTGCCCAAAACTTCCTTGGTAAATTCTTCTCATGCAACATGCATCTTGACATCTCCATGATGTATTTATTTTTCCTTTCACTAGCCCCATTTTGTTGAGGTGTGTAAAGGGCTGTAAGCTGATGCTCTATGCCTGAATCTTTACAAAACTTGTCAAATTCTACCGAAGTGTACTCCTTCCCATTGTCAGACATTATACTCAGAATTTTGTATCCACTTTGATTTTCAACTCTTGCCTTGAACTTCCAAAAAACTTGAGCTATTTCTGATTTAAACGTCAAGAAAAAAATTTAGCATATTCTGGTAAAGTCATCAATAAAGGTAATATAATAGCGACTACCTTTTAAATAAGGTGTTCTTTGAGGGCCTACAACATCTGTGTGGATGAGCTGTAATTTGTGAGTGGCTCTCCAGGTTGACTTCAGAAATGGCTTCCTACTTTGCTTTCCAAACTAACACGCGTTGCAGCTTGAGATTGCATCACTAAGCTTGGGAACATCAAGTGCCAACTCCTTTTCTCTTAGTTGTAGTAGCCCTTGATGATGATAGTGTCCGACTCTCTTGTGCCAAATTTGTGTGACATCTTCTTTGAGAGAAAAAGTAAATTACTCCTCCTCTAAAGGATTGAGTGAAAAACTCTTTCCTTTCATTTTTAATTTGAAGATATCTTAATTAGTTGCATCCTTAATCAAGTAATATCCATTTTCAAAAGTAACTTTAAAGCCTTTTTCAATAAGTTGACCCACACTCAACAGATTTTATTCAATGTCAGGAACAAAGAGAACATCCTGTATATGTTTTGTACAACTTGCAATCGCAACAGTCCCTTTTCCTTTGATAGAGATGTAATCCCTATTTCTAATTCTGACTTTGGTGATGTTAGTTGCTTCAAATCTCTAAACAACTCATTGCCATGAGTCATATGTGTAACAGCCCGATTTAGACTTTAATCGGGATTTCGGGACCACGAATCTGAGCTGAAAAAATATTTTAAAATTATTTTCTATGTTTATTTTGTGTGAATTTATATTTTTGAAATTTTCGTGAATTAACTTCATCGTTTAGGTGTTCGATTAAATAAAAGGACTTAAATCGCATAAATTGAAAATTTGGTAGTTTAATTTATAAAGGGCCAAATTGTTAGTGGCTTTTAAGGATGAGGGTTTTATGTTGTAAATAACCTATAAAGATATTAGTGGGACGGTTAAAGACTTATAATATGTGGTTTTTAATATTAAATTATTAAGGTTATAAAAGTAAGTTAATTATTAAAGCATATATATGATATAATATTATAAAATAAACTATGTTTTTCATTTTCTCTTGCACCGAATATAAACAAAAAGAAAAAGAAAGAACACAAGACTAGGTTTGGCGATCTTCCAAGCAAAAATCAAGGTTCGTTCTTTGTCGGTTTTTTATAATTTCTACATTTTTTAGATCGTTGCTTCGAGTACTACAAAACCCATGCTTGAATTTTTTATTTTGATGGATATTTTGAGTTGTGCCATGTTGATAACTTGTGATATTTGTTGTTTGATGATGAAAAATGAAAGATATGTTTTAGATTAACATATTTTGTATTGGAGTTTTTGATGATTTTGAGTAATTAGGACTTAATTGCAAAAATAATAATTTTGGGGACTAAAATGTGAAATTAATGAATTATAAGGGCTTGTATGGACATGGGTAATATTCGGCCTAGCTTGGGTATGGAGAAATTTGATGTATTTTTTGTTTTGTGCAAAAGGGGATAAATTGTAAAAATTGTAAATGTCAGGGGTAAATGGTAATTTACCCATTTATGTGTTTTTGGACTGAATTGAATGAAAATATGTTTGAATGAGCTTAATTTGAATATGTTTAGATCAAGAACCAAAGAAATCGGATTTGGATCGGGAAAAAAACGAAAGTTGTCGACTAGCAGCCATGTCCCGTTTTACGACGTCCGAGGTAAGTTTATAAGTAAATAAACATGTTTATTGGTAACTTAATGTTATATTTACTTGCTGTTTTGAAATGTTAGAAACTAAATATATTATGGCTGAATGTGATTGAATGTGGCTATTACACTTCCGAGTTCGATTCGACCGAGTTACGACATCCAAAAGCCTCGTATGAACCTTAGGAATAGCTATGTAACATCCCGAAATAGGTCTTAAACGGAACAGTGGTTGTGAAACCACAAATCCGAGGTAGAAAAATTTATTTTATTATTATTTTGAGGTTCATGGTATGATTGCATGATTGTGTGAAAATTTCGTGATGAAATTCTATGCATAAAGTGCTTAAGTTG
This sequence comes from Gossypium hirsutum, assembly GCF_007990345.1. Lineage (NCBI taxonomy): Eukaryota > Viridiplantae > Streptophyta > Magnoliopsida > Malvales > Malvaceae > Gossypium > Gossypium hirsutum. Next base: position 83,844,707 of record NC_053435.1, read on the forward strand.
AGGTTAAGGAATAAATCGAATAATTTGCAAAACTTGCATTCTAGAAGTTTTTAGTATGAATTGCTTTGGAATATTAATTAGGAGGGTTTAAATAACAATTTGACCAATTTTAAGTTCATGGACAAAAATTAGGACATGAAAGGAATTTTTGAAAGTTTAGTAAGGAGGGGCAATTTGGTCATTTGAATATTAAATGAATTAAAAAGGGAAAAATAACACAAAAATGGTCATCTTCTCAATTAGTTTCTGCCGATTTTTTCTCTCCTCCATAGCTGGGGTTTCTTCAACTTTTAAGCTTCATAGTAAGTGATTCCAAGCTCCGTTTTTAATGATCTTTACGTTTTTGGAGTCCCGGTAACTTGATTAAGCTTATTCTAGCAATAATTCAACCTAGGGTTCATATTTGGAAAAATACCTATAGCTGAAATTTGTGTATTTTGGTGTTTTATGATAGAATATGAGGTTTTAAATTATGTTAAACAACTTATGCTACTCGGTTTTAAGTGAAAACGAGTAAAAGGGCTTAAATCGGAAAAAAATACCAATAGTCATAAGTATATGTTAGAGTGTGATTTTGATATTGCCATAGAAGGGAAAAAAGATCAGCATGTCATAAAACATAAGAAAATAGGATGAAGTTTAATTTACGAGCCTTGGGGCAAAAGTGCAAATATGTGAAAGTTTAGGGGTAAAAATATAATTTTTCCAAAGTTTGGGTCAAGGACTGTTTTAATAAATGTGAATATTAAATAAGTTAAATTTTCTATTATAGATCAAGAAGAACGAAATTCGGGAGTAGATCGGGGAAAAGAAAAAGTAAAGGACTAAATTGTAAAATTTAGTCACATTTTGTATCAAGGTAAGTTACAGTGAATAAATGCAATATTCTTTTATTTTACATTATTATTGTCAATTTCCAGCATTTATATATTATGTTATGAAAATATTTAAAGTCGAATTTAAGGTGAAGTGACAGAGGAAAAGTGTTAGAAAGCCCCGGTTGAACCCTAGAAATGTTAGGATATTAGGGTTGACAGGACAGAACAGAAATGAGCCATGTAAGTCCAGATTAGAAATATGGCTTTGGAGACAGGATTGAGCCATGTAAGTCCATATTATATATGGCATTGGAGACAGGAATAATTCATGTAAGTCCATGTCAAAGACATGGCATTGGCAGGATATTGAAAGACAGGAACGACCCTAGTATCCTTAGTATTCCGAGTGGTTCAACGGGTCAGGGTACGAGTTAAATTACAGTGAATTAACAGCAAAGGAAAAGTAGATTATATTTATGAAAAAGGAAAGGACAGGTAAGAAAGAAGGTAAGGGAATAAAGAAGAAGATAGAAATTGAGAAGTAAAGAAATTTATGATGTTAGAAGATATTATGCATAATTATCCATTATGTTGAATGTTGTTGTAGCGACGTAAAATTTTTTAGCTTAGCTCGGTCGCTAATTGTGGCGATTTATTAAGAAACTTGGAAATTGAAATTTGATTTTAAAATAAACCAGGAGTCGCCACCGATCTTTTTTAGGGTGTGATCGGACACCCATTAGATTCCTTTATTTTCAAAACAAAATGAAGGCTAAGTTTAGATCCACGTCAAATTCCAGAGACAAATTAGGGTTCGGGAGTCGGTTACGTGCGAGGAAGGTATTAGCACCCTCTCGACGCCCAAAATTGGTATCTTTTAAACATGTGTTGTCTTGATTTTAAAAAATACAAGTTCAATATATAATTTAATCGTGATCCGATTGAAAAGACGAGAAATTTTAAATTTTCGATTTTTGAGGAGGGTGTTCCGCCTTTAACATAAGCCAACAAATTCCATCCAATATAGCAATGAAATTCGATGACTTAACATTGAATCGGTACATTGCCTCGATTATTAAAATTAATTGTAAAACAAGACTGTTATTTTCAAAGTAATATAAAAAAACAATTAAGATGAAACAAATGACAGAACTAGAAGTATATTGAAGTGAATATAAGTGTGACAAGTATATTAAAAATCAATGATGATATATGCACAATATATACATATTAAAGATAATAATAAAAAGAACTATTGATAATACTTCACAAACGTATATACACATTAAAATTTATATAATATATAAAATACAACAAAGAACACATATATATAATACACGAAATACATACGGGTATAATATAATATTGAAATATTTACATAAACCTGTACAAAAAAAACGACTAATAATGATACTACATAAGTATATACATAAATATATTAAATTTATATACTTATTATAGATATATGCATAAATAATGAAACATATACTAATATTCGCATGGTAAGGATAAAATATATAGGTAAGATAATATGAAAAAAGAACATATATGCATATATATATAGATATTATGGTATTTAACAACATATACATGAAACAGTAAAAGAAATATATTAACAAATAATATAAAGATGACTTTTCTTTTGATGACTCACATTCTTTTTCTGTAATGCACATTAAGTCTTCATCTGGGAAATCAAATTTCAATGGCTCGTATTCCTTCGTTGTTCGAGTTGCTAAGAAGTCAGCTATTGCACACCTTTTTATCGACTTTTGGCTCACATAGACGATGTCATATTCTGATAGTAAGATCTGCCATCGTGCCATTCTTCCTGAGAGTGCGGGTGATTCTATCATGTACCTTATTGGGTCCAACTTTGAAATTAGCCATGTCGTATGATACAACATATATTTCCTGAGTCTCCGAGCTACCCAAACCAGAGCGCAGTAGTATTTTTCTATGGACGAATACTTTGCCTCATATTCAGTAAACTTTTTGTTGAGGTAGTAGATCGCCTTTTCTTTCTTTCCTAACTCGTCGTGTTGCCCCAGTATGCAACCCATTGAATTCTCGAACACAGTCAAATACAATATCAATGGTCTTCCCGGTATTGGCGGTACTAGCACTGGGGGATTAGACAAATACTGTTTTATCTTGTCAAAAGCCACTTGGCACTCCTCGTTCTATTCTCCGGGATTATGTTTTCGAAGGAGTCGAAAGATTGGATCGCATTGGTTGGTAAGTTGAGCGATAAATCGGGCGATGTAGTTTAACCTCCCTAAAAATCCTCTGACTTCTTTTGGCGTGCGCGGAGGTGGTAACTCTTGAATAGCTTTTATTTTATCTGGATCAACCTCGATACCTCTTTCACTGACAATGAAGCCCAACAATTTTCCCGAGGTAGCCCCAAACGTACATTTGGCCGGATTGAGCTTTAGCTGGAACTTTCTCAGTCTGTCGAACAATTTCTTCAGGTTCACTACATGCTCTTCTTCCCCTCAGGATTTAGCAATCATATCATCGACGTAGACCTCTATTTCTTTATGCATCATGTCACGGAATAACGTCACCATAGCCCTCTGATATGTTGCCCCAGCATTCTTTAACCCAAATGGCATCACCTTGTAGCAGAATGTTCCCCACATTGTTACGAAGGTAGTTTTCTCCATATCCTCAGGGGTCATCTTGATCTGATTATACCCCGAGAATCCGTCCATGAAAGAAAACAATGAATGTTTTGTTGTGTTATCCACCAACGTATCAATGTGTGGTAAGGGAAAATTATCTTTAGGACTTGCTCGATTTAGGTCACGATAATCCACGCACATTCATACTTTGCCGTCTTTTTTTGGTACCGGAACTGTGTTAGCCACCCATTCTGGATATTTAGAGGCTTGTAGGAAACCAGCATCAAATTGCTTCTTGACTTCCTCTTTTATCTTCAACAACATCTCAAGTCTCATCCGTGTTAGCTTTTGTTGAATGGGCTTGCATTCTGGCTTTAATGGGAGCTTATGGACCGCTACATCTTCTTCTAATCCTGGCATATCTTGATATGACCATGCGAATACATCTTTGTACTCGCAGAGCAAAGCAATCAAATTATGCTTGGTGTCCTCTGAAATAAAAGTCCCAATTTTCACTTTTTGCTTCTTTTCTTCAGTTCCCAAATTTATTGTTTCAACAGATTCTTGATGAGGCAAAATCTGTTTATCCTCTCGTTCCACCATTCTTAGCAAGTCAGGAGACGAGACATAGTCTTCAGCATTTTCTTCGACTTCAAATTCTCCTAAACAAACAGCCTTCTCAAAATCGATTTCAGGACTCATAACGGGTTTGTTCATACTGTTGATATCCGAGCGCTTGAAAGTTAAATGGAAAAGGAAACTATAGAGGGGCATCCAAGTATTGGAACCAACAAACGAAATGTTATGGCCTGGTATGAAGCAAATGTACAAATAGGCTCTGAAATGAGAAGATGATTATGAAATTAGTGATAATGCGAAAGATCGTGATAAAATGCATCTTCATTGATATCTATTTAAATGAGAAAGAGCGAATGCAAGCTCTTACAAAAAAATTCTATTATATCTAAGGACATAACAGAATGTTAACGTTTGAGCATTACTCTGAAGACTTATAGACTACAAGAAGATCCTCGGCAGTCCAATTGTTCAACCTGAAACCCAGGGGGCAAGGGCGTATCCTTGAGACGTCTTTACTTGCGTTAGTTTCTTTGTCAATGACATTTATACTGACATTCTGAAGACCCCTTTCAATTAATAACAGCGTGCTTTGTATATTATCCTGTCTGGGGTAAATCATTCCTGCAAATGTAAATGTTTTTGACAAATGAGGGTACGTTATGGGCTCCCATTCTATTTCTCGGCCCAAAGTTCTTGCAATCCTTCTCTCCTGATCCTTCTTCCACTGTTTTCTTCTTTGTGGTGCACTGGCTTTAGAGCCCTAACTATTCCTTGCAGGTACCTTCCCAAACCTTTCCTTACTCGGGCTCCCTTTCCTACAGTCAACTTGACACCCATCTTGGTATTCCTCGACAGTTTTGGCTCGGGAATTCTGTTTCCCTCAGCGACGAATGTGGCATTGACAAATTCAAGAGATCGGAAGGAACATTCCATAGCATCTTTACTCACTTCAATATATGGTGCGTCGGCAAAAATAGATGCTACAATATCTTCTTCTCCCTCGACAGTGACCAAACAGCCACCCATAATGAATTTCACCTTTTGATGGAGGGATGATGGGACTGCTCCAGCAAAATGGATCCAAGGTCTTCCCAAGAGACAATTGTATGATGGTGTAATGTCCATGACTTGAAACTCAACATCGTATATGTAGGGACCCACTTCTAGATGGATCTCGATTTTTCCCATAACTTCTCGTCTTGTTCTATCGAATGCCCTTACTGTATAATGGCAGGGCCTTAGATAGGACAAATCCATCGAAATCCTGGAAAGTGTGGCCAAAGGCATGACATTGAGTGCCGATCCATTGTCGATGAGCACGTTCGGTATTATATAGCCCTTACAACGGGTTGTGATATGCAATGCTTTCACTAAGCCTCTACCATTGGGCAGTATTTCATCATCATTAAAAGAAATGAAATTATCCGCATTCAAGTTGTTCACCCACCTATCCAGTTTTTCAACGGATACATTGTTTGCCACATAAGTTTGATTTAACACTTTCAGCAGAGCGTTCCGGTGTGGTTCAGAATTCAACAGCAGAGATAATACCGAAATTCGTGCTGTTGCTTATTCAATTGTTCTACCACGTTCTACTCATTGTGCTTGATAAATTTTAAGAATTCTTGTGCTTCTTCCTCGTCCACAGGCTTTTTAGCTTTTTGTTCAGGCACAGTTTCATACTCATCTTCGGTCACATGCATCGGTGCTTTTCCTTTCTGTTTCAAGTCACTGTTCTTCTTTACTGATTCGACCTCTTTCGAATAACATCTTCCACTACGAGTGAAATGACCTACTTCCCCAATGCTTCCAGTCATGGCTTTGGGTTTTTCATCTTCAGGTGTGACGATATTAACATCATATTTCCATGGTACTGCTTTATTGTCCTTATAGGGGAATTGAGACGGTACTTCAATTATCATTTTTGGTTTCACCGGTTCCTTCCTTATATCGTAATAAATTACGAATGGTCGATCGGCGCTATACGGACAACTTGACGATTGATTGTCAGAGGCACATACTTCTTTCTCATTGGCCTCTCCTTGATTAATGATCGCAATCTCCTTATTATCTATCCGGTCTTGCAGTAACCTTTTAAATTCCTCACATGATTGAATGTCGTGCCCCTCAATACCATGGAATTCGCAAAAACTTTGATCTTTTGTATTCCTTCCCTCGAATACTCTATTAAGATGACAAAGCAAACCCTTTTCAACTAGCACCTCCTAGATTTTCTGCAGAGGTGTTCTTATTTCAGAAACCCATCTTCTACCTTGTCGTTTGTCCTCCTCTCCCACTGCGCTCACATTCCCTTCGGCGTGGTTAGGGAATGGGTTCCCGGATGTACCACCAGTGCCATCAAATCGCAGTATACCCGCATCGATGAGCCCTTGAACTCTCCTTTTAAAGGCCAGGCAGTTTTTCGTAGAGTGCCCCTGGTTCCCGGCATGGTATGCACAACTAGCATTTGGGTCGTACCATTTCGGTTATGGAGGTTTAAGGGGTGCCATGTAATGGGGAGATATTAACTGCTTCTCCAGGAGTTTTGGATACAGCTCCCCATACAACACAGGAACAGGGGTGAATTGCTGTTTCTCGGGATTGGGCCTTGTTGGTCTTGGTTCATTTCTGGGTTGGCTTTGAGCGGGTAGAGTGTTTTGTGGGAATGTGGCGATTGGTCTCGGGTTACTTGTGGCGTAAACAGGGTAAGAAGAGTAAGGAGGCGGTGTTTGGTAGTAAGGGGTTTAAGGAGGGTAATAGAATTTTAGAGGTGGATAATTTCGAGGTCGGGGTTGGTTTGGATACGGGTTAGGGGTATAACAGCTTCCTATTCCCACCATGTGGGCTTCTGGTTCTTTCTTCTTCATGGGCGCTGCCCTTCTTGAACTTTCTTGACTTTCCATTCTACCGCTCTTAACGGCATTCTCTATAAGCTCACCGGATATTACAATATCCGCAAAGTCTTTCGTGGCACTTCCCACTAGTTTGTCATAAAACGGTGCTTTCAAAGTGTTGATGAAAAGAACGGTTATCTCCGTTTTCGTTAATGGGGGTTCCACTTGGGCTGAGACATCCCTCTATCTCTGCGCATATTGTCTAAAAGTTTCTGACGGCTTTTTCTCCATCATTTGCAAAGTCATCCGGTCTAGTACCATATCCGATACATGCTTGTATTGCTCACAGAATGCTGATGCCAAGTCCTTCCAAGATCGGATCCTTTCCCTACTAAGCTGGTTGTACCACCGAAGAGCCGATCCTACTAGACTATCCTGAAAACAATGTATGAGTAGCTGGTCTTCATTCACGTAACCAGTCATTTTTCGACAAAACATGACAAGATGCACCTTTGGACATCTCGTGCCATCGTATTTTTCGAAATCAGGCACCTTGAACTTCGGAGGCATAACTAGATCGGGCACCAAACTGAGCTCTTTGGCATTTAGTGCAGAGAAGGCTTCAGTACCCTCTATTGCTTTGAGTCTTTCCTCTAAGCTCCTATACTTCTCTTGAGCCTCATGATCGTCGGTTCTCAACCTGGCTATTTTCGCTGGATCGTCCAAATCTGGAACAATTGGATTGGTAGGATTAGCCCCAGAATTTGATATGAATATTCCTTGCCCTAAATGAGTATGTGGCACCGGTCGTTGCTCTAGGTCTGTGGGTTCTCCTTGGGTGTACCCTCTTTGTGCTGCGCGGGCTTATAGTGGAGTGAATCCGGGGGGATAGAGCGGGTCTTGATTGTGATTAACTATTGACCGAGATTCCTCGATGTCAGGGCTCTGCATGGGTCCCTTTCCTTTAATTAAAGCTGACATCATCTCCATCATCTTGGCCATTTGATCCTTCTGTTCGAGCGATTCTTCTCGTGATCTCACCATTAAGTCTCTTGTCTCTTGCTGTGACCTAGCCAACTGCTCTTGTAATTCCTTTTGGATTCTTTCCATTCTTTCAATCCTTTCATTGAATGCAGCCTCCGTTGTTCTAGTTTGCCGACGTGTTCTATACGAGTGGCGTGGTTCCAGATTTGAAGTATTGCAACTGCGAATTGTACGTTTTAACCTCAGCAAATGAGTACGGGATATGCCATGAATGAATGAATAAATGCATGAATGCTTGAATGCCAAATGAATGTTAGTCATGAATGACATGTAAGGAATTGGTGTTGATTTCAAGATAGCCCCTATTTAGGCATTTCATTCATCAAAAGAGTTCATTACAAAATATTTTGCCATTTTTGATTCAGCTATTACACAAACTTTCTAGCTATATCGCCATATTTCTTTATTCGCTCTAAGAATTCCGATATGCTCGATCGTTGGCTTGGTGGGAATTGGCAATTGAGATTTTCAGCTTCTTCCGATAATTGTACCACGTGCATGGCTACCCCACGAACTTCATTGATCAAATAGCTAAGTTGCCTTTCTTTTTCCTGGAGGCCCTCTTCGTAAGCACGAACGTCTCTATCATACTGACTATCTTTTTCTTCCAAAGCCTTCAAGAGAGTATCTAACTATTGTTGGCGATCTTGCAGCATATCTTCTAACTCTCGTATCCTTTCATTTAGTTCTTGACGCTTAGATCGACTAGTCATCACCACGGCAGACACGACTTCGTATTCGGCGTTCTTCTTCCTCAATTCTATCATAGCCCGCGCAGCCTTTTCTTCCTCTTTCTTTACTTTTCCTTTCCAAAACTCCATCCCTCCTTTAATGTTGCTTATCTCCTCTTTCCATTCTGCCGAGGTCTTGCCCAGCCCACTATTTTTTATTGTGCCTCTTAACTTTTTATTTTCCAGATGGAGGTCTCTTAAGTCATTTCTCACGACTTCAACTTCTTTTTACGCTTTCTCGGTTCTGGATCTCTCAATCTGAATGTCGATCTTCAACTTGTAGTTTTCTTCTTGAAGGGCACTAAGGTCCCGAGACATCTTGGCCTTTTCTCGTTCAATTTCTTGTCTTGTTATTTCTAGCTCAGACGACATTTCCTCTGAGAAAGGATTCGGGACGGTGTAGTTTGTTGACAAGATTTGCTGACTATTTATCCGTTGCTTCCTCCATATGTCGTAATCTTGAGTTAGGGTATCAGCATATAAGGCCAATTCTATTAGATTAATTTTCTTCCAAGATTTTGCATTGTCTCGGACCTTCTTCATATATCCTTCACCCGCGAAAGCGAACTCGGATTGTGCCAATCCTCCAGTGGCGGGTATGAATTGCTGCGAAGAAAATTGCCTTTAGACTAATAATGGGGCATATCTGACTCCTCCCCATAATCCGAGTAGTGGCACCCAATATTGATCTCCGACCTTGTATAGCAGAACTGAAGGCGTATCCACGGGGCTCTCCAAGTTACGTCATTGGCGCGAAGATTCTTAAAGACTGAGACCCAGTGTTGTTCAGTGACCTCCTTCGGCCATTCTTTCTTGAGATAAGCTTCTAACGGGGAGAATGTTTTAGAAAAAATATGGAACGGTGGAAGTGGCTCAGAATCCAAACATTAAGTAACTGCGCGCATCCGATAAAACGACCTTCCCCTTTCTTCCTACAGCTACTTAGTGATCTGAAGGTTTCGGCGAGGATAGTTGGAACGGGGTTGATTCCTTATTTTAATCTTCCGAAGAAATCTACCACCGCAACTTCTATGTGTCCAAGGACCTTCGGGAAGATGATCAAACTGTAAATGGCCAAAGCAAACAGATTTACCCTTTTCAACATGTCGGGATGGTTCAGAATCAAGTCTCGTAGGGAAGACCATAGAATGCAAAATGGTTTCATTCTTTTTCTTTATCTGTTTTTCAGCCCACGCGTCAGTCATGTCTGTCAATCTTACTAACTTTTTCTTGAAGGTCATTAGCTTAGGCTCTTTCACATATATCTTATAGGATTGTACATTATCGACACGGAGCAAAGCAGCATACTCCTCTATAGTAGGAGTCATATCTTCTTGGTTGAAGATAAAACATGCGTAAGCCGGATCCCAAAATCTGACCATGGCTTGGATCAATCGTTCGTCTACGCTGACAGCAATCAAGTTGGCTATGTCTCCATATCTCTCAGTAAAGATACCCCTAGTATCCGAGTCCCACTGATTCCACACCTGAACCAAATCTTCAAGGTTATTTTGGCAAACATTTACAGTTACGTGCTCGGGCAGATTGGCAATACATCCCTCCACTAGACTATCCCATCTTTCTTTCTGAGTCTTTAGAGACCAATCTCGAACCACGGTATTCCTCTCGGTTGTTTGTATAATTGACTCTTCCATTAGAAACCCGTTTTTTGGCAACCGATCTCTAGTCAACACCTTCCTAATATGATGCCTATAATGCATGATGTAAAATAAGAATAAAAACAAACAAACTCGGTTAGCACAACACATATGAACAGAGAAAAATTGTAGACAATCTAATAAATTAAGCTACTTGGTCCAATGGACTCGATTCCTTTGCATAGAAAGCGTAAATGTAAAAGAAACAGAAGGTAAGATGTGTTTTTCCCGTGTACTTATTTCGGTGACTAGTAAACGGACAGAGGTTTGGCACGGCTCTAGTTGGATGGCTCGTATGGTTCACTATATGCGGTTTTGGTTCTAGATGGGTACTCGAATCGTCTGTACTGTCATCTGCTAAGATTAGTACGAAGCCTCGGTCATAGCCCATCACAGACTCACGAGTTCAATTCGAGGGATTACATTTACTTATGCCTATGCGGAGGGACAAGTTAACTCACGAAAGCATAAGTCATATGTAACCCGAAAGTATTCACTAGCCTGTGCGGAGGGACGAGTTAACTTACGAAGGCGTAGCGTTTACTTTCACTTAAACGGACGGGGCCCGGGTTGAGAGCTCATGTTATGCGAAATGCAAGGGCGCGGTGCGTAGAGAGAAACTTGCCAACCTTTCATTTATTTTAAAACTACAACACTAAAACCGTAAAACCTAAAACTGAAAAATGAAAGATAAAAGAAATTAGGAGATATGTATGTATGATTTTTTGAAAACAAAACTTAAGGATCATGATTATAGATTAATTTGAACACGGAACTTCGAAAATTTTGACAACAAGCGTTTAATTCAACTCGACTCTTAAAAACTGGTCCCCAGTGGAGTCGCCAGCTGTAGCGACGTAAAAATTTTTAGCTTAGCTCGGTCGCTAATTGTGGCGATTTATTAAGAAACTTGGAAATTGAAATTTGATTTTAAAATAAACCAGGAGTCGCCACCGATCTTTTTTAGGGTGTGATCGGACACCCATTAGATTCCTTTATTTTCAAAACAAAATGAAGGCTAAGTTTAGATCCACGTCAAATTCCAGAGACAAATTAGGGTTCGGGAGTCGGTTACGCGCGAGGAAGGTATTAGCACCCTCTCGACGCCCAAAATTGGTATCTTTTAAACATGTGTTGTTTCGATTTTCAAAAATACAAGTTCAATATATAATTTAATCGTGATCCGATTGAAAAGATGAGAAATTTTAAATTTTCGGTTTTTGAGGAGGGTGTTCCGCCTTTAACATAAGCCAACAAATTCCATCCAACATAGCGATGAAATTCGATGACTTAACATTGAATCGATACATTGCCTCGATTATTAAAATTAATTGTAAAACAAGACTGTGATTTTCAAAGTAATATAAAAAAACAATTAAGATGAAACAAATGACAGAACTAGAAGTATATTGAAGTGAATATAAGTGTGACAAGTATATTAAAAATCAATGATGATATATATACAATATATACATATTAAAGATAATAATAAAATGAACTATTGATAATACTTCACAAACGTATATACACATTAAAATTTATATAATATATAAAATACAACAAAGAACACATATATATAATACACGAAATACATACGGGTATAATATAATATTGAAATATTTACATAAACCTATACAAAAAAAACGACTAATAATGATACTACATAAGTATATACATAAATATATTAAATTTATATACTTATTATAGATATATACATAAATAATGAAACATATACTAATATTCGCATGGTAAGGATAAAATATATAGGTAAGATAATATGAAAAAAGAACATATATGCATATATATAGATATTATGGTATTTAACAACATATACATGAAACAGTAAAAGAAATATATTAACAAATAATATAAAGGTATATATATAAAATAACATAGAAATATATGAATAGTACAATATTTACAAATATATGAAAATAATATAATGAAATATACGGAAATAGTACTATATACTCATAAATATATACACATGTATAGTGAAATATATATATACTAATATTGATAATAAATATAGTAGGAATAAAAATAATAAAATAACATATACTCGATACGGTATAAAAAACGTATATACACATAATAGTATGTACATAAGATAATACAAAATATATACACGAAAGGTTATGAGAAAATATAACTAATAATATTGAAAATACACACACACCCATATATATATATAACATAATATTTAAAACACATATATATATAATATAAATATAATACACTAATTGCGTATATTACAAACACATACATATATAATATTATACATTAAGTCATATAGTAAATACATTTAATATAACAAATATAAATATTATAACTAATAAATAACAGAAAATGAAAACAAATAAAACAATAAATTAACCAAAGGGGCTAAATTGAACTTAAAACAACATTTTGGGACGAAATTGGAAATAAATAGCAGGAAAGGACCAAAGTGTCACGTGCACATAACTTGGGAGGACTAAAACAGCAAACATTCCCTTTCACCAAAACGCTGCGCAGTACGGAGGGACTAAATCGAACAGCATGGGAAATTATGGGGCCAAATTGAAAATGAGAAAACTTGATTGTAAAACCACAGAAAAGCGGAAGGGCTAAAAGCGCAATTAGCCCTTCCGCTATAAAAAACACGCGGATTCTGTTGGAGCGGGTCGGGTCGACCCGACCCGGGGCCTAAAACAGCGTCGTTTTAATTTTAAAGGGGGGACCAAAACGGTTGGTCCCCTATAAAAGTTAAAATTTTTTTTAATTTTCATTTTGCAGTAGAAGAAGAGAAAAAAAAGGAAAAAAAGGAAAGAGGAGAGGGGAGAGGGGAGAGGAGAAGGGAATCCGGCCAGGCGGGTCCATCGGCCGATCGTAGGCCCATTGCCAGGCCGGAAAGGTAAAAAAAAAATCTATTTTTTTGTTTATTATTTTTGTTATTTTTATTTTATTATTTTACTGTATTTTAATATGTATGGTAGACTAAAACAGGTTTTTTTTAAAAAAACGAAATAGAAATAAAAAAAAAAGAATCACCTTCTTGGTTCATTTAACTTCTGAATTTTGATCTGTGATGTTCTCTTTGCTTGGATGCTATTTTTGTATCTAAAATACTGATGCAATTGCTATTATTGCTTTGGACTTGAAATATTTTCTTATTTCTTATGTTTTTCCAATTGCCGAATCCAGAACCCCACATTTGTTGTTTGGATGGCTTTATATAGCCTAATTTTTACATACATTATTATTATTTTCTATTCTTGCTTCTGTTTTTCTTGTTTGCAGAGCATGGGCGTGGGCGTTGGAGTGTGTGATAGCTCAGCATGCGCGGGGCGTGGTGGCCGACAAGGTGGAGTAGTGTCAGATGCTTGGGGGCGTGGTGGCCAAGGTTGAGGGGCGTGTGGCACAAGTAGGGGGCAAGTGGGGGGTTTGGTTGATTAGGGTTTCTGTTTGGGTTTGTGGTTGTAAGTGGGCTAGGTTTAGGTTAGTGGGTCTGATGGGTTTGGGTCTAGTTGTAAATGGGTTTGGGGTAGGTTAATTGGGCTCTCGGGTTTGGGGTTTAAAAATGGGCAAATGGGTAATTGGGTTTAGCTGAATGTGATTGGGCTTTGATGATGTTGGGCTGATGAAATTGGGGTGGGTATTAGGTTGGAATGGGTTGTAGTGGGCCATGCGGGTTTGGGTTAGATATTGGGTTGTATTTGGGCCAAAATTGGCCTTCAACAGTTGTGATTTATTTTCTTGTAAGCTTACTAAGCCTAGTGCTTAATCTCTTTATTTTCTTCTTCTTATAGTACTTATCTAGCCACTCGGGGATCGAAGGAAACGTCGGAGGCCGATCACACTATCAAAGAAATAACTCGGTATAATTAGACATTTTGTTTTGGGTATGGCATGTATAGAAACTTAGCTACTTTTGGTATAATATGAACAATGAATGATGTGTAAATACTTGGTAGTGATTAGCTAATAAAATGGCCGATGATATACATGTTTATTAATATGTATGATTGAATGGTGATTATCACATGAAAATTATGAAAAATGTGAAAGTAACCTAAAAATATATTCAAGTAACAGAAATAATGTAACTTTGAAAAATCACTAAAAATTGTAGAAACATATTTTGAAGATGAATAATATATGAAATTAAAGCTTATTATGTCTATTTTCTTATGGAATAAGCAAAACAGGTAAAGGTTTTGGATTTTATAATATATCTGAGTTTTAGTGAAATAGGGCCAGAGCGATTTCTGGATCCCCTATTCCAACTTTAGAAATTTACCATAAATTTTACAAAATAATTAGGTGGTGTACTTTATATGGCTAGAATCCTTATTGAATCTAGTTTTAATAGAAACAAACGATACAGTCATATGAATTTTGTACAGAGAGAAAAGTGGTTCGTAGTAAGTAGAGGCCAGTGCAGTCGAATTCTGAAATAGGAGTAACTTTAACTAATAAACTGTACTAATTGGCTAAATCAAAAATTCTAGAAAAAAATTAGTAGATATATATATGAGTCTAGTTTCAGGAAAAAATTATGGATCTTAATTTCGAGTTTTGAAACTCGAGAAATGAATTTTTAAGCAACCATGATGCAGAAAAATAGTTTATTCCGAAAATTAAAATAAGTGGTTTAGAGTTGTTTAAAAGGTAAGATAAGTTTAGCAACACCTCAAGCTTGACTCCGATGACGGTTTCGAGCGTGGGGGTGTTACAAGCTAGGATACATATGTCATGACATAGGATTCCGATATATGAGTGCGAGTAAGTCCATGGCATCAATTTTTGATTTCGATATGTGTTTACGAGTAAGACCCTGTCTGGGACAGTGGCATCGATACGTAGCCACATGTAAGACCACGTTTAGGACGTTGGCATTGTACGATATATGTGTGAATTATCCGAGTGTCCTACCCAATTCCGAGTGGTTCATCGGGCAAAGGTAAACATAATCGGATGTGTTGGATGAGCAAAAGGGGACAGGTATGATTTAGTTTATTGGTTATCGATGATAAGGTAAGTATGTGACTTATTGATAAAATGTGTTATGAATGATATAAAGGATAAACTTCCTTGGTTCAAATATGTGTTTTCGGCCTTGAACGAATGGTGTATTTATTATGGAAATGATTCTTTAATTGCATTTATATGTGCCTATGAATATTCGGCTATGAAAGTAAATTATGTACATGATCATATAACCGGATCTTTGAGCTTATATAAATGTGTATAGTTGACTTGTGAATGAGTAGTAAATATACTATGAATAGCTCTTGTGTATATATGTATGAGTGATAATGTATATATGCGGTTATATGGTTAACTTATGTAGTAAAATTTTATTAAATATAAGAGTTTTGCATTTTGTGTAGGGGAACTAAGTGTAATAGGAATATTCGGCTTTGGTGGTTAAATGATACTATGTTGGTTTTGACTATTTATACATTCGGTTAAATGAAATTATAAAAGGAAATAATTATATATGCTTAAAATATTGTATATGAATGTACCTATAAATGATTGTATTTAAATGTACAATGATAAAATATTCTGATTAGTTTTGCTAATTCTGTTATTATCATTGAGTTATTTATTCGCTTATAACTTACTAAGCTGAAATAGTTTATCGTGTGAATATTTATTTCTGTTTTATAGATTTTGGATAATCAAGTTACAAGCTCGGGGATCGTCTACGAAGCTCATCATACTATCCACTATTTTGGGTACTTTTATAAGTTGAATTAGAAATTATGGCATGTAAAAGCTAAAGTATGTTTTGGAAATGTTAATTTGGGGGTTATATATAAAGCCATGCAAAAATGGCTAAGCAATTATCCTTAAAAATTATCTGTGTTAAGCTTGATCTTTGCCCATTCTGCCTTATAATTATGTGACATGTTTGCATGAACATGTGTTAGGTATTGTATGTGCTGAAATATGGATATTGCCATGTTCCTATTCAGTTTATACAAATGGGATTGAATGTTCACTAAGTTTGATTGATGATAAATAGTGTATAGATATTTTGTTTGAAAGTTATATACTTTATGTTAAGTAAGGTCTCTAGTGCGGGTAAGACACATATATTTTATGTGTACCTTATTTTATTGGTTTGGTTTTGATATTTTGTATGGGATTATATATATATATATATATGAGAATGTCATTTAGATAAATTAATATGTTTGCATGCATATTATGTGTATTTATGAGGTTGTCTTATGGGTTAAATCAACCTTAGTATTAGGTAGTTAAAAATTTATGTTAGTTGGATATTATAAATGGATATATGTGATTGAGTATTTGATCATGACATATGGATGGATCCTTATATGTCTTGTTATATATATTTATAGATGTTTGTATTATGATTGGGTTGCAAACATGCATGATTATATTGATTCATTAAATTTTTTTTTGTAAAGCTACGAAATTATGCAATTTAGCTTATGATAGCCGAATAGCTATAGAATGGAACGGATTTTCTTTGTATATTCCTAAATGTTTGACTTTAGTTTGTGTAATTATATAATACACGAAAAATTGATAAAAATTTAGGAATAAAAGTCGCACCAATGATTTAATATGGATGCATAAAATGATCGAACATAATTTAGGTAATTTAGTGGTTTAAGTACAATTTATCTTGTCTCATTTATTTTAGGTGTTCAAAATGTTTTGAACTTTGATAGGGATAATTGTATGTAAAGTTTATACTATTGCATGAAATGTTCCTGATTTATTAATGAAGTCGGTATAGACATTTATATTAATAAATATTCGTATAAGTAATTTGTATGATCGGTAATGTCTCCGAACCCTAGTCCGGCCACGGATATGGGTTAGGGGTGTTACAATATGGTTGGTGCAGCTACTGTCAATCAACCAGCTTTTATTTGATTTACTGCCCACAAAGCATATAGCCACAAACAGTTGATCCTCGTCCTCCTGATCAGCAATCTTAGCATATTCACCTTGCTGTTGATTCTTGTTCCTGCAAATTACCGCTTCATGCTCCATTTGGTTACATTCGGTGCACTTGGCATCTGGTCTTCTCCAGCATTTGTAAGGAGGATGGCCCTTTCTATTGCAATGTTGATATGGAGGGTAGGATCCCTTCTTGACTCCTGCTTTGTTATTGTCTGAAGATTCTCTAGTAGAATTTTGATTCTTCTTAAAAAAAACTTATTCTTGTTATTCCTGGCATTCTCATGATGCTTAGCTGGCAAGGCTCCTTCAACAGCACCTTCTTGCCTCATGGCTCTTCTTTGCTTCTGTGCCTGCAAAGCATTGAGAATCTCTACAAGAGCGATTTGAGTCAAATCCTTGGGATTTTCCAAGATTGAAATAGAAGCCTCAAATTTTTCAGGCACTGTTACAAGAATTTTTTCAACAATTCTTGAGTCCTTGAACTCAAAACCAAGTAATCTAACTCAGTTTGCAATATCGAATAACCTATCAAAATACTCTTTGATTGATTCTATTTCCTTCATCTTCTGCAACTTGAATTCTCGAATTAAGTTTAGCACACGCATACCTTTATTCTTTCATCTCCCTCATACTCTGACTTGAGATAATTCCATATATCATATGTTCACTTTAGAGTCATAATCCGAGTGAAGATAGTAAATGAGACTGTAGCAAACAAGCAGGCATTTTCCTTGGATTTCTTTGTTTTCTTCTCCTTTTTGCAATTTGATCTGCACCATGGTAGGATTGTGTGGGAGAGCAAGAATTTCATAATCATCTTCTACTACTTCCCAAATATCCAAAGCTTCCATATACACCACCATACGAACTACCCAAACCTAGTAGTTGTCTCCATCACAGCTCCAAGCCCACTATGGTTGAGGATTACCTGCGAGGATGAAAATAAGGGGTGAGTTTTGGAAAACTCAGTGTGTAATTCAACCCAACCATAGCCTAAATCAGTTCAAACCACAGAGACAGAATAAGTTGGCCTCAGCCCAGAACAGATATCAGAATAAAGCCCGTAGGCCCAGAATAGACCAGAACAAATATATCATGCTTATGCAGAAACCCAACCATATCCAACCACGTGCACCCTTATACCATCCTTTCACCATGTGGGGAGACTACTCGACCCACCCAACCGCTACACGCAACAGAAATATGCAGCATGGCTGCCAGATACAGAAAATGTGACAGAGTCACCAGATACAGATATTTTGTGGCAGTGCCACCAGAACAGATATACGTGGCAGGGCCACCAGAACAGATAATTTGTGGCATAGCCACCAGGACGCTTCCTCCATAATATAACCCATGTCCCCATGCAACAGATATACATTCATGGCATACATCATACAGATTTAATTCATCATGCTTTTCAGACAAAATTAACTCTAGGGGTATAAAGGTCATTTTACATACATAGGGGTATAATGGTAATTTTGCATACATAGGGGTATTCTAGTAAATCTAACTATTTCTAAGGTTTTCATGCATATCGTAGCTATTACGTTTAGCCAAAAACACTTACCGAGTGTTCTTACCGAATTGGGCCCGTTGGCCCATTAACCCAGTTTTGGCCCATTAAGCCCAAAATATCAAAACGCACGAAATCGCGTGTACTGCAGTTTTATCACTTCCGGTTACCAGTAATAATTACCCATAATATAACCCATGTCCCCATGCAACAGATATACATTCATGGCATACATCATACAGATTTAATTCATCATGCTTTTCAGACAAAATTAACTCTAGGGGTATAAAGGTCATTTTGCATACATAGGGGTATAATGGTAATTTTGCATACATAGGGGTATTCTAGTAAATCTAACTATTTCTAAGGTTTTCATGCATATCGTAGCTATTACGTTTAGCCAAAAACACTTACCGAGTGTTCTTACCGAATTGGGCCCGTTGGCCCATTAACCCAGTTTTGGCCCATTAAGCCCAAAATATCAAAACGCACGAAATCGCGTGTACTGCAGTTTTATCACTTCCGGTTACCAGTAATAATTACCCATACGTCTCACGAGCATTCGCACACTCGCAAGCGCCCAAAATACCAGTTTTTCGGTATTTTAGCTTTTCGGCTTTTGCCGATCTAGCCTATGAAAAGGTGTCAATTACACACCTGATTTGTGACGACTTGCTGACAAGATCCACGCACAAACTGCCTACAATTACGTTGCTACAATTCTTAGATTGCAAATCACAACACTAATCTCCATAATTACTTACCCATATTCGACTCTGTCCCTAAAAGCCTTTAAAACTTTACCTTCTTGCCGAAATCCGATGGCTAGATCCAAGTCTGATCGCTCCAAAGATCCAAGCCTTCGATCCAATCCTTGAGAAGACACTAATCATCAAAATAAATCATCGGTTAAAGACCCTTTATGCCCTATGCCCAAATCGATAGCCTCCCAAGATTTTAGGGACTTCGGCTTTTTCCTAACTTGAAAAATAAGACTAGATTTGGAGTGATGAGCACTTACCACTTATTCCTTCCTGCTTTCCACGTAGATCTGATGCAGATTCAACCTTTAAACGACGGTAAAACTTGAATCTAGAAGCTTTGAAGTTTCGGCTACAAGTCCCTAACTCTATAGTAGTTTCAGCTTTTCTAGGTGATATAGAAAATAATGATTTGAGGCTATAACCCTGGGTAATGTTGTCGACAGATGCTAGGGGTTTAGAGGAGAGGAATGTTGGTCAAAAAGGAAAACATATTGAGGAATATGGCTTTGGAAAAACGGCACAAGAATATAGCTTTCGGGACTTTGAGATTTGAGGTTGGGCTTTAGTCTAAGAAAATTAATGGAGGAAAGTGATGTAGAGTAGGGTGGAGATGGACAAGAGGTTTGAAAGGTTCGGCTATGGAGAAAGAGAATAAGAAGAAAGCAAAAATGGCTAAAAGGAGAAGGTGAGAAAGGCAGCAAATGGCACAACTCCCTCCCTATTGCTGAATTTATACTGGCACTTTAACCTAGCCGAATTTACCCCCCTAAAGAAACCCTTGGCCGGCCACCTCTTGCTCCTCAAGAGTCCAAAATTCGGCCAACACAGCTCACCCCAATCAGCTCCTAGATTTCCTCCCTTATCTCTATCCTTACTCAATCCCCTTACCCTCTTAAACTCTTCCTGACATACTTTTATTTCAGTTCCATTACTTCCCTTTCCTGTACATAAAAATTAATCACTTAATTTGCTGTCATTGTGACTTGAACCTGGGTCCTCCCCAAGCTTCCATACACCACTACATCCTTCCCAGTGGCGTCACATGCCACTTTACCACTTGCTTCCTTGTGATCCATTTTTCACAAATAATTCCTAAAAGCCCAATTTATCAGAACCCCTTTCTCTTATAGAATTAAATTTAATTAAAACTACCGGGTTTTATCCTAAGCTTGGGCCTTCTAGAGGCCCACCAACATGATTAATCCTACACATAACAAACAGAACACAGAATTTTAAATTTTACAACTTTTACAGAATTCCAGAAAATTGGGGCGTTACAACTCTACCCTCCTTAAAGAAATTTCGTCCTCGAAATTTACCTGATCCGAACAAATAAGGGTATTGTTGTTGCATTGTCTCCTCTGGCTCCCAAGTAGCTTCTTCTCTGCCATGATTATGCCAAAGCACTTTCACTAATGGTACAGTTTTCCTCCTCAGAACCTTAACATCTCGATCCAATATTTGTACAGGCTCCTCCTCAAAGGTCCAATCAGTTCGCACCTCAATTTTTGCAACCGGCACGACATGAGTAGGGTCTGAACGATAACGCCTTAACATGGAGACGTGAAAAACATCGTGAATCCTGTCTAGCTCTGGAGGCAATTCCAACTGATAAGCCACTGGGCCTACTCGCTTTAAAACCCAATAAGGCCCAATGAACCGCAGACTCAACTTGCCCTTCTTGCCAAACCTTAGTATCTTCTTCCAAGGTGAAACCTTCAAGAAGACCATATCGTCCACTGAGTATTCAATCTCCTTACGCTTCAGATCTGCATACGACTTTTTCCTATCAGACGCTTCCTTTAACCGATCTCTTATTAACTTGACCTTATCCTCAGTATCTGCCACCCACTGAGGTCCAAGAACTTGTCGCTCCCCCAGTTCAGTCCAACAACTAGGCGTTCGACACCTTCGCCCATACAGTGCTTCATAAGGTGCCATTCGAATACTCGACTGATAACTATTGTTGTATGCAAACTCTGCCAAAGGCAAGTAATCCTCCCAACTGCCTCGGAAATCAATGACACATCCCCTCAACATGTCTTCCAGAATCTGAATAACTCTTTCCGATTGACCATCAGTTTGGGGATGGAAAACCGTACTAAAGTTCAATCGCGTTCCCAACGCCTCATGCAACTTTTACCAAAACCGAGATGTGAATCTAGGATCCCGGTCAGAGATAATCGAAACCGAAACTCCATGCAGTCGCACAATCTCCGCCACATACAACTTGGCTAACTTCTGAAGAGAAAAGTCTGTTCGAACAGGTATAAAATGAGCCGACTTGGTCAACCTATCCACAATCACCCATATCGAGTCTTTCTTCGATGGTGTCAAGGGTAGCCCACTCACGAAGTCCATGGTTACCCTCTCCCACTTCCAAAGTGGTATTTTTACTGGCTGCAATAATCCAGAAGGTAACTAATGCTCAGCTTTCACTTGTTGGCATGTCAGACATTTCCCCACAAATTCCGTTACCTCTAGCTTAAGTCCAGGCCACCAATACAGTTCTAGCAAGTCATGGTACAACTTATTCCCTCCAGGATGCATGGCACAAAATCCCCCATGAGCTTCCTTCAAAATTGACTGTCTCAAGCCAGAGTCCTTCGGAACACAAATTCTACCTCGGAAACACAGAACCCCTTCATCATTTATCCCAAACTCAGAAGTTTCCCCTTCCTTAACTTGTTGAAAACGAGGGACCAAAGACTCATCTTTCAATTGCTTTTCCTTAATTTGATCCACCCAGGTTGGCCTTACTTGCAATTCAGCCAACAGACTTCCATCATCAAACAGACTTAGACAAGCAAACATTGCTCTCAGATCAGATACAGCTCTACGACTTAGAGCATCGGCCACCACATTAGCCTTGCCTGGGTGATATTCGATTGAACAATTATAATCCTTAAGCAACTCGATCCATCTCCTTTGCCTAAGGTTCAATTCCTTCTGAGTCAGCAAATACTTGAGACTCTTATGATCTGTGTATATAATACACCTTTCCCCATACAAGTAGTGTCTCCAGATTTTAAGCGCAAAGATCACTGCTACTAACTCCAAATCATGAGTAGGATAGTTCCCTTCGTGAGGCTTAAGTTGTCGAGACGCATAAGCAACCACCTTACCCTCTTGCATCAACACACAACCCAAACCTACGTGTGATGCATCACTGTACACAGTAAAATCTTTTCCAGACTCTGGTTGAATTAACACAGGTGCTTCAGTCAGAACTTTCTTCAACCTCTCAAAAGCTTCTTGTTACTTCTCCGTCTAAACAAACGGTACTCCTTTCCTTATAAGTTTTGTGAGAGGTGCTGCCATCACAGAAAAACCTTCCACAAACCTTCTGTAGTAACCTGCCAATCCTAGGAAACTTCGAATTTCTGAAACCGACCTTGGTGGCTTCCATTCCAAAATTGCTTCAATCTTTCGAGGATCCACTCTAATCCCCTCTGCAGAGACCACATGCCCCAAAAAGGTTACCTCCCTCAACCAGAACTCACACTTGCTGGACTTCGCATAAAGTTCCTTCTCCCTTAACACTTGCAACACAGTGCGGAGATGCTTATCATGTTTTGCTTCGGTCTCAGAATATACCAGAATATCGTCAATAAAGACGACCACGAACCGATCCAGAAATGGTTGGAACACACGATTCATCAGATCCATAAACGCTGCAGGAGCGTTTGTTAGTCCAAATGGCATAACCAAAAACTCATAATGACCATAACGAGTCCTGAATGCTATCTTATGAATATCTGCCTCCTTGACCCTTAACTGATGATATCCAGATCGAAGATCGATCTTGGAAAATACAGAAGCTCCTTTAAGCTGGTCGAACAGGTCGTCAATTCTTGGCAGAGGGTACTTATTCTTAATCGTCAGTTTGTTCAACTGGCGATAGTCAATGCACATGTGCATCGTCCCATCCATCTTCTTCATGAATAGCACCGGTGCTCCCCATGGAGACACACTTGGCCTAATAAAGCCCCTATCCAACAATTCTTGAATTTGCGCCTTTAACTCCACTAACTCCTTCGGTGCCATCCTATATGGTACAATGGACACTGGTGCTGTCCCAGGCAACAGGTCAATTCCAAATTCAACTTCTCGGTTTGGAGGCAATCCCGGAAGCTCCTCTGGAAAGACATCTTGGAACTCTTTTGCAGTTCTAACCTTATCCATTGTCAGCCCCTCTACATCTGTTTGACTTACAAATGCCAAATAGGCCTCACAACCTTTCCGAATCCACTTTTCAGCCCTCAATGCCGATATCACATTAGACAAATAGTCCCTTCGCTCACCTATCACTATAACCTCATCCCCTTCCGTGGTCCTTAGCACCATTCGCTTAGCAGCACAGTCCAGAGTCGCCTTATGCTTAACAAGCTAGTCCATTCCCAGAATGATGTCAAATTCTCCAAACGGCAACTCCATTAGATCACCAGGAAAGATCCTACCTTGAGTTTCTAAGGGTACATCCTTATACAGCTTGTCTACCCTAACCAATTGACCCAAGGGACTTAGCACAGATACCGCACTCACTATCTTCTCAGAATGCACTCCCAAAGACCCAGATATGGCACACGCAACATAAGAATGAGTAGATCCAATATCCACCAAGGCAGTATACGGCATATTAGAAACTAAGAACGTACTAGTTATGACATCAGGTGCGTCGCCCTCCTCTCAACGACGAGCTGTATACACCAACGCTGGCTGTCGAGTCTCAGCATTTCCGGCTCCCCTGCCAGGCGCTCCTCGACCTCGACCATTTCCATTTCCGCCCCTACCTTGTCCACGTCCTCTCGGTGGTTGTGGTCCACCTCTCATGGGTTGAACAACCCTCTGTACAGCAACCTGAGCCTGATCAGCTCTCTGTGGAACGTCCTTAACTCTGTGCTCCATAGATCCGCATCGGAAACAAGCACCAGAACATTTCCTACACTCACCCAGGTGTACCTTACCACAGTCCCTACAGATTGGCGGTCTAACCACATTCATCGGAACGGCTCGAACTGGCTCCTCTACTTTTGCCCTTTTGGCATTCTTGTTTGCTCCACCCGAAGGTCCAGAATCCCTCCAGAAACGGTTCTGATCTTTTTCACGGTTCTGCCTCTCAGTACGCTTTACCTCATCAGCGATCTTAGCTTTTTCCACCAGAACCGCGAAGTCACGCTCCCTCTACGGAGCAATCAGCACCTTAAGGTCATCTCTGAGTCCATCCTCAAAGTGAACGCTACGCTCATACTCCGTAGCAACTATTCCCACAGCATACCTACTCAGCCTTAGAAATTCAGCCTCGTACTCAGTAACAGTTTTGCCTCCTTGGACCAGATTCAGGAATTCTTTCCTACGGGCGTCCACATAACTTGCCCCGACGTACTTTCCTTTAAAGGCTGTCTTAAACAGCTCCCAAGTAACCCTATCAGCTGGGGTTCCATCCCTCACGGTGAGCCACCACTGATAAGCCTCATCTCGCAGTAACGATACAGCCCCCTTCAGCTTCTGCTCCACAGAACAGTCCAAGTCATCCATAATTCGTTCCGTGGCCTCCAACAAATATTCTGCCACATTCGGGGCTACACTAGATACACCCCTAAAGATCTCCGCTCCGTTAGCCCGGAGTCGTTCAGAAATCGACCCTCGAATTCTGTTGCCCGAACTTGCCCCGGCAACCCTTTTCAGAACTCGAAGTATTGCCTGCGACAGGGCGTCATCCCCGGCACCATGATCATGTGATTCTACTTCTGTTGCTGATGGTACCGGTGCTTCTGCCGCTGGCATATGTCTCGAAGATGAAGATCCCGCTCGGGCTCTTACTCGGCCTCGTCCACGGCCTCTACCTCGAGCTGCTCGCGTACTCATATTGTATTATCTGATTACGAATTTTATGCATTAATTTTAGCATTCCAGTGATTATTACAAATGTTTTATGATTCAAACAGTAATTCAGAGATGGTTTTCGTAGAATCGACGTCTAGCTGCAGTTTCAGTCTTTTAGCAAGCTTTTCTAGGGTTTCAGTAGCATCCTATCTAGAGTATTCTAGTAAAGTTTCAGTACAGACAGATAATTCAGAATATATTCAGAAAAATTCAGAATACTTACAGGCTTGAGCTGGAGATTCGGAATGCCACCTTCAGAAGTCCAGATTTAAAAACTAATTTTTTTCGAAAGATCTTTGTTTTTGTAAACCCATTCCACAGCCGAGTTGTTGCAACTTGGCTCTGATACCACAAAATGTAACACCCCAAACCCGGCCTAGACGTTATGACCGGATCCGGTGCGCCACATCGATGCGTTCAAAACGTTCCGTTTTACTTAGTTTGGAAAACTTAGTTGGGGTTGTAAAAGATACTTTTTAAAGCAGGTTAAGGTGAATAGAAGCTGTGCACCAGGTAGGAAACCAGGAAGAAGAGGAGGTGAGTCCGTCGGACTGCTTAAGTACCAAGCTCCCTTCGGATCCAATCCTAGACATGCACACCACCATTGCCACACCTTAACGACTCGTACAATTTTGAGAAAACCATCTGGTTATGTCTATCTTAAGAAAATGATTAAGTTTGAAAACGTTTGCTTAGCGGAAGTCTTACTTGTAATCGTGTTATTTTGAAATCTCTTAATGTTTTTGAAAATGCGTCCTAAAGCTAACCCATTTTCCTTAGTCATCATAGTTTGTTTCATCATAGAAAAATAAAATAATAAAAGTAAAACAAAACCATGAAAATAATTAAAAGGCCTTATTACACTTAAAACCCAAAACCATAGATGAAATTAAAAGGACGTCCAGTCCACCAGAAAGAAACCAGGTTCGTAGAAACATGTGGCCAGTCCAAATCCCTCACAGCTCCAAGCCCACTATGGTTGAGGATTACCTGCGAGGATGAAAATAAGGGGTGAGTTTTGGAAAACTCAGTGTGTAATTCAACCCAACCATAACCTAAATCAGTTCAAACCACAGAGACAGAATAAGTTGGCCTCAGCCCAGAACAGATATCAGAATAAAGCCCGTAGGCCCAGAACAGACCAGAACAAATATATCATGCTTATGCAGAAACCCAACCATATCCAACCACGTGCACCCTTATACCATCCTTTCACCATGTGGGGAGACTACTCGACCCACCCAACCGCTACACGCCACAGAAATATGCAGCATGGCTGCCAGATACAGAAAATGTGACAGAGTCACCAGATACAGATATTTTGTGGCAGTGCCACCAGAACAGATATACGTGGCAGGGCCACCAGAACAGATAATTTGTGGCATAGCCACCAGGACGCTTCCTCCATAATATAACCCATGTCCCCATGCAATAGATATACATTCATGGCATACATCATACAGATTTAATTCATCATGCTTTTCAGACAAAATTAACCCTAGGGGTATAAAGGTCATTTTGCATACATAGGGGTATAATGGTAATTTTGCATACATAGGGGTATTCTAGTAAATCTAACTATTTCTAAGGTTTTCATGCATATCGTAGCTATTACGTTTAGCCAAAAACACTTACCGAGCGTTCTTACCGAATTGGGCCCGTTGGCCCATTAACCCAGTTTTGGCCCATTAAGCCCAAAATATCAAAACGCACGAAATCGTGTATACTACAGTTTTATCACTTCCGGTTACCAGTAATAATTACCCATACGTCTCACGAGCATTCGTACACTCGCAAGCGCCCAAAATACCAGTTTTTCGGTATTTCAGCTTTTCGGCTTTTGCCGATCTAGCCTATGAAAGGGTGTCAGTTACACACCTAATTTGTGACGACTTGCTGACAAGATCCACGCACAAACTGCCTACAATTACGTTGCTACAATTCTTAGATTGCAAATCACAACACTAATCTCCATAATTACTTACCCATATTCGACTCTTCCCTAAAAGCCTTTAAAACTTTACCTTCTTGCCGAAATCCGATGGCTAGATCCAAGTCTGATCGCTCCAAAGATCCAAGCCTTCGATCCAACCCTTGAGAAGACACTAATCATCAAAATAAATCATCGGTTAAAGACCTTTTATGCCCTATGCCCAAATCGATAGCCTCCCAAGATTTTAGGGACTTCGGCTTTTTCCTAACTTGAAAAATAAGGCTAGATTTGGAGTGATGAGCACTTACCACTTATTCCTTCCTACTTTCCACGTAGATCTGATGCAGATTCAACCTTTAAACGACGGTAAAACTTGAATCTAGAAGCTTTGAAGTTTCGGCTACAAGTCCCTAACTCTATAGTAGGTTCGGCTTTTCTAGGTGATATAGAAAATAATGATTTGAGGCTATAACCCTGGGTAATGTTGTCGACAGATGTTAGGGGTTTAGAGGAGAGGAATGTTGGTCAAAAAGGAAAACATATTGAGGAATATGGCTTTGGAAAAACGGCACAAGAATATAGCTTTCGGGATTTTGAGATTTGAGGTTCGGCTTTAGTCTAAGAAAATTAATGGAGGAAAGTGATGTAGACTAGGGTGGAGATGGACAAGAGGTTTGAAAGGTTCTGCTATGGAGAAAGAGAATAAGAATAAAGCAAAAATGGCTAAAGGGAGAAGGTGAGAAAGGCAGCAAACGGCACAACTCCCTCCCTATTACCGAATTTATACTGGCACTTTAACCTAGCCGAATTTACCCCCTAAAGAAACCCTTGGCCGGCCACCTCTTGCTCCTCAAGAGTCTAAAATTCGGCCAACACAGCTCACCCCAATCAGCTCCTAGATTTCCTCCCTTATCTCTATCCTTACTCAATCCCCTTACCCTCTTAAACTCTTCCTGACAGACTTTTATTTCAGTTCCATTACTTCCCTTTCCTATACATAAAAATTAATCACTTAATTTGCTGTCATTGTGACTTGAACCTGGGTCCTCCCCAAGCTTCCATACGCCACTACATCCTTCCCAGTGGCGTCACATGCCACTTTACCATTTGCTTCCTTGTGATCCATTTTTCACAAATAATTCCTAAAAGCCCAATTTATCAGAACCCCTTTCTCTTATAGAATTAAATTTAATTAAAACTACCGGGTTTTATCCTAAGCTTGGGCCTTCTAGAGGCCCACCAACATGATTAATCCTACACATAACAAACAGAACACAGAATTTTAAATTTTACAACTTTTACAGAATTCCCGAAGATTGGGGCGTTACACGGGATGGATACAAGAATCATCTAACCAACACACAAACACACTGCCTAGTGCATCATCAGAATGTTTGAAGTAAATATTGCGCTCCGTGCCTCATCGGTATAACTGAAGTAAATGTGCTCTACACCTCATTAGACGTTCGAAGTAATAATGCGCTGTAACAGCCTACCTAGCAAAGTCTTTATTTATGGTTATTGTTTATTGTATTAAGTGTAGTTCTGAGTAAGTAAAATATTATTTGTGGCCAAGTATGGGATTTTGTGTTTGCACTGATTGGCGAAATTTGTGTTTTGGCAGATTCTTTTGCTGAGCATATGCCACCCAGATGTTTCGGGCGAAGTTTTCAAATCTGTAGTTTCATATATTTGTTTATTATTTTTATAAGACTATTTAGTTAGTCTAGTGAGAATTGGTTAGAGCAAAACTAAGATACTGTAGTTAATATGATCCTTCCACTAAACCTTATCTTTGTGCTTAAGTATATAAGGATATTAGTGTCTTCCCTGATAAACTTTTGCGTTTTCTTTGCATTCATCTTCTGCTTGATTTATCTGTATTCTCTCTCAAAGCTTAAGTCTAGAAACCTTACTGAGGTTAGGTTCACTATATTCAACCAACTCTCACGTTTGTGTTAGCTCTCTGGTAATTATTGATAAACTCTAGGTTATTTTCATAGTTATTTACATATTTTTAACTCTGCATGCATAAGTGTTAAAATTATATGTAAGGAAGGAAACTTCTTGATTCTGGGTTATGTGTTAGTGCTTCATGCATGCGTGTTTGGATTCAATGGAGTAATGATTTGATAAGTTTAATTATCCACATTTTAGCTCAAGACACTATTGAAGGGACGAGTAACAAAGGCAAAGGTCCTACTTTATAGACTTTGTTGTATTTCTAGTGATTTTTTCTTACTTCCATGTGTATAGTATTCTTGTTTTATATTTCATGTGAGGTAAGTACTTATACTCTGCAAAAGTGAAATGTGTGTATATGAAAAATGGTTGTTCAAAGTTGTCAATCTAGGTCTGTAAGGTCTGTGTTAAAGTGTAAGAATCATTCTTCATGCTTAAGCCACTACCTTTTACTTCTGTCAAGAATGATATGGACTGAATCATGGAAATGATGTTAAGGAAGCATATTCACAGTGTTGTCTTTGATGTAATGTACATTGAACAGGCATATTGCAATACATGAAAATGATTATGTAGCCTCCGATAGGGCAAAAGTATGTTGCAAACTGACTGGCAAAATACGACAAAGGATACAAACCAAAGGAATATGAATGGAATGTATGATATGACTAAGGATTTGGGTACGTGGCTGACATGAAGAAGGTTTGTCTATATGGTCATATGGGCATATTGTATACACCAAAAAAAAAAAGAAAGTAAACCAACGTATAAACTGTCTATGTATGATACTTGTCATCTGCCAAATTTGTGTGATTGTTTTTGAATCTTAGAAAAGATTTGCTTGAAGTTAGTAACTATTGATATGTTTTATTTTGGAACTCACTAAGTTCTTTTGAACTTACTTAATTACCTTTCCTTCTCAAGCTTGTTGTTGAAGAAAAGGAAATTCTGATAGACTATGCTAGATGACCTCTGCTGCTGTGAGATTTTTGTTATTTTGTACTATGCATGACATGAGGGGGGTGATGCCAAGATGTTTATTTTTGAGAAAGAATTTGTATATAAAACTTATGTTTGATAAACTACATTTCTAATAAAGTTACAGTAAAGTTTCAAGGGTTTTAAAATGTATTATATTATTGTGTCTTATATGCCAATCGACTAATATACTTTACTTTTTTTACTGTATAAGTCATAATTCAAACTATGATTTTATGAAGTTTACACCAGAAACAATTTAAGAAAATAATTTCTAAGTAGTGACACGACATACTCAAATCCTCTTAAAATAATTTAATAATCAAACAACCGAGTGGGATTGCACCAACTATTTTTGTGATAAATTAAAGTTTAAAATAGGTGCTAATATTTAATCACTCTATTTTTTAATAATTTTTATTTTATATTAATTGTTAACACCATCAACTTCTTTTATTAAATTTGGTCTCATACTAGTTTTTTTCATTTATCCACCATAAGGGCTACGGTGACCTATGACACGTTCCCTAAGGGGCCGAAAGCCCATGCGGATTAACAATTGAGCAACAAGTGTGCACATTGTTTCTAGCCTAAATTTGAACTTAGAGGCATGCCATCATAATTTAATGCACAACCGTTTTCCACAAATTAACAGTTACTCTCATGCGCAATGATCAATTGCGCAAATCAACGATTATTCTGGTTCCAGTTACGTTGAATTATTTGTGACGTGCTAATTAGATTTATTTTTTCATTTTTTTTAAAAAATTCAAACCACTAAATTTAAAAAAAAATTCTGGCTAAAATATCCTAAGTAGATAAAGTAAATTCCAATAAAAGTAATTAAAGTAAATTCCAAATCTACAAATGGTAAATAGACTCGGAATATATTTTAACTTATATTAAAATTTATTATTTATTAATATCTTTTTTTTTTACTTTTTTTATAAATTATAAATTAATTTAAATTGCTTGTACTTGCCTTGTTAGTAACTTCTATCAATTAGGTCCAATTTATCCCAATTTAAATCATCAATTAATTTTTTCAAATATAGATTGAAAAAAATAATAATTATATGCTAAGTGAATTTTAATTATAATTTAAATCATTAATTAATTTTTCAAAAATAGATCGACAAAAAATAAATTATTATATACTAAGTCAATTTTACGTCAGTTTTATAGAATTATAAATTCTAACCAATTTAAACTTCTTTATTTGCTAATAACTGACGTGATAATATCAAAGAATCTACCCATTGTTTTAACACATAGTATCACATACTATCTCAATTATTTTAAGGGATAAATTTTACATGATTTTTAATTTAATATGTATTATATACATAATCTTTAATTTAGTTTAATTATATATTGTGATTCAAATGTATACATAAAACTTTAGTTTTGGTTCAGTCATACACATTTAAATTAATAAATTAATACTTCAATTTATTTTTATATTGTATAAATACAATTATTTCTGTATACAATTTATAAACATAAAATGATATTATATCAATAATTGTATTAATAATTGTGCGACTTTGATCAAATCAAAATTTTATATATAAAATTGTACTAAATTAAAATTCATGTATACAATTGCATATTAAATTAAATTTCATGTGTAATTTTAAAATTTATCCCTTCTTTTAAACAAACAAATTGCTGTACCCTAACTAATGTGCTTTCACGTCAATTTTATAGGGTTTAATTAAAATATATATGTTTTATATTTACTATTATTTATAATTATAACAAAAACTAATAACAAAACTAACTATTTATAGGGTAAACTACAAAAATAGTCACTTTTGTTTGCCTCATATTACGTTTTAGTCACTTATGTTTGAAATGTTAGCTTTTAGTCACTTACATTATTGTTTTGTTACAAAGTGGTCACTCTACCATTAAACTCCACTACCTCCCTAATGGCAATCCAAACGAGTTTTAAATGCCAACTTGGATATTCAGTTGTTAGGACGAAAATAGATTTTTAGTTAAATAAATTTAATTTGGACTGTCACGTAAGACATTCAAGTTGGCATTTAAAATCCATTTGGACTACCACGTAGGACCACCATTAGAGTGGTAATAGAGCTTAACGGTAGAGTGACCACTTCGTAACAAAATAATAACATAAATGACTAAAATATAAACTGAGACAAATAAAAGTGACTATTTGTGTGTACATGAGTTTGCTTCAATTTTACAAGTGATTTAATTATATGTGTTTAATAGTAAATAGAAGTCCAAATAAAAGAAGAAACTGAAACCAAACATCGAGTCCTATACTACACCTATAAATAGTAGAGTAAAGATAACAAAAACAATTTAACATTTCTTTCGAAAGCTAGGTAGAAAGTTATGAAAATGGAGAAATATTTGTTAGTTTTGTTTTTGTGTGTGAATTTGTGTTTTATTGGAGTTAATGCTAGATTTTTTAAGGTCCCATGGAGTAGACGACATAAAGGAATATCGGCCCTGGGTGATCCAGGGATGAAAAGAGATGGATTGAGAATAGCTTTTGAAGCTTGGAATAATTGTAATGGAGTTGCTCATGAAGCTCCTGACACAGGAAGTCCCAGAGCTGCTGACTGTTTTGACGTTTCAAGAAGTAAAAGAAAATATTTTGTTCATAAATTTTGTTTTTACTATTTTTTTATGTTTATCTGGTTTCTAATATTTTTGTTATAAATGTGGTCAGATTTAACTTTGTTACACAGAGTATCTGAGTCAGATAACAAGCTTGGCATAGGTAAAAAATTCAACGGATTGTCTGCAGAAGCATTGTATGACCCAAATCTTTATGCAATTGAGAAAGAACTATATTTAGGTTCTTTATGTGAGGTTTCAAAGAGTTCAAAACCATGGCAATTTTTGAAGACTTCAAAGCCATGGCAATTTTGGATGGTTATGTTGAAAAGTGGCAACTTTGACACAAAAGCTGGTTTGTGCCCTGAAAATGGGAAACCTAAACCAGCTCCAATTAATACTACAATGAACTTCCCTTGTTTTGGAGAAGGATGCATGAATCAGCCTACTTTGAACCATCAACCTACACAACTTTTGGCTGATGGTACAATGAAGGGATGGTTCAATGGAACTTATGATTTGGATGCTGATATTGGGAATGGACTTGCAAACATATCCTTTTATGAAGTGGCTTGGGAGAAAAAGCTTGGTTTTGGACGTTGGGTGTTTAAGCATAAGCTCAAGACTTCAATTAAATATCCATGGTTGATGCTTTACCTTAGAGCTGATGCAACCAAAGGATTCTCTGGTGGGTACCCTTATGAAACAAGAGGAATGCTCCACACTGTAAGTTGAAATACACTCTTTACTTTTAACATACATAGTCACTCTCTGACCAATTGGTTTACTTTCAGCTTCCAAGGACTAATTTTAAAGTCAAGTTCTCATTGGAAATCAAAAAAGGAGGAGGACCCCAGAGCCAATTTTACCTGCTTGACATAGGCAGTTGTTGGAAGAACAATGGTAAGCCTTGTGATGGAGATGTGTTGACAGATGTTACAAGATACAGTGAGATGATCATCAACCCTGATGTACCAGCTTGGTGTAGCCCCACACAATTGGTGAACTGCCCACCATACCATATTACTCCTAACAACACAAAGATTTTAAGGAATGACACAGCCAATTTCCCATATGGAGCTTACCACTACTATTGTGCTCCTGGCAATGCTAAATACTTGGAGGAACCTGTTAGTCTCTGCGATCCATACAGCAATCCTCAAGCACAAGAGATTGTTCAATTGTTGCCTCACCCTATATGGGGTGAATACGGATACCCAACTGAAAAGGGTCAAGGTTGGATTGGGGATCCAAGAACATGGGTGCTTGACACTGGCGGCCTAGCTAGTAGACTTTACTTCTATCAGGTTCTTGTTTAATTGTCACAATTAAATGATTGCATTGATGGTTTAGGGCTATTTATTGTTAATTGTTTTGGTTGGATTTCAGGATCCAGATACCCTTCCCGCCAAAAGAAAATGGACGTCTATCGATGTTGGAACCGAAATTTTTGTTAGTGATAAAGAGGAAGAAGCAGAATGGTCCCTTAGCGATTTTGATGTTATCCTCCTATAAAGTTTTATTTAGTTAGGATTTAGGGTTTACATTTAATTTTTTTCATTTAGTTTTAGTTTTTTTATAAGTCCTTAGAAAGGACTAATCGAAGGGTTTATGAATTATATTTATTATGTTTTTAATGTTGGCTGATCTTTTTATTGGCATATTATAAATTTAGCCCTACATTTCATAAATTCTATTAATTTGATTATTGTTTAAATGGTAAATTATGAAAATAGTCACTTTTGTTTACCTCAAGTTATATTTTATTTACTTATGTTTGAAATATTACGTTTTAGTCACTTGCATTATTACATTATAACATTTTAGTCACTAAATCGTTAATTGTCGCTAACAGTGTAATGGTAAGTTGATGTGGCATGTTAAATCATCATTTCAAAAAAAAAATTCATGTTACTTTATAAAATCGGTCCCCATATTTTTTTCATTTTTAACAATTTAGTTTTTTTTTTCTTTTATGTTTTTTTAACTTTCCTTTTTCTTTCTTTTTTCCATTCTCTATTTTCCTCCATATTATATTTTCATTTTTTAAAACTAGTCCCTATGCTTTTATTTTTTTGAACAATTTAATTTTTTTCGAGTGAGGAGAGCTTGTTGACTAGTTTAACAAATGAAAAACATAGAAAAACTACATTAAAAGAAATGAAGAAGAGAGGAAAATAGAGGGAGAAGTAGAAGAGAATGGAAAATAAAAAAATTAAAAGAACATAAAAGAAAAAAATTAAATTACTCAAAATGAAAAAATATAGGGACCAGTTGTAGAATTTAACCTAAAATTTTTGTTTGAAATGATGATTTAACGTATCACGTCAACTTACTGTTACACCGTTAACGACAATTAACGGCTTAGAGACTAAAATGTTACAACATGATAACGTAAGTGACTAAAACGTCACATTTTAAACATAAGTGACTAAAATGTAACATCAGGCAAACAAATGTGCCTATTTTGGCAATTTACCCTTATTTAAAAGAATTAATTTCAACTTTATATGTAGAAACCCATTCCTGCTCGGCCCACTAAACCAAAAAATAAAACTACCCAAACCCTAGCCCAATACCTAAAACAAAAATAAAAACCCTAGCCTAACCACCCATGCCTGGTCTATCACCACTTGCCTGGCCACTGCCTCTGCTTCCACTGACAGGTCAAATCCACCGCCACAGTACCTGCAAGCCATTAAAACGAAATGACAACAAAAATATAAAAATCTTGTAAAATGGCTATAAAGAGCCAAGTCTAAAACTATTGTATAGATTCTGCATTTTGGTGATAAATAAAAAAGCAATATTTGATTTTAAAACACATAAGCAAGAACTGAGACCATGGCAATATCAAAAGCAAAAAACAATCCAAACAGAGAATCAAAATCTAATAGCCGAAGGTGATTCTCATCGTTATTTTCTTTCTTTTTCTTTTTTAACCTATTTACCCACATATAAATATATATTATAAATACGCTTTAAAATAAATAAAAAATATAAAATTTTTACCATTTTTTCAATTTTCGTGCGGTGGCCGGCGCGGCGGCACCTACGGCGGGAGATGATCGGACCTTTGGCCGGAGCCCTCGCCAACATATTGGCCATCTGCAGAGAGGAGAGCTTTCTCCTTTTTTTAAAAAAAAACACCTGATGAAAATGAATTTTTGGAAGTTTTTAGGCTTTTATAGCCTACCAAAACGGCACCGTTTTCGTGCCCAGGCCTAGCCCCAAAAACGACGCTGTTTAGGCGCTGACCCGAAGACCCGACCCTCTCCACTAAGGATCCGCGTGTTTTTTCGACGGAAGGGCTATTTGCGCGTTTAGCCCTTCCGCATTTTTATTTCTTTTAAATTTCATTTTTTTGCTTTTAATTTATGCCCAAAAATTTTATTTCTTTTTCAATTTAGTCCCCTTGAAGCTGCGCGTTTTGGGACAAAGGGTTATTACCCATTTTAGTCCTTCCTGGTTATTTGCGTGTGCGAATTAATCCCATCTTCTTTTATTTATTACGGATTTACCCCAAAATTGCGTTTTCAGATTCAATTATGTCCTTTCTATTACTTTTGATTGTTTTATTACATTATTTACATTATTATATTTGCATTTATATTTATTTTATTCTAATGCCAGTATTATTATCACTTCTATTGTTATTACTATTAATATTGATGTATGTTTTATTACATATGTACGTATATACATTTTTATATATAGTACTATTTTAATTACTTTATTTTAATATTACTATTATATTATATTTACTTTTTGCATTTTAATACTATTATTATTACTATTATTATCATATATATTAGGGTATATTTTTATGTACATATATGTATATATATATATTTATATATAGTATTATTTTTTATTACTTTAATTTAATATTTTTATTATATTTGCTCTTTGTATTTTTATATTATTATTATTGTTATTATTATTATATAGTAGTGTGTATTTTCATTATATATATATATTTATATATAGTATTATTTTTATTTACTTTACTTTAATGTTATTATCATTATCATCATTATTGTAATTATTATTACCATTGTATTATGACTATTATTATATTTTTATTTTCTTATTACTCATTTATTATGATTTTTATCTATTTATATTTTCATTATTATACTATATCTATTATATATTAGTATTTTACTATTACTATTATTATAATATTTGACACCATATGTATTATTATCGTTTTATACTATCATTATTCATATTACTATTATTATTATCGTTTTCGTTATCATTGCCATTTCTATTTTTCCATGTTTTATTTATTAATTTACTTATGTGTTCGATCATTTCATTTTCCTCATGCATTTGTTTATATTTACATATTACTAACCTTGCTATTATTTCATCTTTTATAATTGCTCATATTATTGTTTTTTTAACGCTGTCACACTTATTATTATACATTATTATTAATATCAAAATTTGCTTTTATGTTTTACTATAAATCACATTATATTTTTCACTCGATACCTTAAAATAATTCTTTCGTAAAAGTAATATTCCGTATTAGGAATTTCGAGAAAATCGTGCCCTAACTTACTGGGTTTCGATTTTTCTCATTTAACCTAAATCACGGAATATTCTTTTAAATCACAATACGAATTTTAAAAATCCTTATTTTCGGAGATACGAGGTGTGGTGCCCTAACTTACCGGGTATGACATTTTGTTACCTCGAAATAAGATTTTTCGCAAATAAAGACAATATTCGGTGTTCGAAAATTCAAGGAAACGTGTCCTAACTTACTGGGTTTTGATTTTCCTCGTTCACCCTAACTAACCGAATATCCTTTTAAAAGAAGTTAAAATACATTAATTTTAAATAAAAGGCAAGCTCAGTCTCAAAGTTCGAGATGTCGTGTCCTAACTTACGGGGCATGATATTTTATTACTTCGAGATGAGAGAGTCCTTAACATTCGTTTTAATTTATTCAATCATTTTTTAAATTAGCATTAATACAAAGAGGGATCGTATTTTAAATTCTTTCAAGTTTTCAAATTTCCGACACTAAGACACTAATTAGTCAACTAGGTACCAATTTTGGACGTATCGAGGGTGCTAATCCTTCCTCGTGCGTAACCGAATCCCGAACCTGTTTTCTTGATTTGCGTAGACCAAAATCGTTGTTTAAATAAATCAAACCATTTATTAAAAACAACCACTTTTACGAGGTGACCCGATCATACCTCATCAAAAAGGATTGGTGGCGACTCCTCTATTCGTTTTCGTTTTCAAAATTCAAGTCGATTCCCGTTTTTCAAAAAATGGTTACGATATTATACATTTTATCTATTTGGTAATTCTTAAAAAAGAGAAAGAAAACTAAAAGATAAATATTGTTTTAATTTCAGTATAAATTTAAACATTGATATAATTTCTAAAACTACCCAGTATCTCTCAACTTTTTTTTTCACACAATATTTTGAACTACCCATAGTCTCTTCTCAACTCATAAATAAGAGGATAATCCGCTTCAGCGCACTCTAGTCCACATCTTCTTGTATTGGCAACAATGTAATTCATGCCAATCAAGTTAACATTCAATTAACTAGCACCTCCCAACCATTAAATAAGAGGATAATAATGCTTCAGCGCACTCGTACCCATATCCTCGCGCACTTATAAAATATATATATTTAATTCAATTGTAGTTTTAATCTCTTGAAATTTGAAATTTATTTTTTATCTTAATATAAAATATTTTAATTTATTTATTTTTATAATAGGTCAAAGTAATAATAACATTACCGACTTAAATTATAGTTTAGATTTTTGAGTTTATATCAAATAATACAATATGGGTATTTTTTTTTTAAGAAATACAATTCAAATTTGATAGCAGAAATTCAATTCATATGGGTCATCTTTATTCATATTTGGTAGTAGTATTCTTGTAAAATTCTTTTTTTATTAAATAATTTTGCATAGGAGAAAAAAAATTGATAAAAATATTTCTAGTATTTCTCAGTTTCGATATTGAGTAAATTAATGCGTCTAAAAAAATCAGAGCAATTTAATCTTTTTACCTTTGAAAGTTGTCATATCCAAAATATAAGAGGTTAATTGAAATAATAAATCAAATATTGACCTAGACTTGATGTTTAAGTGGTTAATGCACTCCCTAGAGGTCATAGGTTTTATCCACTCCACTCCACTCCCATTTCTTTTCATTTCATTTTCACCAAATATTATTGGAAGTAGAAACTCAACAAGAGTAGATAGTAGGGGTGTTCAAATTTCGGTTAAAACCAAATTAACCAACCGAACTGATCTAACTTGGTTAATCAATTGATTAACCGATCTAATTCAGTTGAAGGTTGGTTAATTCAGTTCGAAATCGTGTAATTAACCGAATTAACCAAACTTAATAATTAATAATACAAATTATATGTAGCTTTAATTCGATTAATTCAGTCAAATGATTATCAGTTTATTTATTTTATATATTTTATACTTGTTTTAACCAAAAAAACATAAATTTCGGTTAATTCGGTTAATCGACTAAATTAACCGAAATATTTCGGTTCAGTTAATTTTTTTGGAAAAAAATTGGGTTCGGTTAATGGTTAATGGATTAAAAAGTTTGGTTAATTCAGTTAATACTAATTCGGTTCGGTTAACTAAGCGATTAATCGTTTGAACACCCCTAGTAGGCGGCAGCAGCCCAAATGGTTTTGAATTAAGCCTTCCCCATAAGTGACATGTGTTTGAGCCTCAGATTTTCCCTTTCATTTTTTTTTTTTGTTTTCAACTGGCCAGACTTGGGGAAATTTGCCCAAACCACCCCTAGGGTACCCAAACCCTAGGCATATAATCCATTTTTTTCTAATTCGGCTAGGATTTTCCTTCCTTCTCAAATTCCATTAGAATTTTACTTCTATCTTCTCTATTTCTTTCATCTTTCTTTTATTCCCTTTTCTTTTCATCAAAATTTTATTCCATTGTTGAAAATCTTCTTGTTTCCTGAATTAAAATCTATTCTCGATTTTAACTTGTTTCTCAACCAGACTTATACTCGCTATTAGAAGCATTCTTTGACCGTTTCCAAGAATTGATAAGTACGTCTCAATCTCGATGTTTGATCTTGAATCTTTATAGAATTCCTAATTAATGATAATCTTGTGAAATGATTAAACGATCTTTCTCAATTTATCATCAAATCTTTCAACAAGGTTTATCTTAGAATTTGTCATTAATTCTTGCGTAAATGTCATTTGAAGGACTCAATTCAGGTACCTTGGATAAGATTTGAACATGAGGGATATCGTTTGAGATCTTGGTGAAAGGTCTATGTTCTCTTACAAGAGAATTGGGGCAAATCGTGTCTCGGATTAAGGCCACATAGCTAGCCACATGGGCATATGGACCACACGACCCCTCATACGGCCATGTCCCCCTGAAATCTTAGGATATTTCAATTCTCACACAGCCTAAAACCCTCCACGCGGTCTGACACACAATCGTGTCTCCTCTGTAGCTTAAGTTTGCATGTTCCACACGGCCATAGTCTATTATACGGCCTAGCCACACGACTGTGTAACCCTTCCACATGGCTTAAAGCATTGCACACGACCATGTGCCCTTATTTTACAGTTTTGTCCAGAATTGTAAACTATTCAATTTAGTCCCTACATTATTCTTAAATTATTTTTAGAATTTTTCTCTTTCAATTAGTTCTATGATATTATGAAAAATGTAGAATCTGTGATTTGATTGATTAGATTATTACTATTTGTACGTGATATGTGATTAAGTACATGTCTTTTATGACTGAATCGTTGATAAACTGTTAGTATCACTCGTATTACTAAAATACTGATTGCATGAATAGTATGCACACTGCTATCGATAAACCGAATACATGATAAACACATCTACTGCTACTGTTGATCTAAATACATGTTAAACATGTCTCTTATTTCTCTATTGTATTGATACTCTCATGTCATTCTGAATTGCATGGGGCGGGATGCTTTGAAAGGAAGAAGTACTGGCATCTTTATCTGCAAATATTGGTGGTTTACCCACAAATTACTAGTAACTTTTATCTGCAAACTTGTTGTGTATTCACAACCACTGGCAGCGTATTAACCTACAAACACCTGTAGTTTATCCACAATTTTTACTAGCAACTTTTATCTGCAAACTCGTTGTGTATTCAAAACTACTGGTAGCTTATTAACCTGCAACACTGGTGGTTCATCAATAACCATAAGGCAAAGGTTAGCTACTTTTTATCTTCATCGTCGAATGAATCCTTATCACTCCAAGTAGTAACATGAGCCTTGAGTTTTTGTTTGCTTAATCTATTTTTCTTCCATTGGGGACAATCAAACTTGATGTGTCCCGTCTTCTTACATTCATAACATATGATGGGATCATTTTCTTTGGTAGATTCAAGCTTGAGTCCTTCCTTCTTTTGGATTTTTCTCCCTCTATTGGACCTCATAAACTTCTTAAATCTCCTAGCAAACATGACCATTTCTTTGTCTTCATCCACCTCTTCATTTGATTCATTTGTGGTGGATTTAAGTGCAAGACTAGCATTTTTTTTCTCAATTTGGCTTCTTCAACCCCTTCATTGAGCCTTATCTCGTGTGTTAGCAAAGAACTGATAAGCTTATCCAAAGTTAACATTTCTAAATTATTTGCTTCTTCAATTACAGTTACTTTGGCTTCCCACGATTTAGGTAACCTTTGAAGCATATTCCTTACCACCTCTTCATTTGGATATGTATTCCCATAAGACTTCAATCATTTGATGATGATAGTAAACTGATCAGACATCGCCTTGATATCTTCCTCGGGCTTCATTTTGAAGGTTTTATAATTTAAAGTAAGAATGTCAACCTTAGACTTCTTTACTTGGTTGGTACCTTCATGTTTGACTTCGAGCTTATCCCATATCTCCTTGGCATTAAAACAAGATGAAACTCTACTATATTATTTCGGACCAAGTGCACAAAGTAGAGTGTGCATAGCTTTGACATCCAATTGAATACTTATTCTATCTTCCACTTTCCACTCTTTCTTTCTCTTTAGAATAATGAGCTCTCATTCTTTCTTGAGAGGTATGGAGGGACTGTCCATGATGATATCCCATACGGTAAGATCATTCGCTTGTATGAACAACATCATTCTTGTCTTCTAATAGGAGTAGTTGGCACCGTTGAAGTAAGGAGGCTTTGTGATTTTGCAAGAAAAATTGAACCAGGTGTAGATGTCATTTCTTATGAATTGATTAGCTGAATGTTGAGCTACCTCAAAGATCTCCTCTTTGGTTACTAAACCATCTAAAAGAGACTAGCTCTGATACCAATTGTTAGCTAAAATAATCAAACCAAAATTGTCAAGAGGGGGTGAATTGGCTTTTAAAAATTTTGCAAAAGCTAGAGAGAAAGGATAGAAAATTGAACACAAGAATTTAGAGTGGTTCGGCCCCAATTGCCTACTCCACCACTTTAGCTTTTTACAACTAAGGATTTTCCCTAATTTACTAATTTGATAACCTTTGAAGGCAAGGCTTAATCTTACAAACTCCCTTAAGGTTTCTACTAAAACCTTAAGACACAAACCTTCTCAAAGAGATAAAAAGAAGCAAACAAAGAAATAATCCTTACAAGATTAATGCATTTGCAAATGAAACTTAATTATAAAGAAAAACACTTGAGCTAATAGAATAGCAATGAAGCTCACAAGTGTATAAAGAAAAGTATGGGAATATTTTGCACAAAGGTTGTTTGATTGATATTTTTGCTTGAATATTCTTTCTTGTTATTGTAGGACCTTTGGAAGATGTTATTTATACTTTCTAATTCATTTTCAACCGTTAGGATTGTTGTGGAAGTTAATAGAACCATTGGGATAGTGCATTTAATTCTCTTGCAACAAAAGGTATCTATACTACTTGGAAAAGTATCGATAATTTTAGCATTTAATGCCTTGATTCAGTGAACATTAAAACCGATAAAATCAATACCAGGATAAAGTTATTGATACCAAATAAAAGGTAACGATATTGGATCGATACTTAATGAATGTCTCAAAATGGCAGAAAGTTAATTTCATATTGATAATAAAAAATATATCTATAAAATTTTTCAAAATCGATACCTAACAAAAAGGTATCGATACTTGGTAACTCATTTGCAAGTTAGTAGCCTATTTTGGTATCGATTTCCATAAATTTATCGATACCTAACAAAAAGTATCAATAGTGGATCGATACTTTTTGAGCTAGAGCAATTTTAACTTGATTGAAATTGTTTTGAAGTATTGTTTTTAATTTGCTCGGCCTTGAAAAAATTTTCTAAATATAAATTTGACATTTCTGTATTTTAGAAATAATTTGAAGTACAATTTTACCACGTGTTGTTTAAAATGATTTTTATTCAAAACATAGTGTTTATTATATCAAAATGGTTTTGTCAAATAAAGCTTGGGTCAACAATATCACAATTAAATATTAGAGTTTAAAAAATTTCATAATTTAAAAAATAGAATATAACAATGTTTAAAAATTTTATTAAATTTTTTTAAAATTTTACACAAAATTTTGAAAACAAACAAATACTACTTAAAAAACCTTTTAAAATAGAATTAAATATATATTTTAAATATTTATATGTATTTTATTTTTTATAAATACTATTAAAAATTTAAAAACAAAATTGAATACTATTTACAAATATTATTAAAAAATAAAAAATTCTATGAAATTTAAAATTGTCTAAAAATATTTTTAAAAATTAAATACTTTATAAAAATATTTAAAACTGTTTAAAAATCCTAAACCCTATGATAAACACATTAATTTACATAATTCTTGTGTCTAATTTGGTTTATTTCTGAATTAATTCCTGCTTAATTGGTGTTTTTATGATTTAATCTTGTCAGAGATGTAGTTGGTCAAAAAACGAGCAAAAATGGGCCAAATTGAAAGACAAATAATTGAGTCGGGGCCAAATCATAAAGATAGGAAGGCCAAGGATTTAACATCAATTTTAACTTTGTAAAAAGCTAAAAATAGAATATATTATTTTGTTTTATTTAGTTTTATTATTTATTATTATTTTATTTTATTATTTTAGGATTAAGCTATTTTTAGTAAATCCCATGTATATAAATAGGGGCTTTTAATTCTTAGAAAAATCATCTCTTGTCTTTGTATTCCTACTTCTACTTGGAATAGAAATACTCTCCTTTTCCCTTTCCAAATTGGAGTTTAGCATTCTGCCACTTTTTCATTTCGTTTTGTTTCTTTTGTCAAATTGGGCTAATTGCCTTCCAAGTGCTTTTCCTTTCCAATTTCCATCACATTTCACATAAATCCATCATCATCACTTTCAAGCATGAATAAATTCATGCTCCACTAAATTTTATCTTAGCTTTAGGCCAGTGTTCTTTCCGGTCGAGAATTGTGAGATTCGTACTCGCGCCTAAAATCCTTCCAATCGATATTCACCTTTTTCCTAAGTATCGGGAAGGACCAATCATCCCTTAAAGTTGAATTCAATTTCAAGTCAAAGTGTACGTTGGGTTGGAGTCGTGTTTGCTTACAGTTGAAAATTCGAGTCGGTCGTGCTGTATTAGGATTTCCAAGAACAAATCGAGGAAGAGGCAATCAGGTTTAAACGACCCACGCGGTTGAGGCCATTGATTCGAGTTGAGTTCTTCAGAACGCAAGGCTGTCGGAATCTTGAATCGGGAACACGTGTATCTCTGTTAGATAATCGGTAAGGGTTGGTTTGCAGGTCGTACCGAAACCAGCTACTAGAGGAAGAATTGGTGGTTAGGACGTTCTTAACCGCTATAACCGGCTTATCGATTGGAAGAGAAGATTAATTTTCGAGGATCGATGCTCAACACGAAATTTACCGAGTCTAAGGCTAAGGCTTATTACATTTGATTACAAATTCCAATTTAATTTCTGATTTATTTAATTATTTATCTTAGCAGTTTAAATTATTTAGTTTCTACTCAATTTCAAAAATCCCCTGCTTTACTTAT
The DNA here is from genome assembly GCF_007990345.1 of Gossypium hirsutum. Taxonomy (NCBI): domain Eukaryota; kingdom Viridiplantae; phylum Streptophyta; class Magnoliopsida; order Malvales; family Malvaceae; genus Gossypium; species Gossypium hirsutum. The sequence continues at coordinate 83,889,613 of NC_053435.1, forward strand.
TTATCTACTTATTTTTCAGCTGGTATGTTTTGAGTCATGGGCACGACTCTAGCCACGACCCTTGACACGACATTCTGTTCATAAGCCAAACTCGAAAGTTGATTAGAGTACCAATCCCTGTGGACTCGACCCTACTACCACTCTACTACTAATTAGAGATATTTTGTAGGAATTATTTTTTGTGGATTCGACGCCCATCAAATTTTGGCGCTGTTGCCGGGGATTGGAGATATTTTCTAACTTTTGTTTGTCTACCTTATGTGTAACACCCCTTACCCGTATCCAAGGCTGGAACAGAGTACGAAGCATTACCAGACTTAACAATACACATAGACGAAAACTAGGCCATAAAATTTCATTTAATTCAAAACTTTTCGAACACATGCATAACAAACAAAGTTAACTATATCATCACATCAAAACATAGGACATGGCACGATTAATTAAACTTGTAAACCATAATGGATAAGGACTACATCTCATGATCATATACGATAACTCAATGCAGACTGATACGTATGGTCAAAATCATAATAAAAATACATATCACAAACCAACTTCCTATACATGCCACTCACTTGATATTTCTAATATTTGAATTAATTCTCCCAAAATGATAGTTTGATAGTGTGATTTTACCTCCGACGATCTCCAACCCCGAGCCGACCTGCCAATACTAAAGAAATGGAGAGGATGGGTAAGCTTTACGCTTAGTAAGTTCATATGAAAATAATAAGCAATTACTACCACACTTTTCAAGATAAAACACTATAATTGTACAATTACACATGTTCAGGTTAAGCTGTGTTATCGAGTTACAGTTACTAAATCATTCATATCTGAAGCTACAAAACTCCAAATTTAGTTTCGTTAATTTTCCTTGAAACTATATTCATATATATTTCTCCCATAAAATTTCCAGAATTTTTTGTTTAGCCAATTAGTACAGTTTATTCATTAAAGTTTCCCCTATTTTAGTGTACAACTACTCTGACCCCTGAGCACTACGAACCAAATTTATCACTGTACAGAATTTCAACGACCATGCCGTTTGTTTCCCTTAAAAATAGATTCAATAAGGAATCCATGCATGTAAGGTATGACTCTTAATAATTTTTTTACAATTTATGGTGAATTTCTAAAGTCAGAACAGGGGATCTCAAATTTATTCTGACACTGTCTCACAAAAATTATAATATCACACAATATATAACTCTTTTGCTCCCCCTGTTTCTTTTATATGAAAATAGACTCATTAATCTTTAATTCCATAATTTTTTTTGAAATTTAATTCAACTTACACAATTTTTGGTAAATTTTCAAAGTCATGCACTGCTGCTGTTCAACTCTATTTTACTACTAAAGTTCACTTTTACACAATTCACTTAATCCATTCCATTTTACCGAGGTTCGCTCAAATATCGAGCATATTGCTCATAAATTCAAATAAACATATAATTGCACTTGTTCATCACATAATCACTTTCACATGTATTTTCATTTAATCGATTTCCCCTTGAACTCATCGGAATAATAACAGATACACAATTGCCTGCACATTTTCCCATTTCCACACTTGTAGCCGAAGCTATCTGGTACGCATAGTAGCCTGCACTTAGTACTACACATGCGACCAATAATTTGGTACACGTAGTAACCTACACTTAGTACTACACACGTGATCACAGTTTTCGAGTACGCATAGTAGCCTGCACTTAGTACTACACATGCGACCAATTATCCGGTATACGTAGTAGCCTGCACTTAGTACTACACACGTGACCTCACAATAGTTCATTTGTATCGTTTTTATTCCGAAGGTTCAACCGGGAAATTCCTCACTTTTCAACATTTTACTAAATTGTCCGTAATCAATTTAAACTCATAACTTACATCAAATAACCATTTGATAGGCAGCCACATTTCATATGATATCAAAATATAATAACATAAAAAGAATCGATAGATTATTTATGGACGAACTTACTCGAAGTGTCGATCTCACTATCCATAGTACCAATTGTCCATTCATAGTATAATAAGACACAACTCAAATATCAAATCAGCTTTTAAGAATTTACATAACATATATCACATATTTCATATATCACTTGTCATGTATCATCATTTTCTTGCATTTCATGTAACATTCTTTCATGTCATATTTCCACATCATAAACACCATTCCATCAACTTTTCCAATATATTAAATCGTACAATATATGCAATAATAGTAAGAAATATAATTCAAACATAACATTGCATTATTATTATCATACGAACTTATCTCGATCCAGAAACGGCAATTTACCATTTTAGTTCATAACCTTGTATTTTCCCAATTTAAGCCCGAATCTTGATTTCCTTCATTTATAATATCACGTTTAGCCTAATAATTAGTCACACTATTCATACGGGTCCAAAAATTATATTTTTACAAATTTTCATTTTGACCCCTAAACTTTTGTATATTTGCACTTTTTCCCCAAGGTTCAGAAATTAAACTTCATCCTATTTTCTTATGTTTTATGACATGCTGATAATTTTTCCCTTCTATGGCAACATCAAATTCTCACTCTAACATGTACTTATGACTATTAGGTATTTTTACCGATTAAGCCCTTTTACTCATTTTCACTTAAAACCGAGTAGCACAAGTTGTCTAACATAATTTAAAATCTCATATTCTATCATAAAACACCAAAATACACAAATTTCACCTATGGGTATTCTTCCAATTATGAACCCTAGGTTGAATTATTGCTAGCATAAGCTAAATCAAGTTACCGGGACTCTAAAAACGTAAAAATCATTAAAAACTAGGCTAGAACGGACTTACAATCGAGCTTGGAAGCTTGGAAACCCTAGACATGGAGTCTCCCTTGGTATACACGTCCATGGTGAAGAAGATGAACAAAATTGGCTTTTAATTTTGTATTTTAATTCATTTTACCCCTAAATGACCAAAATGCCCTTTTTACTAAACTTTCCAAAAATTCCATCCATGTCCAATTTTTGTCCATAAACTTAGAAATTAGTCAAATTTCTATTTAAGACCAACTAATTAATATTTCAAAGCAATTTCATACTAGAAACTTCTAGAATGCAAGTTTTGCAACTTATTCAATTTAGTCCCTAACTTCAAATTAAGCACTTTATGTATAGAATTTCTTCATGAAAATTTTCACACAATCATGAAATCATATCATAGACCTTAAAATAATCATAAAATAATTATTTCTATCTCGAATTTGTGGTCACAAAACCACTATTCCTATTAGGCCCTAATTCGGGATATTACATTATGACCAGATCAGAACCGGGAAATCTAGAGTTTGAGCCAGAAATTGAGAAATTGGCCCAACAACTACGAAGAGAAGCCATACGACGTGGTAAACGGCCAAATCCCGGATTTGAAACTATATCTTACACCGAAGAATTTTTTGACGAACCAGACGAGATGGCTGAACAAACTATACGCCAGCTCGCAGCGGCACTGGATGAAAAATAGCCCTTATGCATAACCTATCCGGCAGGAGGAACGCCGTTTGAGCTAAAGTCAGGTTTGATCCACCTACTGCCCACTTTTCATGAACTACAAAACGAAAATCCACACACCGACCTTAAGGAGTTTCATATGGTGTGCACAAGCATGAAACCTTAGGGAGTAACAGAAGACCAAATCAAACTTCGTGCTTTTCCATTTTCATTAGCCGACTCTGCTAGAAAGTGGCTATTTTATTTGCTTCCGGGATCTGTCAACACATGGTTTGACATGTCTCGTTTGTTTCTTGACAGGTTCTTCCTTGCAACCCGAGCGGCCGAACTAAGGATGGATATCGTAGGAATCCGTCAAAAGTACACTGAATCGCTCTACGATTACTAAGAGCGATATAAAAAGCTGTGTGCAAGCTGCCCACAACATGGACTGACTGAACAGTCACTATTGCAGTATTTTTATGAGGGTTTACTCCCGATGAAAATGAAAATGATAGATGCTGCAAGTGGGGGGCGCTTGTTAACATGACACCTTAAAGAGTGAGAGAGTTGATTTCAACCATGGCTGCTAACTCTCAACAATTCCGACCGGTTACAGAACCCACTAGACGGGTTCATGGGTTAAGTTCTTTGTCTCTAAAAGATAAGATTGATAAGCCGACTAATGTTGTTCAAACTTTGCTTTTAGATAAAACAGGTCCAGCACGGTTATGCAGAATTTGCGCCAAGCTAGACCACCCGACGGACTCATGCCCGATTTTACAGGAGGATCTGACAGAACAAACGAATACTGTCGGGAACTTTCTAGGACCGCCCCAAAGATGGTATGACCCCTACTCGAACTCGTATAATGTGGGGTGAAAAGATCACCCGAATCTCAGTTATGGGACGAATCCTCGATTCAATCAACCGTTTCAACAAGGGCCGCCACAGAATCAACAGATACCAACCCCAAAGTCATCTTTGGAAGCCTTAGTGGAAAGGTTAGCCAACAGTACTAAAAAATTCCAACAAAAAACTGACATGCATTTGCAGGAGTTGGATAAGCAAGTGAGCAAACTCGCGCTCACGGTTAGCCGTTTGGAATCCCAAGGTAAGTTGCCGTCCCAAACTGAGCTAAATCCTTTACACAATGTAAGCGCTATAACATTGAGGAGCAGAAAGATTTTAGAGCCCGTACCTGGCACGAGTCGTGTCCACGATGCTGGTTGAGATGAGAAGAAACTTGACACAGAGGCTCTAGTAAAGTCAGCACCACAAAAGTCATTTGCAGTACCACCTCCGTTTCCCGGAAGACTTGCCCAATGCAAGAAGGAGCGAGACGATAAGGTGATCCTCGACACCTTTCAGAAGGTGGAAATCAACATACATCTTCTCGATGCAATTAAGCAGATCCCACGATACGCAAAATTCCTAAAAGATTTATGCACAAATAAAAGGAAACTTCTGGGCAATGAAAAGGTAAGTGTCGGAGAAAATGTCTCTGTCGTTTTGCAACAGAAAATGCCGCCCAAATGTAAGGATCAAGGTATTTTTTCATATCCTGTAAAATAGGTAGTGTCAGTATTAAAAAAGTAATGTGTGACTTAGGCGCATCAATTAATGTTATGCCTTTGACAATTTATAAACTACTTAACGCGGATCCTTTAAAGGAAACAGGTGTGATTATTTAGCTTGCAGATAGATCCGTAGTGCATCCGGAAAGAGTGCTGGAGGATGTTCTTGTTAAGGTAAACGAGCTAATATTTCCTGCAGACTTCTACATTATCGACATAGAGGATGACAACTCGACCAATTTGTCTGAGATACTTCTCGGAAGACCATTCTTGAGTACAGCACGAACGAGAATTGATGTTTGGAGTGGAACACTCACCATGGAATTTGACAATGAAATGGTTAAGTTTAATGTTTATGAGGATATGGGACATCCTAATGATAAGTCACAAAACGTGCCTTGCAGGAATGTAGATCTCGATGTTAAGCAAGAGGAATTATCGATGATCCAAAAACCAATACGTGAAGCTGTAATGAAGGCCTCGAAATTAGAGTTGAAACTGTTTCCAAAACGTACAAGAATTCCGATAGAGAATAATGCAAACTTGAACGGAGAAGCTCAAAGACACCTTAATCCACTAATAATAGGGGAATCCAGGAAGGGCTTCAAAGATAATAGGCAAAGGTTGAAACTTTTTTGCAAGAACATCCAAGTGCACGAGATGGAAAAATTAAGTCTCAATGAGCCAAACGGATAACATTTATGGTCGTCGAGCTAACGACGTTAAACAAAAGCGCTTTTTTGGAGGCAACCCAAATTTATTTTCATTTATTTAATTTTGAGTTTTAGTAAGATTTAGGTTGTAAATAAATAATTTTTTATTTAATCTAGTGAATTTGCTATTTTCAAGAACGTAATGGAGGTTTTGCAGAAGTCAGATAATGATGGTGGCGTGGGCACGCCGTGCTAAATGCTGACAATTATTACCCAACACCGACAACATCAGTTGAAACACATGGGGAGTATTCTTAACCTTTCTCTTTGCTTGTTGTTTGAGTTACTAAACTTTATTGCATATAACACGTGCTTGAGGAAAAGCATAGATTAAGTGGGGGTTGAGTTGGTAAGTAAATATGCATGACTTTTGCTGTATGTCTCTCTTTTGCATGTGTTCAATCTTACGTTAAATTCATTTGATAGTTTATTTAAACATTGAGCCTTTAATCTCATACTCAGTTAATTTGGACAATTGGGCAAAGTTTGAATTAAAATGTTCAAGTATATAGGTTAGTCAACATTTGTGTCTTAAAATTGATATATGTAGCTAGATTTTTTTCGTATAAATTGATTGTTTGGAAAATTAAATTTGCTTGTGCATTAATAAATAAGTGAATAAATAAAGGTTCAAGTTATGAGTGAAGTTTCGAAAACGTGACCGGATTGAGTAACCGAGGTAAGGTGCTTAGGCTGTCATCTTATCTCGCGTAAAAAGGTTCGAGTGACAAGTCGATAACTTATAAACATTCCGCTAACTGAGCTTTCACATTAAGAAAATAAAAAAATAAAAAAAAATAATATATATAATAATATATATAATAAATAAAATTTAAGACAGTTTGAACTGAACAACCGGGATAGGGTGCTTGGGTTGTCATCCTAGTTCGCGTAAAAAGGCTTGATCACGTCAATAATTTTATTTTTCTAATGTATAGTTAATTAAATAATGCCTTGCAATTTATTAGATTCAAACTCAATTCAGTGAAATTATTTAGTCCATATGTTTCAATTCTATGACACTTGTTGATCGAACTTTGTATCTTGAGCGTTTATTCATTTTTTGCCTAAGTTGTTTACATTGATCATGTATGCGAAAAGAGACTCGATTATTAATAAATTGTAGAATAAATTTGATGTTCGAAAGAACAACACGCTTAAGGGCAAGCATGAGCCAAGTAGGGGAGAGTTGATAAACACATTAATTTACATAATTCTTGTGTCTAATTTGGTTTATTTCTGAATTAATCCCTGCTTAATTGGTGTTTTTATGATTTAATCTTGTCAGGGATGTAGTTGGTCAAAAAACGAGCAAAAATGGGCCAAATTGAAAGACAAATCATAGAGTTGGGGCCAAATCATAAAGATGGGAATGCCAAGGATTTAACATCAATTTTAACTTTGTAAAAAGCTAAAAATAGAAGATATTATTTTGTTTTATTTAGTTTTATTGTTTATTATTATTTTATTTTATTAATTTAGAATTAAGCTATTTTTAGTAAATCCTATGTATATAAATAGGGGCTTTTAGTTCTTAGAAAAATCATATCTTGTCTTTGTATTCCTACTTCTACTTGGAATAGAAATACTCTCATTTTCCCTTTTCAAATTGGAGTTTAACATTCTGCCACTTTTTCATTTGGTTTTGCTCCTTTGTCAAATTGGGCTAATTGCCTTCCAAGTGCTTTTCCTTTCCAATTTCCATCACCTTTCACATAAATCCATCATCATCACTTTTAAGCATGAATAAATTCATGCTCCACTAAATTTTATCTTAGCTTTAGGCCGGTGTTCTTTCCGGTAGAGAATTGTGAGATTCGTACTCGCGCCTAAAATACTTCTAATCGGTATTCACCTTTTTCCTAAGTATCGAGATAGACCAATTATCCCTTAAAGTTGAATTCGATTTCAAGTCAAAGTGCACGTTGGGTTGGAGTCGTGTTTGCTTACAGTTGAAAATTCGAGTCGGCCGTGCTGCATTAGGATTTTTGAGAACAAATCGAGAAAGAGGTGATCGGGTTTAAACGACCCACGCGGTTGAGGCCGTTGATTCGAGTTGGGTTCTTCAGAACGCAAAGCTGTCGGAATCTTGAATCGGGAACACGTGTATCTCGGTTAGATAATCAGTAAGGATTGGTTTGAAGGTCGTATCGGAACCAACTACTAAAGGAAGAATTGGTGGTTAGGACGTTCTTAACCGCTATAACTGACTTATCGATTGGAGGAGAAGATTAATTTTCGAGGATCGATGCTCAACACGGAATTTACCGAGTCTAAGGCTAAGGCTTATTACATTTGATTACAAATTCCAATTTAATTTCTGATTTATTTAATTATTTATCTTAGCAGTTTAAATTATTTAGTTTCTACTCAATTTCAAAAATCCCCTGCTTTACTTATTTATTTGCTTATTTTTCAGCTGGTACGTTTTGAGTCGTGGGCACGACTCTAGCCACAACCCTTGACACGACATTCTGTTCATAAGCCAAACTCGAAAGTTGATTAGAGTATCAATCCCTGTTAACTCGACCCTACTACCACTCTATTACTAATTAGAGCTATTTTGTAGGAATTATTTTTGGTGGATTCGACGCCCATCACCCTAAAGCAATCAGTAAAATATATATTTTTTTAAAAATTAATAAAAATATAATTAAAAAAGAATCTTGTTTAAAGGAATATATTTATAATATATTTATAATTTACTTGTTTAAAGGAATCTTGCATCAATTTGTTTTTATTGCGACTAAAAAGCCTTCGAATATTTAAATTAATAATATTCAAATATTTAAAACACATTTAGAATGTTGAAGCAAGTATTAAATATATTTAAACATTTATCACAAAATAAATATGAATAAAATCGCTTTCTATATTTTCAATGTTTGCGCCAATAAAAAGTTCTTTTTTCACTTCTTCTTTGCAGTTCAATTTTTTTTAAACAGTTTTGAATGTACAAATCAAAATCTAAACAATTTTCTTCTCTGATCTTTGATATCAACCGCATAAATCAACTTGAATCTAAAATATGTTCTTCTATTTGCCAATGGATGCTGATCCATTATACTAATATAATCCAGTTAGCTACTTAAAAACTTCAAAATAATTAAATAACCATTTTGTATTTTTTTTATAAATTAAAATATTTTTTCACCATTTTTTTTTCTTTTTCAATAAATTCTAAAGATTTTAAACTTGTTTACTTTGTTTGCCAATGTTATTAACACATGGCATCTCATTGTTTCTATTAAAGATAAAATTAAGACAGATTTTACTTGCAAGTCATTTAAGCTATACCTGCTTAAAGCAACAGTTAGAAGAGGAAAAAGAAGCCTGAAGCAGCAGTGAAAACAACAGCAACCAAACATTTTAAAGATACCGTCAAAATCCTATGCCTCATAGTTAGTAAAGAGATTAGCTTTCTTTTTGCCTATTTATAGGGTAAAAAAAGGAGTAGGGAGGTAGTACTGGGAAAGACAATGAGGAAGTATTTGTTAGTGATATTTGTAGGTGTAAATTTGCTTTTAGGTGGAGTTAATGGTAGATTTTATAAGGATGCAGAGAGGGAAATAGCTACAAATGGAATGTCGGCAGTGGGTGATCCAGGAATGAGAAGAAATGGTTTGAGGGTAGCTTTTGAAGCTTGGAACTTCTGCAATGAAGTTGCCCATGAAGCTCCTGGCATGGGGAGTCCGAGAGCTGCTGATTGTTTTGACGTTTCAAGTAAGTGTAGAAAAAAGTTATTTTGTCCATGAATTTTGTTTTTAATGTTTATTTGGTGTTCTAAATTTTCTGAGTTATAAATGGGTCAGATTCAACCCTGTTACACAAGGTATCTGAGGCAGATAACAAGCTTGGAATAGGCAAAACGTTTAAAGGATTATCTACAGAAGCAATGCATCGGCCAGATCTGTATGCAGTTGAGAAGGAGTTGTATTTGGGTTCTTTATGCGAAGTTTCAGACAGTTCAAAGCCATGGCAATTTTGGATGGTTATGTTGAAAAATGGAAACTTTGATACAAAGGCCGGTTTTTGTCCTGAAAATGGGAAACCCAAACCTCCTTTTACTACTTCAAAGAACTTCCCTTGCTTTGGAGAAGGGTGCATGAATCAACCCACTTTGAACCATCAGCCTACACAACTGTTAGGTGATGGTACAATGAGGGGATGGTTCAATGGAACTTATGATTTGGATGCTGATATTGGGAAAGGTCTTACAAATTTATCCTTTTATGAAGTGATTTGGGAGAAAACGCTTGGTTCTGGAAGTTGGGTATTTAAGCATAGGCTCAAGACTTCAATGAAATATCCATGGTTGATGCTTTACCTTAGAGCTGATGCAACCAAAGGATTCTCTGGTGGATACCATTATGAAACAAGAGGAATGCTCCACACTGTAAGTTTGAAAACAATCCTTGGTTCTATTTTAGAATTTAAAATCAGACATTTTACTTACTTTTACAACTAATTCATACCAAATCAATGCTCTTGCTTACTTTTGATTCATACGCATCCTTGTTTGACATACAAAGTCACTCAATTTTGAAAAAAAAAAATTTGACCATTTCGTTCACTTTCAGCTCCCAAGATCTAATTTTAAAGTCAAGTTCTCATTAGAAATAAAAAAAGGAGGTGGACCCAAGAGCCAATTCTACCTCATTGACATAGGTAGTTGTTGGAAGAACAATGGTGAGCCTTGTGATGGTGATGTGCTGACGGATGTTACAAGATATAGTGAGATGATCATCAACCCTGATGTACCAGCTTGGTGTAGTCCCACAGCATTGGTGAATTGCCCACCATACCATATTACTCCTAACAACGCAAAGATTTTAAGGAATGACACGGCCAATTTCCCATATGGAGCTTACCACTACTATTGTGCTCCTGGCAATGCTCAGCACTTGGAGCAACCTGTTAGTCTTTGCGATCCATACAGCAATCCTCAAGCACAAGAGATTCTTCAATTGTTGCCTCACCCTATATGGGGTGAATACGGATACCCAACTGAAAAGGGTCAAGGTTGGATTGGGGATCCAAGAACATGGGTGCTTGACACTGGCGGCCTAGCTAGTAGACTTTACTTCTATCAGGTACTTGTTTGATTGTTAAATGATTTCATTGATGGTTTAGGGTTTAAGATTTATAGTTTTCTATTTCAGGATCCGAATACCCCTCTAGCTAAAAGAAGATGGACATCTATCGATATGGGCACTGAAATTTTTGTTACTGACAAAGATGAAGAGGCAGAATGGATCCTTAGTGACTTAGACGTTATTCTCTTATGATTTTTTATTTATTTATTCAGATTCATTTTTAGTTTTTTTCTTTATTTTTTAATCTCTCGATAAGAGCAAGAGAGTATATTAGAGTGCATAGGATAGAAAGGTTTCCATTATTGAAAGCTCGATATGAAGAGTTGATTGAATTGATATTTTTGTTTTTATAGTAATTTAAAGCTGGTGGATTCGATTTTATTTAAGTGCTTTGAGGTTGTAAAGAGCGGCAGTCTTGCCTACCTTTTTGTTTAGATATTGACTAATTAACCTGAAACAAAGGTTCCCCACTACCCCATTATTTATTGTCAAATATTTCACCTCCCAATTAACTTTTTGAATTTTTATTTTTGAGGAGTAGTTTTTGAAATGTTATTTTTGAGACGTCGATTTGACCCTTCAACAATAGAATATATTATTTTTGGGAAATGTTTTATCCTCTTTCGCAAAGAGCTGTGTACAACTCATATAGAGGAAAGTCTCGATCGTACGTGGATATACGGTCACCCACCAAAAGAAGACGTAAGTCTCTGCCGATGGTGAGATTCAAACTCCTTACCTATAGAATATAGGTCACTTTTGGCTAGTACAATACTTTGGAGCAAAATCGTTTTTGAGGAAGGGGGACAAAATCTTCCCTTAGAGGACAATACTTTCTATTGTTAAGGAATCAAGTCGACGTTTCTAAGGACAACACTTTAAAGACTTCTCCCTATGAAATTAAACCCCCTCAACATTAACTAAATTTGAAATCAAAATAGGTCAAACATTTAAACAAAATAAATATCTTTCAATATTATATTTATTATCCACAAAATTTAAGCCCGAAACTTTCCTACCATCTAATCCAACCAAAGTTAATAATTTCTCGTCACTTTTTCAATGTTTTTTTGGTGATTTCAAAATCCAAATTATGGGGGGGGTTTGACAGAAGTTAAAAGTGTATAGATATGGGACCATGGTGGAAGGTTTTGACATAATCATATACTAGTTTTGGGGGTTAATAATAAGTGGAGTGGTCCAAAGTCGATTACATGTGGTTGAAGTATCTAAAGTTATATTGCCAAATTATATCATGTCTAAACACACACGAAACAGATGTATAACGTTCACGGGTTGAAGCAATATAACATCATTGATCAGAGAATTTCGAATGAATTCATGATGATGATGATGCACTACAGCAGGAGCATGTGCATCTCGTCAGCCTACCTAATCAGTTTTTTTTAGGTAAACCAAGTCTAATTGATATTTTTACGTAAACCAAGTCTAATTTATCAATACATTTACGTTTTGATCATACAATATAATTATTGAACTATATGAATATATTTATTTAAGTTATTAAATAGTTAAAGTAGTTGTTGTATTACTTTCTCTATTTACACTATCTGTAGTAATTAAAAACTATTTTTTTCTTTCTCTTTTCCAATTCAAATTTTTTTTTTACTTCACGAAACAAAATTTAAACAATTTTTTATCTTTACACTTTTCTTCAACATTTTCTTTGAGCCAAAGCTTCATAGACAATTACTTTTCTTTTTCGCTTTTTCTTTTAACATTGTCTTTGAGGCAAAGCTTCATTAGCACTGACCTTTTCCCTCTTCACTTTTTCTTTTAAATATAGATATAAAGAAAATGATTTTTTTTATATTATAGCATAATTGATTTATATCTAATTATGAAATCGAAAAAGAAAAATTATAATGTTTTTTTAAACTAAAGTATCCTTCATGTTTATGAAGACAAATCCTCTTATCTTTCTACTTTATGCAAATTAAAAAGTTAGTACAACTGAATAATATTGTTGAACATTCTTTTATTAAACCATTGATCTAAAAATTAGTAGTTCAACCATTTAAATATAAATACTTAACAAAAAAGTAAATCAATAATTTATATGCAATAAATTAATAAAAAAAATTGTATATCTAATTTATGTGTTTATTAATAAATGGAATTTTTAAAAATTATCATAATTAAATTCTTTTTTTTTGTGAAATACAGATTTACATTCATCATTGGGCTTGAAAGCACTTAGAAAAATAGTATATAAGTAGACAACTAGAGCAAGTAAAACATGGGCGTCTTGGCTTGTCTCCTCTTGGATTAAATGGATATATTTGTTTTTGGATCCTCTTAAAAGGTAGTAATTTATTAACGAGTGTTAGGTGTAGAGGCAGATACAGGGGGCTGGAAGCACTACACCAAAACAGGCTTTTAACGGCGCTTTTTTAGGCCTTTAGCGGCATTTTTTAGCGCCACTAAAAGTATTTGCGGCGCTTTGAGAAGCGCCACTAAAAACGCAGCTAATGACAGCGTCGCTAACTTTAGCGGCGTTTTTATAAATAAACGCCGCTAAAGACTAAGACCTTTAGCGGCGTTTTTCCCACAAACGCCGCTAAAGACCATGACCTTTAGCGGCGCTTCCCCAAAAAGCCACTAAAGACCAAGACCTTTAGCGGCGCTTCCTCGCAAACGCCGCTAAAAACCAAGACCTTTAGCGGCGCTTTTCCCACAAACGCCGCTAAGATATTGAGCTTTAGCGGCGCTTTTTCCCACAAATGCCGCTATAGAATAGACCTTTAGCGGCGCTTTTAACACAAACGCCACTAAAAATATATCTTTTAAAAAAATAATTTTTTTTCAAATAATATTTATTTCTATGATAAATATTATATTATGTTTTAAGGATAAATAAAAAATATTATTTAAATTAAATTTTCTGCGAAAATTTTAACTTTAAAACTAAATATAAATATAACAATTAATGAATTTAAATTTAGAATTTAAAATAATAAATTAATAACACAATTAAAATCCAAAAGTTAGACCACTAAGTAAAAATACAAATTTAGAATCAAAACTAAAATAAATAATACATATGCAAGGTAATAAAATATACAATGCATTTTCTTAATCAAGTAAATCTTGGTAATAAAAGATATAATACATTTACTTAATCAAGGAAATCTTGTAATGAACTCAAAGCAATGAGCCTTAGAGAAAAACTTTTGAGCATGGCTTCGAATTTGAACCGCAAATTTGGCTCCTACATGCTCTGCAAGAAAATAATAGTAACTTAATCTGTTCAAACCATAGTGAACATGGCAAAGATACGTAAATCAATTCAACTTTTTAAAATAGTTTTATATTGTTATAGTAAATTAGGTGTCTTATAATGTTATAGTAAATTATTAAAAATACATCTAAAAAATATATCTCAACTTTTTAATATTATTTGTGGAATAAAAAAAGTACACTACTGATATATCTACTCACTTAAGTCAATATAGGTGGAAAGTATTCATCAATATAAATTTAAAATATTAGAACATATCATGCTTAAATTCCAATTAAACCCTTAAGCCTATATTCTTAAATTCCAATTACCATCAACAATTACAGAATCTCCTAATTAGCTTCTTTGTAGAATATTTGAACATGATATTCCATAGTCAGAATACATACACCAACAGGTTAAATCAAAGTATTAGAACATATCATGCTTAAAGATAATAATTAGATTTATCTAAAATCAAGCCCGATTTAACTAGTACTAAGTAAACCTATTTCAAGTTTTTTTTTTCTGGGCAGCCCAATTTTTGGAAAAATTTAGAACAAACCTCAGGTAAGCATAAGTGAACGTTATGGGATCCTTTCTGCCATGCAGAAAACATAAAAAATTAGTTCAGAGAAGATATATACAATTAAAAATACAATAAATAATAAAACAGAAGAGTAATTTTACTATTGAAGTGTGATGAACTTGAAACTCAAAGCATACAGCACAAATGGTGATGCAAGAAATTCCTAATCAGAGTGTTTTACAAATGTTTTCACTTCTAGAACTTGTTAACACTTTGAGAAATATATAGGTGTTTGATTTACCCAACAGCTCTGCCCATGATGTATTTTTGTTGCAACCAACGATTACTAGATGTGCACAACATTCTGTCATCGTAGAGATTAGCGTCTCCTCATGAATATGTCCAGTCAAAAGATTGAAAAGGTTAGCATACTCAAGCAGTAGCTGTACATATGAAGATATTTAAAGAATGATCAACCACACACACACACACACATATGAAAAAATGAGAAGAACTTGGAATGTATTTAAGACCATTCCACAAGTAAACAAACAAAACTATTTAGAAGTGTCCACTCTCCACTTCATTGGTGGGGAAAGAGATTTTAATAGTCAGAAAATATTTTCATGATTGATAATAAAAAGTTTAAAGTTCGTTGAAAACAAACAAACAAACCACAACTTGTATTTGCTCACATTCAACTAGCTTGATATCAAGGATATGCTACCTTTAGTGAGTATTTCAGCTTCTTTGCTATCTCGCTGCTCATGAACCTGACAAAGCATAACCAAACATGCAATGTACTAAATCCAGCATACAGAATAACCAGGCGGGGACCCGTTAATTCAAATAATCTACAGCCATAACACCTATATAAATTTCAGAAAGAAAATGTTCAACCACTAGTACACAGCTCATGAACAAGACTGTTAGAGTTGACCATGGTGTTAACCTTATCAAAACTATTTGTTTCTACTTTCTAGAGATTTTCTACATCAGAACATGAGAACCTTCTGTCACTTGTCGTTCAAGCAGTTCAACATTTGGCAAATTTAAATTTATATGACTATCACAAATCAAAGCTCAAAATTTTTAAATACTTAATTTTAAATACGTGTAAAAAATTGGCTCACTCGTTTGAAACCGGGTTTCATACTCCCAGATAGCACAACCACCACCGGCAACTCGCTCCCAATAATGCAAATCAATCCTTTCCATATTATCAGTGCCGATGAAATAACCATTCCTTAACGAGATTTAAACTAAAAATTTCAATCATTATCCGATGGAATTTTTGAAATATAAAAGGATTTTAAAGAATTAAGAGAAAAGTGGAAACGCACCGAGGCTGATGGCTTGAGAGGGAATTTGTCTAATATGAGTTGATTTCATATTTTCTTCAATCCACCCCATTGGAGATCAATGCTTTTCTTGTCTTAACGATTTACAACACGCTGCAGGCTGCAAAATAAGAATGGAAATGAGAAAAGTAACAAAAATAAGAAACCTGCAAAAGGAAAAAAAAAGAAAGAATAATGCGCAAACATAACAAGAATAATTTAAACATACTCGATTAGTTTGAGACGTAAGCTTAATTTGATTAATTCCTCTAAATCGAATTCATTTTCTAGTCCGAGTATATCCAACAATTAGATTCACTTTTAATGCACATACTGAATGCACCTTATAAAAATGATTATATATAAAAAAAACTTACATGAATTATGTACCAAATTGCAAATGTTAGGCAAGAAGCTAAAGCCAACAAGGAGCCTAAGACTTGATCGCCAACAGCAGCATGTTTGGTTTGACTATGTTTATGTTGGTTGACCAAAGATTAAGTTCTTGAATTATTCTGGTATCAAAACCTATACACTAAAAAAAAACAGATTATATGAGGAATTGTGAAAGTTACCTTTCAAAGATGAAAGCAAGTGGAGTTATACAAGCAGTGGCGAAGATGAATCTGTAAGCAATGAGTGCTCTCATGCTCATTCCCTCAACCACGGCCAATTTATAGAACGCAATCACACCTGCAAAATAAAAATCAATCATCCAAGAAAATAAATACTGGGTCACAGACACCAAAAAGCTTCTGGTTACTCAAAGGGTCTGAGAGTTGCCTTTGGCTTCTGAACCTCTGAAACTGGACTGGAGCAAGCTACCAAGCTCCTCTTCCCCCGAATCACTACTAAATCGCGGCGTAATTGAAGTTCAATCTTTTCGATATTTCTTCTCCTCAGCTGATGGTCGATTGGCCTGACACTTCCCCTGGGTGGGTGACTGCCCTTATCGTGATTTCCTCCTCCTTTCGGGTAAAGGTTAGAGTGATGAAGGGAAGGCTCGAGGTCGAGGTGGAGCACCCACCATTCCCTCTTTTAGTGTTATCAAGTCTTCTGTGGAGGTAGGAAGCCAGCTTCTCCCTTCTTTGACGCTCCGCTTCAACATGATTTAGAGGCTCTTCTCTTCCATTAGTCGGTTTTCTCCCCTGTTTTCGAGGCCTCTTTTCAGGCTCTACGACTCGACTACTATCGGCCTCCTTAACAACGGAAGCTTCAAGATCAGAGTGATCTGAATCCCCGGCACCCCATTTGATTTCACCACACCAGATGAAGGTAAAATTACACCTGAAGTAAACGAAAGCATAGCTTCTTCGTTGCTCCCTCTTGAATTAGGCGACCTCTTCTTGTTCTCCACGGCGAACGGAGAGTTTCCTGTGAACAAATTCCCATTCCCACTTCTCTTACTCTCACCAAAATTCAATATCTCTCCAGATTCAGGTTTCAACAAATGAGAAGATGAATTCCCATTCCTCACACTGCTACTCTCATCAAAGAAGATAGAATCGTCTTTGGTGCCTCCATTTTAGGGGGAAATTTGGGGTTTTTTCGTTTTTGGGTTTTAGGGGGAAAATTTGGGAAAAAATCAGCGCGAAATTTTTTAAGTAAAATGAATTTGGTGGCGTTTTTATATAAAACGCCACTAAAAATTTCACCTATTGTTTACTTTTTGCGGCGTTTTTCTCATAAACGCCGCTAATGATTGACTTTTTCTTACAATTTTATATTTAATTATTATATAATTCATATCAAATTTAAATAAATAAATTTTGAAAATTTAAGTAATATTTAAAAGAATTAGATAAATTTTAAAATTTTTATATAATTTTTTAGGTAAGAAAACACAAACAAAAACAAAAAATTTTAAAATATGAAAAAAAAACTTTAAAAAACTATATTAATGATAAGTTTAATAAATTAAAATTCATATTATCTCTTTTATTGTCAAACTGTTACATTAATTTGTTTATTTATCAATTTTTTCAAAAATCTAATATTTAAATATATCAGATGATTTAAACCATTTAATCTAAATTTAGATTAAATATTTTTAAATATAAAAACATTAATTAATTGTATAAAATTTCATCATTTAACAAATCTAAAGTAAACCTTAAATCCTAAACCATTTAATATGTATAAAATTGATCTATTATCTCTTATATAATTTAAACTATAATCATAATTTTAATATATTAAAATTAATATTATCTCTTTTACAATTATATAAGAAATTATTTAATATATAAATTAAAAAATACCAATTAATCTAAACTCTTAACCCCTATCTCTTAAAACCTAAATCATAAAACATAACCCCTAAACCTCTAACCCCTCTTTTACAATCATATAAAAACTTAATTAATATATGAATTAAAAAAATACTAATTAATCTAAACCTTAAACCCTAACCCAACCCTAAATCTTTAAACCCTAAATCACTAACTCTTAACCTCTAACCTCTAACCTTTAACCCCTAACCCCTAACCCCTAACCCATAACTACTAACCCCTAAATCTTATTTAATATATAAATTAAAAAACACTAATTAATCTAGACCCTAAACCCTAACCCTAACCCAAATCCTTAACCCCTAACCCCTACACCTTATTCAATATAAATTAGAACACACTAATTAATCTAAACCCCAAACCCTAACTTGACACTAAATTCATAAACCTTAAAACACTAACTCTTAATCTCTAACCCCTAACCCCTAAATTACAACCCTTAAACCAGAATCCCTAATCCATAATCCCTAATTCCATAATCTATAAATCTTAAAATTGTAACTCCTAAACCGGCCTTAAATCCTAAATTAACCATATACCCTAAATCATATACCCTAAACCGTATATATTAAACCTTAAACTATAATGTTAATTAATTAAATATTTTAAAATTAATATTATCGTATCTTTTACAATTTAAGTTTTATGATATTTATTTTACTCATAATTTAATATATTTTTCTAATAAAGTAGTTTAAATAAACAGTGATTGAAAAATAATAATAAATAGTTAGGAGTTAGGACTTCTCTTTAATAAAAAATTTTGTATTAAAAAATATTATTGGTTATCATTTAAATGTAAATTTGACCAATATATAATAAATACAACGAAATATCTATTTTTTTAACTTATAATAAAAAAATATAATTGAAACATTACTTAAAAATATATCAAAGAATGAGATAATTGAGAATATATCAAAAGCGGGCATTAGCGGCGCTTTTTCAAAAACGCCGCTAAAGGCCCAAGCATTAGCGGCGCTTTTTAAAAAACGCCGCTAAAGGTCAGAGCATTAGCGGCGCTTATTCAAAAACGCCGCTAAAGGCCTGAGCATTAGCGGCGCTTCTTCCAAAACGCCGCTAAAGGCCCGAGCATTAGCGGCGCTTCTTCAAAAACGCCACTAAAGGCCCCAAAAACTCAGAAAACGACTTCGTTTGGCTTAGGTTTTTTGCGGCACTTTTTTGAAAACGCCGGTAATGCTTATTTTTAGCGGCGTTTTCCAAAAAGTGCTGCTAATGCTCGACCTTTAGCGGTGTTTTTATAAAAGCGCCGCTAATGCTTATTTTTAGTGGCGTTTTTTATCCAAATGCCGCTAAAAGCCTGTTTTGGTGTAGTGCAGGTGAGATATCATTGAGAAATAGGAATCCATATTATTAAAAGATTTCCTACGATTTTTTCTAGTATGGAATGAGTCAATCATCCACTTTAGTATCTTATTGACCAAAAATGATGATATTGTTCCTCCATTGATCAAGAATTTCAATTTTTGAGAAATATTATGATCATCCAATAAGAAAGGTTTCAATTTTTTCAAATGAACGATTTGAAGACCTGTTGATTCTAACAACTGATTGCAAAGTTGATCATTCAAACCTTTCAATTCATAGATGTGGATCTCAGACCTATGAATCGGGGTATTCCCAAAACTCACAAAGAAAAAAGGAACTGAGTTAGACAAAAAGAGAAGCAACTTGGACAAAAAGAGAAGTAATTTGGACAAAAAGAAACGAAGTGAATTAGACAAATCTTTTTGGTCGATAACCTCAGACCAATCAATCGAATATTGATTAATACGTAATCGATCGAACACTACTTGAAAACGACTCTTCTACTCAAAAACTAAATGTTCCAAATGCTCCTGGAAATTCTTGCTCCCATTGGACCATTTGTATTTATATGCATTAGGATCCCGATTCATGGATCTCCAAGTTTGAGAAATCAAAATAAGAGGATCGAACCATTTCTTCTGACTTTTTTTCAAATTCGATAAATGTTGGTTGATTGTATATTTCATTATAGTTCTATGATTCAGAGTATCATTTCCTATTTGATCCCTTTGAATTCCATATTCAAAGTTGCGATCAGATCGGTTCTTTTTAATGAATCGATTCAATACATTTCTTATGTAGCTATAGGTGCTATATTGGATTTGAATAAGATTTCGAATCAATCTATCTTGATTGACTGCCTCCATTATGTTGTTGCTAGCAAATACCACTATTTTTGGTTTTGGATCTTCCAAATCATTCTCGCAAGAGATCCAGACCCATTTTTTTTCTGATCCTTCGATAAAAAGATTCATTTATAGGAGGTAGAGCCGATAAATATTTCTTTTTCGATTCATCCCTGGAGTTGAATACCTCATTCAAGAATTATTTTTGATCCAATCCGTAGGAATCAATAGAAAAGGCAAATCCCTTATAATACACCATATCCGGCTCGGTTATTGACAGAGTGAATAAATCTGTCATTCTAAAATGAAAATTTTCTATTTAGGCCTTTGAAGTTTTTTTAAAAATTTAAATTAGTAAAGGTAAAATTGTACTTTGGCTCCTCTAAAATTATAAAAATTTGATTCAATCCTTTAAAAAATATAAAGATATAAACTATAAAAAATGAAAATTTCATTCGACCCTCTAAAAATTTGTTCTAGCTTCGCCCCTAATTGGGTGTAATGGTAATGTATATTGTATTTCTAATGAGAGAATGTAAGTTCGAACTTTAAAAAAAATTCTTAAAAAAGATAATCACGAACCTCAAATATATACAATAAAACGGATATAAAGGATGCTAAAAAATTAACAAGTCATTTTAACCGACCTCCAACAATTTATATTTTTATCACGATACCAATAAAAAATTCCTAGCACCTTACCCTGTCACACTAATTAACCATTTTCATTTCACATTTCCTTCTTCCTATAAAATATAGATACAGCCAAAACTCCGTGGTTTCCATCTCATCTTCCCAACCAAAAGCACAAAAATGAAAAATTCTCATACTGTGACACACGTGATTTACATTTGTCATCAAGCTCGAAACCACCAAGCAAAAACGTTGAGCAAAGAAGGGAAAAAAAACACCAATTGCTTTCTGTCATCTCTACATATTGTCGTTCATTTAGGAATCAAAACACATGTCGAAACCTAATCCTTTTATATCTTCTGTCTTTTCAGGCTCCACTTAACACTCAGACAAGTTTAAGATCAAATGAACTAAATAATTTAAGAAATTATATTTAATGTTGATATTAAGGTAGTGAAGATGGGAAGTTCATCTTGTTTAGCACAGGGCAAAGAGTCATCGGAGTAGAGAAAGAGATGATGATGCTGGAGGTAAGTTGGGGAGAGCGGAGGTGCATGTTGCTTGGTCAATCTACTTTCATAAACCTAGGCAGGGACCTTGGTCACCTAAAAATGAAAAATTCTATCTTCTATAAATTAATATAATGAAATTACATTTTGACTCCTCAAAATAAAAAAAAATTCGATTCAATCCTCTTATAAATAAAGAAATTATATATTAATGTATTGTAAAATTACACTTTAACCCCCTATGAAAAAAATGTTTAATCCTTTCAAAAATAATAAAATTATAAATTAATATATAATAAATTTATATTTTAAAAATTACAATTAAATTCCAACCCTATTTAAAAAAATTTGGATTCCCCCCTTGGTATCAGTTTACGTACCCAACCTAACCACCAAACTGTAAAACCCCAAAACACTAAAAACATCAGAAAACTATCACATTATTTCAACATAATAAGGTTCATATCTGCAGAATCTGATTGCCTTTATGTTCTTCATTCTATATGTAAAATCGCATTCAAATAGCAGATTCAATTAACTATAAATCCTCCAAAAGTATTACATAGTGTGTGTGCACATCTTGTGTAGTTTTTTCACCTCCGACCATGGCAGCAACCACTTGCCAATGATCTAGGTGTCGCGCATCGACCAGTTCTGCTAGAGCCAGCTCGAATAGCTTGTTCTCCTCCCAGCTACACTCGCTCAATGTTTTGGGAAAGTTATCCATATGATTCTTTTGAGGGAAACAAAGGAAGAGCTAATAATTGCTTTGTCATATTCTAGGATTCATCGATGAAGAAAGGTAGCTGCAATTTTTTTGTTTGTGGTTTTTGAGGGAGGCTTTTGGTTAGAGACAATGAAGGCTTTCATTAATCTATATCTAACCATGGTTAAAATTAAAATTTTAAGGGTTAATTCCATTCAATAAACTTAAATTATAGTCTAGATTTTAAATTAGTTTCAAACTTCAAAATGTTGTGATTGAGTTCTCAGCTGGATTGGGTTTATATTAATTAAGCCATTTAATCAATTTAAGTGTTTAAAAATAATTTTGATATGAGGTGAAGTTTATTTAAAACATGTGAATCAAATTGATAAGTAAAAAAAAAAAAAATAGCCCCTAAGTTTTATTTGTCATTATAATATTTTAACACATTATATCCAAGTTGTTCATATGATAGGTATATACTATTTACAATTTGATCCACATGTTTTAAATATGATTTATATTAGATCGAAATTGATATTTAATGCCTTTTTGGCAGTTAATTTAACAAAATGACTTGATTAATACAATATTAATATTTTCAAAACTCAATTAAAAAGTTTTAAAATTTAAGTACCGATTTAAAATCTAATCTGTCGAACCATTTTTTTGAAAAAACGGGGTCGACTTTGGTTTTGAAAACGAAAACAAACAATGGGAGTCGCCACCAATCCTTTTTGATGAGGTGTGATCGGGTCACCTCGTAAAAGTGGTTGTTTTTAATAACAGATTTGATTTATTTAAACAACGATTTTGGTCCGCGAAATTCAGAAAAACAGATTCTGGAGTCGGTTACGTACGAGGAAGGATTAGCACCCTCGTGACGCCCAAAAATTGGTACCTAGTTGATTAATTAGTGTCTTAGTGTCGAAACTTAAAAAACTTGAAAGACTTTAAAATACGATCCCTCTTTTTGTAGAAAACTCGAATGTTAAAGACCTTCTCGTCTCGAAGTAATAAAATGTCACGTACAGTAAGTTAGGACACGACATCTCAAACTTTTGAGATAGGACACGATATCTCGAACTTTTGAGAATGAGCTTGCCTTTATTTAAAATTCATGTATTTTAACATTTTAAAAGGATGTTCGGTTATTTAGTGTAAACGAGAAAAGTCAAAACCCAGTAAGTTAGGGCACGTTTTCTTGAATTTCCAAATACCGAATGTTGCCTTTATTTGCAAAAATTCTTATCTCGAGGTAACAAGTTGTCATATCTAGTAAGTTAGGACACAACACCTCGTATCTCTGAGAGTAAGCATTTTATTCAAAACTTGTATTACAATTCAAAAGAATATTTTATTATTTAGGTTAAATGAGAAAAATCGAAACCCAGTAAGTTAGGGCACGATTTTCTCGAATTTTCAAATATGAAATGTTGCATTTGTAAGAGAATTAATTTTGGGTTGGGTAAAGTATAAGTTCGTAATGAAACGAGATAATAAAAAATACATAAATAAATAAAAATTTCGGTATTGACAGGCATGACAGAATAAATATAAACGCAAATGTGAACAATGGCGATGAAAGTAAAAATAAAATAAAACGGATGAACTAAAATAAGAGAGAAATAATAAATAAGCTAAAAGTATTTAAAAATAAAGAAACTAGTGGTAAATAAAGATTATGTGAAACTATTTAAAAAGATAATAATAGTGATGATGATAATAATATGAAAAATATAACAATAGTAAAATAATAATATAGATGTAATGCTTAAAATACAATAATACCGAAAATATAAATAGATAGAAATATAAATAGGTAAGTAACAAGAAAATCTATGTAGATGAAAATATAATAGTAATAATAATACTATAGTAATAATGATAATAAAAAATTAGTAATAATAATAAAATAAAAAATATAATGGTGACCGTAATTAAAAAATGTTAATTGTAATAATAATAATAATAATAAAAGGAATAAAAACAATAGTAACGATAAGAGTATTAATAATAACAATAATATAAATAATAATATATACGTTAATAATATACTAATAAGAATAATAATAGGTTAATAATAATAGGAGGAAATACATGAATAATAATAATAATAATAATAATAATATAAAGAATAGGAAATAATAATATACTAATAAGAATAATAATAGGTTAATAATAATAGGAGGAAACAATAATAATATATTAATAAGGATACAAATAATGATAATAATAATAATGGTAAAATAGCAAAAAGGACTAAATTGAACTTAAAATAGGAGTTCGGGGCAAAATTGGAATAAAAGTACAAAGAAAATGACCAATTTGGGCGCGCAGATAACAAAAGAGGACCAAAATGGGCAATATCCCATCCTCTCAAAACGCACAGCACCAAGAGGGACCCAATTGAACTCCAAGCACAAGTTTAGGGCGAGATTAAAACAAAGAAAAAGCTTAATTGCAAAGTAATAAAAAAGTGGAAGGGCTAAAAGTGCAATTAGCCCTTCCGTCAAAAAACACGCGGAGGCCAATGAAAACGACGCCGTTTCTTTGATGTTATAAAAGCAAAATTTTTTATAAAAAATTCATTTTCCCTTGTTTCAAAAAAAAAAGGGGGAGGGCTCTCTCATTTCTCTCTGGCCAAAGCAAGAATCTGGCGAGGAAACCGTCGTAGGGTCGCCGCCGGCCCTCCGAAAGGTACTTTTTTATATTTTTTTGTATTTTTTTAATATGTTTGTAATATTCGTATATTTGCAAGGAAATAGATTCAGAAATAAGAAAGAAATAAAATAAAATCACTTTAGGTTTTCGGGTTTGATTTTCGGTATTTTTCTCTGATTTGAGACCATCCCCCTGTTTTGGTGTTGCTAAAGTCACTATTTCACTTGTATTTTAAAATCGAATGCTTCGTATTTGCAAAGAAAAAATTGCCAAATGTTACAAAAGTTTTTGGCTTGGCTTTTTAAAGTCATTTTACATGCTTTGTTTATCACTTTCTGTCTCTTATTCATTTAATTTTGCAGGTGCAAGTGGGCGACAAGGCGATGGAGCAAGTGGCGGTGCAGATGTGGCAGTGGGCAAGTGCGGCTGGTGGCAGAAGGCTAGCTAGGGTTTTAGCCTTTCTGGAACCCTAGTTTAACTAATGGGTCAATTGGGCTTGGGCTATTAGGTTTAATTTGTAAATGGACATTTTTGGATTGTTTTTGTGTTTGTCTAATTTGGGCTTGGGCCGGCAATTTTGTCACATAATCTATGCATCATCTTATCTTAAACCCAATCAACCTTCTTGTTCACGTTTTTCTTTTCCAAATTTCGACTTTTGTGGGTAGGGTCACACTAACCAATGCATTTTAATACAATGCTGGAAGAAATAATCTCTTATTTAATGATTTAATACAATTAATCTCAAAATTTATCTTGGGATGTAATATAATTATTAAATATTGAATTTTTTTATATTAAAATACATTTTTAATGGGATATAAAGATTTAGAAATTGTAGAAGAAAATTATTTGTTTACAACTCAATTTTCATGGTGGCGAAATAAAAAAAATAGAAGTTAGAAATTAAATTATAATTATTATGATAATAAAAATATAATTTTATTATTTTAATATTTTATATTTTTATAATTTTTAAAAGATCAGATTAAACTTTTACAATTTTTAAGAAGATGAAAATATAATTTTATTTTTATTTTTATTTATTTAAATTTTTAAAAAATTTAAATAATTTAAATAAAAAATTCCACATTTTAGGAGACCCCGACTTATCGTAATTTTCAATGGAAGAGATTACTAAGATTCTTTAATTGAAAAATACTAACCTTGGTTTCTTTCAATGTTGGAATTAAATTTTCACGACTAATCCGAAAGATGTTCATCCCAAAACCAACTTTTTTTTTCTTGACTTTAATTTTCGATTTATGAATTTATTTAGGGTTAGCGCAACCAGTTAGTCTAAATGAGAAAAGTTATATATTACCTACTGCGATAATAATACATATTAAGTAATTTTTGGTGTCTCATTAAATGAAATATTCAGATATTTATATATATTATTATTTATGATTTGACTTCACTGTTTATGGGCTTAACCCCACTATTTATAGGATTGATATTCTGAGTAGGCCTTGGGCATGCTGGACACGTGTATCGTTTTGGGTCGCTTGATGAACCTCGCAGCCCACCACATGTGAACTCTTTAGGTATGTGCGAATTGAATTGTGAACTCCTCTCGACTCGTGCAAGCTGATACCGTGAGCTCCCCTGGTTGTCATCTCATTGTACGTCTCGCACACATCCATCTAACAGGGTCGATTCGGATCGCGGGTAGGTGACCTGAATATTATCTGAGTTACGGTTGGTGGTCATTATTGTATAACAATCTATTTATCCAGGTTTCGGATTAGTGGTCATTGACGTATAATAAAACATATTATATTTTTAAGAGAAAAATTTAGATTTGAAATTTGATAACAATATTATTATGAGAAATAACTATAAACTTTAAAAGAATTAATCTCTATAAAAGAATTGTTTTTATTCTAAAAAAATGTAATATTGTACCTCGCGGTCAATTGACGCATAAACAAAATCTCTTCCAAGCTTTTTATTTGTTCTTATAAAAGTATAAAAGAAAAATCATTAGATGTGGATATAACGATTTTGATTGGTTAGAAATGGGATATTAAAATCATTATTTATAAATGAGTAATTATTTGATAAATATATTATGGAAAATTTTAGCTTCACAAATAGAATTGAGATTTTATCATATGTTCTTTTGATCTGATTAAAAATAATAAGTTAGAATCAATTTTAAACTGATTTAAATAAAACCAACAAAAAAATATCTCAAATTTACGATTAAATTGTTAACATTAATGGGAGACAACATTAATGGCAAACAATACAAAGTGGTGCAAGTTTAGCACCCTAAAGTTGACTTTGAAAAAGTGGCATGGGATAATTTTTTTTTTGGTCCTTGAGATAATGGGCTATTTATTGTTTGGTTCTTAAACCTCAACTATAAATAGGCCTTCTCATTTCTCATTTCAATTCATCCCAACCAATCTTTCTCTCTTAGTTTTCTCTCTTCTCCCATTTGAGAATTCTTAAGGAATTCTATTTGTTTGCAATACTTTGGAGATAGTAAAGTTATCATCTGGTGTTAGTGCCCGAGGACGTAGGTATAATTTACCGAACCTCGTTAAAACTCTTGTGTTCTTTCTTGTCCTATTTTTCTTTCAATATTTGAGGGTATAATAGTAGTATTTAATTGTGCTATTAAATTACTATAGAAGGGATATTCTGTCTAAGGAAAGACTTGGTATTTAAGAGATCCATGTGATCCACCTCTCTTCCCTGGGAATTGAACTTTGTGTGATTTTTTAGTACAATAATTTACACGCTTCCGACCCTATTGGAACAACAAGTGGTATCAAGAGCCGAAGGTTAATCGTAGTATGCTCTGTGGTTGCAGTTTAAACTGATCTTCCACATCAGAAAAGATTTCCTTAGGTATATTGAAAGATTATGGAGAAAACGGTCAGTGTAGGAGCTTCAACATCGTCCATGTGGACAAGACCGACAATTGCAAATGCAAGATTGGCCATGGAGATCTTTCATGGCACGGGCCATTTTGGTATGTGGCAAAGTGAGGTTCTAGATACCCTTTTTCAGCAGGGTCTAGACATTGCCATTGATGAAGAGAAACCAGATGATGTACAGGAGAAAGATTGGAAGGCGATCAATCGGTTGGCATGTGGCACAATTCGATCATGCCTTTCTCGAGAGCAGAGGTATGCTTTTTCAAAGGAGACTTCTGCAAATAAGTTGTGGGTGGCACTTGAAGAAAAATTTTTGAAGAAAAACAGTCAAAATAAGCTCCACTTGAAGAAAAGACTGTTTCGCTTCACATACGTCCCAAGTACCACAATGAATGATCACATCACCAAATTTAATCAGTTAGTCACTGATTTGCTGAATATGGATGAGACATTCAAAGATGAAGATTTGGCTTTGATGCTGTTGGGGTCACTTCCTGAGGAGTTTGAGTTCCTAGAAACTACTCTACTTCATGGTAGGAGTGATATATCTCTGAGCGAAGTCTGTGCGGCCTTATACAGTTATGAACAGAGAAAGAAGGACAAACAGAAAAACTCAATCAGAGATACAGAAGCTTTAGTAGTCCGAGGTCGTTCATACACTCGGAAGAAAACTCAAAAGGGGAGATCAAAGTCAAAGTCCAGACTCGGGAAAGATGAATGTGCTTTTTGTCATGAGAAAGGCCATTGGAAGAAAAATTGTCCAAAGCTGAAGAATAAGGGAAAAGCTGCTGTAGATGCTTGTGTTGCTAAGCATGATACTAGTGACTCTGAACTATCACTGGTTGCATCATCATCGTCGTTCCATTCAGATGAGTGGATATTGGATTCGGGTTGTACCTATCATATGTCCCCTAACCGGGAGTGGTTCTCTGATTTAGTAGAACTAAATGGAGGAGTTGTTTATATGGGCAATGACAATGCCTGTAAAACTGTTGGGATAGGTTCAATCCAATTAAAGAATAAAGATGGATCAACCAGAGTTCTGACTGATGTTCGGTACGTGCCCAGTTTGAAGAAAAATCTCATCTCATTGGGAGCCTTGGAATCCAATGGTTCAGTTGTTACTATGAGAGATGGGGTTTTGAAAGTGACATCTGGCGCACTTGTGATATTGAAGGGCATCAGGAAAAATAACTTGTATTACTACCAAGGTAGTACAGTTATTGGAGCAGTCGCTACAGCTTCCGGTAACAAAGAATTGGACTCAATGCAGTTGTGGCATATGAAGTTGGGACATGCCAGCGAAAAATCCTTGCAAATTCTGGCAAAGCAAGGATTGTTGAAAGGTGCAAAGGCTTGCAAATTAAAATTTTGCGAGCATTGTGTTCTGGGAAAGCAAAAGAGAGTGAAATTCGGTACTGCTATCCATAATACAAAAGGTATTTTGGAATATGTTCACTCAGATGTGTGGGGGCCTTCCAAGACACCTTCATTGGGAGGAAAACACTACTTTGTTACTTTTGTTGATGACTTTTCCAGAAGAGTTTGGGTGTATACCATGAGAACTAAGGATGAAGTGCTTAGAGTTTTTCTTAAATGGAAAACTATGATCGAAAACCAGACTGGCAAGAAAATCAAGCGGCTTAGGACGGACAATGGAGGGGAATATAAAAGTGATCCGTTCTTCGATGTGTGCCAAGAGTATGGTATTGTTCGACACTTCACAGTTAGGGATACACCACAACAGAATGGAGTGGCAGAGCGTATGAATCGAACATTGCTGGAGAAAGTTCGATGTATGTTGTCTAATGCTGGGTTGGGCAAACAATTTTGGGCTGAGGCTGTGACATACGCTGGCCATCTTGTTAATCGTTTGCCATCATCTGCATTAGAAAGAAAAACTCCTATGGAGGTATGGTCTGGAAAACCGGCTACAGATTATGATTCCTTACATGTGTTTGGAACCACTGCATATTACCATGTGAAGGAGTCAAAGTTAGATCCGAGGGCAAAGAAAGCTCTCTTTATGGGAATCACTTCTGGAGTGAAGGGATTTCGTCTTTGGTGCTTAAGCACAAAGAAAATGATCTGTAGCAGAGATGTTACCTTTGATGAATCTGCCACATTGAAAAAGGTAGCAGATAAAGATATTCAGACGAGCAATACTCTACAGCAGGTGGAGTGTACTCCAAAACAGGTGGAGTTTGAGCAGATGGGGATTTGCCCAGTTAATAAGTCTAATTCTCCAGCCACAATGGAGGAATTAGAGGTTGAAGAGGTTCTGACCCAAGAACCACTAAGTACACCAAAACCAGTTGCAGTTGCAAGGCCACGGAGAGAAATTCGTAAACCTGCTCGATTTACTGATATGGTGGCCTACGCCCTTCCCGTTGTTGATGATATTCCTATCACTTATCAAGAAGCAATGCAAAGCTTAGAAAGTGATAAATGGAAAAGCGCCATGGATGAAGAAATGCAGTCTCTCCGGAAGAACAATACTTGGGAGTTGGCGCAATTACCGAAAGGTAAAAGGGCAATCGGATGCAAGTGGGTATTCGCAAAGAAAGATGGATCTCCTAGCAAGAAGGATATTCGCTACAAGGCAAGATTGGTAGCTAAAGGCTACGCTCAGAAGGAGGGAATTGACTACAATGATGTATTTTCCCCTGTTGTGAAGCATTCCTCCATTAGAATTTTGTTGGCCTTGGTAGCACAGTTGAATTTGGAGCTAGCTCAACTTGATGTTAAGACGGCTTTCTTGCATGGTGAGTTAGAAGAGGAGATCTATATGACTCAGCCATAAGGATACACAGATGCTGGTGGTAGAAATTGGGTTTGTAAGCTTAACAAATCGCTATATGGATTGAAGCAATCCCCGAGGCAGTGGTACAAGCGATTTGATAGCTTTATGAGAAGGCAGAAGTACACAAGAAGCAAATATGACAATTGTGTATATTTGCAGAAGCTGCATGACGGATCTTTCATTTATCTACTCTTGTATGTTGATGATATGTTAATCGCTTCGAAGAGCCAAAATGAGATAGATAAGCTGAAGGCTCAGTTGAATCAAGAGTTCGAGATGAAAGATCTAGGTAAGGCCAAGAAGATTCTTGGCATGGAGATAAGTAGAGATAGACCGAGAGGCAAGCTCTGTTTAAATCAGAAGCAATATCTGAAAAAGGTATTACAATGTTTTGGTGTAAATGAAAACACAAAACATGTAAGTACCCCACTTGCTTCTCATTTGAAACTTAGTGCTCAATTATCTCCGAAAACTGAAGAAGAAAGAGAATATATGGCGAAAGTCCCATATGCTAATGCAGTTGGGAGTTTGATGTATGCGATGGTGTGTACGAGGCCTGACATTTCACAAGCTATTGGAGTTGTGAGCAGGTATATGCATGATCCTGGAAAAGGACATTGGCAAGCTGTGAAATGGATTTTACGGTATCTTCGAAAAACCGTAGATGTTGGTTTAATTTTTGAACAGGATGAAGCACTTGGTCAGTTTGTAGTTGGATATGTTGATTCCGACTTTGCTGGTGATTTAGATAAACGTCGTTCAACTACGGGGTATCTGTTTACTCTTGCGAAAGCCCCAGTGAGTTGGAAGTCTACCTTACAGTCTACAGTAGCTGTGTCTACTACAGAGGCAGAATATATGGCAGTTACAGAAGCTGTTAAGGAGGCTATTTGGCTTAATGGATGTTGAAAGACTTAGGAGTTGTTCAAAGTCACATAAGTTTATATTGTGACAGTCAGAGCGCTATCCATTTAGCGAAAAATCAAGTCTATCATTCAAGAACCAAGCATATCGACGTAAGATATCACTTTGTGCGGGAAGTCTTTGAAAAAGGAAAAATTCTACTTCAGAAGATTCCGACAGCAGATAATCCCGCAGATATGATGACCAAGGTGGTAACAACAATCAAGTTTAATCATTGTTTGAACTTGATTAACATCCTGAGAATTTGAGCACCTTCAGGTGTATGGCGCTCGAGAGTGCATTTGTAGGCACTACAAAAGATAGCTTTATCGAATTTGGGGAGTTGAAGGAAGTGTGTGAAGATGTGATT
This sequence comes from Gossypium hirsutum, assembly GCF_007990345.1. Classification (NCBI taxonomy): domain Eukaryota; kingdom Viridiplantae; phylum Streptophyta; class Magnoliopsida; order Malvales; family Malvaceae; genus Gossypium; species Gossypium hirsutum. The sequence goes on from NC_053435.1 coordinate 83,921,530, forward strand.
ATCCTAATCAAATCTTCAAGGTGGAGATTGTTAACATTAATGGGAGACAACATTAATGGCAAACAATACAAAGTGGTGCAAGTTTAGCACCCTAAAGTTGACTTTGAAAAAGTGGCATGGGATAATTTTTTTTTTGGTCCTTGAGATAATGGGCTATTTATTGTTTGGTCCTTAAACCTCAACTATAAATAGGCCTTCTCATTTCTCATTTCAATTCATCCCAACCAATCTTTCTCTCTTAGTTTTCTCTCTTCTCCCATTTGAGAATTCTTAAGGAATTCTATTTGTTTGTAATACTTTGGAGATAGTAAAGTTATCATTTGGTGTTAGTGCCCGAGGACGTAGGTATAATTTACCGAACCTCGTTAAAACTCTTGTGTTCTTTCTTGTCCTATTTTTCTTTCAATATTTGAGGGTATAATAGTAGTATTTAATTGTGCTATTAAATTACTATAGAAGGGATATTCTGTCTAAGGAAAGACTTGGTATTTAAGAGATCCATGTGATCCACCTCTCTTCCCTGGGAATTGAACTTTGTGTGATTTTTTAGTACAATAATTTACACGCTTCCGACCCTATTGGAACAACATAAATCAATTGATCCGATATGATTTATATCATTTTTTGAGCTAAAACTATAGGATTATCCCCCTATTATCTCTACTTTAAATCGTGTTAGTGTTTCTCAGCAACATAAATAAGTAGGTGTCTAGGTGGGTTACTTAGACCAAATAGCCATGAATGATACAAAAGGCGACTAATTTACAAAATTTCCAAAGAATTGAACTCAAAATTGGTGTTGTTGAGAGGAAGAAGAGCGTAAAAAGTGACAGTTTACATAGTGATAAGATATTTAAAGAAGCTATAGAAAAAAAGAAAAGAAAGTATAAGGCATAAAAACGGAGAGTCAGATAAAATTCCCTAAGGTCAAATATGGGTATTTATAGGTGAGAGTAGACATATTTTAGCCTTAGATTTTGACACATAGCATGCATCTATCTTGTCATGGCCGCTTAAAAAAATATGATAGTTTTTTTTATAGACAATAACGTAATTGACATGATCTTAATAGAATTTTGCGTATGATTCATGTAAATAATGATTTAATTTTTATTTTTGATGAGATATGAAATTGTGTTGAAATTAAAAAGAGTAAGGAGACCTACTCTAATGAATAAGTATCAACTCAACATTTAATAATATCAAGTATAGTTATTCTATCGAGTAAATCGACAAACACCCTTATTTTATCTTCGAAACTTCACATCCTCTGAAATTAATCAATAGCTAAGCTATCGAACCATTGGTCCAAAATCAGGGCCACGGTTCGGAACATACCATTGATAAACAACTTGTCAAGACTTGGACGAGATAAATTCCTCATTAATACCAGTCCCATTGGTAGTTGTAGGCTTGTCGCTAGCCATGAGATGCAATTATGCAAATATTCTCTGAAAGCAATGTTGAAGCTTTTACAAAGAAATATAAGTTGCAAACTTGTAATAATTGAAGCCTGTCCGATACTTTGAATAGGTTTCTTTTGTGCTACAAATTTGGTAGGGACAAAGCAAATGTCAATTGTAACCAAGTCTGCATCACGGCCTTTGTTTCTCTCTGTTGACATACGCATCACCAATGAGATTTTTGGATTATTTTGTAGGTCCAAGTTGCAGGAGAACAATGGAGTACGACATAAGATCTTGACTATTTCATGATGTTTAATGAAAAATATTAATAATCTGCAACTGGGAAGACATGACGACCGCTAAGTAAAGGTCGTTTGAGCAGAGCTTAAGGTTGCAATTGCTTCAATTTCCTGTTGGAAAACAAGGGTGTTAACAAAAAGACGATCCAAATTCTATCATTGCGATCTCAAAGTTAAAATCTATGGATGGATGATAAGAAGGATAACACTAAAAGTACCATGGAGGCCTTTGTATTAGGAGTTAGATTATATTTTGCTTTTGTACTAAAAAAGGTAAAGTATTCCCCTATATGTTAGATCAAAGAGCAAATTAATCATTTTGTTAAAAATTTCATTAATTTTTATTGTTAAAGTTTGGTCGTTGGACGTTACACGTGGCATGTGTCACTATCTGGTTATTTCGTTAGTCACGTTAATTTTTAATGAAACAAATGGATGAAATTTTTAATAGCAATGATCAATTTGCTCTTTGATTTAATGCGCAAAGACTAATTTATCCATTTTTAGTAGAGAGGACAAAATACAATCTAACTCTTTCTACAAGGGCCTCCAAGATTAAAACGAGTATATATATATATATAGTTTGTGAGATTCTTGGGAAAGGCACCCTTACTCCGATGATTAGTGTAATTTTCTTTATAAAATTATGATTCAAATCTAGATTATTTTTGAAGAATATGAGTGAATTTGCTCATTATTATTTTTCTTAAGGTTAATTTCATCAAAAATCTTAAATTATCATCTTAATTCTAATCTAGTTTTAACTTTCAAAAAAATCCTAATTAAATCTTTAGAACTTGTTGCTAGTTTAGTCTTCTATTCAAGTCAAATTTTATACAAAGACATTTAAAACAATTGAATGGTAATTTAGATCTAACATGTTAAAAAAATATATATATATCAATAGAATCTAAAGATTATTTCTTCTTTAACACATTAATTTAATATGCTCATGTAATATGTACCCACATGTTTATAGTTTGATAGCATGCTTTAAACGATTTTTAAATCTGATTTGAACTCCCATTTTATGCTCAAAGTAATGACTAAATTTATTGAATGATATAATTGATATAATATTAATATTTTAAATATTTAATTAAAATATTTTAAAATTTGAAATTATAATTTTAAAATATTAAATTAATTCCAAAGAAAAATATTAAACAACTGTATGGTCAATTAAAAAAGATTTGAATAAAATATATGTTTGATTTAGGAATCTATACAAATGAAAGATGTCCCTAATATAATATAATGGTTGACTTTTGAATTGAGTAGGGTTGACTTGGAAGTAGCTAAATTGTGTTGTGTATTGAATATAGAACTTTTAAAGATGATCTATCAGCTTTGTCTATCGCCTAATTTCCGATTCGGTCTAACAACAGTAAAGTTGATTTTATGTTTGTTCTTTTAATTTTGTTAGGTGAGTTTTTCTTTATTGCTAATATCGTGATGCTATGTTTTTTCAATTAATGTATAGAAGTGTGTAGATTTTCCTTTATATAATACATTCAAATTTGTATATTATTAGTTGTTTATAATTTTCTTGTGAAAGATTTAGGTGTTTATAAATTGTTATGTGTAGATTTTAAGTTATGTTTATATTATTCATCTTACTAATTTAATTTAATTTATTTGAAGTATATTTAAGATTCGTTATTTGTATATACATGTTATGTTTATATTATTCTTTGTATTAATACGAAAGAGATTTACTTCCATCCCTTTCATATTTTTTTATATAATTAATATTTTAACGATTCAACTGTTGAGATTTATTAATATAATTATATTTTTCATGCTTTTAAATTTTCAATTTGATTCGATATATTTATCATTTTGATCTAAAATACTGTATATTCATATTTATTGATCAGTTAAAAGTTTTTACATAAAGCGAATAGTTAAAAAATCATAATTTATGTTAAATTTGACATGCATGTTCTATATAATAAATATTTTAACAATCTAGCTATTAAATTTATTGATATAATTATACTTGTCATGCAGTTAAATTTTTAAATCGATCCGTTACCTCTATTATTTTGATACCAATGCTATAGCTAAATTATCACTATAATACTTGTAGTATTTTTTTTTATCAATTTAACCACTGTACTTTTGATGTTGTATAGCTTGTTATAAAAAAAATAAAAAATCATTAAATCCAAAAACATCCTGAAAAATATTAGAAGTTATAAAATTAATACCTCTATTGGACCCTGTACTATACTAAAATTATTACTTTGATACCTATATTTTTTTATACATTTGGCTCCTGCACTTTCATTATGTATAGGCCGTTACCCCAATTCGGTTTTCCATTTTAAAAAATTAAACCAATTAGTGACTTGCTACCATGCGTCAAAAAAATTAAAAATTACTTAAAAATCATCAAAATTAAAAAAAAATTCCCAAAAAATTAAAACTTATAAAATTATACAAAATTTTAAAACTCATAATTTATTTTTTGAATTTTATAAATAAAATTATTTTTAAAATTATAAAAACTTCGAGAAAATTTAAAAAATGCGTTTGTTTAGAATTTTAGGTTTTTATAAAATTTTATAATTTTATGAAAACTTTTAAGAAATTTATGGGTTTTTTTTTTTCATTTTTAGGAATTTTTTTATATTTTAAAGGAATTTTGAGTTTTTTAAATAAAAAAATATTATAAAATTAAATATTCTGAAAGAATCCCCAAAATTCATAACAAATATTTTTTAAAATTTTTATGGATTTTTTTAATTTTTGAAAATTTGCATACTAATAATTTTTTAAAAAAAATTATAATTTTCAAAGATAGATTAATATATTTTTTTAGTTTTTTGATAATTTTCTAAGTTTTAATATTTTTGAGGAATTTTAATATATTTTAGTTTTTCTCATATTTTTAAAATTTTTAAGAAAAATTGAGGTTTTTACACTTTGCAATATGTCATTATTGGTTAGTTTAATTTTTCTAATAGAAATTTGGGTTGGGGTAATGGAGATTACAGGATTAAAGTACGGGGATCAAACTGATAATAAAAACAAAGTACAAGGGCTAAAATAATAAAAAAAAGTATAAATACAAAACTGAAAGTTTTTACATAAAGTAAATAGTTAAGAATTTTTAATTTAAATCAAATTTGATATGCATTACCTATATTAATGAAATATAAAACATGGTAATTGATTCACTGAAATATTAATCGTAAAAAAAAAATAAATCGGTGTCTGTGGAACCCTCTCCTAACAAATATATTCACCTTACATTTTCTTTACTCCTTAAAGTATAAATTGTATTTAAATTTTAAATATCAACAATAATTATTTATACTACGAACTCCATCATACACATATTTATGTGGAAACCACTTGTTTAGAACATAAATTTAAACAATTAATGAATGTAATAAAGTGTACATAATAAAATTAAAATGTATAAATAAATAAAAATAAAGTTTTTTTTAGTGGTAAATTTAAGGTTTTCCTAGTGTAATTGGTATAAGTTTAAATCCATGATTTTTATACTTTTTATTGTTTTTTTTAAGTTAAAAAGATTGAAATATCATCAAATAATATAATTTATTTTAAATACAAAATGATATTTTTGTATTTTTCCTAATTGAGTTGATGCTCGATTGACTTGTAACACCAACTCAGGTAGAAGTTTTATTAATAGTATAGATAATTTAATGATGCATAATAAATTGTTCCATGCCAAGGGGGTATATGTTTTTATTAAGGGTAAAGTACACAAATAGCCACCCAGCTACTAGTGAATTTCTTTTATGTTCATCCAATTATGAAAAGTTATAAAATAATCACTCAACTATTCAATTTTGTCCTTTTCATCAAAGCTTGCTAATGTAAAAATGGAAACACTCAAAAATGCAACATGAGTGACCAAAAAAGATGAAATTGAACGGCTGAGTGACCATTTTGTAATTTTTCATAGTTGGGTGATCAAAAAAGAAATTTACTAATATTTGAGTAGAGTTGTTCATGGGTCGAGTCAGTCCGAGCCTAAACATGATATTAACATATTTTATGTTTACTTAAGCCAAACCCGGCCCAAAATATAGGATTAAAATTTTGTCTAAATCTACTCATATTTGCAAAAGACTAACAAAACTCATTTTAAGCCCTTCCATATTATTTTTAATTTTTTAAATATTTATATTATATTATTTTAATATTTAATAACTATATACATTTTTTATTTATTGAACTTTTTATAATATTATTTTAATATTTACATTAGAGTAGTATTATATATTTTGTATAAACTTTTTTAATGTGTTTTAAATTACATAATGTATAAAAATAATATAATATAAAATATTCTAAACTTAAAAACAGGTTGGGCCAGGCTAAACTCAAGCATTGAATGTTTAGTCCCTAGTCCAGCCCATATTTTAAATAAGCTTAATTTTTTTATCTAAACTCATTTTTGAGCTTAATATTTTTATTTAAACCCTCCCAATATTCAAATGGGCCCTCTGGCCTGGGTGAGTAGCTTGACCCATGAACAAATCTATATTTAAATAATCATTTTGTAATTTTTTGACAAAAAATAAATTTACTAATAATTACATGACTACTAGTATAATTTATCCTTATTAATTTTACTTATATAAACGTTTTTTTTTGTTTTGAAGAATTACTTATATAAAGTTTAAAAATCAACGAATTATGTTCATAAATCCTTTCAAGCTTCATCATCTTCTTATATATAGACAAGACAGGATAGCGTTATAAGGGTTGGAATTTCGATCTCATCAATGATCAGCGAATCTTGATGATCGTCGATTAGCTATTCAACACCTGTAAAATATCCGAGCGTTTCACACCTAATTACTTTCCCAAATATTACCAGTAAAAATATTAAAAATATATTTTATAAGAAAACCTTAAAAAACACCATAAGCTAAAAACATGAGGCGACTCAGCCCCTCTAATTCACAGAAATGCAGGGTGATGAAGCCAGACTCTTGCTAAGTTTCCCCTCTAATCGTTGCCCTACTCAGGTTTTTTTTAATTATTTTTTTAATTTTTTATTTTCATTCCTTTTTCCCCTCTTTTGTTTTGTTCTTAAATCTTGATTCTAGGGTTTTTTTTAACCTCATTTTTATTGTTGTTGTTGTTGACTTGGATTGAAATTTATGAATTTGAGTTGCTTTTCTTTTGTAGTTTGTAGCTCTAATTGCTTGCTTTCAATCAGTTACACTAACAAATTCCCTCGATTTTTTGTTTTGATTCGATTAGATTGAAGTTGCTTATAGAAAGAAAGTATGGGAGTTGCATCTTGACTTGTTTCCGGTTCAGCAAAAGCTTTTGGCGGAGTCTAAGTTCAAGTTGGTGAGCAGTGATATGCCTTTAAACATTTTATCTTCTTTTTTTTTTTCTTAAAATGCTTTGATTGTAGTCCACAAATTCGTTGGTGATGACTTTGAATATTGTTATTTGGTTTGGAAAATCTGGTTGTTGTAAATATTGGTTTTAGCTTATTTATCGACATGCTTTCTAGGTAAATGAAAAGGAACAGTTGGAGCATGTTGGAGATAGGTTAAGAATTCAGAAGTAGATTTGGAGAAAGCAAGGTTTGGACGATGTTAGGGTGATTTGAGGGTTTTTCTAACAGTTTAGTGAACATTAGTAATTCTACTGTATCTAGAATCTACTACCTCAAAAAGCTTTCTTGTGACCTTCTGTTACCATTTAAGTTCATAGAGGGAGCTAGATAGCTTAGAGATTTGCACATTGTTTCGGTTAAATCCATGGTCCAAGGAAGGATTTGTAACGATATGTTCTGGTGAGTGATTAGATATGTTAGTGTGAGTATTTTAATCTATATAAGATAATAGTATGAATGTTTTAATAATTTATTTTGCATTTTGATAAAGAATTTCAATTGCATTTATGCTTGTAAGAAATCTGACCATAGATTTTCATTTTATTCAAATTGCACAAGTTTACACTTGCCTAGAGTCTGGTAATTAACTAATCATTCTACGTATATGCTTCTGAGAAAATTTTTAAGAGTTTTCTAAGAAATCTGGTTTGTAAACTCTCTAGTAGGCTATACAGTCTCATACAGTCTCATATGGGAACAGAGTTCTTGTTTAACGTTCTCCAAGGGTAGCATATGTTTATGAGCACTTAATAACTTATTGTCTGAACTTAGGAAGCAGTAGGTTATACTTTCTTTCCATTTTATATTGTCTCCTCTGGCTGTCAAAATGACTTTGATCATTATATTAGTGTTTATCAGGGAACGTAATAACTTGTTTAACCAACTCACCTGTTAAGTTTTGATAATTAGCTCAAGCTTGCTTTGTAGGACTCATGCAATGTTTTGAGGAATAAAGTAAGCAAGCTCTACCTTTGAGGGATATGCAACAGGTGATTTGCAGTTCGAAACGGATTTCCTGTGTTCTGAAATGGAAAATTCACTTTATGGTTGAAATTTAATTCTAGTGTATTAATTTATAAATTTCTGTTGACTTTTATTTATTTCAAATCATGAACAGCCTTGTGATATGAAGTTTCTGCTCTTGTGCTACTGAACAAATGGTTGAAGAGATGGCCCCACTTCGTTCCATAGGATATGTTGATCCTGGGTGGGAGCATGGAACTGCTCAAGATGAAAGGAAGAAGAAGGTTAAATGCAACTACTGCGGGAAAGTAGTCAGTGGTGGAATATTTAGATTGAAGCAACATTTAGCCAGATTGTCTGGTGAAGTTACTCATTGTGAAAAGGTTCCTGAAGAAGTATGCTTGAATATGAGAAAAAATCTGGAAGGATGTCGTTCTGGTAGAAAACGGAGGCAATTTGATTATGAACAAGCTGCTTTAAGTATCCAATCTAATGAGTACAGTGATGGAGAAGATGCTTCCGCAAGTTATAAACACAAAGGCAAGAAAGTGATGGGTGACAAGAACTTGGTTATCAAGTTTACCCCTCTTCGGTCATTAGGATATGTAGACCCAGGATGGGAGCATTGTGTTGCTCAAGATGAGAAGAAGAGAAGAGTAAAATGCAACTATTGTGAAAAAATAATAAGTGGGGGCATCAATCGGTTTAAGCAACATCTTGCTAGGATCCCTGGAGAAGTTGCCTACTGCGAGAAGGCACCTGAAGAGGTATATCTAAAAATCAAAGAAAACATGAAATGGCACCGAACTGGCAGAAGGCATCGGAAACCTGATACCAAGGAGATATCCACGTTCTACATGCACTCAGATAATGAGGATGAAGGTGGAGAGGAGGAGGGGTATTTGCAATGCGTAAGCAAGGATATATTGGCTATAGATGATAAAGTTTCTGACAATGATATTAGAAATAATGTCAGAGGTAGATCTCCTGGTAGTAGTGGTAACGGTGCTGAACCACTACTCAAAAAATCAAGACTGGATTCAGTATTTTTGAAGTCGCTGAAAAGCCAGACATCAGCACACTACAAACAACCAAGGGCTAGAACAGGCTTTGAGAAGAAAACTCACAGAGAAGTGATATCTGCCATCTGCAAATTCTTTTACCATGCAGGAATCCCTTCTAATGCAGCTAACTCTCCATATTTCCATAAAATGCTGGAACTGGTTGGTCAGTACGGGCAAGGTTTGCAAGGTCCTTCGAGTCGACTGATATCTGGTCGTCTCCTTCAGGAGGAAATTGCTAATATTAAGGAGTACTTAGTGGAGCTTAAGACATCTTGGGCGATCACTGGTTGTTCTGTTATGGCTGACAGTTGGAACGATGCACAGGGGAGGATGCTGATAAACTTTTTGGTCTCTTGCCCTCGGGGTGTTTATTTTCTCTCTTCTGTTGATGCAACTGATATCATAGAAGATGCAGTTCATCTCTTCAAGTTGTTAGACAAAGCAGTGGACGAGGTTGGCGAGGAATATGTAGTCCAGGTTATATATCTGTACTTTTGTTTCTCTGTGAAATTTACTTTTATATCTGTATGTGTGTGCACCCTTCTGAGCTGCTCCCGTTGGTGTAGGTGATTACTAGGAACACTTTGAGCTTCAGGAATGCTGGAAAGATGCTTGAAGAGAAAAGGAGAAATTTATTTTGGACACCTTGTGCCGTCTATTGTATTGATAGAATGCTTGAGGATTTTGTGAATATAAAATGGGTGGGAGAATGCGTAGATAAAGCAAAAAAAGTGACAAGGTTTATTTATAACAACACCTGGTTGTTGAATTTTATGAAGAAAGAATTTACCAAGGGACAGGAACTTCTTCAGCCTGCTGTTACAAAATTTGGCACCAACTTTTTCACTTTACAGAGTTTGTTGGACCAGAGGGTTGGTCTTAAGAGAATGTTCCAATCAAATAGATGGCTTTCATCCCGCTTTTCCAAATCAGATGAAGGAAAAGAGGTTGAAAAAATTGTCTTAAATGTCTCATTTTGGAAGAAAATGCAGTATGTGAAGAAATCCTTTGAACCAGTTGCTGAAGTTCTTCAAAGGATAGGTAGTGACAAAATCCGATCAATGCCGTTTATATATAGTGACATCTGTAGAACAAAGCTTGCAATTAAAGCCATTCATGGTGACGATGTTCGTAAATATGGACCTTTCTGGAGTGTGATTGAAAGTAATTGGAGTTCATTGTTCCATCATCCTCTTTATGTTGCTGCATACTTTCTCAATCCATCCTATCGTTATCGCCCAGATTTTTTGATGGTACTAAACTATATATACAGCGACTTGACCCTTATCTTCCTGATTGCGTATTTCTCCTGTGCTTAATTTCAACTTTTTCTTTGTGTTACTGAAGAATCCTGAAGTAATTCGTGGTCTAAATGAGTGTATTGTTCGGTTGGAGGCAGACAACGGGAAAAAGATTGCTGCATCCATGCAGGTAATGGTTTCTTATTTCTGCTGGATTTTACATCTAATATGATAACTGATGACTTATTCCAAGCTATTTGGTTGCTTCCTGTGTTTTCCAAGATCAAATTATCCACGGGGCTACACTGTTTGCTGTGAAAGCAGCCAACTGGCCCACTTTTCTGACTATGGATTTTTATCTCTCCTGCTTTTCATTTATCAGATACCTGATTTTGTGTCGGCAAAAGCTGATTTTGGAACTGATCTGGCCATAAGTACTAGAAGCGAACTTGATCCAGGTGATTCAATCAGGACTTTATGTACAAACCTGTTTGTTCAAGAACTTGTATTCTATAAATTCAATTTTTTTGCTTTTAATATTTCTGTTCAAAATTCACGTTGATTGAAATTTGTGCTAATTGTTGTTTCATCATTAGCCTCATGGTGGCAACAACATGGGATAAGTTGCTTGGAGCTGCAACGAATTGCCATACGCATACTGAGCCAGACATGTTCATCAATCGGGTGTGAGCATAACTGGAGTGCTTTTGATCAGGTTCACATCAAAAGACACAACTGTTTGTCTCGGAAGAGATTGAATGACCAGACCTATGTTCACTACAACTTGAGACTAAGAGAACGCCAACTAGGAAGGAAGCCGGATGAGTTGGTTTCCTTTGACAGTGCCATGTTAGAAAGTGTATTAGATGACTGGCTTGTGGAGACAGAGAAGTTAGCCATGCATGAAGATGAGGTACCTTTCATTTCCATTTAAATTGTTTTTATTTAACTTAAGAGTATGGAGAAATAGAATAATTGCCAATTTTTAATGCTATCTTGCATAAATTTTCCTGATTTAGGAGATCATCTATACTGAGGTGGAACAATTTTGCGGAGATGATATGGATGAACATGAGAGTGAAGAAAAGAGACCTGCGGAAATGGTCACAATAGCTGGTTTTATTGAACCTTTGGATGTTATCCCTTCTGCTGGAGGTGTTACTACCGATGATGATGGTCTCGATTTTCTTGATGATGATTTGACGGATTAGTTTTATCTTCAATGTGGCTCATCAAAACTTGGAGTAAGCCATGAGATATCTATTTCCAGTAACTGGATATTAATAGAAAGAAAAGTAATTTGGCGTTGTCAAAAGACAGATTCTTATATTGTAATTTGTTGTGCCATATATCATTTTGGAAGTATTAATATTTCACCAACATTATTTCAAATTTACTTTTCTTTTGATGCCAATTCTTTAGTAGGTCAGCTCATCTGTCTGCATCAATCCCCACAATCGGTACCGTCTACCTTATACAGCCTCCTTAACACTGTTATGGTTGCCAATTTTATTTTTCTCTCTTAGTACATGATTGTTTGGCATTTTCCAATTTACTTTACTAGAACTCCTGTTATCTTGATGATGATAATTTCTCTTCTTGATCTTGCAGCATTCTCTTTAAACATTGCAGCTTTTTCTTTTCATTCACATTTTATAGGTTGGTCATCTGTTATCCTAAATTCGCTCTTGTAGGTGAGTGCATAGTGCCTGCATCAATCGGTCATAATTGGTATTATATACCCTCTTCTTTGCATCCTCACAACACTCATCTTTTTCATCTCTTAGCTCTTGATGGGTTCGTATTTTTTGGTATTATGCCAATGATAAAAATTCTCTTGGTGATTATTTTGGCATTTTTCACCCTTTTTCTTTTCACTGACCTTTTCTAGGACCATCTTTTTATCCTTACTCCTACATAGAAGCCTTGTATTCTTGAAGAGTTTGCTAGCCCCATTGGAAACCTTCTATCTTTATATAATTATATTTACATTGGTTGAGTGAAAACATGACAATAACGTTTATTTTTTTCATGCTCTTGAAATTCCATGTTATGATTGTCACAGGTACTGAGGGAGAAGGTTCGTTTCAGGTGATTTCTTTTTCCGAAAGTATTAGTAACTATATTTTCTTTCACTATTTTTCTATTTAGACATTGTCTTTCTTTAGCTACATGTTCACACGTATGAACGGTGGTACGAAAGGCTTGTGGGGGAAGAAGAAATAATGTTTTGATTCAGATTCCTTATGGTCTTAATTGTTCTAGGAACCATTTAACTTGGGTGATTAAATCCTACCAGGTAACCATCCGGATGATGAGAAGATCCGCTTTTTGGCTGAATATTACGTATATCTAGGATCTAAATAGTCTGTATTTTCCATCTTCTCAGGACTTGTAGAAAGCAAAAAGCGAAACGTCCTCGCAATCCATTCCTCCCCTTCGTGGACCAAGTTTCTGAGCCGGAGATTGTGCTGTTTTTATCGTGAAATCAATGCAAAAGCTTCAACCAATGTGAGCCCTCGTCTGTATTGAATGAGCTATCAAGTATTGGCACAGGTTTCAATTCTGCCTTGTCTTAAACTGTCCAAATGTTGGCATGCAAAATCTTCTCTAAGCCAATGTCTTAAGTTCATGCATCCATGCATCTGGTTCTTATACAACTCTTTGGACACTAATAATAGTGGAATGATCATTGAGGTACATTTAGTATTGAAGTTTGGTCCTATGTAGACGGGGAGTACGGTATCCGTTGCCATATGGAAACTGCAACGGAAGTGTTACACAAAATTCCCAAATTAGCCTTCTGCTGAATGGGTTTGAAATATAATCAACAAAGTTAAAATAGTTACGGATTTTTGGTAGTTATTGCTTTTTGGCAACAATGTACATCGTGGCGGTTGTGCGGCGTGGTAGCTTGGTTCCATGGAAAAGCGAGTCGTTAAGCAGCGCGTTCTACGTCTAGAACACATTGTGGAGTAGTGTTGAGCATGGTAGTCGAAGTCGGTACAATTCTGGTACTAGTCGTAAGGCTGAGAAAAGATGAGATATCAAAAATCGATCTGAATTGCGGTGTTTTTGAAATATTAAGTTAAAAAATTGAAATTACATGGGTCAAACCAAATTCATATTTGATTTATAATTAATTTTTATTTTTTATGGTGTAAAAAAATATTTAAAGTAACTTAAAATTCTTATATAAAAAATATTTTTCAAAAAGTTCTATATAAGAGTTTTTTTTTTTTTGAAATTTTATCAAATAATGTCAAATAATAATAAATAAAGTTTATTTTAATCAAGAAAGGTATAAAATATTGAGAATCAAATTGAAGCATTAAAAAATCTTATTAAAACAAATAAATTTGACCCTCCACTAGGCTCGTTCTAGTTTTAAATTGATATTAATTAATTTAAATTTCATTAATTGATATTAAGTAGTTTAAATTTTATTAAGTCAAAATTTTGGTATATTTAGTTGTTTTGGTGCTTCTGGTCTGGGTTATACTATATTTTAATATTTAAAATCAAGTTTTAATACGCTTTTTTTTTATCTTTAACTTATTTTATTTTTTACTATATCTACCTGTAAGAAACATGATATAATAATTTAATTAAATTATTAAACTATAATAATTTAAAAATCTATATTTGCAAATCAAATATACTTCAATTCTCTAATCGAACCGATAAACCAATAACCTACCCTCAACTCTTTTTTCTAAATATACTACAATTCCACAAAGAACACTCTACAACCTCTTTTACTGGCCAATTTGTATATGAAGTCTATGTTTTATGTTGTTTTGACAAATTTAATGACACTACTATGAAATAATTTTTAGTACTTTTACTTTTCAAAACATGTTTTCGTTTTTATTTCAACATAATTTATACTCTTGGCATTGTTTTTTACAATTAGATAAATTTTGTACATTTTTCCTTTTTCGCTTTTTCTCAAATGTGAAAAAAAAAGTGCAAAGAATTCCAAAATGTAAGCCACAAATCATTCGCTTAAAAAATTTGTCAAAGTGTATGTAACTCGAAATATGTTATAAAAAAAAAATAATCAAAGTTACTTTATGGAAATAACAAAAATTATTAATTTCAAGATCTATTATAGGACAAGCTTTATTAGCAAACTGACTCGCAAGCAATACCCTAAATATCACATTGGTCTTAATTTTTTTTTAATTAGTGGTCTTTAAACTATCAACTTGTCCCATTTTACCAAAAATAGTGTAGAACATGCTATGCAAATATGCCATATGTTACTTCTTATTGATTGATATTATTTTGGTAACTTATAATAGAATTCATTTTAAAGATAGCTTTTGCTAAAAAAAAAAAATCTTTAAAAACACCAATATGAGAATTGAAGATACTTACTACATTTTATTTTATTCCCTCCACTCAAAAAATGAGTAAATTAATCATTATACTGATCAAAAGGTAAACTAATCTTGTTAAAATTTTCATGCATTTTTACTGTTAAAATTGACCCCATACGCTAGAATGAGGTACCACTTGCACCACATATGTAACTATTTGATTATTCTATCAACATCACCAATTTTTAATAGTAAAATGAATGAATTTTTTAACAGAAAAAACTAATTTGCTCTTTCATTCAACGTACAAAAACTAATTTGCCTAGTTTTTTAGTAAAAGGGACAAAATACAATCTATACTTTTACGGAATTTGTACTATAGTTTAAGCATCAATTATACAAGGATCTTTTGTATAGTTTGACCTTTTTTACATTATGTTTAGAAGGCAACCTATGATAATTTTTTATTTTCGAAGTCGAAAATAAAAGTGATAGAAAAATTCAGACTCCAAAGGCCCCTACTTAAAAAGAAAGTGACGCAACATTCCAAGGACCTAAGAATCTAATTCAAGTAATGACAAAAAATCCCACAAAGGTAATTCCGATCATCGGAGGCAAAAACGAATTAGCTGGATTTGATCAAGAAATTACATGATCAAACATCAGTATCTCCCCAAATGCAAATAGTTACTAAAGCCAAGTTTAACTTCAATATAAACTATTTTCAAGTATGTACTTAAATGGCATTAAGAGGTACAGTCATTTCAATAGTAAACAACACAAGGTTCAATAACATTTACTTAATCGATAGTTAATGCCATGAAGTTCATTGCCCGCAAATGTTTAGAGTACTTACATTGTATTGCCAGGAATAAGGCTCCATGATCATACTTCCATGCTGAGTCTAGATTTCCAATCCTTGACCAATAATGTCAATCTTCACCTCTTTGCTTTTTATCATATCTATCGATATTACGCGCCATTATGCAGCAACTGACCAAGAATCTCTCCAACAAGATCTGGAAGCCTCGGTATATCTTCAAAGGATTTTCATAAGAGTATGATGGAATCAACTGCTGAAACAAAAAGACACTATACCAAGCAGTAAAATTCAAAGCATATTGTGCTGGAGAGAAGAAAGCCTTTTAGCATATAGCTAATTAAGTAATACCAGCAACAACCAAACGTATTAGGGATTGCTTGTAATTTACCAAACCCAAATAAGCACAGCTACAAAAAATCTTCAGGCTCAAGATTGCAGAGAACAAACTTGTTACTTAACCCTGCTGCTAATCCTGAAAATTACTAGTCTAATTCCAGACTTATCTTAAATCCTTTTCCCCTTCTGCAGCTCTGCAATTTTAGTCTCCCGGCCAATACTAAAAAGGAAAAATAAGGAAAAGAAAAACATAACATAACAAAAAGAAACCTATCCTTACTTTTGTAGTTATCCCAAAATCACTGTCTGCCCTTACTTTTCTTGATACTTGATTGTATTTCTTTCTTTCTTTTTTCCCAAAGCGACCCTTGTTTCTTACTCCCAATTCCCTAAACACACTTATGATCTTCCTCCACCATTGGATCACTTTTGAGTACCAAAACCACTCTTGACAAGGTCAAGCAGCAGTTTCAGTGCCTATTTCTGTTCTAGCCTCTGGAAGGGTTACTGTAATTGGCTGCCATCCTGACTGATGATGTATAATCCATTTCTTCATGGCAATTATCATATTCAAGATTTGGAGAACATCACCTAGTGCAAATTCTTCCAAGCATCCTTTTCTTAAAGCCAAAGCTGCTTCATATCTGCAATGTAAATAACAAACTATAGCTAAGGGAATACCCCAGTAAAACCTAGCAACAACTAGGAAAGGGAAACAGGTGAAAGACACTGACGAGTAGATCAAGCATCATTACCTGCATTGAGAAGCCGTCATTGCTGACCGTCCGGCAGGGGAAGACAAGAACTTTTGTATTCCATCCCACGTTGTCTTTGGGTATTGATTAGGATTCCCCCCAATAGGATTGACACACTTCCACAGTTTCTCATTTCTACCAACATACAACTGCACTGCTCCTAAACTTTGCTTCAATACCATATGCTGCTCAATGGCACCATCCAAAGCCTTCCTTACATTAGTATTGCGGTGTTTTGGATCTCCAAAACGAATGCAATCAGTAATGTTGGCTTCAGTAGGCATAATTTTTTCATTTTTGAGTGTGTTTAATGCAAGTAAGATAACACCAATAAGACCTTGCACATATTCAGAAGGTGGTGAGCGTCCTTCAGCCCCCCAAACGCCATTGCTAGAACTAGAAATTGCTGAGGATGATGGGAGCGGAAATTCAGGACCTCGTGGATACCTGTTACTGTAAGTATCATGCTGACTTGCTTGACCAGTGTGGAAATGGCTTCTTTGTGGTGCATTTAGGCCAGTTTGATTAGGCATTGACTCGGCAGAGCTTGTTTTAAACTTTTCTCCAATTCGATGAGGAAAATTATTAGGATTTTGAGGATAAGTGGAGTGTTCAGAGATATTTAACTTGCCAACATCAGGCATATTTGAGAATAGGGCTGGAAATCTAGGCCCCTCCACTCTAGGAGGTATTGGGCGGAAACCATGATTTTGTGAATTCGGGGGTAGCAATTTATCTTGTGCAAAAGCTGGTCGCAGAGGAAGATTAATTGGCCTCATTGAAGGAGGAGGAGGATTCTGAGGGACACCCATGAAATTACTATTGTTACTCCCTGAAGGGTCGGGATTGCTAGGAAAAAGGTTTGGAGTAAACTGGCTTGCAGAAACAGCTGGCTCATTGCCACCAAAAAACTCATGTGGTGCTTTCTTAAATGTCTTTGTCTGTGCATACTCTGGCTGGTAAGAATAACCATTGTTCATATTTTCTTGAATGGCAGTTGTTGGCGCACTAGAGGCCCTTGAGATGCTTGGCTGATTTGTGGTTTTCCTTATATATTTCCCTTTGAATTTGTTATCACCATTCCTTCCAGCATTAGATACATTTTGCCCCAAGGTAACATTTTCAGAACTAGAAATCAACGGTTGACTATACTGAACCATTTCAGGAATTGGATTATATGACATTTCAGAGTTAAAACTATTCTGACCATTAGCGAGTTTAGTTGACTCACCACTCGAAAGAGGCGGACCACCAGCCGAAAGACTCATCCAAAGCCATACACTCTTGGCCGCAGCAACGAGGGGTGCGGATGCCTTCATAGGCTGCGCCAAAAGAATATTATATCTCCTCATTCGTAACTGATGAAGCGCATTAGAAAAATCTCTATCACCAGAAATCAACAGATAATTTGCAGGAGCAGGATTATCTACCGCCCAAAACAACATATCAACTAGAATCTTTTTATCACTCGCATCTTTCACACCTGTTCAAGTATAAACCTCAACTAGTCAACAACCTTTTTACCAAAACATATTAGCCCTTAGTTTCAAGATCAAGATAACAAGTTAAAAGCCTAGATCAGAGTATCAGCATAGTAAACCAGTTTTCAATATTGTTAGAAAGAAACCTAAATTTTTATAAGATTACAGTAAAGCCTCTCAATCATTGCACAATTCAGTCAATAAGAAACAACGATTCAATCTTGATTTACTATTATGATTAAGATACACAAGAAGTTAGAAATTTTGATTAGGTTACCGGCGGGAACATGATTAAGTGCGATGCCAGTGCTCGAAAGCGCCTGCTGCACAGAAGAAGGGATCCGATTAGTGTCGCCGTAGGCGGAGATGGAAACGGGCCCACAGTAGTTCATCTTAGCCAGCGCTGAACTAATGTTCTGCGCGATCGCGTGAGGGTCACAGTTTTTAGGGACGTGGCAGTTCTCTATGTCCCACCATACCGACGTCTTCGCCGAAACGTACTGAGGTTCCGCCGCACCTCCACCGTATGACGCGGCAGCCATGGCGGCGGCGGTAATTGCTCCGGTTACATCTCCTCCCATGTGTGGCGCACGATAGAAAGAAAAAAAAAAGCAGTCAGGCTCAGGATAGCATCTAAGAAGATTTGGCTTTGATTCTTTTTCTTTGTTTCGCTCTGCACTACTGCTTTTAAGTTGTTATTTTTAATTTAATTTTTTCTCCTTTTGTTAATCTTTTTCTCTTTTTTATTTTTGGGAAAGCTTCTTTTGTTTATATCTTTTGAGTGCAGTTTAGGCCATAGGGTACCACTTTGTACTAAAAATAAAAGTTCTAAGGATTTACTTTCATAACCCTATGTTTTAAGCCAAATTATTGTGGAACTTAGGAGAGATTCGGAATATAGGTACACTCTAGTCAACACGACATTCAAGTTGCTCGAATTTATTGAAAGTTGGAATTTAAATCACCGAAACATAGGGCGAAAATCACTATTTTCCATTTTGTTTTCTTTTTAACTAATACAAGGGTCAATTTTGCTATACATCCCCCAATTATGATCAATGTTTTAAAACGGTCTAAATTTCATCAAGTTCTACTCTTAAAAATATATTACCATATGCAGTGGCGAAGTCAGAAAATTTTTTTGGGAGGCCAGAATTAAATTATATATTTTTACAATAGTAAAAATGTAATTTCACTATTTTAATAGATTATATCATTATAATTTTTAAAGGATTAAATTATTTTTTTATTATTTTTAGGAGAAATGCGTAATTTTACCTTTATTAATTTAAAATTTTATAAATTATAAAAAGTCTAAATAGAAAATTTTCTATTTTAAGAGGGGTTGGGGCTTGCCTGCCCCTTTGGCTCCACTACTAACCATATGAGTAAGGTCTTTTCATCAACTAAATTCTTTCAATTTTGATGTTAAATATCGATTCAAATTTAATGTAGATTATAAATATCAAATTTTAAAAATGTACATACGAATTACATGGATAATTTAGATCTAAGTATTAAAAATAGACTGTGTCGTTAAATTTTACAAGAACTATTTTTCTTTACTAAGTTGGATCTAAGTTTGTCATGCAATAGGTTCAAAATCATCTTAAATTTTATTTGCATGTTTTAAATATAGTCCAAGTCAAATTCAAGTTAGTATTTAACGTTTAAATTAATAATTTCAGGACTCAATTAAATATTTTGGAGTTTAGAGACCAATTTGAATTTTGGATTATAGTTTGAGATATTTGGTGGAATTTACCCATAAAATATAACGTTCATTAAAAAAATAATGTAATAATGCATTCTAACAACCCTGTCAATAAAGTCATTAAGACTCCTGTTTTCCTTTTATCCTACGCACCACTCGATTCTCTTAACGTGCGCACCTTTCGCCGGCGTCATCGTTTCGGATCTCCTGCTCAAGTAATACCGACAGTCGGCCACCAAGTTTTAGGAGACATAACATTTTATACTGTATGATTTTTTTAACTCATTTTTTTTTATTTTCTTTATCTGTTCTTTGATTCCGATAGTAGGTATTGATTAACATGCATGCGGATTAATGTAACTAGTTGAAGTTGAGGATTCGTGAAATCGTTAGATTTTGGAAAATTATGATCAAGTTTTGTTGAATTTTGAGTTTGACTGTGCCTTTTATGCGTTGAAATATTCTTGCCGAGAAGTTGACCTTATGATTCATTTTGAGGAGCGGTTGAACTTTTATTGATAAGAAGATTTGACTTGGAGTATTGTGTTTGGTTGTACTCGAAAGAGTTTGTTGAACAGAGTTTGTGATCGTAGCTCTGTTTTAAACTTCTTGGAAATGAAGAACTGTGCTGGAAACTTTTAGGTGTAAAAAATGTGTGAGCTGTAGATTTACGCCATTTTAGAATTAGCAGTTATCGCGGCTTAAAAACTGGACCAAACTTTATTTCCAATATGTTTCCATTTGTATGCCACTTGTGAGCATGAATAATCTATGATTTCTTCGGATTTTCATATGCCTGGCTGCATTTGGAGGATCCAATGAAGGGTTTAACTCTTGAATTTGTATTGTGAAATTGATGTCAAATTCATCCTGGAAGGTGGTCGTATGCCTCGACCAACAGATTGAATGGAAATGCTAATTATGAAAAAGAACTGAGAGTCTGCTCTGTTTAGGATTAAGGACAAATTAGATTGCAAAATGTGTTATATGTTTTAGAAGACTAGAGAAAGTCCAGACATAGACAAATGGTAAGAGTTGAGACAAGATGAAAAGATTTGCAATGCTTTAATATATGAACCACAAACCAACATATAGTGGAGAAACCGAATGCTTTTCGCACCTGACTTTTGTCATTGTTACGTTCATCTATCTAACCAAATCTATGTGCTCTGCCTATAGGCATTTTGCTGCATTGGTTTGTGACTTCTTTGCCTGCAGTGCTTGTAAAACTTGGTGGTGGTTAAGCTATTCTATTTCTTTGATTTAACATTTGCACTTACTCATATATGTTTCCTTGAATTTTTATGTTTGGATTTTAGAAATTAGCGACAATTCTCAAGGGATTGAACCATGAGTTGTTTTGGCTGTTGTGAAGAGGACAATATCCGCAAAACCACTGATAATGGAGGCCAACACATGGTTAAAATTTCAGCAGGTAATCGGTAATCCAATGGTTGAAATTCACATCAAAGTTAATAACGTTGCATCTTCATGAACTTCATTTGATATTTCTGCATTATCAATATAGTGAACTAGTTGAATGAAAGATGATAGGTGTGATGGCATAAAATCCTTTGGTTCCCATAATCAGTCAAAATTTAACCTGCATCTCTTTACTTGTTTTATTTATATGTTTTCAAATTTTTATTAGCAGGAAATTCATTTGCTATTCTTTTTTCCCACCAAATTTTTTTTACTACTTGTAGCTGTTACATGTTATTCCAACATTTTCTTTTGCATGCTAGGATTGCTATGGTTTCTGTTTGCTTTAGTGAATCCATTGGTGTAATATGGGTTGAATTTGACGAATCAGGAAGCGATGGAGTTTACTATTCATCTGAAACTGCAGCAAAGAGTGCTCAAACTTTGAAGGTTCAGCCTATTGAAGTCCCTGATATTCCCGTAGATGAATTGAAAGAAGTCACAGATAATTTTGGTGCAAATTCTTTGATTGGAGAAGGCTCATATGGTAGAGTCTACTATGGCGCTCTTAAAAGTAGGCAGGCTGCAGCAATCAAAAAGTTAGATGCCAGCAAGCAACCTGATGATGAGTTTTTAGCCCAGGTTCGATTAATGGCTATTCATTGCATTCACCGCATCTTGATGATAGTAATTTTGAGTTTAAGATTTATATCAACTGATTCGCGATTTTCAGGTTTCCCTGGCATCTAGGTTGCAGCATGAAAACTTTGTTCAATTGCTTGGTTACTGTGTTGATGGGAGCTCCCGTATTCTTGCTTATGAATTTGCATCTAATGGATCGTTGCATGATATTCTCCACGGTATGTATGATAACACTTATTCATTGTTCCAGTTACACGAAGTTGAAAACTGTTGAGGAGTGTAATGATGCTCGAATCAGGATATCTTTGTGATGCTATTATAAAATTTAAGTTAAAGTTTCTTCCTCTATTGAGAACGGAATCTCCGGTTTGTAATATTTACATGTCTTACTGTTACTATCGCATTATTTTTATTCCTTCAATTCAGGGAGAAAAGGTGTTAAGGGATCTCAGCCAGGTCCTGTTTTGACATGGGCACAAAGAGTAAAAATTGCTGTAGGAGCTGCAAAAGGGCTTGAGTACTTACATGAGAAGGCTGATCCTCACATCATTCATCGTGACATTAAGTCCAGCAATGTGCTAATATTTGATGACAATGTTGCTAAGATTGCAGACTTTGATTTATCTAATCAGGCTCCTGATATGGCAGCTCGTCTTCATTCCACTCGTGTACTTGGAACCTTCGGTTATCATGCTCCTGAGTATGTAATTCGGAGTTCTTTTCACTCTTCATGATATTTTATAAAACAATAATGAATTGCTTGTTGGAACCTCAAATTTTGTAAAGTTTAATATCGTAAAGTCATCATTCTAAATAGCCCTGAATATTGACTATTCTCGTTCGTTCGGTTGACAGATATGCAATGACTGGGCAATTAAATGTCAAGAGTGATGTATACAGCTTTGGTGTTGTTCTGCTGGAGCTTCTGACTGGGAGAAAACCTGTTGATCATACTTTACCCCGCGGTCAGCAAAGTCTCGTGACATGGGTATTTTTCTGCTACATAGTTTGTTATAATTCAGCCTGTATTCCATTCTTAAATTTTTCAGACATGCTGATTAATAAGTTTTGAATTATATTAGGCTACACCAAAACTTAGTGAAGACAAGGTAAGGCAATGCATTGATCAAAGACTAGGAGGCGATTATCCTCCCAAGGCCATTGCAAAGGTATTAATATGCTTGATCACTTGCACTAACGTCTGTTTTGCCAGCAATGTTCTAATTTGTGCCAGCGAGTTGAACAGAAAAATCTATGCCTAAAGCATTTCTTTCATTGTTTCGATTGCAGATGGCTGCTGTTGCTGCATTGTGTGTGCAATACGAAGCTGATTTTCGGCCAAATATGAGCATCGTTGTTAAGGCTCTTCAACCATTGTTAAATGCACGGCCTGGAGCAGCTGCTGAAACACCATCAAACACATAATGTGTGAGGCTGTTTCTTTCTTTTCCTTAATATATATATATATTAATGTCTTCTTACTTATATCCTCATTTTATTATTATTTTTGTTTGGGGGTTGATTTTTAATTTTTATCATGGACAATTAAACACAAATCTTTTCATCCAATCTTGATGATATTACAGGTGGTTTATATGTCAGAATTATTTAAGAGCAATTTATAAATATTCTTATATATTTGATTATATCTAATTTCATCAATCAAACAGAAAATTAATTAAATAAATCCATTTTCGTTAAAAGAAAAAACATTTTAGTTTTATTTTGTTTGGTTATCTTATAAAAGAAATAGTATTTGTTTTTTGAATTGGTATACTGGTAGTGAATCTTTTAACTGCACCAATAGAGTTAAAAAACCTATTACATGTTTTGTTTTTTATATTTAATTTTTTTTTATTACACTCTAAAGGGTGGTGTGTCTGAAATTCTACTAGCGGTTAAAAATAAATTTAAAATTTTTGTTGCATGTCTCATTTTTTATATTTAGTTTTTGTATATTTTTACACGATGTGTGTTTGGCATATAGAATATAAAATTCCACTGCACCATATAATTTTGCCTGATTCTAAGCCTACTTTATCATCATAAAACGGAAAAACAAAATTATTAAAGGAGTTAATTGCACCAAAGATCCCCTAAATTGGTTTTTAAACTTTAAAATATTCTAAGTCTTGAAATATTCAAATATTATTAATTTAACTGTTAAAAATTTTATATGACATAATTTTAAATGAAAATTTTAAAGAAAAATAAGTATTATAAAAATAGATGTTATAAAAATATTGGTTTTGAGGTTTTTGAAGTTTTTATAGAAATTATCATTCTCTTTCTTTTTCGGTTTTATTTTATTGTTAGTTTCTAATCTTAAAAGTTATGATACAATAGTTTGTTTTGTCTTTTTTAAAATTTCGTTTTAAATTATATCATATAATATTTTGTGTTATTTAATAGTTTAATTAATTATTTTAATAAAAAAAACTTGATTGATATAACATTGATAATTTAGGATGTAATTAGAATATTCTAAAATTTGGGAATCAATTTAAAATGATGATCATAATTTGGCGATGTTTGATGCAATACTCGATTGAGCATTTCTTTGTCCCAGAAAAGACTTAATGGGCTTCTTATGCAAAATCCAAACGAACTGCAAAACGCACAACAAGGCATCGCGCCGGACCGACAACACCTCATCCTCACCAATAAGTAGCTCGAAAATGGCCGCACCTTGGCTGACTACAACATCTAACAAAAATCAACCCTTCACCTCATCCTCTGGTAGAGGACGAGTCGAGGAAGAAGAAGGTCAAACTGAAGGTGGACAAGTATGCTGAATGTGGGGACAGGATTTTCATGACATAAAGATGAGAGTTAAACAAAATGGGAAGGCGTCGCGGAATGAGGTTGGCCAAATGGTAAGACAGTTATCCGTAAGTATCTTATATGTCGGAAGCACAAATATTTACATATCTCTGAAAAGTGATCATATACCACGGATGATCTGCCTTTTCATGCACCTGATAAAATGTTCTAATTCTATTAAATTCACTACTTCTTTAAACAATCTTAAACATATGGTTGTCTATAAAATAAAAAAATAAATTCTCAAACGTAACAATATCAAAAATATTGAAGGATCCGTTGATTTTGAAAGGAAAACACCAACCATTACAGTATTTGGATTATTTTGGAATGAAATTAAATTAGCAAAAATCTTTAACCCTACCCATTTATAGGGGTAAGTCTACATCAGCCACTCTTTAATGGATTTAACTGGAAACATTGTGAGCTTTAATGAAATTAAATTAGCAAAAATCTTTAATGGATTTAACTGGAAACATTGTGAGCTTAGGCCAAGTCTACATCAGCCACTCTCAATTATTAATGTCATACCGATTATACCCTTGGCTTTTTTTTCACGTGAATCAAACGTCCACTAAACTTCTCTCTCCTTATATTAGTTGCCAAATTCCATGTGATAGCCACCTTCCCATACCATATATGCGTTAAAGAATAAATTATCAATGTATAAAATAAGTTGATTAAATTTTAATTTGATTGGTATGGGTCCTATTGTTAATGCAAGAGGACGTAGGCTCAACTGCGTTGAAGTGCATTATCCTCTTATTTATGAATGGTTGGGGAGAGACTATGGATAATTTTAAATATTATGTCAAAAATAACAGATATGATCAAAACTTATTTAAAAAAATAACCATGTAATTTATCTATTTATATCATATTTTATATATATTATTGGTGTAATTAATTTTAAATTATAATGAATTATGTTTTTGGATGAAATTAAATTCAAGTTGTAATCAATTCACTATATTAATTTTTAATTCTACCACAACTACTTAAATTATTTTAACACTAATTTACATATAAATAATCAAGTTTTGATAGTGTAAAGATAAAAATAATTTTTTTAGGCTAAAGTTAAAAAACCTTTTTTTATCCTCCCTTTATGCATATTTTAGATAAAAAAATGTTTAAATTGAATTAGTACTTCTTTTAGGGGAAAAAATCCTATTTAGTGGGGTGTTTTGCTCTTATTATAATTTTAATATATTTATAATTTATAAAAGTGTAATTATTTGATATACGGTTAGTACTGTATTTTTTTATTGAACTCTATAATACATTTTTATAAGAAAAACCTTAAAAAATTTCTTTTTTTTTCCAAGCCGTTTTTGCGTCTTACCTTTTGTTTTGCTTAGTGGCGGTGTCAACCTCCGAGCTGGCTATCGCCTGCCTTTTTCCTCTCAACCCTTTCTTTCTTTCTTCTTCTCATTCACTATACACGTCTTCTCTCTTTTCAATTTGCAGATCTATTTTGTAGGCATTTTTATTATCTTCACAAGTTGTGATGGACAGATGACGGTGAGTGGTTCTTCGTCAAGTTCTTAATCTGTTTTTGGTCTGAGAGTATTTCAGAATAATAAATGATTTCACGTGTCGATTTGGACCTATGTTGTCTTAAGTTTTATATTTTTTTTCTATTGTTTATAAGTCTTCCGTTTTAGAAGTTTTTGTCTCCTCTTATAGCACGTTTTTAAGTCTTCCTTATGCATGTAATTTTAATTTTACAAGTGATTTTAGGGATGATTTTATTGTTGTTCTATCTAGATTGGTGAATGCTCAATTCTTTTGTTGATTTTTACTCGCCGCTTTGGAACATCCGGAGCTGATTTCATTATAGTACTTTTAATCACTCTAGATATGTCGTGCTTGAGTTGTGACAAAGTCAATTGTCAATGTGTCATAATGTTTTATTGATATTGAGGCTAAAGCCTTTATTGTGTTAATCGGGCTTGTCCTTCACCATCTACGACGAGTGTTTGGTATTTTTTTTCTCTCCGAATTGT
Source organism: Gossypium hirsutum (assembly GCF_007990345.1). Taxonomy (NCBI): domain Eukaryota; kingdom Viridiplantae; phylum Streptophyta; class Magnoliopsida; order Malvales; family Malvaceae; genus Gossypium; species Gossypium hirsutum. The sequence continues at coordinate 83,948,237 of NC_053435.1, forward strand.
ATGATTCCATTTATTGAATGAATTAATGAATTTACCTTTTTAAAAAAACTTTATAATACATTTTTCAAATCCTTAACTCGCCTGTGAAGTCTAAAAAACTTCACTCACAGTATATCAAATAACTTTCTTTTATAAAATTAGGGTAAATTGCACCCAATGTCACTAAACTATTAATAAGTTTACATTTTGGTTACTCAACTTCAAAAGGTTACAAAATGGTCATTGAACTATTCGAAAAAATTTATTTAAGTTATTGAACTGTTAAAATCGTTGTGGTGGGCCTTATTTGTTCACACCACTTGGACCGTTCGAAATTCCTCCTTCTCTTTATCCTTCTATTCCATAATTCAATTTTCTTCATGAAATGACTTTAAACTTCACGAATCTGAGAATCAATATCCAAATAGTTTTTTTCTTTGATCTCCCTTCAAATTGATTTGGATCTAAGCTATGTGTTCTTCTATTTATCGATGAGTATTGATCTACTATACCAATAGTCAAATTATCACTTAAAACTCATAACTAAACTTCAAAAAAAAAACTAACAATCTAAAGACTTAATTAAAAACCCTCAAATAATTTAATAACTTAAATGGAAACTTTCTAATAATTTAATGACCAAAATGTAAACTTACTTAACATTACCCATAAAATTAAGTATTAAAAGAGTTAATTGCAGCTGAAGAACTCAAAAGATACACAGGCAAAGAGAGATCAGACCAGCCATTGTGGCCGGCGACAAACAATATTCGGATTGAATTATAAGAAAAAAATGATTGAAATTATACATGAGCATGATCTAAGACAACATGAATATACATAGATTTGTCTGTTTGATCATATGATTGTCTTGAATACGGTTTGTCAAGTTGGAGGGTATCATTACATAAAATCATACCACTTTCTGTTTCTTTCAGAATCAACAGTTTTCAGTTTTGTATGCCAGTTTTAGGCGGTGCTAATACAACCAAAAAACTATGCTTCTTTTTTTTATTTCTTTTTTTATTTTAATTCATTATGTAATAATTATAAGATATTTTAGATACAAAACAAAGTTTCATTGTTTCTTGCCCTTTTTTTTTAAGTAATAATTTTATTCCTTTTGTTTGGAGATCTTTCGTTGCGAGGTAGAAGATGAGCGTTTAATTAGTATATAATAGAATAACCTATTTATTTAATGATAATAATAATTTATATATTTTGTCAATTTTATTTTTCTATTTTTTATTTTTAAATTAAGGGTGGTTTAATAAACTAAAAGTTTTTAAGTGCTAAATTTTATAAATGTTAAATTTATATTAGAAATTACTTGGTAAATTAGTAAATATAAGTATTGAATATAAGAGAAATTATTTTATGGACTTTCCCACCACATCATTTACGACCCCTTTTCAATTATTTAATGACATTTCAATAATTTTTTTCCATGTCATTGATACATAATTTTGATAATTTTTTTACGAACGCTAAACCTGAAACCCTGAACCTCAAACTTCAAACTCTGAACCAATTTTTTTTTTACCTCGAACCTCAAAAAATTACCAAAATTATGCATCAATTATATGAAAAAAATTGTTGAAATATCATTAAATAATTAGAAAGAGACCATAAATGATGTGATAGGGAGTGTCCATAAAGTAATTTTTTTCTCAATAATTACGTTGTTCAATAAAAGTAAATATTAATTTTAAATGATTATTCATTTTTTTAAACTTTAAACTTACTAATATAATATTTTATATTTATTTTAGATAGTTTTGAATAAAAGATACATATGGTAATTTGATTAAAAAGATAATTTATTTTTATTTTTAATAAACTAAAATTAACTTAATATTTTCTACATTAAGTGATCAATAGCTAACTATTTACTTATCTTATTCAACATTTTTTTAAAATTTTATATTAAATAAAAAAATTAAAATAATTATCAAACGCATTTAAAATATTAAATGTTTAAATTTTTTATTTTCAATGGGTTATCAAACACACCATAAATTTGGTGATTAACATTTCAAAAAGAGTCAAATTGTTTTTTTAACCAAAATGTTGACTAAAACATTAATTTCTTTAATGATGTTGGTGTGATAAACTCACATAGCAGTCTATGTATATTTCATGCTAGCATGAAACTATGTATTATATGACATGATAACAAATAATTTAAAATATATAAAATATTCAAAAAGATATTCAAAATAATTAATAAAAAAACAAAAAATAAATAAAAAACCTATCATGAAGTACATGTGAAATGTTATGTGGGCTATCATTTAAAAATTTAATGTGTCATTTAGTATTTCCGTTAAAAGAAAAAATAATTTGACTCTTTTTAAATGATGATGGTCAAATTCATCTCTTTTTAAAAAGATTGAGAGCCAAATTTAGCTAAAAAAAATAATGGTTTAATTGGCAACAAAATCTAAACATTAAGGACTAAATTTGTTGTTATGTCAATTATTTTCTTTAAAATGAATTAATCATTATAAATATTCAAATTCATTAATTAATACTATTAATTAATCAAAATAAGTTCGGAGAAAACTTCATGCATTAAGGACTCAAACTTGAGTTCTTAAAATTCTTAGAGCCTCGACCTTGTTGTTAGGATTAACAATGGGTCAGATTATATATGCATTTTATGTTTAAAAATCTGAATTTATTTATACATATTATTCGATGATTACTATCCAAATCTAAATTCAAAATAAATATATTTATCCATCAAATAATAGAATTCGCAAAAAAAAACCTCAAAAGTTTCACATTTTTCGGATATCCAAATCTACAAAAATTTGAATTTGAGTTCTCTAAATTTTTTGTATATAATCCATCCTTTTTATAACAATCACCCTCTACAACACCATTTCGTTATAATAGAAAAGTTTGTCCTAAAACCAATTTTTTATATTTTATTTTTAATCTTTATACCATATTTCCATTTATAAAAATTTTAAATTTTCAAGATTAATTTAAATATCGAATTCTGTTATAGATGTCTCAAATTTAATTATAGATATAGAATAGTTACATCTCTGTAACATCCAAATTTATGACACATAAATGGGATTGTTATAGAAACTATTGACTGTATATAAAATCCAAACCCACATTCATTATCTGAAGATTCAAATAATAGATATCTAAAATATTTATCCACATTCGCTTCAAATCCATAATACATAATAATTTTAAAATCCAAATCCAAATATTATCGAAATTCATAATATTCAAATTCACAAATTAAATAAAACAAATTAGATATTTATAGAGATTTGTATTATTTTTAAAATCGAATTAGACAATTAAACGATTAAACCAACTTTTTTTTAACTTTTAATAATTTATTCAATTGCATCAGTTAAATAGTGAAATTAAAAATTAATACGATTATGAATACCCCATCCAAATTAAGATCCATACTCACTATTTTAAGACTTCATTAGGGAAATGATCAAATAGTTGAGGGTAAAGATTCGGTGATGGTGTCATCATGTGGGGGGGGGGGGAGGTTTGATTGAACTGTTTTTCGACATAACAACTTGGACAGGCTGGAGAAGAATTGGCAAAAGATTTGTTTCGATTCGTGGGCTCCTGTACCCCCATAACCATCTTAATCTTCAATTTTCTTTTTCTTTTTTAGGCACATGTTGTAAGGATTTTCGTATTTGGTCTGATGAGTAAGAGATATTTATTCGTAAAATTTATCTAGTGTGAACGGTAATTTTTTTTGAAAAATTTTCTTCTAACAATGTGTGTATGATGCGAATATACTTTTATCATGTGTGTAAATATTAACCCTCTAATTTTGTTTCATTTTTAGAAAATGTATAACGTCCAATAAGTACGTGTTGGTTTTTTTTTTAACTGAGACAATTTGTTAAATCCCACAAAAAATTAAGGACTAATCTGGAAAATGAGATATAGTTTAGAGACTAATTTACTAATAAAACCTATAAAAATAATCATAATCCAACTCAATGTGAAATTATGCATCAACATTTGGTGCCTTTATTAGGGGGTATTCACCCCGCCCATGTCATAGAATTAAATCGTGAAAATTGTTTGCAAGTGATGTGTGTGAAAATAATTTACTTCTACTAATAAAGTATAAGCTATATTTAAAAAAAAAAAACTGGATGTCAACTTAAACAGATCATTAAACAAATTTAGATGAAAGCCTTCGATTGTTTATATTGTTTTAGGGTTAATTATATTCAAGGTCATTAAAGTAATAATAAATTTATGTTTTGATCACTTAACTTAAAAAATTTACAAAATGTTTATTGAATTATTTAAATATTTTCATTTAAATCACTAAATTATTCAAAAGTTTTTCTTAAACTCCAGCTAGCAAGTAATTAATGTGCTTTCCAAGTAAACATAAACCTTTAAAAATTCTGAACTTTATAAATAATTTAGAAAATTTATGATTTTTTTTAGAATATTAAAAAACAATTTACTACAATCTTCTTTATTGCTTCATAAATAGCTTAATATGTGATTTGGTATTTGAATTTGACATTTTTTTAAAAGTGGTACATATGTTTTTTTTGTCTAATGTGATATTTGTATTTGATAAAAGTTATACATTTTGGTATCTAAATGTAACAATGTTAACTTTTAGTGTTTAATTTAAGCTTTAGAGTTGATTTGATGAAAGTTAATTACTGATATTATTAGGTTTGAATTTATCATAATTTTGTTAATAGAATAAATTTAGTGGTAATTGTGAATTTGCTTAAATTTACATTTAATCTTTCAAATACATTTCGAAGGGTGTGATTTAATTTGAATTTTAGGGATGATTTGATAAAATTTAATTGTTAATATTATTAGTTGTTTATGAATTTTCATCAAATCAACTCTAAAACATGATTTAAGCACTAAAAATTAACACTATTGCCTACCAAAATCTTTAACTTTTTTTAAATATAAGTACCACATTGGATCAAAAAAATAACACAAGTACTAAATTAGAAAAAAAAAATATCAAACTCGGATACCAAACTATGTATTAGGCCAACATATATGCATCAAAACTTTGAACTTATTTTCTGTTGTCATAATGGTAAATTTAGCCCTCAACATTTTTTTTATCAATTTGGCATTTTTTTAGCTAAATTTAATCGTTAACTTTTTAAAAAATAGTCAAATAACTTTTATTCAATAAAAATGCTGACTAAAATATCAATTCTTTTAACAATATTGGCTTCGCAGTTTATGTGGTAGTCAACGTGTATTTCATGCTGACATGACACTATTTGTCTTATATGACATATTAATAAATAATTTTAAAAAAATAAAATATTTATCATGAACTATATACGTATATTATTATGTAAACTGTCATGTTTAAAATTTTAATATTTTAATAGTATTTCTTTTAAAAAAAGCAATTCAATTCTTTTTAAAAAGTTATTGATAAAATTTATTTTTTTAATATTAAAGGTTAAGTTTAACTTAAAAAATAAATATCAAATTCACAAAATATAAATAATAAATTATTTTCAAAAACAAAACAAAACAAAATTAAATTAAATTATTTAAACAGTCCTGGCCCACTTACGCGGCAGATGTGTGAGAGATCTCAGATCCCGACAAAAATTTGTCGCCGGTCCGAAGACTCAGGCGGCCCACACTTTATTATTTGATCACCGGCGTACTCTTTTAGTTTTGACCTTTATGACATGTCAGCAAATACCGTTCTCGTTTTTCGGATAAAGTCAAAGTCAATGCAATTTCGCTTCCTGATTGGTCCTACAGTTTTATTCTGACTTACAATTATTGAATGCAGATGCCCTGAATCAAAACCCTTTTTTTTCTTAACCGACTTCTCTTTACTTATGGGGAGAAGATGCCCACCTAATAATTATTTCATTAAATAAAACATTTACTTTTGTTTTAAATTTTTGAAACACAAAAAATTTTTTTTTTATTTTTTGTTTAACACTCAGTAATTAAATTTTAACTCAATTGATATGGATATTGTTATCAATAAAGTAAGACGTATATTTAAGTGCAAAACGTATTATCCTCATATTTATGAATTAGAAAAGGACTATGAATAATTTTAAATATTATGTAAAAAAATAAACAGATATAAAAAAACACTCCTTATATCACTTTATGTAACTTTATGTTGAAACCAATTTATTTTAGCATTATTTGTTCAACCATTTTGAAAGAAAATAACATTTTAATAATTGTATGATGTTCATCTTTTAGCTCCCAAAATTTTTAAAAGTTCTCACTTACCATTTCAAAATTTTTGAAAGTTTTAATTTTACTCCTCCAAAATTTTGTATGTTTTCATTAAACCTTTAAAAGAATTCTTATCAAATCCCTCGAATATTTTAAAAAATTTAGTTAAATCCTCCTAAACTTAATACTAAGATATGCTATTGATTGTTTTGATAGACTGTTCGGAGTTAAAAGCTACCTTATTCTAGCTAGTTCTTATTGTTATTTGATTTCTGAACGATAAGTCTTGCTTAAATGATAATATATAAAATAAATTTTAGAGATGATGTTGTTAGGAGGAATAATCATGAATATTAAAATAATTAATCTTCACAAACAATAAAATGATGTCAAAGTCTACTAGGAGTCCTTATACTACCGTGTAAAGTTCATTTTAGTCCCTCTACTAAAAATTGCTCCACATTAGTCATTGCACTTTAAAAATGTTATCAAATCATGACATTGTTATGATTTGTTATCAAATTACTAATAATTTAGAGAAAATACATTATATCCAGTTGATTTACTGCAACCAAACACATAAAAAACTCATTCATCGCTCAAAAAATTTATGTATTTTTGATTTATTGTGTGGCTAAAACAAATCTATTTTTTATGAGTTGGGTTAGATCAAGAGTATAATATATTTTACTCAAATTACCAATAACTTAATAACAAATTGTAATAGTGTCGTGATTTACATAAGACTTTAATATACAAAAAATAATTTGAAGCAATTTTTAGTACAAAAACTAAACGAACTTTATATAGTAATATAGAAACTCCTAATACTGTAAAATAAAAATGGATAGTGCATTAGTCAAAGGGAAATTTAACGTAATACACACTTAAACTTTCTTCTTCTTTTTTTTAATTTGTAACCTAAAAGATTAAAAAATACATTGATTCAGAAATCGATATAGATCCATTGAATTAAAATTATTGTTATTCTTATTTTTATAAATTCTTTTATGATTTATTTAATCAAATCAAGTAAATTAGTCAAACCGATTAAATTAATTGAATCAACTGTCTGACCAATTTGATCATTAATTCAATTTTGAAAATCTTTCTACATGTATTGATGGGAGAAGGATTAAGGGTTGTGATTTCTCCATCATGGCGTGTGGGATAAAATCTTACTCTAAAGTCTGTCGCAGAGAAATGTTTCTATATTTTCTCAAGTTCTTGGTACAGGCCAAGATGCCCGAAGAATCTGAAAAACTTTAATTGAGGTGGGGAGAAGTCATTGATAATAATAATAAACTTTTCACAAATTTTCATTTACAATAAATCATTTTCAAAATTTTTAATCAAATATGTTATTTTCAATATTTTTATTTTCCTATGAAATGAAAATGACCTGTACTTTTAAAGGAAAATCATCCCATATACAACATTGTAAACCTGGCAAAATGGATTAGAGTGCAATGTATGTCCTATATAGTATAGTAAAAATAATATATATATATAGACCTACTAAAAATTCTATCACATATGTATGTAGAAACCTCATATTCAAAACACAATTATGCAATTAAAATTAACATATAATAAATAAAAACATATGGTTTGAAGAAAATGATAACTAACAACATATATGCAATACATACGAGCGAAAACTTTTGTGTAATAATATTAAAATGTAAAAAAGAAATTTAAAATGAAGCATTGGTTATACTGATAAAGTTGAAGTTTTGTACATGTTGATGGCATGGGTTAAAATCTCATCATTTTATTATTTTTATTTAAAATATAAAAAGATAAAAGTATCATTGTAAGAATATGACTTATTTCAAACATATAAGGATAGTTTAGTAATTTTTCTATATGAGTTAGTGTATGGTTAACTCATAACACCAATTCAATCAAAAGTTTAAATTATATAAGTATATATATAAACATTTGGGACACGTCATGTATTTAAGCCAAACACATCACTAGCTTAATGGTAAACTTCTGTGGATTTCAAGTTGATTGACATAAGGTCTAAGGTTCAATCTGTGTTTGTAAACCATTTCCCCATTAACAACATACTAACCCTTTAAAAAATTTAACGAGCAAACACATATTAACCCTTTAAAAAATTTTCTAAGCCCTGAGCAATTTTGAAAAAAAACTTAAATGACATAGGGAAGCTCCAATAATAAAATTATAAGGGAAAATATATGGAACACAACCAGTGGAGTTTTTAGACTCCATCAGTAGAGTCAGAGAGTTGATAAATATCTTATAAAAACATAATAAAATATTAAAAAATAAATATTTAAAGAAAAAGGACACGTGAAAAATTATTAAAATTATTTGTGTAATAAAAAAATGTACACTACTAATGTATTGAATACTAATCCAAATCATAATAGTATTTTTTTTAAGAATCGAATAATTTATTGGAAAACCTTTGTTATTTTAAACTAAAAGTTAAAAATATACTTTACACTATAATTTTAAATTAAAGCAATACTGTAATCTTAAAGAAACAATAATTTATAAATTTAGAAACACAATCATTTTATTAAGAAAATATTTTGAAGTCTTGAAATTCTCTCAAAAATTTCCAAATAATTTAAAGAAATTCTGAAGAAAGTCATACTAAATTTAAAATAAATTGCGCTTCGATCTTTTTCAACCGAAGAATGGAGATTTAAATTCATTTTGAAGAGCAAACCTCCTAGACACTTGAAGTAAATCACATACTTCCAATATCAAATCTAAAAGACTATTGAAATGAAATTCAACTTATTTGAAATTTCAACGGATTTATCTATAAATTTTAAGTAAATTTATAAATAAGATGTATTTGATTTGTTCTAGTTTTTTCAATAATTACCCAGCTTGAAATTTTATAGTCTCTTAGTAAATGATAAAATTAAAAATTAATGTATATCTATATATATACATACAACTAATTTTCTTATTCATGCGATGCACATATTGATTGTATTTATTAATAAAATATATTTTAAATTTAAAAAATTACCACTTAATTTTAAACATAAATTTTTATGTGTAAAGTTCTAGGTGATATTGAAAATTAACACTAAATTAAAGGTAAACTTATTGCTATATTTTAACTCTATATTAAAGTTTGTCACTTCGCTGATTTAAATATTCTAATCAATTTGAATTTAAAACAATTTAATAAATTTTTTATTTTATCTTAATATTTAACATCAATAAGTAAATAATATATTATCGAAATTAATAAAAATGGTTATTTTATAAAAAAATTAATATATTATTTTCAAGTATTTGTTTTATTAATTTAAAAACTCCAAGCTAATTTATTAATTTTTTATACTTTATAAATTAACTTATAATTAACTATTGAAATAAAATATTTAAAAGTAGTTTTATTATTAAAATTTGTTTATCAAAATTAATATTGATTGATAGAATTTAATTAAAAAAAAGAAAAGTTGGTGCCAAAATTTAATAAAATTTAAAGTTTAGTGGAAAATTTTAATAATATAAAAATTGAGTGTCAATTTTAATTATATTAAAAAAACAACAAATATCAATAAAAATAAAGTATAGTGGCAAATTTTAGTATTTATTCATAATATGATTGAATTTGCAATTTAACTTTTTTTTAAATTGTAAAAAAACTTAACTATATTTTAATTATAAATAGTATAATAATTTAAAATGATTTTAGTAAAAACATATATATTTAACATAATTACTCATCATTAAATTTAACTTATTTTAAATAGGTAATTGAAATTAATAAATTTTACATATGGTATTCATTAACATTATTAACCTTATTTATTAAATATAATAATTAATAATTATTGTCGATTGAGTCTAACTCATTTGGCATGAGCATTGTTGCTAGTGCAGGAGGATGTAGGTTCAAGTGTATTGAAGCGTATTATTCTCCTATTTAAGAGTTGGAGAGAGGTTATAAATAGTTCTACACATAATTAGATTGTTTAAAAAATCAAGAAAAAGCAAAAACAAAATACATAATTCTAAGTCCCTATATTTTTCAAATTTTGAAGCTTTAGTCTTGACACAGATGATAAACATTAATAAATTAACTTGATTTTTAGTGATTAATATGTGGAAATAACAAGTTGGCATGCCATTATAGATGTAGCGACCTAAAAATTTCGGCACGGGCGCTAGTCGAAGTAATTATTGAAAATTTGAAAACTGAACCTCGATTTTATTTGAAAAAGGAGTCGCCACCGATCTTTTTTTTTCTAGGTGTGATCGGACACCTAATAAATTCTCTTTTTAGAAGAAAATTTTATTTTTAAATTTTCTAAAAAAGAGGTAATTTTAGGTCTACGTAAGAATCCAGAGAAAATTCGAGTTCGGGAGTCGGTTACGCGCGAGGAAGGTATTAGCACCCTCGCGACGCCCAAAATTGGTATCTTGTTAAACGCGCGTTGTCTTCATTTTCAAAAATACGAGTTCAATTTAATATTAGTCGTGATCCGATTGAAACACGATAATTTTAAAGCACAACAACTTTTTCCTTTTTTTTAAACACGAATTTTTTAAAATACAAGAATTTTAGAAACACAAATTAAAAAAAAAAACACGAAAATTTTGAAACACGAGATTTCTTTGAAACACGAAAATTTATGAAACACGGTCAATTTCTTAAAACGTGAAAGTTTTTGGAAAACGGGAATTTTTTTTGAAACACGAAAAATTTTGAAACACTGGAATTTTGAAAACACGAGGATTTTTTTAAATACGAAAAATTTGAAAACAAGAAAATTTTTGAAATACGAAAATTTTAGAAACACGAAAATTTTTGAAACACAGAAGTTTTTAGAAAACATGAAAAATTTTGAAAATTGGAATTTTTTTTGAAAACACGAGAATTTTTGAAAAACATGAAAATTTTTGCAACACGGGAATTTTTGAAAACACGAAAAATTTTCCGATTTTTATTAAGCACGTATCGTATTTAACACTAATTGATGATATTCACTCAACATAGCAATGAAATAAACGAATTAGTGTCAAATCGATTTGTTACCTTATTTTTGAAAAACACGAGAAATTTTTTTGAAGACACAAAAATTTCGAAACCCGAGGATTTTTTTTGAAAATACAATTTTTTTGAATATTTTTTTATTTTTAAAAGGGCGTATCGAGTTTAACGCAAACCGGTGATATTCACCCAACATAGCGATGAAATCAACGATTTTATGTTAAATCGATTCGTTGCCTTATTTATTAAAATTATTTAGAATAAAATAAAATAAAAATTAAATTAAATTAAAAATATAAATATAAAAATGCATAAAATGCTAATAATATTAAAACGAAATAACATAAAAATACGAGCATTAAATTAAAAATAAAATAAACGAAATTACCGAAAAGCTACCAAAACACAAGCTTCGTCGAACGGGTTACACGAATTGAACCTCTTTTTTCTTTTTTCTTTTTTCCTTCTCTTTTTCTTTTCTTTTTTTTTCTCTGCTGGGCCAACCCGTTGGACCTGCTTCTGCTGGGCTGGTGCGTGCGGGCCTGGCCTGCTGGCGCTGGCCTGCTAGGCTGCGCTGGGCCTGGGCTTGGGCTGCTGCTGGTCTGCTAAGAAATGGCCTGCTCTTCTTTTTTTTTCTTGGGCTTGTTTCTTTTTTTTTGTTTTTGTTTTTGTTGTTTTTTTCTTGGGCTGCTGGGTCGGGTCGGGTCGTCAGTCGGGTCGACCGGTTCGGGTCGGGTCAACCTGATTTTAAAAAAAGGATTTTTCTTTCTTTTTTCTTTCTTCTTCCTCTTTTCTTCTTCCTTCTTCTTCCTTCTTCTTCTTCAAAGTCTAGCCTCCACCGTTGCTTGCTCCGCCGTCGACTGCTGCCGCCGATGCCACAGTGCCGCTGCCGACTCCTCCTTCTTCTCCTTCCTCTTTTTTTCTCTCTTCTTTTCTTTTTTTCGAAGCTTTTTCTCTCTTTTTGCAAGTTTTTTTGATTTTTTTTCGTGGGTGTGGGGGTTTGATTTTGGGGTTTTAAACCCATTTTATAGTTGATATTTGCTTCCTTTTTGCAGGTGGTAGGTGAAGAAGGAGCAGCCACCCATGTTTGTGGCCTGAAAATCTGGGAAGTGGGTGCCCCAAATCACGTAACCTGTCTGAAGGACCAAATCACAAATGCAGCAAAACTTCTGGGGCAAAATGTAATTTTTAGAAAATTTAGGATTAAAATTTAATGAAAGTTTAGGGGTCTAAGTGAAATTTAAAGAAAGTTTAAGGGTCAAAATGAAATTTAGGAAAAGTTTAGGGGTCAAAATGCAATTTTTATTTTTAAATTTTTTTTTGAAATTTTGAAAATTAAACACAAATTCTAGTCGGACAAAAATTTAGTGCTTACAATAGATATAATAATATGTCTGTCTCATTAGATTTTGGAAATAACAAAACTTAATGAATTTAACAGTTATCATTTGATGAGTCAGTTGAGTCTTAGCTCAATTAGTATGGGCATTGTTGCCAATGCAAGAGGACATGAGTTCGGGTGTGTTGAAGCACATTATCCTCCTATTTATTGTTGGGAGGGGCTATAGGTAGTTATAGGTATTGTGTTAAAAAGAAGAAAAAGATATGATCAGAATTATAATGATATTGTTAAAAAAAAACACTTATCATTTGATGAGGAAAAGAATTTTAAAATTTGAAAAGTATAAAAACTAAAAATAACTAAATAAAAGTATATTGATTAAATCCACAACTTGACATTGTAAAAAATGATAAAATCATAGAATCATAAATTCATACCAAATAAAATCACACATTAACCTAGTAAAAAATTACAATTTAATTTTAACCTCTTAAAAAGAATTTCTAGTTTCATCATTAACAGCTTGCTATTAACTTTTCATGACAAAAGACTGTAACGCTTTATGTCATACTTGATTGCCACGAATAAGTTATGAAAGTTACAAACTAGAGTTTCTTCTTGTACCTATGAAAAAAAAAACCCAAAATTAACTCGATTAGTAACAGTGAAAGTTACCAATAAATACCGCATATAATAATAAAATATATTACATTTTCAATAAAAAACATAAATTTAAACTTTAAAAAAATATTATCACAAATTTTAAACCTAAATCATAAAAAGAATATATAAAAATTGTGCTCACAATGTTTGTCCCTATCTTATCTTGATTAGAATCTAGAGTAACAGACCTTGGAGTGTATTGTATTATATAAGATATTGACCTTTTTAGGTCTTTGTCTCCTATAAAATTTAGACCGGGCCAAAAAGTTCACTTTTACATTTTATTACCGTAAAGTTAATGATTATTTATTGGATTCCTTCTTTTGTCTATATAGCTAATGGAGGGTGAGACACGCTGTGTGCAACTGACCCCACCATTTAGGTTTGGTTAAAATATGTTATTTTTCGTAAATTTTAAAATTTTGTATTTTTAATTTTCAGAATTTAATTTTTTCATTTTTAAATTTAATTTTAATTATTAAATTTATTAAATTTATTAACGTGATATTTTAAAATAAGATAAATACTCACTTAATAATAATATAACTAAAAGATAATATTATAATAAATTTAAATTTAACAAAATAATTTTAATTTTATTAACAATTTAACTTAAATTTTAAAATCTAAAATGTATAGAGATTAAAATTTAAAATTATGAAGAGTATAGAGAATGATGACATATTTTAGCCTTTTGATTTTAATAAGGTTTATACTCTTGAAAATTTTGAAATTTAATTTTTGTATTTTTATATTTAAAAATTTAGTTTTTCTATTTTTCAGATTTCAAAAATTAGATCCAGTTATTAAAACTATTACTTTTTTTGTTAATTTATTAATATAATATTTTAAAATAAAAAAACTTACTTAATAACAATATTATTAAATAAATAAAAAAATTAAAAATAAAAATACATGAAAAAGTTCTCAATTTAGTACAGGCATATTTTAAAGCTTTTTGTTATAATAATGATGCACTGTTTCCATCCCTTCCACTCTTCCCCTTCCTCTTCCTCTCTCTCTCTCTCTCTCTCTCTCTCTCTCTCTCTCTCTCACACACACACACACACACACACACACACACACACACACACACACACACATTTCATCGAACAATTGGAATTCGAATAACTGAATAAGTAAAAATGAAAAGAACATTTTCTTTGTAAAATTCAGTGAATTTTTATAAATTAATGGTTTCCTTTTCCCTTTTTTTATTTTGGTGTTATATGCCACACCAAACCATTACCCAAACGCTTTCCCAAAAGAACTAACAAGCAAAGCAAACAAATAAACACGTTGCCTTCATCATCATCAGAGAAAAAACCTTTGCCCAACTTCTCTAAAACTTGCGTTCACTTTCCGTTTTAGCACTTTCCCTACTCTTCCCCGCAGCTTATCATCTCAGCAAGTTACCTTTTTTTGAAGTCTGTTAATCTTTATCTCTGATTCTTTCTGCTTGTTTAGTTTTAACTTTTTGAAGTTTTTTTATTGAGTAGTTTCTTGTAAGATTGGAAATAGGGAAAAAAAAAGTGGGTCAGTGTTTTAGATTTGGGTAATTGATAATTGGGTTTCCCCCCTTTCTCGTAAGTTAATTTGGCATGTGGGTTGCGCTTAATTGGAATCATGGATGTGTCGGTGTACTGTTTTTGGACTTTTGGGGAAGAACTGAAGCTGATTAGTTGTAATTTGATAGTATAATTTGTTTATTTTTTGGGGGGTTTTGGAGCTTTGATCTGTAGCTAGAATAGGGTTAAAGTTGTGGTTTATTTTTGTTAAAATTATAAGTTCATTTAGGTTCAACTTTACTGGGTTTCGGATCTTCTGGTTATTTGGGTTTGGAAAAAATGGAGGTTAGAGTTGGAAACGAAGCTCGTCCATTTTATGGTATGATGAATCCGGTGGGTTTGCCGACAGTTGGGAAAAGGACATTGGAGTGGGATTTGAATGATTGGAAATGGGATGGTGACCTTTTCATAGCTAGCTCTATAAATCCAGTGTCTGCTGATAGCATGGGAAGGCAATTTTTTCCAATCGGGTCTGGGATTCCAGGGAATTCGTCTAATAGTTCATCTTCATGCTCTGAAGAAGTGAATCCGGAAACTGAGAAAGGGAAAAGGGAATTAGAAAAGAAAAGGAGGGTTATTGTGGTTCAGGATGACGGTCCGAATCAAGAAGCAGGTTCCCTCAGTTTAAAGCTCGGTTCCCAAGGTGGCCGTGGTTATCCAGTTAGTCAAAGGGAGATGAGAAATTGGGAAGGAACTAATGGGAAGAAGACTAAGTTGAGTGGAGGTTCTGGGAATCGTACAGTTTGTCAGGTTGAGGACTGTGGGGCTGATCTGAGCCATGCCAAGGATTATCATAGAAGGCATAAGGTTTGTGAGATGCATTCCAAAGCTAGTAAGGCACTGGTTGGAAATGTCATGCAGCGATTTTGTCAGCAGTGCAGTAGGTAAGCATCTAAAAATATGCAACCTTTGCTGAAATGGAAGAGAGTGGCTAATTTAATTTTTTTAGATATTCTGATAGAAAAGAAAGTCTTGATGTGTTATTGTAGTTCAAGCTGAATTATCGTTTGATTTTTAGGTTTCATGTCCTTCAAGAGTTCGATGAAGGTAAGAGAAGCTGTCGCAGACGTTTGGCTGGCCATAATAAAAGGAGGAGGAAAACAAATCCTGATGCCATTGTCAATAGCAATTCGTTGAATGACGAGCAGACTAGTGGTTATCTATTGTTAAGTCTTTTGAGGATACTTTCTAACATGCATTGTAAGTAACTCGATTGCTTTCTGCTACAACAAATACTAGTTGGGTTTTGTGGCTGTTTATTTTAAGGGTACGTTTTTTCTGTGAACAATGGGGTTCCACAGCTATTTATTTTTCATACTTCACTATCATTTTCCCTTATTTTTATGGGGACTAAGGTGAATTAATTTATGCTTGAACTAACAATGTGGAAAGAAATTTCAGTGATGTTTATCATTTACTTTCTATGAAGTCTGGATTCTAGATGAATTTAGAAGTTAGAGATAAAGTAGCTGGCATGTTTCTTTTATAGCAGCATGGTCCTAGCTGTCTGTTTTTGCTTGGAATATTTTTTTGGTTTCTTTTGCACTACACTGGTGAATGATTCTGTTGTTCTTAAATTACAGCTAACAGATCTGACCAGACCACAGATCAGGATTTGCTTACTCATCTTCTAAGGAGCCTTGCAAGCCGTACTGGTGAACAAGGGGGGAGAAACATGTCTGGGCTTTTGCCAGAAGCTCGTGATTTAGAAGCTGTTTCAGCTTTATTTTCGAATGGCCAAGGCCCTCCTCGGCCTTTCAAGCACCACATAACTGGACCTGCATCAGAGATTCCACATACAGGAAGACAATCTTGTGATACTAAAGGTGCTGAAGTGCCAAGCAATACAGCTGGAGCAGTCAAGATAAATAATTTTGATTTGAATGACATATACATTGACTCAGATGATGAGACAGATGGCATAGAGAGGTCACCCGCACCTGTGAATGCAGGGACTGGCTCCCTTGATTGCCCTTCATGGGTCCAGCAAGATTCTCATCAATCAAGTCCACCCCAGACCAGTCGGAATTCAGATTCTGCCTCTGCCCAATCACCTTCTAGTTCCAGTGGTGATGTTCAGGTAGCTTTATATTGCATAATATGCATGATTGAATGCCATTTGTTGATGAAAAGTCCATGAATATTTCTATGAGGTAAAGAACATTTGTTAGGTGGCTTGACCTTGTGCAGGAGGTTCAGATTGTGCCTCTAGCTTGTGTCAGTACTTAAGCAGTCCCTCTTATCTAAAAATCAATCTATGATAAACTCCTCATTAAGTTGTAGAATGAGCCATGTTATGACCTATTGAGGAATCATGCATGGAAAACTTTAGCATGGTTATGCTAACCTTGCCTAGTTCCTTGAAAGAGTTCTTGAATCTAGTCAGTGTCTGATAAATATAACATTGGCAGGTAGGGGTGAGTGTTCGATTGAGTCGAGTTGAATCGAGTGAAAGAAATTCGAGTTAATCATGTTGATTAATCCTATTTTATCAACCAAACTCAATTTGAAATTTTTTCGAATCGAGTGATATTAAGTTTGAGTCGAGTTGAATCTAATATATTAGTTTGAGTTACATGGAAATTAAATAAAAGGAAAAAAAAATAATTATAAAAGTTTTTTTTTTCCTATTTTTTTCATTTCTTGAACTTACTTATCTTCACTATTTGGAATTAATGAAACATTAGAAAAACATTCACAGAATAGTCCATCTTTATCAACTTAAAACTTGAAATAATCATCTCTTGCTAGAATAATAAATTTTCCTAAATAAGCTACTTAGACAATTCATTTTTTTTTCCATAATATTTCAAATTAATCTCATGATATAAAAAAAATAAAATACTAACTGAATAACTTTAAACAGATTTCTATTAAAACTATTTAAGCAAATCTTTACTAAAAAAACATAATTAACTCATTTTTAATTTTCATCTAATTAAAAAGGATAATCAAAATATATCCGTTGAAGAAGCTGTTAAGATCAACTAATTAACAAACAAGTTTTGCCTTTGGTAATGTTTGGTGGAAATTCATAGCAGTAATTGTGTTGCCATGTGCACCATGAAAACAACAACCCAAATTAAAGATGAAAAGAAAAATGTAAAGCAGCCATTATTACTCGAACAAAAGATTGTTAGGTACAAAGGTCTAACATGTATGGTGTCTAAGCCTTTGTTAAACACCAAATGACAACCATAGTAGATAGAAAAGAGTGAAGCAACCCCATAAAAGATAAACCAAGGAAAAAAGAAGTAAAAAGGAAAGTTGAAAGATACTTGAAATTGATTGGACTGCCAGTGAATGCAGCCACAGAGAATGGAATGGAAGAGATCGGAGCAAGAAAAATTTAGGGTTTCAAAGTTGGGGGGTGCTTTTCTCTTAAGCGGGGAAGACATGAGCTTGAATCAACACAAAAAATAAACCTTAAATTGGGGGTGGGTTTCTCTTAATTGGGAAAGAGGATCAAGCTGCTTGATGAAAAGCTAAAGATAAAAGTGTGGAAGACAGTTAAAAATAAGTTTATAACTTTAACCTTGAACTATGTCATTTTGCTTAATCGGTTTTTCGGATATTCGAGTTGTAAAAATTCAACTCGACTTGAACTCGAAAAATTGATTTATTAATTTGAGTTGACTCAAAAAACCGAACAACTCAATTCAAACAACTTGAAAATTGAATTTTTTTTTTCCAATTTTTTCGAGTTGAATTGAGTTTTGCTCACCCCTATTGGCAGAGAGTTTATCTCGTGTCATGACTAGCAATTACAATCAAATATTTTGATAATCCATCTATCAACTAATATATATTTTGACAATCCATTACTGTCTAGTAATATCTGTAGTGTCATTAATTATGTAATTAAAACTTTTGTCTCTGATGATTTCTTTGACTTTGACCATTGCAGAGCCGTACAGATAGGATTGTGTTTAAGTTATTTGGTAAGGAACCAAATGATTTTCCTCTGGTCTTGCGAGCACAGGTACTTTAAAGTATTTGAATGTAACTGTACTTTGGGGTTCGCTTTTTCAGAAAGTATGCTTATGTAAAATGTTTGAACTTCCAGATTCTTGACTGGCTATCACATAGTCCCACTGACATCGAGAGCTATATTAGGCCTGGCTGCATTGTTCTGACAATTTACCTTCGTCAAGCTGAGGCTGCATGGGATGAAGTAAGCTTGGTTTGCTTGAAACTATGGGTTTTAATCTTCTTTGCTTTTAAATGCTGTTAATTTTAATCCTCTGAATTCTTTTGTCAGCTTCGCTATGATCTGAGTTTCAGTTTGAGTCGGCTTCTGCATTGTTCGGATGACACTTTCTGGAGGACTGGATGGATATGTATAAGGGTGCTAGATCAAATAGCATTCATTTATAATGGTCAGTTCAGTTTTTATTTAATTCATAAGACCAAAGAATGGACAAGCAAAATCACTTTTGCATGCAGGATTGAATATTCTAACCACTTTGTTTTTATGCTGCAGGTCAGGTTGTCTTAGATACATCTTTACCTCTCAGAAGCAATCATTATAGTAAAATTATGAGTGTCAAACCAATTGCAATATCTGCAACTGAGAGAGCTCAATTTTCAGTCAAAGGTATCAACCTGTCTCAGCCAGCCACGAGGTATTCTTTACGCTTTTATTGCAGTCGATAATTCTTGTGTCATCTTGACCCTCAAGCTCTGTGGCTTTAATTGATCAGTAGCAGTGTGTATAAAATAAGATTTAGTTTACTTTATATTTTGTTTTGGCCTTCCATGGTTGCTCAAGAGACTCCTACATTCTTGGATTTCCTTTTACAGGTTGCTCTGTGCAGTAGAAGGGAAGTATCTGGCACAGGAAGCTACTCATGAGTTGATGGATGACAGCGATGATTTGAAGGAGCAAGATGAGCTTGAGTGTATTAACTTTTCTTGCTCCATCCCTAACGTGATTGGAAGAGGATTCATTGAGGTGGCTTTTTCTTCTTATAATTGATTCCATTGCCCCCCTCTTTCCTTGCTGTTATCTTTGATATGTGAATTTTAGGAATGTTTTCTCCAATGCGATGAGAGGTTACAAGATAGATTGTAGATATGGTCTACTGTTGTGATTCTTTACATGAAACTCCATCTTATTTTGGGGTTTTGGTTGTTTGGGGGTGGGGGGGGTTGAGGGAGGGAAGAGAAATAGAGAATGGTATTAGGATGTTTTGTATTTGATATGAATGGTGTCATTGTGAAGATGCTTGGCTGCTTCCAGAACTTGTATAAATTTATGGTTGGTTTTGGTATATTAGTATATGGCTAAAATGTAGAGAAAGATGTAGTTTCTGGTTTTCCGTTTGCTTTGTGCTCGTTAGACATTATCATCTTCTCATGAAGCAGAAAATTAATAAAATCTACTGTATATCCGTCTTTGTTTCTCTTTCCCCTTGCATGTAGGTGATATAAGATGCATATTATGTAATTTACTCTTGACTAATCCTTTAGTTAGCTGAAGTTGACATCTACTACATCTTCTGCAGATTGAAGACCATTGTCTTAATAGCAGTTTCTTCCCTTTCATAGTTGCTGAGGATGATGTTTGTTCAGAGATTCGAATGCTCGAGTCTGTGCTGGAGACTACTGACACTGATGCAGATATTGGCAGATGTGGAAAAATGGAAGCCAAAAATCAAGCCATGGATTTCATTCATGAAGTTGGTTGGCTTCTTCATAGAAGTCAATTGAAATCTAGATTGGGCCACTTGGATCCTAACCCGGAACTGTTTCCTCTAAGGCGTTTCAAGTGGCTTATGGAGTTCTCTATGGACCATGAATGGTGTGCTGTAGTGAAGAAACTCTTAAATATTCTTCTTGATGGAATAGTCAGTCCAGGGGAACATCCTTCCCTTAACCTTGCTTTGACAGAGATGGGTCTTCTTCACAGAGCTGTTAGGAAAAATTGTAGACCTCTAGTGGAGCTTCTTTTAAGATTTGTCCCTGAGAAGACTTCAGATAGATTAGGATTTGAAAACGAGACAGTAGCTGATGGTGTTCATAAAAGCTCCTTGTTTAGACCTGATGTCATAGGCCCTGCTGGTTTGACCCCTCTTCACATTGCAGCGGGTAAAGATGGTTCCGAGGATTTGCTGGATGCATTGACTGATGATCCTGGAAAGGTAATCTGATTTGTTTTTAAGCATATGCCTGGAACAGAGCTACAGAATTGTTGTTGCAATTATCATATTTTGAAATGCATCCTTTTGTACCTTGTTCAATCTAGATTGTGTCTGTCTAATGTATTTCCAAATTTATTTTTAGGTTGGCATTGATGCTTGGAAAAATGCTCGAGACAGCACTGGTTCTACACCTGAAGATTATGCTCGCTTGCGTGGCCACTACTCTTACATCCACCTGGTACAGAAGAAAATTAATAAGAGACCACCTTCTGGGCATGTGGTCGTCGATATTCCAAGTGCCATCTCTGACTGTAGCACAAACCAAAAGCCAAACAACGAGTCAACCTCCAGCTTTGAGATTGGACAGCTTGAATTGAGATCCATAAAGCGAAATTGCAAGCTTTGTGATCAAAAGCTGGCATATGGATATGGAACAGCCAACAGGTCATTGGTGTACAGGCCTGCAATGCTTTCAATGGTAGCAGTTGCCGCAGTATGTGTCTGTGTTGCCCTACTATTTAAGAGCTGTCCCGAAGTTCTATACATCTTCCGTCCCTTCAGGTGGGAATTGTTGGACTACGGAACAAGCTGAAGTCCAAGTCGCCCTAAGTTGGTAACCTTCAATAGGTGGTGTTTGTATTTGTAATATGTTTGTGATAGACTGCAAAGCCGGGATCTGGTGTATAACATCAGTGTTTGGACCGAGTCTCAGACACGGTAGTATTGTCGGCATATATATTATTTGTTGTTCAATCATCAATGTAACGTTTATCCAGGGTATAACATCATAACACATGCATAGTTCTCCCTCTGGGGTCTGAGGTTCATGTCTTCAACGTTTGATAATGGGAGATGTAGCATTGTAACCATTAACAATAAAAATCTGTGTTGTTGCAGCTGAGATGAATATCTGTTTTCTTGTTTTATAATCTTCCCGATTATTTATCGTACTAGATAGGATTTTGATACTCATGGATTACTGTTTGGTTGGCAATAGGAAGATTAATGAGGCAACCAAAAGGAAGATTAATGAGGTTGATTTTGAAGTTGTTTCTTGTGAATGGTTTGGTAATTGTGGACAAAACACACAAAGAAGAAGCCAAAGGCCAGAGTTCCCAAAAAAAGACCAGCAATTCTGGTCCAAGATTCCAAGTCAATTCTTGGCAGACAAATGCAGCAGAGCTAATTCTGGCAATTTTTGACTAATGACTCACCAGTTACCACAGTGATCATTCACGTGAAGACAAAGCCTCCCTCTTCTGTGAGCATTTTTTTTTCCACTCATGTTTGTTTTTTAAAAAGTTTCACATTTACGATGCAATAAAATGCCCCTGATGATTGGTTAAACCTGTCCCAGTTGCATAAATTTCTGCATCCTTTTTATGTCAATGAAAATTTCTCGATAACCTGATAAAAGTATTATGGATGCCTTGGGTTAAGATTAAGTTTATATTTTGATTTTATTTTAAAAATGAGTAAATTAGTCTCTGTACGTTAGATCGAAGAGCAAATTGATCATTTTTTTTAAAATAGTCACTTATATGACATACATGGACTAATTTTTAAAAGTAAAAATGGATGAAATTTTTAACAAAAGAACTAGTATGATATTTGATCTAATATATAATGACTATTTTATCTATTTTTTGAATATAGGAGACAAATTACAATTTGATTATTGAGACATAGAAAGGCTTCATAGGAAATATGTTTATGTTTTTTAGATTCAGTTGTGAGTTGTAGATACATATATGTCTCTAATACGAGTATGTTTATGGATGTTGATATATTTAGAGGATCATATTTACTACAGTTATGTACGAATTGTATGTGCGGCTTGAGTGTTGAATACGAGTTTTCAAAGAAAAACTGAAAATACCCTGTGCTATAAATGAAAAAAATTAGGATACGATCTCTTCCAATAATTAATAAACAAACACGGTGTATCATAATTATTCTCAAAACCAGTTGATGGTTCACTTTTTTAAATGGTGATTAGCAGTTAAAATATTCACAATGTCAAGCCCCCATTGCATTTTATTTTCTCAATGTCACTCTTTTACTGTGCTTATGATTCTCTCCATCCACATTAACCAAGCCCCCATTGCATTTTATTTTTCTCACCTCAGTGGTACCACAGGATATTCATGCTCTTTTAGCAAAGACATAATAGAACCCCCAACAAAATTCACATGAATAATTCTGTTAGCTAGAGTACCGTACAGGTATCACATGTAGAAGATGAAGCTAACAGCTCTAAAAAAAAATGTTTTAATTTTCAAAGCATTATAGAAAATTTTACCTTTTTTACCTCTCTGTAAATTCACTCACACTTCACTATCTACATATACATATACCTTTTGGGGAGATCTTCCTTCATTCACTGACCAAAGTCTTGAGCTCTATTTTAAACACCAAAGAAACAGAAAATGAAATGTGGAAGACAACTTTTGGCATTGCCATTTCTTCACCTTGCCTTCTCTTTGCTTCTTTGTTTTGGTGCTTGTCCAGGTGCATTAACTTCCATTATCATCTCCATCTTTTATTATTGAGGAATTATCATTTTATTCTTCCTTCTTAAATTTTGGTATATGAAGATCATGCCATTGACTTAATGTAAACTCGTTTTATTTCTCCCATTATAATGTGATCGCTTGCTTGTTAAAAAAGAAGAGTTTTGACGTATGATTAAAGATAGTATATTTCTACTCCATTAATCTCCTTATGCTCTCTGAATGGCTTTAAAGTATTTTTGTGCTATAAAATGGGGGTTGTGCTGCTGCATGCAGATGCAAGAAGACATGGTAATGGGAGAAACTCCAACCAGAAGGTAAGTTCCAAGTCCGAAAAATAGAGCTCAAATTTTGTTTTAAATTACTGGTATTTGTAAATAGTTAAAGTAAATTGATTTAGATCGTTCATATATATTTTTTAAAATATTATATTTTTATTTAATATTTAGTAATTATACATATTTTTACTATTATTAAAAATTTGTAAACACAAACATATTAACATATTTTTTATATTTAGATTATAATATAATATATTTAATTTTCATATGATATAACATAATAAATAAAATTAAAAATAACTGATATAAACTAAGAAAATAAGCTAGATATACTACATTCATTTTGGTCCGAACATTGAAGTTCAGTTTTGAAAAAAAAAAAAGTAAACACAACAGCATTCTAAGTTCACTACATTTTTAATGGGGGCAACATAACTGTTTAAAAGCATGAAAACCCAGTTTCTTTTAAAAGTTAAAATATGCTATAAGTCCCCTTACTTTTATAACTTTAGAATTTGGTCTCTGTGTTTTTATTTTTAAAAATTTAGTCTTTTTATATTTCGGATTTTAAAATTTAAATTTAACTGTTAATATTGTTAAAATTATTTGTTAAATTGAAGTTCATTACAACTTTATCAAGGTTCTTTGAACCGGATCAAAATGGAAATCGATCGGAGTACTGGATCGGAGAAGGGAATTGAATCGGTTGACCTAAGAACCGATATGGACCAGTTGAATAGGACAAAGCTGGTTGAATCTTTTTTTTTTCTATTTCTTTTATGATTTTTAGTGATTTATCTAATTTAATCGATCATACCGGTTGGACTGTTAAATTGGTGGCCTGACCAATTCAATCACTGGTTTGGTTTTGAAAATTTTGAACCTCACTTTTTTAGTTATATTGCTATCAAGTGAATATTTTTTTTATTTAAAATGTTACAGTAATCAATTTAATAAAAAAATAGTATTAACAATTGAACTTAAAATTTAAAATATAAGAAGTCAAGAAATTAAATTCTTGATAATAAAAATACAAAAACCTAATGACATAATTTAACTTTTTTCTTTTTTTTTTTTATAATATCTAGTACGAAATCGAAATAAAAACATGCATAAATCCACATTCTCCTTATTGCTGCAATAACGCGTAATTGACTACTCATTACTGCTTTTCTAGGCAAGCAGCGGTGGTGAAAATACATGGTGCATTGCGAAGCCATCAACAGAGAATTTCAGGCTCAATGGCAACATCAATTACAGCTGCTCACAAAAAGGAGTGGATTGCAAGCCAATCCAACCTGGTGGTACCTGCTACCGCCCCAACACCATCGTCTCTCATGCTTCTTACGCCATGAATCTCTTCTACAAGGTTGCAGGGAAGAATAGTTGGAACTGTCATTTCAATGGCACTGGCATTATCATTTCAGAGAACCCATGTAAGTTTATTTTCCCACCTACTAGTCTTCTTTATTTATTTTCTATTTGAATTGCCATTGCAATGTTGGGTTTTTCTTTTTCTTCTTGTTGGCAGCCATTGGTAGCTGTAACTATCCAATGTGATGATCGAAAAAGCCCGACAACTGTTGTGGAAGACATGTTTCTTCAATGTTTAATTTTGTTGTGTCCTCTGTTTTAGTTTTGAAAAATAATTTACATGCAGTATATTATTTTCATACTCCCCCATAGTTATTGGTATTGTATTGGTATCGATTATATCGATTAGTACATTCTATTTTGTTCTTAATATAAGTATTTTGAATTTCATTTTGTTTTATTTTTACTATTTTAATGTGCTATGAACGCTTCAGTGTTTTATTATTAATTGAAATTTGGAAAGGTAAAAGAAATTTATTTTAATCTTAATTATAAATTTAATAAAACTCGTTAATTTTACGAAAGGTAAATGTATAATTCATATTAAATAATAAAATATAATCCATGCATGTAATTGAAATGCAAGTATATTTTCATGTGTATATAATTTATATTTTATTATAATTTTTAATATTAGAACATAAATATGTGATTTTAAAAAAAATATTGGTAAATATAAAATAACACATTAAAACACATAAATATATATATATTGGTAGATAAGAAAGCCAAGTACATTTAGCCATAACAGGAATTACATTTGACACCAACATTGTCTTGTAGAATCTCCATCTCGATCATCTTGGAGGAATATCATAAATTCTCAAATCAAGAGAAACATTTCTTTGTAATGCTGCCATGGTATTGTATTGGTGTCAATTATATCGATTAGTACATTTCTTCCTAAATATATGTATATTTTAAAATAATAATTGAAACACATCAATAAAAATATTGATGATCTTGTTTAATTTTTTTATCCAAAACCTTTAAAATTTTATAGTTACATTAAATATCAATTAAATTTCATTTTCGACATTATTTTTTTTCCACAAATTCGAATTTGAATATTTATTACTTACAATACATAATATCACTAATAATAACAAGGGGAATTAGATGAAAATGAAAATTGGGGTTAGGCCCTACTTAATATTAGGTGCTTTCTTGATTTGTATTGTAGCACCTCTAAAATTGTTAGTAATATTAAGTGAGAATTGAGAATCATGAATTTCTTTGTAAAATAAATAAAGAATACAATAAATAAAAGAGAAGGCTTATGAATGCTAAATGAGGTTGACTCAATAAGTATGTTATGCTATACCAATTCAAAGCAAGGACTGGATTATAAATATGTGAAAATTTTTGTGACTCAAGTTAAATATTTAATATTTGAGGGCTTAAAATGCAAATATGAGAAAGTTGAAGGACTAAAAGTAAAATTAACCCATTTTTAATGAAATAAAATTTGTGTAAAGGGACCAAATTAAATAAGTTAAGAAATATGAGAGACTAAATCACAATTTTACCAAAAGAGAGTAGTAATTCAATGATGCAAATTTGAAGAATCATGAATGGTAAAATGATCATTTCTCAATTTAGATAAATATTAAGTGTAATAATTAAGATTGAATGGTGTAGAAATATTATTGGTTGAAATACTTTATTATTATTATTTTATTTTAAGATATTTTATACTAATTAAAGATTAAGAAAAATTCTCTCCATCTTTCTTTCATCCTAACGTTACTATCTTCCATGGAGAAAACAACTTTTGTTTTCTTTACAATTTGGTCCTTTTCTTGAAATTCAAAGAAAAATCCTTGAAATTACACCAAAAGTTTTAGTAGAATCAAGCCTCCATCAATTTAGTAAACTTAGATTTCAAAAGGAAGATTGTATGTTCACCTTGGAGGAGAGAGAAAATCAAACTAATGTTTGATATCAAGATAATAAGGTATGAATATCAAAGTTTTATCATGTTTTCAAGTTTCATCTTGATAAAAAATTATAGAAATAATGTTAAAGTAAATATATTTCATGAAAAGCTTTATGTTCTAGACATGCTGAAGAAAAAGATGAAGGAAGTGGTTCTAGTTCTTGGATATTGTGCCCTGAGTGTTGTGTTTTTGTCTAAGTACATATGTAATTTTCTCAAACAAATTGGTTAATAAAATTATTCATGAATTACATTAATACTATCTATATTGTCCTCACATGGTTTTTGCACGTAAAGTAAAATGGAAGCAAATGTTGCTCACTGATTGTCTAATGTTTAACTAATATTAAGTAGTATTACGTGGTTAGGTTGTAACACAAAAAGACAACTTATATTAGTAGATGAACCTAAACATGTCCTTAGTCTAATCAGAAATGAGCAAACTGATTGAAAGACTAATATGTCGTCTATTAAGTTCAATTGATGAGATATTTTGTCTTGGGCATCGGAGTGGATGACTCCTTATAGATGTGACTGACTGGAATGACAGTATATCGGACATGACCCAAGTAGAATAGATCTTGAATCTATTTATGAATTTATTCATTTGTGACATTCATAGTGTCGCATACCTAAATCCTGAATAGATGACGGGCTATGCATGCATGACTCATACACTTTGATGTAAGTAAAAGTTTGAGTTCGAATAGACAGAGAACCAAAAGCTGGTGTGCTGGGTGTACGACTTCTACAATACGTAGCATCATTCACAACAGTGGAATTCATAGCCCGAGACATGAGTAAATGATGACCTCCCATGGGCATTACATGGTTGATAAAAAGTAAACGTGGTCACGGATTGTTCGTCTTTGTGATGAATGACTTAATTACTATTTAATAGTAATTGACTTTTCATGAAGGAAGATGTAATGGTTACCATGAGATAAAATATGATCATATTAGGAGAACAAATATTATCTCAAAGAGATCAAGGATATCCTATAAGGGTAACACACTTATGACAAGGTCATTGGACGAGCATTGAGTAGATGCTTTCGTAATGGTATGTTGTTAGGAGGAGCTCAGTCATGATACTATAGTGAAATGACTTTGTGACTAAATGAGTTTATAATTAAAAGACGAAAATTCGGAACATAATTATAAATCATTTGAGCCCTAATTACATATGTGCGATCGGTCACTCCGCTAGCTTGTTGAAACCATAAATAAATTGCGTGTTGAATAAAAAATGAACAAAATGAATAGAAATAGAGAACTGGGAAATATTCAAAAATGATTATAGTTTTCTTCGAAATGGAGAAATGGAATCATTTGAAAATGAGAGTGGTTTTCTCAAAAATAGAAATGGAAATAATAAGAAATAATTCATTTGCAAATGTACATGAATTACTTAGAAATGACTAGAAGAATGAGTTTATGTTTTTGAGTAGTTTTAAAGCCCGAAAATGAAAAATAAACCATGTGATCATAGTGAACAAGTTGAGTTGTCAAATATTGAATATATTTTCTTGGAAATTTTACTAGGGGTAAAATTGTCATAATTTTACTAAGGGTAAAATTGGGATGAAAAATTATTTAATCGAAAAACTAATGTTTATTTTGGAAAATAGAAAAATATGTATTGGGTTAGATTAAATTATAAAATGTTGAGTTAAAATTTCAAAAAAACACATATAATTGAGTCGAATACAATGAAAAACCCAAATCCCCATCATAATATATATGAGGGGAAATACACACTATTATCCCCCCTCTCTCTCCTTGTTGGACTAGGATGTATTTCTATTTGAAATAGACCTCTATAATTCAACAAGGGGTTTACCTTCTCTTTCTAAATAAATGATATCGGTAAAGCTATTTACATAATTTTTGAAGATATTGTTACTCTGTCGAAAAATAAAGAGAATATATATTTTTTT
The DNA here is from genome assembly GCF_007990345.1 of Gossypium hirsutum. NCBI lineage: Eukaryota > Viridiplantae > Streptophyta > Magnoliopsida > Malvales > Malvaceae > Gossypium > Gossypium hirsutum. The sequence goes on from NC_053435.1 coordinate 83,977,200, forward strand.
GAAATAACAATTTTTTCGGTTTCTATTTTGAAGAGAGAATTTTTGTTTTCACCCCAAAAGTAAAAAAAAAAGAAAAAACTTATGTTTTGTGTTTTCTAGTTGATATATCATTATATATATGATAATATGTTGGCCGCATCAGATTTTGAAAATAGCCTAACTTAACAAATTTAACAGTTATCATTAGGTGAGGATTAAAACTTTAAAATTTTAAAAGATATAAAAACTAAATATAATTAAATTAAATTACATGAATTAACTTTGCAATTTTTGTAAAAATATGGGCACCGAATTCAAACAGAATTTATAGTGATTATACCCAAAAAGAATATAATAGGGCACGTGCACGGAGTCTGAAGCAATGAAGCAACTAGAACCACAAAACAGAAAGCCACAAGTGTGGTGAAGCGAGGGTGGAAAAGCTTCGGCCCTATATGCCTTCTTCTCTAAACACGTTGCATTATGATTGCTACAATGTCACAACTGATGTTGGCTCCAATTTTAATGATAATTAGTTTAGTTTCCAACACAATTTTATGGGTTAAAAATTACTAGGTTTTTATTTATTAATGAAGTTTTAGCTATTAAGTGATGGGCTCTATAAATATTTGAATTTCATGGCACTCGTGAAAAATATTTTTTAAATAGTATTATTATTATTATTATTTGCAAAACTGAAAACAAAAAATAAGTAAAGTTGAAGAAGCTATATGTGGAAGGAAAATAAAGGAAAGAGAACTATGTATGAAGTAGGAATTTTTTTAATATATTGAAATGTGTAGCTTTAATTTATTTTTTTAAAATAGAAAATTTGAATATTATTAATAAAAATATAGTTAAACAACATTTATAATTTTTATTTTTTTATGTTTTTTAAAACTAAAAGATTTCTTTTTTAAAATTTCACCAACTTAATCGATGTTTTTTTTAACTCGCCTTTTTGACAAAACTCAATACCAGGTGAAGAATCATGGGAGGGATATCAAACACTAGAGAGCATAAAATCTGAATCAAAATTTGATTCAGAACTCAAGTTTTAATAACAACTCTATGTTTAATTATAATAGTGAATTATGTTAGAAGCGAAGCAATTTAACTCCTATTTTTGTTTAATTGTTATTGTTCTGATGTTGAATGTTTTTCGCCCTCAGTTTTTTCATAAATGCAATGGGCCGATGGCAAAACATTACTACATTCGCAGCATTACACATTACAATCATAAGGGTAGAGCTTGTTACTTCAAGTGCCATTAATATATTATAGCAAAATTCTCATACATTTTTGCAATACGACACTGATACAGGACACAAACTCAGAATAACCAAAAAAAAAAAAATCAAGGGAGAAAAAAGGATAATGATTAGGGCACTATATGAATGAGATTAGAAGCATTCTGGGGATGAAAATAGAGAGTATAGGTGAGCAGCAAGGCAATATTATTCAGTACTATGAATAAGCAGGCACTGAGACAGGCAGCAGAGCTGAACTTAAGATTGGGGCTTGTCCCACTTGAGGGGCTTCACAGCTTCCCAGGTGAAGTCTGGGTCGTCCCTTCCAAAGTGTCCGTAAGCAGCTGTCTTCAAGAACCGACTATTGCCACCTCTCTTGAGGTCCAGGTTGATGGTGATCATACCAGGCCTAAAGTCAAAGTTCTCCTTCACGATTTGGAGTATTTCCTTGTCGGGAATCTTTCCGGTTCCGTAACTGTCCACGAAGACAGATAAGGGCTCAGGCACACCAATAGCATAGGAGACTTGTACGATGCATCTGCGGGCAAGTCCATTTGCTACAATGCTCTTGGCAGCCTGCCTAACAATGTAAGCACCACTCCTGTCCACCTTGGTTGGGTCCTTTCCAGAGAAAGCACCACCACCGTGGGCTCCCCAGCCACCATAAGTGTCAATAATGATCTTACGTCCGGTGAGACCTGCATCACCGTGAGGACCACCAATTACAAAGCGGCCAGATGGGTTAAGGTGGAAGATTGTCTTCTCATCAAGGTACTTCTCAGGGATGACAGGCTTGATGACATGCTCCTTGAGGTCAGCAGCGATTTCATCGTTTGTAACAGTCTCATCATGTTGGGTGGAGATGAGGACAGTGTGCACACGAACTGGAACCATGGCACCATTGTCATTGTAGTACTCAACAGTGACCTGGGTTTTACCATCAGGCCTTAGCCAGGGGCAGGTGCCATTCTTCCTAACATCAGTAAGACGTGCACCGAGCTTAGTTGCAAGGACATGGCTAAGAGGCATGAATTCAGGGGTTTCATCAGTGGCATAACCAAACATATGACCCTGGTCACCGGCTCCAATCTCTTCTGGACGCTTTGTAAAGTGTCCGTGGACACCTTGGGCAATATCAGGGCTCTGCTGCTCAATGTTAACCAAGACCTTGCAATTGTCAGCATCAAGACCAACATCATCAGAAACAAATCCAATGGAGCGGCATGTATCACGAACAATCTTCTCATAGTCTACGTTGGCTTTGGTGGTAATCTCTCCAAAGACCATGACCATGTTAGTCTTCGTGCATGTTTCACAGGCAACCTTGCTGTCAGGGTCCTGGGCAAGGCAGGCATCGAGAACAGCATCAGAGACCTGGTCGCAAAGCTTGTCAGGGTGTCCCTCGTTTACGGACTCTGATGTGAATAGAAAGGTCTCCATTCTAGTTCTGCACATTGCAAAAACACCAAAAGGGATATTAGTCCAAAATCTGAGCAATAACTTCATAAAAGGAATCTGAATTAGTAAGGCTAACAAATAGGAATATGCTGATGGGAAAAGACTAGAGGATAAAACAATAAAACAAAAAGAATCTCAATAACGATAGAAATTGTTCATGCTTTTCTAGAACGGTTCAACTGCAGGAGAATCAGGATAAACCACAATAACTTAAAGCTTTCTTGGAAGATCATGTTCTTTAGGAGGATGAGAACAAAAAGCACAGAAAAGCACAGATTACTTTGACGTCACAACAATGTAAGATCAGAATTCAGAATCTAGAATTTAGGGATCGTATACTTCTCCATATCATGGATCCAATTGCAATTTGATATTTTTATATTTTCGAAGTGATTTCTAATTATCTGAAACAAATCAGCAAATTATCCTTTCCGTTTGTCTTCAATTCTTTCCAAGATCCGAAAGCCGGATCTTTAGATCACAGCCTTTACAATTACGCAGTTGCAGGTAAAAAGTTTAAGTAGTTTTTAAGCCAGCAGACATGACGGACGCACACATCTAAATCAAAGTACAAAAAATCACATCAGAATTTACAAATTTTATACTCAATTTGAAAGATCCAGTAGATCCTACTCAAAACTGAAATCCTTTTCAAGTTAAAAAATTAAATTCAATCAAAGTTTTATTAACCATCAATAATTACTTCACGTTCAGTTCAAAGCGTTTCCTCCAAACAAAATTAACAATTTTCCAGTAAGATTCCATTAATAATCCATTAGTCAGACACTCAGAATCTCATATCTTTAAATTTTTTATAGCTAAAAACTCGAAAACAAACATAAATTCGTTCAGATCTGTAAGCATTTCAGTCAAATTTAACTCCGAACAAAGACGAACGCTCAGTTTCTTTTCGCTGCTACGAAGAACAAGGCGAAAATCTCCGAGCAAAAATGAAAGGAGCAAAGCAATAAAATGAAAATTATAAGGGCAGAATAGGCAACCTGGGACAAAGAAATCCGAGCGGATCTGAGTCTTTGGTTGCTAAGAGGGAGGAGAGAGTGTTGAGTAGACCAGACCTCTAGAGAAGCGGAACTCAACGGCACAACGAATTTAGGCCTGGGACGCGGCTATTTATAGAGAAAATGGGTGAGTTGGGGGTTGGAATCTGGTGGGTCTAATTACATTCCTCTACTTTTATGAAATTTGATAATTTATCCAGTATACTTTAATTTGTTACAATTTAACCCTCTTACTTTATAAAAAAGTGAAAAAACTGTGAATTTAATTCAATTCGGTAAATTTGTTAAACTTTATGCTTAAACTGATGACTTCAAATTCAACCATGATTGTCAGAACTAGATTGAATTGATCAATTAGATTAAAAATTGATGGTCTAATCAGTTCGATCAATATCATAAAATCTAAAGAGAATTGAACTAGTGCAAAATCAAGTGAACCGATGAAAAACTGGATAAAAAACTGGTTAAAGACCATTTGAATCGAATTTAAGTTAATTAAATATTTAATTTTGTTGTTATAATTTATAATTTTTTTTTACTTTTCTTTCATATTTATGAATTTTTATATTTTTTTTGAATTTTTAACTTTATAATGATTCAACCGTTGATTCAAACGATTGAATGGATAACCAATAGTCTAATTTTTTTTTTGTCATCAATCCAATTCTTACAACATTGAATTCAATAGTTCAACATTATGTACAGGGTGAACTTAAGTGACAGGAAGTTGCCTTGGCTCCTCCCAGAAAAATGAGAAACTATCTATTTAGTCCATTTTAAATAATAAATAAATTTGTTCTTTAGCCTCTAAAAAATTTTAGTCCTTTAAAAATATAAAATTATAAAATTATGTTTTAATCTCTCAAATTTTATAATTAAATTTTTACTCCCTTAAAAAATATTTCTAGATTTGTCCCCACTAAAAATTAACAATTCAACAATTTATATATAAGAATTATTTTTTTAAAATCAATAATTCAAATTCATGTGTTTACCAATAATACCATATTCTAACAAATTAAAGTAAATATCGTAAAGTGAAGGATGAAATTCATAATTAGATCAATCTGGTGAAAGTAAAACCAGGATCTGACGGCTGAGATTAAAGTTTGAGAAGACAAAACTGTAGCGTTGGATGTCATAGTATTATCTGATCATGATTTTTCTTTTGAGGGGTTAGTTGGGGTTGGTGGAAATGAAAAAAAAAAAACATTTGCCTGTTTTTTATTAAAAGAGAAAATTATATGTATTGCCTTGATATTAGGGTTTTAATTACTTATTTTAAAGGTTATTAGTAACCGGGAAACATCGGTCACTCACCAACCTTTGCCGGTAATCTGGCTTTTATGGCTTTACTTGAGCCGTTTGTCTCATTGGCTTAACCCAACAAAATTGAGTACTAGACAAATGATGTAACTTTCTGTTCCTGGTATCTCAGATTAACACGTGTAACCTAATGTAAGGGTGATAGTGAATTTATATCCAAGATATTTGGTTTTTTATATGTTTTTTAATTTAATTATATGTAAAATATAATATTTTAATTTTAATTTAGTGTAATTAATATTTTCAAAACTTTAGTTTTAGATTGATTATATTCATTAAATTTTTTTAATTTAATTGTGTGCATTTTAAAAAAATAACTATATTTATTTTTTATTCAAACAATATTATCTTAGCATCGATGATAATGGATTTTTAAAAATTAAATCAAGTTAAAAAATTTATTATTCAATTAAACACATTCGAAGTTTATATATTTTATCAATGTAGAAATAAGTTATAAAAAAGATTGATGTTGTTTGAATTCGAGTTTTAAAATGAAAAATAGTATTGAGAGAGCTAACCCCAAAAATAAAATATTCTAGAAAACTAAATTTATAAGATGAATTAAGATGTCCATTTTTCAATAAGATTGTTACTTAATATATTTGAGATAATTAATTAACTTGAGCTATTACACTCTTTATTAATTTGAAATATCATATGTTAAAATAAAGTCTAATTATAAATTTGCTTTTCGAGTTATCTGTCTAAGCTTGAAAATGCATGTGAAATTTGGAAGGGTTTGAATAAAAATATTAAGCCCAAAAAATGGGTTTATGCAAATAAAAATTAGGACTATTTAAAATATTGATCGGCATTGGGCTTAAACATTCAAGGTCTGGTCTGGTCTTTTTTTTTAAGCTCGTCATGTTTTATATTATATTATTTTTATATATTATGTAATTTATAACACAAAATAAATTTATAGTAGTATATAATGTAAACATTCAAAAAATATTAAAATTACTATATATAAAATTTTAATAAATAAAAAATATATAATTATTAAATATTAAATTAAAAATTAAAAATAATATAAATATATATTTTATTTTTTAAAAAATAATATGGGTATGTCTAAAATGGGTTTGGGTTAGCTCATATTTCGAGCCAAGCCGAGTTTAAGCAAACATAAAGTATGTTAATATCATGCTTAGGCCCAGCCCAAACTTGACATAACTCGGCCCACGAACACCTTTACTCCAAACTATATCGCTTTTTTTACGTAGATATTTAAAGTTTTTAATCAGAAGTGATATTTAAATTATTAGATTCGTTTCATTTTACATAAAAAAGTATATGGAATTCACTAAGAATATGTCTGCATGTTATATTCTTGTCGGTTGGTATTGTGTTCTAAATGAAATTGATTAGTTTACATAATACTTTTAACAAAAAAAAAAAACTTTTAAGTACTTAAACGAAAATAGCGGTATAATTTAGAGGCCAATTATATTTAAGATTTTGAGCTATTATATTATTATTCATGCAACACTTTCTTCTTCTTCTTCTTTTTTTTCACGTGTACTTTTACTTATCAAAATTTAAAGGTTAAAAAAACCTAATTTTATACAATTATTAAAGGTTGATTGTTAATGTAATAGTACGAGGAAAAAACTTATTTATTACACATGTATTATAATAGTAAATATAAATAAAAAATAATTAGTATAAATTTAAATTTGAAACTAGGAAGATAAGTAAAAAAAAAAATTGTGTTGATTGAGTTTTAGCTTGACTATGGGTTCAAGTGCGCTGAAGCGCATTGTCCTATTATTTATGAGTTGAGGAGAACTTATAAGTAGTTCTACGCATTATGTCTAAAAGAACAGATATGATCAGAATTTTTAATAAGATAATTCAAAAAACAACTCTTGTAAAAAATAGAACCACTTTAAAATAAGTGAAAAATTTTCTTTTTCTTTGTTAAAAATAAATCATAAAAATGATTAAAATTATTAATTAAATTAATTTATCACTAATTTAGATAATAATCCAACTATAGAAATATTAAAATAACCTAGAGGAATAGGTCCGGCAACAATATTTCCGGTCAAAAAATTGATGCCGACATAATAATGGCGTATTGAGGTATGAAGCAGAGCACAAAAAAATGTGTATATCATAATTATTGCCTTTACTAGCAAAATTATGAAAACAACGGTCTTTTGGAGTGGTTGTTTGCTTTTGCTCTTTTTACATAGTTTTTATGAGTAAAGTGGTCCACAAATTATATCTCAAACTTAGAATTACATTTTAAAGTTTAAACTATTAATTTTATATTATTTTAACGAAAAGGTGAATGATATCTAATGAAAATATATTTTTATATGTTGAGTTTTCTTTTTCTCCTTATATGATTAATTCTATATATTTATAAGATACGGTCAATGTTTTATAGATGTGACATGTTAGGTAAGTCTCTATGCATGATGACATATACCTTACTTTAAGGTTAACACATGTATACTCAAAGTGGATTCGCGCCATGTGTAGGCGAACTTATATTACGTATTACGCATCCTCATTTTTGGTTCACCTATACTACGCATGTTCAAACTCATACAGAGCGCGGGTCAGGACTCGACGGGCTAGCGGGTCAGTAGATTGATAATAGTTAATATCATAACAATATGTTTGGTTGACATCATTTTGGGATAAAATTAAATAAAATTGATAATTTACAGTGCTTCTGAACACACACAAAAAAAACAAAAAAAACTTTAAGGACTAATTTAAATTTTGAGATATAATTTAGAGACCAATTTATTAATTCAACCTTCCTACATCGATTGATACATATTAAAGTTAGAGAGAAGATTTTGGTAACTTGAGTTTCTAAAAAAGAAAAAAAGATTAGTGAGTGTTTGATTAATTGATGGGTAAATTGTTCTTAAGGTTACTCAAATATTAGTAAGTTTATGTTTTGGTTACGTAACTTTTAAAAATTACAAAATAGTCATTAAACTATTTAAATATTTTCATTTAAGTCGCTGAGCTATTAAAATTGTTGTTATATGGCCTTTTTCATTCGCACTGCTTGCACTAATTAAAAGCTTCTCTTCCCTTTCTCTTTTACAATTCAGTTTTTTTCATGAAACAACTTTGAATGTCATGAATTTGTTAACCAAATTCCAAATATCTTTATTCTTTGATCTTCTAAACTGATCGTTAAATCAACTTGGATCTAAGGTACGTTCTCCTACTTGCCGATGGGTACTGATGTTGGAAAAACGGGTTTGGAAAACGCAACGAAAAATAAATTTAGGGAAAACCAGAGTTTTAATTTTTTTTCCAAAATAAGATCTTGGTTGTAATATCTAAAGTAATAAACACTTAATCAAAATTGTACATTTTCGATTCGTCTAAGATGAGCGCTTTGAATGAGTAGTCTTTTCCACTATCCTCAAACTCACATCTGCCGAGTGTGGGCTCTCTTCGAATCAGAAAATTTTTCACAAAAATTATCGGTGAGGTAATTTTGTAATTTCTCTAAACTTTTGGGTCAAGTTGTAAATCAAAAAAATATCTCAACCACCAACGACCAACCACCACCTGCCACCGGGACATTGCCATGTCCAGTTATGCAGGTGTGACACCCTTACGACATCCCGAGTCGGTTCGTCCGGGTCAATGACGACTCGACCGATTGGACCATCGGCCTAGTTTCACATACCATGCCCAGTTTGACCAATTTTTGGGTTTTGGTCTTGGTTTTGAGCTCTCAAGCCCAATTTACGATCTCAAGTTCAATTACCCATCGGACCAATTGTCTGACTTGAAAATTAACTTCCAAATATTATATTAATTTTAATTGATTTGATTAATTTAATTTTACTTGATCAAAATTAATTTTTCAAGAAAATTCTTTAATCAAATTCTCTAGTTGAACAATTCACACGACCACCTAATTTAATTCCACGTCAAATAAAGCGTCTCAATTAAATTATTTCATAAGTCGTAGAATTTTCTTCTAATTCAAATGCAGTCTAATCGAATTTTCGCTGAGCTAGTGGAAGGACCAATTAGACATATACAATTAGGCTCTAGTTATTGCAATTATATCCAGAAGTATTGTTTTGATAATTCGCAATTACTTAATCATGGAGTCAGTCTACAAGAAGTATCATGATTGAAAACTCCTTATTGAATACTCTTTATGAAAGCAAATCATCCAACTGTTTTGTCCAATGACCTTGTCATGTGTGTGTTACCCTTAGATGATATTCTTGATTTCTTTGAGTTAAATCCGTTCACTCAATACAATCCTATTTTATCTCATTGTCACCATTGTGTTTTTTTAATGATTAATATAATAACTGTTAACAAATTACTGTGATAAATTGCTCTTTTGAGAACAAACAACACGTGGTCACATTCCATATTTATCAATCCACACAATGCCAATGAGAGGATATCATTAATTTTTAATTGAGCTATGAATTTCACTGTTGCTAGTAAAGTCATGCCATACACAAGTCATGTACCCAACATACTGGTTATGGGCTCGATCATCTTTAGAGCATAAGCCTCTACTTATATTAAAGCACATGAGTTGCATATGCATAGTTAGTGACTAACTCAGGATTTAAGTAAATCACACTATGAATGTCACATGTGAATTATTTCACAATCGGATTCAGAAATAATTCATCTTGGGTCTAGTCCAATGTATTATTCTACCAATGAATATATCTATGTTTCTACTTGTGGAGTCAACTGCTCCGATAGCCAAGACTCATTTAGATTATCTACTGAAGTAAGTTGTCTTTCTCGCAATGTAAACGTTCTTACAATGTCACTTATCTTCAGTTTGAACTTAGACAATCAATGAACTAATATTTTTTTGTCACAATTTCGCTATGTATGCAAAATATAAAAGAAATAAATACAAAAGACATAATAGTGAAATGTGAAATTAACTTTATTCATTTATTTATCGTTCAAATAAATAGAAAACAGTTAGGTGTTTACTGCAATATGGGCACATTTCCCAACAACTGATCCATTGTACCAGTCATTGAATCGTCGCTTGGAGCTCACTAACCGAACTTAAAAAAACTTTAACAACCCAGTGAACTTAAATAAAACTTCTGAATAGTTTAGCGACTTAATAAAAATTTTGAATAATTCGGTAACTATTTTGTAACTTTTTGAAGTTGAGACCAAAACATAAACTTACTAATAGTTTAATTACCTTAGGTATAATATACCTTTAATTGATTTAGGCTTTATAGAGATTGGTGGTCAAAACCAATGCTTTTTTAAACTGGAACTGTGGTCGAACCAATCAGGCCACCAACTCACAGGTTTGATTAGTCTGATGAAAACAATTATTAAAAATTTAATAAATTTAAAAAACTCAATTCAACCGATTTTTTAGTTGGTTCATACTGATTCTTAGTTTAACTGATTGAAAGCCACTCTTTCGACTAACAACCCGACCGATTTTTGGTCCAACTGATCCGAACGATTGGTCCAATCCAATTCAAACGACATCGGTAAAAACTCAAAAGTACGAATGATCTCATCACATTATATGACATCTGCAAGATCAAAAACCTTTTACTCTATCATCTATATCATATAAACTTAGGTAAAAGTATAACGGAGACCTTTATACCAAGAGTTAGATTGTATTTTGCTCCTTTTACTAGAAAAATGGATAAATTAGTCCTCGTACGTTAGACCAAAGAGCAAAATGATCATTTTTGTTAAAAATTCATTCATTTCTATTGTTAAAAACTAGTGTGATTGATAGAATAACTAGACAGTAACACATGGTGCCACTTTTACTTTATGATGATGTACATGAACCAGTTTTTAATAGTAGTCTGATTGAAATTTTTAATAGAATGACTGATTTATTCTTTAATTTAATGTACAAAAACTAATTTGCCCATTGTTTTAATAAAGAGACAAAATATAATTCAACTCTTAATTCAGTGTTATCCATAGTACTTTTACCTATGAACCTAGTGTTTTAATTTTTTTTTAATCTATAATGAAATGAACACATGCATTAGACAGCAATCTTTCATGCATGTCATTTGTGTGATATATGAAATGTGCCCATATTGCAGTAAACATTTTTACAGTAAACTTATTTTTATTAATATAATATATTTGATTTTTGAAAAAAAAATTACAATATAAATGTTTGAAGTTATTAAAATGCATATTTATATGTAAAGTTTAGTTATAATAGTAGATATACTAGTTTTCTTACTCGAGCAATGCAAGGGTTAGTTGTATGTATCAATTAAAGTATATTAAATTATTTTAAAATTTTAAAATTATATTATAAAAAATAAATTTATATTATTTCATAAAAAATATTTTAAAATTTTTAAACAATATTTTTACATACAGTAAAAATATTGTATTCTAGTACTGTAGATTATAAAAATTTTAAATACTATAAGAATAGTGTATAAATCTTTAAAACAATTTTCTAAAGAAAAAGTCATTGTTTTTAAAGATTTTTCAAAAATAGTTTAATTCTATTGTTTAAAAATTGTAATTTTTCAAAGTATGTTACTAATCTTATTCTGTTTTTAAAAGTTTAATTTCTATTATTAAATTTAAACTAAATATTTAAAATAACATTAATTATAAGTACCCAAAGTATTCCTATTTGTTTTAGGGCTCCTACTTTTAACCTAATTATTCTCTAAATTAATTTAATTGAAAATTTTAAAATACAACTGTAAGGAATTAACCCGTGTAATGCAACGAACAAATAAATAAAGTAAAATTGAAAAGACCGAACACGCAAATTTTACGTAAAAAAATCCTCAAAAGAAGACAAAAAATTACGGGTAAAATGAGATTTCACTATAATAAAGGAGAGTACAAAAGATAGAGAGAATTAACAAAAAACTCGAAACCCCAAACGAAAAACCCTTCGAAATAGAGAATAAAATTTTCTCAATCTAAATATTTCTATGTTATAAAACATAGAGCAACAAACGCCTATTTATAAGCTAAAAATCATAGCACATATGACTACAACAACTCTAGGTTAATCAGAGTTTAATGGGCAACTAAAAACAGAGTTTATATGTGAGAAGAAAAGTCGAAAAACTTGAGGTGCACGTCGCCACGTCGTGATGTGGCATCGAATCATCGGGACGAAGAACACTTCCTCGTTGCGAAATCACACGCTGTTTAGTCCGAAAATGCAAGACATAACTCCACAACAACTATTATTTATGAAATTTAATATATTTTTAAAAAGGTTATAATTAGCTTTAAAAATGTTATATAATTTTCAAATCTTGAAACATTATAAAGTTTTAATAAATTGTAGACAAATTATAAATTTCTTTCTTTTTTAAAAGATTGTAAAGTTTTTTAAATGGTTTTTCTCAATATAACAGTATGCATTGAATAAATATACATATGCTTAAAAAGAATTAAACAATTATTTTAATCATATTTTAAATTAACTATTTTAACTTTTTTGTATGATTTAAAATATCTATTTTAATTCTAATTGAAAATAAAACTCCTTTTACCTATATTATTTAATATCCTAAATCTATTTTTATCATATTATAAACATATTATAATCAGTTTTAAAAATGTTTAAACTAATCTATATTATTATTTAAACTCCTAGTTAAGTTAGTGTCATGAGTCAATTGGGTATCTGGTCGGTTAGAAAGTTACAAGAATCTTTTCACTTTAAAAAAACAATAAAAATATGCATATGGCGGGATTCAAACTCATGCCAATTGCATCAAAAGTCTTTAATTTGCCACTCAACTAAAATTTTATTTTGATATTTTTATATGTTTTAATTTTATTATGTACACTTTATTACCTCAATTAGTTGTATATATTAATAATGTATTTGATTGAGTTGGTGTCACAAATTAACTCAACACCGACTCGAGATCGATGACGACACCATGATAAACAATTTAATCTAATTTGTTTCATTTTAATAATGTATATATTCCATCTGTTTACTTTGGTTCAAACTTTGTCATCTTTCTTTCTCTTTCCTTAATGTTGAAATGATAAAAAAAAAACATTGGGTTGTGTTATAGTTTAGAGTAAACTACACTTAATGTTACTAAACTATTAGTAAGTTTATGTATTGGTCACTCGACTTCAAAAAGTTATAAAATAATTTATTGAACTATTTGAAAGTTTTCATTTAAGTCACTAAGTTGTTAAAATCATTGTTGTATAGCTTTCTCTGTTCATATCGCCTGCACCAACTAAAAGCTTACATTCCTGTTTTCTTTTATAGTTCAACTTCTTTTCATGAAATAACTTTGAACGTCATGAATTTACGAACCAATTAAACAACTTTCTTATCTGATCTCTGACACTGGTCGTTATATTAACTTAAATTTAAGATATATTATTCTACTCATTGATGGTATTGATTGTCGAATTGTTGCTTGGAGCTCACTAGTTAGACTTTGAAAAAAATAAACTTAATAACTCAGCGACTTAAATGAAAATTTTCAAAAAATTCAATACTCATTTTACAAAATTTTGAAATTGAATAGCGAGTCATTCTTCACTTTTTCGTAGCTAATATGAGATGGCAGGTTTAGAGATGTTTTCTTTTTCAATTTTTTTTAAAGTTTGTTTAATAATGTGACTGATATATTCTACTTTGAACGTAAATTATGCATATTAGAGTAAATTAATTTTTTTTTTTAAATTTTTTAATATAAACAATATTTTATATTGATATGATAGAGATTTCAGGTTAATTAAAAAATCTATATGTATGATAAATATAATTATATTGATAAGATTAATAATTAAATTGTTAAAATATTAATATATATAAAATTACTTTAGTAAATTTCTCCCTAATTCATTTTTTTTAATTTCAAAAGTGTTACACATGTCACAAATAGAGCCTTAATTTTTTAAATAATTAACTAATTTGCTATATTTGTATATAAAAGTAAATTTATTTTATGAGTTATTTTATGGGTTAGTATTTGGTATATTAGTAGCGTATTTTTTTATTTCATAAGTAAATTTAAAAAATATATTTTATTATATCTTTATAAGACACTCGTCAACCTTTTGTAAAATCTAAAAGCTCCAATGACAATATACCATATATTTTCACTTATTTCATATCTAAAATTTAATTGATGTTTGAAAACTTTATTATAAATAAATCCAATAACATAATATTGAGTACTTTAATTGAGAGACACATCTTTCATATTAAAAATAATTAAAATTGTTGAATACCAATTGGGGCCCATAGAACTAGTCAATATCCTCCCAAATTCATCAAACCACCATAATAATTCAATTAACAGAAGATAAAAAGGAAAAACAGGAAAATATTTTCTTGAAAATTTCTAGATTTTGGCCCAAAAAGAAAAAAATTTTAATTTCCAGATGTCAACTAGTCAGTGACTCAGTTCGTTTACTTTTTTTTTTTTTGTGAAATAACTTTTTGGTACAGTCCTAAAAATATAAGTGTACACGTATACTATAGAGTTTTGTTGTGTAGCCGGACAAAGACAAAAAAACATCAATCTATTATATTTATGTTTTGTAATGTTTTTCTTTCTTTTTCTTTTTATTTTTTTTTGTGGCGAAGCGCAATTTTCTTTGTTTTTTTAATAAATATATCTTTCCATTTTTTAAGATGAAAATTGTTTTTTTGGATTTGATTGCTTGGAGAAAAAAAAACAAATTTAATTGATTAGATTTAATTAATTCGAGTTTTTTTTAAGGATGATTAATTAAATTACTTAAATAAAAATGATATTATTAAAAGGATTGCCAGGTTCGAAAAGTGGGAGGATTTGATAAAAATATAAGTCCAAAAAATGAGCTTAAGCAAAAATAGACCTATTTTTTAAATGGGTCAAGCCTTGTGTAAGTTTTTTTTGTCTAAACCCGGCCCGATCCGAGCTGAATTTGAAAAAAAAACTCACTGTTGTTTTCACTATTTTTGTTGTTATTTTGTCAATGTTTTGTCATTATTTTATTGTTACTATTTTGTTGTTATCGTTTTGTATATTATATAACTCTTTTTAATTGTTTATTTTGCTACTATCTTAGAGGTATTGCTTGCTAAATTGCACATATAAGTATAAATAATTTTTAATTTATTTTCAATTTATCAGAAAATATATATTTTAATACTTTTTTGTATATTTGATGCATTATATTTTTTAAATTTGTTTCTATATAAAAATAATAATATAAAAAATTTTAATAGTCCGGGCTAGACTCGGATTTTAACAATTTTTATTAAGACCGGACTTGAACAAAATTTTAGACATATTTTTCATGCCAAACATAGGTCTAAAAACGGGCCTAAAATTCTATTAAAACTCGACCTCGTCCATGATCATCTCTACCATGAATCCGGAATATAAACTTTATGAAAAAGTAGTAAAACATAAAAACTGATGGATTTAATTGTTTGGTCGTTAACTTTTTTTTTTTGTTCTATTTCTAACATTATTATTTAACTTTGCCAAATATTTAGTATAGATTTTATCATCATTTATAAGGATAAGCTAATTAATAGATGTCTCCTACACTTGTTACTTGTTATGGTCTAATTAATAGTGTTGGGTACATTACATGTAAGCTAAAAGTAAAAATAGTGTTGTTTTTATTTTGATCATTCTAAATTTTTTTATCAATTTAATCACTTTAATTATGATAATTGTTCGAATTGATCATCGTTATTAAAAATTTTATTAATCTACTATCCGATTGTTGAAGTGATATTTTTTTTACTTTTGACTAAAATTAAAAACCTTTCTATAATTAGTTTAAAATATATTTTTATTTATTTGCAACATAAATACTATCAATCCTCATCCCCGACCAACACCCACCATAAAAATCATCAACTCTCATCACCGCCTAACACTTCGTTGCTCTCCCATCTCTATCGCTACTCACTCCATTTCCCCTGCACAATAAAATTTTATTAATGATTTAGCCCCTGAACGATATCACTTTTCCCACTTTAGTACTTGCATTTTTTGGCTGGTCACTTTGGCACTTAAAGTTTACTTCTATTGATTAGCTAGCCCTTCAGATTTAACAACATTAATTTTCAAATTGGATGCTGATGTGGTCCAATCAAAATGCATCATGTGGCCTTTTTTTTTCTACATCGTATATATAATTAAAATATATTTATTAAAAATAAAATTTAATTAAGAAAATTGTTATGTTTTTTTATTTTCTTCACCCCAACTCGTTTCTCCTTCCCCCACTCTCTTTCTTCTTCCCTCGATCTTCTTCTTCTTTTAAAAGGTTCCCTGTAATTTTCTTCCCTAAACCCCAAAATTTTCTTCTTACTTTGAAGAAGAAACGAACGCAATCCCTGTAATTTACCATTTTCTTGTTTTATTTTTGCTTTTCAAATTAAATTTCTGAGTTCCATTTCTCTTACTCTCTGTATATGTACTCCTAATCCCACCACAATATACCTCCCAACTCTCTTCAACTGTAGTATACAATACTTGTTGTATACTTGAAAAGAAAAATGGGCAATTCAAGCGCATTCAAGCTTTTGCAAATATAAAATTTAATATGGAAATAGGACTAAAAATATTTAATATTGGGGTAGTAGAGTGTGGAGTGATAGAAATATGACTAAAAGCGGCGGTGATGAGGATTAATAGTTCTTATGTTATAAATTAATAATAAAAAAAGTGTTTTAGACTAATTATAGAGAGATCTTAGCTCTAGTAAAAAGTAAAAAAAAATCATGTCAGCAATCTGTTGATGAATTAAATAAATTTTTAACGGCAGTGATTAATTTGAGCAATTATTTTAATTAAAATGACTAAATTGACAAAAAAAATTAGAGTGGCCAAAATAGGAATAACACTATTTTAGAATGATCTGCAATATAGTTTACTCTCTATAATTTTCAATTTTTTTTTTGCAGATGTTAGCCTTCGAGCTAGTTGCTGATTTCGGCTTCTTAAATAATATTTTTTAATTTCCTTTTATTTTTAATTCCAATCCACTGTATGTGGCTTTTGTTTTATCCACTCTATATTATCTTAAAGCAATAGTGGTTTAGTTTTTAGTTTCTAGTTATGCTTCTACATGTGTGTTTGTGCAGTATTGATGAAGTGGTTTCTTGGTTGACCAGAGTTTATCATTATGTAAGTCTGATGATTAAAGTAATGCATCTCTATTTTGTTTCTGAATTCTCTTAGTATTGTGATTATTGTTAATATGTCTTTTTCCTCTTTAGAGTTTATTCTGCTAACACAACATTTAGACACCAACTCGAAATGTCTTAAACATTTGTATTATGTATCATGTTTTAATATTTTTATCGTTCTTGATAATTATTAATGAAAATATATTTTTTAAAAAGATACATAATTTAATAAGGCTTTAAGGGATAAATTAAAGGGTAAATTATACCAACAGTCACCCAACTTTGGGGGTAGTTGACAAAACCGTCACATAGGTTTCATTTCAGTCATTCAACTTTCGAAAAGTTACAAAACATTCTTTTTTATCGTTTTCCGTCATAGACATCACGGCAAAGTGACATGGCAGTTAACGACATTGTTGGTGTCAAAAAATCGTCCAGCTGACCGGTTACTCTCACTTTAACAGCCCTACCAGCACCATTTTAGAATTAGAGAAAAAGAAAAAAGAAGAAGAAAAATAGGAGGAGAAAAAGAAGAAAGAGAAGGAGAAGAGAAAAAATAGAGATGTCTGAAGTGATTCTAGTGTGCTATTATGGAAACCCAGCCAAGTTAAACACGTCTTGGTCCAATGACAACCGAGGTAGGGGTTTTTTGGGTGTAACAAATTTGGCTCTGGATTTCGAAAACCTTGTTGATTTTTCAGCTAGTTTGATCCGCCATTGACACCCCGATCACGAATTGTGTTGTTGGGTCTTTTGAAAAAAGTGAGGACATTGGAGGATGCAAGGAGAAGGGAGAGAAGAACCTAGTTTTTGGTGCTTGTATTTGTAACTTTGTTGTTGTTTTTTAAACCTTAAAAATCAGCTTATGTTGTTGTTGTTAGCATTGAAAACCAGCTTATGTTTTGTAATATTATTGCTAGTATATTGTTGGTTATGTTGGTATACATGGCTGCTGGTATATTGTTACTCAACATATGTTATACATGGCTACTAGTATACATGGCTAACCAGCTCATGTTGTTGTTTACAAACACTTGAAAGACTTGAAATGGGATATTTTTGTTGATTACAAATTGTTTTGTAATATTTTTGTTGCTTACAACAGTTAGAAGATAAGATAACAGATGGAAAAACACATGTATTTCTCAATACTCAAAATGAAAAAAAAAGATAACAGATGGAAAAACACATACGTATTTCTCAATTCTCACACATTTGTTTTTTCAATACTCATATGTTAGAAGATAAGAGATAACAAAAATAGCATAGATCAATGCTCATATATTAAGGCCAAAACGCCAAACTGTTTACAAAAGGAATGAGGGGCAAAATATTGCCAAATTTTCCTACAATTCAACACAAGTGAACATATGTAAATTGTAGGGAAATTTACAAAAAAAAATCAGTGACGATATGCCTAAGTTTATCAACAGTAGCAATCATAGGAAAATTTACAAAAAAAATTATCTGCATAAGTTAATAGATCAGTAGCAGGCAAATTTACACATTTTCAAAAAGTTAACAAAATAAGGTTTGTTCACATCATCATTAATGGTCTGTCATGGATGACCCTTGAGTAGGAGGCATCCATCTAACAGTGGTTGGTCTTCTCTTGAATGAGAGCTTTTCCCTTAGGGTAGCTTGTTGATAAGCCGAGGCACTAGGTAACTGAGTAGGGGCAGCCTGTTGAGTTGGGGTACTTTCTTGCTAATTTAGGATAGCCTGTTGCTGAGTTGGGACACCAATTTTATGTCTTTTGACCTACAGGAACATTAGAAACCTGTCAAACAAATTCATAAACAGAAGTATACTAAAACTTAAGGCAAATGATTTACTGGAATGTTTTGGCCAACATCCCCTTTGCAACTCATCTTATTGTGGCCTATTATTTTGTATTTACTACATCTCATGTCTACCCCTCTCTTGCTCAACCTTTCTGTTGTTATTTCATTAGGTTCTTTCCTTCTCACCTCAGTAGGTATGTCAGGTGGTCTTTTTTAGAGTAGGAAGCAGTATTGGCAGCATGTTTGACAAAGAGGCCCATTGTTTAGGACCCCTTACTGGACTTATAAAGTTGGAGTAACAAACAATAACAAACAATAAAGAAGATAAATAACAAATTTTGATTTTGCCACACACAATATAGCAACTTGGATACAAACAATGGCAGATATACACAATAAACATCAGTTTGATAATGGCATCCATATAATGACAGATACAAACAATAAACAAACATCAGTTTGATAATGGCATCCATACAATGGCAGATACAAACAATAAACATCAGTTTGATAATGACATCCATACAATGGCAGATAAAAACAATAAATATCATGCACATGGCATACAATACACATTATATGTCATACAAATCAAAATAACCCCAAATCAAAATCAAAATCTAAATCTAAATCTAAATCTAAAGCTAAATCGAGATCGAAATTGAAATCAAAATCAAAATCAATGAGTGTTTCAAAATTGAAATCAAAATTGAAATAGAAATCGAAATCAAAATCAGAATCGAAATCAAAATTGAAATCGAAATAATCCTAAATAACCCTAAATTGAAAATAACAACATTGAAATCCAAAAAATTTAAAACTAAATGCAACAAGTTACTTGTTAAAGTGGATGTAACAACACTGGTAGCTTCTCTTCTATCGCCTATTGTCGTTGAGAATAAAAAACATTGAATGATTTCTAGTTTCGTCTTCTTTTCTCCCCAAACAAAATAAACCAATCATACCCTAAACCCTTAAACCCTGTTAATCGATTATTAAATCGATTTCTAACCCTAAACCCTTCTCAATCAATTCTCGAATTAGTTTCAACCCTAAAAAAACCCCAAGTCACAATCAAAATTTCCAAAAATTGATTTTTTTCCCAAATCCCATTAATCCTAATCTGTTTCTAACCCTAAAATATTTAGTCCAAAATCCTTCAATTTTTTTCCTTAAACCCGCCCCAAACCAAGACCCTTCAGCTGCTTCACCAACGTGGCAAGTTAACTTGCCACGTTAGCTGGTTAACTTGCCACATCAGCGCTCCCGTTAACCCCCTAACAGAAACTGTTAATCATTGACTATTTTGTCACTTTTTCATAACGTTAGTAACTGTTTTGTAACTTTTCGAAAGTTGAGTGACTGAAATGAAACCTAGGTGACTGTTTTGTCAGCTACCCCAAAGTTGGGTGACTGTTGGTGTAATTTACCTTAAATTAAACTGGGAAGATTATTTGTATGAATTCTAACCATCATAAATAACATCCAAAATTACTGTTCTAATAATGATATTTGGATTTTTATTCAAAATATTATAAATTTATATCAAATTTTTTGTACATTAATAATTTATTTTATATAGATTTTTACACATTATTTATGTTGTATTCATATTGTTATGCCATGATAATTATTTTTCTATGTGTTTGTATTGACTATTCAATCTATTTTATATTTTATATATTTTATCATGATGATTTGATTCTTCAAGTTTAAATTGATTAATTCAACTTTTTTTTAAATTATTAACTTAAAAATTGAACCTTTGTGTTTGTTATTTATTAATTATATATCAATTTAAATGCTATTCAAAATTTTAATTATTTTTTTATATTACGCATATTCGTTTTACTGTCTATGTTCGGAGTTCGTGACTGTCCCTCCCAATAATATTGTCTCCAAAGTTCAAACCTATGTTCTCCAAGGAAGTTGAGCTGTTTATTTATACCGTTGAGTGATTTATCCACACCGTTTGAGCAATTTTTGTCCACATTATTTGAGTGGTTTAACCACACTGTATTAGCAGATTCAATTTGCAAACATGTTGCGCAATCACAACCTTCTGGCAATTTGTATATAAAAACTTTTTTTACAAAAAAAATCTGATGTTTTGTCCACTTTTTTTTATTACTAGTGGTTTAACAACAATGAGTAGTTTGTCCACAACAATAATTGGTTTTATCCACAACATGGTGTAAAGGTAGAGGAGTTTTGCAGAACTCCTACTGTGCTATGTAGTGGTGGAGTAGGCACCTTTTCTGATGAATTAAAATTGCATTGCAGTGAATACAGAGATATTATGATAATGAGTTAATCTGAAATACCAAAATTTTGAGTTGCTATTCAAATTGTGTTTATCCTTTGAAGTTGATATTCTGTATATTTTGTCTACTTTTTGCGCCGATTTTCTTGTGAGGGAACGTACACTAAGCTTCATAGCTCACTCCCTTTTATATTTCCATTTTTACAGATAATCCACCAGGTTAGGATGCAGACGCGACATACGGAGAGCTCGGAAACATTTTATTTTTATGAAAGTATTATTAAGCCTATTTTTATAATTTTTGTTATTTTAGAACTATACTATCTTAATTATTATTGCAGCATGAGACTCATATTTAGAGTTTATTTAGCATGGATAACATTTAACTTAATTTTAAATATAATTTTTATTTAATTAAGGCATAAATATAGTTAAAACAAAACTAAGTTAAAAACCATTTTTTCACTACTAAGTTATAGTTAAATTTTGACTAAATAGATAAACTAGAAAGTGACTAAGTTTTCAATGGTAATGATCTTTTTCAAGAAAAATATTAAATAAATCGTATTTTAGTCAACTTATGAGTTTTTTTTTTCAGAAATAGACTAGGTTTCTAGGTCATTTCAATGGCTAATGTAATCTTTCGAATTCGGATCTAACGTCTAGGCCAAGTTGGGAAGGTTACATTTGAAACTACATAAACAAGTAAATAACAATATTAAATTAAAAATAAAAAATTAGGTAAAACAACATGCATCAATTTTAATAATTCATGATAAATACTAAAAATATTTACACTAAAGTAAGAAACACATTTAACACATTTAATATTATGATTAAATTTTTTTTTCGAGACTTTTTCATCTACACCAAACAAATAACAATAAGTTAGAAAAAAAGATAAAAGAATGTTTGTTTCAAACAATATAAAGAAATTTTCTTTTAAAATAAAATATTGTATTACCTTATCATCAATTAAAATAATCTTCCAACTCTCTTCCAAGAATCATAGCTTTAATGCTCTGTTCCTTTTGAAAAACTTCTAACTTCTTAATACTAAGAATCTTCATTTTTTGTTATACGCTACTTGATTAAATATATCTAACTACTGAATGTTATTTATAAAGCTAAATTTAAATTTTAATTAATATATAACTCTAGTATAAATCAAGTGATAATTAATTTAAATCAATCTATCTTTTAAGCTTGGACTTCTTTTTAAATTATAACTCTATTTTACATCAATAAAATAAAATTATTACAAAATTTTTAATATAATTAATTAAATCTAAATCTAAATTATAATTATTTTTTAATATAATTAGCACAACTTTTTTACCATAATCTATTTCATTTTCCAACTAATAAATCTAAATTTATTATAATTATCACGATTTTATTTTATTATAAATATAGTATTCTAATTCATTTTTAGACTGTTTCTTATTTTATTATAATTTTTTATTATAATATATTTCTTGTTCCAACTAATAAATCCAAATTTAAGGTAATAATTGTTGTAGGCCAATTTTAGCCCATTTACATCAAAACCCAATTTAGCCACACCTTTTCCACCACCAACTCCACTAGCCACTCTTTTTTCCACCACCAACTCCACTAGCCACACCTTGTCCACTACCAACTCCACTAGCCACTCTTTTTTCCACCACCAACTCCACTAGCCACTCTTTTTCCACCACTAACTCCATTAGCCACACCTTCTCCACCACCACTTGTACCTACAAATGAAGATATAAACAATAAAAAAATATTTTGTAAATGGCTATATAAGCCTTCTCATATTTTGTATATGGAGGGGATTTTTTTGGAGAGTTTTAGGGGGGGAGATTTTTTTGGAGAGAAAGTTATTGTAAAGGATTTTTGGAGAGGTTTCTTTTTAAAGTAATCAAGGAGAAGAGTTATTGTGAAGGCTAGTTTTTGGAGAAGCTAGTTTTTTTTGGAGATTAATCAAAAATCAAAGCAAAAGAGGTTTCTTTGTCTATTCTCATTTTAAGTTCTTTGTTTACTTATTGTTTTCCTTTCAATCTTATTTTGTTTCTTTTATACGAAAGTAAAAAATAAAAAGGAGGAAGCTTACCCATTTTTACCGAAAAAGTTTTTTTGAGGTCCGGCTGCCGTGTACGGTGGCGCCGGCGGCGGTCCGGCGACCGGACGATGGCCGGCCTTGTGGCCGAAAATCACCCACCCTCTCCCTCTTTTTTTTGTTATTATTATATTTCTTAATATTATATTATATACATTCTTTTAATATATTAGGTATATTTTAAATTTTATATTACGTATATATATTTTATACTATTTTATTTATATATCTTTAATATTATATTATTTATATATATTTTTTTTCTACATGTTATCTTATGTATATATCTTAACTATATTATGTATGTATTTTTAACACTATATTATGTACATATTTTTAATATTATCATGTATTTATTTTTTATATATGTACATATTGATATAGTATTATTAATAGTATTTTTTTAACATCATTATTATTTCTAATATATATTATGTACATCTTTTTTATTTCTATTTTATTTTTTATTTGTCAATATTAATTATTATTCTAATATTTTGATATTTTAATATTTTATATTTTATATATTTTATTATTCCCATCATTGTTCGCATTTTTTGACAATAATATTCTTGGATTTTTTTTACTATCATTTTAAAAACTTTTTACATTTTAATTTTAAGAATAAGGCAATGTACCAATTTTAACATTAAGTCATCGATTTCATCGCTATGTTGGGTGAAATTAATCGGCTCGTGTTAAAAACGGGACGTCCTTCTAAAAAACAAAAAACTTGCAACTTCTCATTTCCTTCAATCGGATCACACTTAAATGTCAATTTGAATTCGTATTTTTGAAAATCAAGACAACATGTGTTTAATAAGATACCAATTTTGGGCGTCGCGAGGGTGCTAATACCTTCCTCGCGCGTAACCGACTCCCGAACCCTAAATTTTCTCTGAATTTTAACGTAGACCTAAACTTAGCCTTTTATTTGTTTTAATAAGAGATCTAATAGGTATCCGATCACACCTAGAAAAAAGGATCGGTGGCGACTACCTGTTTATTTCAAAAATCAAACGTCAAATTTCAAACTTTTTTTCAATAAATCGCCACAATTAGTGACCAAGCTAAGCTAAGCTAAAATTTTTACGTTGCTACAGCTGGCGACTCCGCTGGGGAAAGCCTTTTTGAGAGTCGTGTCTGGAATTAAACACGTTTTGTCAAAATTTTCAAATTTCCTTGTTCAAAATAAATTTGGTCGTGATCCGAAAATCTCGTTTTCAAAATTCATGCATTTGTATCGTGCTGTAAATATTTCTTCTAACTTGCTTATTTGGTTGTTTTTCAGTTTTTAATTTTTATGGTTTTAATTTTGGTTTAGTTTCTTTAAGTGAAACGTAAAGGTTTATGAGTTGTTCCCCACACACCGTGCACTTGTATTTTCGCATAACATGAGCTCTCTACCCGGGCTCCGTCCGTTTAAGTGAAAGTAAACGCTACGCCTTCGTGAGTTAACTCGTCCCTCCGCACAGGCTAGTGAATACTTTCGGGTTACATATGATTTATGCTTTCGTGAGTTAACTTGTCCCTCCGCATAGGCATAAGTAAATGTAACCCCTCGAATTGAACTCGTGAGCCTGTGATAGGCTATGACCGAGGCTCCGTGTTAATCTTAGTAGATGATAGTACGGGCAATTCGAGTACCTATCTAGAACCAAAACCGCATATAATGAACCATACGAGCCACCTAACTGGAGCCATGCTGAACCTCCGTCCGTTTAGTAGTCACCAAAATAAGTGCACGGGAGGAACGCTTCTTACCTTTTGCACTTTCGCTTTCTATGCAAGGGAATCGAGTCCATTGGACCAAGTAGCTTAATTTGTTAGATTTTCCACAATTTTTCTCTGATCATATGTGTTTTGCTAACCAATGTTGTTTGTCTGTATTTCTATTTTTCATCATGCATCATATACATCTTGTTAGGAAAGGGTTGATTAGAGATTGGTTGCCAAAAAGGGGTTTCTGATAGAGGAGTCAATTACACGAGTGACCGAAACGTTGTGTAATAGATTCTTTTGATTAAGGAAATGCCTAAATAGGGGCTATCTTGAAATTAACACCAATTTCTTGCATTTCTTTCATGACTAACAGTCATTTGACATTCATGCATTCATTCATTCATTGCATATTCCATACTCGTTCGCTGAGGTTAAAACATACAATTCGCTAGTTGTGCATACCATACGGGAAACCAGGGACATTCCACGAAAAACTGCCTAGCCTTTAAGAGAAGAGTTCAAGGACTCATTGATGCAGGTATCCTACGATTCGATAGTGCCAGTAATGCAACTGAGAACCCATTCCCTAACCATATCGAAAGGGATGTGAGCATAGTGGGGAAAGTGGACGAATGGAAAGTCAGAAGATGTGTTTCAGAAATAAGGACGCCTCTGCAGAAAATCTGGGAGGTACTGGTTAAGAAAGGATTGCTTTGTCACCCCGATAGAATTCTCGGAGAAGAAGGTCAAAGTTTTTGCAATTTCCGTGGAATTGTGGGACACGACATTCAGTCGTGTGAGGAATTTAAAAGGTTGCTTCAAGACCGGATGGATAATAAGGAGATTAAGATCCTTAACAAAAGGGAAGAGACCAATGAAAGAGAAGTATGCGCCTCTGATAGCCAGTCATCAGGTCCCCCTTATAGCGCTGATCAACCGTTAGTAATTTATTACGATACGACGAAAGAGCCGGTGAAACCAAAAATGATAATCGAAGTACCATCTTCTTTCCCTTACAAGGACAATAAAGCAGTACCATGGAAATATGACGTTAATATCGTCACACCTGAAGATGAAAAACCCAAAGCCATGACTGGAAGCATCAGGGAATTAGGTCATTTCACTCGTAGTGGAAGATGTTATTCGAAGGAGATAAAGAAGAACAGTGACTTGAAACAGAAAGGAAAAGCACCGATGCATGTGACCGATGATGAGCATGAAACTGCGCCTGAACAAGAAGCTAAAAATCCTGTGGACGAGGAGGAAGCACAGGAATTCTTAAAATTTATCAAGCACAGTGAGTACAACGTGGTAGAACAATTGAGTAAGCAGCCAGCGCGAATCTCGGTATTATCTCTGCTGTTGAATTCAGAACCACACCGAAACGCTCTGCTCAAAGTGTTAAATCAAGCTTATGTGGCAAACAATGTATCCGTTGAAAAACTGGATAGGTGGATGAACAACTTGAATGCGGATAATTTCATTTCTTTTAGTGATGATGAAATACCGCCCAATGGTAGAGGCTCAGTGAAAGCATTGCATATCACAACCCGTTGCAAGGGCTACATAATACCGAACGTCCTCATCGATAATGGTTCGGCACTCAACGTTATGCCTTTGGCCACGCTTTCCAGAATTTCGATGGACCTGTCCCATTTAAGGCCCTGTCATTCTACGGTAAGGGCATTCGACAGGACAAGGCGTGAAGTCATGGAAAAAATTGAGATCCCTCTAGAAGTGGGTCCCTACATATATGATGTCGAGTTCCAAGTCATGGACATTACATCCTCATATAACTGCCTTTTGGGAAAACCCTGGATCCATTCTGCTGGAGCGGTCCCATCATCCCTCCATCAAAAGGTGAAATTTATCATGGATGGCTGTTTGGTCACTGTCGAGGGAGAAGAAGACATTGTCGCATCTATCTTTGCTGATGCGCCATACCTTGAAGTGAGCAAGGACGTAGTGGAATGCTCCTTCCGATCCCTTGAATTCGTCAATGCCACATTCTTCACTGAGGGAAACAAAATTCCCGTGCCTAAATTGTCGAGAAATGCTAGAATGGGTGTCAAGTTGACTGTAGGAAGGGGAGCTCGAGTGAGAAGAGGTTTAGGGAGATATCTGCAAGGAATAGTCAAGGCTCTAAAACCAGTGCATCATAAGGCCCGATACGGTTTGGGGTTCCAGCCGGACATGCGTCAAAGAAGAAGACAGTGGAAGAAAGATCAAGAAAGAAGGATCGCGAGAACCTTAGGCCGAGAACCAGAATGGGAGCCTATGGAATTCCCTCCTTTGTCAAGAACATTTACGTCTGCGGAAATGATATACCCGAGGCAGGACAATGCACAAGGCATAATGTTAATGATCGAAAAGGGTTTTCAGAACATCAGTATAAATGTCATTGACAAAGGAGCTGACACAAGTAAAGATGTCTCAAGGATACGCCTTTGTCCCCCTGGTTTCATGTTGAACAATTGGACTGCCGAGGACCTTCTTGTAGTTTATAAGTCTTCAGAGTAATGCTCAAACATTAACATTCTATTGTGTCCTTAGATATAATAGAATTCTTTTTTAGGAGCTTGCATTCGCTCTTTATCATTTAAGTGAATATCAATGAAGATGCATTTTGTCACGATTTTTCGCATTATCACTAATTTCATAATCATTTTCTCATTTCATAACCTATCCTTACATTTGCCTCATTGCCATGACATAACATTTTATTTGTTGTTTCCAATACTTGGATGTCCCCCGATAGCTTCCTTTTCCATTCAACTTTCAGGTGCTCAGATATTGACGACATGAATAAGCCCGTTACGAATCTTGAAATTGATTTTGAGGAGGCTGTTTGCTTAGAAGAATTTGAAGCCGAAGAAAATGCTGAAGATTATGTCTCGTCTCCTGAATTGTTAAGAATGGTGGAACAAGAGGATAAACAGGTTCTGCCTCATGAAGAATCTGTGGAAACAATAAATTTGGGCACTGAAGAGAGGAAACAAGAAGTGAAGATTGGGACTTCTATTTCAGAAAGTACCAGGCATAGTTTGATCACTTTACTCCGCGAATACAAAGATGTTTTCGCGTGGTCATACCAGGACATGCCAGGGCTAGATGAAGATTTAGTGGTCCATAAGCTCCCATTAAAGCCAGAATGCAAGCTCATCCAGCAAAAATTAAGACGGATGAGGCCCGAAATGCTGTTGAAAATAAAAGAGGAAGTCAAGAAGCAATTTGACGCTGGCTTCCTACAAGCCTCCCAATATCCAGAATGGGTGGCTAACATAGTCCCGGTACCAAAGAAAGATGGAAAAGTACGAATGTGCGTGGATTACAGTGACCTGAATCGAGCAAGCCCAAAAGATAATTTTCCCTTGCCACATATTGACACGTTGGTGGACAACACAGCAAAACATTCATTGTTTTCTTTCATGGATGGATTCTCGGGGTATAATCAGATCAAGATGGCCCCTGAGGATATGGAGAAAACTACCTTCATAACAATGTGGGGAACGTTCTGCTACAAGGTGATGCCATTCGGGTTAAAGAATGCTGGGGCAACATATCAGAGGGCTATGGTGACGTTATTCCATGACATGATGCATAAAGAACTAGAGGTCTAAGTCGATGATATGATTGCTAAATCTCGAGGAGAAGAAGAGCATGTAATGAACCTCAAGAAGTTGTTCGAAAGGCTGAGAAAGTTTCAGCTAAAGCTTAATCCAGCCAAATGTACATTCGGGGCTACCTCGGCAAAGTTGCTAGGCTTCATTGTCAGTGAAAGAGGTATCGAAGTTGATCCAGATAAAATAAAAGCCATCCAAGAATTACCACCTCCGCGCACGCAAAAGGAAGTTAGAGGATTTTTAGGGAGATTAAATTACATCGCCCGATTTATCGCTCAACTTACCAACCAATGCGACCCAATCTTTCGGCTTCTTCGAAAACATAACCCGGGAGAATGGAACGAGGAATGCCAAGTGACCTTTGATAAGATAAAACAATATTTGTCCAGTCCTCCAGTGCTAGTACCGCCAACTCCGGGAAGACCATTAATTTTGTATCTGACAGTGTTCGAAAGTTCAATGGGTGGCGTACTGGGACAACATGACGAGTCAGGAAAGAAAGAAAAGGCGATCTACTACCTTAGCAAAAAGTTCATTGAATATGAGGCAAAATATTCGTCCATTGAGAAATATTGTTGCGCTCTGGTTTGGGTAGCTCAGAGACTCAGACAATATATGTTGTATCACACGACATGGCTAATTTCAAAGCTGGACCCAATAAAATACATGATGGAATCGCCGGCACTATCAGGAAGAATGGCACGATGGCAGATCCTCCTTTCGGAATATGACATTACCTATGTAAGTCAGAAGTCGATAAAAGGGAGCGCAATAGCTGACTTTTTAGCAACTCGAACGACAGAGGAATATGAGCCTTTAAGATTCGATTTCCCAGACGAAGACTTAATGTGCATCACAGAAATAGAATCCGAGCCATCAAAAGAGAAGTCATGGAAGATGTGCTTTGATGGTGCGTCAAATGCTTTAGGGCATGGAATTGGAGCAATCCTGGTATCACCAGACGGGAATCATTATCCGTTCACTGTAAGACTGAACTTCTTCTGTACCAATAATATCGCAGAATATGAGGCCTGTATCATGGGGCTTCGTGCAGTTGTCTAACGAAACATCGAGATCTTGGAGGTGTACGGGGACTCAGCCCTAGTGATTTACCAAATCCGTGGAGAATGGGAAGTGAGGGACTCAAAATTGATTAAGTACAGCGATTTAGTGGCTGGATTGATCAAGGAATTCAAAGAAATATCTTTTCATTACTTCCCACGAGAAGAGAACCAACTGGCTGATGCCCTAGCCACTTTGGCTTCAATGTTCAAAGCAAGTAGAGAAGCAGAAATAATGCCCCTCAAAATGAGCATATACGAGGTCCCTGCACACTGTTGTAGCATTGAGAAAGAAGTAGACGGACGGCCTTGGTTCCATGATATCTTAGAATATATCAAGAATCAAAGGTATCCCGAACAAGCGAATGAGAACGATAAAAGAACAATTAGAAGAATGGCAGCGGGATTTGTTCTTGATGGGGATATCCTGTATAAAAGAGGAAAGGATCAGATGCTTTTGAGATGTGTGGATGATGTTGAAGCCAAAAAAATACTTGAAGAGGTCCATGAGGGAATTTACGGAACGCATGCCAATGGTTTCAATATGGCCAGAAAAATCATGAGACTCGGTTATTATTGGCTGACAATGGAAAGTGACTGCATCAATTTTGCCAGAAAATGCCACAAATGTCAAATCTACGGCGATAAAATTCATGTAGCCCCTTCACCCCTTCATGTCATGACTTCTCCGTGGCCTTTTTCTATGTGGGGCATGGATGTCATGGGGCCAATTTCTCCAAAAGCTTCAAATGGACATCGATTCATTTTTGTGGTTATCGATTACTTCACAAAATGGATTGAAGCCGCTTCGTTTGCCAATGTGACGAAGACTGCAGTGTGCAAGTTTTTGAAAAAGAAAATCATTTGCCGATATGGTTTGCCTGAAAGAATCATCTCAGATAATGCCACGAATCTGAACAATAAGATGATGAAAGAAGTGTGCGAGCAGTTCCAAATAAAGCATCATAATTCCTTGCCCTATCGCCCAAAGATGAACGGGGCTGTTGAAGCAGCTAACAAGAACATTAAGAGGATCATTGGGAAAATGACTGAGACATATAAAGATTGGCACGAGAAACTTCCATTTGCTTTGTTTGCATATCGCACATCTGTGCGAACATCTACGGGAGCAACTCCTTTCTCTCTAGTCTATGGAATGGAAGCTGTGCTACCTATCGAGGTTGAGATCCCCTCTCTGCGAGTATTGATGGAATCAAAGTTAGAAGAAGCAGAATGGGTTCGAGCTCGATATGATCAGTTGAACCTCATTGAAGAAAAACGTCTAAGGGCAATTTGTCATGGGCAAATATACCAAAAGAGAATGATCGCAGCCCATGACAAGAAGGTACGACCAAGAGAGTTCCATGAAGGAGAACTCGTTCTGAGAAAGATTCTCCCAATACAAAAAGACCTGCGAGGAAAATGGGCACCAAATTGGGAAGGACCATACGTTGTAAAAAAAGGCATTCTCAGGAGGAGCTTTAATCCTTACCGAGATGGATAGGAAGGAGTTACCAAATCCGGTGAATTCAGATGCGGTGAAGAAATATTATGCTTAAGATGAAAACCCGAAAAGGGCATCCTAAAAAAAAAGGATCAGGGCGAAAACCCGAAAAGGGCGTCTTGATTAGTACAAAAAGATTAGGATGAAAACCCGAGAGGGCGTCCTAATGAAACAAACCTGGCGGTCGAACGATAGGTCAAGTAGTGAGACTACAGTATTTGAAGCACTTCTGAAAGCTCGAAATTTTCTACGCAAGAAGCCATGCTCGAAAAGATTATTGATTCAGGAACATGGAAGAGTTCATGTGTTGAATATCTAGAGCATTTGTATCCGTTGAATACGATCCTTTCTTTCTTTTTGACATTTTTTACTCTCATTGGTTAACTTGCTTTGTTTGCCACATTTGAAATAGATGAATATGAAATATCATTTTTGTCCCTATCTGACCTTTTTCATGCATCTCATTATGTGTTTATTTACATGATAAATGGTGAAATGACATACTCTAAACAAAAGAAATGTCAAGCATTACCTGGATGAAAATTTGATAAGCACAAGAGTCTCAAAGTAAGAACAAAGTTCAATCGGGGACAGAAGAGTGATATCTGAGAAACGTCGATTACTCGTAAAGCTTGAAGACAGGTATAAGGCCTGAAGAGAAAGTCGAGAATCAAAGCAATGAACACAGATCCTCAACAATCGTGGCTAAATGGACATTCGACAAACATGCTTAAGGAGCACTACATAATCATGTAGGCATAAAAGCATTTAAGACAAACATGTGCATATCATGATAACATCATACATAGCATATACAGGTACTCCAGCAGAGCAAGAAATCTTGAATGAGAGTCGCACTGAATTAAAGGAAAAGACACCCGAGTTCTACCAAAGGACAGATTTTGGTATTTTGATGTTTTTAATTCATGCTTTTCAAGGAAAATCAACTCATATTGCGAGAGATGAGTTGAGCCTCAAGACACGATGAGGTATTTTTAATTTTTGTTTACAAAATCGACTCATATTGCGAGAAGTGAGTTGAGCCTCGGGGCACGCCGAGGTATTTTTAGTTTATGTTTTAAATTGACTCATATTGCGAGAGGTGAGTTAAGCCTTTTAATTTTTGTTTTTCAAAATCAGCCCATATTGCGAGAGGTGAGTTGAGCCTCGGGCACGCTGAGGTATTTTCAATTTTGTGTTTAATATCAACTCATATTGGAGAGGTGAGTTGAGCCTCAGGACACGATGAGGTAATTTCAATTTTTTGTCAAATCAACTCATATTGCGAGAGGTGGGTTGAACCTTTTAATTTCTACTTTTTCAAATCAGCTCATATTGCGAGAGGTGAGTTGAGCCTCGGGGCACGCTGAGGTATTTTCAATTTTTGTGTTTTAATTTCAATTCATATTGCGAGAGGTGAGTTGAGCCTCAGGTCACACGCCGAGGTATTTTCAATTAAGCCTTTCAATTTCTGTCTTTTAAAAATCAACTCATATTGCGAGAGGTGAGTTGAGCCTCAGGTCACACCGAGGTATTTTCCATTTCTGTTTTCATTATTATGTTTTTGAAAGAATCAACTCATATTGCGAGAAGTGGGTTGAACCTTTTAATTTCTACTTTTTCAAAATCAGCTCATATTGCGAGAGGTGAGTTAAGCCTCAGGTCACGCTGAGGTATTTTCAATTTCTGTTTTCAATTTATGTTGTTCAAGAATCAACTCATATTGCGAGAGGTGGGTTGAACCTTTTAATTTCTACTTTTTCAAAATTAGCTCATATTGCGAGAGGTGAGGTGAGTTGAGCCTCGGTTTACATGCTGAGGTATTTTCAATTTCTGTCTTTCAAAAAAAAAAATTCAACTCATATTGCGAGAAATGAGTTGAGCCTCAAGACACGTTGAGGTAATTTCAATTTCTGTTTTCAAAATTCAACTTATATTGCGAGAAATGAGTTGAGCCTCAAGACACGTTGAGGTATTTTCAATTTCTGTTTTCAAAAAAAAAAATCAACTTATATTGCGAGAGGTGAGTTGAGCCTCGGTTCACATGCTGAGGTATTTTCAATTTCTGTTTTTAAAAAGAAAAATCAACTCATATTGCGAGAGGTGAGTTGAGCTTCAGATTACACACTGTGGTATTTTTTTCAATTCATATTGCGAGAGGTGAGTTGAGCCTCAGGACACGATGAGGTAATTTCAATTTCTGTTTGTCAAGAATCAACTCATATTGCGAGAGGTGGGTTGAACCTTTTAATTTCTACTTTTTCAAAATCAGCTCATATTGCAAGAGGTGAGTTGAGCCTCGGGGCACGCTGAGGTATTTTCAATTTTTGTGTTTTAATTTCAACTCATATTGCGAGAGGTGAGTTGAGCCTCAGGACACGCTGAGGTATTTTCAATTTTCATTTTTTTAATTTATGTTTCAAAAAAATCAACTCATATTGCGAGAAGTGAGTTGAGCCTCAAGACGCTGAGGTAATTTCAATTTTTGTTTGTCAAAAATCAACTCATATTGCGAGAGGTGAGTTGAGCCTCAGGACACGCTGAGATATTTTCAAATTCTATTTTTATCAAAAAAATCAACTCATATTGCGAGAGGTGAGTTGAGCCTCGGGACACGCTGAGGTATTTTCAATTTTTGCTTTTTAAAAGAATCAACTCATATTGCGAGAGGTGAGTTGAGTCTCGGGCCACACGTCGAGGTCCTTTCAAATTCTGTTTTTAATTTCTTTTTTTTTTAATTTATGTGTTTCAAAAAAATCAGCTCATATTGCGAGAGGTGAGTTGAACCTCAATACGCTGAGGTGTTTTCCATTTCTATTTTCAATTTCTGTTTTAATTCAAAAAATCAACTCATATTGTGAGAGGTGAGTTGAACCTCAAGTCACATTGAGGTATTTTCAATTTATCATCAAAAAATCAACTCATATTGCGAGAGGTGAGTTGAACCTCAAGACCCGTTGAGGTATTTTCAATTTCTGCTCAATTTATGTTTTTCAAAAATCAACTCATATTGCGAGAGGTGAGTTGAGCCTCACATGCTGAAGTGTTTTCAATTTCTATTTTTCAAAAAATCAACTCATATTGCGAGAGGTGAGTTGAGCCTTGGCTTACACGCTGAGGTATTTTTCAATTTCTGTTTGTCAAAAAAATCAACTCATATTGTGAGAGGTGAGTTGAGTCTCGGCTCACATGCTGAGGTCTTTTTAATTTCTGCTTTTCAATTTCTGTTTTTTCAATTTATATTTTTCAAAAATTAACTCATATTGCGAAAGGTGAGTTGAGCCTCGGGACACGCTGAGGTAATTTCAATTTCTGTTTGTCAAAAATTAACACATATTGCGAGAGGTGAGTTGAGCCTCGACTCACATGCTGAGGTCTTTTCAATTTCTGTTCTTCAATTTCTGTTCGTAAAAAAAATCAACTCATATTGCGAGAGGTGAGTTGAGCTTCAGGACACGCTGAGGTATTTTTAAATTTCTGTTTTTCAAAAAATCAACTCATATTGCGAAAGGTGAGTTGAGCCTCGGGACACGCTGAGGTAATTTCAATTTCTATTTGTCAAAAATTAACTCATATTGTGAGAGGTGAGTTGAGTCTCGGCTCACATGCTGAGGTCTTTTTAATTTCTGCTTTTCAATTTCTGTTTTTTTCAATTTATATTTTTCAAAAATCAACTCATATTGCGAGATGTGAGTTGAGCCTTGGGTTCACATGTCGAGGTATTTTCAAAATCTACTTTTGCGAGAAGTGAGTTGAGCCTTTGCTCACGTGCTGAGCTATTTTCAATTTCTGCTTTTCAAAAAAATCAACTCATATTGCGAGAGGTGAGTTGAGCCTCGGGTCACACGCTGAGGCGTTTTTAATTTCTGCTTTTCAAAAATCAACTCATATTGCGAGATGTGAGTTGAGCCTTGGGTTCACATGTCGAGGTATTTTCAAAATCTACTTTTGCGAGAGGTGAGTTGAGCCTTGGCTCACGTGCTGAGCTATTTTCAATTTCTGTTTTTAATGTCTAGTTTTACAGAGTCAATTCATATTGCGAGAAATGAGTTGAGCTCAGGATCACATGCCGAGTAAAGAATCAATATTAGAGCTGATTGAAGACACCAGATTTTGTCTCCCTGAACTTGCAGTGGAGTTAATCGAGGATATCAGATCCTGCCTTTCTAAAGTGGCAGAAGAGAAGACCCAAAACCTTATCTCACTGAAGCGATAGAAGAGTATATTGAATTACATTGGAACAGATTGAAGCTATAAGGCATATCTCCGAATTTGCAGTGGATTGAACCAAAGCTACAAGATGCGATGGACTGGAAAGAGACTACCTGGATGAGAAGAGCACCAAAGAAGTCCATACTTAGCAAGACCGGGCAAAATTGGCCTTTCTTTATATCTTTGCTCTATTCTCGTTACACGATAATAAGCAAAGAGGGGCAGCTGTTGTAGGCCAATTTTAGCCCATTTACATCAAAACCCAATTTAGCCACACCTTTTCCACCACCAACTCCACTAGCCACTCTTTTTTCCACCACCAACTCCACTAGCCACACCTTGTCCACCACCAACTCCACTAGCCACTCTTTTTTCCACCACCAACTCCACTAGCCACACCTTGTCCACCACCAACTCCACTAGCCACTCTTTTTCCACCACTAACTCCACTAGCCACACCTTCTCCACCACCACTTGTACCTACAAATGAAGACATAAACAATAAAAAAATATTTTGTAAATGGCTATATAAGCCTTCTCATATTTTGTATATGGAGGGGATTTTTTTGGAGAGTTTTAGGGGGGAGATTTTTTTGGAGAGTTTTTGGGAGAGAAAGTTATTGTAAAGGATTTTTGGAGAGGTTTCTTTTTAAAGTAATCAAGGAGAAGAGTTATTGTGAAGGCTAGTTTTTGGAGAAGCTAGTTTTTTTTGGAGATTAATCAAAAATCAAAGCAAAAGAGGTTTCTTTGTCTATTCTCATTTTAAGTTCTTTGTTTACTTATTGTTTTCCTTTCGATCTTATTTTGTTTCTTTTATACGAAAGTAAAAAATAAAAGGAGGAAGCTTACCCATTTTTACCGAAAAAGTTTTTTTGAGGTCCGGCTGCCGTGTGCGGTGGCGCCGGCGGCGGTCCGGCGACCGGACGATGGCCGGCCTTGTGGCCGAAAATCACCCACCCTCTCCCTCTTTTTTTTGTTATTATTATATTTCTTAATATTATATTATATATATTCTTTTAATATATTAGGTATATTTTAAATTTTATATTACGTATATATATATTTTATACTATTTTATTTATATATCTTTAATATTATATTATTTATATTTTTTTTCTACATGTTATCTTATGTATATATCTTAACTATATTATGTATGTATTTTTAACACTATATTATGTACATATTTTTAATATTATCATGTATTTATTTTTTATATATGTACATATTGATATAGTATTATTAATAGTATTTTTTTAACATCATTATTATTTCTAATATATATATTATGTACATATTTTTTATTTCTATTTTATTTTTTATTTGTCAATATTAATTATTATTATTCTAATATTTTGATATTTTAATATTTTATATTTTATATATTTTATTATTCCCATCATTGTTCGCATTTTTTGACAATAATATTCTTGGATTTTTTTTACTATCATTTTAAAAACTTTTTACATTTTAATTTTAAGAATAAGGCAATGTACCAATTTTAACATTAAGTCATCGATTTCATCGCTATGTTGGGTGAAATTAATCGGCTCGTGTTAAAAACGGGACGTCCTTCTAAAAAACAAAAAACTTGCAACTTCTCATTTCCTTCAATCGGATCACACTTAAATGTCAAATTGAATTCGTATTTTTGAAAATCAAGACAACATGTGTTTAATAAGATACCAATTTTGGGCGTCGCGAGGGTGCTAATACCTTCCTCGCGCGTAACCAACTCCCGAACCCTAAATTTTCTCTGAATTTTAACGTAGACCTAAACTTAGCCTTTTATTTGTTTTAATAAGAGATCTAATAGGTGTCCGATCACACCTAGGAAAAAGGATCGGTGGCGACTCCCTGTTTATTTCAAAAATCAAACGTCAAATTTCAAACTTTTTTTCAATAAATTGCCACAATTAGCGACCAAGCTAAGCTAAGCTAAAATTTTTACGTCGCTACAATAATCATGATATATTTTTTCCACCTTTTAAATTGATTATTCTTATTTTTAAATGTTAAATTAGTAATACAATGAAAAAAAATATATTTTTATTTTAAATTTTTTTCCAAATATAATAAAATAACAAGTAAAGTGAGAAAAAAAGGGTTGGGTTTGGTCAATTTTCAACAAATTTTGTATCTTAAGGTCGTAAATTCGTTTTTTTTTTTTTGCGGAAAATTAGTTCAACAATGTCTGAAAATGTAATTAAGCAGCCAAGCTAGAAGCCGAATAAGCCATAACCCGGTCATATACAAAAAATGACGTGGCAACAACTAGGCAGAGTCCCCTATAGCTTTAGACACTCGGTTTTCCCAAAAGATTGGGGAATAGCTGCCACTTGTCCGTGCTTTATGGTTGGTGAGGTCAGAAAAGTTTTTAATTTATGTATTTAGGTAAATAGCATCGTTTTTATTTTAATTATTTAATTAATTTAATAATTTCAGTAATCTACTAATGGATTATTAAGGTAGAATCGCATTGGCTTAAATGCTTCTAAGCATGTGTTGTCTTTTTTTATATATTATTTTTCACAAATTATTTTATATTTTTTAATGTTTCAACATCGAAAAGGTTAGCCAGTGTTGTTATTTTAGTAGATGATTTTATCAAAAAAGGTAAGAGTCATGATCATGGTTTATTATTGTCATCGTTGAATTCTCTCTTTTTAAAGAAGATTCAAATGTTATGACGTCACTATTGAAATCATCATATTGCAAATAAACCAAAAAAATATTTTAAACAAATTATAGAGAGGTTCCTATCTTTAGTAAAAAAAAATTAACTGAATTTTTAACGGTAATGACCAAATCGAACAATTATCTTAATTAAAATAACAAAATTGATATAAAAAAAATTAGTATGACTAAAATAAGAACAATATTATTTAAGGGTCACCTGCCATGAAGTTTACCCTATGTTATTTTTAAATTATAATTACATTAAATATTTTTTTATAATATAAAAAATTAGGATGATGATGTGATGATTTAGATTATATTATAATTTTATAGTTTATGATATTATTGAATTCAACGGTATTGATTTCACATATTAATTAAATAAGGGAAAAAAGTGTTATTTATTAAAACTAAAGTTTAAGAATCAGTTCATTTATTAAGAAAAGTCAAAATTAAATTATTTTATTTTTTAATTTAAATATTTTAGTACAATTATTGACCCTATTAATATTTTTCGCTCAAATTTAAATTATTTTAAGTTTATAGTTCATAAGATATATATATTTTAAGTTTTTAAATACAAAAATTAAATTTCAAATTATTTTAACAGTTGAAAATTTTGAATAATTAAATTAATAATAATTATTGGTGCTAATTATTGTGTGAGACAAGTTGAGATAGCATGGTGATAAGAATGCATTAATTATGGAAATGTTTTTTGGTGAGAAATTGCTTAATTTATACATAATGTGACACAAATATTTTATATTTTTATTTAATGAGATTGGTAAATCTGGATTTGGGGGTTGGTGGATCAAATTGTTTTTAATTATTTAATGAAATTTTGGGTTTTTAGTGGCAAATTTTGTTTTATTAGCGTCTCCAATTGCATTTACTTATGTTTATTTTAAGTGATTAAATTTAATGAGTGGGTTGGAGGTAAAATTAATGGATATATTTTAAATTTTATATGTATAATAAATATAATTATATTAATAAATTTGATGATTAGATTATTAAAATTTGTATAAAAAATTATAAAATATGTTAATTTTATATTAATATAAATGAGTACCATTTTGTATATATATATATATTGATTTATTAAATCAACTTCTAGTAATATTACCAATGGAAGCGCAAGCAGATCAATATATTATATAGGTTTAATATAATATTTGATATTTTTTTTTAATTTAGTATCTAATTTTTTTTGGGTCTAATTTGGTACTCAAATTTAACACTTTTTCTTAAGTTGGTACTTAATCTTTTTTCGAGGTGCAATGTGGTACTGGAACTTGACCATTTTTCCTAATTTGGTATCTAATTGTTTTTTGTTCGATTTGGTACTTGAACTTGTCAAACATTTTACAAATTACTCTAATATACTAACAATGTTATTTTTTTATGAGGTAGTAAAAATAATCAAT
Source organism: Gossypium hirsutum (assembly GCF_007990345.1). Lineage (NCBI taxonomy): Eukaryota > Viridiplantae > Streptophyta > Magnoliopsida > Malvales > Malvaceae > Gossypium > Gossypium hirsutum. The sequence continues at coordinate 84,016,759 of NC_053435.1, forward strand.
ATATGACCAGCATGTGATAGATGATATAATATTTTTTTTTATTTCATATGTTCAATAACTTTTAGTTTTATTTTTTGAACTCTTTATTGAACCTAAGAAAAAGCTTAGGTATCGAATTACGGAAAAAATGTCAAGTTTAATTACCAAATTGAGCCAAAAAAATTTAGATACTAAATTATAAAAAAGTGTCAAGTTCAGATACTAAATATTATAATATTATATTAAGCCTATTATATATTAGGTTAATATTTACACACACATACATGAATTTATATTGAATCAAAATTGAAATGTTAATAAAAAAATAACTTAAATCTCAAATAATAGTGGTCAAAATCTAAAATGATTTGAACACGAAATAGCTTGACTTGAAAACCACAAATCTAAAATAATAAACTCAAAATAATCCAAATTTTAAAAATAATCAAAATCTAAAATAATTTAAACTGTAATAAAAAACCTAAATTTAAAACAATAAACCCAAAATCACCCTAAAATTTTAAAACCAAATTAACCTATTCCAGTGTTTAATTTGCAGTTTATTCAAAAAAGAGACAAAGCTATGGCTTATCACATGGTTTTGCAATTGCTAAGAAGTAAATTGAATTGACTTTAACAAAGAATAAATTTTGAGGGACCAAAAAAATCTTCAGTCTTTAGTCTCATGATCTCTCATCCAATAAAGTATTATTGATGACGAGCAAAAACAATACGGATGTAAGGGAGCCGCCTTCAATGTAACCTTTGAAGAAACTTTATATAATTTTTTAATCAAACAATTACATCAGTAAAAACTCAAATATATAAAATTCAATTCAACTTAGACAGTTGATCAGATTGAGTTATTTTTCTAGATAAATTCAAAGAAGCAATTTAATTTTTTGAGTTCGACTCAAGTTTTACAACTCTAATAATTTGAATAACTCGAATAATAAAGTGACTTTGAAAATATATAAATTAATCCCTCAAAAAAGTTAAAAAATTAAAATAATCTTCTAAAATTGAAAATATTTATAAACTATTTTCCCCAAAATTTTATAAAAATATTAAAATTTATGAAAAAAATATTAAATATATATGATAAATATGAAGAAATTATCAAATCAAATTTATCATACTAAATCTATATCTTTTTAATCTCTTATTTTATTTTAAAAGGGTTTTCATATATATATATATGATATTTATGTTCTTTTAACTCAAAATTTATTCATATTGTCAATTAGTCGGATTCAACTCTCTCAAATTTCATTTCACGCTACTTGATTCAAAAAAATTTCAAACTGAATTAGTATGATAAAATAAAACTCGTGACTCAAAATTCTTTCGCTCAATTTAATCAAATACTCACCCCTATAACAAAGTGTATAATCAAATAATTACAATATAAACAAATTAAGAAACGAAACAATCCGTACAAAGATTAACTAACCAAACTAAAGCTCACATATTACAACAGCATAAGGTAAGACTTGAAAACCCGTATATATATAATTGACACATAATTATGCACGCTGGATCTCAACCGTGGGTACTCAAAATCCAAGACTTCCACCTTTGCCAATTATGTTAACTGAGCTAATACTTTGTCCATATAGGCACCCTTTGACTTTGACACAACTAAACATGAACCAACTCGAGGTTTATTAGGCAGCTAAAAATCTCAACCAGTTGAAAAAAAATACAAAATAGATTGTACTGATTGAAACTAGAATCAAAGTAATGACACTCATATTTTCATTGAATTTTACATATTAGTACTGTAAGATGTAATGTAATGTAATGTAACCCTTGATCCGTCCTGGTTAGGGTTAAATGAGCCAAGTCTAAAGGCGCTTTGCTCGTAAACGGAAGTAGAAAACATGGTAAGTCAGACCGCCCTCTTTGGATTCACAGATCAACCGGTACTTGAGGGAAAATGGTTGACTAAGCTGGGTTAGACAGCTATATGTAAACTGTTAAATGAGTGTGGAACTGGCACAAAAATAGTTGCACAACAAGGTGGTACCTATATCCTACATGTTGCGGCTTCTGTGAAATCTTTTTATTGTTAAGGTAGGAAGAACTCGACCATCTGCATCCCTCTTCCGGAAACGGCAATCTGATAGTGGTTCCTAACAAACACCGATTAAAAGAACCTTGATTAGATTTAAACTGTAATAAAGGATTGCCAACAATCTAAAAATTGCAGATAAATCCTAAACTGACCTGCCGCATGCTCTTGCATCTAATGCTTCTGGCTCTGGTACGCTAATGATTAGAAGAGCGTGCTCGGTTAGTTCACCGTGCTCACCAACAAGCCAACACCTGATGCGCTGATCAAGACCGGTGGAAAACACCCAGGTCCCATCTGTCCAAATGCCTTCATTGAATAAAAACTTGCTGTTAGTACAAGGCATGTGGGGCACTGACTGTTGGTAACTGAAAGCATTCGACTTTAAGGATATCGCAAGTTGAAACACAATTAAGTAATAATGCACATACTGGATTACTTTCAAACAAGGACTACGGACCTTTTATAGCAGAACTATGAGCCGAGGGGATTCTATATTGATTGAGGAATCTAATGTTATTCGGGGCCTGGTTCTTATTGTTACAATCTACAATGTTCTCAGTACTTTCGGACTGAATGGTTGATCTTATTGCTTCTGAGGTCACAACTTTAGCATCTAACTCAGTCGATGACAGTGTCAGCTTCAGTTGAAGACAATGAACTGCTTGGTCATCACCCCCGCTGACAATATTTAACAGATAACAGTTGCCGGAACCTTGGAAGTCCCCTGAAACGTGGAGACAATTCACACCAGACTGGTGTACATTATTCATAACACGTATAGGCTGTATTTCACATATCTCGGTTAAGGAATCGGTTCTGCTGGTCTCTGGCTCGAGCAAAGTGTCATGCTCGGCTTGAGAACAGTTCTTCGACCTCTTTTGAAGGTCATTTAATTCCGAAGATGTGTCAGGTGTAATATTTGAATCGCTATCATCCACATCTCCAGCTTTTCTAGTTACCAAGTCAACACCGAATCTTCTCTTAGGCATGCTACTGTTCAGTGATCTCCATTGCCGTCCTCCTTGACTTCCTCTTCCTGTACGTGGCCGTTTCTGGCAATCAATGAACTTCTCTATATTAAGACTAGATACTCGTTGAACAAAGGTTTCAACACTCTCAGTTATCTCCCAAAAGGCAATGCTGCCATCAGTAGCTCCACTTATCACAAGGTACGTGCTGCTAGTCTGGGTTAAATTACAGAAAGGGACAACTGCATGCTGCAATGCTAAAACCGGGGATGGCATCAAAGCTAATATAGCAACATCAAACCTGAAATTATAAAGGAGTAAATTAAATTTCATGATGCACACAGAAGTACTGAAACTGGAATTAATAATGAGCCTTTGTGAATACCATAATCTATGTGGTAAGACCAGAGCCTGCAATGTTAACGTGGCATCTGAACAAGCAACGACAACAAAACAGACAGTCAACCTGCAATAGAGCGAAAAGGGAATAGTTTCTTTCCTTAAATAAATTAAACAAAGTGAACAAAAGGCAGGAAAAATCAGAGCTTACCTGGAACCGGCACATTTAACAAGAAAAGCAGTTACAGCAAGGTATCTCCAATCATCTTCATACTTATTCACCAAGCAAGTTTTTGACTTTGTTCCCTCTTTCTCTATAAAAGTTGATCCAGTCTTTGCATCACTATCAAGGCTAGAAATTTTGTTGGCAGCACTCACGGTTTTTTCTCTTCCTTCCATGCTAGGACTTCTTATTGGCATATTTGTTGAAAGCCACCTAAATGACATCGATGAACACTGTTTGACTGTTGGTTTACACCTGGTTTCACATCTGTTGAGCTTTTGTTCAGGGTATATTTCTTCCTCCTCGTCCAGACTCCTATTCCTTAGTAACCAAGTTGTCAGAACACGCTTTGCACCAACGGAAACCAGCAAACATGGATTTTGTTTGCCATCTGAAGTGTCATTTTGTCCCTTTTCCAAGCCAGGCGTGCTGGATACAACGGAAGGAATTATTTGTGTCTTTGACACAAAGCATATTGATCTAACAGCAGATCCACCAACATGTTCCCCAAGCAATTTAGATGCAGACCAATTCTCCATTTCTGGAGCAAACCTAACCACCAGTAACACGATCAGATTCTCTATTAAAGGGCAAGAATCAATGAGAAACAAGGGAATAACATATGGGACAGACATAAAAGGTATGTGTCTTTTACAGTACACAAGTGCATGACATAGCAGCATGCCCCGGTTTCTCCAATAAAACAAAAAACGTGTACAAAATGACGAAGCATTCCGCCTCATTCTAAAGGGCGGATAACTTTCAACATACCTAGTTAACCTCACAGTTCCATCTTCACATCCAGTTGCAATCCAACTAGATTTGTCAACTAAGTTTTCCTCTTCATTTCCTTGAACTTGTAAATTTTCAGAAACAAAGCATAAGGAATGCATCTCTCTCCCATGAAACTGTAAGTGTAAATTCCGAGGGAAGTTTGTTTTCCCGCCTCCTGGTAACCAATGCCTATGAATATAGATAATTTCATCCTGCAAAAATTATTGAAAAAAAATGATATACAAACTTGAGGAAGGAAACACGAGCTAGAATATGCTTTATGGTCCATGAAATATCAAGGATGTGGCTTCAGGTGAGTGCTTGACAAGGATGCCTTATTATACAAGTCAACAATCTTAGAGAGGTGTATCACATAAATTAAAGTAATAATTTGCATTTTCCAATGTTTCTAAAAGGATGAAGATGTAAACAATAGAAGTAAACATACCTTGACGTATGCAAAACAGTTCCTCATCTCCGGTACATCACCAAGGTAATAGGAATGAGGACGTCGCCATCCTCCACATGGAATTTGCAAAACCTGTGCCAATGAAAACATTTAGCAATCGAAATATATGACCTAAAGAGACTTGTAGGGAGGGGTGGGGGCACGAATACCTTTGCCTCAGTTATCAAATTCCATATTATGAAATCCGTTGACGCAAAACCAGCAGCATATTTGCGGTTTGCCAGATCATCAGCAGACTTGAAATCAGCGGAGACAGATTCAATCAAACTCAATTCTTTCAATTGTTTCATTCCTATAAATTCAAAACTTTCTTGGTCCTTATCGTATTCTAAATAACATATGCACCCATCTGCTCCAGTCTGAAAATAAAAAAGAAAGGAAAATGGGAAAATAATTAACATACTAACTAATGCTTGAACGTGAAGAATACATGTGCATACAGGCAGACATGCATCAAGCCATTTCCCAAAGGCTTACAGTTTTTCCCTTTCTTAAGGCTTATGGATGTTCATATAAATTCCTTAACAAGAATTTTCTCTTTTCCTCAATCTATTATGAAATTTTCATTTTTATAATCTTTATATAGTAAAAAATTACTAGAGAAAACAATGAGCCAAGAGAAAATGTTAAAGAGTTATTATTCCAATATTTTCCTTTTACAGGGAACTTAGATCATATTACCGTTCGGATTTCAACTTGACCGTGACTCAATCTAGAAACTGAAATGTTGGACACGGTCGAAATCCCATGAGCTCCTTTGAAATAACTTCGTGGAGATATCTTCACACCCGAAGTGGCAGCCGTGCATAGCAATAGGTCTTTTAATAAAGGGAACAGAATCAGATTACCACGCAGATCTCCACAGACTAGTACCTGCAAAAGTTTTAAGTACAGCATACATTACATAATATTTAGTACCAACATTCATATATCTTCTTCTTCTTCTTGTAAACAAAGAAAAAAAAGGAAAAAAAACCGAAAAAAGAAAGGGTAATACATACCTCTTCCTCAAATGAGGCATCCAAACACATAATTCGTATTCCAAAGCTCGAAGGGAATTCAGCTATAAGGGACATTCTTTGAGAATCCTGATAAACAGATATCGAGGGGTCATATAGCCACCACAGCTTTAAAACTCCTCTGGGATCAGTGGTGAAGACATACCTAGCTAACAGAAAAGATGATATTTCAAAATCCTCTACATCTTCAAAGTAAAGCATGATACCAAATATGTCTCTCAACTGACAATGCCAGATTATCAGCAGTAAATTTACAGATTCTGCATCAGACAATGCAGCATAAGAGCTGGTCACTTCTTTACCGATCATATTATCATGGGCTATATCACTTTTTGGGGCTTGAACTCAGCAATTGCTCCCACATTGGGGCTTGAAATTTTTTTGTCCAAGTTAAGTCCCTGATATTTCCCTGAACTCTAAAGTTCAAGCCTCAATGTGGGAACATTTGCCAAGTTCAGGCCCCAATATGAGAACAATTATCAAGTTCAGGGACTAACTTGGAAAAAAAAGTTCAAGCCTCAATGTGAGAACAATTATCAAGTTCAGGAACTAACTTGACCAAAAAAAAAAAGTTCAGACCTCAATGTGAGAATTATTGCTAACTTCAGGCCCCAAATAGTGGTTTAACCCTATTATCATATTAGTAAACCGGCAAACAGGTTTATAAATGAGTAAATAATAAATAAATGTGTTTAAAATTCACAGTCAAGCATATAGGTTTTTACAGCTCAGGCGAGCAATAACTGTCAGAAAATCAAAATCGAGATATAATCTAATCAATAAAGAAAAGTTATTACCTACATCCGAGTGACTTACACCAGTAAGTTCCTAAGAGTTGCCTCTCCGCTCCAGCTGGCCAAGCAAAGGTGAAGGCCACTTTGGGTGAGGAAGGATTACCAGTGATTCCAACAACAGTCATGTTTCCTTTACCATCTCCAACAGCAACCCAATCTTCTATACCGCAATGATTTCTGGAAAGGCTTGCTGACAACAGATCCAAACAAACAATTGGAACCTCTCCATTGACACGGACCAGTTCAGTCCATTTGACATCCCCTGTCTCAGATAATAGAGCATGATAGAGATAACCATGATTCGTAGCAACATAAATGGTATCTTCACATTTAAAATACAAGGAGCGCACATATTCACTTTTGCTGCAACAACAGAACGAACAATGAAAATTGACCATCGTAAGAATATGATACAAAATAACCAGTCAATACAAAATCGACAGAAGTTTGTGATCCACAAGGCACAAGTTTTGATCCTTCAATAGAGATATTATAGCAACTACCAGATATTCGGCGCATATAACAGAAAATTCAACACTCTTGTAACTTTTTAGAGGCATCGATATATCATATGTCAATCAGAGTGCCACGAGCTAGGAAAGTTTACATATTGCTATCTATGATCCATACAGAAGTTATAACAAACATTTTTCTAATTTATAAAGTAAGGTTTTTTATGGCTGAGAACACTAATAGAATCTTGGCGGCATGTCAATTTTCAAAGGTAATATGCCGGAAAGTTTTACAGTCCAATACATTGAAAAAACTTTACCTATCCATGAGTCCAGCATGCTCCATTGAATTTGGGATGCAAGTAGTGCTTATCTGTGCTCCCTCAATTATATCTTCAGAATCAGCATCTCCTTCCAAGTCCAATGTCTTACAAACAGAAGTGTGCAACCGGTGAACTTTAATAGCAGAGTCAAACCCAGCAGTAACAAGAAGTGAAGAATTTGGATCATATAAACATCGCCAAATGCCTCTTCCTCTGCACCGTTAAAAATATTCTAGTAATTTATCTATATTGTAATAAAATACTAGTATATCTATATTGTAATAAAATACTAGTTTGATCAGCTTTAGGGCTAATTCAACAAAGACTTCAATATATAACATCACATAGAATATCACAAAAGAAGAAACAAACTCGAGGACAAAAATCTGGAATCACAACTTACATATGTTCCTTAATCATCCTAAGCTGCTTTCCATCCAGACCCCACACACGACATGTGCAGTCCTCACCAGCAGTAACAATTAACTAACAGAAATAATAATAATAGAAAAGATCAGATTAAACCGATCACAGATATTTTTTTAGTTATCTGTTCTTATATTTTACATATACCAGAAAGAATAAAGCAAGTACTAGTTCAACAGGATTACATGAATCTTACATGATCAGAAATACAGCAGTCCCAAATCCGAGCACTATGGCCAAAGAGCACAGGACCAACAATCTCCCTTCTATCATCATGATCATGTATTGTCCAGATACGAGCACTACATGGATAAAGAAACCATATTAACCCATTACATAAACCCAATTAAGTAGAACAAATAGAAACAAAGTACTAAAAAAACCTATTCACCTCCGATCATCTGACACAGAAACAAGTTTGACTCCATTGGAAGACCAGACAATGCGAAATATTGAACCTTCATGTCCCACAAGTCTACATATATGAACAGCTTTATACTGCTGATTATAACACTTGGCAAAGTTGGAATTTGAGCTGCTTAAATTCATGCAACCTTTCACAGAACTTGTTGAAGTTGGTGAATCATGTTGACAAATGACTTTCCAGACTATAATCTGCTCAAACTCATTTGGTTAGTAAGAGATCACTTAATGCTAGTGGTGAGTAGTATTGAAGTTTACCCCTACAAAGTGTAACCCTTTAAGGATTATAATAATGATTACATTATGAAAAAAACCAAGGTTCACCATCATTTAACTTGTTATTGGCCAAGGACCATATTGAGGTAAAAGTACCATAAAGGCCCTTGTACTAAGAGTCTGATTGTATTTAGCTCCCTCTACTTAAAAAAAAAAGGACAAATTAGCTCCTATACGTTAGTTCAAAAAGCAAATCGGATCGGTCCTTTTGTTAAAAATTCCATTCAACTCTATCATTAAAAATTGGTTCGTGTACGTTGGAATAAGGTACACGTGGCACGTCACATGAAACTAACTAACTACTCTGTCAGCCACATTAGTTTTTAACAGTAAAAATAGATAAAAATTTTAACAGAAAGAACCAGTTTGCTCTTCGATCTAATGTATAAGGACTAAGCCCATTTTTTGAGTAAAGGAAGCAGAATGCAATCTGACTTGTAGCACAGGGGCCTCTATGATACTTTTACAACCATACTTGTGTTATTTCAAAGGCTGGGAATTATATACTGTAAGCAAGAACCAGAAAAACTTATAATTGACCATTGTACTTTCAGGAAGTTCTTAAGTTCAAATCTTGGAGCTGGCATTGTTGAGATGGGCAGCTATGAACTCCGAAAGAATTAATACCTTGATTCCAACCAAAAAGAACTTATAATTGGAAAATCAAGGGATATTTTATCTACTAAATCACTAAAAGGAATTCCAAAGAATGAGAAAGCATTACAGAGAAAGAGAAGTATTCATCACAAGGAAAGACAAGCCACCTCATTATAAATTGTACCAGAAGCAATTCGAAGAGCCTCAAGATTGTCACCCCATAATCGAATGGAATACAAAAGGCACCTATCTACATATAAGTTAAAAGGAATGTGCAAGGATAAACGTTACAAAAGGATATAAAGCTTCTTTTTTTCAAAAAATAATCAATAAAAAAACTCAAACACTTGCTGTAACAACATGAAAATGGTGAATTAGGTATATAAAAGATTCCCATAATTTAAATACAACTAACCTGGAGATGGAACTTGAAGAACCAAACTGGACTTTAACATATCCCAAACATGAACAGAGTTGTCACTACATCCAATAGCAAGACAATGGTCCTAACAACCAATGACACATAGAAAAACCGAGTTCAAACTTTTAAACCAAAGTATTCAAATAAAAATACAAATAAAAAATAAAAACTTTACCTTTAAGAACAAAACATCAAGAACCCAATGAGTAAATCTGGGCAAAGAGTGAATTAAACACAAGTCGACGCAAAACTCACTCTGGGTATTTGATTTAGACACCAATTCAAAGGTTAAATTAAATGACTTTACTCTCTTTTCACCACAAACAACTACTTTACAAGCTAAAGTAGTATTATCAAGCAAGCTACAAATGAGTCCATGTACGCGAATGCCTTCAAAGATTTGAAAAGATTTTATCATCATTGATGATTCTAGATCATAAAGAAGAACTTGAGAACCAGTACCTGATATCAAAAGAGTAAAAATAATAATTAAGGCTTTAAAATAAAAGAAAAATTTTGGGGAGGAAGTGGTGTTTTTGAAGGAAGAAAAGTTATACCGGAAAGGAGAAAAGGGAAAGAAGAGAGATGAGAGGGAAGGTGGAGAAAACAAAGGGCTGAGATTTCTCCAAGGTATTGACTGCTACGTATGTTCCATTGGCATTGTTTCAGCTGCGAGTCCGCCATTGTGAGAATAACTTCAAAAGCTGGAAACAGGTTTAAGTTGCAAAGGTTTTTTGTTTTTGTATTGTTTTGTTTTTGTTTTAATGTGATGGGCTTTAAAAGAAGGGCAATAGCCCAATACAGAAAGAATAAAAAAGGAATGGGCAAACTGGAAAAATAGTCCCTTTATGTTTGTTTATGTTTATGTTTTGGACACTGATGTTTTAATTATTATGATTAGTCACTAACGTTACCAATTGATAACAATTTGGTCACTTACCATTATCTGCCATTAAAAGTGTAACGAAAGTAACACGTAACACGTTAAATGCTGACTTGGATATCATGTTTTCAATTTTTTAAGTTTTTTTTTTATTATTGTGAGCCCGGAAACTAATGTTTTTTCCTTAATTCTTTCTCTCTTCCACGTTTTTTATTTTTTCTTTTAGGGTAAATCACACCAGATGCCACTTAACTTTGGTTAATTTATAATTTTTGCTACCAGCCTTTTAAAACTTATAAATATGCCACTAACATTATTGCATCATTACAAAAATACCACTCAACTCAAATGTACCATGTGTTTAATTTTATTTTCGTTTTTCTTAATATTAAAATATTTATTTTCTTATTTGTTTATTTATTTCTTTTTTTCCCTTCTTTTCTTTTTTGTGTTCTTTCTCTTCCCAACAAACCACTAAAAGAATTATTTTCAAATACCAATAATAAATTTGTTAGAACTCAAATGGACTAAACTAATCAAATATTTAAACTGAATTGCAGAGTTTGCAAATTTTACCATAGTCCTGCAACTTTTGACCAAACAAAAATCAGATAATAACATTTAGGGGTGTTCAATCGGTTAATCGACCGGTTAACCGACCCTAATTACCATTAACCGAATTAACCGACCCTTTTAAACCCTTAACCATTAACGGAACCAAAAAATTTTCAAAAAAATTAACCGAACCAAACTTTTTCGTTAATTCGGTCGGTTAACCGAATTAACCGAAATTTATATATATTGGTTAAAACAAGTATAAAACATATCAAAAATTAACCGACTTAACCAACCGATTAATTTATATTTCCAAAAAATTAACTGAACCGACCGATTTTAAACCAAATTAATCGTTAACGGAGTTTTCAAAAAATTATTAACCGACCCCTGACCTAATTAATTCAGTTAGTCGACCGATTAACCGAATTGGTTGGTTAACTGAATTAATTCGGTTTTACCCAAAATTTGCACACCTCTAATAACATTTGACAACCAAACTAAAATCATTTGTTCATTTGGGGGAAATTGCTACAAAAAAAATCACAACTACATATGAAAATAAAATTAAAACAACAAATAAAAAAGATTTCTCTTTCACCTAGAATGGGTAATATTGCAATGAATACATTTAGGCTTCTTAAGCTCATATTGTGTCTTACGCAGCACATTAATATACTGAAACAGTGGAGGAGGATGAGGCAATATTGTTGTCATCGTAGTAGCTACAATTGTTGCAATTGTCGTGGTGGTGGTTGTTCCAGAGGTGCATTTCTTTGTTGGAGATGAGGTTGTCACTTTAAAGCATGATTTTTCCTGACAAGTTCATTCTTGGATTATCCACTACTACCCCTTGCGTGTTGGTGCATCCCTCCAAATCGACTACATCATGTTTGATCTCTACCGTTGGTTTCACTCCTTAGAATTGCTCCACTGGTTTAGCCATCTCATCTTCAATGAGTTTCGGTTTGGGTTTATGTTTCTAGGAGGAGATAAAAGGTAAGGGTTGGGCTTATCGGAATCAAGGAACAACCTTGGGAGATCCATTAGTGGGTTTGGTGTTCAGGGAAAGCCACCTACAATGGTGAAATTAGTGGCAGCTAAGGTTTGCTAAAAAGAGAAAGAACATGAAAAGGAAAATAGAAATAAGGGAAAAGAGAGGGAAAATATGTAAAAATAAATAAAGAAATAAAAAATATTTTAATATTAAAAAAAGGAAAAAAAATTAAACATGTAGCATATTTAACGTGCCATGCCAGACGCACATTACTTCAGTAATGGTAGTAAACAATTGAGTGACATTTTTGTAACAACACGATAATGCTAGTAGCATCTTTGTAAGTTTCAAAAGGTTTATAGATAAAATTATAAATTAACCAAAGTTTAGTGGCATTTGGTGTAGTTTACCCTTTCTTTTATTGCTTTTTTTTTTCACTTTCTTTTCTTCGTTCTCACTTTTTTTTCCTCCATTTCCCTCTTTATCTTCTTCACTCAACTTACCTATTGTCACTGCTACCGTTGTCGCTATCCTACTCCAGTGGCCTTTTCAATCGACAAAGATCTTCAACACCTCCACCAACACCAACACTTTCAATTTAATTTGTTGAAGTTGAAGGATCAAAGCATTCTCTAAGTTCAAATATGGCATTTTTATTTTTATAGTGCCTTTGTTTTCTCCTCATCCCTTCCCTTATTTACTACTCTTTAAATCATTCATTTTCTTATCATTATTTATTAGTGAAAAGAAAACAAAATGTGCAACACGCTTTAAGAGCAAGAAGAAAAATAAAACAGGTTAATGGTTGATTGAGTTTTGATTCCTCATAAAGCCAACAAAAAACAATCTAACCCCAATGGTTGTTTCTCCATGTTTGATTGTGAATGATCAAAAGAAACACTAGTGACTTAGCGATCGAAAGGTATTTTCATTTTCAATCAAAGTGCTCATTTTTTTCGAATTTGAAATAGAAAAGTTTATATATATATATATATATATACAATGATCTTCTTCATTGCAACCCATAAGTAAACAGAGATTGTTTCAGCTCTGGATCTTCTCGATACAGCATTGGCTGCCTCACATCATTTTGAGATTGCCTTTCACCTGCTATTCAATCAGCCACCAATTATAACTCGCGGCTTCTCTCGACATTAATGGTTACCCCACTATCGATATTTTGACCAATGCTTTAAAATTTTCAAATATTTATTAAGGGACGACTCTTCCCTTTAATTGCTTCTTCGGTTTCTTTTTTTTTTTTGGTTGCTGACTGCTAGTTTAGTTATAGGTGTTAATTTAAGTCACCTATTAAGAGGACTTGTGGTAGGGATTAGAAATAGTGATACAATGCATTTGAGGTTTCTAGATTAGGCGTGGGTCATGGTGGTAAGAGGCTTGAGTAGGGGTTTGAGTTTGAGTTTGAGGTCAGTACATAATATGGTAGTTACATATGAGTGTCACGGGTTGTGGATCAAAATCCATGACGAGTGCACACAGAACATCTCATAGAGGTCAATTGATTAAATGAGACTCATTAAACTTACTTGAACTAGCTCGATTCATGGAACACGTAGAAAAGCCCATCCACTTGAAACCTTAGTGGCCTAGTGAAGCACTCAAGTAGAATTAGGATTACCATAGTAAATATGGAAAGTAATCTTAGAAGATATTATAATATTAGAAGATTTGTAATCGCAGGGGATATTAGAAAATCCCTTAAGAATCTCAATTTGTAGATTGGTTTTGATCTTAACCGTCGATGTAATTTAAACTATATCATTGGATCTGTGGAAGCTCAACTATAAATAGAGGTCTTCTCTTGTTGGATCTGATGATCTAACTATAGTATTTTCATCAATATACACTTGAATTTTTTTCAAACAAATTGGTTAATAAAATAAATTTATTGATTACGATTAATATACATTGTATTATTGTCCTCAAAATGGTTTTTGCACGCAAAGAAAAATGGAAGCAAATGTTGCTCATTGGTTGTTTAATGTTTAACTAATACTAAGCGATATTACGTGGTTGGATCGTAATACGAAAAGACAGCTTATATTAGTAGTAGAACCTAAACATGTCCTTAGTCTAATCGAAAATGAGCAAACCGATTAAAAGACTAATATGCTATCTATCAAGTCCAATTGGGGAGATGCCTTGTCTTGGACATCGAAGTAGATGACTCCTAGAAGATAGAGACATAGATGGGATTGATTGGACTAATAATACATCGGGCAGGACCCAAACAGAATAGATCCTCAATTCGTTTATGGATTTATTCACTTATGACGTTCATAGTGTGGCATACCTAAATCCTAAGTGGATGGCAGACTATGTATGCGTGATTTGTACACTTTAATGTAAGTAAAAGTCTGAGTTCGAATAGATAAGGAACCAAAAGCTGGTGCATTGGGTGTATGACTTCTGCAATATGTAGCATCATTCACAATAGTGGAATTCATATCTCGAGACATGGGTAAATGATATCCTCTCATTGGAATTACATGGCTGATGAAAAATAAACATGGTTATAGGTCATTTGTCTTTATGATAAATGACTTAATTACTATTAGATAGTAATTGACTTTTCATGAAGGAAGATGTAATGGTTACCATGAGATAAAATAGGATCATATTGGGAGAATTGATATTATCCCAAAAATATTAAGGATATCCTATGAAGGTAACACATTTATGACAAGGTCATTGGACGATCAATGAGTAGTTGCTTTCGCAATGGTATGTCGTTGGGGAGAGCTCAGTCACTATACTATAATAGAATGACTTCGTGACTAAATGAATTTATAATTAATAGGCAAAAAGCCAAAACTTAATTATAAATCATTTGAGTCTCAACGACATATGTCCAATCGATCCCTCTACTAGTTCGTTGAAACCAAAAATAAATTGTGTGTTTAAAAATAAATGAACAGAATGAATAGAAAAAGAGAAATGAAAAACATTCAGGAATAATTATAGTTTTCTCCAAAATGGAGAAATGGAATCATTTGGAAATGAATGTAGGTTTCCAAAAATGGAAATAGAAATGAAAATAAAAATGATCCATTTGCAATCCTATATGGATTACTTAAAAAATGATCGGAAGAATAAGTTTATGTTTTTGGACCCTTGCCTCCTCACGTCAATCCCACGAGCCTCCTGTTTTGAAGCCCGAAAATAAAAATAAACCATTCGGTCATAGTGAATATGTTGAGTTGTGAAATATTGAACATATTTTCTCAAAATTTTACTAGGAAAAAATCATCAAAATTTTGTTGGGAGTAAAATAGGGATGAGAAAATTGTTTTATATATGAATATTAAAGTTTATTTTAGGAAATAGAAAAACTAAATCGAGTTGGATCACATTACAAAGTACTAGGTCAAAAAGGCCGATGAAGTACTCGTAATTGGACCCAATGTGAAAGAGGCCCAAAATCCCCTCAAGAACATGAAGGGAGCGACAACTCTAGTAGGAATATTAGGGTCTGTCGTCCACCCTAGTCCTATTATAAGTAGGATGTTGTTTTTATATTTGAAATAAACTACTACAACTCAATAAGGGTTCTCCCTTCTTTTCCTATAAATAGATAGCACCAGTAGAGCTATTGACACAACTTTGAGATATTATTATTCTGCCGAAAAATAGATAAAATTTATTATCAACTGTTACATATATATTTTCCAGAATAAAAATTCTACTGGTTTCTATTAAGAAAAGAGAATTTTTGTTTTCACCCTAAAATGAGAGAAAACTTTTTCTAATTCTGTATTACGATTTAATAGGTTCGAGCCCACACTCGAAGTAGTTCGTGGTATGAGAATAGCGAAAAATATCGTTTGGTTGAAAGTTGGGAATAAAAAAGTCCGCTAAGCCGAAAACACAGGTACGAATTCAGTTAAGGTTTATTGCTATAAATTTCACAAGCTGAGTCAATTTTCAAAATTTTAATTTTCCGCTGTTCAAGAAAATCATTTTCAAACTAGACTTTTTCCAACATCCCCCTCATTTATAATCATCCCATTATTGAGTAATAGAATATTTTCAGAGAATTTACTCAAACATTTCGTGTTCTATTGCTTTTTTGTGACTTTTCTATTATTTTTGTTATTTCTTTGTCTTAAGTTGTTACCCCTTTATTTTCGACGCCTTAGAGAATTTCTCTTGAAAATTCTCTTTTTTTTTAAAGTAAGGCTGACTTAGACAAATTTGTACCAAAGGAATTGCTTGAGGACGTGTGGTTTGCAAGAATAAAGTTCTAGCCTTATGACAGTTGGTATCTGAGTTAAGGTTAGTGTAACATCCGATTTTGGTAGGTTCTGAAATTGATGGGTAAACTGAGTAGTACTCTGAGTAGTATAGTGCTATCCGCCCAACCGATGCTCTTGGTGTGTAAAAGTAGGCATGTAGCAGACATTGGGTTGTTGCGAGGAACTGTCTTAGAAATGATTCATTGTTAAGGAAAGGAGTTTGGTAATATATTATAGAATTCTAGGTAATCGAGTTATCGCTGAAGAGTATGGTACGCTAAGTTTGGTTAGTCACGGTACTGGTTACATTCTAACAGGGTGGTTAGAAACAAATGATGAGATTACTATATATATATGTTAGGTTTTCGTACACATTTCTCTACAGTTGTAAACCACTTGTATGGCAGATTGAATAAGATTATGATATGCATCAAGTTTCCATAGGGACAAAGGTTGTAAATCTAGATAATCAGGATTTGGAAAATGAGAGTTTTTCTTCTTCCTTCTTCAAGAAGTATTTTTGTCTAGATCTAAAGGAACCTAGAGTATTTCCTTCTTTCACATAAGAAGTTGTAGATCTGGATCTATACCTATGAATTCTCCATATCAATGTAAGATTTTTGACCCGCTATATTATGTTGTGAAAAAGTAAATTTGTTAATTTAGTATATCCCTAAGATGGGTGAGATAATGCTTTGTTTGGGCATTTGTGGTGTTAGAATAATGAAAAAAATGGGGTATTTGGATATATCCTAATGAGTTTCCATGTTCTGTAGTAGTTGCTACTAATCTTATAAGAAAAGTACGGATTTGGAGTTTGGAACTGTGATATGAAATTAAAAAGGGATGGTATGATGAATATGCTGATATATGAATATTGAATATGATTTGCATGTATAGTTTGTGTGAATCTGACAAGTATAGAGCATATGATGAGAAATATTGAGTAGAAAGTATGATTGTAAGAGAATGTCTTAGATGTATCTTAAGTTTGGTACAAATGCATGAAAAGTCTGTTAAGTGAGTCTACGTCTATTCACTGCAGTGTAATCAAAGAGTTCTATCGGGACTTTAAACACATTCTGTTAAAGGAAAGCCCATGGCCATGGCACCATATCATGTAACACCATAGTTGGTGTACTATGGCATTATATGGAAAGAATTAAAATAAGATTATTACCTAATGGGGTTCTCTAAGCAACCTAGAACGATGAGGGGCAAACCTCACTAAACGCGAGTCTAGGTGAATCTCTGTTGTAAACACTCTAGAAAAATGGAAGCCTCTGTGGTGATCTAAGAAATGGAAACCTTCGTGGCAAATCTTGTAAAGGATGCCTTTGTGGCATACTCTAAAGAATAGCCCTTATGGTAACCATTTGAAGGGAACTTCTCTATGGCAGACCTTGAATAAAAGAAATGGAACGTATGACAAACCCTGAAAAAATGATTTTTTTTGCGAACTCTAAAGAAACGGTATAAAAGGTAACCTCTAAAATCAAAGTCTTAGTAGGAATGTATGAAGGAAATGCCCTTGCGGCAGATTGTGAAGAAACAACCTCTATGGAAAATTCTACAATGAAGGTTTTTATGACGCACATAGGATGGGCTCCTCCTATGGCGTAATCTAAAAGGACTTCTAATGATGAACCATGAAGGACGCTCTTACGACGGATTTGTGCTACGTAATTGGTGTATCCTACATTGTCTTTAAATAGAAATAATAATACAAGTAAGTACGAGACATGTCCATAGATATAATGGTAAGGTATTTAATATGATTAATATTTGTATAGAATAAGGAATTAAAAAGATATAGCGAAGTAATGAAAATATATTCTGGAAATGAATGTAAACATGGTACGCACTAAAATAAATATCAATCATTTGTACACGGGTCTCTTTCTGAAACTCGATAGAGTCATGGTTTAGTGATTGAAGAATGTAGGTAATGTCTTAAAGACACTGGAGAGATGGAGAAAGGGCCTTAGGGTAAGGTATGAAAATGAACATGAGTATAAGAATGACAATTGAGGAAGTAATCATTAAAGGCAAAAATGAATAATAAAGGTGACAAGACAATAATTGAAACATTGAATGTAATGTACAAGTATGATTCAGGTAAATAAGCATTTGACTCATTAAGTTATTTCGAACTTACGTCTGTGTGTTATGCTTCAGGTGGGTTTTAAGGTATTAGCTTGAAAGGACGACTCCAAGATTGTGTCGAAGGAGTGACGTGTTGGGCTATTATGCTTATAGAATGAACTTGATGATAGGATCGATTCTAAGTTGATACATTTTTATAAAAACCTTTCTCGCGAGATAGTTATATTAGGCCAAGGCCTCAATTTGGTCGTAGTTGTAACTAAATTCTTGATGTTTTTTAGTAAGATTTCTTCATTTTAAAGTTGATTAGTTGTATTCGATTGAATTTTGTTCAAGTAGAACTAAGTTTTAATTGTATAAGACCGATAGTGCCCAATATTTGAATCCGGTTTATTGGATCAAGTTTGGGCTGTTAGGCACCGATTGAGATGGCGAGAAGAGTAAACAATCAAATTTAGCCTATGGAGACTTGTGGAAGGGGAAAGGAAGCTAGTAGATCGAAAGATATGTTGTTGGCTTTGGAAGGTCGGGTAACCAACCTTAAGGAATCCATGGGTGATGTGAAGGAAATGCTTGAGGTAGTTAAGGGACACATCACTGAGCTAGACTCGATGGGGGAGAAATTTAGAGAATTTGTGGTAGAGTCTCTCGATTCCAATGTGGAGGCAATGTACGGAGTGTTCAATTTCACTACGGATAAGTTGATAGTGATGGATAATGCATTCGAGGCCATGGTGACGGCTTTGAAAGAATTGATTGAGGAGCTCAAGTGGGAGCTCATTATCTATAAAGCTGCTTTGGTAATTAGGTGTTGGCTACAACACACAAACCTAAGGTGAATGTCTCCAAGCCAAAATAGTTCAAGGGGATGAAGCTTGTAAGGGATGTGGACAACTTCTTGTGGGGAATAAAGTAATTCTTATGTGGCAAAAGTATTGTGGATAATGATCCTAATGTAAATACTATTGTTTTGTATTTTACTAATGTTGTTCTATTATGGTGGCACTGTAGGTCCATAGATAAGAAATGATGTGCAACTACCATTGGGACTTGGGAGGAGTTACAGAGTGAATTCAAGGGGCAGTTTTACCTAGAGTATGTCAAGGATAAGGCTCGAGATAAGTTTCTTCGGCTTATGCAACAAGGCACATTTAGGGAGTATGTGTAGGAGTTTAGAGAACTCATACTCTAGATTTTTTATTTTAAGTGATAATAAGGAATTTTTGTGCTTTATAGATGGGTTAAAGCCTTGGGCAAAGCAAAAGTTACAACGTTGATGAGTCAAATAACTTACCAAAGCCATGATTGTAGCGAATTCCTTAATTGAGCTTGTTCTGAGGAACGTCAAGTTTAAGTCTTCCAAGCCCAAGGAGAAGGGCAATGGTGGAGATATGAGGAAAATAGTGGTAATGAAAAACCACATAATGGGAAATGGAAACCCAACAACAAACTAAATGAGCAAATGGAGTATTTCTTATGTTATGGATTGAGACTTGGATCAATGATGCTCAATTCTGCTGAAGTAAAGAGGGATCACAAGTAGAAAGGGTTAATTTTTTTGGACATCAACATCGCAAGTTGAATGAGGAGTGCTCTTGTTGATACAATGGCATTTGATTTGTTCATATCAGATAAAGTTATGGGTAAACTTGGTCTCTCAGTTAGCAATTTGACTAAGTAGATCAAGACGGTTAATTCAAAAGAGGTTTCAATTATGGGGGTAGCACAATAAGTTGAGCTACAAATCAGTGAGTGGAAAAGTAATGAAGACTTTGAGGTAATTCATTTAGATGATTATGACTTCGTATTTGGCTTGAATTTCCTTAACTAGATTAACTCTCTCTTGATTCCTTTTGTTGATTGTATATGTTTTTTAAATACTTGTAAACAACGATGCGTGGTGTCAGTGAGTTATGATGAGGAAGGTGGAGCCAAGGTATTGTCCACAATCTAGCTAGCCGAGGATGTTTATTATGTCAAGAACATTGACTTGGTAGATTAGAGTGCTAAGAAGACCCCCTTGGAAATGCTAAAGGTATGACAAATCAATATGAAGTCTGTTAAGTTATCAGTAGGGCTACCACATTTGAGAGAGGTGGGTTGTGCATCAGACTTTGTGGGAAAAGTGGCGATGCAAACTAGGCCGTTAGAAAAAGTAAATGCAACAAGTGAAGTACATATCAAACACCTTCTTAGTGTTTTACATTATGGCTTATCGTTGCTTTGCAAAGACACATAGGCCTTTTCAAAGTTCTAAAGTGGGTAAGTCAATGGGCTTACAAACCAGTGTTGGCGACAATACTTAATGTTAACCCAGTGTTCAATGTAGGCACGCTTAAATCTATTTGTGTCAATCAAAGGGATCTCAGTCAAGAGAAGTCACAATAGGGGCAAGTAAGAGCAATGAGCTCTTATAAATATGATGTACAAAAGAGAGAAATGATTTGTGATACATGCACGGATGGGGTGAAATTTATCAAAGACGATTCAACCAAGCTGCCAATTTTCAAGCTCAAAATATTAGTCAACTTGCGACAAGTTTTTGGATGGGATTTAGGTAGTTATGGGTTGATATGTTTGCATAGCATTCGAAGAGTTATCTCTTATCTTCGAAACGCACTTTGAATCACTTAATTTCAAGTTCAAGAACTCAAGTTATGACTATCTTAGTGAAGATTGAGCGAGCAGAATTTTTAGACAGAATTATTAAAGGGAAATGTAACACCCCCTAACCCTAAACCGTCGTTAGAACAGGGTTATGGAGTATTACTGGACATATCAAACAATTTACTAATAATTCATAAATCAATAACATACATAGTATAATTTAATTATTAAGTCCTTATAATGGACCCTCAAGGTCCAAAACACGTATTAAAAGTGGAACAAGATTAGTTCAAGTACTCCGAAAATTTTTCGTAAATTTTTTTTTGAACTCAATATAACCCCTTTATAAACATCTAACATTCCCTGCAATTTTCAAACCACAACCAATTTGCAACCAATATAAAAAACCATACATTTCCACACTCAAACATAACTAATTATGCCTACCACATTAATTTAACAATTTATCTACTTGATCACTCATAAATAACTTTTTAATTGAACTCATAATTTCATTTATTTCCAATTTTAATTTCATGCCACATTTTACCAAATATGCCATACTAATTCATTTCATACTTATAATCCATATTAAGTGTAATTGGCCCATTTCGCCTGGGCTCGTTAGAAAAAAACCAGAAATAAAATAAACAAAAACAAAAAAAATAAATTAAGATAAAAACCAATAAAAGTACATTACTAATATCCTTTTACAAATTTTTAGGCCCAAATAAAGAGCTTATACCAGCCCAAATACGATTTTAACCCAAATTCATAAACCCATATCCTAAACCTAACCCAAACCCGAAAGAACCCAAAAGAAAAAAGGATTTCAGCAGCCAAGTATCCAGAAGGTTCTGGAATACACTGGAAGGGCACCAAAGGGTCGGCTTCCCACGTGGGATACCCGCGTACGGCCTCCATGTCACCAGGTCATCTTCTCCGTACAACTGAACCTGCAGTAGAATACACGAGAAGAAGCAGTAACAGAGTATACAGCCAAATGACGGTAGGAAAATAGGATTTTTAAGATTTTATTTATTTTTAAATTTGGCTATAAAAGCCATTGATGTAATCCTGGATTTTTTACGCACACTGTACGTATACTACGCATGCACACTAGATATTAAAAATCAAGCCAAAAAGTTTGAAAGGTGATTTTCCAGATTTATTATTTATTTCCTTTGATTGGCTTGCAAATTTGGTACAAATACATGAAGGGGAACCTTCGATGCCGATGATAGCCCAAACATCTCAGATATGCATAGATGTGGGCGAGGATCGAGCGGTATTAAAATTTTGTTTAAATCTTTGAAATTTATTTCGTTTTTTTTGAAAGAATAGCAGAAGATTCACATTTTTTTAAACAAAAAAAAAAAGAGAAAAAGGGAGCAAGGTTACCAGATTTCCAGAATCGCGGCTCCGTTGGTAAGATCCGGCCATTATCCGCGCCATTGGCCATCAAACCGATGAAGGTTAGTGGCTGCGCGATGAAATGAGCCCTCACAAAGCAAGGGTGCTATTTTTTCATCTGTGTTTTGAAAAGAAAATGAATGAAAGTAGGGATTTTAGCATCAAAATCAAAACGGTGCCGTTTAAGAAAGGGGAGGGTCCGCGCGTCAACCCGCCTGGAGACCCGGATTTGCGTCTTTACGCCTAAAATGGATTATTTCTGCGGCATGTCCTTACTCTTTGCGCCTCGTTATGATCTGCTCCCATTTGTGTCTGATGTGTTTTATTTTCTTTCAAATTTTTCCCAAAATTTGAGCGCTTTTACATTTTAGCCCGCATCTCAACGCAATGTTTCAGTATCAGGGATAATTTCAATCTTGGTCCCTATGAATTCATGTGTGTTATATATGAGTCATTATTTTATTATTAGTAGTTTATTTATTTTGTAAATTATCTTTTTTATTTTACTTTGATTTCAATTAGGAAATTTGTTTAGATTCATTTTGTTTTTTTTTTCTTAACATGTATATTATTTGGAAATGTTTATATTAATTGTATCATTTATATTATTGGTTGACTTATTTGTTGTAATTTGGGTAATTGTATTTTCACATTGTTGTATACTATTTTGTGTAATGTTTATGCATTATTATACATGTATATATGTACCTTATAATAAAATTGGCTTTATTCTACGAATATTATTAACATTAAATTATTATATACATTTAACTGTTTTTTTTTAATTTACTCACATATTTATGTTATATATGTATTTATTGCTTAAAACGAAATCACATGTTTTCTACATTATTTAAATTCTAACTATACGTATACAAAAATATTGGTATATATATTAAATTTATATACATTACTAAATACTAGTACTTTATACATATAATTTCTTTTCACATATTTTATTATATATCCTTATTATTTAAAGGAAAAATCCCACATATTTTATGTATTATTTAAGTTATTATTAAACATATATTTTGTATTTATATTTAATCTCCATATGTTATTAAAGCCATGTTATTTTTAAGTATATAGCTTTTAAATTTGTACCTAATTGTTTTTTTTAGTTTTATTAAATGTATAGTATATGATAAAATTAAGTTAATTTTATAATTCATTTTTTTATTTCATGCTATTTTAACATCCAATTATTTATAAAATTTCTTCACATGTATATAACTCATATTGAATTATTTTACTATAGTCTACATTATTGATTTCATATTAATATTTCTTTGATGTATATATATTTTTTTTCTTTAAAAATTATTCATGTGTATAATGCATTTCTTTTAAGAACAATATTTTAAATCATACCATTTATTTATTGTATACACTGTCATATATTATTATTCTTATATATGTATTATTTATATGTACCCTCAATCCAAACCAATTTGTTACATGTAAAATTATGTTATATATTATTTGTTTTAAAATTCCCTTTATAAATATAATTTTATAAATACACATCACTAAATTTATGTATTTTGTAAATATAGTTTTTTTATTTTTCCTTTTTGTGTATATGATTATATTTTCTAAAATTTGTTATATGTATAATTTATATATTTACTTTTTTTTCCATACATTATTAATTTCATGCTATTTTTTACAAATAATTATTTCTAAATTTATTTATATATACATGTTTTATGAATTTGTTATGTACATTATATCCTATCATGTGTTTTATTTTTCTTTTATCTTTTATATTTTATATGTTATTTAAGCAACCATGCATATTGTCAATTTTTAAAATTTGTGTTTGAAATATTTTGCATATTATTCGATTCAAATGTTTTATTCTACAATATTTATTTCAAATAATTATATATCCCTAGCTTTCATACCAACTTGTCAACTTATGTTATGTGTTAATTAATTCATCATTATTTTGAAAATGTCTTATACTATATATTGATTTCTAATTCCATTTTATTTTTTTTGTGGATCGTTTTATATTGTGCCATGTTAATTATTGTTGTATATTATTTCTGTATTGATTGTTCACCATCCATGATTGAGAATTTGGTTACATTTTACTTAGAGTAGCTGTACATAATTGTTGGATTTATTAATTGTGACTTGTTGTATCCTATTATTTCATGTGCATTAATCCTTTCCTATGCCAATGTTTCGATACAATGCATTAAGTATTCCATCTATTTTAAAACAAATAAACGTGTTTTGAGCGAATTTCCAATTTTCTTTATTATTCAAAAATTCTGATATAAGGCAATATCCAATATTTGGAAATTCGGAAAATCGTGCTCAATCGTGCTGGGTATAATTTTTTCAGTGAACTAAATATTTGGATAACCATTTATAATTTTAGTGTACGAGTTTTCAAAAGTCAAAAATCAATCGTATTTTTAGAGGTATAAAGGATCGTATCCAATCGTGCTAGGTAGGATACTGCATATCTTTGAAATGAGAGAATTTTGACCGCTAATTTAAACTATTCAAACATTTTAAAAATAATCCTACTTTGAAAAATCTTTTCTTTAAAAAATCTTTTGGTATAAGGATAGCATCAAATCAATTTGGTACCAATTTTTGGACGTAATGAGGGTGCTAACCCTTCCTCATGCGTAACCGACTCCTGAACCTATTTTTTTTATTTTACGTGAACCAAATTTATTTTTAATGAAATAAAACGTTTTAGTAGGTGGCCTAATCACACCTAAATCAAGAGATTGGTGGCGACTCCACTTTTTTTGGTTTTCAAAAGTCGATCCCCGTTGTTTTCAAAATAAAAAGGGTTTCGACATTAAGCATCATTTTACAACCAAAGTTTCAAGACTTAAGTACATAATTTATACAATACCTAAGTACATGCCATTTTTACCAAAAGAGGGATTACATCACCAAATTGTCTTTGAAATCGAGATTGATCTGGATGCTGAACTAGGACCTTTGACTTCTACTGACCTGCACATGGAAACAACCGTACGCTATGCCTATACTTTGTGATATTACCATAATTCAAACTATAATAACAAATGATAATGTATAAACATATAAATATCAAACATATAATAATTTATTAATATATATTAATTCATACTTTAACTTTCAAATTTTCAACAATAACAATTAATCAAATTGATATCACATATCATCAAACTGAATTCAATCATCTCATGAACCTTTGGTTCATGTCTTTCATTTTTAGTCTCCATTCAATTCACAATTTCAACTTTCTCATTTCTTCAATAAATCAATCGATCAATTTCATTCGTTTTATCATTTCATTTCCTTATGTAATGGCCTAAATTCAAGGTTATCGGAACAATGGTTTCGTAACCATAGATCCGATTTAAAGAGAAATTTATTTCAATATTTTTTCTT
The DNA here is from genome assembly GCF_007990345.1 of Gossypium hirsutum. Classification (NCBI taxonomy): domain Eukaryota; kingdom Viridiplantae; phylum Streptophyta; class Magnoliopsida; order Malvales; family Malvaceae; genus Gossypium; species Gossypium hirsutum. The sequence goes on from NC_053435.1 coordinate 84,042,547, forward strand.
GAAAATTGATATGATAGGAAAATCGTATGAAAATATTGATAGAAAAATTTTACCAATTTAGTGATTAGATAGAAAAAGAAATTATTGAAGAAATTGGGTAAAAACAAGGTATCGAGACCTCTATCTCGTAAAACCGAGTCAAAAATAATTTTATAAATATTTATGAAATGTTATTAATGTGGTATTAAAATTTCATTAGGAAATTTTAATGTTTGGGTAGTCAATTAAATGAAAAGGACTAAATTGTAATAGGTATAAAAGTTGCTAGAATGATTAAATAGCTTAAAAGTCTAATGAGAAAGGATTTAAAAGGAAATTAGACCCAAAAGTTATTTGGGCTGGACGGTAAGGGTATGAAATCAGCAGAAAAATTAATAAATTAAGGGTAAAATTGGAATATTGCAAAATTAACTAAATAAAACTAGGACTAAATAGGAAATATCTAGATTTCTCTTCATTTCTCTTCAACTCCAGCAGCTAAAAACGCCATAGGAGGGTTCTCTAAGCTGGTATTTCATAATTTTTTCACCAAGTGAGTTAATCCTTGCCTTTTTCTTATAATTTTTGTGTTTCTAAGACTTTTACAACTAGGTCCTACTATTAAATTCATTAGTTTTTGATTTCATGGATGAAATTGAAAGTCACCATGGTTGAGTGCTGTAATTTTATGATGAAATAGAATTAAATTAACGCTTTAATTTGTTTATGAGATGATTTTATTAGGTAATTTCAATAGAAATTGATTTTTAGGACCTAATTGTGAAAATGCTTGGAATTAAAGTCTATTGCTGAAATTCTGATTCCTAAAGGTTGTAAACTAGTTTAAGGTGATAGAATAAAATGTTAATTGAGAAAAATCAGCTCAATTGAGAGGCTAATTGAGTAGGGACGAAATTATCATTTATTAAAAGCTTAGGGGAAAAATGGTAATAAACAGCTTACACAAAAACAGTTTGGACAGCAGCAGTAGACTAACTTTGAAAAATCACCATAAATTTTAGAAATCGAATTAGAAGATGAAAAAAATATGCAATTAATCTTATTGAGTCTAGTTTCTCGTAGAAGAAATAATGTAAGCAATAGATTTGTAAATTTTGAGATATAATTAATTTTGTGAGATAAGGTCAGAATGAATTCGGGTTCCCCTGTTCTGACTTTGAAAAATCATAAAAAATTTAAGAAAAACAATTATGGGCTTAAATTTATATGTCTAGAATCCTTAATGAGTCTATTTTTAAGATAAATAAACGAGAACAATATTTGAATTCTGTATGAAGAGATAATTAATTTTTAGTGAAGAAGGGTTAGAACTGTCGACAGCAGAACAGGGGTGACTTTAAAGAATAAACTGTACTTATTGGCAAAACAAAAAATTCTGAAAATTTTATGGTAAAAATAAATATGAGTCTAGTTTCAGGGAAAATTAACGGATCTTAATTTGGAGTTCCGTAGATCAAGTTATAAATAATTTAGTGACTATGACTCAAGTAGACAGCTTTGAATGAACTATAAATAATAGTTGAATTATAGAGAATGTTGCATATGAACATGAAATGTATTAAATTGATAATTAAATTCATTTATTTAGATCCAGAAGATTCAAATGCGAAGCTAGATCGAGGAAAGGAAAAAGTTTGGGATTAGTAGATTTTTATTGTTTACAAACAAGTATCAAGGTAAGTTCGTGTAACTTGAATTATATTCTTAAATGCTTGAAATGCATGTTTTTGATATGAATATGATTTGAATCTTCATTATATGGAAATTTATGAAACATTGATATATTTGATAAAATGGGAAGAAATCTCGTTTGAATGAAAGGAAAATTCGATGGATCTCTGAAAAGGAATAGACGGTAAAAAGGATCTAGCCCGGACGGGTGATCCTAACCTGATATAGCCCTCCCGAAGAATATGTGTAAAATGGATTTAGCCCAGACGGGTAATCCGAATTAGGGTCTGAATTTAGCCTGGACTGGTAATTCAGATCCAAGCTCATTAGAGTAATTGTCGTTGCAGGGGATTTAGCCTGGACTGGTAATCCCGCTGCAAGGTTGAGGTTCGCGGGAGTGTGCTCTCTGAAATGGATATGTGCGCACATGAATATGAATTGACGGACCCGGAATTGTACAATAAATGTGTACCTCTGAAAATCCATCGAAATTCCGATAAATTCAACGGGATAAATATGGAAAAATAGCAAGGAAATGGAAATCATGGTATTGACGAGCTCATCAATCATGGTATATATTATTGGTACATGGAAATTATTGTACTAACTTGAATGTTGAGTTTGTGCATATTAGGGTAATAATGCATTGAATGGATATATGGATGTTTATTGTATTGTATTGAAAATATTAGGTAAGTATAATTCTTGTTACATGAGCTTACTAAGCACGAAGTGCTTACCCCGTTTCCTTTTTCCCTGTTTTGTAGTGTTAAGAGCTCGGAGGTCGGATTTGATCGGAGACACATCACACTGTCAACCTCAGGATTTCGGTATATAAAGAAACTTTATTTTGGAAATCAATGGCATGTATAAGCTAACAAAGTAAATGTTAACGTGAAATGAATGTAAAGTTAGCCATTAGTATGGTTAACAAACCTGATTTTAGATATGTGATAACGTTATCTTATAAATATGCATGAATTTATCTTGAAAATATGTTGAATTGATTTGGTTGATGTAGATTGGTCTCGATTTAATATTGCAGGGAATGTTAGATATTTATAAAGGGGCTATATTGAATATAAAAAAAATTTTAATTCGTAAACTCCGGTAATGCCTTGTACCTTATTCCGGCAATGAATACGGGTAGGGGTATTACACCTTACCCCTATTAACAAGACTCAGACCTTGGTAGATACACAGATTCCAACCAAACACACTGAAATAATCCAACCAAACACACTAAAATAATCCACCCAAACACACCAGAACAATCCACCCAAACACACCAGAATGGCACTTAGTGCCTCTTCGGATAGTCCGAAGAAATATAGTGACTTCAGTGTCTCCTTGGCCAAGCTGAAAAATCCTCAAATTCTTTCAATCCTATGACATGTAAACTATATCCGATTCAACCCGACTACTTAATAGGGTATTCAATTTTCATATTTCAAGTCAATCACTTTCTCATATTTTCCATTCAAATCATTCTTAATTTAATCACAATTCAGTTCAATACAATTTTCCAATTTCCAATCAATATACTATCAAATATCTATACATAATCATACTTCATCTCAATTTCATTCATTTCAATATTGATACTTATCTTAAAATTTTACTTACCATACACATAAATTTAAATATAACATTTAATAAACAGTAGTTTAAATTATAGTAATACAAACCCTGATTTTCTCGAGTTTACTCTTCGATAATCTTCTCTTTTCTCTTCTGTGTCGATGCCTCTGGTTCTTTGCTAGCTACATAAATTAAAATAATTTATACTAATTTATATTAAATAATTGAATTTCTATTCAACTTCTACCTTAATTTCAATTTGATCCTAACTAAATTCACTTACTTTTCTATCTCAATTCAGACCTTATTTCTACTCAATTTTCTTCCAAATTCAACTTAACTATCTAATGTTCACCATAAAACCCTAATTTCAATTTTTTTCAATTTAGTCCCTCTAACACAAAACTTATAGCTTACTTTACAATTTAATCCTTTTATCAATTCTAACTAGAAATTCTATCAATTAAACCCCTAATTCATCAATTTGTTCAACATGAATTATGTTCAAAAACCTAATAACTTTCAAAATCTTAACATAAATTCAACAAAACTTTGTTCTAAAGCTTCTAAAACATCAAAATTAAAAAAAAAGGGCTTAATTGACTTACCAAATTAAAGTTTAAAGCCTCAAACCCTAATTTTTCCTTCTATTTTTCTTTCTTTCTTTCTTTTTCCTTCCCCTGTTTCGAATAGTCTCTGTTTCTTTTCTTCTTTGTTTCTTTTATTCTTTTACTTTATTTCTTTTATGTATTAGTTAATAAAATTAATAATAATATAATAATATTTAATTCATAAATATCTTTTATTTATTATTTAAGAAAATATATAAATATTTTACAAGTGTATAGATACAAACATTATACATATATTTTATCATCACCATACATTTGTCACTATTTGATTTAATTTATAATATAATAACATAATTTTAATTAATATAAATTACATTATCTAATAAAATAATATTCATTATAATTTATTAAGATATTTGTATAATTAAATCATAAAAATCTAAGATTTTTATGAAGTAATTGCCGCCTCAAATTCTTAAATAGGCTTAATTCCCTATTTGGCCCCTTTTATTTTCTATTAATCTATAATTCAATTTTTACCCCTTATTCAATTTAATCCTTTTTACTAATTACTCTTATTTAGACTAAATTCACCTAATCAAAGCCTAATTAAACACATCACTAGACTCATAGATATTTGTGGTAATTATTTACGAACCCATTTCGCTAAGACGGAGGCCCAATAATGTACTTTTTTATGTCCGTGAATTTTGGGTCATTTTAGGAAATTACGAGTTTCAGGATTTAATTCGAGTTTAAATCATCTGGGTTTTGATTTTTAGGCTTAATTTTTATTATATATGAACTCAATATTGTAAATATTAGATTTTATTATTTTATTATTTATTTATTCTAAATTTTAAGATATTTTTAAGTATTTAAAGTTGTTTAGAGTTTTATGTTTCTTAGTCAAGTTATACTAAAACTTTCTTATTTAAGATTAATTATAATTTCATTATACTTAAGAGTTTTATTTTAATGTAATTAACTGACCTATATAAAGGCCTCTTCATTATTAATTATGGACAAACCTTGATTAATAAATTTCAACTCTTTGAGTTATTTCTCTTTTGTTTATTTTAGAAGTTGCTTTTCTTCTTGGTTTAGAAGTCATGGAAGAACTCTTCACCCTTCAACCTTGATTAATTGAATTTTTTGGGGTCTATATCTCAAAGGGTTCAATTGGACACTTATCAATTCAAGTTAGACAATAGCAAAGTCATAAGCCAAGGAAAATGTTCCAATGGGTGAAACTACCTGACAGAGAGGCTAGTCGGGAATCGACCGAAGCATTGAGGCAGTTCTAAGACGAGTCAAACTAAGGTCATTCGAGGACGCGACGAGGGCGCCGCGAGAATGGGTAGGGGAGAATGTCATGGAAAACAGATCAAAGCCCGTTACAAATGCATACAAAGTGTCCCACAGAGGTTAATTGATTAAATGGGGCTCAGTCAACCTACTTGAACTGGCCCAATTTGTGGAACATGTGGAGAAACTCATGTACTTGAAGCCTTAGTAGCCTAGTGAAGCACTTAATTAGAACTAGGGTTACCATGGTAAATATAAAAAGTAATCTTAAGGGATCTTGGAAAATTCCTTAAGAATATTGATTTGTAGATTGGCTTTGATCTCTACCATTGATGTAATTTAAATTATATTGTTGGATCTGAGGGAGCTCAACTATAAATAAAGGTATTTCTCTTGAGAATCCTCAATTTCTTCTAGAGTGAGACTGACTTAAGTGAATTCATAGCAAAGGAATTGCCTAAGGTCGTACATTGCGAGACTAAAGTACTAGCCTCATGACATAAGGATATGATTATGGAGGATGATGTTTACTGGTGGAGTTGATAAGGCTCGGTTGGTAGGGGTTCAAGAGAAGACTTTTTGGTAGTTGCAATGGGGTTAAGGATGATAGTCGAAGGACTAAGGATGGTGAGAATTGAGAGATGAGAGTTACTAACTTAGCTCAACTTTGTCCTTGTTTTTTCTTTTTATATTTCTTGAGCAAATTACAAAGTCACTTTAATTTTTTTTTGTTAATTTAGTCGCTCTAATTAAGATAATTACTCAAATTGGCCATTGCCATTAAAAATCCCATTAATCCACTAACAAATTGCTAATGTGACATTTTTTTACTTTGACTAAAGCCAAGGACTTCTATGCAATCAGTCCATATCATTTTTTTTTTGTTATTTGCTACATAAAACTAAAGTTTCTAAATTTTCTCTTTTTCCCTTTTTCTTCTTGTTTGTTTCACAGGAAGAGTAACAAAGAAGAATGAAAAAGTAACAAAGAAGAATGATATAGTTTTTACTCTTTTAAAACAACCCAACCCCACTCTCATGGATGACAACTAGAAAACAAGGTCATTACTACTCCTATTAGTATTACACGCGCATGAAACAAAAATTAAAATATTAAAACTTCAAAATTTTCTTTAATTAATATTTTAACAATAAAAAAAACTCTCTTAGTTTATCTTCAACTTTGTCAATTTCCTTTTAATTTTCAAATTATAAAAAAAAACTTGAGAATGTGGTTAGAGATCATCTGTGACAATGACATTTAAGATTTTGAAATCGTTGATTTTAATGTTATTCTCTTCATCACCAATTAGTGCATTTTTTTTTGATAATTTCAATATTTTTAAAAAAATTATAATAAATTTGTTGATTTTGGTACAGCTTGTTGCTAAGATAAATTTGATTGTGTAAATATTACTAAATTGTTAAGGTTTGCTTGATTTCCTAGAAAATTGAATTCACAATATGAACTTGATTACCAATGGCTAAGAAGAACCCCATGGCAAACAACAAGGCTAGAACCAAGACACAAGAAACACTAATCAGGATGTCAAGTTGATTACTGGTTTTTGTCCTAGTTTTCGATTTTACCAGTTTCGAATAGTTTTCTATTCAATCAGTTCACCACTTTGTTTAAATCAATATACTAGTCGGTTCCCTGTCCAATCAATCTGACTAGCTAATCAAATCTTGCTCCAAAAGCATTGATCACATTATCAAGTCTTAATGGAATCCAAATTCATGGACAAAAATAAATCTAGTTGCCAACTTCAAGTACCAAAGTGCACCAAAACAATTATAAGTATCAAAGAAGACCTAGTTGCAAAGTTCAAGGGCCAAAAATTATATTATTCCAATAAAAAATGAATTGTAGTAAGCGTCGATTCCATAGTTTTTGTAACTATATTGGTGATCGAATCGATTAGACTTTGAAATTTGAAAAGTAAATGCTACATGAAATGTAGATCTTAGTCAAGAAAAAAGAGTGAGTGAACTGATAATGCTTTAACCTCGAATTTGGTTCTTCTTTGTAACATCAACTTTAGTTTCGATTTTCAATTTGATACTTCTTGTTAAAGGTAACCACTTAAAAGAAATAAGATTTAAGTTTCAGCAACAAAATCATAAACTAATGAAATTGTTTTTATTGGATATGGAACGCTATTTTATTTTGTAGAAGGATATATAACCAGTTTACCCTCAAATGGTTTGAGTAAAGATGGATTATTAATGGTGTGTTTGGTTAGGTGGAAAAGTAGAATGATAGAAAATGGAAAGATAATAAATTATTTCAAGTTCAAGCCATTTTGAGTTTAAGATTCAAGTTGGTCAATTCGAGTTTAAATTTAACAAAATTGAGTTGTTAACTTTTACTTTCAAATCAAAACAAGTTGGATTGAGTTTAAATTAAGACCAATAGAATGAATTTTCAAGTTTGAATCCAACAAATACAAACTATTAACTTTTTTATATTCAAAATATGGATCATATGGAAATCAAATTTCCAAGTTTTCATCCATAAGCTTTGTGAATCACTGTATAAAATGTTGAGGTTCAGCCTGGTATTTTGTTGTAGCAATAGCATTAGTCAACCATCATTCATGATGTTAAGACTTCATGTTCGATCCTACAAACCTAACTTAAATTATTTTCTTTTGAAAATCCAAATAAGAGCAAAAAAAAAAAAAAGGATTACTTGCAAGGCAGGGAAACAAAGCAAAAGAGAAGTATGAAGGCATTGTATGAAGACAAATCAAGAACCTTTATAAGTATCAAAAACAAACCAAAAGTCTTCAACTTTGTAATTTTCTTATACTCGGTGAAAATGCATGCTAACTTTGTAACAAACACGTCCAGAATCCAAAAGATCATTCATGATTACCATGTTGGGCACAATGTATTAGTGGCTAACCCCCCCAAAAAAAAACCCAGGCCATTAATAGAATCTTCTTCATCTATTGACAGTGTTTCGAGCTCATAGCAAAACTCGATCACTTTTTGACGGCACTATTAAGATAATTTCTAAACAAGAAATGTTGTCAAACACCATTTCTCCAGTAAGATTTTGGCTGATTGCCAGTTATAAAAAGAGCTTTTTACTTCCTCCCTTCTTCCATACCCCCCGTACAGGCAGTGCTCCAGTTGAGTTTTGGCTACCATCAAACTTGTTATCTAATGGTTCAGGTTCAGGGTCTGGCTCAGAATTTTTGAGATCCACTAGTGATGCCATTGAACCATCACCAAGCCGAACTCGGTGGAACTTTGAGGTTTTTTTTCGCTGCTTGCTACCACCACCCCCATCCCCTGATCCAGCTTTCACTGGTAAGGACTCATTTTGGCCCCCAATTCTTATTGATGGCTGATTGCTTGAATTGAGTTGCACCTGCTGCTCCTCCACCATCACCTTTGCTTTACCTTTGGAAGGACGGTAACCATCCTTTGATAGCACTTCCGTAATTTCTTCAGTAGGCTTATAACTTGACTGCAATTGGCGGACAGTGCTGAGAATACTATCGGCCAGAACATCCTTTGAATTACTGCCAGCAGTATCAACAGATTTCCCTTTTCCTTTCCCTTTCTTAGAGGCATCCTTCTCCTTCCACAACACACTGCCCTGGGCCCCACCACCATTCTCCTGCAGACCATTGCTTTGTAAACTAGCATGGTAGGTGTCAATTAGTTCTTTCTGCTTCTGAACATCAGGCAAGAGTCTAGCCAGCTCAAGAACTAGATGTGACAAGCCATGCTGATGTACATAATCCAAATATCTGTCTGTGCCTATTAAGCCCTGACGATACTGTCCAGATACTTCTTTAAAAGCAGTATATTTTTCTTCATCATAATCAAGAGCAGCTCGCATCTTTTCCACCAAAGATTTGTTGGCCATACGAACATCTTCCACATTTGTCAGCACCTGGCTGCTTGAGGATTGCTTGTGCCCTTGTGCAGCAGAAACAGGAGGAAAATCAGAAGCAGATGGTTCTGAGTATCCACCATCACTGAGATTTGGAGCTGATGAAGAATGGCTAATCCTACTTTTGCTGCCAGAGCTTGTTCGAGAACCAGATGACATCAATATATCTGCCGTTGTGGGTCGAGCCTGAGCCTGAGCCTGAGCTTGAGCTTGAGCTTGAGCCTGAGCTTGAGCCTGAGCTTGAGCCTGAGCATGAGCCTGAGCCTGAGTCGAGCTTGCATAGCCCAACTGTGCAACCCTGTTACCATTACCACTACCATTACCAAGCGATATTACAGCTGAAACATTTGCTCCTGGTCTAACCTGACTTGAAATACTTGATGCTTGCCCAGTCCTATGACTTGTTGCTGGCCAAGCTTGAGCTGAACTCAAAGCATTTTTATTCCCATTCTTCTGTCTCCGTAGATGCGCTGCCATGTTGTTATTCGGTAAACCTGAGCTATGTTGGGACTTCTGTTGACTGGTGCTGGGAGCCACAGGGAGAGGAGGAAAAGAAGATTCTTGCAAAGGTCCACCCCTTGAACCTGTCCCCAAAGCTTGAAGATATCTTGAAGATGATTCAGCATCTGTTGTAGATAATGACTCAAAAGGCTGAACAAGCGGATCAATATCATTTGTGTCTCTATGATTAGAGACTGCCTGTGCTGTAGATGATGCTGGAGGATCACTGGCCATTCCCAAACTTGCCTCAATGGCCATTGAAAGTTGATAGTCATTATCAGAAGCCTCACGCCGAAATGTTCGTCCCCTTCCATGGCGATTTTCTTCATTACTTCGACGATACCGAAAGCTTGTTGGAATCTAGAAAAAGTATAGTTATATTAACAAAACAAGTAACCAACTTATCTACAAATGCGCACATATCAGAGTGAATTGGGGAAAACTGATGTGAATATTATTTAGACGGATGATACATACTTGTAAAGCAGCACTACGTTGTGCTCGAGACATGCGACCTCCATGTTCAATGGTATTATGTCTCTGAAAGGATAAAAATGAAAAACATGTCAGCTTTAATTGAGAAAAAATATTCTGAGCTACCCTAAGGACATACTCAAACAATAGGAAAAAATAACAAATTTTACATGCCCAAGATAGCACCTTTAGTTCAGCTTCAGACTGGAAGACGATGAACTTTTTGGCAAGGCAAGCCTCATCCTCACATAGGTAATGATCTCGGCGAAAATGAATCTGCAGCACACAATTTTAAATTCCATTTAACTTTACAAGGAGAAAAAGGAAAAAGAAAAGAAAAAGAAATTTATAAGTCATCTTGCCTCAAGGTCATCATAATTCTTGTAATATTCATATTGTCCTGGATGCTGCCTGCATTGCACATTAACAATTAACATGCAAACAAATAAGTTCTAAAATCAATGCCAGAAATAGCATCAGTACCTTTGGCATATATGACATGTATAGTGCTCTGTGGACATGTGCGAATATAATTCATTATCCCCATAAAACGGGGTCTTGCAGAATTCACACATTGGATGCCCCATGAAGCCACCTCTCTCACTCTCAGTTCCGTCCACCTCAGAGTCACCTGTGTTTATATGTTGATGTAACTGTGCTCTAGTATATAGCTTTTGTTCACAAATAAACACCTACATCGCCCAAAGGAAACCAACCAACAAAGATAATCAATACATAAAGCTTTTCACAGCGTTCTCTAATGGACAAACAATCGAATCATTAAAAGGGAACAATGCTAGACCATAGTCATATTTTCATTAGAAATATGACAGATTAACCTTACCTTTCGACCCTCCAAACACAGGCTGCACATAACCAATCTATGTTTATGAAACAAATGACCTTTCAGCTGTTCAATGTTCCTAAACTTCCCTCGCCGCTTCACCCCATCATTGGACTGCTCATCCATCTTGTCACATATACTGCACGAAAGCCTGCACATTGCCTTGATCATCCTGTAGTGATCAACATCATCGAAAAAGGCCTGTGTATCCTCATGGTACCAATAAGAACCCACCCGTCCTTCTCTTACATCAGATGGCAATACAGAGAAGTCATTTATCATCCTCGTATAATCCCCTAAAGCCTGAAACAAACCAGAACCAAAAAGACTCGTTACAAAGACTCGAACTTGGCTTACTAATTATCATCCGCTAGTAAAGATTCGAAGGAATTACCTAATTACTAAATCATTAAAAATCCGAATGCTAATTCAAAATTAAAATTGGTGACCAAAACAAGAGCGAAGCTCTAACCTTAGTGACGAAGATGACGTTGGATTCAGTTTTACAGATGCAGCAGCGGCGATCGTTGCAGATGAATCGGAGACGAGAGACGCACGTGGAGCAGACGTCCCGATGACCACAGGCGCCATAGGCAACCCATTCCAAATTGTCAGCACAAACCGCACAGCTGTCGTCCATTTCCGTTTCTTGGAAACCCTAATTGCCCTACCGGTCGATCGAAAATTGATGCTGCTGAAAAAAAACCAAAAAACGAAGAAGATCTAGGGTTTACTTCCGCAGATAAAGAATTAATTCAGAATTATAGCCAATAATAATGTTATTATTAGATCAAATTTAATAGATTCCTTGAGGGAATTTGTTTATTACATAAGATTTGGATGGCAGCCGACGGCGGCGCAAGGATTTGGGGAAGTTTACCCACCGAAGGTGAGCAATAAATGGCGATAATCAAATTCTTTGGGAATTGGGGGAGAAATATTGATCGATGAATTTTCTTTTCTTTTTTATTAAAATTTTTATTCTTCTTAGGGCTTTAGACCAACACAAATTTTTATTATCTTTGTTCCGGAAACGAGGAGCGCTATATTTTATACATAAATATTTATATATTTTTATGTTAAAAAAAATTTTAGGGTGAGGAAAATTTAATTTGATTTGAAAAATTTAATAAAAAATTATAATTTTGAATTAAAAAGTTTGAGTTGTTTGAGTTAATTGAGTGAATCAATTTGAATAAAAATTAAGTTTTTCGATTTAACTCGAATATAATTACACAATTCGAGTTATCTAAAAATCCGAATAAGAAAATGTAAAACTACTTTATTTTGATAAATGTTTACCTTTTTTAAAGTTAAAAGTTAAAATCATTAAGTCAAAATGTAAAGCTACGTTATTTTGATAAATGTTTACTTATTAAGTTAAAAGGCAAAAGCATTATGTTGTTTATATAGTTAAATAATTTTGTACTTCGTCTTCTAGTTAAATAATCAATATAATTTTGTACTTCGTCTTCTAGTTAAATAATCGGTATAATTTTGTACTTCGTCTTCTAGTTAAATAATCGGTCCATGTAAACGCAACATTGAGTATAAATAATAGAATTTGTTAACTCGACTCAATTCGATCGAATACTCACACGTAAATGAATCTATTTAATTGTGTTAAAGCTATTTTCTTTTAGGGTAAACTTCTCCCAATATCACTAAACTATTAATAAGTTTATGTTTTGGTCGCTCAACTTTAAAAGTTACAAAATGGTCAATGAACTATTCAAAAGTTTTAATTTAATTTACTGGGTTGTTAAAATTGTTGTTGTATGGCCTTCTTCATTCTCACCGCTTGCACCAATAAAAGCTCTTCTTCTCATTTTATTCTACAATTCAATTTTCATTTTATAATCGTTAGATCAGCTTGGATCTAAAGTACGTTTTCCTACTTGCTAATGGGTACTAATGTACCATATCGATCTCGAATTGTCACTTGGAGCTCATTAGCTAGACTTTTAAAGAATAAAACTTCATGGCCAAATGACTTAAATAAAAACTTTCAAATGGTTCAGTAACTAAATGAAAAGTTTCAAATAATTTAATGATCATTTTATAACTTTTTTAAGTTGAGCAATAAAATGTAAACTTACTAACAGTTTAGTGACATTAGATGTAATTTCTCCTTTCTTTTAATATTAAAAAATATTTTCAATCAGATTTTGTTTGTAACAAAAATAAAAGTTTAAAATATCCTTGAAGTCCTTATACTCTTTGTGTATTTAGTCAAATTACTTTTCAAATTTCAACATGCAAGTGTTATTGTGAATGTATTTAAAATTCTTTTGTTAGATTCAAGTCCACAATAATGTTGTTTTTTTTATTACATAGCTATCAAGTGAGTATTCTTTTTATTTCAAAATATTGCATCGATAATTTTAATAAATTGAACCAGATTTTTGAAATGTAAAAAGTAGGGAGACTAAATTCCAAATGTATAAAGAGTACAATGAATCAAAATATATTTTAACCAAAATAAAATTATACTATTACTTATGCATAAATTTTGATTTAGTGTAATTATGCCCATAAAACTTTGATTGCAGTTCAAATATTTATATATGAAACATTCATTTTTATTCAAGTTTATATATTTTAAAAATAAATACATCAAATTATTTTTATATTAGTTAGATATAATTATTTGTGTATGTAATATGATACTATATTAATAATTATGTTAATAATTTATGAGAATTTGATTAAATCAAATTTTATGTATAAATTTGAGATTTATCTCATAAAATATCATGCATTTTTCCAAGCTGGTTCCAAATATAGGCATTAAGTTTTGCTAAAACATGTGCATATTTATAAATGGTCGACTCAAACCAATTTAAACTAGCTTGTATTAATTTTTATAGGAATAAATAAATTTATTTTATTTGATATTTATATATACTTTTTATTGCAATTACATCAATTTTCTTTTATTAATTTTTTTAAAAATAAACAAGTTAATATATATTTTAATATTTATATTATAGTATATTTAATTTTTCATATGATATATATATTTATAAATTTAAAAATAGATTAAGTTTAGACTTTTGAAAATTGGAGTCTGAACTCAGCCTGTATTTTAAACAAGATTTTTTTTTTAGATTATTTTTTCTAAACCTTCTAAATTTTAAATCAACTTTCGAGTTTAAGCAACTAACTTCATACCTAAAACATATTTATTTTAAACTAACTATAGAATCCTTAAACTCTTAAATTAAAGGATATTATATAAGTACACTCCAATCTATTTATTTCGAATTATTAGAACACTAACGATTAGGGAATAAAACTCCAAGAAGATAACCAGACCTGTTACAAGATAAACGGAAAAGACTGTAACGAAAATTACGAATATATAAATTACATTAGAAATCCAACAAGGAAGGGGATGTAGCTCAAATGGTAGAGCGCTCGCTTTGCATGCGAGAGGCACGGGGTTCGATCCCCCGCATCTCCACAACTGTTTTCTTTTTTCATTTCCCACGAGGGGTCATTTACGAAAATACCCTTCAGATCCTATCATCTCTTTAGCTGTTCTTCCAGGTTTAGAGACTGGAAAAGCCATTGCTATTGGAGTTTGGAGATCCCGGAGGAAAGCTATGTATAATGTAGAAGGAATGAAACAAACCATCCTTTATAAAAGGAGTGGGTCGACTTTGCTTCCATTGTAGAATGTTAGGGCATAAGCTTAGAGCTGGGCTACGCTATTAAGCTACTAAAGGTGTATCATGAAGCTTGTTTGAGTTTAATCAAGAAATACCATTCTAAAGATTTGGTACCTGAAAATGACCTAAAACATGAAAAATAACAGAAAAATAAGAGAAAATGATATCTAGATGTGTTTATGGGTCGGGACTAAATAAAATTCAGGCTAGTTTGCTAGGCCTCAAAAATTGGTTTAAAATTTTGCTTAAGCTTGACCTGAATAAAAATGCTAAAATTCGGACCCGATTTGACCGTATTAAATTTTTATATAATTTTTTTAAAAATATATATAATACATAAAAATACTAAAAACTTTAAAATAAATATTGAAAATAAATTAAAAAGCAATATGAATACTTAAAATAACACTAAGATAGGTGTAACTTAACAAGCAAATGCCTCTAAAATATTAACAAAATTAACAATAAAATAAGAATTATACAATAACAATAAAATAGTAGCAACATAATAGTGAAATGGTAGCAAAATATTTAAAAAAACCAACAACAAATTAATAGTTTTTATTTTTTTGCATATTTGGGCCGAGCCAGGCTCAAGGGCCGAAAAAAATTATTCGAGGCCCTGCCTATATTCTAAAAGAGCCATTTTTTTTGTCCAAACTTTTTTTCGAGCCTACATTTTTACCCAAAACCTCCACTTTTGTTCTGCCAATGTGATGGAGAGTGAATGCGAAAAAGAAACTTTCATTTTGAGTATCCTATTATTTAAATTTAATATTATTAAATATTGTATTAGATTGAAAAATAGGAACTTCGAATCTTTTTCTATTTACTTTTTGTATATCAGAAAAAGATTCGAAGTGGATTTCTCGACCTGTGAAATGAAAAAATAGCCTTTGGAGTTTTTTTGTTTTATATTCATCTGAAGGAAATATGAGAAAGAAAACAATAACAATAAATAAAAGAAATAAAATGAAGGAAATATATCAGACTATAGTAATTTAATACACATATAAATTAGAAAAATACATAAAAATATTGATTTTTATCAATTTCACGAACAAGATCCAAGAATAAGATTAGTTGATGGAGGGGGAGGGGTAGATCTGGGGATCAACCAGTAAGAGAAAGTATCACTTCTTCCTTGTATTGAAGTTCGTTCAAAAAATTCATCTATCTGATTGATGAGCTATAAGACAATTCATGGTTCAGACGACTAGTAAAAATAGAAAAGAATAAACGAATTGAGTTAATGGATTTATTTAAGTCAGGTTATGGACCAATACAAGAAAATATTTTTTTTATATTCGAAACCAATTAACTATAAGGGGCAGTGTACGAGAAATCAAATCATACATAAAAAATCGAATCCCCCAGCGCCCCCATGACATAAGGTGCTCGAAAATGGTTGAAGTAGTTGAATAGGAGGATTGCTATGACTATAGCCCTTGGTAAGTTTACCAAAGATGAAAATAATTTATTTGATATTATGGATGACTGGTTACGTAGGGACCGTTTCGTTTTTATATGTTGGTCCGGCCTATTGCTCTTTCCTTGTGCCTATTTCGCTCTAGGGGGTTAGTTTACAGGTACAACCTTTGTAACTTCGTGGTATACTTATGGATTGGTCAGCTCCTATTTGGAAGGCTGCAATTTCTTAACCACCGCAGTTTCTACCCCTGCTAATAGTTTAGCACATTCTTTGTTGTTACTATGGGGTCCTGAAGCACAAGGAGATTTTACTTGTTGGTGTCAATTAGGTGGTCTGTGGACATTTGTTGCTCTCCACGGTGCTTTCGGACTAATAGGTTTTATGTTACGTCAATTTGAACTTGCGCGGTCTGTTCAATTGCGACCTTATAACGCAATCGCATTCTCTGGTCCAATTTCTGTTTTTGTTTCTGTATTCCTGATTTATCCACTAGGTCAGTCTGGTTGGTTCTTTGTGCCTAGTTTTGGTGTAGCAGCTATATTTCGATTCATCTTCTTTTTCCAAGGATTTCATAATTGGACATTGAACCCATTTCATATGATGAGAGTTGCCGGTGTATTAGGCGCGGCTCTACTATGCGCTATTCATGGTGCTACCGTAGATAATACTTTATTTGAAGATGGTGATCGTGCAAATACATTCCGTACTTTTAACCCAACTCAAGCCGAAGAAACTTATTCAATGGTCACCGCTAACCGCTTTTGGTCCTAAATCTTTGGGGTTGCTTTTTCCAATAAACGTTGGTTACATTTCTTTATGTTATTTGTACCAATAATCGGTTTATGGATGAGTGCTCTTGGAGTAGTCGGTCTTGCTCTGAACCTACGTGCCTACTTCGTTTCCAATAAACTCTGAATTTGAGAGTTTCTACACCAAAAATATTCTTTTAAACGAAGGTATTCGTGCTTGGATGGCAGCTCAATATCAGCCTCATGAAAACCTTATATTCCCTGAGGAGGTTCTACCTCGTGGAAACGCTCTTTAATGAAACTTTAGCTTTAGCCGGTCGTGACCAAGAAGCCACCGGTTTCGCTTGGTGGGCCGAGAATGCCCGACTTATCAATTTATCTGGTAAACTATTAGGGGCTCATATGGCCCATGCTAGATTAATCGTATTCTGGGCCGGAGCAATAAACCTATTTGAAGTGGCTCATTTAGTCCCAGAAAAACCCATGTACGAACAATGATTAATTTTACTTCCCCACCTAGCTACTCTAGGCTAGGGGGTAGGTCTTGGCGGTGATGTTATAGACACATTTCCATACTTTGTATCTGGAGTACTTCACTTAATTTCCTCTGCTGTATTGGGCTTTGGCGGTATTTATCATGCACTTCTGGGACCTAAAACTCTTGAAGAATCTTTTCCATTTTTCGGTTATGTATGGAAAGATAGAAATAAAATGACCACAATTTTGGGTATTCACTTAATTTTGCTAGGTACAGGTGCTTTTCTTCTAGTATTCAAGGCTCTTTATTTTGGGGACGTATACAATACCTGGGCTCCGGGAGGGGGAGATGTAAGAAAAATTACCAACTTGACTCTTAGCCCAAGTGTTATATTTGGTTATTTACTAAAATAGCCCTTAGGAGGCGAATGGTGGATTGTTAGTGTGGACGATTTGGAAGATAATTGGAGGACATGTATGGTTAGGTTCTATTTGTATATTTGGTGGAATCTGGCATATCTTAACCAAACCTTTTGCATGGGCTCGCCGTGCACTTTTATGGTCGGGAGAGGCTTACTTGTCTTATAGTTTAGGTGATTTATCCGTTTTTGGTTACATTGCTTATTGCTTTGTCTGGTTCAATAATACCGCTTATCCTAGTGAGTTTTACAGGCCCACTGGACTAAAAGCTTCTCAAGCTCAAGCATTTACTTTTCTAGTTAGATACCAATGTCTTGGGGCTAACGTGGGATCCGCTCAAGGGCCTACTGGGTTAGATAAATATCTAATGTGTTTCCCAACCGGAGAAGTCATTTTTAGAAGGGAAACTATGCGTTTTTTGGGATCTGCGTACTCCTTGGTTAGAACCTCTAAGAGGTCTCAATGGTTTGGACTTGAGTAGGTTGAAAAAAGACATACAACCTTGGCAAGAACGGCATTCTGTGGAATATATGACGCATGCTCCTTTAGGGTCTTTAAATTCTGTAGGTGGCGTAGCTACCGAGATCAATGCAGTTAATTATGTCTCTCCAAGAAGTTGGTTAGCTACATCTCATTTTGTTCTAGGATTCTTTCTATTCGTGGGTCATTTATGGAACGCAGGAAGAGCTCGTGCAGTCGCAGTAGGATTTGAAAAAGGAATTATCGTGATTTTGAGCCTATTCTTTCCAAGACTCCTCTTAGCTGAGATAACTGAGACATGAGATCCAATGCTTAATGTAGGAATCAATTTGATTGCACTATATATATTGAAGAAATCAGGTGATATTTAAAAAGTATTTTGTTTTCCTTTCGTTTCAACTCATTTTCTATCTAAAATATTTTTTTCTGGCTCGGCTATTCCACCCAGCCGAGCCATTACCTTTTATTAATATTAAGATTCTTAATTAAGAAGCCAGGAAAAAACAATAAAAAAAAATCTATTCATCGAGCAAAAGGAGAGAGAGGGATTCGAACCTTCGATAGTTCTTTGTTTCGAACTATATCGGTTTTCAAGACCGAAGCTATCAACCACTCAGCCATCTCTCCGAAAGCTAATTTCTATTTTATTTTTATTCCACCGAATCGAACATGGCCATATGAGTTGATACCATCACTATGTATAGAAAGATATTGTGTGTGAACCTATAGGTCAATCTATTTATCTATATATATAGATAGATGAAATGCATAATCTAGCATGCCTATTTGTGAACGTGAAATAAAAAAATCACCCTCGACCCCATGTCCGAATAAAAGCGGTTAAAGGGTTGGAAATAAGTCATATAAAATCAATCGATTCATGGTAAAATCCCTTTACCTTGCATTTTATTAATTTTTTTGGTCAATATCATAGAGGGATCAAATGGTATAGTTCTTTTGTTGGTAGCTTGGAGGATTAGAAATATGACTATTGCTTTCCAATTGGTTGTTTTTGCATTAATTGCTACTTCGTCAATCTTACTGATTAGTGTACCTGTTGTATTTGCTTCTCCTGATGGTTGGTTGAGTAACAAAAATATTGTATTTTCCGGTACATCTTTATGGATTGGATTAGTTTTTCTAGTGGGTATCCTTACTTCTCTTATTTCTTGAATCTATCCATTCTGGATCCAAAATGACCATTCCCATGAATTTTTCAGATTTTGAGGCACATTCAATAATATAGAAGTATAAGTTGCCAAAATGAAAATAAATAAAAAAATTAGAGGGGGGTCAGTCAAACTTCTGTAATCTGTAATGTACCTTGAATGAAATAAATAGAATTTGAATGTTGAATGAAAAGAAAATAATAAAATCAAAATCATAATAAAAAAATGAAATTCTAAATTATTAAATTAATAATTTATTTTAATTATACTTAAATTAAATTATTAATTTTTCTATTTAACTTAAATTAAATAATAATAAATTCTAAATATACTAAATATAAATAATAACTAAATAATAACTAAATAGAAATAATAATATATATAATACTAATATATAAAAATAATATATAAATAGATAATATAATAATAGATAGAATAATAAAATAAATGATATAGAAATATAGATTTATAAATCAAAATATATTAATATAAATATAATAATATAAATATTATTAATTACTTAATATTAATAACAAATAATATAAATTAATATTAATTGCTAATAACTTGTAATTTGATTAATTGATAAGCATTTGAATTGTTATATAATTTCGATTGTTGATTGGTTTAGTAGTAGAATTTGATAAAATCGCCCTGAACGGAAGAAAGTATCTTTCCTAGCTCTGACCAAATATTATTTCATATCAAGAATCAAGAACGAAAATGCGGATATAGTCGAATGGTAAAATTTCTTTTTGCCAAGGAGAAGACGCGAGTTCGATTCCCAGTATCCGCCCAGGGCAATGTATTTAAGATAAGAGGATAAAAGATTCGTTATAGTTGACTGGAATTGAAATATAATACACCCCCTAAAAGAAAAAAATGACTAGTTAATAGGGTCAAGTCTATTTTTTTTGTCAAAAAAATGTAATGTTGTGGGAACGAGATTTGAACCCATGACCTCAAGATTATGAGCCTTGCGAGCTACCAAACTGCTCTATCCCGCGATGAAAAGTGTAGTAGCCCTAATCTAGTCGGGAAGTGGTTTCGGGACCACAAAACCGAGTCATGAAAATAATTAAATGTTAAATTTCATGTCTATTATATGAGATAATGCATGTGTGAAAAATTGATGCAATGGTTTTTATCAATTGAATGTGAAATCATTAAATAGGACTTAAGTTGGAAACTTAGAAAATGTGCTTGGTTAAATTTTTTTTAATGGCCAAACATTATATGATTTAATAGATGAGGATTTGCATGTCAATTTTGCCATTTTCAAATTAGTGGCTGACCATGTTGATTGCTTGAGTTAAATATATGTATTTTATATATATACATTATTAAATGAAATGAATTTAAAACATGAAAACAAAATTAAATAAAAGGAAAAAGGGTGACAAAAAAAAACAATGTTTTCCATATTCCTTCTTTCATTGCCGTAAGTGAAAGAAAGGTTGAAGCTAAGCATTCGGTCCTTTAGATATCTTGAATTAAGGTATGTTCCATGAGTTTGCTTTTAAAATTTTAGTGAATTTGAGATAGTTGCTAAGTCTTTTACTTAGCCCATGTGTAAATTTTAAGTTTGGTGTTGTCATGTATATTCGGCCATGGAAGTTTTCTACTTCATGGATAGTGTGTTAATGTTTTGAAATAGATATGGTAGAAGGATAAGGTTTGAGTTTGTTAATTCTTGAATTGGTTGAGTTTGATAAAATTTAATATTTGTGGCTTAATTATTTAATGACAATCGGCTATGTTGAAATGCTAAATTAGTGTTAAATTGTAAGTATTTAATTGAGTGTTAGCCGAAATTGAGCTTATGATAGTAATTAGAATTTGTGAAATTTATGCATTTTGTGGTCCAAGTGTGATAAGAACCATACGGTTATGGCATGTAAGCATGAAGATTAGATGATGGATAATTTTAAATGTGAGATGGTTAGAAGTTGATTTAAAGGCTTAATAAGTTAGTTTAAGGTGAAGTCATTAGCTTATGATATTCGGTTTTGGCTACTATGTGTTGGATCTTGAATATTTTAATGTTTTGAATTAGTAATGGATGAAAGATAATGTTTGAGTTTGCTAAATATTGGAATTAAAAGTTAATTATTTATTTGTTGTGTAAGAGCCGAAAGTGAACTTAGGAGATGAATTGAAGAAAATTGTTGTTATATGTTAAATGGTTGAGGTTTTGTTGTCATGTAGTGAAGGAGGGTTAAAATATTTAATATGTCAATTGAGTGAAATGTTAATGTACGAAATCTCATATTAGTTGATAGAAGAGGATGCTTAAATTGTTAAAAATTTATTTTAACATAGCCGAATGTGTTCATGAATGAAAGAATTATATTGGTTTTGAAATGTATGTGTTGCCGAATGCATTTTTAAGTAATAGTTGAAATTCTTGTTATGAGCGAATTATAATATAACCGAATAAAAGGCATGATTAATGAATTAGTGACAAGTGAATTTGTTTAATCTAGCTCAAGAGCTTAAGGAGCCTAATTCGGATAAGGGAAAAAGCTAAACTTGTTGAAAAGTCAATTAAGGGGGTGTTGAAAAGTCAAAAATGGGAGGTGCAATTGGCACCGAAAGAAAAAGTGATAGGCAAGTTGTTTAAAGTTGAATGAGATAATTACAATTTTGGTCCCTAATTTTTTAGGCCATTTGCAAATTGGTCCCTGAACCTCAACTATAAATAGGCCTAATCATTTTTCATTTCAACCATCCCAACTAATCTTTCTCTCTTAGTTTTCTCTCTTCTCCTATTTGAGAATTCTTAAGGAATTCTATTTGTTTGTAATATTTTGGAGATAATAAAGTTATCATCTGGTGTTAGTGCCCGAGGACGTAGGTATAATTTACCGAACCTCGTTAAAACTCTTGTGTTTTTTTCTTGTCCTATTTTTCTTTCAATATTTGAGGGTATAATAGTAGTATTTAATTGTACTATTAAATTACGATAGAATGGATGTTCTGACTAAGGAAAGACTTGGTACTTAAGAGATCCTTGTGATCCACCTCTCTTTCTTGGGAATTGAACTTTGTGTGATTTTTTAGTACAATAATTTACAAGCTTCCGACCCTATTGGAATAACAAGTGGTATCAGAGCCGAAGGTTAATCGTCGTATGCTCTGTAGTTGTAGTTTAAACTGATCTTCCACATCAGAAAAGATTTCCTTAGGTATATTGAAAGATTATGGAGAAAACGGTCGGTTTAGGAGCTTCAACATCGTCCATGTGGACAAGACCGACAATTGCAAATGCAAGATTGGCCGTGGAGATCTTTGATGGCACGGGCCATTTTGGTATGTGGCAAAGTGAGGTTCTAGATGCCCTTTTTCAGCAGGGTCTAGACATTGCCATTGATGAAGTGAAACCAGATGATGTACAGGAGAAAGATTGAAAGGCGATCAATCGGTTGGCATGTGGCACAATTCGATCATGCCTTTCTCGAGAGCAGAGGTATGCTTTTTCAAAGGAGACTTCTGCAAATAAGTTGTGGGTGGCACTTGAAGAAAATTTTTTGAAGAAAAAAAGTCAAAATAAGCTCCACTTGAAGAAAAGACTGTTTCGCTTCACTTACGTCCCAGGTACCACAATGAATGATCACATCACCAAATTTAATCAGTTAGTCACTGATTTGCTAAATATGGATGAGACATTTAAAGATGAAGATTTGGCTTTGATGCTGTTGGGGTCACTTTCTGAGGAGTTTGAGTTCCTAGAAACTACTCTACTTCATGGCAGGAGTGATATATCTCTGAGCGAAGTCTGTGCGGTCTTATACAGTTATGAACAGAGAAAGAAGGACAAACAGGAAAACTCAATCAGAGATACAAAAGCTTTAGTAGTCCGAGGTCGTTCGTACACTAAGAAGAAAACTCAAAATGAGAGATCAAAGTCAAAGTCCAGACTTGGGAAAGATGAATGTGCCTTTTGTCATGAGAAAGGCCACTGGAAGAAAAATTGTCCAAAGCTGAAGAATAAGGGAAAAGCTGCTGTAGATGCTTGTGTTGCAAAGCATGATACTAGTGACTCTGAACTATCACTGGTTGCATCATCATCGTCGTTCCATTCAGATGAGTGGATTTTGGATTCGAGTTGTACCTATCATATGTCCCCTAACCGGGAGTGGTTCTCTGATTTAGTAGAACTAAATGAAGGAGTTGTTTATATGGGCAATGACAATGCCTGTAAAACTGTTAGGATAGGTTCAATCCAATTAAAGAATCAAGATGGATCTACCAGAGTTCTAACTGATGTTTGGTACGTGCCCAGTTTGAAGAAAAATCTCATCTCATTGAGAGCCTTGGAATCCAATGGTTCAGTTGTTACTATGAGAGATGGGGTTTTGAAAGTGACATCTGGCGCACTTGTGATATTGAAGGGCATCAGGAAAAATAACTTGTATTACTACCAAGGTAGTACAGTTATTAGAGCAGTCGCTGCAGCTTCCGATAACAAATAATTGGACTTAATGCAGTTGTGGCATATGAAGTTAGGACATGCTAGTGAAAAATCCTTGCAAATTCTGGCAAAGCAAGGATTGTTGAAAGGTGCAAAGGCTTGCAAATTAAAATTTTGCGAGCATTGTGTTTTGGGAAAGCAAAAGAGAGTGAAATTCGACACTGCTATTCATAATACAAAAGGTATTTTGGAATATGTTCACTCAGATGTGTGGGGGCCTTCCAAAACACCTTCGTTGGGAAGAAAACACTATTTTGTTACTTTTTTTGATGATTTTTCCAGAAGAGTTTGGGTGTATACCATGAGAACTAAGGATGAAGTGCTTAGAGTTTTTCTTAAATGGAAAACTATGATCGAAAACCAGACTGGCAAGAAAATCAAGTGGCTTAGGACGGACAATGGAGGGGAATATAAAAGTGATCCGTTCTTCGATGTGTGCCAAGAGTATGGTATTGTTCGACACTTCATAGTTAGGGATACACCACAGCAGAATGGAGTGGCAGAGCGTATGAATCGAACATTGCTGGAGAAAGTTTGATGTATGTTGTCCAATGCTGGGTTAGGCAAGCAATTTTGGGCTGAGGCTGTGACATACACTGGCCATCTTGTTAATCGTTTGCCATCATCTGTATTAGAAAGAAAAACTCTTATGGAGGTATGGTCTGGAAAACCGGCTACAGATTATGATTCCTTACATGTGTTTGGATCCACTGCATATTACCATGTAAAGGAGTCAAAGTTAGATCTGAGGGCAAAGAAAGCTCTCTTTATGGGAATCACTTCTGGAGTGAAGGGATTTCGTCTTTGGTGCTTAGACACAAAGAAAATGATCTGTAGCAGAGATGTTACCTTTGATGAATCTGCCACATTGAAAAAGGTAGCAGATAAAGATATCAGACGAGCGATACTCCACAATAGGTGGAGTGTACTCCAAAACAAGTGGAGTTTGAGCAGATGGGGATTTGCCCAGTTAATAAGTCTAATTCTCCAGCCACAATGGAAGAATTAGAGGTTGAAGAGGTTCTGACCCAAGAACCTTTAAGTACACCAGAACCAGTTGCAGTTGCAAGGCCACCGAGAGAAATTCGTAAACCTGCTCGATTTACTGATACGGTAGCCTATGCCCTTCCCGTTGTTGATGATGATATTCCTGTCACTTATCAAGAAGCAATGCAAAGCTTAGAAAGTGACAAATGGAAATACGCCATGGATGAAGAAATGCAGTCTCTTTGGAAGAACACTACTTGGGAGTTGACGCAATTACCGAAAGGTAAAAGGGCAATCGGATGCAAGTGGGTATTCGCAAAGAAAGATGGATCTCCTAGCAAGAAAGATGTTCGCTACAAGGCAAGATTGGTTGCTAAAGGCTACGCTCAGAAGGAGGGAATTGACTACAATGATGTATTTTCCCCTGTTGTGAAGCTTTCCTCCATTAGAATTTTGTTGGCCTTGGTAGCACAGTTGAATTTGGAGCTAGCTCAACTTGATGTTAAGATGGCTTTCTTGCATGGTGAGTTAGAAGAAGAGATCTATATGACTCAGCCCGTAGGATACACAGATGCTGGTGGTAGAAATTGGGTTTGTAAGCTGAACAAATAGCTATATGGATTGAAGCAATCCCCGATGTAGTGGTACAAGCGATTTGATAGCTTTATGAAAAGGCAGAAGTACACAAGAAGCAAATATAACAATTGTGTGTATTTGCAGAAGCTACATGATGGATCTTTCATTTATTTACTCTTGTATGTTGATGATATGTTAATCGCTTCGAAGAGCCAAAAAGAGATAGATAAGCTGAAGGCTCAGTTGAATCAAGAGTTCGAGATGAAAGATCTAGGTGAGGCCAAGAAGATTCTCGGCATGGAGATAAGTAGAGATAGACAAAGAGACAAGCTTTGTTTGAATCAGATCTGAAAAAGGTATTACAATGTTTTGGTGTAAATGAAAACACAAAACATGTAAGTACCCCACTTGCTTCTCATTTGAAACTTAGTGCTCAATTATCTCCGAAAACTGAAGAAGAAAGAGAATATATGGCAAAAGTCCCATATGCAAATGCAGTTGGGAGTTTGATGTATGCGATGGTGTGTACGCAGCCTGACATTTCACAAGCTGTTGGAGTTGTGAGCAGGTATATGCATGATCCTGGAAAAGGACATTGGCAAGCTGTGAAATGGATTCTACGGTATCTTCAAAAAACCGTAGATGTTGGTTTAATTTTTGAACAGGATGAAGCACTTGGTCAGTTTGTAGTTGGATATGTTGATTCCGACTTTGCTGGTGATTTAGATAAACGTCGTTCAACTACAGGGTATCTGTTTACTCTTGCGAAAGCCCTAGTGAGTTGGAAGTCTACCTTACAGTCTACAGTAGCAGTGTCTACTACAGAGGCAGAATATATGGCAGTTACAGAAGTTGTTAAGGAGGCTATTTGGCTTAATGGATTGTTGAAAAACTTGGGAGTTGTTCAAAGTCACATTAGTCTATATTGTGACAGTCAGAGCGCTATTCATTTAGCGAAAAATCAAGTCTATCATTCAAGAACCAAGCATATCGACGTAAGATATCACTTTGTGCGGGAAGTCTTTAAAAAAGGAAAAATTCTACTTCAGAAGATTCCGACAGCAGATAATCCTGCAGATATGATGACCAATGTGGTAACAACAATCAAGTTTAATCATTGTTTGAACTTGATTAACATCTTGAGAATTTGAGCACCTTCAGGTGTATGGCGCTCGAGAGCACATTTGGAGGCACTACAAAAGATAGCTTTATCGAATATGGGGAGTTGAAGGAAGTGTGTGAAGATGTGATTATCCTAATCAAATCTTCAAGGTGGAGATTGTTGAAAAGTCAATTAAGGTGGTGTTGAAAAGTAAAAAATGGGAGGTGCAATTGGCACCGAAAGAAAAAGTGATAGGCAAGTTGTTTAAAGTTGAATGGGATAATTGCAATTTTGGTCCCTAATTTTTTAGGCCATTTGCAAGTTGGTCCCTGAACCTCAACTATAAATAGGCCTAATCATTTTTCATTTCAACCATCCTAACCAATCTTTCTCTCTTAGTTTTCTCTCTTCTCCCATTTGAGAATTCTTAAGGAATTCTATTTGTTTGTAATATTTTGGAGATAATAAAGTTATCATCTAGTGTTAGTGCCCGAGGACGTAGGTATAATTTACCGAACCTCATTAAAACTCTTGTGTTTTTTTCTTGTCCTATTTTTCTTTCAATATTTGAGGGTGTAATAGTAGTATTTAATTGTACTATTAAATTACGATAGAAAGGATGTTCTGACTAAGGAAAGACTTGGTACTTAAGAGAACCTTGTGATCCACCTCTCTTTCCTAGGAATTGAACTTTGTGTGATTTTTTAGTAAAATAATTTACAAGCTTCCGACCCTATTGGAATAACAAAACTAACCGAATAGCATATCCGTAGTCATTCGGCAACAGTCAAGGTAAGTCTTTAAGTAATGAAACTTAGCTTATGATTTGATAAAATCATGGTACATAAGCATAATAAATAAATTGTGACCTATTGGTTCTACTTGAATTACGTAGTGGGATAAATAATTTGTGCATATGACTTGTAGCCGAATGGTTATAGAAATTATGTTGGATAGCGAAACGAAATCGTGTTCTTTGTATGTGGCTATTGAGCCGAAAGTGGAATGGTTGATAAGCATGTTGTGCTTGTGTTCAAATAATGTAAATGAAATGCTAATGTGTTATGATATATATATGTGTGCATGATAATGGAGAATTATATCCGGGCTAAGTCCCGAAGGCATTCGTGCTGGTGTTATATCCGGGCTAAGTCCCGAAGGCATTCGTGCTGGTGTTATATCCGGGCTAAGTCCCGAAGGCATTCGTGCTGGTGTTATGTCCGGGCTAAAGTCCCGCAGGCTTTGTGCTGGTATTATATCCGGGCTTAAAGTCCCGCATGCTTTGTGTTGGTGATTGGATTTGGGTTTTAAATCTAGCAGACTTAATACCGATGATTGGAGTAAGATTATGATTTCGAATGTTCGTAGTAAACTACCATTGAATATGTTCAATACATTAAGTTGGTCAGGTATGTATTATATACTTTTATATGTTAGATTGATCGGAATTGAATCATGAATGCGAAATGAGAAGTATATGTGAAAATCTCATATGTGTATGTGTGTATTCGGTTATGGTTAAAGGTTATATGAGATTGATTTGGTGATATACATGTTAAATAATATGAATCCAAAGAATGGGTAATAAATCTGCTTGGGACAACAGTAGTAACGTGATTTCAGAAAATCACCATAAATTGTGGAAGTTGAGTTAGAGGCTGAATAAATTATGTCATGAAATCTTAATGAGTCTAGTTTCTTATAAAAGAAACTGTGTAAGCAAAAGAGTTGCCAATAATGAGATATTTGAAGTGGCATGGAACAGAGTCAAAATGACTTTGAGGTCCCCTGTTCTGTTTTCAGAAAATCATTATAAATGGTACAAAAATGGTTATAAGATAAAATTTATATTATTAGACTCCCTAATGAGTCTAGTTTCAAATGAAATAAACGATAACATATTTCAAATTCTGTATAATGAGAAATTTGATTCGTAGTGAAGAGTGGTCAGATTAGTCAAACAGTGAAACAAGGGAAACTTCAATAAAAATCTGGTATTGATTGGTCAAACCAAAAATTCTGAAAATTTGATGGATGAAAGATATATGAGTCTATTTTCAGGAAAAATTAACAGCACTTGATTTGGTGTTTCTTAGCTCCAGTTATAAATAATTTAGTGACTGTTGCTCAGGAAGACAGCTTGTAGTGAATTTGTGATTTTGTTGCAAACATGGTTAAAACTTGTTAATGAGATGCTTTTCGAGTTTTTATGATCTTATTTGTAATTTAAATATTTGGTTTTAATTGAGTTCAGATTCAAGTGAGGTGAATTTGCTAAATATGCATTATGTTCATGGATACTTGGCCAAAATGGCAATTATCTAGGAATAATTTCTTGAAAATTTGAATAATCGATCTATAAGTAAATTAATTGTTTGCACTGCTTAAAACTTACTAAGCATTGAAGCTTACTCCGTGTTCTCTTTTCCATTTCTTATAGGTATATACTTTAGCTCGAGTCAGAAGGGCTGGAGATATCATCACACTATCGAGTCATTATGTGAGTTGAGAAGATTGTATATCATCATGGTTTAAGGCATGTATAGGATAGACTATAGGTAGAATGATATTTCGACTTTGTATACATTATAGCCATGCGAAGATGGCTTGCTCATTTTGTTTAGAGAAGCCTTATAATTGAACTAATGTGGTGAAATGTTTTAGTTATAACTTGATAGTAGTTAAATTGTTATTAGATATTCGGTTATGTTTTGATAGTGAGTCATTTTGGAAATTTATAAGAGCTCTTATGGAAAATCAATGAGACATGTTTGCATTGTTGATAATTTATGTTTGGTAAGTATCTTTGACCTTATAGAAGTTTTATTCAGTCAAGTAATACCTCATAACCTTATTCCGGCAACGGATACAGGTTAGGAGTGTTACAAAAAGAAACAAAACTAATGGACAAACAAAGATTGAATGCGCCCCTCTTCCATATATGTACAAATAGAATAGCCTATTTATACAGAATGGTAAAGGGGCCCCTCTATGATCATCGATCATAGAAATAAATAGAAAAAGTAAGGGATATTTTAATCCTTACCAACTTGATATTTTGCCCCCGACAACAAACATGCGTGAACCATTTCACGAAGTATGTGTCCAGATAGTCCAAAGTCTCGATAGTTAGCTTTCGGTCTTCCGGTCGAAAAGCAACGTCGATGAAGACATGTGGGTGTACTATTTCATGGTGAGGATTGTAACTTTCCATGAATTTTCCATTTCTCACTCAACGACGGAACTTTGCTTATTTCTTTTTTTGAGGATCGACGAATCAAATGATATTTTTATTCCAAATTTTGCCTCTTCTTCTCCCTATGAATCAAACTTTTCTTTGCCATAATGGTTCCGTTCCTATTATTATTAATGATACAAGTCGGATCCTAGATGTAGAAATAGAAGGGGGCATACCCCCCTTCTCTATCGAAAGAGATGATATTATCGCAGATACAGAGCATAACATAAGGAATTAACCAAATTTGCCCGATGTAGAGGCAATCAAGAAAGCCGCATAAGTAAATATATAACCTACAGAAAATTGGGCTAATCCAACCAATCTTGCCTGTACAATAGAAAGAGCCACTGGTTTATCTCTCCATCGAATCAAATTAGCTAAAGGTGTTCATGAGCCCATTCTAAATTTTCAATCAATTCTTGCCAATATCCGCGCCAAGAAATTAAGAACATAAATCCGGTAGCCCAAACAAAATGTCCAAATAAGAACATCCACGCCCAGACTGATAAACTATTCATACCAAATGGGTTATACCCATTGATAAGTTGTGAAGAGTTTAACCATAGATAATCTCTTAACCATCCCATCAAATAAGTGGAAGATTCATTAAATTGTGAGACGTTACCCTGCCATAATGTGATGTGTTTCCAATGCCAATAAAAAGTAACCCATCCAATGGTATTTAACATCCAGAAAACCGCCAAATAAAATGTGTCCCACGCCGAAATATCATAAGTACCCCTAGCCTCGGACCATCGCAAGGAAAACTATAACCGAAATCCTTTTTATCCAGCATTAACTTGGAAACTATAACCAAATTACACTAGGCTTTTTTAATAGTATATATATTAAGCTTTATTGGGCCTATAAGGGCCACGTCGCATGATCCACGACCCATTTGGTAGTCAGCAGAAAGTTTAAAATCCAAAACCCAGAAAAGGGCAATTACTTTCATACCCCAAGAAAACCCTAATTCACCTTCATGTATATATATAAAACCCCAACAGACTTATTCCGTGTTTTCGAAACCTAGCAGAACCCTCCATTTCTCTCTGCCACCAGCGGCACCCAAAGATGCAAATCTTCGTCAAAACCCTAACGGGGAAGACCATAACCCTAGAGGTTGAGTCTTCCGACACCATCGACAATGTCAAAGCCAAGATCCAAGACAAGGAAGGCATCCCACCCGACCAACAGCGCCTCATCTTTGCCGGAAAGCAGCTCGAGGACGGCCGCACCTTAGCCGACTACAACATCCAGAAGGAATCCACCCTCCATCTCGTGCTCCGTCTTAGGGGAGGTGCTAAGAAGAGAAAGAAGAAGACCTACACCAAGCCCAAGAAGATCAAGCACAAGAAGAAGAAGGTCAAGCTCGCTGTGCTACAGTTCTACAAGGTGGATGAATCGGGTAAGGTTCAGAGGCTGAGGAAAGAGTGTCCTAATGCTGAGTGTGGTGCTGGAACTTTCATGGCTAACCATTTCGATAGGCACTATTGCGGTAAGTGTGGACTCACTTATGTTTACCAGAAGGCTGGTGGAGATTAAGTAGGGCTCGTGCAAAAGATGGATCTTTTAGGGTTTTTCCAGTATGGGTTTTAGGTTTTAAATTTTCAGTAATCGTCGGATTTTGTTTAGTCGAATGAAGTTTGTTGTGTTTGAATATGTTATAATACTTGGGCTATGTGATTTGGAGTTTTGATTATCAATTCAGCTGTTTGAATCAACATAAGTTAATTCTTCTTTATGTTGTTTGATTGATGATTATATTTATATGCCTTGTATTATTTGCTATTTTGTTCTCTGGGTATTGGTGTATGATTGATGTTTGTAAAATGATTTAACTATTTTTGCTGCTCACTTAGGTCTTTGGTCTTTTGCAGAGTTTTTCTTCAATGATCTTTAAATGTCTGTTTATGTTGGGGAATAGAGAACTAATCTGTTTAGCTAAATGAATGGAGTCAATGTTTCCCATTGTTGCATATCTGGTTTAGTATCATCGTTTTTGAGTTTTAGCTTTCGTAGATTAGTGGAATTGGAATCCACCTATCAATGAAATTTATAGTTAAAGGCTTTAAGCATGCTTTAAATGTAACATATTGTTTTATCCTGCCTTAGCCTTTATGCCATTGTTCGTTAAAGCTTTAAAAGGCTCAGTCATTATAAAAGCTGAAACAGTTGTTGTGCATGATAGGATATGTGAGTGACAGTAGGTTGCCGAAGTTTGTGTGAGATGATGTCTTCGATATTCTCAATTTAAAAGATGAAAATAGAGCTTAGAGAAGTTTCAATGCTTGTCTTATGTTTTCAATTTGCTAGTCATAGGTTGATAGCAACTACATATGAGAAAACCATAAGGCTCATAGCTTTACCATAAGGCTCATAGCTTTATTTTTTTACAATTAGCACGTCACTAGCCGGAGCAAATCTCTATCACACAGACACCACTAGTAGGCAATTTTTTGTGATTTGATCCCACGACATGGGTATGGGGGTTGAACACCCTTGGCCTAGGGGTCAAATCCTGGGGTTTCATAGGCTATCTTAGTTTGTATGACATGAAATCTTTGATCTTCCCAATTTAAAAGATGGGAAATAGAGCTTAGAGAAGTCTCAATCTTCCCAATTTAAAAGATGGAAATAGAGCTTGGAGGAGTCTCAATGCTTGCCTTGTGTTAGTCTAATTTGCTTGTGATCCAAGGCATATGGTTTCTTAGCTTTTTTATGTTTCCTTATATTTTAACCTTAAATCATCAAGCAAATACCAACAACATATTTGTTTGAATCTTTAAAGACTCTTATGTTTGATGGGATTCTTTGTTGTTTATAGGCAGTGGAAGCTTTGTTTTACATAATGTAAACATCCATAAAAAATCATGGTCAAAAGCTGTGATTTCCACACCCCTTTTTCAATAAAGGGAATATATTATAAACATATAAAATAAGCCCCAAAATATCATTATCTTTGGTGTAAATGCTTGACTACTTCCCAAATTGTTGAACGTGAAAAAAAGAAAAGTTACATAAACCACAATCTATTGATGTGAGGAATGCCTCCATCTTGATATAAATAAACAAACCATAAAACCTAAATAAATGTACCACATTCAAAAGCAGTGGATTTGAAAAAAAAAAAGAAGGAAAGAAACTAATATGATCTGACAAAATCATGGGGGAACAATCTTGGGAGGATTGAATTTTTTGCTTTTACAATCAGTGCATATATTCCATAGCAAGGGATGTGTACCACAGCCATGGAGAAGTACCTGTTCGATGGAAATGATTGAATTCATTATATTTATATTTATATAGGTGAATGAAAATAACTTTGTCTGAGGCAAATCAGGTTACCATAAAGGAGCCCATGGGGTATTAAGCTCTAAGAAAGGATATGGCCACCATGTAAACCCACAGGCATGAAGAACCCATTGGAAAATAGCATATAGACAGCTCCACTGAACAAAATATGCAAGCCTGAACCAAGGAAATGGCTGACACAAAAGGGGAGATTCAACTAACACTTAGAGCCTATATGGAATTTGGTAGCAACGAATAATAGAAAGACAATTTGCAACTAAAGGTTATTAAACTGTTAGTGAGTTCATGTTTTGGTCTCTTTAAATGAAGCTTATGTTTTGGTCTTTCAATTTTAAAAAATTATAAAATCATTAAATTATTCGAAAATTTTTATTTAAGTTATTGGACTATTAAAATTATTGTTGTATGGTTTTCTTTGTTTATACCGTCTGCACCAATCGAAAGCTCACACTTCCCCTTTTCTTCTATAATTCAGCTTTTTTGTTATAAAAAACTTTGAACGTCACGAATTTTAAAATCAAAATTCGAATAGCTTTTTTTTTCCGATATTGTTCATTAAATCAACTTGGATTTAAAGTACGTACTTCTACTCGTCGATGGGTATTAATATACCGTACCGTTTGTCGAATCATCACTTTACTTAACAGCTCAACGACCTAAATAAAAACTTTCAAATAATTTAATGACCATTTTGTAACTTTTTAAAATTGAGTGATCAAAACGTAAACTTATTAATAGTTTAATAGCTTAAGTGTAGTTTACTTATAATAAAAAGAGGTGCAAAATACTTACAAGGCTATTGAAAAGAGTATCCAGTATGAGAAGCACAGCATTCACAGTGTGCATGCAACCCATTAACTGTCCAAAAAAAGAAAACAATCACTGAATTTAGACATAGCCGCTAATCTTGCAATCAAATTATGACTTTTTCTAGCATTGCTAATTGATGTGAAGTTAATATCTTACCATGTTCAGGCCAAGGTGTGAGTTTGATAAAAATGGAACAATAACAAGCCAGAATACAATGTCTGTCAAGATGACAGCACCTCCACATGTCTACAATGAAGCAAAACTAAGTAAATCAGCTCTCTTGTCTGCAGAGAAAATTAAAGACAGCAGCCCATACTAAAGGTCTTATCAAGGCTTAAGGCATACTAAATGGTGATTATTGTAAATTTTGGATTTAGATCATTTTTCGTATGTAGGTTATATGG
This sequence comes from Gossypium hirsutum, assembly GCF_007990345.1. Lineage (NCBI taxonomy): Eukaryota > Viridiplantae > Streptophyta > Magnoliopsida > Malvales > Malvaceae > Gossypium > Gossypium hirsutum. Next base: position 84,076,717 of record NC_053435.1, read on the forward strand.
TTTGATTTATTGACTTTTTATGATTAAATCGAAGAGGAGAAAACAGTGAAAACAAGTAGGAATTGTATTGATAACTTCATTGACAGACCTGATATATAATTTGCATAAGATAACCCCAAAATCCTGCCCTTCTTTGAAACTCTTCTTGAGCATAGTGACTTTGCAACTTGATTTTACACCATACATTTTTGGCTTGATAAGTTACAGAATTTGCAATTCTACCCTCTTCCACATCCGTTTTTACAAATTCATCCCTTAAACTATTTTCAGGTAGTGGTGTAGTAAAGCACACCCAACATCCATAAGCAGATATGGCAGTCCCCAGCTTCACAAACAAAATGCATGTATTAATTAAGCATGAGCTACTGTAACCAAGTGTTTAATCAACAAAGAAAAATATAATGGCAGAAATGGGATTTAAATTATTTACATACCGCAAAGTAGACCATTACCAATACAAATGTCCACCTGCAAATTTATGTTGCCTCACTGGATTAATGTTAATATATATATATATAAGGGTAAACTATATCTAAGGCTATTAAACTATTATTAAGTTTACGTGTTGATTACTCAATTTCAAAAAGTTACAAAATAGTTATTAAAATATTCGAAATTTTTCATTTTCGAAAATTTTTAGTTAAGTCACTAAACTTTTAAGTTTTTTTAAAAGTTTAACTAATGAATTCTAAGCGACAATTTGACGATCGATACGGTGTATCAGTATCCATTGAAAGTAGAATAACATATCTTAGATCCATGTCGATCTGACAATCAATGTCAGAGATTGGAGAAGTCTGTTAGGACTTTGGTTTACAAATTCTCAACAGTTAAAATTGTTTTATGAAAAAAAAAACTTAAACTATAAAAAAGGAGAATGAGAGCTTTTGATTAGTATTGGCGGTGTAAACAGAGAACATCAGGCAACAACGATTTTAACAATCCAGTGATTTAAATAAAAACTTTCATATAGTTCAATAACTATTTTATAACTTTTTGAAGTTTAGTAACTAAAATGTAAACCTACTAATAGTTTAATCACATTAGATGTATTTTACTATGTGGGTGTATGGAAATGAAGGAACTTACTCGGTGTAGTAAACAAAGATGGAAGCATCCCATTCGACTATATCCCACACCAAGAACCCCGCCATGACCGCGAATGAAACGAAACGAGTGAGCACTAGCCATCCAGGGTGCACCCTGATCCAACAACTGGTCCATAACTGGTTGGAACCAACATGAGCCCTCGGTGTGGCACGTATAAAGCCGTCAGCGTCCGGTCGAGCCTCTAATAGGCTCTCGTACACGCTTTCCTCATCGCATCTAGACGCGGCTTCTTTCTTCCATAGTACCCATAATGACCCGATGAAGGCAGCCGCTACAACGCCAAAACAAATGAAATCGTACCAATACACAACCAGGGCCATGGGGCTGCTTGGCTAAGGCTGTTTTCACTAGCCTTTGTTTGCCCTTTTTTGCAATGAAGACGATTGATGTTAAAACATGTGAAAAAGGGTACTAGTAATCTTTGTTTGATACAAGGAATGGTAGTTTGGACTGACTGGTTTTGGTGCTTTTGGATCACGTTTCAAGGCAAATACTTTACAGTAAAATAATAATAATGAACAGCTAAAATTTGACATCAAGGACATGGTCGGTACAAAGAAATGCTATAAGTTAAGTTCCAAAACCAGTTACAAATGACAAGGTTTTTTATGAAACATCGACCCAGCCAATAACAAAGGTCAAGAATGTTTATTGTTTGCCTATGAAAATAAGTTCTATGAGCTCATGTGATAGAATCAACTTTTTAGACCTCAATTCTAGTTCGATTTAATTTATTTCAATAATCTGTTTTATTGTTAAAGCATATTATATTTAATTCTAGTTCGACCTAATTCATTTCTACAACTCAAACCCATGACACAATGGGTATAGAGACATGGAGTAAAAACTTTTCACCAATGAGTCAAGCACTAAGCTGAAGAGTTAACACTTCTATTTGCAAGTATGCGGATTAGAATTTGTAAATATATACTTGAAGATAACAAAACTCTAAATGCATGTGATGGATACTTAAAAAAACATAATTTCAAATTACAAAAATGCAACCTATTAAGTCTAGTCAGCATGAATTATTTTTTAAGAAAAAAATATACAAATTAACATTATTTTTGTAAGTATATAAAATATTTTTTACAACTCACACATCACTATGATTCCAATCCAAATTTAAAAAATAAAAAATAAACACCTAATTAATGGACCACAGTCCATTGAAAAAGATAAAAAGTCCAAGTAATAAGAACAAGAGGATGTCTTCCCCCATTTGGATCACTTCAAAAAGGCCCAAAACAATTATAGTATTTTAGTTTTTAAAATCCAATTAAAAAACTCACTTTTTACATAACATTTTAAAGTTAATTTTCGTAAAATTTTGTAAATTATGAACTAAAAATCAAACAAAACAAGACAAATCAATTTTTTACTTTTTATTTTCCTTGTAAGAGTGACAGAAAAAAACTCTTCATAGCGCATGAACAGTGTGCAGTGCACTGATATCAGTACTCTCCTTGTGCTCATGTTCAGGTCATTGGCTCATACCTAAAAGCAGGGTATGGATAGAGGAAGAGATTCGGAAAAATGAGTTTATAGGTGAAATTCAAGTTTTTTTTTATATGGGTCGAGTTTTTATTAAGATATTTTAGGCTTAAGCTCAGCTCAATATTGTGTTATAAAATAATACTATATTAACTATATATGTTAAATAATTATAATTATATTCATATTTATATTAAATTACTAATTTAGTAATAATTAAATTTATTTTTCAAAAGTTAAAATAAAACTTATCCAACTAAATAACTAATTTAAAATCTAAAATTTTAAAAATTATATTTAATACAATAAAATATTTATTATATTTGCTATAGTATTTTTCAATATAAATATTTTTTAATATATTTCTAATGTCTTAAAAGTGTATTATTATATTCAGATTAACATTTCTAACATTAGGTCAGAGTAAAAAATAAATCTATCTTTCGAATTGACGAAGCCCGAATTTAGAAATTAAATTAAATGTGTTACATCAGCTTAACCCAACCCGACTCATTCAATAGCTGTGAGTTGCAGAGGGTAGCTACGTACGTACCGACCATTTTCTTTTTTTTCTTTTTTTGTTCAAACGGCTTTGGCAAGCCATACCTTAATTTATCGTACAAAGAAAATAAAATTCTTTACCTTTTAATGGAAAATAAAACAACAAAAAATAAAAATAAAAAAATTAACATTTTCGTTTTGGCATGGAAAAAGTAAAACCCTAAGAAAAGTTTTCTTTGCGTTTTCTCACCAACCAATCAGGAAATTAAACATTTTCAATAGAATATATAAACACAGAAAAAACAACACAACGCAGTTTAAAGCAAAAGAAAATGCCACTGTTTCATTCGATCATTGCATATATCATTTAAAAGATAGCTGCAGAAAAATAAAATCCTTAAACGGAGAATTCAGTTCACCTGAGAACTGCAGTAAACAATATAGAAACGAAACAGATATTACTACTGGAAACGAAAAACCAGCTAGCAATGGCCATCAAACTCCATAACCAATATCTAATCTATTTCTTACCTTTTTTGTTCTTCTTGCCTTTCTTCATCTTCTTGTTTTTCCTGGACTTAGCAGCAGCAGCAACAGCGGCGGCGGCGGCAATAGCAGAGGAAGCTTTCCCATGGATCATATCAAAGAGCTGAGATCCAATACGGTAACAAAGATATGCATCAGCAGTGGTAAACATGACCTTCTCATCATTCAACTCAGGACTGTGATAATACGGCCTTTTCCTCTTAAACCACTCGATTTTCCTCCCAGGTCTCACCACATCCATGTGTTTCCCCAGCACAGCCTTAGCGAGCCTATCTAAATCGTACCTTCCTAAATCAAGCTCGTCTCTCTTCATCCCTTTCACAGCCAACTCGTTCAAATCCACCGCGTTCTTTATCTTAACTTCGAAATCTTTCTCCAAATGACTCGATTTTTCTTTGATCCCCATCCCGACTACAATCACCTCCGGATCGGAGAGGAAATGGGCGAGGAACTTGGGAGGCTTGTAAAAGTCGGGGTCGTTTAAATGGTAGAGGAGACAATGTGAGCCGATGCAGATATGGAGTAGCTCGTACGGAAACTCGAGGAGGCCGTAACGGGAGTAGTAATCGTTTTGGCGTTCAACGGAGAAGCCAACGACAAGGGTTTTAGGGAGGGACTTGGAGTTGTTAGCTTTTTTGGCTTGTTTAAGCCACTTGCCGGCTGTGATCTCGCAGTAGGTAACGACGGTGAGGATACGGTGGTTTCCGACGTGGACGGTGTAGGAATCGTAGAAATATTTGACGTCAGTGCTGCCCTCGATCTTCTCCACTGAGATCTCCATTGTTACAGTGGATCAATGCAAATCGAAAGAGGGAAAGGACCAGGAGGGTTTTATACAGGGAGGGAGAAATAATGTGGGACATGTGTCGTATTGGCGTTGATTTGATAGGGAGGTGGGGTCCATATTATGGTTTTATAGTTATGCTATCATGTGATCGTGGCTGATGATTATATAACAGAAATGGATTGTGGAGGGCTTAAGCTGGTAGCTACTAACTGCCTACTAAAATTTGATTCATGTCGTTGCCAGTCGCCGCCGAGGCACCATCACTTCCACCGCCGCCATCAACAATATTTGCTTTTGAACGGTCATACTGAGATTCTCATGGTGGCGGTTCAAAATTAAAGACAAAAATTGCAACTGCAAAGGATCAAATTGACAATGATTTTACTGATATTCAGAGGGACTATTACAATATAAGCGTCTCTAAATTTGAAATAATCTAGTGCTTTAGGTTAAAATGTAACACAAGTACTTGTATTTTTCAAAAATTTAGAATTTAGTCTATATATTTTTACTTCTATAAATTTAGTCTCTACACTTTTATTTTTTGAAAATTAGTCCCTCAACTTTTCAAATTTCAAAATAAGTATAATCGTTAGCACTTCTAAAATTATTTTGTTAAATTCAAGTTCATTACGTCAATTTTTTAATTACATAACTACTAAGTAAATATTTTTTTATATTAAAATATCGCACCAACAAATTTAACAATAATATTTTCATAGTGCTAACAATGGCACCTGGATTTTGAAGTAGATGGACCAAAATTCTCAAACTGGAAGTACAAAAATTAAATTCTAAATTTGTGAAGAATACAAAGACTTTTGATATATTTTAACTCTTAAGTTTATAATAACCTAAATAGAAAAAAAATCCAATATTCAAATATGAATGATCTGATACAATTAAATTATAATTTCGATAAATTCAATTCAAATTAATCCAATCTAAAACCAAACCATTAAAAAAATTTTGGTTCTTATACCATCGGATATTCATGGGTCGTTCGGGTTTGGGTCAAACCTATACAAGGTATCTAAACTAATTTTTCGAACTTTGGACCAACCCAACCTAAAAAATACATTTACTATTTTGCCTAAACCCAACTCAATTTTAGAGAAGAAAACTTGGACCCGACCTAATCCACTCATATTTGATTTTTTTAAAATTAGTTTTTATTTTAAAATAAATTTTTAGAAAAAATATAATACACTAAATACTCTAAAAATACTAAAATAAAAATTTTCTAACACATTAAAAAGTATTTATACTTAAAATTTTATATTTTGAATTAATTTTAGGTTTTAAATATTTATTATTAGATTAGTGTTTTAATATAAATATAAATACAAATAAATTTATATATAATAATTATTTAACGTATATATTAATATAATATTTTTTGTAACATATTATATTTGAGCTAGATTAAATTATATTTTAAATCTAACCGATAAGCAAATCTATATACTATTTTTTTTCTTTTTCTTTTTATTTTACACGTCCGGACTAAAGATATGCCCATTAAACCACTTTAAAACTTTAATTAAATGAAATATTTTATTTTTACTCCTATTAATTTTTAATACTTCAATTTAAACCTTTTTGTCAAACAATTGCATGAAATATGAGATGGTTGGCAGGTGGAAAATAAAGACAGCAATGAAGATTTGGGTCTTTATTGACAATATGTACATAATACATCTCACGAATCAACATCAATGAACTAACAAAGGTCAGCAACCTGGACTTTTGAGCAAAAGAATCCGTAAATGACTTTGAGCTAAGCAGTAAGCACACAAATTATTACATCCTTCATCTTTACACCACCATCCTCTATGTACATCCCCCCCCCCCCCAAAAAAAAAAAATTATACCAAAACCAACCCCTGCAAAACTTCAAGCTGCTTTTTTTTTATACCTATAACTGAAGCAGCCAGAAACAGTATATATAATATCCCAGGTTGAACAATCAGTATTATTTGAAGACTCGTATTTACCGGTCACGAATTCGCATTGCACTCCTCAAGCTACACAGGGCCTCTGCAGATAGGCTACAACACCTCAATCTTCTTTGCCGAGGAGATGGTTGTTCCCTGTAATCAGGTTCGGAGAAGCATATGACGATGACGGTTAAATTATCAAATGTGTTGCGGCGTAACGCTTCCATGACAAGGTCTCTAGCACATTGCTCGGGGTCGTCGTGCCGTCGCAACCCTCTGCGAACTAGGCTAACTGCATGTTGACTTGACATAACATCCCAAATCCCATCACATCCGATGATAAGGAACTCGTCATCCTCTGTCAGAACCACTTGGCGGACCTCGGGTTCAGCGATGAGAGGTGAAGATGAACCCTTGGGTAACTTCATGTCCCAATCCCCCAAGGCTCGAGAAACTGATAGAACACCGTTAAGATATCCATCGTCAATAAACCCACCGAGCTCCTCCACTCTCCTCCGTTCTGATGGATAAATAGGCCTGTGGTCTTCGGACATATCTATTGCCTCCCCTTTTCGACAGAGAACTGCTCGGCAATCACCGGCATTGGCCACCATTAGAAGCCTAAAGCACAAACAATTAATCAGGCAAAGACTTTAAGTCAATTGAAGGCAATCAAGGCTTTAAACCATGAAGATACCTTCCAAAAATAAGAGCCGTAAGCGCTGTTGTGCCTGAAGAGCTATTCACAGTACAATCATCAGCAAGAGCAAGGTCAGCAAGAAGAAATGATTTCCGGACCGAGTTCTCAACCCCTGCCAAGAAATCATCATCAACTTCACACGACTGGGGAAAATTCACATCTTCGAAAAATAATCTAAGCACGTGTCTCCTTACATACGCCGCGGCTTCAGGACCACCATGACCATCAAACACCTGGATACGAAGCGAAACCCAAAATTAGTTATAACTCGATACAACAACATCGAATTAAAGCAGTAGCAACAACAGCTAAAACAGTACTTACCCCATAAAAAGCACTAGGCTTAGGAAACTTGAAAAGGGAACCCAATTGTGATGATAGATCATCAATACGAATATGTTCGTCTTCCATGTATCTCCTTGGTCCAATGTCAGCGAAGCTACCTGAACGGATACTCGGGACGAATTGCAGGACAGTAGATTCAATATTACATGGATCTGGGAATTCATCTAGAGATTTCACATCCTAAAATAGGAAAAAATAATAAGTGAAGCCTATTAAAAGGTTTAAACTTTAAATTACTAATTATATTTTCCCCAAAACTAAAATAATAGCAAACTAATATATACTAGCACTTAAAAGGCTAAATATATACATATCTTATTGTTTTATTCCCTAGATGCAAAATCCAATTAACAAGCTTGTAAATTTAACAATTTTAACATCTTTTTTTCAAAACCTTATTGATCCCCAAGATGCAAGCGATGAACATAATTTCCTCTAAAACTTGTAAATAAATAGAAATAAAATACTTCATCAATTCAACTAAATTTCGCAGAAAATAAAATCCAACGTATCTATACTTCAAACTTTGCAACCATATTTAGAAATTTAATTCTAACTTGCAAGTCGAAATTCATCAAAATTCAGAATATTTACAAGCATATTAAAAAAAAAAGGGAAAATGAAAAGTCTAACCAGTTGAGAGGTGGATAAATCGACGGAAACCGACCCAGTAGTACCACGACTGACTTGTCGGAACTCAGGCGAAGAAACCAGCGACGGAATCGCGACGATTTCATTAATCTCCTCGAAGTTACTTCCTTTACCGAAAAACGGAACTTCCAACAGCGGCACGCTCTGTTGGCAAACAACTTCAGCTTCAGCAACCATTTTTTTTTTCAGATAATTACCATAAAACAACACACAAAAGAGCTTAAACAAAATTGAAATTTCTTCAAACTCTTGAAATAAATAAAAAAACGAATTAGATTTCCTTTTTCAAAAATGATCGAACTTTGGTTCTGGTGGGCTTGAATCGATATTTATAAGGTCAGAAATGGGGACGAATACGTAATTATAAACTCTTGGTTGAAACGTGTAAGTCTTTTAGCCTTTTGATGGTGCGATGGGATGTTTTTTGATAATTGATGATCAAATCGACACACGCACAAGCAAAAATAGCTGTCAGCCTATAGAATATTTATGTATTTAAATTATTTAGTTGCAAGTTGGACTTTTCATGTTGATTTTATATTTTTATTTTATTTTATTTTTAAAATATAGATATTGTAATAAATTATTTTTGGAAATTTGAAATATTTATATTATTAATTAGTTTTAATTAAAATACCGAATAATTTTACAGTACAATTTTGAAACCGTATATAACCGTATGTGTTAATTATTTGAAGGTCTGACCTGACATTTACGGGCACGTGAATGATTTTATAGTTTTTACGTCGTCCACGCGTCACTGTTTTCTTTTTAGTTCATTTATTTATTTATTTTTAAAAAAGTATTTTGCCCAAAGACGCTGCTTCCTTGTACAATGACAGATTCATCCTTCCCCTCCCTTCCTACCGCTTGTTAAATTTGATATTTTATCGGATAAACGGAAAAGGACGTACATGTCATTGCCAGCTTTCTATAGGGGTAAATTTGGAAAATTAAGTTGTTAGGCCGAGGAGGAATATTTTAAAGCGGTTATATTTAATATTCTGTTGGAGCGTGTTCATACTCGAGCGGTATAGCTTGTGTTCGTTCAGATGCACCCACCGAGTCAGCCATTTTGTTGGTTGAATAGACAAAATTACCCTTCGATTTTACAGTTAATCACAAGTTTTTGTTAAGATTTGAGAATATCTGAAGACGTGGTCGGAAACGGCATCAAGACTGTCGTGTCAATTATATTGGGCCCCATTTGCTTTTCCGACTGTCCGGATTACTCTGGAACATTGATGCTTTTGCATTTCCACTTCTAATTTTATTTTGGTTATTTAATTTTATTTTTTTTAATTTAAACATTATGGATCGTTAAATTGATAACCGAATAATAACGTGATACTTTTTGAACGGGCGTCTTACTTAAAAAGGCTCTTTAAATAATATAATTATAGAAATGGGTTGTTTATTGTATTATTTATTAAATTAAGTCATTTTTTACGAAAACACGTTCACGTAAACGCGATTTAGTGCCTACGTCAGCAAAAAACGCATCCTTGAGAGCGCGCTTTGCTGACGTGGACAAATCGCTCCCTCAGGGGAGCGTTTTGCCCGTGTAACGGTCAAATTTTTTACCATTGGTTTCCAATGGTCCAAAAAAAATTATAAACACCCCCCAAATCATTTTTTCACACAAATCTCTCACAATTTCTATAATTCTCTCAAAATTCCTTTCCCTTTAATTAATTTTCACACAATTCTCTCATAATTCTCAACATTCTTTCAATATTTCCTTCAAAAATCTATCAAATTTCATTGAAATTTTCTCAAAATTCTATCAAAATTCTTTGTTTAATTTTTTTTCGATTTTTTTTTAAATTAAAAAAATCTGATCGTGTTAGCAATGGCCGGAGAATTAATCCGTCTCGATAATAAGCACATCTCCGTTCATCAAATGACAATGGTAAGTGATAATTTTAAATTTTTAATACTATTCGATTTTTTTTTAATTTATGCAAATTTAATTGAATTTATAATACTATTTGATATTTTATTCATTTATGCAATTATAATTACAATGTCAATACTACTTGATTTTTTTTTTCATTTATGATGTTTGCATTAATTAATTTATGTAATTTTAATTAATTTTTGTTTTATAACTTTTTATAATAGTCTGTAGATCGGGTGTTGCAATGCTATATCCGTAACATGTTTGGTCCTCCATCGCTGTTGATCGAGAATTACTTGCGGGAAGCGGGATTTTGGCACATGGCCACGATATGCCGGGGCTGCAAGTTGGACCCGAAACTAATCAGTGCATCGATAGAGAGGTGGAGATCCGAGACGCACACTTTTCATCTTCTATGCGGAGAGTGTACTATCACTCTGGAAGACATGCATTTGCAATTGGGATTGCCGGTGGATGGGTACGTAGTCACCGAGTCCGCATCATCTACTGATTGGGAAGCCGTATGCTATGAGCGTTTGGGTGCTTTACCGAATAATATTAACGGAGGTCGGATCGAGATTGGATGGTTACGAGACACATTCCCGGAGCCAGATAATGATTCAATTGAACTCGAAAGAATACAATTTTCGAGTACGATATGCTCGGGCATATATTCTTGAGATGATTGGAGGTTATTTGATGCCGGACTTGTCATGAAACCTCGTACATCTGAGATGGCTGCTGAAACTCGTAGATTTTAGAGCAGCCGGCGAATTGAGTTGGGGGTCTGCCGTTTTGGCAACATTGTAGAAGGAAATGTGCGGGGCGACGCGACCAAACAAAGTCAAAATAGGAGGTTGCCTATCACTATTGCAATCATGGGCACGGTTTTGCTTTCCATTTTTACGTCCTCAAGTGGACCACCCATATACATTTCCACTCATAACGAGGTAAGTTTTATATTAGATTTTACAATTATTATGTAGATTTAGAATATAATTGTATGCTAAAAATTTATTTAATTAGGTGGAACCATTCGGCGAGTTATGTCGGAATACCTACCTCTCTCGAAGATATGCGGCTTCTATTAGACGAACGATCGGAAGCAAAAGTAAGTATTAAATAAAATATATATACATAATAAAATAGTCGTTTCGTATTTAGTATTTAGTATTTAGTATTTAGTATTTAGTATTATGTATTATGTATATAAGTAATATTTTTATCATATTCATATAGTTTCAATGGACACCATACGAGGATTCTATAATTCGGGTAGTAATTTCGGATGAATTCCTTCAAAATCTAAACGTTTGGCATGTGAAGGTCCAGTTGATGAACTATGCTACCATGGAGATGCATCAGTCAGATAAAGTATTGCGGTAATTTGGATTCTGACAACTGATTCCCGTGGCACTCGAGGTGTTTGATGATTAGCACAAAGTCGACTTACGGCAATTGCATATGTATTGACCGAGATTCTGGTCACACTATATCAAAATGTGGGAAAATCGGTATGATTATATACCTACAAGGAATCGATCATCATTCCAGAGTTAGCGTGCGTAGCGGAATACATGCCATGGTTTAAGATCCATGACAAGTCATGGTTTATAATCCATGGCAAGCCATATTTATTGTCAGAAGAGGAGAGGCGACGACAAATTCGTGCCCAAAAGAAACGACGGGGCCCTTTAAATCCAAGAAGAAGGGACGACGACGCAGGCCCATCAACAGCACCCACACAATCCTCAGACCCAATAGTTCAACCGATGACAATTACATCACAGCCTTTTCAGATTATGCCAAGTGCGTATCCTAGCCCTTAGATGTATCCTAACCCTTATATGTTTCCTTTTCCTAGTCCTATAGCAGGTTGGAATCCATTGCCCGATTCATTCCGTTGCCGATTACTCCGAGTCAACCTCTAATCTATAGGCCGCCGTCGTATGAGGGATCGCACGAGGCGCCATCGGGGAGCTCTTCTTTCTACCAATCCCCATCACCTTACGGGATTCAAACACCTCCGCCATGGGTGATGCAAATACCGCCGCAATCATTATTCTATAAAGGTGGGTCACCCTCCCAGCACCCACACCCAGATCCCCTGTCGGAGGAACCACAACCCTCGCTGGAAGCTGATCAAATGAGGAATCCAGCACGGACCCATCGACGACCCCCATGTGGCACTGATTCCAACCGTCACGGACATTGATTTTTTTAATATATTTGTATAAAGTTTTTTATATTGTTTCATTTAATAAAAATAAAAGTTCTTTTAAATAGAACAATTGTAATACAACATAATTTTATTTAATAAAATATAAATAATACAACATAATTTTTTATGGCAACTATCAACTATTTCGATTTGGACATGATCTACTTGTATGGCCTGAGTTCCTACACCATTCGCACAACTTTTAATGATTGGTTATTTCTCGAATATCCATATTGATACGTATTCTAGTCGAGCAAGGTCGACCCTTTGGTTTGCGACGCAATTCTCTATCTGGTAACAGCTTAAACAGAGTAAGCGATACAGGCGGCCAGTTAGGTTCATTTGGGACAGGTGGGAATACGTGTCTCCACACGTTGTACATGGTTTCTAGTTTGTACACTTCGTCGACGTAGCTCATGGGATCTAGACGGAGATTCTGACAAGCTGCAATTACATGAGCGCATGGATAACGAAGTGCGTCAAACTTCCCACAGTCGCAAGTCCTATTTCTCAAGTGTACACGATATTACCCGCCAATAATACCTTCGTGCAGTCTGTCAAACTCTGTCACACGAAACCATAAGTTGTCTCGATCGTGACAGACTGTGTGTATGGTGTTCGTCCGCGCCTTCGCTTTGTTAATTTCTTGCAATACCTTTGCGCACCATACATGGCCTCCTTGCATTTGGCCTTTATAACTCGCTGCTCGCTTCGAAAATAGTGCCGCTAAATGAAAATATGTCTCTCAAACAATCGATGTTATCGGTAAATAACATGTTCCTTTTAAACAGAATTTATGTATTCAGCCAGGTTTGAAGTCATATGACCATATCATAGGCCGCCGTCATATGCTTCTGTCTACTGTTCGAAAGGTATGTTACAGAGCTAGTCTGTGCCTTCTTCGTTAACTGAATGCAAACCACCAACATCTCATAAAAACGGTCGTTACTTATCTTATACCCTGCCAATATAAGTTGATAACAAAAATTACATACCACTTTTCCATTTAAAATAAATTCAATATTACAAACGAAATTACATTAATAGATATTAAATACCCATGTTAGTCACTTGTCTTTTTTCACTTGTAAATCAAAATTGCCCGTAGTAGTTGGACGCAACGTGCCTTAGGTAATACCGATGGTGTGTGCGATGCCATAGGCTTCCCTGTCGCTCAATTGCGGCTAGTATTTCGGCGCCCCGATCCGATATGATGTAGATATTAGGTTAGGGGCAGACATACCTCTTTAACCTATAAAGAAAGAACTTTCAGTCATCAGCTGACTCCCCCGGTGTTATTGCAAACGCAATTGGAAGGATTCTCCAACTGCCATCCTATGTCACAGCTAGAAATAGCCGATTGGTATATCTAACGTACATAAAGGTACCGTCAATTTGTACCAATGGCTTGCAATATAAAAATGCGTCTTGGCATTGCTTAAAGGTCCAGAACAGACGCTTAAATACTTGGCATCTACGGAGTAATCAGTCGTTGTAATACGTAGGTTCCGTTTTAAGGTCTGTTACGCAACCTGTGATATATCTCTCTAGCACCTGACACCACTGCCACACTTTATTATATGAAGTGTCCCACCCACCATGAATCTTTTTCAACGCCTTCTACTTAGCCATCCAAGCCTTGCGGTAAGAGGGTGTGTACCTTAACTGGCTACGAATATTGGTAATTAAGACCGGCACTGAAGTTCTGGGATCAGCCTTCACCGTCGGTAATATTAAGGTAGCTAACATATCTGAATTCATCTTGGGATGATCTTCCGAAACACCTGTCCAACGAAGTATGTTAAAAAATGAAACAGTACATAATAACAGTACCATTAAAAAAATCTAAACGGTTAGTGATACTGTACCGGCAGCACATGTATGTGGACCTTTGGACTTTTTTATCTCTCAAAAGCCTGTCTTTTTCCTTAACGAGACCATGATTTTCCATGAACATGTACCAGCTTGCACTACACAATTGGCCTCAAACTTATTGGATTTGGATTTAACCATGTTGTAGTTAACCCCGTTCATGATGCTATGTTATTTTAATGCACCAAGAAAACTATCTTTATTGGAAAACTCTTTACCAACTTCTAATTCACCTGAATCCAATGAGGAACTTGTACGGTCACGCCTTCTGTATGGTAGATCTGGAAACTCCAACGCATCATCTTGAGATAGATCAACATTATGCATGTGGGCTGGAGGCGAGTACGCCCTGAATCGCGGATCTTTTTCTTCATCATCTGAACCCCCTTCAACATCTTCAGGTATGGTTGGAATAGGCTCTGGTTCAGAAAATAATGCAACTTCTGCACCATCGAGACCGACCTCTCGAGGTGGATCCGCATCGGACTTATTATCTGACCCATCATCATATGCAACGTAAAAGGTCCCCTCGCTGGTGGGTGTCGTAGGGAGTACATCATCCCTCCTTATGAACGTTTCACAACGTCTCCAATTAGATGTGGATTGCCAACCACTAGAAGTTAATGTCATTCCCCAGTACGTATTTTTAGCATCAAACATCGACCCACTGAGGTGCATGTCCTATCCACTAATGGAGTGTCGGGCAAGGGTCGTGTATTCCTCTCAACCAGCAGTAAATGTTGAAGCCACAAATGCATCATTTGGCGATAAAAATTGTACATATAAATCAAGATAAGGTGATCCACTAGCGAGATGAGTCTGCACCATTGCCTCCAAGCTACGAGCAGCTTTGATGTCGAATGAGTCATATGTCACAGGATCAACTGAAGCACAAAATTGATACTTAATAGACAAAACTTTCATTGGCATCGTTTCGAAGATTTTGCGCCTAATTCTTTTACGAAGTTTTGTCAAATCTATGTTCTGGTTAAAAACCAGTCTCGCTATGTTCTCCTATAAAAAAACAACACCGTTCTCGGTATTACAGACCTCACCATCATAGTAAATAACAACACTAATACATTTACTCATCTTCAATTTTTATCTTCTTAGCCTCTCTAATTATTTTGTTGTAAGTTATGCAACCTGATAATAAAATTTGGCTCATTTATAGCCTCATTTTTCTACGAACTACTGTAGCAAAAGAGCGTCCACGTGGGAGCTTTTTCCAGAAATTTTGCTGACACTGCATCCTGCTTGAAACGTTTTCAACACTATTTGTTCAGAAACGTCTACTCAAAATTATTTTTCTACGAACTACTGTAGCAAAAGAGCGTCCACGTGGGAGCTTTTTTCAGAAATTTTACTGACAGTGCATCCTGCTTGAAGCGTTTTTAACACTATTTGTTCAGAAACGTCTACTCATAATTGTTTTTCTATGAACTACTGTAGCAAAAGAGCGTCCACGTGGGAGCTTTTTCTAGAAATTTTGCTAACAGTGCATCCTGCTTGAAGCTTTTTTCGACACTATTTGTCCAAAAACGTTTGCTCAGAATTATTCTTGCAGAAACCCTAAACCTTAAACCCTATGACAAAAAAATATATTGCTTATATATTTTTTCTAATACCCTAAACACAAATTTATTTTAAAAAACTAAACCCTAATCCCTAATTTAATGAATTAACCCTAATACCTTAAACTCTAATTTAGTATTTAGTATTTAAAATTAATAGTTAATTTAATGAATTAACCTTAAAGCCCTAAATCCTAATTCAATTAATTTTTTTCTCGAAACCCTAAACTTAGCATAGCGCCAGTATGTATATTGCTGCAATCATATTATCTTTGAGAATTTTTTTTCGTGTTTGTATATTGGAAATTAATAATTAAAAAAAATCAGAAATGAGATTGTTACAAAGTAAAAGAAACTTAACCGGTGATCAAAAATAAAATGATCTAAGCCATTGATAAGTGAAAAAAACCTAAATGCTGAAGTAATAGAATTACCAAGTTGTTGTTTACACGTTAATAGTTATTTAAGGGTTTCATACTGAAATATTAAAATAGTATGTTTAAACCATTATGTATCAATTAACCTTTAACCCTAATACATTAAACTCTAATTTAATATTTAGTATTTAAAATTAATAGTTAATTTATACCCCAATTCAATTATTTTTTTCCTAAAACCCTTAAACCATAAAACCTAAAAAACCTTTAACTTAAAGACCCTAACCCTAAACCCTAAAAACCCTTAACTTAAAAAACTCTAACCCTAAACCCTAAAAACCTTAACTCTAAATAATTTAAATAATAAAACCCTAACCCTAAAAAAAGGGCAAAACGCTTCCCTGGGGGAGCGCTTTGTCCATGTCAGCAAAGTGCGCCCTCAAAGACGCTTTTTCTGCTGATGTGGACAAAGCGTCCCTCAAGGAAGCGTTTTGTTGACACGTACTTCGAAATCGTGCTTACGTGGATGCGTTTCCGTGGGAAACGGCCTAATCCGATAAATAATGCAATAAACAACCCATTTCCGTAATTATATTATTTAAACGGCCTTTTTGGGTAAAACGTCCTTTTTGAACTGATATAATAATATATTTAATTTTCAATATTTATATTGTTAAATTTATAAATTTGAAGAGTTAAATTTATTAAATTATTTTTTTTCATTTATGATAATAAAGTAATTAATATTCTATGTATCATTATATTAAATTATCTAAATCTTTTATATATCATTATATTAAATTATTAAATTATCATTTATCATTATATTAAATTATTTAAATCTTATTTATTATATTTAATTTAAAAAAATATTTTATATATCATCAATTTTAGAAATATTTTATATTAATTACTCAAAAGATATTTAAATTTTATATTTTATGTATCATTATATTAAATTATTTAAATATCATATAACTTAACTAAATTTTTTGTTTTTAATATCATGTCTAAAAATGCCATTTTAACTTTTAATCGCAATTTTTGGCAGCAATGAAAAACACTAAAAATTTACCAAACACATTTTTTCATAACACTTTTCTGCCACACTTTGCTAAAGCAATTTTTCTTTCTAAAAATACTTTTGAAAATCGCTTTTAAACCATAACAATAATGGCAAACTTGTGATAAATGTTTTAAATTCAAGGTTAGATTTGTGATTTTTTTTTGTTTGATTTTCATTTTTCAATTGTTTATTATGATAAATGGAAAAAAGGAAATAAAAAAAAGGTTTGGCTTGGAAACTGACATGAAATAATAATTTAATATAGATAAATTTGGTTAGTTGGGACCTGTTGAGTAATTTTTTGTCCTGTCTGTAACAACTCGCTTTCAATAAAATTGGAACAGTGGTTTTGGGATAACAAATTCGAGTTAGGCAGGAAAATTTATTTTAATAATATTTCATGGTCTGCATTATGATAGGAATGTCGTATAAAAATTTCGTTAAAAAAATTTTACGATTACATGTTTAATTGATAAAAGGACCAAATTGCATAAAATACAAAAGTTGAATTCTAATAGCTAAAGGGATCAAATAGCTATGGAATTCAAAGTTGGAAGTCCTTATATAGCAAATAGACCATTAAGAGGAGTTAGTAGATAAGTATGATGATTCACCAATGGAAAATTAAATAAAAAAAGGACTAAATTGGAAATAGAAATAATTAAAGATGATAAAAACTAATATCATCTTATTTCATCATCTTTCCCAAATTAAAACATGGAAACCCTAGCCATGGAAATTGGTTTTTGAGCAAACTTATTTGGCTCAAATAGGTATGTTTCTTTGTCTCGTTTTAAGTCATTTTTATATTTCTGAGATCGTAATAACTTAATCTAGCTATCTCGGGGATTAATTTGCAATGTTATTAAGGTATTAAAGTTTTTCCATGGATGAGTATGCATGAATTATGAAGTTTTATGCTAGAAAATGAAAGGTTGTTGATAGATAAGCAACTTTTGTAAAGGGAATTTTGATGAAATTATGATTTAGGGACTAATTGAAAATATGTGAAATTTATGAAAAAATTTTGATTTTTGTGAAATACATGGACTGTTATTGTAATATTTAAAAATTGGCTAGGCTTGGAATAAGGATTAAATTGCATGAATTTCATTTTTCAAGCCTAGGGACGAAATCAAAATTAATTAAAAGTACAGGGGAAAAATGGTAATTTTTCCTAAAATGTGAATTGGATTGAATTGAGTATGAATTTTATTAAATTGATGTTAAATTCATTCATATATAGACCCGGATGGACCAAATACGGAGTTAGATCAAGGAAAGAAAAAGTGTTAGATTAGTAGATTTTGCATACGCGAACAATTATCGAGGTAAGTTCGTGTAACTAAATTTTATATATTTATATATTTTAATTGAATGTTGTATATGTGAATGGTGTAAATGTCATATATATAAAATTGATGATATACCCTATAATGTCTGACAAATATAAAATCTCATTTGAATAAATGAAATTTGATGGATACTGGGTTCCCGTATTGGTTGTGGTCCTGCATATGTTACGGACACACCACAACTCGAAAGAGCGTCCCGTTACTAGCCCTCTTGAGCTTCCCATTATATGGTTTTTATGAGCTTCCCGTTAATAGCTCTTCGGAGTATTCCGATATATGGCTCTTCGTGAGCTTCCCGATTAAAGGCTCTTTCATGAACTTCCTGATTAATGGCTCTTAGGAGCTTCCCGATATGGCTCGCTTGAACTTCCCGATATATGACTTTTCGAGCTTCCTGATTAATGGCTCTTCAGAGCTACCCGTTATTGGCTCGTATGAGCTTCCTTATTATGGCTCTTATGAGCTTCCCGTTACATGGCTCACATGAGATTTTCATTATATGGCTCGAGAGAGAGCTTTCCGTTTATGTGCTCGTATGAGCATTCCCAAATATTAATTGACGAATTATAGTTTTATACACTTTGTGTGTACTACCCTTGTATCCATCAAGATTTTAAATAGTTTAACAGGTAAAGTTCTGATATGAGATAATATGGATTCGAAATGGATTATTACTGAATATATCTGAAATACATGGAAATGGTTTGTACATGTTATATGAATCCATGGTATGGAAAGTATATGTATATGGCAATTCTATTGTTACGAGTTCATATATGTCCCTTGATATTTCTTTGAAATACATGGCTAACATGTTGACAAGGATATGTGTTTAGGCTTTTAGCCAAGTTGTTTGGAATATGTTTTGTATGCATACCTTTAATGTGATCAAATGGTAAGTTAAGTTTCATGTTATACAGACTTACTAAGTATTATACGCTTACTCTGTTTTATTTTCCCTATTTTATAGTACTTGGAAGCTTGTAAAGGTTGGAGGTTGGTCGGAGTATCATCACACTATCCCTCGGCTCCTTTCGGTATAATTAGTAAATTATTTTGGTTATAATGGCATGTATAGGTTAAATTAGACCATTAATGACATGTATGTGATTTTGGTTGTAACTAGCCATTGGAATGGCTTGTGATAAATATAATTTGAAGAGTATATAAGAGTCTATACGTGGTTGATATGTGTTGAAATGGATGAGTGATGGAAATAATATGGATAAAATTGATGAATGGATGAAATGGGATATTTAGTCCAAGGATGTTTTAATATATATTTGATTAATTTGATAAAAATGAAGACTTGGTCACATGTATTAATATGTCATTTATGATACTTGGTATCGGCTTGATTTGGATGTATTATATTGGCTTGAGAATATGTTTAAGTGTCTATGTAGGAGGAAGGCAGAATTGGGTGAGAAATATGGCTTAGAAATAACTCTATTTCGCCCACACAAGCAGGGACACAAGCGTGTGTCTCAGTCGTGTGTGACACACGGCCTAGTAGATGGGCGTGTGTTTTGGCCGTATGTCCCCTACATCTTAAAATTTTCAAAGTAGAATGCTCAAAATTGATCACACGGGCATGTGGCTTGGCCGTGTGACCCCTGCACCTATTTAATGTAAATTTTTATGTTCACACGGCCTAGCACTAAGGCGTGTGACTTGACCGTGCAACCTAAGTCAGAGAGTTACACGGGCACATACACGGGCTAAGACACGGCCGTGTGCTCTATTTCGAATGCCCACACGGCCTATGACATGGGCGTGTGTCCCCTGCACTTTAAAAAATTTTTGAGATTTTGCGAAAAATTTTTTAAGTACCCAGTTTAGTCTCGATTTGTTTCTAATGTGTATTTTGGGCCTCCAGAGCTCCTATAAGGGACATTATGCTTGATCTTGATTAGTTTCTGATATGAATGTTATATGATATTAAATGACTGTTATTCAATCTGTAAATTTTGGTAAAACTCTGTAACCCTGTTCCGGCAATAGATTCAAGTTAGGGGTGTTACAGTGTCTCATTAGAGAGGACAATTCGAATATTTATATACATAGGTATTGTTCATAGAAATGATGTTCTTAGTAGACTTTATTCATATTGAACATGTGTACTGCTCTAGGATGCCTGCTAGCTAGACACTCATTGGGCATATGCGAGCCAAGGCCGCGAGTTTCGTTGTAAGGCTTGCACACATCCATTGGTGGGCCCTAGCCGTGTGTGTCGTGGTAGGCGACCCGGACCTTATCTAATTTTCGAGTTAGTGATCATAAGTACATAACAGGACCATATATGACATGATGGGAAAGGCTTATATAATATTTCTCTAGTAAAATATTAAAAAATAAACATATATTTAAAAAAAAAGACATATTACAATGTAGTACTAGTATATCAAATATTAACTTTAATATATATAATTAATAAATTAATCCCACGAAAAATTTAAAAACTAATTTTTTTAAATGAATTCTTTTATAAAAAAATAAAAGAAACCCAAAAATACCTAATCTTTTTATTTTCCTTCAACACTTATCACTTATCTCTCAAATTTCTCGTCACGCACTATCTAAATTTTTTACAAGATAGATGATCAATATTTCAATACTTTCAAGTGGGTCCTCCTAATTTTGTAACAACTATTCTTTTCTTTTTTCAAGCTTTATTGATTAATCTCTAGAAAATGATGATTGTGGCTAACCCCTAGAAAATTAAGATTGCGGTTTTTCTTGTCATAGATTAAGATTTTTATTCATTAAATTAGTTTGAGATATTGATTTTGTATGAGATTACTGACATCTTGACAGAGTAATAATTTTTAGAGGTTGATTAATACAAATTATTGAAAACATTACGATTGATTGTACTTATAGTCTTGAAGTTCTTGAATACTGATTGAAAATTTAACATTTTTATTCAAAAATAGTTGTTGCTAGTATGATTATTGTGAATAGTATGTTTGAAATTTGACATATTGCATTCACATGACATTTATTTTCGTGAAAGAATCACTGGTTGTATGTTGATTTCGTGAACAAATATACACTTACTATATGAATAATTTGGATATGACAAATTAAGAAAGAATATAGCCATCCTAAGTTTTATTGATACCATTTATTTTTAATATATTAGATTCATGATTTTCGTATAATAGGTATATACGTGTTTATAATTTGATTCATGTGCCTTCAAATATTTTTTAATTAACATTTAATGTTTACATTGATGATTAAAATAATGGTAAGACTTGACAACAATGTATAAATACAAAAATAGAGTATTAGGGATGGTAATGGGTGAGGCAAATTTTTGCCCGACCTGAAACTTGATCAACCCATTTTGATCCTGACTCAACCTTGGTTTTTAAGAAAATAATTTATCTCAAACTTGAAATTTAATAAGAGATGTGACTTCAATCTGACCCAGTTCGACATGAATTTAATTTAACTATTCTATTTTTTATTTTAAAGTAAATAAGATTATATTCTTATTTTTTAATAAATAAGATTATTAATTTTTACTAGCCTTAAAACTTAGTATTTATTTATTAAAAGTAAAAGCTTAACATATCAAGGATATTTTTGTAAATATCTCTGACGAGCGGATTTACTGCAAACTCGACTCGACTAATTTTTTTTAATTTCATCCCTCCCACCTCAAACCTAATTTTTTCAAAAAAAAAAAATCTGATCCTAATAAATCAAGTCAGATCGGAACTTATCATATTTGAGTTCTTTTGCCATCCCTAAGGATGACAAGGATGTACAAATCGATTTGAGTTTTATTTAAATTAAAAATATTTTTTGTTAAAAAAATAAAAGTATTCTTAATTAAATTTATTTCTTTAAACTAGTTAAATTTCAATTTTAAAATATAGTTAAAGAATATGATTCAAAAAAAATATATTTAAAGAATATATATAAAGAGATATTTGATAATGATGTGATAGTTGTTCATCTTATTTTTTAATTATGAAGTCGAGGATTTACCTCTTTAAAAAACACTCTTAATAAAAAGATCAATCACTATTCTTAACAATAAACACCCTAATTTCGAAAAAAAAAAAAGACAATCTTTTGTGAAATGGAATTTTATATTTTGCCTTGGACAACAATGGACGTCGATTTTTTATTTATTTTAATAATAAAATCAACTTGTACAAAATATAAATAATATATTTTATATTTTACATTCTGGTCCATAGCTACCTACTACACAATTGATATTAATAAAATGTTGAATATATAACGAGCCATCATTTGAGTTGACACGAATTAAAGTAAACTCTCTTTTTTTTTTATTGTGAGAATGTTGAATTTTTTTTTAAAATTACATTTTTATTTTTATTTTTATTTTATTCCATGCATACAAATTTTAAAATTTGTCCATATGCTCATCCAAAAAAAATTCTAATTAGCAATGCGCGGCTCACATTTCAATTAAAAATTTGTGTTAAAAGTCATAATTGGGTTTTTTTTAAAATTAAAATAGTATAAAATAAAAAATAAATTACTTAAATAACATGAGATAAAAAGTATATATTTAGCTAAATTAATATGTGTATTATTATCAATGTAGGAGGATTTAGATTTGAATGTACTGAAGCGCATTATCTTTCTATTTATGAGTTAGGAAAAGGTTACAGATAATTCTAAATATTGTGTTAAAAGAACCTATAATGAAATTATTCATCCAACACTCTATTCATTTATAGCCGTACCAGTGGTTTGAGACATTTTGAACAAGTGTTGTTGAATTTCATTCTAGTAGTATATTGTATTTATAAAATTGATTAGAATTGTATCACGGGTATGTAGGGCTTTGACGGCCTTAAAATGATAAAAATTTAAGCATAAATTTTTTTAAATTTAACAAGCACAAATATAAATACAATACAGACACAGTTACAAATATATATGTTTGACCAATTATAACAAAAAATCAAACTAATCTAAAAAGAATTGAATAAAACCTGCACTTAACTATCAAATATGGAAAAAACAAAACTTACAAATCATAATTTAAATGATGGGACTTAAACCCAAACTTTCAAAAATTACTTATAATTTAACACTTATGATATTTAAAGAATACACCAAGCAATAATAATGTAATTTTGAGCCCTTGCGGAAGATATTATCCTAAGTTAGGTTCTCAATAATGTGCATTGTGGGTATGATAGAAAATCAAGTCGGTCCATTCAGGGACAGCTCCACTGAACAACAACCCTTTTTAAAAACCTTCAATTATTTAGAGATAAAGGAATGGGCAGCAAAGGGGCAAATACCCTAAACTGGATTTCGTTAGTGTAATAAGCCAAACCACTAACCTTCTTGGAAATTGGAGCCAATCTTTCTTGGTTGGACTTGGTCCACCTAATCTCCTTCTCTAGTGGTTAAAAATATGCTATTTGTCCCTATACTTATTTACAAATTGATATTTTGTCACTATATTTTTCTTGTAAATTCTATGCAATATCATATGAAGGCAATTTAATTAACATGTCAATTTGATAAATTTTCAGTGGCAAAGCCAACAGGGACATATCTAAGGGGGTTAGTAGGGCCTCGGCCCTCTTAAAATAGAAATTTTTTCATTTAAACCCTTTAAAAATTTTAAAAATTTAAATTAGTAAAAGTAAAATTACACTTTACCCCTTAAAATGATAAAAAATTGATTTAATCTTTTAAAAATTATAAAAAAATAAACTATTCAAATGGTGAAATTAAATTTTTACTATCATAAACATTATAGTTTAATTTCGACGCCCTTAAAAAAAATTTTAGCGTCGCCCCTAGAAGCCAGGAATAGGTACATGCCCTGGCCCCTTAGTTAAATAAGTAATTTTCCCTTTAGCTCTTCCCGAAATATAAATTAGAGGTTTTTTTTTTTACTTTTAAAAAAATGGGAATTTTTTTAATAGTCCATTTAAAAATATAGACATTTTAACGAAAATATTTTAACTTTTGAGTCTTATAAAATTTTTTAATTTTATCTTGATACCTCTAAATAAAGTTCATGACATCACTTCAAAAATTTTGTATGAAAAATATTAATAATATTAATGATTAGACTAAATTTTTTAAATAAAAAATAAAATAACTTACATTTCTTTAGATTTTTATATAAATAACCTAAAAATATTAATTAATTATGAAAATAGGCTAGAGAAAAAATTATATACGAAAATGACTCGTTTGCTATTGTACTCGTCAATGCTGCTTAACCAATTGACGACACCACCCCTCTTTTCTCTCAAATCATGGTCAGTGTTTTAAAAAAACAATTTTTTAGTGGTGCTGCCTAATACCATGGTAGCATCGCACTTCATTGGGTTCCTGAACGTTTTATATAATCACACTTTAGTCCCGTGCCGTTAGTGTGTCAAGTGACACTACTAAAAAATTATTTTTGTAACATTTATGATTGAATCATGATTAGAGAAAAAAGGGGATAATGTTTCTAGTTATTCAGACGACATTGACAAATACAATAGTAAACAAGTAATTTTTGTATATAATTTTTCTTCTAACTTATTTTTGTAATTAATTAATATTTTAGATTATTTATATAAAGTCCCTTTCTTTTCATCATGCAATGGCGGAACCTGGAAATGTCCTTGTCGTGAAAAGCTTGGTTTCCTTTGAGTAAGGCATATATTTTATCATACGCGAAAGTCCATTAGTGGCTTTTGTCCGTATGTATGGAAGTGGTAAATGAGTTTTCTTGCCTTAGATATTTGAGTTGAATTTTAAAAAAGAATTCAGGTTTTAATTAGGCTTAAAGCATCATTTGCGTTTTAAAATATATTTACCTTTTTTTTTATATCTAATTTTTTCTCAAATTAGTATCTAAAGTTACATTTTGTTATCAATTTACTCCTTTACAATTAAAAAAAACGGTTGATATATAACTCGATTAAAATGTGCTACATGATACTTCAATCCAATTAGGAAGTGCCATGTGACATCTATATATATAACATAAAAATAGATTAAAAGATTCAAAACATAAATAAAATTAAGAAATAATTTATAAAATAAAATATAAAAAAACCATTAGGTCAACTATCAATTAACTGGAGTTCAGCATCTGGTCAACCATTGGTCAACATCGTTCAACTCTAGTCAATAATTGGTTCACACCAATCAAAGTCAAAGGGCAAAGTATATTTTTTATATTTTGATTAATTAAATTATTCTCAATTTTTATAATTTTTAATTTATTTATTTTATTACAATACGGATGTCATGTGGCACTTTTTAATTGGATTGAAGTGATAGGTGGCACATTGTAATTGGGCCACATTTCAACTGTTTTTTTTTAATGGTGATGGGTTTTTTTAACGATAGTAGAGTGAACCGGTAACAAAATGTATCTTTAGGTACCAATCTAAGCCAAAAAAATAAAATTTAGGTAACAAAGTGAGAAACATGATATACTTTAGGGGCTAAATGATGCTTTAAGCCTTTTATTTAATAGTTATTAAGTTGAATTCGAGTATTGTAAAACTCAATTCTAAAGGTTTAAACATATTTTATATTTATTAAATTTATTTTATCTTTGTTATTGTTGAGAGGGGTTGACTTATTAAAAAGAAACCTTTGAAGTGTCGTCTGCCAAGTAGTCGGCCGATCCCCCAACAATAAAAAATATTGTCTTTGTGTTAGGGTTTTCCCCGCCTCTACTGAGGGCCATGCACAATTCACAGCGGGGGAGTTTCCCTTGGTGGTGATACAAGTATTTGACCAACAAGGCTCAAGGAAGAAGTGTCAATAGGGACAAGGCCAAAATAAAAAAAAATTCTAAGGGGCGGAATTAAGTTGTATATTTTTATGAGAGTTACAATGCAACTTCGCAATTTTAATAATTTATATATTTATAATTTTTAAAATAATAAACCAAAATTTTATTATTTTTTGGGGATAAAGTGGAATTTTACCTTTTACTCAATTAAAATCTTACAAAACTTAAAAGGTCTGTAACATCCCGCCCTACATAGTCCCAGTGATTTGGATACTATTTGTGGAAGTATGTTGTGTAGAACAAGTTCTGAGTAGGTAAAATATTAATTGTAACTTAGTATGTAAGTCTATGAATGCACCCTTGGGCGAAGCTTATGATGGGCGAGCTTGTTTGCTTGGTGGACTCTTTTGAAGAGTATACGTCACCCAAGATGTTAGATGAATATATTAAGTGCTCTGTTTGATAGCACCATTTATTATATTATTATTTTATTATTCTAGTTGAACAATTTAGTTAGACAAATGAGAATTGATTAGAATAAAACTAAGTGACTGTAGCCGATTAGACTTGCATTTATGATGAGAGGGAAAGTTTTTAGTCACAAGAATCGAGGAGGTTAGTGGGATAAGCATATTTATCCATTAAACCTTGCTTTCTTGTCTATCTATATAAAATTGGTATTAGCTTATTGAGCAAGCTTTTACATATTCTCTTGTATTCACATTTTCTTCTAAAACTTTCTCTGCATTTTTCTCTCAAAAAGCCTAAGACCAGGGACCTGCTTGAAGATTTGGGTTCACTGTACTCAAGTAACTCTTTTGTTGTTTAAGCACTTGGTATATGTCGATGAACTTTAGATTATTTTCATGGTTATTTATGTGACTTTAAGGCTGTACGTTTAAGCATCAGTTTTGAGTGTAGGGAAGGAAACTTCTTGAATATGGGTTGTGATGATGTTTCTTGTAAGTTTGTTTAGTTTGTTTGTATACAATCTAATAAGTTTAACTATTTATATTATATAACTCAAGATACTTCTGAAGGTTCTTGTGATAAGGGTCAAAGTCCTACTATTTGAATTTGTTGCATTTTCTAGTGAGTTTCTTCTTACTCCATGTGTGTGTGATACATTTGTTTATGTTTAGCTTAAGGTATATGTACATATTTTGTGAAGATTAAATGTTTGAATAAGAGTGATGAATGCGTGGTGTTATCAGTCTGATTTAGCCTGTCTGTGTTAAGATGTAAGAACCTTCTTTTATATCTAAGTCACTACCCATTGCTTCTGAAATGAATAACATGATCTGATACATGGAAATGAATTCATGGTGTTGCCTTCAATGAAACAAGCATTTAACTGGCAAATCGCGATACATGAAAATGGTTATGTAGTCTTTGGTAGGGCAAGTTTTATTGCAAACCAGATTGGCAAATTATGACAAAAGAAAATAAATGAAAAATAGATATGGCTCTGTATGTGGACTAAGGTTTATGGCTAACACGAAGAAGGTAGTTTGTATGGTTGCATGGGCGTAGTGGACACACCAAAGAAATAGTGTCCAGCGTCTAACCTATTTGTGTTTAGAGTTCGCCCACTGGTAAATTGTATGACTTTGCTTAGTTGGAAAGGCTTACTGGAATTATATGTAACTATTGCAATGTTTTCTTCTAGAACTTACTAAGTTCTTTGAACTGTTGGGAAAGTGCCCATATTGTAGCAAACATGTAACCATTTTCTATTTATTTAAACGATGAATAAATAAATAAAGTTAATTTCACATTTCACTATTATGTCGTTTTTATTTATGTCTTTTATATTTTGCATGCATAGCGAAATTGTGACAAGCAAATATTAGTTAATTGATTGTTTAAAGTTCAAACTGAAGATAAATGGTATTGTAAAAACGTTTGCATTACGAGAAAAATAACTTACTTTAGTAGATAATCTAAATGAATCCGCAATCCCGTAAAAGAATTAAAGTGAGCATTTGATTCAAATACTGAGAAGGATTATTATGTCGTCTACAATTCTAATTGGGGAGATGACTAGTCTTGACAATCGGAGCAGTTGACTCCACAAGTAGAGATATAGATGTATTCATTGGTAGAATGATACATTGGACTGGACCCAAGATGAACTAATTCTAAAACCGTTTGTGAATTAATAGATTTGTGACGTTCATGGTGTGATTTACCTAAATCCTAAGTTAGTTACTAACCATGCGTATACAACTCATGTGCTTTGATATAAGTGGATATTTATGCTCTAAAGATGGTTGAGCCCATAGCCGATATGTTGGGTACATGATTTATGTATGGCATGGCTTTACTAGCAGCAGTGAAATTCATAGCTCAATTAAAGAGTTAACAATATCCTTTCATTGACATTGTGTAGATCGATAAATATGGAACACGGCCATGGGTTGCTTGTTGTCGAACGAGCAATTTATCACAGTCATTTGTTAACAGTGTTAATATTAATCATTAAGAAAACACAATGGTGAGAATGAGATAAAATAGAAATTAAGGATATCATATGAGGGTAGCACACACATGACGAGGTTATTTGTAACACCCCTCACTTGTATTCAATGTTGGAATAGGATTACAGAGCATTACCAAACTTACGAAACCATTAAACAACCATTTAGCATACATAACATCATTTCATACATTCATCATTCAAACTCAAACAATTTGTCCCTAATACGAGCCTACGATGCCCTAAACATGCATTGAGATTGGTTCGAGACTAAACCAATAACTTTTAAAACATTTGGAACAATTAGAAAATTTTTCTCAAAATAGAGGACATACACCCGTGTGACCAGACAGTGTGACTCACACTGCAACCAGACACACTCGTGTTACAGGCCGAGTGAATATTGGAAATGGGAGCACATGGCTGTATCCCAGCCTGTGTTCTACCCTGTGTAACTCTCTGACTTGGGTCACACGACCAACACACATGCCAGTGTGGCTAGCCAATGTGCCCTAAAATTAGCCACACACGCCTGTGTGTCAGGCCATGTGCTAGGCCGTGTCAAACTTATAGGGTATATTGACTTATGCCACACGGCTAAGTTACACGCCCGTGTGTGAGACCGTGTGGAGCATACTGACTTGATTTCTAAAACCACACCAAGGGACACACGGCCATGTAACACAACCATGTGTCGTACACGGCTAAGACACATGCCCGTGTCTCTGCCCGTGTGGACAAAAATAGGCTATTTACCAAGCCATTTAGCCACCCCAATTGGTACACACTTTTACCTACACATATGGCACCAAAGCAAAACATAATATGCAATCCAAAACAACCAAAATCAAGCCTAAATCTTACCATTTCAATACAAACCAATTCAAGGCACATACATACCACAATATGCTATCACAAATTTCTACCAATTCTTATTTTCCCAAACCAACGAAATGAACATTTACAAATGTGCATTATCATACATCATCCACAAGCACATAGCTTCTAAATTACCAACCATTTGATATAAATAATACCGACTATCAATAACATTGCAAACCAACCTCAATCACTCAATATAACCATATGCACACTTATATATACATATCCAAACTAACCAAATTAAGCCAAGTCTCATGACTATATGTACAAACCAAAATAACCATTCATAAGCCATCTCAAATGGGAAAACTCACTACCAAGATACATATCAAAATAACCATAATCTTATACATGCCATATGACCAAACCAAAAGCTCAAAAGTACCAAAGTGATAGTAGATAATGTGACGGAGCCTCCGACGATCCACAAATCCGAGCTAGCTTTGAATCACTATAAAACATAACAAAATAAATAATGTATGCTATATAGCTTAGTAAGTTCATATGAAAAACGATAAGCAAATCTCATCAATTGTTTACCAATCAAATGTTTAAAATCAATGAACAACAATTCAATTAAGCCTCAAAGCTATTAATACCTCATTCACATAACTCACCAAGGAATTCATCAACTACATAATTTCAATAAAAAGTAGTATTTCATGCATATCTGTACCAATCCGTAACAAACTCATATACAAACGAAAAATGTTGAATACTCAAATTCTCGCACACTAAGTACCAAAACATAGCCGAAGCTATTTTAATCTCGCATACTAAGTGCCTTTCATAGCTGAAGCGATCACGGTCTCGTACATTAAGTGTCACATAGAGCCAAAATTATTTCGAATCGCACACTAAGTGCCATATATAGCCGAAGCTATCTCGAATCACACACTAAGTGCCTTATATATATCTGAATCATCGTCAAACATGACTATAATCTCATATACACAATTTATGCAATATCAAAGCATTTAAAGTATAATTGCAAAAATGCTTATCATATACGAACTTACCTCAGATATTAAAACGACGAATCGAGTCGATTGGTCGATAACTTTTCTTTTTCCCCGATCCTGATCCGAATTCCATTTTTCTTGATCTGAATATATTCAAAATTAACTCATTTAATCAACTATTTATTCAATTCAATCCAAAATATACATTAGGGCTATTTTACACATTTGCCCCTAAACTTTCACATTTTTAACAATTTAATCCTTATTACATAAAATCACAAATTAATGAAATTCCAATTATACCCATACTAGCCGAATTACTATTATGCCCCTAGCAGCCCATATATTTCATTTATTTCACATTTTAACCACTAACTTTACACATTTCTCAATTTAATCATTATTTTGCATTTTTACTAAAAACCACTTAACAAAACTTGTTTAACTAACATCAAATATTCATAATTTATCATCAAACATCAAAATACTCATGTATTCATCAATGGCATCATTCAAAATCTTTAAAATTTTTGCAAATTAGTCTCTGGGCTAGTTAGACCTAGCGGTAACGATCTTAAAAACGTAGAAATCATTAAAAACGGGACAAAAATCATACCATAATTGAAGAGATTAAGGTTGTCGAATGTTGAAGACAAAAATGGATTATGTCTCTCTATGTTTCGGTTGAATATGGTGAAAAGATGATACTAAATTGATTTTCTTTTATTTTAATTTAACTTAAATTAATCAATTTACTAAATTAACCCTTAATAATTTTAATAATCACATAAATACCAAGCCACTAACTTCCACTAACTCCATATAGGGATAATTAATACTTAAGGACATTTACTTTAAGGTTCTATAGCTATTAAACACCTCTAGCTAATAGAACAATACTTTTATACTTTACGCGATTTAGTCATTTTTCTCGAATTGACCATTTAAACAAAAAAAATTCTTAACTAAATTTCCATACAATCATCATGCATGTTAAAAACATTAAAACAAAAATAAAATAAATATTTTGACTTCGGATTTATGGTTCCGAAACCACTGTTCCGATTTGACTAAAAACGGACTGTTACAACTCTCCCCTTTAG
The DNA here is from genome assembly GCF_007990345.1 of Gossypium hirsutum. Taxonomy (NCBI): domain Eukaryota; kingdom Viridiplantae; phylum Streptophyta; class Magnoliopsida; order Malvales; family Malvaceae; genus Gossypium; species Gossypium hirsutum. The sequence continues at coordinate 84,108,341 of NC_053435.1, forward strand.
GGATTTTCATCCTCAAAAATCTTACCAGTGAATAAATTAGGGTACTGTTTTTAGAAACACTTTGTCACCAATCTGAAATTCAATGTCTTTTCGTTTCAAATCCGCGTACGATTTCTGATGATCTGAAGCTGCTTTTAAATAGTCGCGAATTACTTTCACTTTCTCTTCAGTTTCTTTAACCGAATCAACCTCGTGAATCTGTTTCTCATTAAGCTCTGTCTAGTACAATCGAGTTCGGCATTTGCGACCATACAAAGCTTTGTATAGTGCCATCTTTATGCTCGATTGAAAGTTGTTATTATATGCAAATTCAACCAGCGGCAAATATTTTTCCCAATTACTCTAAAACACAACATCGGAGCATATCTTCAAGAACCTGAATTATTCGTTCAGACTATCCGTTAGTTTGCGGATGAAAAGCTGTACTAAAATTCAGCTTCGTACCCAAAGCTTCTTGTAATTTCTTCCAAAATCTCAATGTAATCGGATCTCTATCCGAAATAATCGAAACTGGCATCCCGTGCAATCTAACGATTTCAGAAAAATACAACTCAGACAATTTATCAAGTGAAAAGTTAGTACGTACCAGAATGAAACGTGCGGATTTCGTCAGTAGATTAACGACAACCCGAATTGCATCTTTCTTCTTCAGAGACAGGGGTAATCCCAATACGAAATCCATAGTCACTTAATTCCATTTCCACTCCGGTATCATCACAGACCGATGCAAACCCGATGGCACTTGATGTTCGGCTTTTACATTCTGACAAATCAAACACTTTGATAAAACTTTGAAATATCTCTTTTCACACCCGACCACCAATACAAATTTTTCAAACTATTGTACATTTTAGTACTCCTAGGATGAACTGATAAGCAATCACTATATGCCTCATGTAAATTTTTTTGAATCAATTCGGGATTTTTCGGTATGCAGATTCTACATCGGAACATCAAACAATCATCAGATTCGATTTGAAACTCTAAATCAGAAGTCGATTCACATTGAACTCATTTAACTTACAATTCATTATCTTATTTTTGGGTTTCACAGATTTGCTGAAGAAATAACGGTCTCGCTTTCAACTCAGCTACAATCGAACCGTCATTAGACAAAGCTAACTGTGTGTTCATTGCACGCAAGGCAAATAATGACTTTCTGCTCAGAGCGTCAGCAACTACGTTTGCTTTCCCGGGATGATAATCGATTACTAGCTCATAATATTTCAGTAATTCAAGTCATCTTCGTTGTTGCAAATTCAGATCTTTTTGAGTCATAATATACTTTAAAATCTTATGATCAGTAAAGATGTGGCATTTTTCACCGTACAAATGATGACGCCAAATTTTCAATGCAAAAACTATAGCGGCGAATTCTAAATCGTGCGTCGAATAGTTCTTTTCATGCGGCTTCAACTGTCTGGAGGCATAAGCTACAACTTTTCCCTCTTGCATCAATACACAACGCAATCTGTTCAATTACTCGTCATTGTAAATCGCAAATTCTTTATCCAATTCAGGTTGAACCAACATTGGTGCCTCAGTTAACAATACTTTCAATTGATCAAACTCTGTTGACAATTCTCTAACCACTCAAACTTCACATCTTTTTGAAGTAATCGAGTCAACAATGTTGCAATCATAGAGAATCCTTTAACGAAGTGTCGATAGTAACCAACTAATCCCAGAAAGCTTCTAACCTCGGATATATTTCTAGGTGGTTTCCAATCAACAACTGTAGATATCTTGCTCGAATTAACTCTTATACCTTTCGCAGAAACAATATGCTCCAAAAATCCAACCTCCCGAGCCAGAACTCACATTTGTTGAATTTAGCATACAGTTACTTATCTCTCAAGGTTTGCAACACAATTCTCAAATGCTCGGCATGCTCAGTCTCGTCTCGTAAATAGATAAGAATGTCATCAATGAATACAACAACAAATCTATCTAAATACGGTCTAAAAATCTGATTCATCAAATCCATTAAAATGGCAGGAGTATTAGTTAGTCCAAAAGGCATAACAAGGAATTCATAAAGTCCGTACCTCATTCTAAATGCAGTTTTCGGCACGTCTGAGTCTTTTACTCGCAACTGATATTAGCCAAATCTCAAATCAATCTTTGAAAATACTGTTGCACCTTTCAACTGATCAAACAAATCATCTATTCTCGATAATAGATACTTGTTCTTTAACGTAACTTTTTTAAGCTGACGATACTCAATACACATTATCATTTACCTGTCTTTCTTCTTAACAAACAATATTGGCGCACCCTAGGGCAAAAAACTAGGTCGTGCAAAACCTTTATCCGTTAACTCTTGCAACTAAGCTTTCAACTCTTTCAACTCTGTCGGAGCCATTCTGTATGGAGCTATAGATATCGGTAAAGTTCCTAGTACTAACTCAATAGCAAACTCAACCTCTCTGACTGGTGGCAAACCTGGTAATTCTTCTGAAAATACATCCGAAAACTCACAAACAATAGGTACAGATTCAATCTTTGGTTCAGACACCTTTGTATCCAGTACGTATGCAAGATATGCATCACAGCCCTTTTTCATACATTTCTGAGCTAACATAGACGATATCATAGTAGGTAATTCACTCGAATCACCAGACTCAATCCGAAGAATTTTACCGTTCTGACATTTCAATTCGATAATCTTTCGTCTACAATTCACAACTGCATCATGCATAGTCAACCAGTCCATACCCAAAATCACATCGAACTCATCAAATGGCAAAGCATCAAATAAACAGGAAAACAGTGGCCCTGAGCCATTAAAGGACAGTTCTTGCATAACATATCAACTAGAACATACTTGCCTAAGGGGTTCGATACTTTAATCACAAATTCAGTAGACTCAACACGCAAACTTTTATTAGACACCAAATTCATACATATATACAAATGACTTGATCCAGGATCAATTAAAGCAATCACATTAGTATCGTAATGAGAGAATGTACAGGTAATAACATATGGTGATGACGCATCTTCGTGAGCGCGAATAGCGTAAGCTCTAACAGGTACTCTGGCCTCAGATCTCACTGTAGAATCTTTCGTTGTACCACGATTACCACTTGCATTTCTCGTATTTCTTGGCGCCTCCCTCGAGTAGCTATATTGTTTAATCTTGTATTCTGATATTTACCTTTTTCATTTAACTGAGGACAATCTCGAATAAAATGATCTCGCGAACCATAATTGTAATGTAACGCCCCCTTACCCGAGACCGTCGCCGGAGTCGAGCACGAGGCATTACTAAACTTATTTGAGCACTTAAACAAATTCGGACAAGCTGTCCAACAGTTCTGATCTCTCTTCACTAAAAATTATTTATCTCATAATTCGGGACTTGGATGATGTTCCCGTCTATCCATCTTGAAAATAGACTCGATAAGGATTTTAAATATATAAATTAAAACTCATAATTATTTTTGTACAATTTCTAATGATTTTCTAAAATCAGAACAGGGGATCTCGAAGTCATTCAGACTCTGTCTCACAACAATTTAAATATCTCATAATATAAAATCCAATTGCATGTACCGTTTCCTCTATATGAAACTAGACTCATCAGGCTTTAATCTTATATTTTACTCAGCCCGTAACTCAATTTCCACAATTTATGGTGAATTTCAAAAGTTACACTACTGCAGTAACCCAAAACTGCCAAGGCCATATTTATTCATTCACTACTATTATTCACTAAATCCATACAATATCATTTCATCCATCATGGTAAGAACACATAATTATGCTTCATAAGCATAGATCCATAATCTCAATGTCATCAAGTATCAAGAACTTATTCCAAATCGTGTCATTTTCATAGTATTCACCAATTCTTAATCTTTTCGGGCCATTTTACATTTTCGTTCATAATCAAATTAGGGAACGATTACGGAATTGAGTACCTCATTATCGCAATGCCATAGTAAAACTATGGTCTTGCACATAGTCACATATCACATACCGAGGCTATAGCCCAGCCATGGTCTTACACGGATCACGTATCACACTAATGCCATATCCCAGATATGGTCTTATACAGTAGCACATATCACATTTCTCCGAAGCCATAGCCCAGCTATGGTCTTATACGGAAATCACATTTCACATGTTGCCATGGTCCAACCATGGTCTTTTCCGTCACTTCTTCTTAGCCATTGAATGAAAGTACTCAAGTCCGTTGTTCCATTTAATTTGTACTTTTATTCAAATATCATTTTACAATTATCACAGTTTAATGACATTTTACATGCAATAATATACTATATCATTCATGAAATTTTCATTTCAAAACATTAAATTACACATTGCATTATTAAAAATCATATGAACTTACCTCGATATAAAATATTAGCAATCGAGCCTATTCCTCTTAAACTTTATTTTTCCCTCGATCACGACTTGAATCTCGTTTCTCTTGATCTATAATATAAATTATTTCTACTCATTAGCATTTATTTGATTTCTATTTCACTTCACAATTTATGCTGTTCAAATTTCGAAATTGCACTTTTACCCTAAAATTTACAGTTTTTACAATTTAGTCCCTACTCAATTCACCCATAAATTGAACTAATTTTTCTCAAATAACTCTTTATTTTATCATTATAAACTATTTCACAACCTTTGATATTCTGAATTTCAACACCAACATCTAATTCACAATTTTTTTCACAATTAGGTCCTAAATACCATTTTCTATCAAAATGACTTAATAAAACAACCTTAATATGAAATTAGAACTTCAATTTCATAATAATTCATCATAAAATGCCCTTACTCAGCCAGGGGAACTTCCAATTTCGTCCACCAAATCAAAAACTAATGAATTAGATGATTGGACCTAATTGTAAAAGTCACAAAAACATAAAAATTACTAAGAAAAAGTAAAAATTGAACTTACATGGTGCAAAAATATGAAAAACCAGCATAGTAGACCTGCTACGGCGTTTCTGGCTGAGAAAGATGAAGAAATGTCTAGATTTTTCAATTACATCATTATTTAATTACTAACTTTTATGTTATTTCCAGTTTTGCCCCTTGTTCACATTGTTTTCTTGCTTATTTCATACCCAAACCGTCCAGCCATTAACCTTTGGGTCTAATTGCTCTTTAAATCCATCTTTTTAAATACTTAAGCTATTTAATCACATTTCACAAATTTTGCACTTAGTTCAATTTAGTCCTTTTCACCTAATTAATTACCGAAACCTTAAAATTTCTTGACGAAACTTTAATACTAACTTATTTACACTCCATAAATATTTCTAAAAATATTTATGGCTCGGTTTATGAATTCGAGGTCTCAATACCTCGTTTTTATTCCGTTTTATCTACAACTTCCTATACTACATAATCTCATTTAATATCCAAATGACCAAAATGCCCTTACTACTAAACTTTCCAAAAATTCCATCCATGTCCAATTTTTGTCCATAGACTTACAAATTGGTCAAATTGCTCTGTAAGGACCTCTAATTAATAATCTAATTCAATTTTATGCAAAATGCTTCTAGAACACAAGTTTTGCAATTTATTCAATTTAGTCCCTAATTTCAAATTAAGCACTTTATGCATAGAATTTCTTCATGAAATTTTCACACAATCATGCAATCATATCATATCATAGACCTCAAAACAATTATAAAAAAAAATTCTTTCTATCTCAGATTTGTGGTCTCGAAACCACTATTCCGACTAGGCCCAAAATTAGGATATTACATGTAACAAGCTCTATTATTATTTTTCAATCAATAATCTCTAAAATTTCGTCTTCCACACTGTTGACACTCAGATTTAACATCTTTCACATTGCCAACACTCGATACCGATGTGGCTTGAGCCTTAGGGCTGGTGTATTACTCTCCATGATCTCCATTGGAATATCCCACTGAAGCTGTCGATTGGTTAAAATAGTCTCTAGATTTCTTCGACGAGGATTTATAAGGTTTACTCATCGATCTTTTCCTAATATCTCTAACCTCTGATTCAGCTTTCTTCTTTTCTCAGCTAAAATCTTTGGTTTTGTAAGCCCAGTCAACTGACACAACAAATTCTTTCAAATCTAATATCATGACCAGAAGTTTAATATCTTCGTTCAACCCGTCAACAAACCGCTTGCACATAATCTCTTCGGTAGAAACATACTCCCCAGTATACTTGCTCAACCATAAAATTCTCTCTCGTACTCGGTTACTGTCATGCGGCCTTGTTTCAGTTCTAAAAACTTTTTATGCTTTTGATCTAGAAACCGTTGACTGATGTATTTCATTCAAAACTCGGTCTGAAAGAATTCACAGGTGATTCTCTACTTCGGCACCACCGATACTAATATATTCCACCATTCGTGCGTGGTATCTCCCAAAAGGGATATAACACACTTTAAACATTCAGCTGGCGCGTAAGAAAGCTCGTCAAACACTCGAATTGTATTTTTAAGCCAAAACTCAGCTCTCTTAGGGTCATCATCAACATTAGCTTTGAACTCTTCAGCCTCATGTTTACGCATCTTGTCAACTGGAGGTTTATTCTGTAACACCCCTAACTCGTATCCGTCACTAGAATAGGGTTACGAGGCGTTACCAAACTTATACACTAACATTTATACAAAATCGAGTCATAGATTTGCATTCCAGATTAATTCTTTTGAAATTGCACTATGAAGTCCCTAATATGGGCCTACGGGCCCAATACATGCTTTGGAAGTGGTTCGGAACTAAAATGGCAACTTTGGAAATTTTTCCTTGAAGATAGAGGCACACGCCCGTGTGGCCTAGGACATGGCCATGTGGGCCAGCCCGTGGGTAGATCTGACTTGCAAATTCTTATGCATCAGAGGGGCACACGGCCTGGGCACACGTCCATGTGGCTAGGCCGTGTGGTAATCTGATTTTTCACCATTTTAGGTCATTTTCACACGATTTTGAGGCACAATCGTGCTTAAAGCACGTGTCCTTCACACAACTAAGACACACAGTCGTGTCTTTTGCCCGTGTACTATCCTGACTTCACATTTAAGAATGCAGGGGACACACGACCTATCAACTTGCCCGTGTGTAAGCCGAGTGTCACACGCCCGTGTGCCAGGCCGTGTGGACTCAAAATGAGCCTTTTGTCTCAAGTTTGCTAACCTGCATAACTTAAGCTTCAAGCTAATAATTTCCTCAACTTTTAATTCAACCAAAACCCAATTAAATACACTTAATACATGTCCAATTAAACCTTAAATCATCTAAGCAATGTACCCTCATGGTTACCACAATTCATATTGAAATTATACTACATTATCATACTAAACAAATTCATGTAAATTTAACTTCCAAAATATGAATATTTTATACCATGTTTCAACATCTTTCATGTTCATTCACTATCATGTACAAAATAACACCTTAACAACCTAGGTACATGCCATTTTACCAAAAGAAAAGTATTCACCACTTTGAGTCCGGGATTGGCTTGGATGTTGAGTCCTTAGCTTTCTTTCGTACCTAGTCCTGCGCACGGAAACAAACTGTACGGTGAGTATGTACTCAGTGGTATTTCTATAAACCAATACTTAATTTATGCATTTATACTTAAATCTTAGATTTCAATAAATAAACACATCATGAACATTCAATTAATTGTTTTCATTTCATAGTATCATTTATCATTAGAATCGAAACCAGTAAGATATACGATTCAGTCAGTATCATTCAGTCTTCAGTGCAATAATTTACCCCTATTAACATAACTCAGACCTAGATAGATACACGGATCCAACCTATACACCGGGATAATATACAGTGTTTCATCGGCCGAAGCCGAAATACACCATAACAGTAACAATAACAATAACAGTAACAGTAGCGGTACACAGAGTACCTCATCGGGACAAATCCGGAACAGTGACAGTAAGGCGACACTTATAATGTCCCATCGACACAATACAGAATATCAATACTTACCTTAATTTCAATAGCCATACATAATATCAATAATATGTATCAAAATAACTATTAAGTTTGGTTATAGAAATACAAACCGTAATTCTCGAGTTTATTCGTTATCTTCGCTCACTTTCTCTTTTCCCTTCTTTGATGACGTTTCCAATGCTACGTTAGCTACAGAAAAATTAACATTTAAAATCATCAATACATATCATTTAATAACACAATCTTCTATTTTTCATATAACTTTTACAAAAATTCCAATTTAGTCCTTCCCCCATAACTATTCTTTTTCTTCAAATAAATCTCATATTTTCATTTAATACCTACTTTAAACAAGTTTCAGCTCTTCATATTCAATATAAAACATCAATTCTACAATTTAAAAAATTTAGTCCCTACTATAACAAAACTTATATCTCTTTTTACAATTCAATCCTTCTCCCACTTCTAACTTGAATTTCTATCACTTTATATCATAATTCATCTATTTATTCAACTTATTTAACATCTAAAAATTCACTAACTTCCTAAATTTCAACATAATTTAAGTATAGCTTTGTTCTAGGATTCCAAAAACATCAAAATTACAAGAAAATGGACTAAATTGACTGACCAAATTAAGCTTCAAGCTTCAAAACCCTAATTTTTCCCTTTTTCTTTTCTCCTTTCTTTTTGTTTCCTATTTCGTTCCACTTCTCTGTTCTTTTTCTTTATTGTTTCTTTATTCTTTTTATTATTTCTTTTATTTTACTTTATATTATTATATTATATTTTTTAATTATAATTATTATTTCTTAAATAATAAGTAAATACCTATATATACATACATTTATACCAATTAAAATAATACACATGTATTTATACTTACCACACACTTGTCATATAAGGTTTATTTGCTAATTTAGTCCCTTCAATTTTCTTTAGTCTATAATTAAACTTTTACCATATATTCAATCTAATCCTTTCACTAAATTAGCTTTAATTCAAGCTAATTCACTTGACCAAAATCTAATTAATCACATTACTAACTTTGTAAATATTTCTAATAAATATTTACGAATTCATTTTGCGGAAATTATGACCCAAAAATTTAAAATTTTCTGATACCCGCAAACTTTGGGTCGTTACATATTCAATCTTAAAAGCTCAACTCCTTGAGGAGCTACAGGAACCAGTTGTTGAGCAGCCAGATTCGTACGAATGTATTTTGTGAACCACTTTGGAAGAAGGCTTCTTTAACCTCTCCTCTTTGGCTGCCCGTTACAGGTCTAGAATCAAACGACGCTGTTCCTTAAGCAGAAGCGGGCGCATTACTCTCAACCTCATCAGCTATAGCTCGATTGGGATCTATTTCTATATGAAAACACATTTAAAAATGTCAGGAGTCATCACATTATCACAGTTTATATATGGCATTACAACTAGACTCTCACACACGCTACGTTAGTACTAGAATCGACTAAATCGTAGATCTTATACCAATAAATGTAACACCCCTCACCCGTATTCAATGCTGGAATAAGGTTACGAAGTATTACCAGACTTACGAAACCATTAAACAACCATTTAGCATACATAACATCATTTCATACATTCATCATTCAAACTCAAACAATTTGTCCCTAATATGAGCCTACGAGGCCCTAAACATGCATTGAGATTGGTTTGGGACTAAACTGATAAATTTTAAAACATTTGGAACACTTAGAAAAATTTTCTCAAAATAGGGGACACACGCCTGTGTGACTAGGCCGTGTGTCTCACACGGCCACCAGGCACGCTCGTGTTACAGGCCGAATGGACATTTAAAATGGAAGCACATGAACGTGTTCCAGCCCGTGTCCTATCCCATGTAACTCTCTGACTTGGGTCATACGGCCAACACACACGCCCATGTGCCAAGCCTTGTGCAATGCCGTGCCAAACCTGTAGGGTATACTGACTTATGTCACACGGCCAAGTCACACACCCGTGTGTAAGGCCGTGTGGAGTATACTGACTTGATTTTTAAAACCAAACTAGGAAACACACGGCCGTGTAACACAACTGTGTGTCACACACGGCTGAGACACACGCCCGTGTCTCTGCCCATGTGGACAAAAATAGGCTATTTACCAAGCCATTTAGCCACCCTAATTGGTACACACTTTCACCTACACATATGGAACCAAAATAAAACATAATATGCAATCCAAAACAACCAAAATCAAGCCTAAATCCTACCATTTCAATACAAACCAATTCAAGGCACATACATACCACAATATGCTATTGCAAATTTCTACCAATTCTTATTTTCCCAAACCAACAAAATGACCATTTGCAAATGTGCATTATCATACATCATCCACAAGCACATAGCTTCTAAATTATCAACCATTTGATATCTATAATACCAACTATCAATAACATTGCAAACCAACCTCAATTACTCAATATAACTATATGCACACTTATATATACATATCCAAACTAACCAAATTAAGCCAAGTGTCATGACTATATGTATAAACCAAACTAACCATTCATAAGCCATCTCAAATGGCAAAACTCACTACCAAGATACATATCAAGATAACCATAATCTTATACATGGCATATGACCAAACCAAAAGCTCAAAAGTACCAAGGTGATAGTAGATAATGTGGCGGAGCCTCTGACGATCCACGAATCCGAGCTAGCTTTGAATCACTATAAAACATAACAAAATAAACAATGTAAGCTATATAGCTTAGTAAGTTCATATGAAAAACAATAAGCAAATCTCATCAATTGTTTACCAATCAAATGCTTAAAATTAATGAACAACAATTCAATTAAGCCTCAAAGCTATCAATACCTCATTCACATAACTTACCAAAGAATTCATTAACTACATAATTTCAATATTCGAATAGTATTCCATGCATACCTGTACCAATCCGTAACAAACTCATATCCAAACGAAAAATGTTGAATACTCGAATTCTCGCACACTAAGTGCCAAAACCTAGCCGAAGCTATTATAATCTTGAACACTAAGTGCCTTTCATAGCCGAAGCTATCACGGTCTTGTACACTAAGTGCCACATAGAGTCGAAGCTATTTCGAATCGCACACTAAGTGCCATATATAACCGAAGCTATCTCGAATCGCACACTAAGTGCCATATATATATCGAAATCATTGTCAAACATGACTATAATCTCATATACACAATTTATGCAATATTAAAGCATTTAAAGTATAATTGTAACAATACTTATCACTTACGAACTTACCTCAGATATTAAAATGGCAAATCGAGTCGATTAGTCGATAAATTTCATTTTTCTTCAATCCTAATCTGAATTCCACTTGTCTTGATCTAAATATATTCAAAATTAACTCATTTAATCAACTATTTATTCAATTCAATCCAAAATATACATTAGGGCTATTTTACACATTTTCCCCTAAACTTCACTTTTTTACAATTTAGTTCTTATTACATAAAATCACAAATTAATTAAATTCAAATTATACTCATGCTATTCGAATAACTATTATACCCCTAGAAATCTATATATTTCATTTATTTCACATTTTAACCACTAACTTTACATATTTCTCAATTTAATCCATATTTTGCATTTTCACTAAAAATCACTTAACAAAACTTGTTTAACTAACATCAAATATTCATAATCTATCATCAAACATCAAAATACTCTTGTATTCATTAATTAAATCATTCAAAATATTTAAAAAAATTTCAAATTAATCCCTGAGCTAGCTAGACCTAGCTGGAACGATCTTAAAAACGTAGAAATCATTAAAAACGGGACAAAAATCATTCCTTATTTGAAGAGATTAAGGTTTTCGAATGTTGAAGACAAAAATGGCTTCTTTCTATCTATGTTTCGGTTGAATATGGTGAAAAGATGATGATAAATTGATTTTTTTTTATTTTACTTTAACTTAAATTAACTAATTTACTAAATTAACGCTTAATAATTTTAATAATCACATAAATACCAAGCCACCAACTTCGAATAACTCCATATAGGGCTAATTAATAATTAAGGACCTTTACTTTAAGGTTCTATAGCTATTAAACACCTTTAGCTAATAGAACAACACTTTTACACTTTACGCGATTTAATCCTTTTTCTCGAATTGACCATTTAAACGATAAAATTTCTTAATGAAATTTCCACACAATTATCATGCCATGTTAAAAACATTAAAATAAAAATAAAATAAATATTTCGACTTCGGATTTCTGGTTCCGAAATCACTGTTCCGATTTGATTAAAAGCAGGTTGTTACATTATTGGACAAAGCAGTTGAATGTATTTCTCTCGTAAAGAGTATACTATAATGAGTATTCAATCATGGTACTTCTTTTGGACTGACTCCATAATTAAGTAATTGTGAATTATCGGAACGATGCTTCTGAACATAATTGCAATTACTAGAGCCTAATTATATATGTTCGATTGGCCTCTCCGCTAGCTCAACAAAAGCTCGATCGAACTACATTTGAATTAGAAGAAAATTTTAGACTTTGGGAATAATTTAATTGAGTTAATTTATTCGATGTGGAATTAAATTAGATAGTCGTAAGAATTGTTCAACTAGAGAATTTGATTAAAGAAAATTCTAGAAAAATTAATTTGAAATATCTAAGATTGAAAAATCTAAGTTATTTCTGGAAATTTTAATTTTGATCAAGTTAAATTATATTAATTAAATTAATCAGATTAATTAAAATTAATATGATAATTTTGTAAGTTAATTTTCAAGTCAGACAATTAGCCCAATGGGTAATTGAACTTGAAAATTGGACCTGATATCGTAAATTAGGCTCAGGAGCCCAAAACTGAGACTAAGACCCAAAAACAGGTCGAACCGAACTCGATATGTGAAACCAAGTGGACGGCCCAATCGGTAATTAGATCGAACCGGTCAAGTCGTCATTAACCCGGATCGAACCGACAGCAGCTGAATCGGCTCAAAATGTCGTAAGGGTGTCGCACCTGCATCACCGGACACAGTGGTGCCAGTGGTTGCGATGGCAACTTCCTGGTGACCTACGACGGTTGGTCATAGGTGGTTGAGTAGTGGAAATGTTACACTTTTACTGTGACTTTACCAGAAAATTTATTTCAGATTAATTATTCCAAAAAGTAATATTATTTTAATAGTTTAATATTGAATTTAATTTAATACTTAACTTAATAGTATTTTATTAATTTAATATTAAAGTAATTATCATAATATTAAATTTAATCTAATATTTATCTTGATAAATATTATATTAATTTCATATTAAAGTGATTAAGTTTAATTATAGTTGAACTTTCTAAACTCTCCCTATATAAAGAGAGTTTTAGGTCATTATTTACACACACTTGATAAAATTCTCTGAAGAGATTATTCTAGAAAATTTTTAGAGATATTTTTTATTTACAATTTGACGCAAAAGTTTAGAGAAATTCTAAAATTACCCTCGCTCGTAATTTTTGTGAAAATAATCCTGATTCGAAACGAGCCCACACTCGGTAGACATGAACTTAAGGATAGCAGAGAAGACTACTCGATCGAAGCGTTCATCTTAGACGAATAGAAAATGTACAATTTTAATTAAGTGTTTATTACTTTAGATATCACAACCAAGATCTTGTTTTAGAAAATTTTTTAAAACTCTGATTTTTCCCTAAATTTATTTTCCGCTGCATTTTTCAAATCTATTTTTCCAACATAAACTTACTTAGTTACATTTCCTTCTCAGGCCTATCGACGAAGAAAAGGAATCTTTGAAGACTACATCAGAGGAAAATCGTTGCCGTGAGACTTCTTGTATTTTGTATTATGCAAGAGATGGGGATGGTGTCAAAATGTCCTCAGTCAAAGAACAAATTTTGTATTTAAAATTGTGCTTATGAATCTATGATTTCAATGAAGTTCCAGTAAAGTATTTATGGGTTTTCAAAGTATATCATTTTATTTATCTTCGAATGACAAATAGTTTATATTTCATACTAACTTAAACTGTAGTAAAATTGGTATACGCTAGATATGGTTTCCAAGAAAATGATTTTAAAGCAGTGACACACCATTCTTTGATCCTCCTTAAAATTGGGTATAAAGCGTTGCAAGGTTAATATTGTAATTATACATTTTAGGGGGGCTGAAGCCCTGCTAGCCCCCTAGCTTTGCCCCTGAGTGTCAGTATGAGGCATGTATTAATTATGCATGTCACTTGGGCATGCGGGGATTTGAACCACTAATCTAATGGACTTAAGCCACTTACTTAGAACCATGGTACCACTAAGTAGCTCGATTAAGCCTTGAAACAAGCCTTAATTATTTAGTCGAAATTGTCCTTAAGCTTATTAATATTTAAATTCGGTTTGACTCCATTACGCTTTTATCTATTTATCTATCTAATCATTACATAGTTTCTATCCAATACGTACTCGCATTTTCCATTCATGTTTAAAATGGGATAATATACCATAAACTTAACCAACCAATGTTAAGTCAGTTGATTAAATCAATTAATACTATGAAAATTGATAAACTTAACCAACCAATGTTAAGTCAGTTGATTAAATCAATTAATACTATGAAATTTGATCCATTCAATTATAATAAATGATTATCAATTAAATACAAAAATTTGCTTAAACCAATTAAATTAATTGATAAAAGAAAATTGATTATCAGGAAATTTCTAGCCAACTTTTTCTTTTTAGTTTTTGCTATTGATAGTTGAGGAAAGTTCCTCCTAACATCAACATTCACTTGTTATATTGCAAGTGTAAAGCTTTAGTTATGATGAACCAAATATTTTTAAACAAATTAGATGGTCCATTATCATAATATATTAATAATGGTTGTTGTTATGATATTAACTATTATTAACCTACTGATCCGTTAGCTTGTTACGTCTTGGCTCATATTCTGTAGTACATTAGCAATATAGGTTAGTCCAATATGAGGACGTATAATATATAAAATGTAATATGAGTTTATTTATATATGGTGCGAACTCATTTCGAGTATACATGTGTTAACCTTAAGATAAGGTACATGTTATCATTAATAGAAAGACCTATTTAACATGTCACATATATGAACAATGACCATATCATACAAATACACATAATTAACCTATACACTTAACAGTTCTATATACTAATTTTTGGACAGAAATAATAATACATGGAAATCTACTAATAATTTGTGCATCTTCGTATTCCAGAATATAGTAAATGGTTTCTTTGTCTCTCTCTCTTTATATCTGTTATTGTGGGTTTTTAAAATGGAGCTGCCTGTGTCTATTGGTGAGAAACTAAACCGATGGATAGATTATTGGGTGGAAAGGGGATGCATTTGCAGGAGAGAATCTCGTTAGACAACAACCGCTAGCTGACTTTTTAAATGCTAAGTTCGATTTGTCCAAAAATATAAAATACTGGTTTATTAGATTTGCAATTCACGGTTTATATTGGTTCTCCTTTTTATTTCGGATTAATATATTGATCAGTTTGTAATTAGATTGATCGGTTTGATTCATTTTTAGTAATCATGACGCTAATATTTTAAGGGTAAATTTAAGAGTCCAAATAAATATTTTGATTTTCTTTTGACATAATATTTTTCATTTTGATCTCAAAATTAATTGAGTTATCGTAACGAGTTAAATAGACATTCATTCAACTAGAAACAAGCTAAAAAGTCATTTTCTATAAAGTAATGTCACGTGTCAACCGAGTACTAACTTAATTGAAAAAATTACTAAAATATCATTCTTTTATGAAGTGAATTATGAGTTGAGATGAAGCTAATGGTTGAGATAAAATAAAAAAATTTATATTAAAATATTTTAAAATTAATTTTAAAAATTTTTAAATGACTAGAAAAATAGCTAATCCTTAGTTTGGACTCGCCCCCGATTATGAGAGTGGTTTTAAATTTCTACATGTTATTTAAACTTTCAATTTGACTATTTCTACATACTTTGGTATGGGCATTATTGCCAATATAATAGAATGTAAGTTCAAGTGTACTGAAATTTATTATTCTCGTGTTTATGGGTTGGGGAGGGACTTTGGGTAATTTTAGATAATGTCAAAAAGACTATAATGAGATTATTATATATATATATTAAATAATTCACATAATCTAATATAATTAATCACTTTCTCATGTAATAATAAGATTTTCCAAGTCATAGAATTGAATGCTATGCTATGGGCTGTTTAAACATTCATGGGATAGTTTTGCTATTTTATTGGGCTTTAAACTTCACATCTTTTCAAAATTGAATCAAGGATTTGAGCCCAAGCCCATGTAAAATATTATTATCATTTAGGCCTCCTTTATTGAAGACCAAGTTTAAGTCCGTACTATGTTTGAACTGAGGCATTTGCAAAAAAAATAACAACTAGGCCTAATGATTTATTTAATTCCCTAATTTTATAAAAAAACTAAGTTCGATTTTATATTTACTTTTTCATTTATTTTAATTCTTAAATTTGCATTATTTATCTAATCATCATAAAATAGATAGAAAATTTAATGTTTTTTTAACTTTACCAACGCCAACAATTAATTAATTGTTAATATAACATATACGTGTATGTCACATTAAAAGTTATCAAATATTAATTTTTCTATTCATTTTTAGGTAATTTGATAAAAATATAGATTTAAAAGTTAAAAAAGACAAATAATTAAAATGAGGGTTAAAACTTAAAATGACTTTTTTTTATTTATAAAATTGGATAACCAAATAAATCATTATGCTTAAAAACAAAACTAGTAAATAAGGAAGGTGGAATTGGTTTAGAGTTAAAACAATTTGAGTTTTAAAAATTTTAAAGTTATTTTTATTTCAGCTAATTTTAAATTCAGATTGATTCAAATTTGTTCTGATTTGAGTTTAAGGTTTAATTTTTCGAATCATTTCATGACTAATTTAAAATCATATGAGATTTCAAATAAATTTAGATTATTAACTTTGTTTTTTATAATTAAACCCAAGTTTTAAATTCTAATCAGGGGTATTATAATAAGCAAGGCAATGGTGCAGGTGAAGGCAGGAAGAAGTGAAGTGTGACCCCTAGTCCCACCCCCACCCTAGGCCTAGAGACTACAGTTCTCATGTTTTTTTAGTGCAGCAACTGTTCTAAATTTATGGAAATCGTTGTAATCATTGAATCCAAGTATTCAGGCTTGTTGTTTGAATAGGAAATCCTCATCCTCATGGGTTTCCTTTTAAATATAATATATATATTAAAAAGGTACTTATACTATTAAAATATTAATACTTTCTATTAAAAAATTTAATTTTATATATTATTAAAAATATATATGATTAACGAAATAATTAAATAATAACATGTGTGAGTTACTTATATTTTATGTTAATATACAAAGATATATTTTGATATTTTAATCATATCTATTTTTTTAACCAAAATAAAAATTTATTTATAATCATTTTTCACACTTCAATACAGTTTAACTTATAATCATTTCATGGTTGTTAAGATGCTTTTTAAAAACAAGCCTAAATTAGGGATCAAAAATTTGATTAGAGTTATGCTGAATAATGGGAGTGGTGACAGTGATTTTCATTGACATTGTTGGGCTGGTAGCATACACAAATTCAATATAGGCAAGAATCTAGCATTGCCTTAGCTTTAGCTGATTTTGCCGGCACCACCCCCTCCATCATAAAGGCTGTGAAAAAAATTGAGACCTTCAAATCAAATCCCTCTCATTCTACCATTTAGATCAATCCCCCCTCCTCATAAAAAGTCCAATTCAAATTTTGATCACTTGAATATAATTAAATTTAAGATTTAATCATTATATTTTAATTTATCATTATTTAAACTTTTATTTTTATTATAGAATTTATTTATACAAATAATTAACTTCGTTAACTATTTCAATTAAAATATTGACGTAATTTTTTTCTTAAAAACACCTCTTTCAACTCATATTTAGGTATAGGTTCTTTTTTTGTATTGAAAGGGTGTCTTTTTAGGCTTAATATATCTACTCGACACTTCTTTCTAATGTAGAGTTTATGTTTTTTTGTCCAATGTGGTACTTATATTTTACTAAAATTGTATATTTTAGTACCTAAAGATAATGATTCAATGTTTAATTTGAGTTTTAGGGTTGATTTTATTAAGTTAATTGCTAATATTATTGTGTTTGAAAATTTCATGATTTTGTTAATATAATAAATTTAGTATTAATTATGAATTTGTTTAATTTTTCGTTTAATTTGTTAAATGCAATCAAATGGATGTGATTAATTCAAGTTTTTGGGTTTATTTGATAAAAAAAGTTAATTGTTAATAGTATTAGCTTCAAGTTGACTTGTTCATGGGCTAGGGTTACTCATCCAAACTCGAAGCCCAGCCTGAAATTTAAAAGGGTTTGAACAAAAATATTAGACTCGAAAACTTGGTTTGGGAAAAAAGGCTCGTTTAAAATGTGGGTCAAGCCCAAGCTTGAACATTTAAGACCCGACCTGATCTCTTTTCTATATTTATTATATATTATATATGTTGCATATATTATATAATGCATAATGCATAAAAACTAAATCCAAAGTAACAATATAAATATTAAAAAATATTAAGATGATTATATATAAAAATTTAATAAACGAAAAAAATAATATTATTAAATATTAGATTACAAATAATATAAATACTTTTGAAAAAATAAAAAATTACATGGGTCTAAAATGGGCTTGAGTTAATCATTTATGAATATGAGCGGGACTGGACAAAATTTTAAACACATATTTCGAGTTGGATCGAACTTGTACAAGCATAAAGTGTGTTAATATAATGCTAAAGCTTGACCCAGAAACACCTATACCTTCAACTATCAAAAGGTATATAACATTTGTCAAATACAAAAATTGTATTAGATAAAAAAACAAAAATACCATATTAGAAAAATTTCAAACTCATGGATGAAATTTTATATTAAGCTTTATTATTGTTGTTGTTAAAAGTAGGTTTTCATTACAATGCCCTAGGTGCTCATTTTGTTTTTCATGTTTGACATCCAGTACATCATCTATAGGCAAATTCCAAATGCCATGCAAAGGACATTAACGACATTATAAAATGAAAAGAAAATTAACCATAATGATAAATTAATTTTTATATTTTTTTCTTTTGAGTTAAATTTAATCCTTAACTTTTTAAAAGAGTCGAATTTTGACCATCAATTTTTTCAAAAATAACTAAATTGTTGTTTCTTTTAACTAAAAAGCTAATTAAAACGTTAAATTTTTAAACACAAAAGCTTACATGGCAATTTACGCCTACTTCATGCTACTTTTTTTTGAAATTTTATAAATTTGGAATTATTTTTATTTTACTGAATATTTTTATAATTTTTAAATTATATATTGAAGTGACATATACAACTCATTGTGTCATAATAACATGAAATACACGTACATTATCACACGAACATTGTTAAAATTTATTGCTTTTTCAGCATTTCCGTTAAAAAAATAAATTGACTCTTTTTAAAAGATTAATGATCAAATTTAGCTAAAAGAATACATTTAAATTATACAAAAAAAAATCAAAATCAAAATGTACGGACTAAAACCTCAAAATTGACCAAAACCCTTTTAAAAGTTGCGGGGTTTTTTTTTCAACCTAACTATTTAAAATAGTAATAATTGTCACTGTTAGCCCGCCTAGCCACCACTTGCATAAAATTTTCAAATCTATACCCTAAAACCCTCAAAGGCTAAATAGTTTTTTATTTTTTTCAATTAAATATCAAAATTTCAAAAGCTGGAAATTTTGGATTGAATCAAACGTTTTGCCAGATGGTCATATTTTGTAGGTATTGACTTATTTCAATTAAAATATTCAAAGGGTTCAATACATTTATTATTGCTTTTAAACTTTAACCTTTGAATGATTCCATTTTGGATTGTAAATTCATCCAAACCTTCATCTTTATCCATTTTTCTACTCTCCTTTGGATTATTAGGAATCTCAATTAATTGCACACCTAATTATTTTTAGTATTAACATTATTATCAGTGTAAGAAGCCGTGAATCTGAACATGTTAAAACGTATTAGGATGGATTTAGATGGATGGTACATTTAATTGCAGTTAATGTAAAAACAGCGATGGCGGTGAGATTAGATACTATAGCATGAGACAAAAAATAAGTTAAACATATCGCATCCAATCGCTCATCTAAATTCACCCTTAATCTCCTATTTAGGAGATGGAGAAAAATTAAGATAGTTCTAAGTATTATATCAAAAATAGTAAATATGGTAAGAGATTAAAACACGATTAATATTAAAAAAAAATGATTTTATAAGCTTTTGTTTTTGTTGATAAATTGATAAGGAAATTTTAAAAAAATAGAAAAATAAAAATATAGAATTTAGTATATACATATTTTTAACTTTTTTATTTCAATTTACAGAGTACTTAGTTTAAAATGGAAAAAAAATGCAGTGTGTGTAAAGTGGCAAAAAGGGCAGGCCTTAATTATGTTATAAGGTGGAATTTCATATTAAAGTCCAATCAATCATGGCCAGACACCAATAAAAGCTAAGTTGCAGATGGTAAAGTACAGGGGTAGTTTAGTCAAATTAGCTCTTTCCTCGAATTATTTAGATAAATTGCAATCAAAGAATATATTTCAAAACTCGTCCTTGTGATTTCATGGAGAGAAAAATATTATTCTCGACTTACCAAACCATTGATCTCACAATCCTTAAGAGATATATGGAAAAAGGGTTTCTACTGGCCTTACTAATTCATCACCTTTCAGGCTTGACAAAATTGTTCATCTATGGGGTAGAATGCTTGATTGGAAGGATTTAAATCGAGTTAATCTTCTATTAATAACTCCTCTCTTTACATAAGATCAACTATATAGTTTACATTTGGTTTCAACATTCTTCAAACTAAAATAAAGAGGTGTGCAACTCTTTGAGATAGTGTTATTGAAGTATTGGGCCCAATTGCATCAAAACCGTGTGTACAAGTGACTGACAAGTTCACCTTAATGGTAAAGGGTTTAATCCATGCCAACAACTTTAAACTTTCTATTTGGTCAAATCTATTCCCATTTAGTAAATGCACAACTTTCAAATAAGTTTATCATTAAAATTAAAATTATTAGATTTTAACAAAGTTTGCCAAAAAATACATATACAAAATTTATATTTATTATTAAAATTTTCCTAACACTACCATCAACCTGATTCTAATTTAGTTGCGAAATTATCAAAAACTTATTATTTTTACAAAACAACAAACGTTATATTATGGGTAATTTTGTCTTCTTATATTTTTATGTAAAATCTAAAAAAATACATACACTTTATTGAATTTGAGCTAATGTAGTCAATACCGTATCATGGCGTATTATTTTTATCTTGGTTATGGTACGTACAGATGACAACAATATATTGATGTACCGTTTCAGGTTTATCGACATTTAAAAATATTTTTACATTTATATATCTATAGTATAATTCTTTATTTCTCGATAAATTATCTATACATTTAAATATTTTTCATTATATATTTATAGTTTAATTTTAATAATTATATATTATTTTGGTAAATAAATATATATTATATACATGCACATATATCTATATAAATATATTTATATTTAAATATAAGTTTTAAAATTATTAATTAGTTTCAATTATATAATTTAATAATTATGAATTTTAAGTGGTATTTGGTTGGTCGAACCTTACATTACTACCTATAATATTACATTTCATAATGAGATTATGGTGTTTGAATTTTTAACGTTCCAACCATACTATAATCTTACATTCTTGAAGAATGTCAAGATGTCGTAATATATAGTGCAATCTAATTACGACTACTTTTTTAAGTTATGTAAGATTCTGGGCGAAATCTAAAATTACCCGTTATATTCATACTGTTTTGCAATTTATTGCATTGATTGTTAATGATCCGTTACCAATTTTATTAATGGTTTCAATTGTTTTATTTAAAAAACAAAAACATCGTAATGATAATATTAATTATATTTTAAAAGAATGAGTATTTATATAATTTAATAATTGAGTTGATATTTTGGTTAAATTATTCAATTTAATTTTTATGATAAAATCAAGGTGTACTTAAAATGAATTTCGTAAGTTATTATAATTTTATGACAAATATAAGAGTAAAAATTGTTGAACTTATAAAAACAAAAATTTTAGAGTAAGGACAAATTAATAAAATTTGTTTTTAGGTAAATTTATTTTCTAGACGAATCTATCAATTCAGCTAAATAAAATAATTTTATATTTCACTCTTAATCTTATTACAAAACTAATTTAAAATTTAGTTAATTAAACACACCCTAAATATAATTATAAAAAAATTTAAAGTTTTCATAATTGGATGGATGGACAAACTAATTAAGTTATCAGTTCGACGATAAAAATATTAAAATTCCCAATTTAACCTCCTAACTCATGGGTTAATTGGTATAATAACTTTCTTCGAATTGTCTCGTTCAATTTAAACAATATTGAAAAATCAAAATAATAATATAAAAAAATAAAATTAATTTAAAATTTTATACCAATCATGTAAATTAATATACATGAATACAAATCGATATTGACTGAACAGAATTTAAGACCGAAATGATACGTAATATTACCATTTCAATCAAACCAATATTTAAATAATATTAGAGTAAATAATATATGCGGTGGTGGGAACAGTTGGATTCAAAACTTGAAAGGGAGAGAAAGTTGAAAGTGAGGCCCACACACTGTGTTCGAAGTTTGAACGGTCAAAAAGGAAGACCCTACTTTACTGTTGAAAACCGAGAAAAAGCAAAATAAATATTGTAAAAATGAAAATTAAAAAACAAATATAAATCTTTCTTTTGACTGTCATCAACCACAATACCACCAACCAACACCTCCTCTCTTCCCCTCCCCGCCCCCCAAAAAAAAAAAAATCAACTTCCTCTCTGAAAAAAAAATCTTCCATAAACGACGATCTTTATCCGCAACTTCAAAGATCCGTTTTAAGATCCGAATTCCCTGCCCGTATTTTCCCTCTCGTGATTCCACCTCAGTACGTACCGATTTCTTGACCCGCTCGGTAATGAATTTCATCCATACCTTTTTTTCTTTTTTGGTTGTGAATCTAATGGTTTCCTTGCTTTGATGTTAGATCGAAAATTTTTAAAATTTTTGTTAATTTTTTTGCTTGATCTTTACTTAATCTTAGATCCATCTTTCCTTCTAGGGTTAGATTTTTTCCGCCCTGCCGGAAAGGAAACATCTATAATGAACTTAAAGCGCTATAGTTAATGTACTAAGGAAGAATAACGGTTTGCGTTTGATTTCATTTTATGCAAAATCTGTAGCTAATATGTTTTTTTTTGGAAAAATTTTGCGTTAAAATTTTTTCTTCTTCTAAGGATTAGAGATTTCAAAGCTGTATTGTTGGTTTATGTAAGGATGAAACGTTGACATTTCTTTTTATGTGTTTACAGGTAATTTTTTGAGTTTTTTTGGGGCTGTTTTTAAAAGGAGCTTGATATTCGACTGAGGATCTGTGAGATTATCGTTTTTTGCTTTTTAGTTTAGTCCGATGGCTTCTATAGGTATGGCGCCTACTTCTGGGTTAAGAGAACCTAGTGGGAATGCAGTTGGTGTTGATAGATTACCTCATGAAATGAATGATATGAAAATTAGGGATGACAAGGTATGTTGATTTGGTTTCATGGTTTCTTTGCTTTGATTCCATTAATTGGTTGTTTGATCTTCCGGATCGGTTTTCGGTTTTATAAAAGCTATTACTATTTGTAGGAAGTGGAAGCAACTATAGTTGATGGTAACGGAACCGAAACTGGGCATATTATTGTCACCACTATTGGGGGTAAAAATGGCCAGCCTAAACAGGTTAGTTTTATAATTTTCTCCTTGAAAACTATAGGGTCGGGTTTTTGGATGTTTGATGGTTTTCTAACTTAATCTTTCTTTCATTTTCAGACAATAAGCTATATGGCCGAACGTGTTGTTGGGCATGGATCATTTGGGGTAGTGTTTCAGGTACACATTAGTTTCATCCATTTCTTACTTGGTTTGAAGATATGTTCATATTTTCATATTTTAAGTTTGAGTTTTAGGTTTTGTACTAAATTATATATGTTGTATATCAGGCTAAATGTTTAGAGACAGGCGAAACTGTTGCTATTAAGAAGGTTCTTCAAGACAAGAGATACAAGAACCGTGAATTGCAAACCATGCGTCTTCTAGACCACCCCAACATTGTCTCTCTGAAGCATTGTTTCTTTTCAACTACTGAAAAAGATGAGCTCTATCTTAACCTGGTGCTTGAGTATGTTCCGGAGACTGTCCACCGAGTTATCAAGCATTATAATAAGATGAACCAAAGGATGCCACTGATATATGTTAAACTCTATTTTTACCAGGTATCAGCTTGGTTAAAATATTCACTTTTGCTATCTTATTTCTACCTTCTTTTTTCTCTATGGTAACAAGAATCCGGGATACAGTAATATGCAAACCCTTTCATGAAATTGGTTTTGTTTTGGTCTTAATGCAGATTTGTAGAGCACTTGCTTACATTCATAACAGTATTGGTGTGTGCCACAGGGACATAAAGCCACAAAATTTATTGGTATGTCCAAACAACTTGCTAAACGCTTTCCATTGGCAGTTACTACAGCTTTATTAGTTTTAAAATCTTAAATGATTGCCGGACAAGCATTGCCTGGAAATAGTTTGGTGGTTCACCGTAATTATAAATCCAAAAAGATCATTTGTAGTTTGGAAAGGGAAGATACAATCCAGCATTCTGAAGAATCTATGTACTACATTGTAACATGAAACTGGAAACTTAAGCTGAAGAGCTTTTGGATCTCATAATTTTAAACAGAAAGGATCTGTAAGGTTATTGAGGCATTTATATCACCAATAAATTCGGTTAACAATATTGCCACCATGACGTCCCTTGTCATGACGCTATAGGTCATGTTATTTACTTTGAGGAGTAACTTAGGTTTCCAATCTTATCTGCTTATCATTTTGTACATATAAACTAAAATTCCTACTCTTATTAATACAATGATTCCTGTTTCAGGTCAACCCGCACACTCATCAGCTAAAACTGTGTGATTTTGGAAGTGCCAAAGTTTTGGTATGTATGATAGAATCTCAATTTTTTGTCTAGTCGCTTCTTCAGTCACTACCTTATTGTTCGTGAGCCTAATTTTGATTTTAACTTTGTCAGGTGAAAGGGGAACCAAACATATCTTACATCTGTTCTAGGTACTATCGAGCACCTGAATTAATATTTGGTGCAACTGAATACACCACAGCCATTGACATCTGGTCTGCTGGCTGTGTTTTGGCTGAGCTATTGCTTGGGCAGGTACATGTTTCCTTGCATATATTTTTTGCTTATTTATATGCATTTTCCCTTTATATTACTTAACAACTACTATTTTTGTGACTCCAGCCTCTGTTTCCTGGTGAGAGTGGAGTAGACCAGCTTGTTGAAATTATTAAGGTACATTTTAGTTCAATATTCTCATCAATAATAGTTTTATCATGATGTTATTGGAAAAATTAATGGGTAAAACATGATGGATGGTGGCTTTTATGTAGCCTATTGCTCCATTATGCTTTTCTTCCCTTTTCTGATTTATGTGGTTTGGTGCAACAGGTTCTAGGTACCCCAACAAGAGAAGAAATCAAGTGCATGAATCCTAACTATACAGAGTTCAAATTCCCCCAAATTAAAGCTCACCCATGGCACAAGGTAACTGGATCACGTCATTTTGTTTACTTGTTGAGAATTATATGCAACATATGGTATTGATCAATGTATCATCGGTATTCAGATATTTCATAAGCGTATGCCTCCGGAAGCTGTGGATCTTGTTTCACGACTATTGCAGTACTCTCCAAATCTGCGTAGCACAGCTGTAAGTATCAGCTGTGCTTTCATTCGATTATGAAATTCCCACGGTGCTATCTTTAGGTCAAGCTTACTATTTGCATTTTAATGTGCTGTCTTACGATGAGTGCTTTTATTTCCTGTACACAGATTGAGGCTTTGGTTCATCCATTCTTTGATGAGCTACGTGATCCTCACACCCGCCTACCTAACGGTCGATTTCTTCCCCCACTGTTCAACTTTAAGCCTCACGGTAAAACAGACCCTAACCAATACAACATCGATGTTTCTCTACTATTTTAACTAATTTCTTGTCAAACTGATGAGAATTGTTCCCCTTTTTTCAGAACTGAAGGGAGTTCCTACGGATATGTTACCGAAGCTGATCCCGGAACATGCAAAAAAGCAATGTTCCTTCATTGGATTATAATGGAATAATATAATTCCTTTCTGCTTAAATCTTTGATGTCTGCTCCTTGCAGAAATCATGGGCTATTGTTGAAAAAAAGTAGTTAGTAAGCCTGTTTCAGTTATATGATAAAGAAGCCTTGTTAATGTTTATTTGTTCCCTTTATTAATATTTTTTTCTATCAATATTTATGTTCTTTTTCTTTCTCTTTTTTTCTTCTCCCTTTTGTAGAAAAAACAAAACTTGAGTATCTGCCCTTAAAGACCTTAATGAGTAATGTTGACCCTTTTATGACCAGATTGTAACAATATATTTGTTGGTTTCAATGTAATTTCCTATTAGTATAATTTAATTGATTTATGTTTTTTTAGGGGTTTGGTAGAGGTTGTAAATTAAGAGTTTTTGGCATAAAGATGATAGCATGAAATGAATCAATTTTGGGTTCACCATTGAGTTTTCGGCCTTACTTGCACCTATTTTTAGATGATGCTTGTCAACAACAACAAAAAAATAAAAATAAAAAAATCTTGTCAATTCCAAGTTGAATCAAGAAACCCATTTTATTCGATCATAAATCAAGAAATTCATCTAATCTGAACTTGAAAATGAGTTTTTGGTACATAAAATGATGTAAACAAATAACTTGAAAGAAATGGTTTCTTTTGATAAATTTAAAAATGAGAATAACTCTTACTCCAAATAATTTTTAAAATGTGAAACGATTTAATATGATAAATTGATAACAAACCTAAAACTCAAAATAATATAAAAATAAAAATGATCTAAAAATTGAAAAATAATTTAAAAATAAGTATGTCCCTAAATATAAAACCCGAATAAGTTAGAAGACTTCAAAATAACATAAACCCAAAATAATTTCAAAATGAAAATGATATGATGTTGAAATAGAAAGGAAAGGGTAGGTGTATGAAGTAGCCAAGTCTGAGGATGTACAAAAAGCAAAGCTAAGTTGTAAAAGCAAGGTATGTAGGCATCATTTGGAAGTTGAATCCTCAAGTCATGTCGAGTAATAATGTGTTGTCATGTTATGTCTCGGCGTAACTTCACCCTATTTTAATTCTCCAAGGCTACGCAACACAACTACAACCTTTTCTAGGAATCTTTAAAATCCTTAACAAATAAATAAAAGCATATTCTGTACATTTCTTATCAATAATAATAATAAAATTTAAACCAAACTGTTGTATTTCGTAATCACATATATAGACAAAATATGATTCAATAAAAAAGGGGCACATATGCATGGAGAAAAGTACTTTGGGGAGTTAGTGGGTGGTCGTTGATTTTGGGGGCACCTTTTATGCTTTTTAAAATTAATAATACTGAAAGGTGGAAAAATAAATTATTTACGAAAATAAGTTATTGTAAATAGTAAAAAATAGTATCGTTAATTTATCAGTAACATTATTTATAAAAATAATATTTTAATGTAAATAAAATATTTTAATTCCAAAAGGAGTGTAGCAAAACAAGGGATCGGCAGTTCGGCACCCCTTTTTCACATGCCATTTTGTTAGTTTTATATTTATATTTATATTTTATAGTTTTTATAATTTTATTTTATTTAATAAAAAAGCTATGTTCGTTTAACTTCATAATTTTATATACTTTTTAATATTTTATAATTATAATTTTTTGACTATTTAAAATAATGACCAAATTGATAAATTTTTTATAAAATTGACATAAAAATATTAGGGTAAATTACTTAAATAGTTATTCAAATTTCGTAACAAGTTTATGTTTTGGTTATCAAAATTTTTAATATTTATAAAAAATGGTTGAATTGTTTTATTTATTAATATTTTATAATTTTAATTTTTTGAATATTTAGAATAATGACCGAGTTTATAATATGTAAATGTTGAGGACAAAATGTTTTGGTTTTTTAAAAATAGAATCAACTTGATAGAATGTGTAAAATATTAGAGCCTAGATTTATTATTATTCTAATCAAAAGAATACCACATCGAATTTCTATTTGGTGACCAAATATAAATTAATGGTGGAGTGATTAGAATTGAAAATTCATTTAAGTGACAAAATAAACAAAAAAGAATTTCGGTAACTAAAATAACAACTATGACTATTTAGGTTGTTTACCTAAAATTTTTATATCAATTTCTTATTAGCCTCATATCAATTAAAAAAAAAACAAGCTGTTTTATTTCGTAATCATATACATATAGACAAAATATGATTCAATAGAAAAGGGGCACATATGCATGGAGAAAGGTACTTTGGGGGAGTTAGTGGGTGGTTGTTGTTTTTGGGCACCTTAAACTAGTGGCCCACCGCCCCCTGAAATCATGGTCCTTTCAAGCAGGGTTCACTGCATATGCCTTGTGGCTACGCCATAACCGACCAAGGTTCTAGCATCACTACTCAGCAAGGGAGGATTGGGGTACGAGGGGTAGAATAATCGGTCCGGTTTGATCAGTTTAGTTAAAAAAACTTAAAAAGAATTAATTTAATCAATAAATTTATGGTTTAATTTTTTTGCGTTTCTTATTTGAGTTATTTTAGAGATCATACGTTATGATCTTTTGTGGAGACTATCGATTGACCATTAAAGCATAATAATTTAGAACAACCTTAATAAAGAGAATGCCAAAGTAGGACCATTCGGTATGCACACGGCAACAAACCTAACCGACCATACGAAATAAAGAGAATATCAAAGTAGGACCATTCGATATGCATATGGCAACAAACCTGACCGACCATACGAACAGATTTACCTTTCATATTGTTGGCCAGGTGGAACTATCAAACAAGAGCACTTCTGTATGTGTAATTGTATAGTTATTTTATCAACTATATTAATTTTTAATAGTGAAGTTAATCCGCATATGCCATTGCTTAAAACATTAGATTCCTCTGTAAACGTCTCACATTATGTAGGAATTTAAGCTGTGTTTTTCAGTTTTCCATCTCTGAACCAACAGGTTCTCGATAACCATGCATGCTCCACTCACATAAGGGATTATTTATAATTTATGTTTCATAAATTAATTTCTTAGGGTTAAATTAAAACATTGATTGGTGACCAATAAAAAGTGAAAAAACAAAGTTATGGGAAGAACATGGGGTACTGCATGGGGGGAGGGCTTATCTGCAAACTCCACCACCACCACCACCACCACCACCAATACCTATATGTACATTGGTCGGTTTCCTCCTTCAAAACTCCATTAAAATAATTTAAAGTTGCTCATGTTTTTCTTTAATACTTTTTTTCCCACTATCTGTTTTATATAATACACTGCTCTCTCTCTATATATATAGATTCATTCAGCCTTTCAGATCCACCATGCAAACAAGTTGCTCTAGAGTTCTTGAAGTAACTATAAAATTTGAGCTTTTTTTTTTTGGGGGGGGGGTCTAAACTTTTTGGTTTAAAAATGGAGTATTCTTGTGTGTCTCTACTTATATTTTGGATGTCTTTGCTTTGCTTCTTGATTTCAACCCAAGGTAGATGGCATCATCATCATCACCATACCAAACACAAGCATCATTCTCACCATGATAAAATGCCTGAAATTTCAGCACCCCATGAGCCTTCCATTGCACTTGCACCCGAGCCCTCCGGTCCACCTGACGACGAAAACTCCGGTGTTTCTACTGAAGTGTTCGACGTAAGGAAATTCGGGGCGATAGGCAGCGGTGTAACCGACGACACAAATGCATTCAAGATGGCATGGGACACTGCTTGTCAAGTTAATTCATCATCAACCATCTATGTTCCCAATGGTTTTTCATTCATGATTCAGTCCACAATTTTTACAGGTCCTTGTCAAGGTGGATTAGTGTTTCAGGTATTGAACATTATACTTGTTTTGTTCTTATTGTCAGAGTCTCTTTTTTAAAAGGATTTTGATGATGGGGTACATGTTGTGAAGATTGATGGTACACTGATGCCACCTGATGGACCCGAGGAATGGCCAAAGAATAACAGCAAGCGACAGTGGTTGGTCTTTTACAGAGTTAATCAAATGTCTCTTCAAGGTGGTGGTGCCATTGATGGTAGAGGTCAAAAATGGTGGGATCTCCCTTGCAAGCCCCACAAGGTTTTTTATTATTATACTAAACCCTTAACCCTAAATTTTAGATTCAGTTTTTAACTTATTCGTCACTTAAGTTCAGTTTTTAACTTATTCGTCACTTAAGTTTATTAATCATCTTTTGAAATTCGACTGCGCAGGGAATAAATGGAACAACTTTGCCTGGACCTTGTGATAGCCCCGTCGTAAGTTGTCACACTTTAAATTATTTTAGGTTCATTTTCCCCTTCTTTTAATCCTACTGAGTCTCGATTAAATTTAAAGTATAATCAATTTAAAGTATAGTCAAGTTAGACTGGTAAAAGTATTATAAAGGCACATGTATTAGAAGTCAAATTGCATTTTTCTTTTTTATTGAAAAAATAGACAAATTTATCCCTTTCATTAAATCAAAGAGCAAACTGATTCATATATTAAAAATTTCATCTATTTTTACTTTTAAAAAATTATTCTTTGTACCTCGACATGAGGTACTTATGATATGTAGACGTAACAATGAAAATTTTAACTCAAGGGGCTGACCTTCATAAATTTTCTTTTAAGCCTTTTAAAAATATATAAAGTTTATGGTAAATTTCCATTTTAACTCTCTAAAAATAATAAAATTATAATTTAATTCTTATAAAAATAATAAAATTATAAATTAATACAAATAAAAAATTTATAATTTAACTTTGGTGTCTGTACGCTGACATGGTTATCAAATTTATGGTGCAGGCAATAAGGTTTTTCATGAGCTCCAATTTGACAGTCCAAGGACTTAAAGTTAAGGATAGTCCCCAATTCCATTTCAGATTCGATGGTTGCCAAAATGTGCATGTTGAATTACTTCATATTACAGCTCCAGCCCTTAGTCCCAACACTGATGGCATCCACATTGCCAACACAAATGGTGTTCAAATATATAATTCAGTTATCTCTAATGGTATATTTGCTCAATGATCCCCATATATAAAATTCAATCCCTAAACTCTCGTTTCTCTAAATCTTAAAATGATCTTTGCTTTTCTCAGGTGATGATTGCGTATCAATTGGATCGGGATGTTACAATGTCGATATTCGGAACCTTACTTGTGGACCAGGTCATGGAATCAGTATCGGAAGTTTAGGTAACCACAACTCTAAAGCCTGTGTACACAATGTCACCGTTCGAGACTCGGTGATTAAGGTATCGGATAATGGCGTTAGGATCAAGACATGGCAAGGTGGGTCCGGGGCGGTTTCGGGTATAATGTTTGGCAACATTCATATGATAAGTGTTAGGAATCCGATTATAATCGATCAATTCTATTGCCTTACTAAAGATTGCTTGAACCAAACGTCCGCCGTTTATGTGTCGGACATACTCTATGAAGGGATCAAAGGGACGTACGATACCCGAAGCCCACCGATGCATTTTGGGTGCAGTGATTCGGTTCCTTGTACGAATATTACGTTGTCGGATATCGAGCTACTTCCAGCTCAAGGAGATATAGTATTGGACCCATTTTGTTGGAATGCTTATGGGGAGTTGGAAACACTAACGATACCACCTGTTTATTGCTTGCGAGAGGGTGTTCCTCGATCTATATTGGATAATAAGGATATGGATCATTGCTGATGATTCAGAAACCCTTCATTTTAATGTATATTAGCTTCATTACATACATGTATTATATATATGTTAATATAATTAAAAGAGATGTTATGGATTGTGTTTCTAATTAATAATTTTATGATATTACTATATGGATTATTGGTCCGTATTAATTTCCATTTCTAGTTTGCATTCTTGCAAACTTATACGTACATACATACATACATGTTATGGTTTGAGTGGTTTTCATGCATGTTCTGGAAGCTGTGTCATGCATGGAAATTTGACAATGAGAACTTCAAGTTTGGTGGTGCATTAAAAGGAATAGAAAAAAAATCAGAATTAAATCGGTAAATAAATTGGTTAGAGCATTGGTTCTTAATTTGATTTGTCCGATCAATTTCTCTAGATTAATTTAAAAATTCATAAAAAATTTAAAAAAAATAGAGAAAATTGGTTCAACGAATTTTCTAGCTTGCTTCAACTATTAAATAATTTGTTTTTAGTATTTTTCAAGTTCATTTTATAATTGATGTTTAGGGTTCGTGACTACTGCTTCCAATAATGTTGTCCTCAAGATTTGAATATGCATTTTCTTCTTAGGAGTACAATGTACCTTATCACTATACCCAACACTTATTGATTGTATTGTCATGTTAAATAAATGACTCTACGTATTCTTAATTATTATCATACAACATGTATCGTCATTTTAATTATGCTTAACAATATTTTAAACCTAATTATGTTAATTAAATAAATAAATAATTAATTGATAATAATAGTACATTAAAAATTAAAGCTTAGGGTTTGATCTATTAGAGTTAAGGGTTAGAGGTTAAATTTAAAGATTAGGAATTTAGATATAATAGTTTAGGTTTTAAGGTTCAAACTTTAAGGTTGAAATTAAGATTTACGTTTTAAGATCAAGGTTTAGAATTAAAATTTTTTAATTCTTAAAAAAATGAAGTGAAATTTTTTTATTCATAAAAAGTTTTGGGTAAATTACATCTAAGGATTAAATTGTTAATTAGTTTATATTATGGTCTTTTCAACTTTAAAAAGTTATAAAATGATCACTGAACTATCTGAAAGGTTTCATTTAAGCTGTTGAACTATTGAAAAATTTTTGTTTAATTCATTGGGCAATTAAGTTTTTTTTTAAAGTTCACTAGCTAGTTCTAAGTGATGATTTAATGATCGGACAATAGATTATTACCCATCGATGAGTAGAACAGTATCTTAGATCCAAGTTGATCTAATAGCTAGAGTCAAAGATTTGAGAAGAAAGCTGCTTAAATTTTAGTTAGCAAATTCTCAACATTCAAAATTGTTTCACGAAAAAAATTGAACAGTAGAAGAGAATAGAATGAGAGCTTTCAATTGGTGCAAGTGGTGCAAACAGAGAAGGCCATACAATAGCAACTTTTAGCCCAATGACTTAAATGAAAATTTTTGAATAGTTCAATAATTATTTTATAACCTTTAGAAATTTAGTGACTATTAAAATATAAATTTATTAATAGTTTAGTGGTATGGAGTGTAATCTATCCAAAAAAGTTAATATTATCCTAATCAATGCTAATCAAAGTTTAAAAAACTCTCATTTTGCCTATTATCAGAATTAGAAATACAAGAATATTCCACTATCCACTTGTTCATGCGTCTTAAGGACAAAAAAGCTTTGGTAAACAATACAAAATCAAACTGCAAAAGTCAGTGTAGTAGACGAGATGAATCCAAATACAATATTATACTAAACCCTATAATTAGAGAATAATCAATAGCGCAAGTGGATAAATTTCAACAACCCTAAATTTGTCACACACACACATATATTCTTTTTGTTTTGGGTTAATATAGAAAGCTAAGCTAGCGTGGGTATTAAAAAGTGGAGAGACAAGGGTGTCCATGGCTTACAGCACGCGCAGCAGCTACTGTAATCATAAATAAGGAACCCAGTAGAGAGTATATGTATAGACTGTTGACTCCCCTTTAAGTGCTCTGTAAAAGTGGGAGGTCGTTGCATGGCCTCTATCCTTAATGTCTCACCTTTCTTTTTTATTTTCTAAGAACATACACATTTGAAGTATACCTTTAGTTTTACACTCCCCCCATCATAGTTTGGGCGGCCAAGCTCAGGAGTAGCTATTCCGGGGACTTGATAACTGTCACATTAGGTCTCAACTATCTCGTTTCATCTAAAATGATTCAAGGCACATTATAATGTCACTCTACTTAACTCATGACACAAAGCTACTTGCCTCTAAACAATAATAACACAACATGTGAAACCTTGGAATAAGGATCCAGGGCCTAAGGATAGGGGACAAGCAACTTCTACCTTTTCTTTTCTCAACTTACCTCAACATCATCTTCTCCTCTCTTTCCACTCCGACCACATTATTTGGTAACTCCGACCACATTATTTGGTAACTCTCTGCTTTGTCCAAAATAGGATGGATCGCTCATCTTCACTACCTATTCATCCTTGTATCAATATTGCTAAATTCATTATTATTCTATAGTTAGCATGCTATGTTCCATCCCTTGCCCAACTTTGCTTCAATTTAATTTTTACTAATTATTTTTAATATTTTTAATATTTTTAAAGACATATTAGTATTTAAATATAATTATTTTTAAAAAATTAAACAAAAAATATATGGTTTTTAAAATAACACATTATTACATTTTAACCTTTTTTAATTATTTTATATATAGGTAAAATGATAATTTTATATAGTAAGCGGGATAGGGTGGGGCAAGCAATTACTATAATCACACCATACTCACTATTCAAAAACAAAGATCCCACCCCACATCAACTTTTCAAAAAAAAAAATTCACTCCAATCAACATGGATTGATTAGAAATCTATCAAACGATTCAAATTTTGTCATCGATTAGAATTTTAGACTTATTAAATACATAATTTAAGAGTGATTTGTTTCTTATTAAAAATAGTGAAGTGTTAGACCAAGTTCAAATTCTAGAATCGATATTGTTGGGAGAACTTTACTTGAATACTATTTCAACTTGAACAATATCGTGCTCAAATCGTAAACAGATGAAAACACCTGTTATTACAAAAAGATAAGGTAAAAGTGTCACAATTAAGTACCATACCACTACCTTATAGGCCGGATCGCATTGTTTGGTGTGGAAAGCATAGTCTAATAATGTAATCGTTGATTCTTCGAGACTTTATCACTTTAAGGTATTTTTCTATCAATTCGAATTCAAAACTTTCTATATATAAGAATTCACTTTATAACTGTTAGGATCGTCCCGAATAAGCAACGAACAAGTAAAAATAGTAGAAGAAATTGAGAAGATGAACACACAAATTTAACGTGGAAAAACCCCTCAAAAGAGGATAAAAAACCACGGGCAAAGATAATTTTACTATAATGGCAAAAGAATGAAGAGTACAAAAGAAGGAGATAAAAACTAAACCCCGAAAACCCGAAAAACAAAGAACCCTCAAATGTAAACACAAAATTCTCTGAATGTGTTATGAGTTCTAATCTAATGGGTGTCTCTTAATTCTAAGATTGTAAAGGAGCCTATTTATAGGCTAAATTAGTAAGTCAAATAAACTATACTAATAAATGCTAAATATATTATACTAATAAATACTAAATCTTCTAGAAAGAAAATATATTTTTGTTTAACTTGACTTGCAAGCAATCTCTTAGAATTTGGGTCACACAATTCTAACAATCTCCACCTTGACACGAATTCTTTCAATGCCATCTTTGCCAAAACCCGCCACGGGCCTATCTTGAACTATGCAGGGAATTAACTGAGTCGAATCTATGCTTAGAAGCTGGAAGACTTCTAGCTTTCGACTTGTGCACTGCCAAATCAAAACTAACCCGGGTCTAATTTTCACGAATACAGTGCCCTAACTTTTCAAAACCTGCATCCAAAAGAGAATCTCTCTTCAACGAAACGGTCATACCTTTTTCCCTTCTATGACCAAGTTGCCTCCGCTTCAAATGAGTTGACTTTGACTCCGTAACGGACGAGGGACGTCCGATTTCACCGGTCACTGTAGAACCTTCCAGAATATAAAGACTGCCGGTTCTTTTACCTTTTAACAAAACGAGAGCTCCACGAGATACTTTAATGTTGCTCGACTCGATGTTGATTCTGCATCCTTTAAAGTCTAAAATACTCAAGGAGATGAGATTCTTTCGTAAATCAGGTACATACCTGACATCTGAGAGTGTCTTAATCGTCCCATCGTGTATCCTAATTTTAACAGTACCAATACCGATTATTTTACTAGATGAATCGTTTCCCATGTGCACAACTCCACCTTCAACTGAACTGTATGTGGAGAACCATTCTCTATTGGGACACATGTGGAAAGAACATCCTGAATCTAGGATCCACTCAGATGTAAGCTTGGAGTTATCGCTCGTTGACACTAACAAGAAATCATCACCGCCTTCATCGACCAAATTAGCACCAGCTACATCTTCCTCGTTACTCTCAGCAGCTCTTTTATTTCGCAGTTTATAACAATCTGCTTTGACGTGACCTAACTTTTTGCAATAGCGACACCTTTTGTCTCGTTTCTTTGATGCTACCAAACGGAAGCTTGTCTATCTGCTTTGCTATTCAAATCAAACTCATTGTCGAGTTTGTCTCTACTCAGCAAATGACCCTTCACATCTTCGAACAAGAGTTTGTCTCTGCCATAAATCAGGGTTTCCCTGAAAGACTTGTATGAAGAGGGTAAAGAGCATAATAATATCATAGCTTGATCTTCATCGTCAATATGAACTTCAACGTTCTTTAAATCATTTAAAAGAGTGATGAATTGACTGATGTGATCTTTAAGAAACTCACCTTCGTTCATGCGAAACGTAAATAAACGTTGTTTCAACACTAAACGGTTAGCCAGAGACTTAGTCGCATAAAGAGTTTCTAACCTTTTCCACAAGGCGAATGAGGTCTTCTCCATCAATACCTCCTGCAATACTGTATTCGCGAGGCACAACTGGATTGCAGACAAGGCCTTTTCATCAAGCTCTTCCCATTCTGTTTGATTTAGATTCTCAGGCTTTTTCCCTGTAACAACCTTTTTCAAGCCATTTTGAACTAGAATTGCCATCATCCGAACTTGCCACAGATTGAAATTTGTCTCACCATCGAACTTCTCAATTTCAAACCTTGTTGCTGCCATCTCTGACCGGGCTGATCTATGAAAGTTAAACTAGCTCTAATACCACTTGTTAGGATCATCCCGAATAAGCAACGAACAAGTAAAAATAGTAGAAGAAATTGAGAAGATGAACACACAAATTTAACGTGGAAAAACCCCTCAAAAGAGGATAAAAAACCACGGGCAAAGATAATTTTACTATAATGGCAAAAGAATGAAGAGTACAAAAGATGGAGATAAAAACTAAACCCCGAAAACCCGAAAAACAAAGAACCCTCAAACGTAAACACAAAATTCTCTGAATGTGTTATGAGTTCTAATCTAATGGGTGTCTCTTAATTCTAAGATTGTAAAGGAGCCTATTTATAGGCTAAATTAGTAAGTCAAATAAACTATACTAATAAATGCTAAATATATTATACTAATAAATACTAAATCTTCTAGAAAGAAAATATATTTTTGTTTAACTTGACTTGCAAGCAATCTCTTAGAATTTGGGTCACACATTAGATTAGAACTCATAACACATTCAGAGAATTTTGTGTTTACGTTTGAGGGTTCTTTGTTTTTCGGGTTTTCGGGGTTTAGTTTTTATCTCCATCTTTTATACTCTTCATTCTTTTGCCATTATAGTAAAATTATCTTTGCCCGTGGTTTTTTATCCTCTTTTGAGGGGTTTTTCCACGTTAAATTTGTGTGTTCATCTTCTCAATTTCTTCTACTATTTTTACTTGTTCGTTGCTTATTCGGGACGATCCTAACAATTCTAACAATAACTATGGATTTCAAACTCGAAGACACATTTTAGAGGGAGAAAATCTTAAAACAATAATAAAGTATAGGGGAGAATGGGTAGGCAAGTGGGTTTTTTTTTTCTTCCAATAATTACAATGGAGGGATTATGGCATGCAAGGAAGGCTGCTTAAAGCTAACCCCCCAAAAACAAACCTTAAAACAAATGGAATCTGTCAAACTCCACTATAAGGCACTAACTATGTCTGCTGACATGTCTTTTTTCATGATATAATAGGTCAAAATTTTTTACTAGTCCTTATACTTTTACAGCATTTGAGATTTAATCTATCTACTAAAAGAACTAAAAATTACATTTCCTACCTTTTTTAGTTCAAAACCCTTTTTTAGTTCAAAACCATAGTCTAATCTTTAAAACCATGGTAATTTTCTTAAAAGAGTCATATAAAAGTAGTTTAATCAACATATCAAGCTAATAAATTTTACGAAAAATATAAGGGATATCAATGATTGGACTAGATTTTAGATAATAGTAATAAGATTTTTTTAACTTAATTTAAGCACTTATTTTTTCAACAATTTATTAACCATAGCCTAAATTAATAACATATGGAACAATGGTTAATATCTTTTCCTGAAATCTTAATAAGGAGTTTAAATTATGTTGTTGTAATATTTTCTCATTTTTTTGGCATTATCATAGTATTGTTTATATTCATTTTATGATCCATGAAAACAATTTTTCTCAGGGTTCGCAATTGCCTCAATAACATCGTATTTAGGGCTTGAATGTGAGTTCTCTCTTTGAGAATGCAATGTGTGTAATCTTTTTTTTGGGGTATAACTAAAGTATCTTTCATATTCATTTTACAATCTATGAATAAATTTTTCGAGATTAATGACTATCCCTTCTAACAGTATCCTCTCTAAAATTTAAATCCAAATTCTCTCTCTAAAAATGTAATATATCTTACCACTACATCTAATATATTCCTTCTCTATTTGTGGCTTAACTTTGTACGAAAAAGAATATATACTAACTGGCAAATTTCAAGCATATTGTACTACTACTGTTAGCCTCTCCGGCGCATAAGCATGGAAAGCAGAGCCTAAGGATGAGGGTTCACGTTTCATATTAAGTATATGTTAATAGACTCATTATGTTTTTCAAAAGCTTGGTATATATATATTTTTTGATGCATTAAAATATAAAATAATTTAAATATAATTATATTAAATACATGATTTTAGACAAAATTTATTTTGAATATGATATGTCTTATGAGTAAACATAATCATAAAGCAATAAAGAAATATTGAGTTGATTTGGAATTTATTTGATCAAGTTGGTCAGTCTACTTTTTGTATTTTGGGTCACCTAAATAAATTTCGTCAACCCAAAGCATAAAGTGTATTTATTACTAAGTATGAGTTTGGATAGACAGCGTATTTACTTGCGGTTAGTATAAAAATAACGATGACGGTGAAATTAGATACTATAACAATACTGTAACATGAGAGAAAACGTAAGCCAAACATACCGCACTGTACATCCAAACTCACACTAAAACTTCTTGATGAATCTGGTGTTCAAACTGGTTTGATAGCTCTATAGACTTGACTTAGGTTTAGTTAAAAACAATTATTCTCTAAGTGAGCCACAATTTTAATATAATTATAAAAGTATAAAAATATCAATATGAAATATTATTTTTTTAGAATCGAATGACTCAAGAATGAGTTCTGATTCGAGCTTGGAAAAATTTAGATTTGGGTTGCGTTCCAGCCTAGCCCATACATACATCTACTGAGCATTCTCTCTCGTGCCTTATAAACCAAAAACTATCACATCATATTTTTATACATTACTTAATAGGGGTGAGCAAAAAAAATCCATCAAAATTGAAGTATTTAGATAGAATATGGAATGTTATTACCTAAAATCGAATTGAGTTCTTTTTTTTATTTAATATATAAATAATTTTAATTTTCATGATACGAAAATAAATATTTTATATTTAAAATAATAAAAATAATTTAAAATTTTTTAAAAATTTATTGGTTTTTAGAAATATTTATGAAAAAAAATCTTGAGATTTTATCAAATCTTATTCAAAAGCCATAAAACAAAGATTATTTTATCAAAATAAGTGTAAAAAATAAAAAAAAAATAATATGAAAAATCGAGAACCGAACCGATATCACCCCTAATACTTAAATTACCTATAACTATCCCTAAAATTCTATAATGAAAGATATTACTTGCTTAAGCACATTCAAACACGAAGCTTGATCAATCCTCCCTAATCTCGACTCTTAAGAAAAAAAATCCGTCCCAAACTCGAACCCAAAATTTAATAGGAGGCATGGCTCCGTCTCGACCTGATATGAATTTAATTTAATTTTTTTATTTTGAAGCAAATAAGATTAATTTTTTAATTTTAGACTTAAAACTTAATATATTTATTTATTGAAAGCAAAAACTAAATATATGTATATATTAGGGGCTATTTTTGTAAATATCCTAGGGTAGGGCTGGGTAGTTTTACCTCAAACTTGACCGCTACCCAACTCGATTATTTTTCTAATTTCACCTGACTCGACCCACCTCGAACCCAATTTTCAAAAAAAAAAAATCTGACCCTAACAAGTTGAGTTTGGGTCGAAACCTATCGAATTCAAATATTTTACTATTGCTAATTGCAACGATAATAGTGCCAGCCAAACTAGAACTCAATTCACATCAAATTTTAATTAAAAAAACTATTTTTAAGCATGTGAGGCTTGTTTTATTTATTAATAATATATATAGATTTATACATTATTAATTTATTAAATATAATTTTATATAAACAAATTTTGTGGAGAATCGGGGTTTTTTTATGTTAATAATACGAAAAAGTTAATTACGAAAAAGAGGTGGGAAAGAAATTATTTTATAAAAATGGGTGATTTTGAATTGCAAAAAATGATGTGGTCTTCCAACAACACCTATAAAAAATAATATTTTAATTTCAAAAGGGCTGTCGCCAAAGGCCTCACTCCTTTTTCACATGCACATTTACTTTTCTTTTACATATTTTTTAGTTTTATATTTATATTTTACATTTTTATTTAATAAAGCAAGCTAAGTTGTTTTATTTTCAAAATTTTATAATTTTATAATATTTAAATAATATTGATAAACTTTTGATAAAATTGATATAAAACATTAGGGTAAAATACTTAAATAATCACTTAAATTTTTTAGCGAGTTCTTATTTTAGTCATCGAAATTTTTAATATTTATAAAAAATATGGTTGAATTGTTTTATTTTTTAAAATTTAAAATTTTAATATATATTTTAATTATAATTTTTTTAATATTTAGAACAATGACCGAGCCAATAATGTGTGAACATTGAGGATGAAATATATTTAATTTTTTAGAAATAGAATTAACTTGATAGAATGTGTAAAATATTAAAGGCTAAATTTGTTATTACACCAATCAAAAGAAGGCCACATCGACATTCTATTTGGTGTCCAAGTACATTTTAATAGTGAAGTGACTACAATTGAAAATTCACTTAATGGGAGTGACGAAATTAATCAAAAAAATTTCGTTGACCAAAATAGGAACTCACTAAAAAACTTGAGTGACTATTTAAGTAGTTTACCCTAATATTTTTATGTCAATTTTACCCAAAAAAATTATCAATTTGATCATTATTCTAAAAATTCAAAAAATTATAATTATAAAATAAGAAAAATAATAAAATTATGAAAATAAAACAATTTAATTTCTTTATTAATATAAAACTATAAAATATAAATATAAAAATATAAAATTTGTTTGAAAAAGTAAAAATGTATGTGAAAAATAGGATGCCGCCCATTATTTAGCGACACCTTTTTGAAACTATCATATTATTATTATTAATGTCATCTGACATATTAATGTAAAAATTGGAAATAATTCGTATTTTGAACTTACTGGATGGTACCTTTTGAAATGCATCCATAGTCTAATTATTTAAAGTAAGCTTTGACCCGAAATTAATATTTTGAAAAAAGAAATTCAATTAATAAAATGCATATATAAATAATTCCCAAAATCACGTGTCTCTCATCAATATTTTCAAAAAAGTCAAATGTGAATCATATGACCAAACATGGCTAAAGTCCTACCTACCGAAACTAATTTTATGATATAAATAAAAAATGAAATTTTTGATTAGATTCGTGAGCGATTCAAGTTGAGTATTGTGATGATTCGTTTGATAGTTCGAGTAGTTAGGACTCAAATTTAGTTCAATAATTAATGAAATAAATTCGAGTTTTATTTTTTGAGTCAAATAACATACGAGTATCAATGTCTTATTTACACACATACTGTAACAAGAAACAAATTAGAAAGGCATAATGATTTATTTGACCCTCCAAATTAATAATAAAAAAATTATTTTAGCCATTCATTTAATTTTTCGTCTCTTTTAGCCTTTAAACTTGTATTTTTATCAAATTACCCCAAAACGGA
This sequence comes from Gossypium hirsutum, assembly GCF_007990345.1. NCBI lineage: Eukaryota > Viridiplantae > Streptophyta > Magnoliopsida > Malvales > Malvaceae > Gossypium > Gossypium hirsutum. The sequence goes on from NC_053435.1 coordinate 84,150,795, forward strand.
CGGAAAAGTTAACGTCAATTAACTTTGTTAATGTGCCATCCACGTGACAATTCACGTGTATGCTGTCTACAATGTAAAAAATCGTTAACTTTTCTATTCATTTTTGGGTAATTAGATAAAAAACACAAATCTAAGGGTAAAAAAATGAAAAATTAAATGTAAAACCAAAATGATTTTTTTATATAAATTATGGGAATTAATAGTAGGATTTTTTTTGAATAATCTTATTATAAATTCTGATCATTTTTTTTGACATAATGCTTAAAACTACCTATAGCTTCTTCTCAACCCATAAATTGAAGGATAATGCACTTCAATGTACTTGAACCCACATCCTCCTATATTGACAACAAATATTCATACTAATTGAGCTAAGACTCAATCAGTAATTAATTTACTTTAGGCATTCAAGAAGATAAAATTAGTAGTTTATAAAAATAGAACCAACGAATTAAAAAAATTAATTTTTAATGGGTTTAGATTATTTAAGATTAAGTATGATGTGTCATATTAATCTCAGTTGTAATAAGCTTAATCCCACTTGATTAGATCTAGGACCACCCCTAGTTAAAAGATATAGGTAGCCTTTTTATTATATTAAGTTTATTTACTTTATTTTAATTTATATAATTTTTATATAATTTTATTAATAAATCTAAATTGATAACATGTTTAGTGATGAGATTAGTATAGGCATTGTTGTCAATACAGGAGGACATTAATTCGTATACGTTGAAGCGCATTATCCTCTTATTTATGGATTGAGGAAAGGCTATGGGTAGTTTTAAGCTTGTGTAAAAAACATAAAAATAAATATGATCAAAACTTATAACGAGATTGTTCAAAAAAAGTATTAATTTGTTTATATTTAAAAATCTAATAAAAGGGAAAAAAACCCATAATGTTAGTAAAAGATATATAATTATCAAAGATTGAATAAAAATAATTATATATATATTCTAAAAAATAATATTGGTATGCCTAAAAGAGTTTAGAATAACTAGTACGAATATGAGTGAATTTGAGTAAAAATTAAGGTGCATTTTTCAATTGCACTGAACTTAAACAATTATATATGATATTGATACAATACATAATTATCCGATCTAATCCATGAATATATTGATTGGATATCATGAAAAAGTTCTCATAGTGAGGAACTAAAAAACTATAATTAAAGGAATGAGGAACTTTCTATCTATCTATACTAAGGGTGAAGCTAGAAATTTTTTTAGAGGCGGAATTAAATTATATATTTTTATGATTGTAAAAATGTAATTTCACCATTTTATTAGCCTATATCTTTATCATTTTTAAAAGATTAAATCAAATTTTTATAATTTTGTGTGGCCAAAGTGTATTTTTACCATTATTAATTTAAAATTTTATAAATTATAAAGGAAACTAAATGAATTTTTTTTCATTTTAAGGGAGGGGGCTGTAGCCCCTGCTAATCCCCTGGCTTCGCCCTTGATCTATACTATATTTAAAGTGTTAATTGAGTTGCTATCACTTATTAATTATATTTCAATAAATTGAATATTTATCGAAAATCCTCTATTTTATAAAACAAGACATATTAATATGATGCTATTTTTTGTTATTTTAAATTATGTAAAATAAAAAAAACTTATATAATTCAAACTCAAAATATAATATTTTTTAATATTTTAAATTTATTATTTCAATCAAATACTCATTTATTTTTAACATTAATTTATTTATAAATATATTTGTTACATAGTCCACAAAGCGAATTTGAAAGTCCACAAAGCCAATTTGAAACCTATGAACTTAATCAAAACTAATTGCAGTGATAGAAAAGAAATGAGTTAATGGCTTCAAACATCCCCAAATTATGATTTTCACTTTAAATTGGTTGTTGTAAGCCAAATTTGGGCCCTTTTACAAAATACCCACAGCCCAATTTTATGCACACTTAAATCTCATCCCATTTCATAAACCTAATACCCATCTAAATTAACCCAAATAAAACCCAAGTACAACCCAATTACCCAAACCCTTTAAAACCCAAATACAACTCAATACCAACCTAACCACTACCCATACCCAAATTAGCCCAATAACAAATAGCCCAATTCTAACCCTAGCCCAGAAAAAAAACCAAAACTTTCAGCCAAGGGAAACCCTAGGCCGCCGCATGCTAGGCATGCCTCTGCCCGAGACCTGGCACCAGCCACTACCACCACCACGCCACTGCTGCCCACCATGCTTCTCTGACAACGGCCATACCCTGCAAAAGAAGACAAACACCAAGACAGAGGCAGAGCAGTAGCAAGAGGTTTAAAATATTATTTTAAAATGGCTATAAGAGCCAGATCCAATTGTAAATAGGGGGATTTTTTTACTAAGATTGAAAAGAAAAAAATACAAAAATCCCTCCGAATTTTGAACACAAAAGAAACATAAACAAAAAAGGTTGCATTTTTTTCCTCTTCTTTCGAATCTTTTTTCTTTCTTTTTTTTGTTTTTTTCTTTCTTTATATATATACATATACATATATATATTATTAAAATATAAAAAAGGGAAAATTTTTACCTTTTCCAGCCTCCGCGAGTGATGGCCGGCGCCGGCGACGGACGGCAGCCGACGATCGGCCGGTGACCGGCCCCCTGGCCGGATTTCCTTCCCCCCTCCCTTTTCTCTTCTTTCTCTCTTCTTTTTTTCTTTCTCTCCTCAAAATTATTTTTTTTTGTCAAATATTGGCCTTATATAGCCCTCCAAAACGACGTCATTTTGGGGGCTGCCCTTTAACCCCAAAATGACGTCGTTTTGGCCTAACCCGATCCGACCCGACCCGTCTTACCTTAGGATCCGCGTGTTTTTTGTTTGATGGTCTAATTGCGCGATTGGCCCTTCCGCCTTTTCATGTTTTCGCAATTGAGTTTTTAATATTTCCTAATTAGGCCCCGAAATTTGTCGCGCTTTGTGATCTAGTCCTCTGCCATGCGCTGCGTTTTAGGAGGAGGGAATATTGCGCTTTTGGGCCCCCAGAGTTGCCCACGTGTTCATTTTGGTCCTTTTCCCTATATTTCTTTTTAAATTTGCCCCAAAATTCTGTTCTTAGTTCGATTTAGTCCTTTTTAGTTTATTTTCAATTTTTTTTACATATTATTAATATTATTACTATTATTTTATTTCTATTATTATCTTTATTATTACTGTTAGTATTATTTTCATTACTATTATTTTTATTAACATATTAATTATTTTCTAACGTATTATTATTACTAATTATTATTATTTCTAGTTTTATTATTATTATTAATATTAGTGTATGTATATTATATATGTATGTATATATATTTATATATAGTACTATTTTAATTACTTTATTTTAATATTACTCTTATATTATATTTGCTTTTTTATATACTTCATTATTATTTCTAATATTATTATTATTATTATTATTAGTCGTTATTTATTTCTAATATGTATATATTATGTACATGTTTAAATATTATATTATATATATTCTTTATGTATGTTATGTATATATGTTTTCAATATTATATTTTTTATATATTATTATATATATTTTAATATTATTAGTTATATATTTTTTATACTATTATATGTATATTTCTAATATTATATTGTATATTTCTAATACTATTATATATATATGTATGTGTGTGTGTATATTTGTGTAGTGTACAAAGTAGTTTATTATTATTATTATCATTTCTAAGGTATGTATATATTGTATATGTTTTATATATGTTATGTATATATTTTTAATATTACTAATTATATATATTTCTTATACATTTCCATGTATATATTTTTATACCATCTTATGTATATATTTTTAAATACTATATTGTATATATATATATTCTTAATACCATATTGTGTATATATCATTATTACATTTATTTTACTCCTACTATGTTTGTTATTAATATCAAGACATATATTTTATTATACTTGTATGCATATTTTATATGTAGTATTATTTTCATATATCATTATAATTATTATACCCATTAATTTCACTATCATCACTTATTATTTTATATTACTATGTATATATTTTTCATATACGTCATGTGCACACATTTTTCATATGTATACATGTATATATTATGTATATATTTTAACATTATTAGTTATATTCTCACTATCAAACATTATATATAGTTTACATACATACTCTTAATATCATGTATCTATATTCATTATTTCCATTTCATATTTAATTCTAGTATCATATATATTTTTATTGTTTATAATATTATTGTCACATTTATATTCGCTTCAATGTACCTCTAGATTTGTCTTTTATTTTTATTTATTTATTAATTTGCTTTGCATTACTTCGAAAGCCATATTCTTGTTTTCTAATTAATTTCAATAATCAAGGCAACGTAACGATTTAACGTTAAGCCATCGATTTCATCGCTATATTGGGTGAATATTAATCGACTTGTGTTAAAACGGTATATCCTTCTCAAAAGAAAACAAAACTTGAAATTTCTCGTGTTTTACTCGGTCACGATTCAATGTTACTTTGAACTTGCAATTTTGAAAATTAAGACAACACTTGTTTATAAGATGCCAATTTTGGGCGTCGCAAGGGTGCTAATACATTCCTCGCGAGTAACCGACTCCCGAACCCTAAATTTTCTCTGGATTTTAACGTAGACCTAAACTCAGCCTTTTATTTGTTTTAATAAGAGATCTAATAGGTGTCCGATCACACCTAGGAAAAAGGATCGGTGGCGACTCCCTGTTTATTTCAAAAATCAAACGTCAAATTTCAAACTTTTTTTCAATAAATCGCCACAATTAGCGACCAAGCTAAGCTAAAATTTTTACGTCGCTACATTGGTCTTCAAATTTTAAAATATTCTAATTACATCATCAAATTATTGATGCTATCAATAAGGTCCTTCTGTTATTAAAATTGTTAATTTAATCATTAAATGAGATATTAGATCTTATGAGACATGATTTAAAATGAAAATTAAAAAAAATTAATATTGTAAAAATATTGGTTTTGAGGTTTTCGAATATTTTAAAGAAACTATCGTTCACTTTATTTTTCTTTTCAGTTTTACCTTATTTTTTGTTTTTAATTTTAGAAGGTATACCGCAACATTTTACTTTCCTTCGAAATCTCATTGTAAGTATATCACATTTTACGTGTAATTTAATGGTTAAATTAACGATTGCAATAATAAAAGTACATGATTGATATAATATCGATAGTTTAGAGATATAATTAAAATATTTTGAAGTTTGAGAACTAAATTAAAATACGAGACATAATTTGAGGATGTCCAGTACAATTATCTCAAAATAAATTTATAAAAAAGATTGGTTGGTACTGAAATTGTTGATTTATTTCTTATAAAATTTTGACGAGCTTCTGATGAAGACAGAAACAAAGATCATTTAGTTTTTTAAAAGAAAGAAAGAAAAAGTTGAAATTTATAAAATTTCCGATTGAGTATTAGTTTGGTTGGCATTGACATTGATATTGTTGCCAGTGTATAAGGACGTAGGTTAGAGCGTGCTGAAACGCGTTTATCTTCCTATTTAAGGGTTGCGATGAGTTATAGATAGTTCTAAACACTGTGTCAACTTAAAAATATTCAGATACGATATGTTAATATATACTTAACAATCGAATGTTTTTACGTAAAACAAAAAGTTACTTTTTTTTACTTCAAATTTAACATACACGATTTATATAAATGGAACATGAAATTTAACAATTAAATTATTAAAATATTGATGATAAAAAATTTATGAAAGGGCTGTATTGTTTTTTTATATATTATATAAATTATATAAGTAAATATCACAATAAGAACATTAAAATATGTTAAATTATTTGTATTTTTAAAGGTATCAATAGAAGACAAATTAAGATTACCCGTTGACTAATTCACAGTCTAACTTATGGAAATCTGATATGTAAATTTAATGCCCACTTGATAAAATCATTGACCACCATGTTTATATATGTTCTTTATACCATATTATATTAAAATTTTAAACAAGATAATTTTTTTTAATATTTACCTTATTTATATATTTAATTTTTATATGATATAAATTAGGATAAATTATATTTAATGTCATAAAATTATTAGTAAATTTACATTTTAGTTATTCAACTTTAAAAAATTACATAATGGTCACTGAACAATTCGAAAGTTTTCATTTAAGTCACTGAATTTTTCGAAAGTTTTTATTTAAGTGGGCTATTATTTTTTTAAAAGATTGGCTAGCGAGCTCTAAGCAACTATTCCACGATCGGTACGGTAGATGACGAGTAGAAGAACATACATTATATTCAAGTTGATCTAATAATCAGTTTTAGAAATTGAAGAATAAAGCTGTTTGAATTTTGGTTCACAGATTCATAACATTCAAAATTGTTTCATGAAAAAATTTTGAATTGTAGAAGAGAAGGGGAATGAGAACTTTCAATTGGTGCTGACATGCGAACAAAGAAGGCCACAATGACTTCAATGATCACTTTTGAATAGTTTAGTAACCTTGGGTGTAGTAATTTACCCTATAAATTATATAATATATAAAATAAAAATATTATAAAATTGAAAAAAAAAACTCGGGTTGTACATTGTTCATTGAAGTGTCAAACAAAGAGCTTAACCACTATCCCCCTTATGTTGTTGGTAGTAGGCAACAAGGAAGTCAACTTCATTTTAGTATCGCCCATACTGGTCAAAATGTTCTGTTCCTGTCGAAAACTAGAATAACGAATTCTAGTTTCTGTTCTGCTGCAAATTTCAATTGGTATCGACCATACTGGTGCTCTTTGGCCCGTTTTGGTTTGTATAGGTGCATACTAATTGGTACAAGATTTTAATATTTTAAATTAGTTTTTACTTTTTTTTTATCTTAACTATTTTTTTATAATTACATTTAAAAATAAAATATAATCATTTAATTAAGTTGTTCAACATAATCAATAACTTTCAAAATTAATATTTTATATAAAAATATTTATATGTATATACTTCAGTAACGTCTAAGATGAGACCTTATTATTGTGAGATCTTTTTTAAATCAATGATTGTGGTTAAAAAACAAAAATGAAGAGACTATAGTTATTTGATCAAATCAAGTCAAAAACTAGAAAATTATGTTGGTGACCTAGAACTTGTTAAATCTGAATTAATTCCTCTCCATCTTAATGTTAAAATCGGTTGAATTGGTTAAAAAGTAAACTCACGTTTTTCAATGCAAATCTTACATAACATAATCAACAATGAATTAAGAAAAAAATCAATAAATTTAAAATAATACAACTAAGCATATTGTTATAGGCATATATTAATATTAAAATAAATTGATATATCTATTCATACAATATTTATTACATTAATTGACAACTTATTATATATTTTTAAAAACTTAATTTTATTTATTTATTAGATATAATATTTTTATTCTAACATTTGAACATTGAATTTAAAATTTAAAATAATATAAACTATAAAATTGACGACAGATAAACTCGAACCTTCAACATGGACAGCAACATGAAAGAAACGCAAATCCGTAAAACCCCATAACGTCACCGGATTTTTTATATTACGTCACCTACGTTACGTAAAATTATTTCGAATCCCTTTACGTCGACAAGCTACCAATATCCATGCTTACGTCATTAAAGTGACGGAATCCATCATCCCACGCGTCACGGTGTGCGCCCGCTAAACCGGAACCCCTTAGCTCCCTACACTGCATAAATCTTGGCCGGCAGGAAGGGTAATTCAGTCTTTTCTCCAAATCAATTTGTGGTATAAATTAACGCTCAACTTGAAGAAATCAGCAATGAGCAACCACTGCAAGGATAACGAATACCTTATTTTATTTTTCTGAAAAGAAGAAGAAGCAGCTCTGTTTCAATTTCATACCCTGTTTTCTTGTATGGAAAGAGAGAAAAGTAAAGCTTACGTTAATGGCGAAGACGAAGAACAAGAAGATGAGAAGATGGAGGAGTTCTTTTCCTTAATAAGGAATTTTCAAGAGGCACGTGATAGAAGAAGAAATGAGCTGAAACAAATGGAGACGAAGACGAAGACGATGAAGGGGGAAAACAAGGTAAGGAGGTTAAACAACAATGAGCAGCCGAGTTGGGTTCCGAGTTTTGAATGGGCTGATTTTAATGAAGAAATCGAGTTTCGAAAACCGCCTATTATTTACCCAACACCATACAACGGCGACGATGACGATAAGGAAAAACAGCAACAACATGATGAGGAAAACGATGGTTTAGATCTTAAGCTCACCCTTTAGCCTTTTTTTATGGGTTTAAAACAATGTTAATTACTAAGTATTTTTAATGAAATTAAATTTAGGTTTTTGTTATTCATGTTTTGATTTCTGGGATTCTAAAATTCGGTATTTGCTTTCATCGACGAAGAAAAAGGGATTGGTTTTCTATGAGTGGAAATATGGTCCTCGTAAAATCGTTTCGGTTCGATTCGGTTTTATAAAGTAAGATTTAATTTGGGTGGGAAATATTTTCTCTGCAATGATAGGACCCCTAATGTGTGCAGATATTTTTTTTATCAGTTTAGGGTTAATTTATCAGAAGTCCTTTAACTATGGGTTTGGTTTTAAATTGATATTCTAATTTTATTTCATTTTAATTGAGTGCTTTTAAAGTATTAAATATTAGAGATAACTGCACTAAACATCTATAAATTATGACTCTCATTCTAACTTATCTTCAAACTTTATAACATTCTAATATTATATCAATAAGATCATTCTATTACTAAAATCGTTAATTTAATTGTGAAATGAGACAATTAAATTTTATGTGATATAATTTAAAATGAAAAATTTAAAGAATAATAAATATTATAAAAATGGATTTCGTAAAAGGTTTTGGTTTTGAGAAATTTAAAGTTTTTACAAAACCTATTGTGCACTCTTTATTTTTCTTTAAAATCTTGGTTTCGGGAATTAATGGATTCAATAATGAAGGATCTAATTGATATGACATCAATAATTTGAGATATAATCAAAACGTTTTGAAGTTTATAGGTCAATTTAAAATGGGGATCATAGTTTGAAGGTGCCTAGTGCAATTAACTCTTAATTACATATCATATTAGAATTTACATTTTTCCATTTGTTTTTTAATTAGAATTTAAATTTTATTTACCACATGGAATATAGGTGGACACCTACACACTTAACAGCCAGCTAAGCACCCGATAGACAGTTTAGTGACTAAAAAATTAAATCCTAATTACTTAAGTGACTAAATAGTTAGTTTTTAAAGTTAAGTGATTAAATTGAAAACTTATACATAGTTTAATGATTAATGCTATAATTTATCTATATGATTTTGATATTTAAAGATTACCGCAAAAACTCAAAAATCAATTTTTAATTAATTTGAAGATATTAAGTGCAATTAACCCATTGGTTAGTCTGCTAAAAACTTTGAGAAACATGAGGCCTGACATTGAGAAAATAATAAAATATAGGATTTCAATTATTTGTATAAGAAAAGAATGATTAAATTTTTTTTTTAAAATATATTTTTAAAAGTTAATGGCACTAACCAAAATAAATATTAGGCAGAATTATTAAATTCACCTTCAATGTTTCGAGATATTCTCACTTAAGTCTTTAATGTTTTGTTTTTGTTACAATTTCACCCACAACGTTGTAAAATTTTTAAATAAGACCAAAATGGATGAAACCTTTAGTCAATTAACTGCCAACATATTTATCCACCGTGGAATGCCACCTCTGTTCAATGATGTGGCTTAGGATTATTATTTAAAAAACATTTAAAATGAAAAATTTAGAATATATAATTAAAAAGATTACAAATTCTCTTTAAGATCACTGCTCTAAATCGAACTTCTTTCCATTTATATTTTTGCAAAATTCTCTTCTTTTTTTCAGTTCTACTAATTTTCCTTCGTAATGCTGGGAATGGAAAATCCATTAAAATTGTGACAATGATTTGTTTTCCAAAAACAATTTCGAAGTTAGTGGAAATGAAGGGTTTTGAAGGCTAAAAGAAAAGAATAAAAACAACACAAGCTTATATTGCAGCCTTTCCAAGCTTAGTAATCTCGTAAATCCTCCCACCCACCGCCGATGGAACACAGATCTGATCACTGGGGTGGTGCCACCACATATATCTCTATCTTTTACTCTCAGAATAATGATAAAAAAATTACTTTAAAAGATGAGATTTGGGAACATAAACGAAAGGGTACATAAGGGTAATTTTTTACTTTCAAATTTTAACCCGAACCGAAATCATGAACCCTAAACCCTGAACCTCGAATTTAAATCATGAACCTGAACCTTAAACACTAAACTTTAAATTCAAACCCCAAGTTCAAGGTTCAGGGTCCAAATTTGAGATTCAAGGTTTAAGATTCGAGGTTCGAGGTTTAGGATTTGGATTCAAAGTTTAGGTTTAATGTGATCGTTTGAGGCTCATTGTTTAAGGGTCAAGGTTTAGTGTTCGGGGTTTGAGGTTTGGGGTTGGGATTCAAGATTTGGAGTTCAAGTTTCAATATTCAAGATTCAGAGTTAAGAATAAGAAAAATACCAAAAATATGTGTTAATGACATAAAAAAATTATTGAATTTTTATTAAATAATTAAAAAGGGACTATAGATGATGTGGTGAGAAGGATCCATAAAATAAATTTTCCTATTAATTGGTTAAAGGTTTTTGTCCATTTTTTTTATCTTATTTGAAATATTTTGCAACGCTGTGTGTAAGATTAAAAAAAATTAAGAACTAAAGTGAAAAATTTTTGAAATGTTAAAAGTGAATTTCACAATTCTACCTAAATACGAAGATAAAGTTGTTTATAACTTTATTGTAAAACAATTAAAACAAACTTTATATTTACCTTTCACGTTTCAAATTTTAATTGATTGAGAACTGACAATAAATGAATATTCGAAACTTTGGGTTAAAGATTATAAATTAGAGAAAAGAAAGCAAACTAAAGCATTTCCTATTACCTTTCCACCCAAAAGAAAAAAAGAAAATGATAAGATAAGGTTAAGAAGGCAACGAGCACTTTAGAATGGATGTAACATGTGATGAGAAAATAGGGTTTGATAGTTGATGATGGTTCACTCGAAGATTGAATGTTATACACATGATTTTTTAAGAGATGGGGAGAAGAGTTTTATGGTTCTATTCTCTTGAGAGATCAATGCACGAATTCCTTCACCGCTAGTCTCGTGTGCCACGTGTAAATCATGTATGGCCTGCACGTGGATAGCTATACAGTGTTTGGCGATGTGAGATAACGTGTGTCTTCATGCATGGTGGTTAACCTAATAAGGTTTCCTAAACAAGATGGAGACATACAACAATAACAAATTGTGATTTTGCATTATGTCTATGTATTCATAATAGAGATTTTAATTAAATTGTATATTAATATCGTATTTATATTATCATTTTGTATATTATATTTTGTTAAATTTTTCTACTAGTTTCTTTACTATGTGTAAGTTGTAATTTAGTCATTGTATTTTAATTTGATCATTTTTAGTCTTTATACTTTACAAATTTTAAATTTTTAGCCATGAACAAAATGATAGTTGTTAAATTCATTAAGTTTTACATATTATCACATGTGTAATGCCATATCAACTTGTTATTTTCACTTCACCAAAAAGTCATCTTATGGATTTAATAGCTATCGTTTGCTTTAAGATTGAAAATTTGAATTTTGAAAAGTATAGGGACTAAAAAAGTTCCAATTAAAGAACACTGATTATATTTATAACTTTACAAGTAGTACAAGACTAATAGTAAAATTTAATCAAACGATTTAACTGATACTATTTGGATCAAAACTAAAATTTCAATATTTGAAATATATAGGGATTAAAATTAGCCAATTCAAAAAATACCGGACTAAAATTAGCTATATTAAAATACAAAAACTAAATTTATAATTTACACAGAGTATAAGGACTAATACCAATATTTAACTATTATGCTTTTATCAACCACTTGAGAAAATTCTAATGACAAGTTAATCATCAAGAGTTTCAAGTTGGTAAGGAATCTTAATTCATTCAACTTCTTTAATGATAAGGTAATGTAGTGAATGCATTTTAGTAGCATAATAATTGCCTTTCACCTATACATATTCCTTCTATTTAGTTATTGCTCATTTCCTTTAAATAATTTTTGAAAAATAATAATAATTATTATTTATATATTTTTGAATTTTATTTGGGAAAAGTTTAATTTTGATGAACCAAACTTTGTCTCAAGCCCATGAAAAAATAATAATTTTCTTGCTTGCATTTAAGGCTCAAGATTTAGTTTGTTCAATTTTCAATTAGGGAATCATGTTTAAGGTTTCGAATTATGTGATCAATTCGTGTGTCCATTGTTTTTATTTTTTTAGTTTTAGTTACATTTTTAGTTGTAATTCACCATATAATTGATCAACAACTCAACACTACCAATTGGTATTAAAGCTAAATACTAATACGATTTGGTGAAGATCATGTTGTTGAATTGCTAAAATATGTCTCCAAACCCCCCATTCTTGATGGTTTCAACTACGCTTATGGGAAAACAAGCATGAAAGCATTTATTACGTCCCTAAATGAAAAGACACAGAGAGCGGTAATTACTAGTTGGGAGCCAATAACTCTTGATGTTAATGGTGTAGGGATGCCCAAGCCGCAGGTCATTTGGGCTATAGAGGAGGATAAATTGACTCATTCAAAGCTCTTAATGACATCTTCAATGGTATGGATCCCCATGAGTTTACAGAATATGAAAATACAAACTATTTGTGAAGTTCGGACCATACTTGAGACAACACATTAAAGGGCCTCTAGTATGAAACAATTTGAGCTTCAAATATTATTGATCAAGTTTGACTCTCTTAGAATTTAGAAGATGAAACCTTATTTAATTTCTATGCAAAACTATGCTATATCTCTAACCAAACATTTGGTCTTGGTGAGGAGTACACGTTTTGTGTGGTTGATTTATAGTGAATTACTTTCTAGACAAGATTTCGTTGTCATGAAAAGAGATTTTAAACTACCTAATTCTTTTTCATTTCCAATTTTAATTATATCTATAATTATAACTCACGATACAACTGACCAACAATTCAATACTATTGAAACATAAGAATTATCGTAACCATTTTTTAAAAAAATGGGATGTCGACTTTGGTTTTGAAAATGGAAACGAAAATTGGGAGTCTCCACCAATCTTTTTAGGTGTAATTGGATCACCTTGTAAAAGTGATTGTTTTTAATAAATGGTTTAATTTATTTAAACAACGATTTTGGTCCACGTAAATCAAGAAAACAGGTTCGGGAGTCGATTACGCACGAGGAAGGATTAGCACCCTCGTAACGCCCAAAAATTGGTACCTAGTTGATTAATTAATGTCTTAGTGTCAAAAATTGAAAGCTTGAAAGACACTGAAATACGATCCTTCTTCGTAAAAACGCTAATTTGAAAATGACCAAATAAATTAAAACAAATGTTAAAGACTTTCTCATCTCGAAGTAATAAAATGTCACGCCCAGTAAGTTAGGACACTATATCTCAAACTTCGAGAATGAGCTGTTTATATTTTATGTATTATACCTATCTTTATATTTAGTTTGCTCCACTGCGACTTCAAGGAGATGAGACTAGTGACTTCGATCTGCTTCGCTGAGACTTCAGGAAAACATGATTCACTGGATTTGATCTGTTCCACTGCAACTTCAGGGAGACGAGATCTGTAATTTTCAGCCTATTACCCTACTGCTTAGGGGGTTAAAGTCTGGTGAATTCACTGATTCTAGGAACATGACCTGTAGAATCAGTCCTATGTATTTATGCTTATGCCAACGAATTAGGATGCTATGATCAAAATGAATCAAATGCTCCTAATCAGATACATTATGAATAATCTATGAATGTATAGGTGCAACATGTTGTGAGCGAGAATCCCTTTTAATGTTTAGGTTGCCATTGCTCTTCGTTCATCAAGGTTCTTTCACTGAAATGGTACCCTATCTTCTTGTTCAGCTCAAATTTTGAACAGAAAACCCGAAGAGGTAGTCTCAATTTAAACTCTCTCTTCTCATATGCTTCCAATCTTTAAGTTTGGTTAGTTCTAAATAATAGTCCTGTTTTAGGTTCCTGTACTATTTTAGAAACTTTCAGAGCAATATGCAGAACTCTTTTTGTGAAAATGACTTTTAGTCCATTAATCATTATTTCAATGCAAAATGCTTGAAAAAGATTATAGTAATGATGGAATTGAAATTTATCAGAAACAAAATTTGAAAGGAATAGATTCATCAAGGTCAACAAACATTGCTGGAATACAAAATGAATAAGAAGGGAATAGGTGCCCCAGATATCGCAACGTGAGCTTCTCTGTACTGGCTTCTTGAGGACTCCTTTTTGCCCAATATGTGTTTAGGGGATCTAGAGTACTCTTGTAGATGCCCCAAAATGTAACATCTCTCCTCCTTGTTAATTTTAGGTATCATAAGACCATCGCATGCCCCACCTTTGATCAAAATTTGAATCGCCCTTTACGGGTTTTCAATTCAAAATCCTTTTGGTCTCAAGGTGCTCTTTGCGAGTTTTCACCCTGGCCTCTCCCCCTTTTTTTATTATTATTAGGCGAAGTATTTCTTAACCGAGTCTGAATTCATGGGATTGGGTAAGGTCTTGCCATCCATTTCAGCCAATATCAATGCTCCTCTAGAAAAGGCTTTCTTTGCCACATAAGGTCCTTCCCAATTAGGCATCCATTTTCCTCTGAAATCTTTTTGTATGGGTAGGATCTTTTTCAATACTAGGTCTCCATCATGGAATTATCTGGGATGAACCTTTTTGTTGTAAGCTCGCGTCATTCGCTTTTGGTACATCTGACCATGACGGATAGCCCTTAGCCTCTTTTCTTCAATCAAATTCAACTGATCATATCGGGACTGGATCCATTCTGCTTCATCTAACTTTACTTCTAACAAAACTCTGAGGGAAGGAATCTCGACCTCGATAGGTAAAACCGCCTCCATTCCATAGACCAATGAGAAAGGCGTTGTCCTGGTAAAAGTCCTGACAGACGTTCGATAAGCATAGAGGGCGAATGGCAACTTCTCATGCCAGTCTTTATAAGTTTTAGTCATTTTCCCCACGATCTTTTTAATGTTTTTATTAGCTGCCTCAACTGCACCGTTCATTTTTGGGCGATACGGCGATGAGTTGTGGTGTCTGATCTTGAACTGACTGCAGACTTTCGCTATCATACTATTGTTCAAATTCAATGCGTTGTCAGATATGATCCTTTCCGGCATTCCATATCGACAAATGATTTCCTTTTTTAGAAACTTGCTAACTACCGATTTTGTAACATTGGCATATGAAGCGGCTTCCATCCACTTGGTGAAATAATCAATGACCACAAAGATGAAACGATGCCCATTTGAAGCTTTTGATGAAATTGGCCCAATCACATCCATGCCCCACATCGAGAAAGGCCATGGCGAAGTCATGACATGCAGAGGTGAGGGAGGTACATTAATTTTGTCTCCATAGATTTGGCACTTATGACATCTTTTGGCGTAGTTAATACAGTCTCCTTCCATGGTGGACCAATAATATCCAAACCTTATAATTTGCCTGGCCATTGTAAACCCATTAGCATGTGTCCCAAAGACACCCTCATAGACTTCCTCTAAGATTTTCTTAGCCTCTATAGCATCTACACATCTCAACAGTATTTGATCCTTCCTTCTTTTGTAAGGATCTCCCCATCTAAGACATAGTCATGGGCCAGTCTTCTCAACGTTCTTTTGTCATTCTCGGTAGCTCGATCGGGGTACTCACGATTCTTTACATATCGCAGGATATCGTGGTACCAAGGGTGACCATCAATTTCTTCTTCTTCTTCGAGGTTGTAACAATGAGCCGGAGCTTCATAAATGCTCATTTGGATTGGTTTGACATCCTCTGGTTGGTTCACATTGATCATAGAAGCTAAAGTTGCTAGGGCGTCAGCCATCTGATTTTCTTCTCGTGGGAGGTAGTAGAAGACAATATCATCAAACTCTTTAATTAACTCAAGGATCAACCTCCGGTAATTAATCAATTTGGGGTCTCTTATCTCCCATTCACTTTTGAGTTGATAAATCACTAGGGCAGAATCTCCATATACCTCTAACACCTTGATTTTACGTTCTATGGCTGCACGTATTCCCATGATGCATGCTTCGTATTCTGCCATATTGTTCGTACAGTCAAAATCCAATTTACTAGTGAAGGGATAATGATCTCCGTTCGGGGATACCAGGACTGTCCCGATTCTATTGCCCACGGCATTTGATGCTCCGTCAAAGTTTAGCTTCCAAGGATGACCTTCTTGAGGTTCTTCTTCAGTGGTTGCTATGTACATTAGATCTTCATTTGGGAAGTCAAAGTTTAGAGGCTCGTAGTCCTCTAGGGCTCTGCTGGCTAGGAAATCTGCTATCGCACTCCCCTTTACGGCCTTCTGGTTCACATAGACTATATCGAATTCAGAAAGTAGAATTTGCCATCGGGCTATCCTCCCGTTCAAAGCAGTCGACTCCATCAAGTACTTCAGAGGGTCCATTTTAGAGATTAGCCAAGTTATGTGATACAACATGTATTGTCTCAGTCTTCGGGTTGTCCAGATTAAGGCACAACACAACTTTTCAATGAACGAATATCTCGTCTCGCACTCAGTGAACTTTTTATTGAGGTAATATATCGCCCTTTCTTTCCTTCCCGATTCATCGTGTTGGCAAAGCACGCATCCCATAGAATTTTCAAATACCGTCAAATACAGTATCAGTGGTTTATTTGAACTAGGTGGTGTCAACACTGGGGCATTAGACAAATATTGCTTAACCTTGTCAAAGGTCTTCTGGCATTCCTAGTCCCAAACACCAGGGTTGTGTTTCTTAAGGAGACGGAATATGGGGTCACATTTCTCGGTTAGTTATGAAATAAACCGAGCGATGTAATTTAATCTTCCTAGGAATCCCCGAACTTCCTTTTGAGTACGCGGCGGAGGTAACTTTTGTATGGCTTTGACTTTATCTGGGTCAATCTCAATCCCTTTTTCACTGACTACGAATCCAAGTAGTTTTCCAAACCTGGCTCCGAAGGTACACTTCGCTGGATTGAGTTTCAGCTGGAATTTCCTCAACCTAAAAAATAATTTCCTCAAGACTTGCACATGCTCTTCTTCAGTTTGAGATTTGGTGATCATGTCGTCGACATAGACTTCGATTTCTTTATGCATCATATCATGGAATAGGGTTACCATAGCTCTCTGATATGTTGCTCCCGCATTTTTCAATCCGAACGGCATCACCTTATAGCAAAAGGTTCCCCACATAGGCACGAATGTGGTTTTATTCATGTCTTCAGGATGCATCTTGATCTGATTGTACCCCGAGAAACCATCCATGAAGGAGAAGAGTGAGTAGCCTGTCGTGTTATCTACTAAAGTGTCAATATGAGGCAACGGGAAATTATCTTTCGGGCTGGCTTTGTTTAAGTCTCTGTAGTCTACACACATCCGTACCTTTTCATCTTTTTTAGGGACGGGGACGATGTTGGCTACCCATTCCGAGTACTTAACTACTTGTAAGAAGCCTGCTTCAAATTGTTTCTTGACCCCCTCTTTTATTTTCAACAAAATATCGGGCCGCATCCTTCGAAGCTTTTGCTGAACTGGCTTGCATTTTTCTTTGATGGGGAGCCTGTGTACCACAATGTCAGTACTTAGCCCCGGCATATCTTGATATGACCATGGGAAGACATCCTTGAACTCTTGGAGTAACTCAATAAGGTCCCGCCTTGTCTCTGTGGTAATGCAAGCTCTGATCTTTACTTCTTTCCTTTCCAGTTCATCTCCCAAGTTCACGATTTCTACGGTCTCTTTGTGGGGTAGAATCTGTTTCTCCTCGTGTTCTACCATCCTTAACAAATCAAGGGATAAGTTACAGTCTCCGCCATCCTCAAAGTCCTAAGATCCTTCTAGACACATATCCCGCTCAAAAGGAGACTCTGAATGAGAAGCAACGTCACTCACATCATTGATATTTGGAGACCTGTTGTAGGTACGAAGGAAGATACAAAGAACAAAAGAATCTAAGAACAAAGAGATGTATGGTATGATCATGAATGAAAGAATATTTGCATGGAATAAGTCAAAAGGATGCATTTTATTAAAATAACGATTTCGAACATAAGCCTATTTCACAAAAGGACTCTTCTTACTCCTAGGCCTAGAGCAGTAAGTGTGTTTTGGACATTACTCTGAGTTAGTTCTAAAGACTATAGAAATCTCCTTCACAGTCCAATTATTCAGAATGCTTCCCGGCTCATAGGGGCGAATGCCCGACAGATTCTCTACCCCAGTTCCTTCTTCATACGTGGCGTTGATGTCTAAACTCTCCATCATTCCTTCTAAGATTTCCTTTCTCGACGTCTTCCGCTCGAAGTGAATGACCCCTCCAGACACAAAAGTCTTCGATATATGGGGGAAGATCATTGGTTCTCATTCGATTTCTTCCCCGCTCAATCGCGCTCTCCTTCTTTCTTGCTTATTCTCAAGTTCCTTCTTTCTTTGTTTTATGTCCGGTTTAAATCCTAACCCAAAACGATCTTGTTTGTCCTTCATCATTGGTACATTAATCCTTCCCTGGAGCTATCTCCCGAGTCCTCTTCCGGGTAGAGCCCCTTTTCCAATAGTTAGCCGCAGTCCCATTCTTGTAGTCTCAGATAACCTGGGTATTGGAATCTTATTTCCTTCGGTGATGAACATTGCATTCACAAACTCCAAAGATCAAAAAAAGCACTCGATTACTTCATTATTTGCCTCGAGATATGGGGCGTCACTGGTTATTGTCGCGATGATGTCCTCTTCAGCATTGATCGTTATTAATCGACCTTCAGTCACTAATTTTTACTTTTGGTGCAGCGATGAAGGGACTGCCCTTGTCGAGTGTATCCATGGTCTCCCCAATAGACAATTATATGAAGGCTTAATGTCCATGACCAAAAAATCTACCTCGTATGTGCTCGGCCCGATTAAGAGGGGTACTTCAATTCTCCCCATTACTTTCCTTTCCGCGCCATCAAATGCTCTCACTACACTTTGGCATGTCTTCATATGGGAACTATCCACTGGCAACCTACTCAGCGTAGATAGGGGTAGGACATTCAGTGCAGACCCATTGTCAATCAATACCCCCTGTAATGTGTACCCTTTACAGCGAGTCGTGATGTGCAAAGCTTTAGTTGATCCTCGACCCCCTGGCGGTACCTCATCGTCATTGAAGAATATGAAGTTGTCGGCACTTATGTTGTTGACTAAGCGGTCTAGTTTGTTTACAGAGATATCGTTAGCAACATAAGTTTCATTCAGCACCTTCATCAATGCGCTGCGATGGGTTTCGGAACTTAAAAGTAAGGCCAGTACCGATATACGCGCTGGCTATTTATGCAACTGTTCTACGACACTATATTCGCTGTGCTTTAGGAATTTTAAGAATTTCTTGGCTTCTTTTTTAGTCACTGATTTATTAACAGTTGGTTCAGGCCCCACCGGCTTCTCTTTCTTTTGCTCAATTGCTAATGATTTTTCTTTAACCTATTCAACTTTTGTACTTGGAGTATAACGTCTTCCGCTGCGCGTATAAAAACCCTTGTATTGAACTTCCTCTGATGCATTAATCGGGGTCTTCTCTCCCGGGAATGTTACATTGCAGCTATAGTTCCATGGTACCCTTTTGCTATCCTTGTAAGGGAAAGCAACGGGCTTATGAATCACGACTTTTGGCGCAACTTGTGCCCCGGCTTCATTCATTCTCAGACGTAATATGATAACCACTGGTGGTTGGCTTTGTAAACACCCTTCATCGATCCTTCTTCGGAGGCACACACATCTGTTTCTTCCGGGCTCCCGACATATTTGAAGAATTCCAGCTCCTTATTATCCATCAATCTTTGTAACAAAGCCCTGAATTTGCCGCATTTCTAAATCTCGTGATCCTCTTGATCATGGAACTCGCAATAATTCTCCGCTTCTCGAGGTCTGACCCCTGAATTCTGTACTATCAACCCTCTTTCCACCATTTTCTTCCATACTTCTTCCAATGGGGTATTCACTTCTGCAATACTCATCTTAATTTCTTTCCCCGAACTCTCGATTATCGCATTTATTCCCTTATCCCCATGGTTAGGTAATGGGTTCTCTGTATTGGATGCATCATCAAATTTCACAATCCCCATGTTGATGAGTCTTTCAACCAATTTCTTGAAAGTGATGAAGTTTTCTATCGAGTGTCCTCTGGCTTCTACATGGTATTCGCATTTGGCATTTGCGTCATACCATTTGGGGTTTGGAGGTTGCATTGGCTTCAGATAGAAGGGAGACACGACATGTGCATCAAATAAACTCTGGTATAACTCATTGTACGTCATTGGAATGGACGTAAATTGGAGTTTCTCCCTATTTTGTTTCGTGTTGGGCTTTGGTCTGGGTGGGCCCTGCTGTCCAGTAGTTGTCGACCTTGGTTGGCTTACGGTGATCGATTTCGAATATGAGCTCACATTATTCACCTCGTTCTCTTTCTTTCTCGGCGCTGACCTCTTAGCATTTTCCCCAGCCTATATTTTCCCACATCTTATAGCATTTTCTATCATTTCTCCAGACATTACTATGTTCGAAAAACTCTTGGTTGCACTACCCAGCATGTGGTTCATAAAAGGTACCTTCAGGGTATTGATGAAAAGCATCGTAGTTTCCTTTTCCAACAGAGGGGGTTGGACCTGTGTGGCCATTTCTCTCCATCGCTGGGCGTACTGCCTAAAGCTCTCATTATGCTTTTTCTCCATATTCTGTAAAGTGATTCTATCAGGGGCTATGTCCGCCATATGACCGTATTGCTTCATGAAGGCTTGTGCTAAATCTTTCCATGAACTGATCTGGGCGCGACTCAGTTGGTTGTGCCATCTAGATGCGGCCCCAACCAAACTTTCTTGTAAGTAGTGAATTAATAGTTGGTCATTGTTGACATGGCCTGCCATTCGTCTACAGAACATAGTGATGTGAGCTTCGGGACAGCTAGTCCCGTTGTATTTCTCAAATTCTGGAGTTTTGAAGGTCTGGAACCAAACTTAATTCCTTAGCATCGATTCCACCACGATAGTCGGTGCTTTCCATTTCTTTAAATTTTTCTTCCAACTATCTATATCTTTCTTCAAGCTCTCTCGAGAGTTTTACCCTTGTCTTTTCTGCTTCTGTTACTTCATCAAGATTGAGGACCACAGGGTGGGTTGGGTTGTCCCCCGGATTAGAGCCCGAGCCGGCCTGATAATTCATCAGTGCTGAAACACCGGCCTGAAATGGTTGGGGCCTAATTGTGACCGATGGCCTTCTTGGGTACATGTCAGGTTGTGTCTGAACGTCCGCTGGGGAAAAACCCGGAGGGTAGGTAGGATCTTCATTATCTTCTCCCGCATTAATCAAAGGGCTTTTCTCTTTTTCTAATCCGCCAGCCAATAGACGAGTTAATTGGTCCATTATGCTTTTCTGATACTCCAACATATGGTCCCTCATATATTGCTGGATTTTGGCAAGCTGTTCTTGCATACGTGTTTGTAATTGATCTTGCATCTCTTTTTGTATTTGTTCCAATCTCTCTAACCTTTGATCCATTGCTCTTGTTTTTCCTCTTGTACCGTAACGATGTTCCAGGGTAACTGCCATGATTTTTAGGGTTTTTTGTGAGTTTTAGTGCGTGTGATGCAATACCGATGCATGAATGCAATGAATGCAAAAAAGTGTTGATTCCAATTCGATTTCATTAGAGTAACTTTTCTAGAAAACAAGTTTCTTTACATAAAATAGATTACATATAAGGCTTGGCCCTGATACTTAAGGCCTTGACCTGCCTAAGAAGCCAAGCTAGCTTTCGGCCTCGGTCCGATTCTGACTCGTATTTTAAAACTCAGCACATCGACTTGTACTACTAATGTTTGCAAGTGGTCAGCCACTTCTCGCACTTGAGTCAAAGCTTCGCCCATGACATAGTCCCTGCTCCTGATTTGGTCTTGAGATTGATGAAGTTGCTCCTTCCATCGCTTGTTATTTACCTCGAGAATTTCTATCTGAAGTTCACGATTTTGCAGCACTATTTTAAGTTCTTCTATATTCTCTTTTAATTCTTTGATTCTGTTCTGACTAGCTTTCAACTCGATTGCAGAGTTACGCGAGCGATACTGATACATTGACCTCTCTAACTCTGATACCCGGGTCTTTAACCCTTCTTTCTCATTTTGGCTTTCTACCAAACTTCTTTTCAGAGCACCTTCTCGAGCTTGAGCATCGCGAAATTTTTCTTCCCACTAGTTGGTTTTGCTTTGTTCTTCTTTAACTTCATGTCGCCACTGTTCAGATGTTTTTCCTAACCCAGCAGTTCTCATTGATCTGCGCAGCTTCTTATAGTCCGTTTTCAAACTGTCTAAGTCCTCTTCAGCCTAGTTTTTCCCTTTTCTGAGTTTTTCAGCTTCTAGTTTCTGGACATCGACATCTAACCCTAACTGTATCTTTTCTTCTTCCAACTACTTGATCATTTTTTCTAGCTCCAGACTCTTTCTCTCAAAATCTTGCCTGATGATTTCTAGCTCAGAGGGGATTACTTTCAAGTGCTCTTCTATCGACTGAGGATTCCCTTGATCTGATATAGGGATGTTGTCGTTAAGCCTCTGATTCTACCATCGGTCGTACTCAGGAGTAGTCATGGGATTGGCAGAAAATTTTTTCATTCTACGAGTCTGGTTCCAGGCATTTGATATCTCACGAACTTTTTTTTTGTAATTATTCCCTGTGAACACGAACTCGCACTGGGTTAACCTGTATGTTAGTGGTGTAAATTGTCTGGATCTGAACCATCGCAATGCAAGCAGAAGAGCATACCCGACAGCTCCCCATACTCCTAACAAGGGAACCCAATCGAAGTCTCCGCATCGGTATAATATTTCATCAGGAACCATCCACGGGGCTCTCCATTCAACATCTTCTTCTTGCAAATTTTAGAGAACCGTCATCCAATTTTCTTCTGTAACATTATCTCGCCTCGGTGTAGCCACTAACTCTTTCAGCGGAGAGTAATTTTTAGAGAAGATACGATACGAGACCTTTTCCACTTTCCAAAAATGGCTGTGGAACCAAGATAGCAAGAGCTGTGCGCATCCAATAAATCTCCCTTCACCCGCTCTTCTACAAGCATTCAATGATCTGAAAGTTTCAGCCAAGATTGCGGGTATAGGTGTGGTTCCTTTACCAAGCCTGTCAAAAAGGTCGGCAACAGCCTCGTCTACATGCCCCAAAGCTTTGGGGAAGATAACCAGTCCATAAATGCTCAATGCGAAGACATCTACCCTTTTCTTCACATCGCGGTACGCTAAGATTAGATCTCTCAGGTTCCTCCAAGAAATGCATTTACTATCTCCTTTTTGCTTGATCCGAGTTGTCACCCACTGTTCGCTCATCCCTGTGATGTTCATCAACTTTTTTGAAAATGCTAGGACATTAGCAGGTCTGGCATAAATTCTGTCAACCTGAATCTTTGGGCAATGGAGCAAGGTCGTGTATTCTTCTATAGTAGGTACCAAATCTACTTTCCCGAAAGTGAAGCAACTGTAAGCAGAATTCCAATATTGGGCAAGGGCTCGAAACAGGTGTTCATCCACCTTGACATCGAGCAGATAAGGTAAATCACCGTAATAACAATAGAATAGTTGTTTGACCTCGTCATCCCACTGTCCCCAACTTTCTTTCATCTCTTGGAGGTTATTCTGAGTTACGCTGATCCGAGTAAAGTTCCATAACTCTGACACGTACCCCCTGGTAAGACTGTCACCTTTCTCTTATTGTGTTGTCTCAGCCCATATCCGGACAGCCGCGTTGTCTTCTACTTTATCAAAAAACCCATTTTCTATGATAAGCTATCTATTTAGGAACCGAATGTGAATCAACACCTTTTATGATAAAAATGCCATGCAAATACAATAAAAGTAAAACAAAGCAAGTCAGTAATTTATACACAGTTTAAAGCAAACAAAGAATAATATAGCACCTGCTCGGGTACCCACTAGGGTTTCGGAGTGGCTCTACCTAGGGTGGTTCTTAAGGCTCGCTACATGGGGCTTGGTTCTAGAGTAAGGGTACCTGAACCAGCAGATTCCTTGATCTTCACCCATTATAGGCTTATACAGACCGAGTTCAGTTCAGGAGAATACATTTCCCTATGGCTGCACGGAGATGAAAATCTCACGAAGACATAGGTACAGATGTATCCCGAAAGCGATCCACAATCCTACACGGAGGTGAAAACCTCACGAAGGAGTAGTTTCTCACTCCCACTTAAAGGGGTGTGACCACAGCGGTCATGCAATGTAATGTGCGAGGATATATGCATAAAAAAAAACTCGAAGCGATTAAAGAAAATAAGAATAAAATGATGAAAACCGCAAGAAAAACGGGTGAAATGCAATGAAAGGATCGTATATCAAAATCAAATTTTCAGTTCTCGACAAAAAGACAAAAGTTAATCAACTTGTGGCTTGACTCTCTTATTTTGTCCCCAGTGGAGTCGCCAAGCTGTCGTAACCATTTTTTAAAAAAAACGGGATGTCGACTTTGGTTTTAAAAATGGAAACGAAAATTGGGAGTCGCCACCAATCTTTTTAGGTGTGATTGGATCACCTTGTAAAAGTGGTTTTTTTTAATAAATAGTTTAATTTATTTAAACAACGATTTTGGTCCACGTAAATCAAGAAAACAGGTTCGGGAGTCGATTACGCACGAGGAAGGATTAGCACCCTCGTAATGCCCAAAAATTGGTACCTAGTTGATTAATTAATGTCTTAGTGTCAAAAATTGAAAGCTTGAAAGACATTGAAATACGATCCTTCTTCGTAAAAACGCTAATTTAAAAATGACCAAATAAATTAAAACAAATGTTAAAGACTTTCTCATCCCAAAGTAATAAAATGTCACACACAGTAAGTTAGGACACTATATCTCAAACTTCGAGAATGAGCTTGCCTTTATTTAAAATTCATATATTCTAAAAAAAATTTTAAAGCTTGTTCGGTTATTTAGGATAAACAAGAAAAGTTGAAACCCAGTAAGTTAGGACACGTTTTCTCGAATTTCCTAATACCAAATATTGCCTTTATTTTAAAACAAATTCTTATTTCGAGGTGACAAAATGTCGTACCCAGTAAGTTAGGGCACAACACCTCGTACTTCCGAAAATAAGTTTTTTTTTTCGTATTGCGATTTAAGAGGATTATATCGTTATTTAGATTTAAACAAGGAAAATCGAAACCCAGTAAGTTAGGGCGCAATTTTCTCGAATTGTCTAAATACGAAACTTGTTTTATTTAAAAAAAAAACGCGATTATGTGCGTCGAGTAAAAGACCAATGTAATCATAATCGCATGGTGAAATAAGAAATGAGTTGCAGTATTAACATGCATAATAATAACAAAGGTGGTGATATAAACAACAATTATAATGACAAAATAATATGGATTTGCATATATATTGAGACATATAAGAATAAACGAATAAACATAATGAAATAATGATAATGAGAACAAAACGAAATAAAAATACAACGATAAAGGAAATAACAAAGCAAATTATAGTATAAATTGGATTTTAAATCGGGGGTAAGCAAATAAACATATGAGTAAGTAAACAAACTTATAATAAATAAAAAGCATAAAATAGTAATAAATGGTATTAACAAAATACATATAGATATAATTACAATAACAATAATGGTAA
The DNA here is from genome assembly GCF_007990345.1 of Gossypium hirsutum. Taxonomy (NCBI): domain Eukaryota; kingdom Viridiplantae; phylum Streptophyta; class Magnoliopsida; order Malvales; family Malvaceae; genus Gossypium; species Gossypium hirsutum. The sequence continues at coordinate 84,176,696 of NC_053435.1, forward strand.
TAAAAAATAAAAATAATAGTAATAATAGCACGTTAAGTTGTAACAGTAAAATAATAAAAATTGTGATAAGAAAAACATGATAGTGAAATAATAATAGTAATAATGTTAATAAAGATACAAAATGATAATAAGGAAAAATGCCAATGAAGATAAAAAAAAACAGCAATAGTAGAATAGTAATGTTCATGCGTAAATATAAAGATAGGTATAATACATAAAATATAAACATAAATATAAAGAGAGAAATAAAATTAGATAAGACGAATATAAATTAAGATATAATAGCAATAATAGCAATAATAAATATTGATAATAAAAAATAATAAAAGGAATAAAAATAATAGTAATAATAAGAATATTTAATAATAGTAATAATAACAACAATATAATATATACATGAAAAATACTGATAATAGCGCAAATGATAACAAAAATAATGAAATTAACTAATTTAACAGTAAAATAGTTAAATAATAAAAATGGATTAAATTGAGGACTGAAACAAATTATTAAGTACAAATTTAGATAAACAAAAAATGATTGCAAACTGAATTAAAAGTGGAAGGACTTATTTGGCAAATAACCCACTATAGCAAAAACGCGCGGATCTCAGGTAAGGCGGGTCGGGTCGCACGGGTATGGCCATTGCTCCGGCAAGGTTTCAGTCCGGTCGCCACCGTGGACCACATCCGTCGCCGCCGTCGCCGGCCACAGCACACGGTGGTCGGAAAATATAAAAGGTACGCTTTTTATATTTTTTTAAAATATTTTTTTGATATAATCTAATATATTGTATAGGAAAAGATAGATTCAAAAATAGAAAAAAAAAGAAGAAGAAGAAAAGAAAAGAAAACCTTAGCCCAATTTTGAACCTCCTTTCTATTTCAATTGCTTTCGTTGTTCTTTTGCTTTGAATTGCTGCTGTTTTTATTCAATGTCCCTCCTTTGTATTGATGAAGACAAAAAAGGGTCCTTTTACATTGTGTTTTGATGGCTTTTATAGCCTTGTTACATGATTTATTTTATATTATATTTCTTCCTTTTGTAAGTGCAAGTGGAGTGGTGGTATAGTGGTGTAGGTGGCCAAGGTGGGTGGCCAACAAGGGTGGTGGAGTAGGTAGGATTAGGGTTTTCTTTTTTTGATTTTTTTTTGGGGTTGGGTTAGTGTTTTGGGCTAAGTTTTGGGCTAAGGATTTTGGGTTTGTATTGGGTTTTAATTGGGTAGTTAAGTTATGTTTATTTGGGCCCAAAATTGGGCTTGTACAAGAATAAATTATTTTTTTCTAATTAAATTTATTTGGGCATATTAATCTCCTACCATTTCCATTTGGTAAACGTATTTGGGTGGAAAAGTCAGTAACTCACTATAGTGGGAGTTAATTTGATAGTGACACAACCAATAACGTTATTGTCATTTCTTCCCAGTCAATGAAGCTAGAAACTTGAAAAAGAAATAGGAAGATTCCTTCTCAACGTTTTCAAAGTTTTCAAAATTGGATTGGTGATTAAATAGACCGGATCATGGTTAGATTATTTTTAATTTGAATGGTCTATTTGATTCAGTTAAATAAATTATTAAAAATTATAAAAAATTAAAAATAGATAAAATCAGTTCAATCGGTTTTTAGTGCAATTCAGTTATCAATTCAATCAGGTCAACCTATTTGCAAATAAACCAATCTAACTCTTTATTCCAAACTAGTACCTTGATCCAATTCATCATTTCAGTTTAGTTCTGAAAACAATGAAAAACAGTGAAGAAATCAAATTCGAACTCAATCTAACATTATTTTTTAAATATGATGATTGTGAAATATAAATAAGTTATTTAAGTTTACTCAAATTAGGGTGCATTATTGAATTCTTATACTTGAGCTTAAATTAGATTAAATAATTTGTATGAAAAGTAAAACAATAGTTTGACAATGTAATATATTTGAAATATATATTAAAATTTAAAAAAAATTTGAGTTAATTGAATGGAGTATTAACTACTTTGAATAACATAAGCCCTGCGAATAATTGAACAGTTTTTTTCCTTCAAAAGCATTTTTCAACCACAATAATAATATTAAGGTACAACCCTAAAATATGAAAGGTAATTCGGTCTCTAAACCCTTATGCTCAATGACTTCAACTACACCTACTAGAAAGCAAGTATGAGAGCATTTCTATAGTCTCTAGATGAAAAGACATAGAGAGCGGTACTTAATCATTAGGAGCCACCAACTATTGATGTTAATGGTATAAGGATGCCTTAGGATGAGTTTGGATAGACAGTGGAATGTGGTGTAGTATATTTAGCCTATTTTTTATCTCACGCTACAGTATTTAATCTCACCGCCATCACTGTTTTTACACTAACAATAGATAAACACATTGCCCATCAAAATCGACCCTTAGCTAAAAGATCATTTGGACCATAGAGGAGCATTAACTAACTAATGCGAATTTCAAAACTCTTAATGTCATCTTCAATGGTGTGGACCCTATGAGTTTAGAAGAATTTCAAAATACAAATTGCTTGTGACCCTTGAACCATATTTGAGACAACACATTAAAGGACCTCAGGTGTTGAATAATCCAAACTTCAGATATTAATGGCCAGGTATGACACTCTAAGAATGGTAGAAAATGAAACCTCATTTGATTTCTATGCAAAACTATACAATATCTCTAACCAAACGTTTGCTCTTGGTGAAAAGGATATATCTTGTACAGTTGATTTATACCTTACAGGGAATTACTCTCTAGATAAAACCTTGAGATTTTAAATTACTTAACAAATTTACATATATACTTTTTTATTTTCCAATTTCAATTATATCTCATTGCAACTCAGAACAATTAACCAACAACTCAACACTATTGTAACATAATAAATAATATTTTTACTAAATAAGTTTCTTTGTGCATTTCCATTTGGAATTTTTTACACCAACAAATTTGATTTGATAAATGTATTTGGGTGGAAATGTCAATAACTCAATATAGTGGGAGTTAATTTGATAGAGACACAACTGGTGATGTCCCCTATTTATGTGGGCCCACTTCATCCTAACCTTATATAACGAAATAGGAAGTTGCTTCTTACGCTAAGAGATTTTCAAAATTAGATTCGGTTAAATTATTGATTTTCAGTTTAATTTAATAAATTATTAAAAATATATTTAAAAATAGATTAAATCAGTTTAATTGGTTTTTAATTCAGTTCAATCGTAAATTTAATTTGTTCAAGAATTAATCGGTTCAACCCCTTATTTCGACATCTAATTCACATGGCCAAACCAATTTAATTCTAAAAACAATGGACAATAATGAAAAAGAAAAATCAAATTTGAACTTCATTGAATATTATTTTTTAAATATAATCTGTTTGAGTTTGTTGAAATCAAATTTCATTACTAAATTCATATACTTGAGCTTAAATTAATTAAGATTTAATAATTTGTCAAAAAGTAAAATAATAATTTGATATGTATAATATTTAAAATAAAAATATTAATTAAATTTATGAATTAATTGGATGAAGTATTAACTACTTTAAATAAACATAAATCCCCGCAAATAATTAAAAAGCATTTTTTTAACGACAATAATAATATTAGGGTTCAGTTATTAAATTAACCTCATAGTAATAAGATTCAGTTAATGGTAAGTAAAAAGTTGATTAACCAAATGTATCGAAATGATTCGAATTGATTTAACCGAAATAAAATGGATTTAATCAAATTTTCCATTTATTTTATATAAAGAATTGGTTTTGACAGCTTATTTAATTTTTTTTATTTTGAATTTTCAAAAAAAGTGAATTAATTTTGTGATTAATAAACCATGAACTCATTTCCAAACCCTATTCCAAATAATCAAATACCTAACGCCCATGTAAAGCCCAACCCAACAAAATTCCAAATATAAAACTAATTACCCTAATATTAAATACTCAAATAACCAATATTGTTGGAATTGGGCCGAACGGTTGGTCGGATTGGAAACCGGCTAGAGTACTAGTCTAAAAAGTGGATTTGAACCGATTAGATTGAGAATCGGTACAAAATGATTGAACCGGTTAAAAAACCAATTGAATCGGTGGTTGAACTGAGATTTTTAAAATTCTTTTAATTTTTTAGACGAATTGGTTGGATCGACGAATTGGTGGCTTGACCAGTTCGACTACCAATCTGGTTTAAAATATATTGCAAATAATTCAACGGAAAAATTAAAAATAAGTTAAAACTTACAAATTAAATTAATTAATCTAATTTTAAAAAAAAACTAAACCTAAAACCTAAAGTATTGCCTGCTAGGATGGTAAAAGGCACAGGGTTTTGAGATTTATATATTTTGGTCATTTGCTGCTACTAAAACAAAAATTTCAAGCAGGTAAATACGCTTGTAAGATAATTAAACTCAGTTCGACCGGCTGATTCAATTGATTCACGGGTCAACCGGTCGAATCCTTTATTCTAAATTAATACTCTAACTAAATCTTGATTTGATCTGATGGTCTGTTCCAAATCTAAAAAATAGAGGAGAATGAAAGAAGAGCCGATATATTAAATTACAATGGTAATCTTTTTTATAAATAAAATTTCAGAAAATTTTAAAATCAAAATATTCACGAAAAAAGTTCGATTTGATTATTTCGATTTTAGTAAATTGATGTTTGATTATAATTGTTTTGGGTGTACAAATAACTTTATATATAATTATTCGTAACTACAATAATAAAAATATCGATTGAAATGAAATTCAATACAAAGATAAGAGATATTTTAAATATACTTAATTTTTTAGTGTGAAATCTATAGAAGAAAAAAAAGGATAAGGACACAATTGACAACTGACAATAATATTGTGCAATTTCCAAATTCGCCCAGCCTAAGAATAAGAAGGACGTCCTGGAATAAAGATAAACTTGACAATGAAATAGGAAGGTTCCTTCGTATTTCAATGACGAAATTTCCATCACTAATGTGATGATGAATAGTAATTAAAATTAAAATTTTAATGTTAATTTGATATTTGATTTGAGTTCGATTGAATGTTAATTTTTAAGATAAAGTAATTTTGTCTATCTCAAACTCGAATATAAAGTTTAATCGTACTTAAACTTAAGCTCATTCATACTTAAACTCTTTTTATAATATAATAGTAGTAAAAATATAATTTCATAATATAAAAATATATAAAATGAAAAGCTTGATTAAATTTGTGAATTGTTCTAATTAAGGATGGAAAAAAAATTATATTAGATAGGTTCTGACTTGACTTGACTCGATAGATTTGAATTTTTTAATTTTGAAATCGGGTTCGGGGTAGATCAAGTCAAGTATTTTTTTTATAGTGATCAAGTGAAGCTATCGTCGGGTTTAGAGAAAATCCACCCTACCCTGGCTTGAGATAATTACAAAATTAGTCTTATATATAATATATTAATATTAGATCCTCGTTTCTATTATTTGTGCCACGCACCTCTATATTCTTCTCCCAAGCAGTGGCAGAGCCAATTTTTTTTTTTGAGGGGCCAAAATTAAATTGTTTATTTTTACAATAGTAAGAACGTAATTTTACAATTTTAATAGTCTATATCTTTATAATTTTAAAGGATTTAATTAAATTTTTATCATTTTTAGAGGGTCAAAGTGTAATTTTACTATTACTAATTTAAAATTTTATAAATTATAAAGGACCTAAATAAAAAATTTTCCATTTTAAGGGAACTGTGCCCCTGCCAGCCATAGCTCCGCCACTGCTCCTAAGTTAAGCCTTTTTACTTATTTTCGTAGCATAAATGAAATATAAAGACAATTTAATGCGAAAAATAATAAAATTATATTTCATACATAACAACACTATCTTAGATAAAAAAAAATTGTATTAAAATATGAAAATTTGCATATCAATTAGGTTAAATTTAGGTTTAGATTCGAGACATATGAGTAGTACATCTAGTTGAAGTTGGAGCAGGCAAAAATTTGACCCACCTCGTCTTATTACCATCTTTAATTCAAAACAGGTGTTACAATGCTCAAATTTGATATCATAAATACCAAATTAAATTTAAAATTTTTTTAATCTAACTCAAATAACATAAAAGCACTAATGTCTAAATTACAATCCTAAATCCATCTCATAAAAGTTGTAAATCAGTGTTACATGTAACACTAAGCCCAAGTGTAGTTCCATGCAGTCCAACAACACATATTAGGACCTGTGTTTGATTTGGGTCTCTCAAGAAATTATTGTTCTTGAGCTGTGGTCGGTTGGCCCATCTAATTTTAAAATATTCAAATGTACAAAACTATATAATTTTTAACCTAGAGATGAAGTCAGAAAATCCTTTTAAGGTGTCAAAATTAAATTATAATTTTTATAATAATAAAAATGTAATTTCATCATTTTAATACAGTATATATTTATAATTTTTAAAGAATTAAATTAAATTTTATTATTTTAAGAGGGTCAAATTACAATTTTACCTTTACTAAATTTTTAAAATAAATTTTAAAAAGTAAAAATCATCCCAACAATTCCCTAGCTACGCCCTGCTCAAATCAATGGAGTGCTTTGCAAAGAGAATGGAGAATAATATTCTTTGTATTTTACATCTTATTTTTTATTTTATATATTCATAATCTTCCACTTAATCTTTGAATCCCTAATTAAAAATGGTCACTTGAAGACCTTACGTGTCACTGACTGATTTGAGTGTATTTTTTTGGTGAATTTACTTGGAAAGTCCCCGTATTATAGGATTAGATCAAATTAGTCTCTATATTATTAAATAAATTAATTTAATTCTTATACTATTAAAAAGAACTAAATAAAGTCAAATTAGAAAAGAGTATTTACGGTCTAACAGAATTCATACTCTTAAAGTTTTTATGATTTTGTAAATGAAATCTTTTGCTTAAAATTGAGCTGTAATTGGAAAGAATTTTTTAAAGATGTTTTTTTATATAGTAAATGTTAACTATATTACAATTTCTAACTTATTTGATTCCTTTTAATAATATCAAGACTAAATCAGCCCATTTAATAATAGAAGGACTAATTGGATCTAATCCCTATAATATAGGGACATCCTATATACTTTAACATATATATTTTTTTTGTTTGAAGATCTTGAAGTTGACAAAATCTTGGAGAACTTAGAAGTATTCAATTCTTTTTTTGAGTTATACTCTGCCAACTAATACTCGAAGGACTTATGTTTTATTTAGTTATTTAACTTTTTTTTTAATTAAGTACATAAGTTTGGTTTCAATATTTAATTTGATATTTATGCTTTTTTTTTATCTCAATTAAGTATATACTTTTTTTTACCAGAGCACACGTGTTAAATATTCATTGAGCCACATGACACTATTTAATTTAGGTACCAAATTGAACATTAAAGCTATTGTTATATTAATACATTGAAGTCAAATTCAAGTATCAAATTGGGATAAAAAAATACTCAAATACCAAACTAAACATTAATGTTAAATTTAAGTATCGAATGATATATTATCGTAAGTACATATTCCAAAGTTAAAACACGACATGTAGGATTAAGTCATTTGATTCTATAGGTTTCAATTAAATTTACCAAATTATATAAACAAGTCCAAGCTGAAGGTGGTTGTAGTGGAAATTTCAAAGGACCAATTAGTAATTTCTTATAAGAACATAATCTTCTTGATTCCCGTAATCTCTTTTTTTTTTTTTTAAATTATTGTCTTTCTTCCTACTTTCTTCTTCTTTCTTCTTTAACAATTCCTTCATTTTAAGTACAAATCCAAGTGTTCTTAAAAAAGAAATTGTAAAACAATCATAAAACATAAAAGGGTTTGATGAAGAGGAAAAACATGGAAGCAAAAACAAAGGAGACCCCACCAGTTGAGCATAATAAAAATGATGATGATGATGATGATGAAGAAGAGATGAATGCTTTTTTCACATTGGTAAGAAATATTAGAGATGCTCATCATAACCAGATGATGATTGGGTCTCAAGATACAAAGGAGAAAGTAGCCATGAAATCAACTTGGATCCCTTCTTTTCAATGGGAAGACTTTGCTGCCGAGGTTCCACCAAATAATAATACCACCACCACTGCAGCTACATCCCTTCTTGTTGGTGCAAGAGGCAGCAGCAAGCTGTTTCTAGTCTTGCTTGAGTAGTAAGCCTCGAGGCTTGGTGAAGAAGCAAACTCGAAAGCAGAAAAAACAGAAAGATGAAGCTAGCAAGTGAAAACAGAAAAGAGAGAAAGAGATTGAATGAAAATGAGCTGATATTTTTCATTAACACATGAACAAGGCATTAAGCCATTACATATATCAGTCAATAAGTAAAACAAACAAGTAATCACCTACTAACATACCTAACACCACTAAAATGCCTAGTAACTTGGTAAACTTGATTGAAAAACAAAAACTTCTACCTAAGCTTGTCATTCAGCACCTAATTACATCAAAATGCAGCTACCAACTAAGTTTGATCCTAACTAAATACAAAACATTCAATTAAGGAAACCAAATGAATAGCTTCAGCTTGCTGCATCAATTTGCTGTTGAAGCACGTTCCTTGCATGGCCACCTTTGCTGCTACATGGGAGCTGACTTCATCACTCCTCCTCAGCTTCTATGCAGCAGACTCCTAGCTTCCTCTTCAGGCTTAGAAATCTTGATACACCAAGAGGCTTTGTGAAGATATCGGCAATCTGATTTTCAGAACTGCAATGGATTAGCTCGATTTCTTGAGCTTGTTCCATTTCTCTTATCACATGGAGTTTGATGTTGAAATGTTTTGTCCTGCCATGAAAGACAGGATTTTTAGCAATAGCAACTGCTGACTTGTTGTCACAATGTATCACAGTTGCTTCATTCTGCTGTAGATTCAAGTCACTCAAAATTTTTCTCAGCCACATAGCTTGATTAACAGCATTGGCAGCTGCTACATACTCTGCTTCTGCTGTCGATTGAGCCACCATTGTTTGTTTTCTTGAGCTCCAACAAATCATAGCTGAGCCAAGTGTAAAAGCATAGCCAGAAGTGCTCTTCATGTCATCGTTTGAACCAGCCCAATCGCTATCAGTGTAGCCAATCAGTTTCAACTCTTCAGCCTTTCTAAACTGTATTCCATGGTTTAAGGTACCTTTAATGTATCTTAGCACCCTTTTCCCAGCCTTGTAATGTTGCTGGTTACAGCAGTGCATGAACCTTGATAGCATGCTTACAGCAAACAGAATGTCAGGTCTTGTTGCTGTCAAATACAATAAACACCCAACAAGGCTTCTGTAATCTGTTTCACAAACAGATTCATGTTCCTCCTGGCTCGATAGCTTTATGCCAATAGCCATTGGTGTGCTCACTGGTTTACAATTCTCCATTGAGAATTTAGCCAGCACTTTCAAGGCAAATGTCTTTTGTTTCAAGAAGATTCCTCCTTCTATTTGATTGACTTCCATTCCTAGGAAATATGTCATCAATCCCAGGTCTGACATCTCAAACATTTCCTTCATTCTTGCTTTGAAATCAACCATCATAAACTTGTCTCCTCCAGTCACTAGAAGATCATCAACATATAGTGACACAATAAGCTGTGTTTCAGCTCCATTCCTCTTAACATAGAGTGTTGGCTCACTAGCACTCCTTTCAAATCCCAAACTGACCAAATATGAGTCAATTCGAGCATACCAGGCTCGAGGGGCCTGTTTTAGGCCATACAAGGCCTTTCTTAGCCTATACACCAAATGTTCCTTACCAGGCACTATAAAACCTGGGGGTTGCTCGATGTATATCTCTTCTTCTAGAAATCCATTGAGGAATGCAGACTTGACATCCATTTGGTGGATTGTCCACTGGTTCTGAGCAGCAACTGCAATCAGCAATCTGATTGTATCGAGTCTGGCTACTGGAGCAAATGTTTCCATGTAGTCCAGACCATACCTTTGACTGAAGCCCTTTACAACTAGCCTGGCCTTTAGCTTGTTTAAGCTTCCATCTGCATTGTGCTTCACTCGATAGACCCATTTTACACCGATAGTCTTTCTGTTGGCAGGCTTTTCAACCAACTCCCATGTCTGATTCTTTACAATCATGTTGATTTCATCAACCATAGCTTGTTTCCAACCTTCATCTGCCTCAGCCTCTTCAAAACTGCTAGGTTCTGCTATTGCAACCTGTGCCCTTTCATAAATATCTTCTAGGGGCCTTGTGCCTCTCACAGGCACATCATCAACATCCATTTCAGGTCCTAGCTGCTCAAGTTCAGCTTGATTAGGCACTAGGTCTTCTGAAACTGCTTCTGGCTCATTTTTCTCCCAATTCCAGCAGGCTTTCTCATCAAAGATGACATCTCTGCTCACCTGGACTTTGTTTATCAAGGGATCCAGAACCCTGTAGCCCTTTTTGACTGAGCTGTAGCCTACTAGAACACCTGGTTGAGCTCTTTTAGAGAGCTTGTCTCTCTTTGCTGCTGGTATTTGTGCATAACACAGGCAACCAAACACCTTCAGGTGTGCCAAGGAAGGCTTGAAACCAAACCAAGCCTCGAAAGGTGTCTCGGATGCAAGAGCTTTAGTAGGAAGCCTGTTCTGAAGGTAAACAGCAGTGTTTACTGCCTCAGCCCACATGGTCTTGGGCAGTTTCTTCTCAAACAGCAGACATCTGGCCATATCCATCAGACTTCTATTCTTTCTTTCAGCTACCCCATTCTGCTGAGGTGTGTAGACATTTGTAAGCTGATGTTTGATACCAGCATCATTGCAAATGGCTTGAAACTGAGCTGAAGTGTACTCAGTGCCATTATCAGTCCTTATCGATTTCAGCTTGCAACCTGTTTCTGTTTCTACAGCATTTTTAAACTTCACAAACACTTGAGCTACCTCAGACTTGTGTTTTAAAAAGAAAATCCAGCAAAACCTTGTAAGATCATCAATGAAGAGGATGAAATACCTGTTTTTGCTGAGTGATTCAGTCCTCATCGGGCCACATACATCAGAGTGCACCAGCTGCAGTCTTTCAGTAGCTCTCCAAGCTGAATTTGTAAGAAATGGCAGTCTTGCCTGTTTCCCCATTTGGCAGACTTCACACACATCATCATGCTCCACTGAGCTGGTGAAGTTCTCTGCCATGCCCTCTTTGGCCAATCGAGCCATTGATCTGAAGTTGGCATGTCCAAGCCTTTGATGCCAAAGCTTGGAGTCTTCAACAGAGGCTGTGTATGCTGAGTTTGAGTCATTTGCCCAGTGAACCTCAAAGCATTTATCAGTCATTGTGACTGTCATAAGGCTTGATCCACTTGGATCAGTAATATGGCATTGTTTATCCTTGAACACAACAGAATAACCTTTCTCGAGCAGTTGAGCTATGCTGAGAAGGTTTCTGTCAATCTGAGGTACCAACAACACATTTGGAATGATCTTATTGCCTGTGGGAGTACATATCAGCACTTCTCCTCTTCCTTCAGCCCTTATAAACTGACCATTTCCAACCTTGACCTTGGTTTTATAACTTCTGTCCAAGGTTTTAAACAAGGAGGCATCTGGTGACATGTGGTTAGTGCAACCACTGTCCAGCAACCAGCCTTTGGAGCATTTCTTCTCAGAAGCTACACAAGAAACAGCAAAGACCTGTTCTTCTTGATCACTACTGTCCTCAGCTACTCGAGCTTCAACCTTTGACTGCTGAAGTTGATTCTGCCTTGGCTTACTTCTGTTTTTGCAGACCCTTTCAACATGGCCCTTCTTCTTGCAGTGTTGGCATACTGCATCTGGCCTAAACCAGCATCTGTCTTCTGGATGGCCAGGCTTCTTGCAATATCTGCAGGGCTGGTCATTGCACCTTGCAGCATCAGGCTTAGGCCTGTTCTTCCAAGGCTTTTTGCCTCGTTGAGCATTAGTGCTCGAGGTTTCTCTGGCCTTGACTTGAAATGCACCTTCTTGGTGATCTTCAGCTCTGCTAGCTCTCCTTTGTTCCTGAGCATAGAAGGTGTTGATTAACTCAGTCAAAGAGATGCTAGCAAGGTCTCTTGAGTCCTCTAGGGAGGATATTTTGGCCTCATATCTCTCAGGCAAAGTGGAGAGGACTTTCTCCACAATTCTTGCCTCATCAAAGTGCTCACCTAGGAGCCTTATGCTGTTAACCACTGCCATAATTCTATCTGAGTACTGCTTCACTGTTTCTTCTTCCTTCATCTTCAAATTCTCGAAATCCCTTCTCAAGTTTAACAGCTGCTGTTGCCTTGTTCTCTCAGTGCCTTGAAACTCCTCCTTAAGCTTATCCAGGCCTGTTTTGGAGTCTCACAGGCCATGATTCTGGTGAAGATGACATCTGACACACAGTTCTGGATGCAGGACATGGCTTTGTGCCTTTTGGTCCTCTCATCAGCATGTTGCCTAATCTGAGCTACTGTGGGATTAGCCCTCAGTGTTGCTGGCTCAGTATCTGTGTTGACAACTTCCCACAGATCGAAGGCCTGTAGGTAAGTCTTCATCTTGACCAGCCATATGTGAAAGCCTTCTCCATTGAAGACTGGTGGGGCTGCTGGTGAAAAACCTGAAGAAGCCATCAAGTTCCTTGTTTTGAAGCAACAGGTCCACTAAGACAAGAGCTCTCGATACCAATTGTTGGTGCAAGAGGCAGCAGCAAGCTGTTTCTAGTCTTGCTTGAGTAGTAAGCCTCGAGGCTTGGTGAAGAAGCAAACTCGAAAGCAGAAAAAACAGAAAGATGAAGCTAGCAAGTGAAAACAGAAAAGAGAGAAAGAGATTGAATGAAAATGAGCTGATATTTTTCATTAACACATGAACAAGGCATTAAGCCATTACATATATCAGTCAATAAGTAAAACAAACAAGTAATCACCTACTAACATACCTAACACCACTAAAATGCCTAGTAACTTGGTAAACTTGATTGAAAAACAAAAAACTTCTACCTAAGCTTGTCATTCAGCACCTAATTACATCAAAATGCAGCTACCAACTAAGTTTGATCCTAACTAAATACAAAACATTCAATTAAGGAAACCAAATGAATAGCTTCAGCTTGCTGCATCAATTTGCTGTTGAAGCACGTTCCTTGCATGGCCACCTTTGCTGCTACATGGGAGCTGACTTCATCACTTCTCCCTGCTTCTTCTTCCAAGAACAACAATGATGAACATGAGAGCAACAAAACAAATCAACGTCAAGATTTGGATCTCAATCTTTCCCTTTGATGTCTGCTCTTTGTAATTGTTCATCTTCATGGTCAGTTTTATCTTGTTAGTTGCTTTTCTTTCTGGGGTTTTAACTATATCTGTTATTTCCTTTTCCTTTTCTGATTTGACTTGGGGTTATGCTCAATTTCGTATTCAAACCAAACAATATCATTTAGTTGAGAAAATAATTCGCATGTGCTCTCTAGTAAAAAAAATCACAGGTATTTAATCGGGACAAGAAAAAAATTCAAGTATCAAATTAAACATTGAAGTCAAATTTAAATATTTGTATGGAGACAAAAAGAAAATTAACTATCAATTTGAAAAAACTTATATACCAAATTTAACATTTAATCTAAATATAAGTACCAAATGGTAAATTTAATCCCATGATTTGTTTGATAATAGTATTTGATGTAGCCATGCATCAGTACATATACTTATAATTTCGCGGTTTTTAAATTTATATTATGGCCACAATTACGATAAATATGATTACATTATTCACTAGTTCATTGGTGACAAAAAGGGGTCTGTTGTAGACCACATATTGCATTCGCCATATTTCTCCCCTGTGATTGAGAATGTAGGACCTCAAATCTGTAATAATAATTATGGTCATTGCTTTTTTCCTTTTGTAATTTTGGTTTTCATGCTTTCATGATAGTATTTGAGAGTTGACCCCTCTGTTGCTTTTTTTTTCATGTTTGCTTACAATTCAAGGAAACCAAGATTCTTCGAGAGTATAAGTATCATAGAGACATTTATACTAAGAGTCGGATTGCATTTTGTCCTTTTTACTAAAAAAAAAGGGCAACTTAATCTCTATACATTAAATCAAAAAACAAATCGGCTCTTGTGCTAAAGATGCTATTCATTTCCACTGTTAAAAATTGGTCCCTATACATTAGAATAAGGTACACATAGCACGTCACGTGAAATTGTATGGTTATTTTGTCAGCAGCTCCAATTTGTAATAGTAGAAAAGACTAATTTACCCATTTAATGAGTAAATGAGGTAAAATGTAATCTGGTTCCTCATATAGGGCCTTCCATGCTACTTTTGTCATAATTGTATGGTATTTATGAGCTGCAACATGTTTTAATAGTGAAAATACATGGTTCTTAAATTAATGCAATTTATGTGTATTTTGTAACTAATATCACACACTTTAGGGGGAAAAAGAAATACTGTTATATATATTTCTTGCAAGAAAAGTAAATGAAATCTGTTGTTACAAAGGAAATTGGAAGAGAACATTTTACAAAGCACCTAAGCGAACCCATTTAACACACAAGATAAGGACTAGAGAAAATGACCAAACCACTTTTAATATTCGACAACATTCCATATTAACTCGGTGACGGATTAAGAGGGCTCCTCCCTATTCCGGTCATTGGACTGTGCGGTTCATTTCCTCTTGCCCGAGGGCTTCTTTCTCCTCTTAGTTCGCCGAGATGTGGACTGGACGAGAGGCGTGGGCTTAGATGGCTTCTAGGGTCGTTTGCTGGTGTAGAAGTGGAGCTTGTGATTTTAGGACTGGAGGTATGCCTGAATTCACCTCGGCTTCGAGTAATAACTTCGTCGAATATCTCACCTTCCCCTTCATATGATGCTCCGTGTCCCAACTCTGTTTCCTGTATGTTCAAAACATAAAAGATGTAACTGAAATTAGATATGATTAAATTGGAACCTGAATGTTTTGATCGTTGGAGAAGTGATCATACCGTGGCAAGATTAAATGGCAAAGCAGGTGCCTCTTCATACTCGGCGGCGTCCAAATCGTAAAGATGTGCCCCTTTGAAAAACTTGGGCAACAAGTATTGTCTAACTGGGACTAAAAGCATGATCATCAAAGGAAACATAACGCCGGCTATCGGTACCCAAGTTAACCCGAAACATATAAGTAAATAAATAGTTTGAAAAACGGTGAATATCGCAATTGTCTTGAATGGAACAGTCTCCACAAATGTTGCATGTTTCTGCTTAAGAACTCTGCAAGAAACCGAAACCTTTCTTGGTTATAAAGAAAACTTTCGATTTCAACTCGAATAAAAGCAAATAACAGAGATGAGTTAATGAATTATCTTACTTGTATCTTCTACTCGGTGCCGTGAAGAGCAATAAGATCCTTTCCCAAAATTGATTCCCCGGTAAGCTTTCGATAGCCATGAAGGCAAAGTAACCCCATAGGACCGAAGTTGGGATCTTTTTAAGTATAGGCATTGCTGCAACACAACCGCCTACCATGGTAGCTTGTAACAAGTTACTTAGACGCTGTTCTTTTACTTCGACAGGCAATAAATCATCAATCTCTTTCTCGATATCGAATAAAGTCTCGTCGAATGGGGCATCGATGTTGCCTGAACACGTTGCAGCTTGAACTGTTGATTCTTTTAGTTCATTTAGTCCCTGCTTAAGACAAAATTTATTTCATTAATTAATCATAAAATAACGTGCATGATTATGGCAGCAAGCATGCTAGTGAACATTTTAAAAGTATTAATGGATTTTTATATTCACTGCTGTCTCCCTGAATTTTTTAAAGTATGATATCTTTTTATAGGATTATGGAAATTAAATAATATCTTACTCTAGTTGAAGGTTCTTGGTAAAATAAAGGGGTCTGCATTTGTTGATAGGCTTCTTGCATGTTTCCATACAATTGTCCTAAACTAGCATTCTTGCTTATGCTTTTTCGTGCTGTTGTGACCAGCCGGTTACGAAGCAGCTGCGGGATAACCATAAATCACTATCAGCAAAACATTGTGATAATCATAAGAGTGAAACGCAGAATTTAATGAATTTAATTACCTGGTGCTTGAGAGTAGCCAAGCTCTTGGTATGCATTGGAGATTGTGGAATGACCCCATTTGCCGGAGGGACGCCAATGAGACCGCATAACAATGTCTGCCACCGAACAAACACCCGAAATTCGTGTTAAGGATTTGATCGGAAAGGCGAAATTTGGAGACATAGATGGAACTTAATACATGCCAAGAATCCTAAAAGGAGTAAATCATAATGATAAGAAGATGGTTTTCTCAAATTAAACTCCTTCTGTTGAGCTAGTTGAGATGCTACACTATGGTCAAAGTAATAAAGCACTGCAATCATTGTGGCTGGAATGAAGGCTCCGATAATGTAGACCACCGGAACATCCAGCATGTCCTGTCAGGTTTTTTTTACATGTTTTTGTTAGTCCTGTAAGGAGACAAGAGCATATATATAGTATTGATTGGTAAGTGTACTTAGTTAAACATGCCTTGATGACCGTCCAATTTTCGTAAGCGCCGGGGGACCAAGGATTTGGACTGAAGAGACGACGTGGGATACCTTTCGGAACATCTCCGGTTGGTATATAGGAGACTCCTGTCCAAATTAGTACCATAAGTGGTACACCATAGTCTGCTATAAAGCTTCTAAGCCAACCCGTTCCATAGCGCCATGACCTCGCTTTTCGGCTTTGTAACGCGGTGAAAAGAAGGCCAAATGACAGTACCAAAGCAAACATGCCATTAGCAAACCTCCATGAAGGTATAAACTGTGTCAAGTTCGGATTTTCATTGTGCGGAATTCGGAACTCTTCCACAAGGCCCTGCAATTCAAATTTACCATTATAAAGCCTAATTTATGACATTCAATAAAAGTTTTCATCATGTTATATACCAATATTGATCTTACTTTGATAGCTTGCTGCATAAACAACATAGCTATAAGCAGACCAAACAATTCTCCGGCGACACGAGTAAACCGGTTGATAATGGAACAAGCTCCCAAGATTGCTAGTAAGAACAGCAACCCTGCAGTCCATACACACACCCTACAAAATTAAACAAAAAAGCCAGGCAACTATATCAAATTATAGCAGCCCCCAACAAAATATAATGAACAAACTTATTTGATAAAAAAAGATGAGGTACACAGCCCACCATCCAGTCCAGGCTAGAAACCGGTCCCGACCCAAGTCCGATCTGTCTTTAACAAAGTCAAACATGAATGTATACATAATGACAGTTGGTTCAGCAACTCCTAGTATTAACAATGGTTGACCACCTATTATTGAATGTATGATCCCACAAATTGCAGTGGATGCTAAGGTTTGAACTGCTTTGAGAACTCCATCTGCAGATAAAAACATGGTGGATCAGGTGCCTCATATATATACGCGCACACACATATATAAAAGATTTAAAATCATATAATACCTGTATTTCTCTCAAGTTGTTCACCAAATGAAATGACAGGAATTGCAGAAGCAAAGAAAATGTAAGTGGTGGGAGCTAGAATCCTGTAAATGATATAGGGAAAAGCCTATAAATACAAAGCTTAATAATGTTTTGAATATGTATATGTGTGTGTGTATGTATGTACCTGAAGCCTGCTTTAAAGCCACTAGTCCAGTCCTGCTTGTAACACAATAATCTTCCTCTGAGATCATTTTTGATACCTCTGAGAGGCACAAAGGTCTCTTCCATGGTTAGTTTCTTTTGCTAGCTAAACCACTAAATGGTTGGCGTTTAATTCTCTCTCTTCCTTTGATCCTAAACTGCTATATATATATGTATATATGTATATGCAATTGACATGACTTGAGTTGAGAGAGATGAAATCTACAGATAAAAAAAGCTATAGCAAAAGATAATGAGCACAAAGATTCAAGACAGAACCAAATTACATGGTTCTAGGTTCTGTAAACAGCTGAAACATAAAATAAAATAAGATTATAACAAAGGGTTTCTTGTTTTTTCTTTTCTTGGTTTCCTTTGTGCTTAAAATGATTTTTGATGCACTGTATATTATGGGGGTGTTGAAGGAAGGAGATGAAAGGATACAAATATATAAAGCCTGCTTTGAAAGATGCTTAATAGGTAGATTTGGTGAGGTGATGACCAATGTTTAGTCGGTACTTTTTTTCACTGATTTTTTTATTACAGGATATTAACAAAAGAAGTATAAATAAATATTAAAATAATTGTAAGAAAGGTGAACATAAAAAAAAAAAAAGGTTCATATTGAATACAAAATCCTGAGTAATGCAGTTGCAGACAAACTATAGGCGGGTCAAGTGGGAATGAAAGTGACCTTCACTTTCCATTTGTTTGATGGGTCACTTAGATTGGCTCAGTTTTATGTATGCCTTTTCATTTTCTTTTATCCAGGTAATTGTGCAAAAGTATTATGGAGGTATGTATATTAGTAATTAAATTATATTTTGTTTTTTATTTTAAAAAATAGATAAATTAATTATGGTATATTAAATTAAAGAGTAAATTTGTTTTTTTGTAAAAAAATTAATTTGCTTCTACTATTAGAAATTGGCAGAGCTAAAGGAATAACCAGACAATTACAGCTGACGAGCTATGTGTATCTAATGCAGATCTGCATGGATTAAGTTGCTCATTTTTAAGTAAAAAAGGCAAAATACAATCTCACCCCTAATATAAAGGTCTTCATGATACTTTTACTCAAAGTATCCTCATTTGGACCCATATTATATTGTAACAATTTACAATCTTATATGATTATATTAAATGAATACTCGATTCAAATTAACTTTGATCAATTTGATTTGGATTTTAAAAATTTAGAATCATTTTAGCTCATTTTAGATTTGGGTCATTTTGAGTTTAAATCATTAAACCTTGAGATTTTAGTTTTTTTGTACTAGATCATTATAGATTCAAGATCGTTTCGAATTATTAATTTTAATTGTTTGGAATTCATATCATTTCTATTTTGAATATTTTTAGATTTAAATTATTTTAGGATTGAATGAATTCATATCCAAGTTAAACTGATTCGGATTATGACTTTTATTATTAAATCAAAATTCAAATTCATTTGATTATCTTCCACAATCAAATCAAGTTGTGTCATGCATGATTTTCAGTTTTACACACCATAATCAAAATTTCTCTATTCTAAAATTCAAAAAAAAAAAAAAACTGCCACTACCAGTTGACTTTTTATTTTAAAAAATTAGACAATGAACAGAGAAAGAATCTCCATTTTTCCCATCAATCATTGATTGGTTTTCTTCAATTATTTGAGGATTTCAAAATTAAGGCTTTCCCAAATTTTGGTCCATTATAAGAATAAGGTCACATTAGTATTTTTTTTATTATTAAATGTGTTAAATAAATAAAAATTTGAAGTTAGAAAATAAAAATTTGTCTACAACTAATAAAGTTAATATTTTGAAAATTTTTCTCGGTTTTACAAATAAAATTATTTTTTAGTTGAATTGCAAATAAAAAAGTGTTCATGTCTCTTTTTTAACATTAAATGTTAATCTATTATAGTTTGGATTTATTGCATTTAATAATACCAAGATTAATTTGAGCCAATTTCTATTATTAAATCAATAAATTAGTTTCTTTTTAAAAAAATAAATATGATTAAATTTTAATAAAGTTACATTTACTATTTAAAATTTATGAGTTATAAAGTTTTAAAGTTTTTAGCTAATTGAGTTTAAGCTCGATTGGCATGGACATTATTGCCAATACAAGAGGATGTGGGTTTGATATTGTCCTCTTATTTATAGGTTGGGAATGGGCTATGAGTAATTTTAGGCATTGTGTGAAAAAGAGCAGATATGATCAGAACTTATAACGAGATTAATAACAAAAAAAAGTTTTTATGATTCTAAAACTGAAAAGCAAAATTATTTTTCATGTAATTTTTTAAAGGATTCATAATGTGTATTCTTTTTTGAGAATGCAAAATTATCTTACCACTACATCTATCACTTAATGATTTTAACAAGTTTTTTAATATTTGATATTAAGATCTAATATAGATTTTTTTAGTTATTTTTAAACAATATTAGGCTTAGGGGATGGATGTAACATGATTTGAACCCGTGTGCCAAACGGATGTCAGACAAGAACCTTAACCACCGTTCTATTCAAGTTAAGGCAAATTTCTATAATTTAATAATTTGTATAAATTATTATAATTATAAAATTTAATCTCATATAAAATTATAAAATCTTAAATCCTAAATTCTCATCCCTCAATCTTAAAATACTAAATTCTATAAAATCTAAATCAATAAATCATACCTCTTAAAACCTTACGCTCTAAATTCTGAAACTCTCGTCACTCAACCTTAAAATCCTAAATTTATCTATAAATCCTAACATTGCATTAAAAAAAAAGTTAAAATATGCCATCAATCTTTGTATTTCTTCACAAATTTAGAATTTAATATCTATATTTTATTTTTAGTAATTTAATCCCTCTACTTTTTAAATTTTGGTCAAATTGTTAACATTGGTATAATTTTTACATTAAATTTGTTGGCGTGACATTTTGAAATATAAAAATTATCACTTGGTAACCGTGTAACTAAAAAACAACGTTGTAATGAATTTAAATTTAACAAAATAACTTTAGCAATGCTAAAAATTGGACCTCAATTTTAAAATCTTAAAAGTAGAGGGGTTAAATTCCTAAAAATCAAAATATAGAGATTAAATTTCAAATTTACAAAGAATACATAAACTTACGGTACATTTTAACCAAAAAGAAAAATGGTGCTCGAAAATTTTCTGTGGAACTCTTAAAGTCATGGACTGTTAGAAAAGGTTTTTCCTTTTTTAAACCGTAAATATTAACTTTAATAAAATTTAATCTTATTTGATTCTTTCTAATATTACAAAGCCTAAATTGACCCATTTAAACCATAAAAAAAATAATTTGATGTAGTCCCTATAATAGAAAGATCGACAAGATACTTCAATTATCAAAAATTATATTCTACGAATACTTTTTACTTCTAAATTTTTAATAAACCCTTCGATTAAAAACTTACCATTTATTTTGAAAATAAATAATCACCTTCATTCGAAAAACTTTCATTTTATTTTTAAAATATTTTTTACATAACTTTATTCCACATGAAATTTAATATAGTTCATATAATACCATCTTTTTAGGTGAAACTAAGGTATTTTTCATATCCGTTTTATTATCCATAGAGACTAATTAATTCTTTAGAAATTCGTGACTGTCTTTCTTAACAATATCGTCTTCAAAGTCTGAATCTGAGTCCTTCTCTTAAGAGTACAATGTACCTTATCGTTACATCCGACACTTGTTGGTTATAATACGAATTTGAAATATATAAAAATTTATTAAATATAAATATAAAATAACTTGCACACATATATATACACTACCTTAATACTAACAAGTGTTGAATGCAATAACAAACCATATCACACTTTTGAAGGGAAACGTAAATTCAAACTTTGTACACCATGTTATTAAAAGAGCAACTATAAATAGACCATAAAACGAATAAGCCTAAGTTCAGAAGGGCAGCAAAACAATAAGGGAAACTCAAATGTTATCTATATGTATGTATATATATGTATATATATATGAACTTAGCTCAATCGGCATGTTCATTGTTGCCAATGTAAAAGAACTTGGGTTTAAGTGTGTTGAAGCGCATTATCCTCTTATTTATAGGTTGAGAAAGAATAGTTCACATAATCAACATTAACTATAAATGAATCTTATTTTAATTAAATTATGGATTTGTCGTTTGGTTCATGTGCCGTGAACAACTAATTTTCGGCTATATGATAGCACAATTTTTTTAAAGTCAAAAGCATGCTTATCTCTTAAGCAACACGATAAGATAATTGCAATATTTTCTAAGTCAATTTCAAGCACCTCAACCTCTCTTTTATTTTTTTGGTTTTTTAAGCTACTTGGTCACTAGCTCATGTCATTAAACTTTTCCTATAATCCCTTAATTTCATGCTAGGGTTTAATTATTAAAATGGCACTAAATTATTCAATTATAATAGGATTAAAATCAAATTTATATATAAATTTTAATTCAATATCTAATTTGATACATGAACTTTAATTTGGTGCAATTATACACATGAAACTTGAATGTTGGTTCATATGTATACATGAACCCTTGATTTTGATTCAATTGCACACTTTTAAAGAAATGAATACATCCATATATTTTCGTATTGAATTAATCTAATTGTTTGTGTATGCAACATATTAATGTAAAATGGTGTGAATTCGATAATGTAGTTAGTAATTTGTAAAATTTTGAATTAAATCAAAAGTTCATGTATAAAATTATACAAAATCAAAGTTCATGTATAATTTTGATATTTATCTTGATATAATATATGCAACTATATTTGAATTATATAGATGTTTGGTGCAATTGGATCTATACTGTATATAATATAAAACTTTTGATTAAGTTAGTGTCATCCATCAATCCTGTCCAACTCTAAATTCAGTTGTAAAATTATAAAAAATTTGTTTATTTTACAAAAAAAAGCAACAAGTATTATTTTGAGAGTATTTATGTTTTATTTTATTTTGATAGATCTTGAAAAATACGTACACATAAGAATCTTGGGGTTTGAACATAAAGCATAATTGTCTTCGCTAACAAAGATGGGTCATATGAGTGAAAAATTATTTTAGACACTTTTTTCTATTTTGGAAAATGATGACAATTAAAAGCAATGTTGTTCGAACTAGGCCTGTTGGACTCGGAATCTATGGGGTTTCAGTCTAATTAGAAGGATTAGACCGGTTGACCTGCGGATCAGTACGAATTGGTTGAACTGACTGTTAAATTGGTTGAACAGATTTTCTCTATTTTTAATTTTTTTATGAGTTTTTTAATGATAATTAGAACAGTCGAACCAAGCAACGATGGTCTGACTGGTTCACCAATGGTTTGATTTTGAAAACTTTAGCTAAACGAAAAGTATGTTTTTTTATGAGAAATTAAATGATAGTAGGTAGTTTTAAAGGGGTGAATTAATTTTTTTAGAAGTTAATGGTTTAATTTAAAAATATGTTGTTGAAAAAAAATAGAGATGTGCTTTAGGAAATGCCTACTTCCTTCACCACTACAACAGACAACAACTTTCAATATTTCAAAGATTGGCAATTTATTAAATCGTATCTTTGGGTTAAGCTGAGATCATGGATTGTATCAAGTCCATCAATAAAAATTATCACTTGGAGAAACTTATTTTAGAATGTTGGATCGAATCGGATTGAGTGTATCAAATCCCTTAGGCCAAGGAAGTTGGATCGGATTGGAACATTGAAGACTTAGTTGCCTACAGTTTATGTTTATCCTTATTGTTATTATTATATTTGTATTTAAGTTGTTTAGTAGGGATTGTGATAGACCTTCATATGTTAGCAAGTCCTGAAAACTCTATATAATTGACTTGTATAGGTTACTATACTGATTATTGAGAGCAATTAATTTGTTCAAGTGAGGAACATTATTTGTGAGAATGCATTTGATTGTAAAACATTTGTGTAGTAGTTTTACAAGCTAAGTTCTCAACGAGAGAATTTAGTGATGAGAGTACTAGTCTTAAAAGGTGCCAGAGTGAGGAAATTGCCATTAGAGTGTAATAGATTTAGGTTCACTAGTTGTAAGTGTTTGAAGATAGTGGATATTTCTTATTGAGCTAAGCTCTGTAGACATAAGAAAATCGAACTGCATAAACAAACTTGATTATCCCCTATTTCTTGTGTTTCTATAGTATTTAGAGAAGTACCAACTTCTATAGTCACTTTTGATAATACTTGGCTTATTACTTAGCAACTATTTTCAGGTCAACATATTATATAAACAATTTAAAATATGGAATATATATTAATTGCCAATTTATCAACTTAGCTTAGGGGTGAAGCCAAAATCTTTTTATCAGGGGTCTGAGATAAAAATAAAAATTACTGGTAATTTTCGAGAGGGACTTAAAACGAAATTCAACCACTTTATCCAAATCATGATTTTAAAAATTCATTTCATGACATGTCACTGTCACCGTTAGTTAAAGAAAAATACCTAAACCTCATCGAGCTGAATAAAGAACTTATGGTGGGCCATTTGTGATTTATCAAAAATAATATATATATAATAGGTTATATTAATCATTGAAAGTAATTTTTTACTTACGCTATTTCAAAAATGATAAATCTCAAAATTATATAATTATACATGAATTTTAATTTTATATAATTTTATATATAAAATTTTAGTTTGATCCAATTCTCGTATATTGTTAACACAATTATAACATCATTTTATGTTTATATATTGCAGTCATAAATAATTATATTTATCTAATATAAAAATAGATTGATGTATTTATTTCTTTAAATATATATAATTAAATCAAAATTAAAATTTTAAGTATATATTTAAATCACAATCAAAATTTTACGAGTACAAATGCACTAAATTAAAGTTTATATATAATTTTTAGATTTATCATTTTAAAAAAAATCAAATTTTGGGGAACGAAAATTTGGCATTACTGATGAAAGTTGAAATTTCAGAATTTTAAACATATAAATTAAAATCATACCATATGCATTTATAATATGTAGGTCTCTCGAATTTGTTGTTTGGACACATACGGCAGCATAGCAAGCTGGTTAACACAATCAACATTTCTACTTTGGATTTTAACTTTTGAATTTTTTAATTTTGCAGTACAGCAGACTTATTAGTTTATTAAATTTTTATTTTTTAATATTATTATGGTACGGACCTACAATACCATGCCAATACATAGTTATAAATTCCGAAGGGGCTTTTAACCTTTTTAATTAAAAATTAAAAATTAAAAATATTATTAGATTTGCAAATGAGGTGCTAGTGTTGTTGATAAAAGTTGAAAAAGATTTTTTATTTTGAAGGTTGGAATTCAACTCCCATCATTTATAATTACCATGTGTGAGTTTTTGTTTTATTACGTGTATATTTAGTTGAATTTATTTTATAATTAATTGAACATATATTTATATTTATGCTTGCAATTTGTATTAGTTTTATATTTGTAATTACTGATCAATTAAGGGTCAATTTAGACTTGTTTTTAAAAACTATTTTTGGGACAAAAACATTTCTAAATAAGTTGTTTTTTTTAGAGAAAAGTGTAACTTTCAAGTTAAAAATTAGTTTAAAAGCACTTTTTTCAAAAGTTGAAAATTTTAACTTCTCGTCAAAAATACTTTTGAGAAGTATTCCTAAACTAAACTTAAATTGAAAACATCTGTTATTCTATAAATGATACTTTAATATTAAAAAAAAGGAGGTTAATGTACTATTCAAACCTAAACTTGGAAATTGCTCATATATTAGATGCTTAACCTTTTTTTGGGTTCAAGTTAGTCTTTAAATTTGACAATTAATCTCACATTGAATCTTAATTTTTTTTAAAAAGAAGCAATTAGACCCTTAATTTTTTTTAAAAAGAAGCAATTAAACCCTTAATTTTTTTTGCACTTAATTAGGTACTTGAACAGTCAAATGCATCAAAAAGACCCTTTGGCCGTTAACTTTAACAATTAGTTAATTGCCCTTAATTTTTTTTAGGTTAAAGCCATCCAGTGTCACAACCACGGCATGACATGTGGTAAAAAATTATTAAAAAATATTAAATTTTAATAAAAAATAAAATATAAAAACTAATTAAATTTTATTAAAAATTAGAAAAAAATATAAAAATCGTAAAAAATAAAAAATTGTAAAATTTTAAAAAAGTCATAAAAAATATTATAAAATAATCAAAAAGACCCTTTAACCATTAACTCTATGCTTTAACCGTTAACCATTAAAGTTAACGACCCCAAATTTTTTTTAATAAAACCCATAATGTGTTGCAAGACAACGTGACATGTAGCGAAAAATGATAAAAGAATAAAAAAAATAAAAATTATAGCAAACTTAAAAAATACTTCTTTTAGTACGATAGTTTTTATATTTTTTACGAATTTTATATTTCTTTACATTTTTTATAATTTTCTTACAACTTTATAAATTTTTTTCTATATTTCTATTTATTTTATAATTTTTAATAATTTTTATAATTTTTAATATTTTATAGTTTTTATTAAAAATTAATAATTTTTATAACTTTTATTGATTTTTTATCATTTTTTTACAACATGTCATGTCGTGGTTGTAACATGTGATGGTTTATAACAAAGTTTGATTCTTCCACTGTAACATTACGTTTGGGTTTTTATTCTACTTACTTTTCCATGTTTTTATAAGTTTTTTATAGTTGAATTGTAACACCCTAAACACGACTTAAATGTTATGGCCGAACCCGGGAATGTTACAGAGAAGAGTTTTGAAACCGATGGTAATTCGATAAAATGTCCAAGTTTAATATACATGTTATCCTTTAAGATTAACCAAATCATTTTGCAGCGGAAGTTTGAAAAACCATTTAAATCAAAATCACGCTCGTGTTTTCAAATAAACAACTTTTGTTTGCGTAAAATCGATATTTTGTCAAATCGTCGTAGTCTAAAAATCATAACGCATCCAAACAAAAAATTTAAACCAAACAGTCTAGAAAGTCTAAAGAGTCCAAAAATTGCAAAACTCTCACGAAAACCAGAATTTTAGTAAAAACCATTAAATATAGTAATAAAAACAGTCTCCCGTCAAGTGGTCACTGTTGAGCCTCCGATGCACTGACCCGCCTATGTCTGTAGATTACCTGAATAGAACAAACAAACAGATATGAGTTTTCGTAAACTCAGTGTGTAACCCAACAGAAATCGCCATGCAACATACACATAATTTTATGTACAGTCAGATGCAAATTCGGACCTAAGTCCATTACAGATACAGATATCAAAATTAAATAAGCAGAATAGATATATGGAATCCTACCCCCATTATCTACACACCATCTCTGACCATCCCATCACACCATATGGGGTTAAAAACACCCACTCATCCTAACACACCATATAGTGTCAATGCGACATGTAATAGAATAATATGCAGCCAAGCTGCCAGAACATAGACGAAAAGTCGCTGTACAGATCACTTCCTCCACATATGCAAATCACACCCCAAATACAGATACAGAATACATATACAGAATTAATAGATTTAACATGCTTAACATGCTCGTATACAGATAACATACATATTTAAACAGTACAGTCAAACATATATATCAATTTCTACTCAGATCAGACTATCAAAATATCATATCACATGAAAAAGGGTTTGATTAGCCCTTACCGACCCTACGGTAGGCTCACAGTCGATTAGAACGACCTGTGAGACCCTAGGGAAAATTTTAAAATTTTGGGCCCACAAGCCCAACCTAGCCTAGCCCGTGTGGCCCACATGGCCACACTCACACCGTCACACGGCCATGTCATGCGCACGGCCACACCTTCGTTGGTCGTAGGCCGTGTCTCACGCACGATCGGGCACACACCCGTGTGGCGTCAACAGTATCCCTTTTTCGGCTTTTGCTGAACCTCGATTTTTTGTGTTTAGGTTACACACATGGTTCATATTTCAAAGCGGCCTAATTAATGAAATTCTCAGTACCTAAAATCAACAGAATTCAATGAATTAATCCCCATGAACTCTTCTAATTCGAAGGCATATGACTTAGTACCCTGACATGTCGAAACCCAACAACAAAACCATGCTTAATCGATAAAAACACTTACCCTCGAGACAGCGATCCACACAATCACTCTGTCGGATGAGCACCCACTGACGCACAATTCACACCTAGATATTAGTAAACACAGACCAAGAAAAATTAAAAGGAAACCCTTCAACACCATCAAAAATCCCCAACCATTCATCTAATCCATAAAGAAACTTAAGCCAACTACGCACTTACCAAACAACAACCACGAAACTCAACGACAGAGACGACCAAATAACACTTGAATTTCGTTTGGATTAGAAAGGTAAAAGGATCAAAAAGTAAAAAAAACAAGAAGAACATATGAAAAATGAAAAAAAAATGAATGTGAACACAATGGCTGATTTTTAAGGAGAGGGATAATGATAAAATTAAATTAAAAATAAAATAATTAAATCACTATTTTCCCTCAACCGAATCCCTCTAAATTCGACCACTAACCTTATCCAACTACCTTAGACTTTTAACTCCACCCAAACTCTCTCAAGTAACCGGAGCAAAAATTATCACCCACCCTTACACAGGGATTCAAACACAAGACCTCCAACAAGCTAACTCCTTACCACTCAAACCAACAGGTTCATTCTGATGTGAGTTTACATACGATATAATATAAACCCACCCAACAGGAATAAGGCTTTGATCAAAAATAATAAAATTACCCAGAACACTTAGTCACTGAAGCAGATACATATTTTGTAACAGGATTTACAAAAATAGAAATAAATTATTCAAGGCGTTACATAAATCTTCAATTGTGATGTATATTTATCTTTCGCTTAAGAGTGTAAAAAGCTCTCAAACTTTAAAAAAAAAAGCAATTAAGTCCCTTCTTCTTCTTTTGTTTATTCAATTGAGCACTTGAAATTTCAAAATACATCAAAAAGTCCCTTAAAATTTTTCAAAAACAACAATTAAGCCCCTGCTTTTTTTCCACTCAATTGGATACTTGAACTTTCAAAATGCATAAAAAGACCCTCAAATTTTTCAAAAAAGCAATTAAGTCCCTACTCTTATTAAAAATTAGAAAAAAAATATAGAAAAATAAAAAATAATAACTTTTAGAAAAATTATTAAACTTTAATAAAAATTTAAAAATTATTAAAAATTAGAATTTTTTTTATAAAAA
This sequence comes from Gossypium hirsutum, assembly GCF_007990345.1. Taxonomy (NCBI): domain Eukaryota; kingdom Viridiplantae; phylum Streptophyta; class Magnoliopsida; order Malvales; family Malvaceae; genus Gossypium; species Gossypium hirsutum. The sequence continues at coordinate 84,205,521 of NC_053435.1, forward strand.
TCGTAAAAAAATAAAAAAAATTGTAAAATTTTATAAAAATCACAAAAAAACACCCCTAGTTTTTTCAATTAAAGTTATCACGTGTCGCAACACAGCATGATATGTGGTGAAAAATAATAAAAACAAAATAAAAATCAATAAAAGTTATAGAAAAATTATAAAATGTTCTTTTGGTGCGATAATTTTTATAATTTTTTTGACAAATTTTATATTTCTTTACATTTTGTATAATTTTCTTATGACTTTATAAAATTTATAATTTTTTATATTATATATTTTATAATTTTTTACGATTTTTATAAAAATTTTCAATTTTTTTAATATTTTTTACAATTTTTATATTTTTTTTTTCTAATTTTTATTAAAATTTTTATTATTTGAATTTTTATTAAAATTTAATACTATTTATAGCTTTTATTGATTTTATTTTATTTTTATAATTTTTTATAATTTTTAATAAAAGCAAAGTCTTAATTGCTTTTTTTTTCTTTCTAAAGTTTGAGGGTCTTTTTGATGCATTTTGAAAGTTCAGGTACCCAATTGAGTGTAAAAAAAAGTAGGGGCTTAATTGCTTTTTTTTGAAAAAGTTTGAGGGTCTTTTTGATCCATTTTGAAAATTCCAGTAACCAATTGAGTGCAAAAAAAGTAGAGGCTTAATTGCTTTTTTTTGGAAAAATTTTGAGGGTTTTTTACACCTTTAAGCCATTATCTTTTTAATTTATCTTTGTTTTCTATATTTTGATTAATTGTATTACTTTTTTAAATTTTATTTACAATCTTATCGATTTAATTTCAGTGATATTATTGAAGACAAATTGACAAGGAAAAGACGGATCGGTGAAAATAGGAAAAGACGTATTGGTGAAAATAATGCAAAATCTAAAGTGACAATACACTAGTGGTAAGATCACCCACACTTACTTCTTTGGTTGGTGTATCACTTGCTGATGGTACTCAATATAGACAAGTGGTTGGTGGTCTCTAATACTTATGTTTGACTAGGCTTGATATCTCTTTTGCAGTCAACAAAAAGAGTCAGTATATACATCAGCCACATGATGTTCATTGGACTATTGTGAAGAGAATTTTGAGGTATATTATGTTAGAATTTAGTGACTCAAATCCTTATTTAAATAAAATACAATGGTAAAATAAAATAAAAGTACACTTCTTTTATTTTATTTTAGAATAAAGTTTTTTAAACCTTATTAAACTCCATCTATTTTATATTGATTAGAATAAGGTGTTTCAATCTTACTACACTCCTATTAGAATATGACTTTACAAGCCTATAAATAGACATAGCCTATTCCTCTTGTAAAAATTTAAATTTGATATAGTGAATTTTCTTCTCCTCTGTCCGTGGTTTTTTTCCCGAAAGCGTTTCTACGTAAAAATCTGTGTGTTCTTTATTTTATTTTTCACAAATTAGTATCAGAGCTTCCAGGTAATTCACCTCGATCAAGGTAATGACATTTTTGAAGTATGAAATTTCGCTCTTGGATCGTAACACTAGATTTGTGTTGTGGCAGATTAAGATGCAAGCAGTTCTTGCGCAGATGGATCTGGAGGATGCCCTGCTAGGGATAGATAAGATGCCTTCGACATTAACAGATGAAGAGAAGAAGCGTAAGGATTGAAATGCGTTAACACAATTACTGGCCAACGAAATTTTGCAGGATGTGATGAAGGAGAAGACCGCCGCTGTATTATGGAAGAGGCTGGAACAAATATGTATGTTGAAAACTCTAACAAGCAAGTTGCATATGAAGCAGCGTCTTTATGCTTATCGTTTGGAGGAATGTGCGTCTGTACACGAACACTTAACAGTGTTTAAAGAAATTCTCTCAAACTTGGAGGCCATGGAGGTTCAGTATGATAAGGAAGATCTAGGGTTGATTCTACTTTGTTCGTTGCCCCCGTCTTATTCAACCTTTAAAAGCATGATTTTATATAGCTGCGAGTCTCTCACAATTGATGAGGTTTATAATTCTTTGATCTCGTATGATAAGATGAAACATCTTGTGGTTAAACCCAACTCTTAGGGAGAGGGTCTCATTGTTCGTGGAAGATAGGATTAGAATGCTAATGATGATCTGGAAGGACACGGGAACGGAATCCTCGCGGTAAATTTAAGGGTAGATCGAAGTCTTCAAACAGAGGTAAAACTTGTAACTTTTGTAAGAAGAAAGGGCACATTAAATCTGAGTGCTATAAGCTACAAAACAAGATTAAAAGGGAGGCTGCGAATCAAAAGGGAAAATAACCAGAAAATTTCGATGAAGCTGATGTTGTAGAAAACTACAACAATGGTGAACTTTTAGTCGCTTCTGTCAACAATTCTAAAGTAAACAAGGAGTGGATACTTGATTCAGGTTGCACCTTCCACATGAGTCCCAATCGGGATTGGTTTACAACTTACGAAACAGTGCTGAAGGTGTTGTTTTGATGGGAAATAATGCTTCATGTAAAATCGCAGGTATTGGAACAATTAAAGTTAAGATGTTTGATAGAGTTGTCAGAACACTTAGTGATGTAAGACATGTTCCAAAATTGAAGAGAAATTTAATTTCGTTGAGTACTCTTGATTCAAAAGGGTACAGATACGCAGCTGAAAGTGGAGTTTTAAAGATTTCTAATGGTTCCCTTGTTGTGATGAAAGGGCAGAGAAAAACTACCAAGTTATATGTTTTTCAGGGTTCTACTATTACTGGTGATGCAGCTGTCACTTCCTCTTCCTTGTCAGATGATGATATTAAAAAACTTTGGTATATGTGCCTAGGGCATATAAGTGAGAATGACATGGCAGAATTGAGCAAAAGAGGACTTCTTGATGGGCAAGGAATTTTCAAACTGAAGTTCTGTGAGCACTGTGTTTTTGGGAAGTAAAAGAGAGTTCGATTCACCAGAGGAATCCATAACACGAAAGGAATGTTGGAGTATATTCATTCTGATCTGTGAGGGCCATCCAGAGTGCTTTCAAGAAGTGGAGCTAATTATATGCTAACTTTTATTGATGATTTTTCTAGAAAAGTCTGGGTGTTTTTCCTGAAGCAGAAAAATGATGTGTTTTCCGCATTTAAGTCTTGGAAAATTATGATTGAAAAACAGACGAAAAAATAAATAAAATACCTCTGCACAAACAATGGCTTAGAGTTCTATTCTGATGAGTTTAATAGATTGTACAAGTGAGAAGGGATTGTGAGACACTTGACAATTCGCCATACTCCATAGCAAAATGGCGTTGCAGAACGAATGAACAGAAAGATCATGGAGAATGTTCGGTGTATGTTTTCAAATGCCAACTTACCAAAGTCGTTTTGGGCAGAAGCAACCTCTACTGCATGTTTTTTGATTAATTGATCTCCATCCGTTGCTATTGAGAAAAAGACTCCATAAGAGATATGGTTTGGTAATCCTGCTAATTATTCTAATTTAAAGATCTTTGGGTGTCTTGCATATGCTCATGTTGATAATGGAAAATTAAAACTGAGATCCATTAAATATGTTTTTCTTGGTTATAAAGCTGGTGTAAAATGGTATAAGTTATGGTGTCCTAAAAATAGAAAAGTTATAATTAGCAGAGATGTTGTTTTTGATGAAACTGCTATGCTACCTAACTTATCTCTTAAAGACTCTTCCAATTAAAGAAAATCAAAAGCAGATGGAGCATTAGATTAATAGAGAGTCAACTCTTCAAGCCAGTACAAAAATTGAGAATAGAGTTGCTTCTTCAGCACAATACTCTATTGCCAAAATTAGAACTAGAAAAGAAATTAAACCTCCAAATAAGTATGCCGAGCTTGATCTAATTGCTTATGCTTTAAATATGGATGAAGATATAGATGCAAACTAAGAGCCATCTAATTATTTTGAGACAATTAGCTGTGAAGACTCAGAAAAGTGGATGTTTGCTATGCAAGAGGAGATGAAATCACTTCACAAATATAGAACATGAGATTTTATGAAACTTCTTAAAGGTAAAAAGGTTGTTCTTTGTAAATGGGTATTTAAAAAGAAAGAAGGGACTCCAGGAGTTGAAGAACCCATATATAAAGCAAGGCTTGTTGCAAAGGGTTACAGTCAAATTCCAGGAGTGGACTTCACAGATATGTTCTCCCCAATTGTGAAGCATAGTTTGATTCGAGCTTTGCTTGGTATTGTGGCCATGCATGATTTGGAGTTTGAGCAGTTAGATGTAAAAACTGCATTTTTGCATGGAGAACTTGAAGAGGACATTTATATGCAACAACCAGAAGGTTTTACAGTTTTAGAAAAAGAGGATTATGTTTGCTTGCTGAAAAAGTCCCTTTATAGTTTGAAACAGTCACCAAGACAGTGGTATAAGATGTTTGATTCCTTTATGACTTCTCATGATTTCAAAAGAAGTAGTTTTGACAGTTGTGTTTACTTTAAGAAAAACAGTTATGTTTTTTTCATGTATCTACTTCTTTATGTTGATGACATGTTGATAGCAGCAAAAGATAAAGGAGAGATAAGAAAGGTTAAAGCCAAACTAAGTGAAGAATTTGAGATGAAAGATTTGGGACTAGCAAAGAAGATACTTGGTATGGAGATTCTCAAAGATAGAAAAGCAAGTAAATTGTACCTATGTCAGAAGGGGTACATTGAGAAAGTTCTTTGCAGGTTCAATATGCAAAGTGCTAAGCCTGTTAGTACTCCTTTAGCAGCTTATTTCAGACTTTCATCGGCTTTGTCTCCACAATCAGATGATGAGATTGAGTATATGTCACATGTTACATACTTTAGTGCAGTGGGATCTCTCATGTATGCTATGGTTTGTTCTCGTCCAAATTTATCATATGCAGTCAGTGCAGTTAGCAGATATATGGCGAATCCCGGTAAAGAACACTGAAAAGTAGTTTAGTGGATTTTAAGATACTTACAAGGTACTACTGATGTTTGCTTACAGTTTGGAAGAACTAGAGATGGAGTCATTGGGTATGTTGATGCTGATTTTGCTGGAGACCTTGATAGAAGAAGATCTCTCACAAGTTATGTCTTTACAATTGGAGGCTGTGCAATTAGTTGGAAAGCCACTTTGCAAACTACAGTCACTTTGTCTACCACTGAAGTTGAGTACATGGCGATTACTGAGGCTTGTAAAGAAGTTATTTGGTTGAAGGGACTTTTTAGTGAACTCAATGAAGACTTACAAATCAGTATAGTATTTTGTGACAGTCAGAATGCAATCTTCCTTACAAAAGATCAAATGTTTCATGAGAGAACAAAATACATTGATGTTCGGTATCATTTTGTTTGTGATATTATTGCTCGGGGTGATATTGTTGTAAGCAAAATTATTACTCATGAGATATGATGACTAAGTCACTTCCTATAACCAAGTTTGAGCATTGCTTAGACTTGGTTGGTGTTTATTGTTGAAGTTAAACCCTTAAGGGGTTTTATGGAAGAGGTGAAGAACTTGTTCGTTGAGAGTTCGCGATGAAGAACTTGTTCATTGTGAATTCGTGTCAAGGTAGAGATTGTTAGAATTAAGTGACCCGAATCCTTATTTAAATAAAATACAATGGTAAAATAAAATAAAAGTACATTTCTTTTATTTTATTTTAGAATAAAGTTTTTTAAACCTTATTAAACTCCATCTATTTTATATTGATTAGAATAAGATGTTTCAATCTTACTACATTCCTATTAGAATATGGCTTTACAAGCATATAAATAAACATAGTCTATTCCTCTTGTAATATTCCTCTTGTAACAATTCAAATTCGACATAGTGAATTTTTTTCTCCTCTGCCCGTGGTTTTTTCCCGAAAGGGTTTCCACGTAAAAATCTATATTTTCTTTATTTTATTTTTATTTTTCACATATTATGTTTGGAAATGTGCCCATATTGTAGTAAACATGTATTTGTTTTTCTATGTATTTGAATGATGAATAAATAAATTTCACATTTCACTTTTATGTCTTTTGTATTTTTCTTTTTTATATTTTGCATGCATAGCAAAATTATGACAAGAAAATATTAGCACATTGATTATCTAAGTTCAAACTAATGATAAGTGGCATTATAATAACGTTTACATTGTAAAAAAGACAACTTACTTCAGTTGATAATCTAAACGAGTCTGTAATCCCGTAAAAGAATCAAAGTGAGCATTTGATTCAAATACTTAGAAGGATTATTATGTTGTCTACAATTCAATTTGGGGAGATGACTATTCTTGGCTATCTGAGCATTTGATTCCACGGGTAGAGACATAAATGTATTTATTGAAAGAATGATACATTGGACTGGACCCAAGATGAATTAATTTTGAATCCGTTTGTGAATTAATTCATTTGTGACGTTCATGGTGTGATTTATCTAAATCCTGAGTTAGTCACTGACCATGCGTATGTAACTCATGTGCTTTAATATAATTGGAGGCTTATACTCTAAAGATGATCGAGTCGATAGCCGTATATTGGGTACATAACTTGTGTATGGCATGACTTTACTAGTAATAGTGGAATTCATAGCTCAATTAAAAAGTTAACAATATCCTCTCATTGGCATTGTGTGGATTGATAAATATGGAACGTGGCCATGGGTTGCTTGTTTTCGAACGAGCAATTTATCAGAGTGATTTGTTGACAATGATCATATTAACCATTAAGAAGACACAATGGTGACAATAAGATAAAATAGGATTATATTGAGTTGAATTTAACTAAAAGGAATCAATGATATCATATGATAGTAACACACATATGACGAGGTCATTGGGCAAAGCAGTTGGATAAACTGCTTCCGTAAAGAGTATACGATAAGGAGTTTTCAATCATGGTACTTCTTGTGGATTGACTCCATGATTAAGTAATTGCGAATTATTGGAACGATACTTCTGGTCATAATTGTAATTACTAAAGTCTAATTGTATATGTTTGATTGGTCCCTACGCTAGCTCAATAAAAGCTCGAACAGACTGCATTTGAATTAGAAGAAAATTCTACGACTTTGGAAATAATTTAATTGAGTCGATTTATTCGATGTGGAATTAAATCAGGCAGCTATTAGAATTGTTTAACTAAAGAATTTGATTAAAGAGTTTTCTTGAAAAATTATTTTGGAAAATCTAAGTGATTTTTGGAAAAATTAATTTTGATAAAGTAAAATTATTAATCAAATTAATTAAAATTAATATGATATTTTTGGAAATTAATTTTCAAGTCAAACAATTGGTCCGATGGGTAATTGAACTTGAAAAATGGATCTGAAATCATAAATTGGGCTGTGGAGCCCAAAATCGAGACAAAAACCCAAAAATTGGTCATATCAGACCTGGCATGTGAAATCGGGCCAACAATCCAATTGGTTGCTAGATCGGATCGGTCGGGCCGTCACTCGTCCAGACCAAACCGGTAGAAATCGAACTAGCTCAGGGTGTCGGCAGTTGCGACGACAATATTCTGGTAGTTGAAAAATGGTTGGCGATGGTTGGTATTCGGTGATTGAGCAATGGAAGAATTACACTCTTATTGGAACTCTACTAGAGAATTTGATTTCAGATTAACTATTCCAAAAAATATTATTTTAATAACTTTAATATTAAATTTAATTTAATTTTTATCTTGTAGATAAATATTCTATTATTTTAATAAGATTTAATATTAAAGTAATTAAGCTTAATTATAGTTGAACTCTCTAAATTCTCCTAATATAAAAAGAGACTTGGGTCATTATTTTAAACACACTTGAATTCAAGAGAAAGTTGTAGAGAGAAAATTCTCTAAAGAAATTATTTCAGAAAATTTCTAAAGATGTTTTTCTTATTTACAACTTAGCCCAAAAGTTTAGAGAAATTGTGAAATTACCTATGGTAATTTTTGTGAAAAATTTTCAGATTCGAAGTGAGCCCCCACTCGGAAGACATGAGCTTGAGGATAATAGAGAAGACTGTAACAGCTCAATTTCAGTGAAATTGGAACAGTAGTTTCAAGACCACAAATCTGATCCGAAAATAAAATTTATTTTTATTTTATTACATGATCCATATTATGTTAGAAATATAATGTGAAAATTTCGATAATAAAATTTTATCGATTTAGTGCTTAATTACGGGATGGACTAAATCACATAAAATGTAAAAGTTAAATGCTAGTAGCTAGAAGGATTAAATAGCTATGGAATTCAAAACTTGAGGTCCTTATATGGTAATTAGACCATTAAAGAAAAGTATGTTGATATTTTGGTGACTCATCCATGGAAATTTAGAAAAAGGGCAAGGACTAAATTGGAAATTGACTTAATTTAATTAATTAAAAGATGATAAAAGAATTATCATCTTATTTTCTCATCATCTTCCCCAAAAATACATGGAAACCCTAGGAGAGAGAGAAGAAACTTTCATGGCTTAATTGGAACCGGACAACACAAATTTGAGGTTAGATCGAGGAAAGGGAAAGGTTTCGGATTAGTAGATTATTTATGCGAAGAAGTGTCCAGTGTAACTTAATCGAGCATGTAAATATGTTAACTTGAATGTTATGATTTATATTTATGTGAATATTATAAATGTGTGAATGATTATATGTTTGGAAATGTTGGAAAAAGGGGTAAAGTCTCGTTTGAATATTGAATTTCGATGGATAAATGTGATTGCCTTATAAAATGAGGTCCTGCATTTGTTGCTGACTGGATTTAGCTCGGACGAGTAATCCTATTGATCTCATTATAGAAAGGATTTAGCCCGGACGGGTAATCTTGATATAATCCCTCTCGAGCATATGTTACAATTAGGATTTAGCCTGAACTGGTAATCCTAATTGAGCTCTTCTGAGCATACGTTACATAAAAGATTTAGCCTGGACTCGTAATCTTGTAATACGATATATGGCTCGAGAGTGTGTTCTTTGATTAAATTCCCTAATGGATACTCTTGAATAAAAATTGACGGGTTATTGAATTGTACACCTTGAGTGTACTACTCGAGTATCCATCGAAATTTCAATGATTCAACGGACAAAACTCTTGGCATGATGAGAGAATTATGAGGTGAAATGATAATGTCTTGAAAGAATATTGCATGATGAGCTTATCTATGTTTACTTGATGTATATGAAAATTTTGTGACTAACATGTTTGATTGAATGTATGTGTTTAGGCAATTTTGCCGAGTTGATGGAAAACATGATATTGTATGCTTAGATTTAATAAACGAAATTGGTCAGTTTAGTTTCCGTTATATGAACTTACTAAGCATGTAATGCTTACTAGATTTTATTTTTCCTGTTTTATAGTGCTTGCAAACTCGCAAAGGTTGGAGGTCATTGGAACATCATTACACTATCCGCTAGCTTATTTTGGGTATACATAGTAAAATCATTTTGGTATAATGGCATGTATAGGCTGACTTTGCCATAGATGGCTTAAATATGTAGTTTGTAATCTAGCCATTGGAATGGCTAGTAACGATTGTTTTTGATATACTTGTAATGTCATACTATGGTAGCTACATATATGTTAAATGGTTGATCAAATTATGCCTAACATATGGAATATACCAAGGTAAGATTATAAATATGTATGCATGTAATGATATGCCATGTTGAATGATAGAGTTTGCTTAACTTGAATGCTTGAAATGATTGGTATTTGGATGTGAGCTTAGGTGCAGGTCATTGGTGTGATTTTGGGTGAGAAATGAAGCTAGAAATGGTTTTATTTTGTCCACATGGACAGACACACGGGCGTGTGTCTAGACCGTGTGTGACACATGGCCTGGTACATGGGCGTGTGGTTAGGCTGTGTGTCCCCTGCACCTTTAATTCGAGAAATAGAATGCTCAGAATTGAGCACACGAGCATAGACAAGGGTGTGTGTCTTAATCGTGTGTGCTACACGGCCTAGAACATGGGTGTGTGTCTTGGCCATGTGAAACCTGTACCTAATTTCGAAGAATTTAATTAACCACACGGCCTAGCACATGGGCGTGTGGCCGACCGTGTGCACAAGTCAAAGATTTACAGGGGTTTGAACACGGCCTGTAGTACTAGCGTGTCCTAGGGTCACACGGGCGTGTCCCTTGGACCACACAGGTGTGTAAGCCCTATAACTTAGAAAATTTTTAAAATGTCGCGAAAAATTCTTAGAGTTTCCGATTAAGTCCCGACTTGATTTTAATGCTCATATTGAGCCTCGAGGTTCCATTTAAGGGACGTTACGAATAATTTTGAAGGATAAATTGTAATTGATATAAATTATCTGTAAATGTTTTGAAAGTTTCGTTAATGCTCTGTAACCTTGTTCTGGTGACGTACACGGGTTAGGAGTGTTACAAAGACTACTCTGTCAAAGTGTTCATCCTAGACGAATAAAAAAGGTACAATTTTGATTAAGTGTTTATTACTTTAGATATCACAACTAAGTTCTTGTTTTGAATTTTTGTTTAAAACTTTAGTTTTTCCTAAATTTATTTTTCGTTGCATTTTCTAAACTTGATTTTCCAACTATTCGAGGTACAATTGATCGTGGTTTGGTTTTTTAGCCCTTTAAAGTTATTTTAACAAGGTTTTCTGACGCTAATCAGGCTAGTTCTTTGGAGGATTGTAAGTCCACTTCAGTGTTCTATGTCTATCTCGGCAATAATCTTGTCGGATGGTCCTCTAAAAGGCAGAGTGTAGTATCTTGCTCTACCTCAAGTAAAATACCGAACTTAGCAAATGCGACTTCTAAACTTACATGGTTTAAGTCTTTTTCAGATGAGATAAGTGTGCATCTTCATTGTGTTCCACTGCTTTGGTGTGATAATACTAGTTCAGTGTCCTTAGCAGCTAACTCTATGCTTCATGCTCGTGTCAAGCATGTGGAATTGGACCTTCATTTTGTTTGTGACAAGGTACTTGGTGGTTAGTTGCAGGTGAATTATGTCCTTACTCAGGATCAAGTAGTAGATGTTCTTACTAAGTCATTGACTGAATGTTCATTTTCTAGATGTCGTGACTAGTTGAATGTTGTTGTAATAAGTGTTTTTCATCTAGAATCTGGGAATATCAGGAGAAGTAACTAAAATCAGTTAGTGTTCAACTGATTTTGTAATGCCCCAAAATATAGAGAGTTAGATAGAATGAATAACCAAGAAATGAGGCTTAGTCTTAATGATTAAGAGCTTAGTAAATTGCCTAGAAGACTAAGGTTCAAACCCCATCTCTCTCATTTTCTTCTATTTTTTTCAGCAATTGTGGAACAAAAATCAGGCTAGTATATATACTAAATATGGTAGAAAAATGCTAAGAATGGTAGTAGCCCAAGTGGTAAGGCCTTGTAATCACCTCCTCTACATTCTAGGTTCAAATCAAGCTAACCCCATTTCCATTTTATTTTCGAGAAAAAGGGTAAATTACCCTATAACTCCTTAAAAGTTTGAAATCCTACTATTTAATCCTCTTTTCTTAATCACCTTAAGATTTTGATTTACTTTTTTCATTAAATTAGAATTTCTCTCTCTATTCTTTATATATCTCCATCTTTTCATTTCTTCCCCTTTTCTTTCACATTATTTTGTTGTTGAAAATTATTTATTTGTTACCTCGAAACAAAATCAATCTCCATTAAACCCGTTTCTTCACTAGTTGTTGAATTTATCATCGATAACTTTCGAAATCTCATCAAAGATTGGTAAGTGTTCTCGTTTCTAATTAATAAAACCCATAAATTTTGGAATAGCATCATTCTTGTTAATATTTCAACTGGAATACAAATATTTTATGAGTTTTCTTGAAAATATTGAGAATCTTGAAAACAATATCTAATTCTCGCGTAAATATTGTCTGAAAGACTCGTTGTAGGTATCCCGAATCAGTTTTAGATGTGAGGATCATCGCTCGATACCCAGAAGTCAAGTGTGTGTTCTTTTATGAGTAAACCATGTAAAACCGTGTCTAGGATAGGGTCACACGGTCGTGTGGACCACACGGCCTACCACACAACCATGTCCCCCTGCAAACCCTAAGATAGTTCGTTTCTCACATGGGCACGACTCTTCCACATAATCTGCTTCATAGATGTGTGGACCACATGACCATGTGCCCTGGAAACCCTAGTATAGTTCTTAAACTACACGTCCTGGCCACACGGTTGTATAACCCTTCCACACGGCCTAAGGCATTTCACATGGCTTGGCTAAACGGCCATATGCTCTTATTTTTTAGTTTTTATAATTTTGCCCAAAATTTTATGATTTGGTCAAATTAGTCACTGATTGGCTCCCGAACTATTTTTAATGCTTAATTTATGCAATTAAGCCCCTGATAATATGAATAATGCTAGAATTCATGATCTAAATGACTAAATTAATATTATATATATTTTCATGAATTGTGAACAAATATATTTAATGTATTTGTACTTGTAATTGTTCGTATAACATGTTTGATGATAATGCTAAGTTGAATCCTTGAAAAACATATGTTTTAGGCTATTGTATCGATTAGTTGAGAACTCAATTATTGCTGCCATATTTGATCTGTTATAAGTATGTTATCCGTTTCCGCTATAATCTGGTATAAGTATGTCTTATATTACTATTGAATCAAACACTTAATAAGCATGACTTTTTTTAATGAGTTGATCTTTTACAGGCATATATTTCCTACCGTATTATTCTGTTAAAAGCATAATTAAATGTTATAACTAACTTTGGAGGTTATGTTCCCTACTGTTCATATTGTGAAAAACGCTATTGGGGAAAGTGTTGGAAAATATTGAGTGCTTGTTTGAAATCTAGGTCGATGGATCATAGGTTTAAGGATTGCCCTCGTCGGGTTGAGTAAGCATAACCTCTAACACAATACCAAACCCAAAACCTGAGATTGGGTTGAGGTCAAAATAAGACCGCGAATATTATATCAACCAATGCGAATCGAATTGAGGCTAGACAACCCACACTTGTTTATGTCGTTAGAGGTCGAGAGGAAGGAAATACGTCCGATGCCATCACATGTACTTAGCCCTAATAGACATATGATCCACCTATTCATAAGTTGCTCGGAATATGTTTAATAAATTAGATGATGGAGTAGAGAGAACCACTACCTATATTACCGTATTAAGACTGTAGGAGGTTTATGGGGAAGTATCATATGAATTGCAAAGGAATCAGAGTTGCGCAGCGAAAGCGTGATGGTAGGTTTGAAAGAAGGAATAACATATCTTGTGATTAAGCAATTGATGTATTAGTAGGTAAATTTTGAGTACGAAATTTCTTTAAGGAGGGGAGAACTATAACGCCCCAAAATATAAAAGGTTAGATAGAATGAATAACCAAGAAATGAGCCTTAGTCTTGATGGTTAAGAGCTTAGTAAATTGACTAGAGGACTAAGGTTCAAACGCCATTTTTCCTATTTTTTTCTATTTTTTTCCAGCAGCTAAGGAACAAAAATTAAGCTAGTATATATATTAAATGTGGTAGAGAAATGCCAAGAATGGGCAGGAGCCCAAGTGGTAAGGCCTTGCACTCTCCTCCCCCACTTTCTAGGCTTAAATCACGCCAATCCCATTTCCATTTTATTTTTATCAAAAAGGGTAAATTATCCTACAACCCCTTAAAGGTTCGAAATCTTAACTATTTAGTCCCATTTCCTAATTACCTTAGGATTTTGATTTACTTTATTCATTCCAATTAGAATTTCTCCCTGTATTCTCTATATATCTCCATATTTTATTTTGTTCCCCTTTTTTTCACATTATTTTGCTGTTGAAAATTATTTCTTTGTTTACCTCGAAAGAAAATCAATCTTCGTTAAACTCATTTCTTCACCGGTTATTGAATTTATAATCGATAACCTTCAAAATCTTATCAAAGATCGGTAAGTATTCTCGTTTCCAATTAGTAGAACCCATAAATTTTGGAATTACATTGTTCTTGTTAATATTTCAACTCGAATACGAATCTTTTATGAGTTTTCCTGAAAATCTTGAGAATCTTGAAAACAATATCTAATTCTCATGTAAATTTCATCTGAAAGACTCGTTGTAGGTATCTTGGATCAGTTTTGGACGTGAGGATCATCGCTCGATACCCAAAGGTCAGGTTTGTGTTCTTTTACGATAAATCGGGCAAAACCATGCCTAGGATAGGGCCACACAAGTTGCCACACGGACGTGTGGACCATAAGGCCATGTTCCTCTGTAAACCCTAGGATAGTTCACTTCTCGCACGAGCACGACCCTTCCACACGGTTTGCCATACGAGTGTGTGTACCACAAGGCGTACCACACAACCATGTGCCATGCAAACCCAAGTGTAGTTTGTAAACTAGACGGCCTGGCCACACGATCGTGTAACCCTTCCACACGGCCTAAGGTATCTTATATGGCCATGTGCCCTATTTTTCAGATTTTATTGTTTTGCTCAAAATTTTATGATTTGGTCAAGGTAGTCCATGATTGGCTCCCGAACTGCTTTTAATGTTTAATTTATTCAATTAAGCTCCTGGTAGTATGAATAATGCTAGAATCCATAATCTAAATGACTGAAATAATATTATATATATATTCATAAATTGTGAACAAATATGTTTAACGTATCTGTAATTGTGATTGTTTGTATAACATGCTTTATGATACCGCTAAGTTGATCCTTGAAAAACATATGTTTTGAGCTGTTGTATCCATTAGTTGTGAGCATAATTGTTGCTATCATATTTGATTTGTTATAAGTATGTTATTCGTTTCTGTTGTAATCTGTTATAGATATGGCTTATATTACCATTAAATCGAACACTTAATAAGCATGACTTTTGCTAATGAGTTGATATGTTACAAGCATATATTTTCTACTATATTTTTTTGTTAAAAGCATAATTAAATGCTATCGTATTGAACCAATTTGAGCATGCCATATTGCATTGCATGGGTTGGGACGATTTGAATGAAAGAAGTAGTCGGTAGTTTATCTACTCTACCGATGGTTTATCCATAACGTATTTTAGTCGACATTCACCTGTTCGACCAGTGGTTTGTCCACAACATATCTTAGTCGACAGTCATCTGCTTGACTAGTGGTTTATCCATAACGTATTTTAGTCATCAATTACCTGCTGGACCAGTGGTATATCCACAACGTATTTTAGCAGCTTTTATCTACACAGAGGGATGGTTCATCCACCAAAATATTTATCATTAGTATTTCATCTACAATGATTAGTGATGTATCCACAATGTGGTGTAAAGGTAGAGGAGTTCTGGAGAACTCCTATTGTGGTGTGTAGCGATGGGGTAGGATTTTTACTGTTAAACCGAACTTGGATTACATTCATAAGCAATTACATGGCTACGAACATTAAAATATTATGTTGATTAGTTGCTCTGAATTCCTAATAATTTGTATTGCTAATTAATTGTGATTTGTTTTATGAGTTGATATCCTGCTTGATTTGTTTGATGTTTGCGTTGGTTCCCTTGTGTCGGAACTCACATTGAAGTTCATAGCTCACTCCCCTTTTTATTTCCATCTTTATAGATAACTCGCCAGGTTAGGACACGGACTGACATATGGAGGGCTAAAAAATATTTTATTTTTGGGAAAGTATTATTAGGCTTATTTTATAATTTCTATTATTTCGTAACTATACTGTTTTACTCATTTTGTGGCATGGAACTCATATTTAGGGTTTATTTAGCATGCATGACATTTAACTTAATTTAATATATGGAAATTAATTATCTATGCATGAAATATAGTTTTCATCAAAACTAAGTGAAAAATCACTTTTCTGTTTCTAAGTTTATAAATAAATTTTGGAAGAATAAATAAATTAATTAAGTTTTCAAAAATAGACACCTTTACACGAAAAATGTTAAAATTAATTGGTTTTTTGTTAACTTGGGTGTTTTTCTGAAAATAGGCTAAATTTTCTTTTAAAATAAAAAAATATTTTAAATTGACTGTTTGATAAACTCTGATCGTACTAATCCATCTCAGTAGCCGATATAATCTCCCAAATTCAAGTCTAACGTTTAGATCAAATTGGAAAAGTTTCAGATTCTATAATCAATTATCAACTCTATTAGAGTTTATGTTAAACTAACTACAAATGTTTAAATACATAAGCTTTGTAAATCAGTTGAGAGAATAAAATGAATCTTTAAATGTTGTTATCTTCTTTAATTTTTCTAGTATATATATATATATATTTATATTAGTGAATCTTGTTGGAACCAAATCGTTTAATTGCTGTCATCCATTGATTGATTTTAAGTTTTTCTTTACCCAATTTGACTAGAAACCATATAGAATTTGTTATAATTGATTGAAATAATGTTTTGGTTGAACTCGTTTTATTTTCTGAGTTTTTTTTCCTTTAAAATCGGGACCATTACTAAATCTAGCTAAAGTTCGGCTCGATATTTTGAAGGGTTTGAATAAAAATTAAATTTAAAAAATAAGTTTTAATAAAAAAGATATTAAATTCATTTTAAATATGGATTGAGTTTGTGTTCAAATGTTTTAAATCTAAGTCCGATTTGGCTTCTTTTTTTTTATTTTAAATTTTCTAATATATCATATGATCATTTACAATTTATTAAATCTCATAAAACTTAAATTTCTAATAATATATATATAAACATGAGTCTGAAAAAACATTTAAACTGACGAGAATATCCTTTATTTTTCATCATATTAGTAATTTTAAATTTAAAAATAATTATAATATTTAATTTAGAATTATTGGTTAAAAAGTTGAAATGAAATAGAAGTTGCAAAAATTATTCATTAAAAAATAATTATAATTATAATTTAATAGAAGTTGAAATAATTACACATTAAAAATAATTAGAATTTAAATTACTATTATTAATTAAAAAATTGCGCTAATTTTAAAATAAAGTAATTTTTTAAATAGAAATCTAAGCATGATATATAGGAAAAAAGTTGTGATAATTATAAATATAGTTATAGTTTACAATTATTAGTTAAAAAAATTGACTTAAACAAAAGTTATGTTAATTTTATTTTTTAAAAGTTGCACTAATTTTATTGATATAAAATAGGGTTATTCTAAGCATATTAATTATCACTTAGTTAATATTGGAGTTAATTATGTTAGTTAGTTAATTAGTTAGTTAGTTATTGTTTTAAATAATGTTTGCATTAATTACATAAAGTAAAACTATATTGTACATTGAACATGTTAAAAATGCTTTAATTATTATTTTAAAATTTTCTATTATAATATTTGAATTGATAAGTTAATATATTTTAATTATATTCAATAATTCAAATAAGAAATATTATTTAACATTAACTATTGTAATTGAAAATACAATATTTAAAAATTAAATGTGTAAAATCATGTGCAATACATGTATAATTAAAAGTTAGTATACTAAAAGTATGTTAAGTAGTCTATATTTAAAATTTTAGGGGCTAAATGTTTAAATTAGTGCAATACATGTTTAAATTAGGGCTAAGTGTCAAAACTTTTCAAAAGTGCTTAAAGGATTTTCATGCACTTTAGGTAGTTTGTGGTACAAAATTCTGTGTGTTTAGAATAAATACATGATAATTGAGTTAGATATTACTTTAAAAGAAAATAAGAAAATAAAAGGGTAAACTATCTAGTTGGTCACCCAACTTTTAGAGCGCTTAAATCCTTGCAATTTTGTCACTCAACTTTTAGTGTGTTTTCATTTTAGTCAGCCAATGTTAAATCTCTAATGTCAGTTATCTATACACATCACATCACATCACATCACATCACATCATGTTCACCCAATTTTTAGGTTGTTTTGTGACAACATTGTGAAACCACCGCACAACTGTGCGGTTAGACTTTCTACTTCTTGTTTTTGATTTATTGGAACTGTTGTCAAACTCAAACCATTTTCCTCGACATCGACAAAGTGGGCATATAACTTTAGTATAGCATGTCCATTAGAGTATGTCTATCAAGTATCGCCTCAGCAACCAATGCGCCTTTGATCTCAAATATATCATATCTAATAGGATTCAGTGACATTATATATCTATATTTCAAGCTCATAATTCTCCTTCGTCTTGAAGTCGACACTTTCCTTCTAATTCTTGAAAGCCAATTCTACAGATTGGGCTGATACAAAAACAACCGCAATATCAGTGTCAAAAATTTACTCATCATAATAAATAGCGGTTCTAATTCGTCCACTCATCTTCACGCAAATAATCTGTTTCGCATGTTTAAAATGAAAACATTATACAGAAAAATAAGTATTCATTATTCAATTAAAAACAACGACACTTACTTAAACAAATTTACTTTGTTGGATCAAATTTTAAACTTCATATTTTTAGCATCAACAGGCCTCCTCACACAAACCTCCTTACACAAACCTCCTTATGGAAACAATTTGCTCAAAATATGGAATCCTCTACACAGAATGTCTTCAATTTATAGGAAATGCTACCACCAGATATGAAACATAATTTCAAAATGTAGAAAAAGATTGGACATGGCAAGTAAAAAAACACTTCTAATAATAAGAGTTTTTCTGCAAAGTTTTTAAAGACAACATTATTATTGTAACAACCCTAACCCCTATCCGTTGTCGAACTAGGGTTAAAGGCGTTACTGGACAAATCTAAACATCTTGCATTCATTTCTAAATCATCATAACATTATCGTCCCACATCACAACAAAGTCCCTTACATAGGTCTACGAGACCTTAAACATGCTTTAAAAATGGTTCGGGACTAAACTGAGCACATATAATTTTTCTCAGAAATTTAACAAAATTTTCAAAATTATACAGGTCACATGCCCGTGTGAATAGGCCGTGTACTTCACACGGCTTTAGACACGCCCGTGTGTCTAAACCGTGGCAAAACAGGGCTTACATACTGACTTAACCACACGGCCACAAGACACGCCCGTGCACCTTGGCCATGGTTGAAATTGACTTGGGTCATACGGCCGACAACACACCCGTGTGTCTAGCCCGTGTACCTTTCGAAATGGCCACACACGTCCATGTATTAATGCTGTGTGCCTCACATGGCCACCAGACACTCCTGTGTGTCTAAGTCGTGCTCAAGACTGACTTGAATAACTAAATCACAACTAACACACGGTCGAGACACACGCCCGTGTGCTCAATCTTGTGGGTGAAATTAGGCTTGGTTTAAGCCACATTTCTCACCTATCTCAATCACACCAAAACCACAACATTTTTGCATCACTTATAGGCAACCAAATCAACCATTTCATACATATTGCATAACATCCAAATACCATCCAATTCACTACTCAATTCCACAACCTAAATATACCAAAATCATTAAAACTCACATAGGTTTCAAAAGTATAATCTCATCATCTTATCACCTATTTCATACCACAAAACTTGCCAATTCAACATCCCATATTCAAACCATTACATGAACATTATAAACATCACATTTCTTACTTATCAAACATACCAATTAGGCCAATTTAAAAGGCCATACATACCAATATTTACAAGCCAAGTCTCATGGCTAATCACAACACAAAACATACCAAAATGACACTAGCCTATACATGCCATATACCATATATACAACTCCCAAAATAGTACCAAAATAGATATTCTATAGTGTGATTGATGTTGCTGACGATCCCCAAATCCAAGCTAGCTTTATAACACTGTAAAACAAAGAACATTTCACACAGTAAGCGTTAAAGCTTAGTAAGTTTGTACCATAAATAATCAACAGTTTATACTATACGAAACATCAACTAGTAAACACTTAACTCTCGTATTTATTCATCAAGCTTCATACACATAGTATCATCTACCACATAGGTATCGAACATACCTAAACTTTCTCGTATTTATTCATTTCAACCTTAACTCTCGTTCAAATACATTAATTCATTCGGAAGTCTTTCCATGCTTTAAGAATTCGCACATTTAGTGCATCAATGATTTGCTGAAGTCGTAACAATCTCGTACACTTAGTGCTATTTCAATAAATGAAGCTATCTTAATATCATACACTTAGTGCCTCATGTAGCCGAAGCTATTCCAACTCGCACACTTGGTGCCATTTGTAGCCGAAGCTATTTCAAACCGCACACTTAGTGCCAAACTTAATCAATTATCATCATGCTCAAACCGTAATCAAATATCTATACCATTTATGTATTATCAAAGCATTAAAACATAACTATAACATCATTTATCACGTACGAACTTACCTCGTACTCGAATTGACAATTCGGATCGTTTACTCGATAATCTTCAATTTTCCTCTATCTAAATCCGAATTATTCCTTTCTTGATCTATATGTATTCAAAGTTAGCTCTTTTAATCACCAACACATTCAATTCAATCCATATATACATATTTAGGGCATTTTACAAATTAGCCCTCACATTTTCACATTTTAACACTTTAATCCCTATTTCACAAATTCACAAAATACACATAATTTCAACAAACCCAAACACAACCGAATTTTCACATGGTCCTTATTAGCCCATATTTATCATTTATTTCACATTTCAACCCCTCAAGTTACACATTTCTCAATTTAATCCCTAATATGCATTTTTACTAAAAAATCACTTTACAAAACATGTGTATCAAGTACGAAGCTTTCATAACCCATCATTAAACATCATAAAACACATGAATTCATCAATGTTATCTTTCAAAATGATAATCAAAATCAAAAATTTAGGCATGGGCTTAATAGATTACTAAGCAACGATCACAAAAACATAGAAATTATCAAAAACGGATCAAAAACACATACCTAATTAGCCAAGATAAGTGTCGAACCCTAGCAAGCTTTTTCTTCTTCTTTTACTTAGTATTTTAGGTGCATGAACACTAAAATAAGCTAATTTTAGCCTTGGTTTAATTTAATTAACCTTTATAAAATAATTACCAATTTTGCCCTTAATGAAATAACATTTGAATTCCATTAACTTAGGCATTTTTGTCCATTCATAAATTCAATGGTATAATTGCATCATGAGGACCCCACATATATAAAGACATCGCAATTTGGCACTTTAGCAAACAATAGACAACTTTTACATTTTACGCGATTAGGTCCTTTTTGCAAATTAAACACACAAATGATTAAATTTTCACACATACTTTCACACATACTGTAAACACAAAAAATATTATATAAATATTTTTCTGACTCAAATTTTTGGTCCTTGAAACCACTATTCCGACTATGGTCTAAACCGGGATGTTACAACTCTCCCCCCTTAGGGATTTTCGTCCCCGAAAATCTTACCAGTGAATAGGTTTGGATATTGCTTTCTCATAGCATCCTCGGGTTCCCACGTAGCTTCTTCAACCCCGTGCCTATTCCACAACACTTTCACTAACACTATTTTCTTATTTCTCAACTCTTTGATCTCACGAGCTAAAATCAACATCGGTTCTTCATTATAAGACATATCAGGCTGAATTTCAACCTCAATTGGGGAAATAACATGCGAAGGATCTAATCTGTATCTTCGTAGTATCGATACATAGAATATATTGTGAATCTTTTCCAATTCTAGTGGCAATAACAATCTATAAGCAACTGGCCCGATACGCTCGATAATCTCATACGGCCTGATGAACCTCAGACTCAATTTGCCTTTTCTACCAAATCGAAGTACTTTCTTCCACGGGGATACTTTTAGAAACACTTTATCACCGATTTCAAACTCAATATACTTTCTTTTTAAATCTGTATAGGATTTCTGACGATCCGCAGCTGCTTTCAAACTATCTCGTATTACTTTCACTTTTTCTGTAGTTTCTCTGATCAAATCAGTCCCGTGAATCTTATTCTCACTAAGCTCTATCCAGTACAATGGTGTTTGACATTTTCAACCGTATAAAGCCTCGCAATGAGCCATTTTGATACTCAATTGAAACCTATTATTATATGCAAATTCAATCAATGACAAGTATCGTTCCCACGTACCTTCAAACTCAAGAATACAACATTTCAACGTATCCTCGATTATCTAAATAATCCGTTCGGATTGACCATCCGTCTGTGGGTGGAAACCAGTGCTAAAATGTAGTTTTGTACCTAATGTATCTTGCAGTTTCTTCCAAAGTCGTGATGTAAGCCTCAGATCTCTATCCGAAACAATAGAAATAGGTACTTCGTGTGATTTCACAATCTGAAAAATATACAACTCAGCAAGCTTATCAAGTGAATAATCTGTACGAATCGGAATGAAATGAGTCGATTTAGTCAATCTATCAACAACTACCCAGATTGCATCTTTCTTACTCGATGACAGAGGTAAACCCAATACAAAATTTATCGCAATTTTATCCCATTTGCACTCTGGAATCATAATCGGTTGTAACAAACCGGATGGCACCTGATGTTCAGCTTTAACTTGCTAACATATCAAACATTTCGAAACAAAGTCGGAGATATATCTTTTCATTGCAAACCACTAGTAATGCTGTTTCAAATCATTATACATTTTTGTACTACCCGGATGTACATCTAAACGATTGATGTGAGCTTCGTTCAAAATTATCTGAATCAACTCTGAATTTCTCGGAACATATATCTGATCTCGAAATCTCAAGCAATCATCATTATCAATTTGAAATTCTAAATCAGAGTTCGAATCGCACTGAGCTCGTTTTACTAACAATTCATTATCAACCTTTTGTGCATCATAAATCTGCTGAATAAATAACGATCTCACTTTCAACTCAGCTAAAACTGAACCATCATTAGAAAAAGTTAACTGAGTATTCATCGCACTCAATGCAAACAATGATTTTCTATTTAGAGCATCAGCTACAACATTAGCCTTTCCCGGATGGTAATCAATTACAAGCTCGTAGTCTTTTAACAAATCTAACCATCTTCGTTGTCGTAAATCCAGATCTTTCTGAGTCATCAAGTATTTTAAACTTTTGTGATCAGAATATACATGGAATTTCTCACCAAATAGATAGTGGCGCCAAATCTCCAAAGCGAACACAATCGCAGCTAATTAAAGGTCATGCGTCGGATAATTCTTTTCGTGCGGCTTTAGCTGTCTCGAGGCATAAGCTAGAACTTTACCTTCCTGCATCAAAACACAACCCAGACTGTTCAACGAAGCATCACTGTAGATCACAAGTTCTTTACCCAATTCGGGTTGTACTAATACTGGAGCTTCATTCAATAGGCCTTTCAACTTATCAAAACTTTTCTGACACTTTTTAGACCAATCAAATTTCACATCTTTCTAAAGCAATTTCGTCAACAGAGTTGCAATAATAGAAAATCCTTTTACAAATCATCGATAATAACTAGCAAGTCCCAGAAAACTACGGACTTCAGAAACATTTCTCGGTGGTTTCTAATAAAAAATAGCCAAAATCTTACTCGGATCAACTGGGATACCAGATGCTAACACAACATGTCCCAGAAAACTGACTTTTCGTAACCAAAATTCACATTTGCTAAACGTCGCATACAATTGCTTATCTCGCAAAGTTTGTAGCACTATTATCAGTTGTTCAGCATGTTCGGTTTCATCACACGAATAAATCAAAATGTCTTCAATGAATACAACAACAAATCAATCTAAATACAGTCTGAAAATTCTATTCATCAAATCCATGAAAACAGTAGGTGCATTCGTTAATCTGAAAGGCATAACTAAAAATTCATAGTGTCCGTACCTGGTTCTGAATACAGTTTTCGAAATGTTTGAATCTTTTACTCGAAACTGATTGTAACCTGATCTCAGGTCTATCTTTGAAAACACGGTAGCTCCTTTCAACTGATCAAACAAATCATCTATCCGCGGTAAAGGATATTTGTTCTTGATTGTCACTTTATTGAGCTGTCGATAATCAATGCACATTCTCATAGTTCCATCTTTCTTTTTCACAAATAAAACCGCTGCACCCTAGGGAGAATAACTCGGTCGTGCGAAGCCTCTATCCGTCAATTCTTGCAACTTAGCTTTCAACTCTTTTAATTCAGTCAGTGTCATTTTGTATAAAGCTATCGATATCGACGTTGTATCTGGTATTAACCCAATACCAAACTCAACCTCTTGGATCGGTGGTAAACCCGGTAACTCATCAGAAAATACGTTTGAATATCCACAAACAACTGGCACTGATTCAATCTTCCTTTCAATAACTTTCGTATCCAGCACATAAGCTAAATAAGCTTTACAACCCTTTCTCACATATTTCTGAGCTAGCATCACTGAAATCACTGTCGGCAATTCTGTCAAACCATCTGATTCAATTCGGATAGTCTCATTACTCTGACATCTCAAATCAATCATCTTTCGTTTACAACTCATGACCGTATCATGCAACGTTAGCGAATTCATACCCAGAATTATATCAAACTCGTCAAATGGTAACAATATCAAATCGGCCGAAAAATAATTATCCCGAATCATCAATGGACAATTCTTGCACGCTTTATCAACCAATACACACTTGCTTATGGGGTTCGATACTCTAATTACAAATTCAGTAGACTCTACAGGCAAAGGCTTACTGGATACTAAATTCACACATATATACGAATGAGTAAATCCTGGATCTATCAATACAGTAACTTTAGTATCATAGAGAGTAAAAGTACAGGTAATAACATCTGGAGATGACTCTTTTTCACGTGCTCGAATAGCGTAGGCTCGTATAGGTGCTTTAACATCAGACCTAGTTGCAGTGTCTCGTGTCACACCTCTACCACCACTCACATTTCCTGTGTTTCTCGGTGGTCTACCTCTAGCCGTAGTGTTACTCGACATCATGTTTTGAGCATTATCTTTTTCAGCTAGCTCTAGGTAATCTTTTATAAAGTGATCTCGTGAACCACAATTGTAACAAGCTTGGTTATTACTTTTTCCTCAACAATCTCTAAAATTTCATCTTCTATATTGTTGACACATTGGCTTAACATCTTTTATGTTGCTAACGCTCAAACCGATGTGGCTTGAGTTTTAGGATTAGTGTATTGCTTCTTGCGATCTCTATTCTAATATCCTGTTGAAGATGTCGGTCGATTAAAGTAATCTTTTGATTTTTTCGACGAGGAATGATAAGATTTATTCATCAATATCTTCCTCGAATCTCTCGTCTCTGTATTAACTTTTCTCTTTTCTTTGTCGAGGTCCTCGGCTTTATAAGCCCTATCAACCAGTACTACAAATTCTTTCAGCTCAAGTATCCTGACTAACAGTTTTATATCTTCGTTCAATCTATCAACAAATCTTTTGCACATAATCTCTTCAGTAGACATGTATTCCTGAGCATACTTGCTCAAATGTACAAATTCTTCTTCGTATTCTGTAACAGTCATCCGACCCTGTTTCAACTCCAAAAACTCTTTATTTTTCTGATCGAGGAATCTATGGCTTAAGTACTTCTTCTGGAACTTGGTCTGAAAGAATTCCCAGGTAACTATTTCTTTAGGAACCACCGATGTTAACATTTTCCACCAGTGATATGCATTATCTCTAAGCAAGGATACTACGCATTTAATACATTCATTTGGAGTACATGACAACTCATTGAATACTCGGATAGTATTCTCAAGCTAGAACTCAGTCCTCTTGACATCATCGTCAACCGTAGCCCGAAACTCTTCAGCCCCATGTTTACGAATCTTATCAACAGGTGGCTTACTCAGTCGAATCGGATCTATTACTTATGGCATAATCAAGACTTGTTGAGGGACAGGTAGGGGTGGAGGTTGTTGAGCAGTCGGATTCGTTCGTACGAACTCCGTAAACCACTCAGTCATCATTTGGAAGAAGGCTTGCTTGGCCTCTCCTACCTGACTACTAGATATCGGCTTAGATTCGGTCGACACTGCCCCTTGAGTGGGAGCGAACGCATTACTCTCAACATCATCAGCTACCGCTCATTCAGGATCCATTTACTATATGAAAAACACATTTTAATTGTCAGGAATCATCACACTATTGCAGTTCATATATATGGTATGTATAGTTAGACTCACATACGCTACGTTAGTCCTAGAATCGACGAAATCATGCTCTGATACCAATCAAATGTAACACCTCTAACACCTATCCGTCGTCAGACTAAGGTTAAAAGTGTTATCGGACAAATTTAAATATCTTGCATTTATTCCTAAATCACCATAGCATTATCGTTACACATCATTACAAAGTCTCTTACATAGGTCTACGAGACCTTAAACATGCTTTAGAAATGGGTTGGGACTAAACTGAGCACATACAATTTTTCTCAGAAATCTAACAAAATTTTCAAAATTATACAAGTCACACGCCCATGTGTCTAAACCGTGGCAAAATAGGGCATATATACTGGCTTAACAATATGGCCACAAGACACGCCCCTGTGCCTTTTCCATGGTTGAAACTAACTTGGGTCACACGGCTGACCACACGCCCGTGTGTCTAGCCTATGTACGCTTTAAAATAGCCACACACGCCCATGTATTAAGGCTGTGTGCCTCACACGGCCACTAGATACGTCCGTGTGTCTAGGCGGTGCTCGAGACTGACTTGAATAACTAAATCACAACAGACACACAGTCGAGACACACTCCCGTGTGCTCAACCATGTGGGTGAAATTAGGCTTGGTTTAAGCCATATTTCTCACCTATCTCAATCACACCAAAACCACAACATTTTTGCATCATTTATAGGCAACCAAATCAACCATTTCATACATATTGCATAACATCCAAATACCATCCAATTCACTACTCAATTCCACAACCAAAATATACCAAATTATTAAAACTCATATAAGTTTCAAAAGTATAATCTCATCATCTTATCACCTATTTCATACCACAAAACTTGCCAATTTAACATCCCATATTTAAACCATCACATAAACATTATAAACATCACATTTCTTACTTCTCAAACATACCAATTAGGCCAACTTAAAAGGCCATACATACCAATATTTACAAGCCAAGTCTCATGGCTAATTACAACACAAAACATACCAAAATGACACTAGCCTATACATGCCATATACCATATATACAACTCTCGAAATGGTACCAAAATAGATGTTCTATAATGTGATTGATGTTGCTGACGATCCCCAAATCCGAGCTAGCTTTATAACACCGTAAAACAGAGAACATTTTACACAGTAAGCTTTAAAGCTTAGTAAGTTCATACCATAAATAATCAACAGTTTATAATATAAGAAACATCAACTAATAAACACTTAATAATTCACAATTCATCCATCAATTCTATTCTATATCATTTAATATGTTCATATGAATTCATCAAGCTTCATACACATAGTATCATCTACCACATAGGTATCGAACATACTTGAACTTTCCCGTATTTATTCATTTCAACCTTAACTCTCGTTCAAATACATTAATTCATTCGGAAGTCTTTCCATGCTTTAAGAATTCGCACACTTAGTGCATCAGTGATTTGCTGAAGCCGTAACAATCTCTCACACTTAGTGCCTCATGTAGCCGAAGCTATTCCAACTCGCACACTTGGTGCCATTTGTAGCCGAAGCTATTTCAAACCGCACACTTGGTGCCGAACTTAATCAATTATCATCATGCTCAAACCGTAATCAAATATTTATACCATTTATGTATTATCAAAGCATTAAAACATAACTATAACATCATTTATCACGTACGAACTTACCTCGTACTCGGAATTGACAATTCAGATCGTTTACTCGATAATCTTCAATTTTCCTTGATCTAAATCTGAATTCCTCTTTTCTTGATCTATATGTATTCAAAATCAACCCTTTTAATCACAAAACATTCAATTCAATCCATATATACATATTTAGGGAATTTTACAAATTATCCCTCACATTTTCACATTTTCACATTTTAACACTTTAATCCCTATTTCACAAATTCACAAAATACACATAATTTCAACAAACCCAAACACAACTGAATTTTCCTATGGTCCTTATCAGCCCATATTTATCATTTATTTCACATTTCAACCCCTCAAGTTACACTTTTCTCAATTTAATCCCTAATATACATTTTTACTCAAAAATCACTTTACAAAACATGTGTATCAAGCACCAAGCTTTTATAATCCATCATTAAACATCATAAAACACATGAATTCATCAATGGTATCTTTCAAAATCATAATCAAAATAAAAAATTTAAGCATGGGCTTAATAGATTTCTAAACAACGATCACAAAAACATAGAAATTATCAAAAATGGATCAAAAACACATACCTAATTAGCCAAGATAAGTGCCGAAACCCTAGCAGCTTTTTATTCTTCTTTTACTTAGTATTTTTGTGCATGAACACTAAAATAAGCTAATTTTAGCTTTGGTTTAGTTTAATTAACCTTTATAAAATAATTACCAATTTTACCCTTAATGAAATAACATTTAAATTCCATTAACTTAGGCATTTTTGTCCATTCATAAATTCAATAGTATAATTACATCATGAGGACCCCACATATATAAAGACATAGCAATTTGTCACATTATCAAACAGCAGACAACTTTTACATTTTACGCGATTAGGTCCTTTTTGCAAATTAAGCACCCAAATGATTAAATTTTCATACTAAACTTTCACACATGCTTAACCACATATTGTAAACACAGAAAATATTATTTAAATATTTTTTTGACTCAAATTTGTAGTCCCCAAAATCACTATTTCGACTAGGGTCCAAAACGGGCTGTTACAATTATCTACCACGAAAAAGATTGGATGGGATGTGTCAAATTTATCTCGAGATTCTCGGGCTTCTAAAATTGTATCTCGGGATTCTTTTGTGTAGGGTTAGGGTTTAAGGTTATTTTGGATCATTGTTTTAAGAAACATGCCATGGGAGACGCACTTAGTTAGGATGAGAACATTGCTAGGGACCTAATTGAACTTCGGCTAGCATGGGTTTTCTTGAATTGCATGAAATTGTGATTTTAAGAAATAAGGACTAAACTGTAAGCATTATATGTGATACGAGATTGAGATAGCTTCGATTATATATGTGGCACTTAAGGTGCAAGATTCTCGAGCATCCGATAGTATTTCGAATGGTTCAACGGGTATGTATATGTCAGAGATCTGGTTGAGTATAAGTTTGATACGAGATCGTACAAGTATGTACATGAACAATATGAACTTTGAATTGAAGAAAACTGAGAGTTTTTAGATCAAATCTTATGATTAAATATGTGAAAGGTTTGTTAGCTAATATGAATTATATGTTGATATATTCAATTGGTTGAATTGTATATTTGTGGTTAATTGAATTTATTATAATACGAAATTACTAAGCTTTATAGCTTACTTTGGTTATTTTTCGTGTTTTATAGTGAAATCAAAGCTAGCTCGAATTTGGGAACCGTCGAAGACTTCATCACTCTATCCAACTATCACTTTGGTACTTTTGAACTTAAGTATTTTGAGTATATGACAAGTATAAGGTTATTGTCATTTTGTTTATGGTTTGTTAAAGCATTTAGCCATTTGAATTGGCTTGTAAATGTCTAAAGTTTGGTTTTGTATATAGCCATGAAAGTTGGCTTATTTTAGTTGATTTGGTTGTGTATATAATTGTGCAAATGGCTTTTGTTATGTGCTTGATTATGGATATGTGATGTTAGTTGGTATTTGGTAATTAGGGGTGATAAATGATTGAGAATTGAATTTGGTATGTTTGTGAGATTAGGCTAAATGATGCATAGTTGAAAGTGATTGTATTGTTGATTTGAGATTATGAGTTTTTGGTATGAATTGAATGGCACATCGAGGTATTGATATGTTTGGTATTGGTTGGTATTGAAATGGTAAGAATTATATTTGTTTGAGGTTGGTTGAATGCCTAATTATGCCATGTTTTGTTGCCGAATGGATTGTTTTAGGTATGTGCAAAGTTAGTTGGCAAATTGGCTTGGTAAATAGCCTATTTTTGTCCACAAAGGGCAGAGACACGGGCATGTGTCTCAGCCGTGTGTGACACACAGTTATGTTACACGGCCATGTTTCCCTTGGTGTTGAATTAAAAATCAAGTCAGTATGCTCCACACGGCCCAACACACGGGCGTGTGATTGGCCATGTGGCCTAAATCAATATACCCTACAAGTTTGGGCGACCTAGCACACGGCCTGGCACACGGGCGTGTGAGGCCATTTCAAAAGGGCACACGGGCTGGTCACATGGGCGTGTGGTTAGCCATGTGACCCAAGTCAAGGAGTTACACGAGGTAGGACACGGGCTGGGACACGACTATGTGCTTCTATTTCGAATGTCCATACGGCCTGTGATACGGGCGTGTCTTTAGTCGTGTGAGACACCTGACCGGGCCACATAGGCGTGTGTTCCTTGTATTTTGGAAAAAAAATTAAGTTTCGTAAATTTCTTGAGCTATCGTTTTAGTCCTGAACCACTTCTAAAGCATGTTTAGGGCCTCGTAGGCTCGTATTAGAACAATGTGATTGAGTTTAAATGATGATTGCATGAAATTTGAAAATGTATGTGAATTAAATGTTTAATTGTTTTATAAGTCCGGTAATGCTTCGTAACCCTATTCCGACGTTGAATACGGGTGAGGGGTGTTACATGTCAAATTAATCTTGGGATTCCCAGGGTTCTAAAATTTTATCTCAAGATTCTTGTGTGTATGGTTAGTGTTTAAAGTTATTTTGGGTCATTGTTTTAAGAAACATGTCATGGGAGACGCGCTTAGTTAGGATGAATACGTTTCTTGCTGGAAGCGTTTTTGTTTTTGTTTTCTCTTTCCAAAAAAGGGTTTATTTCTCTAAATTTAGGGAAAAATGACCTAAAGCCATTAATACATTTCAAAATTGGCATATTTCCCTAATTACCCCCAAAGAACATAGATACATTTCAATTAACTATTTATAAAAATAGACAGACTTGTGTAAAAATTGAGATCTATGTTTATGATTCGTAAACATAAATTGTGTTAATATGTCATATAAGTTCAACATGACTCTAATTCGACTTAACTCATAAATATTTTTTATTAATAATTAAATAAATAAAATTGAATTATATGCTAATTAATATAAAAATTATTTTTAAAAAGTACCCATCAGATTCTGCACTATAAAAGTTGAAATTTTATAGTGGATTATCACTCAAGTTTTTATGTTAGTGTGGTTAAAATTTTTACCGTAAAATCAAAATTTTGGTCTAAAAAATAATTTGATTAAAATTTAAAAATTAAAGATAAAAAAAAATTAAGGCCAAAGTGATAAAAAGTTAAAATTAAGAATTAAATTTATCATTATGCCTAAAAATAATAAAAGAATAACTCCATGATTTGATTAAATTATTTGCAATTTAATCCTTTTCCAAACATTGATTCTCACTTTTCTCTTCTCTTTTTTTTTTCAGGTCTCTTTTTTCCTTTTTCAGATTCAACACTTTCATGTCTCTTTTATAACACTTTGATTCATGTTCAACATGATTAAAGAAAAATAAAATAAAATAAAACTAAAAGCCCAATAAAGCTTACAATTATGCAAATTAAAAAGAAAAAACTGAGGAAGATTTACATTTCCTAGAATAAAAGTAAATCTAAGACAAAGTATTCATTCTTTATTACAATCTTTTTATACTGCTTTTTATCTATTTCTAAATTTTATAATAAGAAGAATAATAATAAATTTAATTCTTTTGATCTTTGAATTTTAATTTTAATTTTGTTAAAATACGATTTTTTGAATGGGAAATTTGACTGGATTGTTTAAATTTTAACAATAGTAATATGGAAGTTAGTATGAATGTTTATATATATTTTATTGTAAACGCAAATTTTTTCATGAAGTAATCGTGAATTATTATAAAGATTGTCAAATTAGCATCGTTAACATTTTAATAGTCGAATTAAATTTTCTATTCAAAAATTAATAATTTAATTAAAATTTGAAGATTAAAAAATATAAATATTAAAAGGAAAAAATTATCATTATGGCTGATTAAAATTGTATGGCTAAGACACAAACACCTAACAATAAGTGGTAGGTCCTTTAATGATGGAGATATGTCTCCTTTTACATGGATTGCATCACTTCTATATTCTATGAATCATTAATCATGTTCATGTTTCAATTCCAAAAGTTTTAAAAAAAGTACCAACTTATGATTGATTAAGAAACTTGCAATGCAGACCAATTAGAGTGGTGTCTGTTTGTTGAAATGATTAGTGTTTCATCGTAATCTATAATTTGTTTTCTTTTTAGTTTTATACATCTCTTAATGTTGATTTGTAAGGATATTAGTTTGAATTAGAGTGTTGATTAGTTTGAATTAGAGTGTTGATGGGTCGGTTCATGTTCAACTCTAACCTATGTAAGGTATTTAGATCAATTTTTTAAGTTTAGATCTGGTTCGAAAATGGGTTTATTTTTTTTGTTCAAGTTTGACTCAGCCCGTCCATATTTGAATTTTTAAATTAGTTTTTATTTTAAAATATTTTAAAAAATTATATAATACACTAATGCACTAAAAAACGTTAAAATAAAAATTTTCTAACGCATTAAAAATACATTACAAAATGCTACTATAAATATAATAAATGTTTTATTGTATTAAATATAATTTTTTAAAAAAATTTATATTTTGGGTTAGGTTATTTAGTAGGGTAAGTTTTTTTTTTAAATTTTGGATAATGGGTTTAATTGTTATTGGATTAGTAATTTAATATATATAATCAATAGGATTATTTTTTAAAACATAATATATTTGAGTTAGGCCGGGCCGAGCTTAGGCTAACAAAATATTGCACAAGGCCTGACCCATATAGAAAATTGACCTTAAATTTTATCCAAACTTATTTTTCAGGCCTCATATTTTTGTTTAAACCTTTTCATTTTTCAAATAGAATTTTAAGCCTAAACTAATGGTCCAATCCATTAACAAGTCTAATTTGAATCTAAAAAAATCATATAAAAATAATAAAACTTTGAATACTTTTAAGAATGTGATTTTAATTTATATTTTAAGATGTGACCAATAAATTGAATGGTGTCATGACAATTAATGTTAATCAAGGCCTTGCTTCACTTCTGGTGTAAATATTTGCCTCATGGCACAACATGCCTGCAATAATATTTGGAGGCCCCCTTGTACCAACAAGAAGCTATATATTAATGGATCCTCAAAGGTTAAGTTATTGTTTAAAATAAAAACGAAACCATCAAAGAGAAAAGGAAAGCAAATCAATTCATTTCACATCTTATTATATACAAAATTTAAGCTTATCATATCATTTTATAATTGGTGAAGAAATGCCTGTAAGGAGGTATTGTCTGTTTCAAAAGTGAAGATGACTTTTGTATCTTCATTTTTCTGAAGAAAACGTCTCATGAGAGGATAATGACACTTGTTATATGTGACTACAGTTAATCTATGTAGAACATTTTCTCCCACAATATAGTTAACAAAATACATAGATATGAAGATAAAATTGTTCATTACCTTTAAGCTTATGTAAGATTAGCTAATGAGGTCTTAATGTTGTTGGTTAAAACAAAAGTTTGGGTTCTTCAACACCTAAGTTGCAATTATGATGTGTGGGTAGAGGTAAAGATAGGGGCGGATGGTAGTGGTCATAGTCTCCCAAAAATGAAAAATATTTATATAGCACTTCATCTTTTATGAAATTATATGTTAATATAATGTTAAAATTGCACTTTATCCTTCCAAAGTTTTATTCATATCTACACTCCTAAAACAATTTTCTAGCTTAGTCATTGTTTGTGGGTCTTATTCCCAAAAATGTACATATGCATAGATAGGTTTTATCCTGTCCTTTGTCCGCTATGGCCTATGCTTTAATAGGTCTGATTCCAAGCTATAATTACTCGGACATGTATTTTTTGTTATATTGTACTTGTAAGTATAGTATATTTTTAATAATAAAACTGAAAAGAAAAAGCACTTCTACAAGAGTACTGGACTGATCATAGGCCGAGCAGAGCTAGGCCGATGTAGAATTTTAGGCACGTTTTTTAGGCCTAGGCTCGAACTGACCTAAAAAATGGGCCTAAATTTTTCCCAAGCCTGACCCGACACGATCGTAATAATTTTTTTAGATTTTTAATTTAAAAAAATTTAAAAAAATATAATGCGTCAAATACATTAAAAATATTAAAATAAATATTTAACAACAAATTAAAAATACAAAAAAGAAGTATAGGTATGTGATTTGGGCTTGACTTAGGTCAAAAAAATTTTGCACAAGGCCCAACCTATTTAGAAAACGGGCCTTATTGTTTGTCTAAAGTTATTTTTCGGGTCTATATTTTTACCTAAATCTTCTCACTTTTTAAACGAACCTTAAGTCTGGATGAATAACCTGACCCATGATCAAGTTTAAAGACTACAATGGAGGCAATAGTATATTGTAATTCACATTGTGATTGAAACAAGGGGTTTCATATCAACTAGCTAGGCTTAGCAGTCTTAGCCCGGACGTTTACTGTTGGTCTAACTTTACATTAATGGGCTTCTATAATAGGTCCATAATCCATCGAAAAGTCTTCAACTTCAAGCCGTGGTTCAAAACCCTAAATGGACAGGCTACAGCATATCGACCAAGAATCCCACCTATCCTTCCTTTCATCTCCTTGTTCTTCATCGACCAAACATGGTTACTAGAACTATACAACTGATGTTGCATTCTACTTTAGAATTCGATCATAAGAATTTTGGTTTGTGTTATTCTTGGTAAAAGTATCATAAAAGTCAAGTTTTATTATATTTTCCTCCTTTATTTAAAAAATAAGTAAATTAATCCATTAAAGAGTAAATTGATAATTTCTATTAAAAATTTAATTTATTTTTACTATTAAAATTTGACATGACTGATGAAATAGCTAAACAATTACTCATGAGGTAACATATATATCATGTTAGGGGCCTTGCCCCCTCAAATGGAAAAACTATCCTTTTAGTCCCCTAGTAAATGATGGAATTAAAAGTTACTATGTAGTAAAATTACACTTTGGCCTTTTCAAAAATGAAAAGATTTTTATTTGGTCCTTTAGAAAATGATGAATTCATAAATTAATACAAGATAAAAAAAAAGTACACTTTAACCTCAAAAAAAAATATAATTCAATTCGAGCCCCCTTAAAAAATTATTTTGGATTCACCTCTGCATACAAGAACCAATTAAGAGTAAAAATAGATGAAATTTTTAACAGAATGATCGATTTGCTCTTTGAATTAATGTACAATAACTAATCAATCCATTTTTTAAGTACCAAAGATAAAATGTAATCTAACTCCTAGAACAAAAGCATCCATGATAGTTTTACCTACTAAATTAATAATGCCTTTAACTATTTGTAGGCACATTATCCAGGAAGCTTGTGGTATTTGCCATTGTTGTATAGTATTTGTATTATCTGATAGTGAATGAAAAAGGTTAATGGACAAGAGACCATTCATGAAGTTATCACACTGCAATTTGTTGATATATTTGAAACAATCAAGAAGATTATGCCTTTTTTTTTTTGTAGCTTTAGTTGAACAGTCCTTGTGCTTAAAAGGTAGTAGGTGGAGAAATCCATGTAGAAGAAGACAACAATTGTTGAATAGTGTTTTTCTCAGGAAATTAATTAGCAGCCCCAGTGGTGTGAGGTGGCCTATCCTTTTAGATTTAGGATCTATTGGCCTGGTAAAGATTTTTGTTTATTTTAGAAATAGTTAAAATGATCTATCTTATATATTGGGATCCATTCCTTAAAAACTATAATTTAAAAATAAGGTAAATTACTTTCAGGGTAATCAATCTATTCATAAGTTTTACACTTCGATTATTAAATTATTTAAAGGTTACATTTTAATCATCAACTTTAAAAGATTTTAAAATAATTATTAGATTTTAAAAGATTTTAAAATAACTTTACTTCTTATTTTTATTGAGTAATTGGATCATAGGCCTATCACACATACACAGTATTATAACTCGCCTGTTCAATGTGAAAATAATGGGAAAAAACGCACTGAAATAATGGGCCAACAGGATTTGGACCATGCGTTTTTAACTTGTCGTAAGGCAATGGAAGTCGGGGCATTTGCAGGGGTCCATATTCCTCTCCATTTGTTTATTGTTTCTCTGCTGCAACTTGATGATAATGCTATGACTAGAGGCCCTGTTATACTATGGAGTCTTTTGGTTTCATACAAACTTATATTCCACTCAATTTTTATATATTATATTAATTTAATCTTAATTTTTAAAACTTAATCTCTAAAATTACAAATAGTTTCAAAAATAAATGTTGAGTATCAGTTTGAGACCATTTGCAAATTTTGAGGGTCAACAATACAAATTGTTACCTAATTATGCTCATGATTCTGTTTTAATCACTTAACTTTAAAAAAATTTAATTTAATCTCTAATGTTCGAAGTCGTTTCTATTTTGGTCACCCGTCGTTAAATTGATAATGGAAAGCCTTTTTTTAACTAACATTATAACACGTTT
Organism: Gossypium hirsutum; assembly: GCF_007990345.1. Lineage (NCBI taxonomy): Eukaryota > Viridiplantae > Streptophyta > Magnoliopsida > Malvales > Malvaceae > Gossypium > Gossypium hirsutum. The sequence continues at coordinate 84,241,976 of NC_053435.1, forward strand.
ACTCCTCAATACTTACATATTCTATCAATTTGATCCCCAAACTTCCTAACCAAATATTTCAGCTTTTAAAATAGAGGCATGCCACATCTATTAATTATTTTATTTATGGTTGAAATTATCTAATTCGGTAGGTAATTCTTTTTGTTTATATTTTTAAGAAGTTTTAACTAAACACTATTAAAAATAATATAAAATAAAAAATTTAAAAGTATAATATATAATAAAATTATATAAATAATTTAATATTTGTAAAAATAATTTTTCACTCTAACTAGCATAATTTCAATTTTTAATTATTTTGATAAATGATTTGCAGTGATCATTATTGCTTATTGTGGATTTAAAAATTAATAAAAAATAATTAAAAACAAATAGAACATGTATAATCTCTTAATTAGTTTATAAGATTTAAAAAAATTATTATAAATGTAACAAAAGGAAATTCAATTAATTCTTTCACATTTTTTTTTCTTATGAAAAAAATTAAATGTTCATAGTTTTTTCTTATATAATTATTGATTGAATAATTGGATATTTTAAAATCATATTTTTTTAACTCTAGATTTAACTTTTAATTTCAAAGACCAACTTCGAGGACTATTTTTATACACTTTGAATGAAATATCATACTGTTAACAATAAGAGTAAATCTAAATTATTTTTTTAAATGTTTCTTCATTTTCTTTAGCCAAGATTTTATCAATAAAAGGGTTATAAATATTGTATTTAGAATTAAAAAATGAAAAAAAAGAAAAGAAAATAAAGTTTCAAGATAAACTTATTGATATTAGGAACTGGCTTGGAAAATGACTCATCAATTAAGAAAAGTTTTTTATTTTTTTATTTTTTGGATTTTGTAAATTTATAGATGTGGAATGCCTCTGTTTTAACTGAAAGTTTTGGTTAGAAAATTTGAGGATCAAATTGATAAAATTTGTAAATTTGAAGGGTTAAATTTATTGAATTACTTAGAATTTGGATCGAATTGATAGAATATATAAGTATTGAGGACTAAATATGTTATGCCAGTTAGAAAAATGCTTTCCATTATCGATTTAATGAAATGTGACCACAGCTAAAATGAATTCAAACGTTAGTACTTAAATTAAAAAATTTTAAAGTTGGGTGACCAAACAGAAATGAGGACATAGTTGGGGGACCATTTGTACGGTTTACCCAAAAATAAAATATTTTTTAACATTTGTCCACGTGGATTAAAACTTAAAACGATATTTAAAAATCTATCCCGCGATGGAAAACCGACCTCCTATTCGCCCAACTGACAGCGATTCTAAAACGCGTGCAAATCAAGCGTCGTCATAACGGCGTCATAAGGGACGAAGCTAACCAATGGCCGAAAATTTTTGAAAATTCAAAATGGGAAGACGGCGTTCCGTTAAGATACGATCCCTTTTTGAGATCTATAAATAGTTAAATTGCTCGGAGCTTTAACTCCGTGTAAAATAACACTAAAGGACGGTTCCTTTGATTTCGAGAGTAGATATTCGCTCGTTTCTCTCTTTCGTCGAACTCCGCGTAATAATCGCTCATATTTCTCGCAGGTAAATTTCCATCCCTCTTTCTCAAATTTCCTCAAATATTTTTCGTTTCTCACTTTGTTTTATATATCTCTCCCGATCTGCATCTTACTTCTTTTTCTAAAGAAATTTTCTTTTAAGATTTGACTTCAATTTTGTTTCGAAATTGTTGTGTCAAATCTTTTGAATTTTCAATCTTCGTGCAGTTTAATCTGATCTAAATCTGGGAAGCGTCTGAGTTCGTTCGTTTGCTCAGATTTGTATTTCTCGAATTGAATTTATGTTTGTTATAGATTGGATTTAGATTTCTCCTTTAAGTGTTGATCTGCTCAGAAATTGGTGTGTCAAATCTTTTGAATTCTGAATTTTTCGCGTAGTGGTATCTGATCTGAATCTCTGATCTTGAGTTCATTGGTTTGCTTAGATTTTTAATTCTCGAATTGAATTTATGTTTGTTACAGATTGGATTTAGATTATTTTCTACATGTTACTCTGCTCAGAAATTGTTGTGTCAAATCATTTTGAATTATTCGAGTAGTGTCACCTGATCTAAATCTCGGAAGTGAGCTCGTTGGTTTGCTCAGATTTGTATTTTTCGAATTGAATTTATGTTTGTTACAGATTGGATTTAGATTATCTTCTTTTGGTTGATCTGCTCAGAAATTGTCGTGTCAAATCTTTTGAATTTTGAATTATTCGCGTAGTGTCATCTGATCTAATTCTCAGAAGCGTCGCGAGTTCCTTGGTTTGCTCGGATTTGTATTTCTCTATTTGAATTTATGTTTGTTACGGATTGGATTTAGCTTCTTTTTATGTGTTGATCTGCTCAGAAATTGTGTCAAATATTTTGAATTTTGGACAATTTACGTAGTCTTATCTGATCAGAATCTCAGAAGCGACTTGAGCTCGTTGGTTTGCTCAGATTTGTATATCTCGAAATGAATTTATGTTTGTTACAGATTGGACTTGGGTTTTTTTATGTGTTGATCTGGTCAATTCTGTTTGGCTTCAAATCATTCCTCGAACAATCTTAATTTTGTTTTGAATTTTGTTCGTTGGATCTGCTTTTTTATTTTCAAATTAAATTTGATGATTTGCAATTTGGTGTTTGGCAGACGTGAAGAATGGGGCTGTCTTTCACAAAGCTGTTCAGCCGGCTTTTTGCCAAGAAGGAGATGCGTATATTGATGGTTGGACTTGATGCTGCTGGTAAAACCACCATTCTTTACAAGCTCAAGTTGGGAGAGATTGTCACCACAATTCCAACCATTGGTAAGTCAATGATTTGCCCCATGAAGTTGTAACATTTTTTTTCGTTCATTTGAGTTTATTTCAAATTGAGATAACATTATAATCTTGTAGGTTTCAATGTGGAAACTGTGGAATACAAGAACATCAGCTTTACTGTCTGGGATGTTGGTGGCCAGGACAAGGTAACTAGTTTTAGTTTTTATTCAAACATATCACCATTTGTTAAGATTAAAGATTGCATGAGAGGAAAATCTGGTGTCTCTTTTGATGTGTTCTATTTATTGCATTCTTACCATAGCTTGTAAAAGGGGATAATTATGGATGGGATTTTTTGCTTTCATATATTCTATGAGCAATTATCTTGACTACCTGAATATGGTGTTGTTCCGATAAAGGTAAAACACATGTTTGATGTCTGTTAAGTATATGCATAGGTTGATTGTGAGCGGTTAACATTGGTGTTTATGTTTTGAGTACATCTTAGATCTTGTTAGATCTGTTGGATTTATAAACAAAGTGCTTATGGAATTTGTTCATCTCAATTATACACCTTGCTTCTTTTTTTTTTTTTTTTTTGACTTTCTTCAAAGATTCGTCCATTGTGGAGGCATTACTTCCAAAACACACAAGGACTCATTTTTGTGGTTGATAGCAATGATCGTGATCGTGTGGTCGAAGCCAGGGATGAGTTGCACAGGATGTTGAACGAGGTACTTGAGTACAAATTTTCTTATTACTGGTGCAATGATTCCAAAGAAACTATGGTTGCGAATTTACTAAAAACATATTATTATTTTATGTTCATTAACAGGATGAGTTGAGGGATGCTGTGCTGCTGGTATTTGCAAACAAGCAAGATCTTCCAAATGCTATGAATGCTGCCGAGATCACTGACAAGCTTGGCCTTCATTCTCTCCGTCAGCGCCACTGGTAAGATGAGCAGTTGTCTTCATCTCTCTCGCTGTCTTTATCTGACCCTCTCTGTTCAAAAATCCATGTCACCCTCTATAATATATATATATGTTTTGCAGGTACATACAGAGCACATGTGCCACTTCCGGTGAAGGACTGTATGAGGGACTGGATTGGCTCTCAAACAACATTGCGAACAAGGTAAGTTCATGCAAATCATGCTGATTATACCTTCTGTTTGTTTGTGCTGATAAATTTACATGATTGCAGGCTTAAATGAAACAATTGAACCGACGGTCACACTAACAATGGCCCCATTTTGATGTTCTGGATGTCCATCTCGTTCAAGTGTTCTGGCTTTCTTTTTTTATATTTCTTATTCCCTGCAAACATTACCCATTTGTCACTTGTAGTTTAAAGAATAATTTGAGTAAATTTCGATTTCCTTTGTTGTATTACCTCCATAGCTGCAAAAGGAAAGAAAAAGGTTTTCTCCTAGTTTGGGGCAGTTTCTACGTTGTGGCAAAATTATATACATAATCTAGTACAACTTATGTTGAAGCAGTACATAAATCTTGATGAATCCCAAGGTTTTGTGGCTTTGGAGAATGCTTTGGAGAATGGATTTGATATGCTCCAAAATTTGATGAAAATTTATATATTCAATTGTAAGAGTGGTTTTGTTTTCTTTTTCTTCAAAATTTTTTTTAATTCACAATGTCTGTTTTTTTTTTATGTTTAATCATTAAATTAACAAAAATTTTCATTTTTACCTCTTAATTTATGAATGCGCACAGGTGTGTTAACATACTCGACAGTTGCAATTAAGTAAAAAGAATAGAATTAAAACAGCAAAATATAAGAATGATAATATTGCTTGGTATTAATAAAATATTATTATATCAAATCGTGCCAAATATTATTATATTTATAATAATTTTTTAATTTTAATTTCTAAAATATTAAAATATTTATCTCAAATATTATAATTTTAATATTATACAACATACATATTTATTAATAATATATAATAAATATTAATATAATTAATTATTTTAGTAAAATCATTTAATATTATAATTTTATTTTTATAATAAATTTAAATTTTAAAATTTAAATAATATTTTAATACTTTTTTAAAAATATTTTAATAATAAATATTTAGCTTATAATTTATAAATATTTAGTAATAAATGTTTAATAATATAAAGTATGAATATATTTACTAATATTAATCCTAAAGCCACGAGTCAAATCATGCATCAACTTAATTGAGAAATAATAAAAATATCTTCATTTTTATAAAATATTATTATATCAAATCGTGCCAAATATTATTATATTTATAATAATTTTTTAATTTTAATTTCTAAAATATTAAAATATTTATCTCAAATATTATAATTTTTAATATTATACAACATACATATTTATTAATAATATATAATAAATATTAATATAATTAATTATTTTAGTAAAATCATTTAATATTATAATTTTATTTTTATAATAAATTTAAATTTTAAAATTTAAATAATATTTTAATACTTTTTAAAAATATTTTAATAATAAATATTTAGCTTATAATTTATAAATATTTAGTAATAAATGTTTAATAATATAAAGTATGAATATATTTACTAATATTAATCCTAAAGCCACGAGTCAAATCATGCATCAACTTAATTGAGAAATAATAAAAATATCTTCATTTTTATAAAATATAATTTTGTCATTTCATATATTTTAAATAGGATATATAAATATAAATACATATAATAATCCTAGCCTTTATAGGATTCCACGTTTGTTACAGTATTCAACCAAAGACTCATTTATTAATTTTATTATTTTTTAAAATATATTTATCACTCTATTTGTTATACTATTGAACCAAAGATTCGTATATTTATCATGGGTATGCCATAATCTAATTTAATAATACAAATACAAGTAGTTTTAGAAATCTTGTTTATCTATACTTATTATAAAACCTTTGACTGAGAGAGTGTCACGAGTTAATCGGATACCAACTTAGTTAAGAAAAGACAAAAATATTCTCACATTACAAAGTAAATTGTATTATTTTGAAAGTGTTTATTTATTTTTATCATTTTATATATTTTATATAGAAAAAAAACAAACAAACATAATAAGATGCTATTGAGTCTTTTATATATAATGCAATTATCTTGTAGGTAGTAGAGTAAAAAAAACTTAACAAACGAGTCTAAGATACTACTAAGTCTTTTTATTATTAATAGATCATGATAGATCTACAACGTGGGTGGAAAAAATTATGTAATAAATATATGTATAAAAAATGGATATAAAAACAAATGAGGCTCTAGTTAAAAGGGTAAATTTGAGATATTTAAAACAATGTTGTCTTATGTTTAAATCCTATCACGTGTATATATTCTAGATTTTATATAAAAAATATAAAACGATATAAATATCCTCATAATAATATTTCTTACTTTGTGAAATGAATAAGTTTTTGATAATTTCACAATTTAGTTGAAACCTAATTGATAGGTGACACCAACTCAGTAAAACATTTAAATAATAGTATAAATTTTAAGAAAATTATTATTTACTACATTTAAAGACAAATGACCACATAATTCTTACTTGTGGACTTTTATATTATTATTTAATTTTACTCTTTTGACACAAAACAATAATTTTATAATATGATGGTTTAAATAAAAATTACTTTTTTGGAAAATATTTGGAACATTGTGAATGAAAATTTTAAGATGATGATAAGTATTTTATAGGGTATAGTAAAATATTAAAATAAATAAATGACAATTTTTAAGTCAATTTGTGAAATTAAAAAAATTATATTGTTAATATACTAAATATTAACCTATTTTTTATGTGAAAGAAAAATACATTGGTTTTAAAAAAAATCAATAGTAATATATTGAAGAGCGTCTCATCTTAAACAGAGTTTACTTTATACCGTTTCTTTTATGTTAAAAAAATATATTGAAATGATTATTATGTAAGGTGAGATTTGGATATGAGTATTAAAAAATTTAATATCTTCGACTTAACAAACAATACAAAACAATACAATACTATGGTGATAGTGATTTCTTTTGGTTTTTTTTTTATCAATTTCTTTTTTATATTTTAACACAATTGTGAGTGTGATAGATTGTAGTATATAAAATATAGGGATGAGCGAAGAACAAATTTTATGTTTGGTATAAAGTGAAAACCGATCCTAGTCAAACGTTGTGTCTCAAATCATGAAATTCAACGCAATCCACAAAGAAAAATGGGATAAAAACCACTCAATCTTGTAACCTTCTATTTCTATATATCCATAAAAAATAAACAAAGAAACCCTAATTTTAGACCTTCCCACTTTGCTATAAATCGCAACATGCATCGTCGATTCCATCAAACAAATGAACAAAGAATAACTTTTAATTAGACCCTTTCTTCCATCCGAGTCCCTTTTTAAGTGTTTGGGAATCGGATTGTTGGGCTATATTTGCCATTACCATAGTCAATCATAGCGAGAGAGAAATTTATTTTAGGGTAGATCAATGTCGGTCAAAGTAGTAATAACAGCGGTTTCCGTTATTCTTTTGGTGGGAGTCGTCGCTGGCTTTTTTGCCGTAATTCAACATCGAAAACACAGTGGTGGTACCGAATTATCTCTGCAAATGAAGGCTGTTTCTAATTTTTGTTCAGCTACAAGTTACAAAGAAGCTTGCCAAAAGTCCCTCAACTCTGTTAATAGCACTGATCCTGAACAATTTATCAGTCGGTCGATTTTGGTGGCTGAAGAAGCTGTTATGAAGTTCTTTAATTATTCCGACTCGTTGATTGTTAAGGCCAAGAATAATAGCAGGACTAAGATGGCTTTGGATGATTGTAAGGACATGATGAGCTATGCGGTTCAATCCCTTCAAGCATCGTACTCCGAGGTGGGTAATGCTCAATTGCACAGCATTTCTGACCGTGTATCGGATCTTAGGACCTGGTTAAGTGCTGTTATATCGTACCAGGAGTCTTGCTTGGATGGTTTTGAAAGTGATGAAATCATGAAAGAAAACATGACAATTGGCATTACTGATGCTAGAGAACTCACTTCCAATGCTTTGGCAATCGTGTCCAAGTTATCGGAAATTCTTTCAAAATTTGGTCTCCAACTTAAGGCTCCTAAGACATCCCGTAGACTTCTTTCCACAGGGAAAGATAAGTATCCATCGTGGTTCTCGAATGTAGACCGTAAGCTTTTGGCTAAAATTGATAATAGTAACATAAAACCAAATGCTATTGTGGCTATGGATGGAAGTGGCCATTTCAAGACCATTGCTGAAGCCCTAGCTGCAGCCCCCAAGCAATCCAATGTCCGTCATGTGATCTATGTTAAGGCTGGAGTCTATAAAGAATACATCACCGTGGACAAAAAAACCATTAACATCCTTATGTATGGTGATGGCCCAAGAAAGACTATAGTCACTGGTAATAAGAACTATGTCGACGGCACACCAACATGGAAAACTTCTACTTTTTGTAAGTTTCCAAAGGATCGAAACCAATTATTTCATCTTAAATCTCCCTAATAAATTTTTTGATTTCGTAAATTTTAATGATGCAGCTGCTATTGGAGATGGATTCATTTGTAGATCTATGGGTTTCCAAAACACTGCTGGTCCTTCGAAGCATCAGGCTGTGGCTCTTCGTATTCAATCTGATAGATCAGCGTTCTTTGATTGCCGAATGGATGGCAATCAAGACACATTGTACAATCATGCAAATCGTCAGTTTTTTCGCAACTGTGTCATTTCTGGAACCATTGACTTCATCTTTGGTGACTCCCCTACTCTTATCCAAAACACATTGATAATTGCAAGGAGACCAATGGATAATCAACTTAACACAGTGACCGCACAGGGCAAGTCCGATGCTAATGAGAACACCGGTACTGTAATCCAAAATTGCAGGATTGTCCCTGAGCAAATACTCTTTCCCGATAGGTTCAAGATTGCAACTTACTTAGGCAGGCCATGGAAGCAATATTCTACAACTGTGGTCATGGAGTCCACTTTGGCAGACTTCATTCGGCCCGAGGGATGGACACCATGGGCTGGAGAAGCTTTCGAAGACACTCTTTATTATGCTGAGTACAATAACCGTGGCCCTGGTGCTAGTCTCGATAAGAGAGTTGACTGGAAGGGTTATCACAAGATCGATAAAAACACTGCTATGAGATTCACGGCTCAATCATTCCTTTTGAGTCGTGAGAATTGGTTGCCCCAAACTGGCATTCCTTACATAGCTGGTTTGAGATCTTGAAAACATTCCAGTGATAAACGTACAAAATAAATCTTTGCCGATGATGTATAGAATTAAGTTTGTAGACCTCAATTACGTTTAAATTATTTTTATTAATGTTTAGGGAAGTTGGTATAATTAGATATTGAGGGTTGAGATCTTGTGGATAGTAATTGATTTTCTTTTTTTGAAGTTACATCGTAATTAAATTGATACTAAGGGATGAAATATAAATAAAGAAAAAACTCATTTTTTAAATAAAATATATAAATACAAATTAATTAGGTTATAATATGCTATTAGTCCCACTATTTTGACAAAATTTGAGATTTACTCCATGTGCTTCAAAAGTTAAAAATTAAACATCTCAATCCAATCATTAAAATTGCGAGTATTTTCTATTAAAATTTATTAACTTAGAATTTTGATTTAGTTGTCCTCTTATGACATGACATAAATTGACAAAAAATAAATATTTAAATTGATAAATTTTGACAGAAACTACCAACGGCGATAATGATTGGACTAAGATTTTTAAATTTAAAAAGTAGGAGGATTGAATTTTAACGTTTAAAATACAAGGACTAAATATCAAATTCTGTACATGTACAAGGTCTAACAACACATTATGATATCAATATCATTCGTACCAACTGGAACATCTTAGTCCAATAGTCAATTGAAAAAAAAAATCCAACTATTGCTTTAATGGTTGTACCAATGTGTTTCGGTTTGTATCGGCCCGTACCAATTGGTACAATATTTTTATATTTTAAATTGATTTTTAATATTTTCTATCTTAAATATTTAATTTTTAATAATTACATTTAAAATAAAATATAATCATTTAATTAAGTTATTAAACATAATTAATAATTTTAAATTTTATTATTTTCAAATAATTTTTATGTATGTAATTGAGATATATTTACACATATATGATTTATATGAAAAAAATTTAAAAATATAGGTAAACTCAAAATTATATATTGAAACATACTGGTATTAGTAAGTACCGGTATTAGAACAAAGACTATGTTCATTGGTAGAGGTGAGCAAAATCTGATTCAATTTGAAAAATTCGAAAAAAATTTAAATTTATAATTAAATAGTTCAAGCTATTTGAGTTAATTGAGTTATTCAGATCAACTCGAATAAAAAATCAAGTTTTTCGATTTAACTTGAATATGAATTACACAATTCAAGCTGTAATAGCCCAAATTTAACCGGGCCTTAAAATCAAATGAAGGTAGATAAATAAATAAATATTTATTTAGTCCAAGTCCAGGTTACAAAGCCCAAACCCTACCGGCCCAAAACTTAAAACACTACCCGTATGACCCAAATTAACCCTCAAACCCGACCTAACCCACAATAGCTAACCCAATTCAAACATTACCCAGTAAGCCCCTTTTACCCTTGACCTGTATACATCAGTGGCCCAAGAAGCCCAAATAACTTAACAAAAACAGGAAACCCTAGGGTTTCCTGAACACTATCGCGCCGCAACTGCTTCTGGAATATTCGGGGAGCGTCTGTCCAGTCCCCGAAATCGAGGCCACCATCAAAGCACTGTCCCAAGGCCTTTCGACGCACCAGCTCGGCCACCGATCACGCCTCCACCAGTGGGCCGTGACTTTAGCATTGTGTTGTGCCCAGCGCAGTCACTATCAAGATCCTCGCAAATTACCTGCAAGAAAAGGAAAGAAACACAACAGATACGAAAAAACAAAAAGGGAAACTAAAGAGATTCAGCAGATCACAATCAAGGATATGATACAGTGGACAAAAAAATCTTTGATTTCTTTCCAGTTTATGTAATCACAATAATGGCTATAAAAGCCCGAAATCAAACCATTGTAAAGGACCGGATTTTTGAAAATAGAAATATACTTATATATTTGATTCAAAGAGAAATACAAACAGTTTCCAAAAGGTGATTTAATCGTGCACCTTGTTTTTATTTTAGCATGCATACATAAATTGTTCTAAGCAGAAATTGCTGAGGTTTTACAAAGGAAAGAAAGTTACCTGTATTACGTTTGAAAGAGGGAGGGTTTTTAACCCTCCGACCACCGTGCGTGGCGGCGCGTAGGCGCGTGGGGACCGATGGACGGAGACTCCACAGAACTCTGATGACCGGCCCCTAATCCTCTTCAGAGGATTTTTGTTTTTTTTTCTAAAACGATATTTCAGATGATTTTTAGGCCTTAGTTTTGGATTATACAGCCCTAACAAAGGGACATCGTTTTAGCTTAGCCTAATAAGCTTAAAACGACGACGTTTTGAAGCCCCAGGATCCGCGTGTTGACCCGGTTACCTGGGGAGGATCCGCATGTTTTGAGAATTGGGCTAATTGCTCATTTGGTCCTCCTGCTTTATTATTCATAATTTCATTAATATTTATTTGTAATTTAGCCTTAATGTTTCAATTTCATTTCAATTTAACCCTCACAGTGTTTTAAAACCATATTAAGGGAAACGACGCCGTTTTGGAAAAAGGGCGATTTGCCCAATGAGTCCCTTTCATTTTACGCGCGTTTTAAATTGGGTCTTAATTCTGTTTTATTTCTTTTAAATTCATCCCGTAATTTTGCTGCACTTTCAATTTAGCCCTATATATTCATTTTTTATTATTCTATATATATATTTTTATATGTAGATATTGTTTTATTTTTAAACCTTACTTTTATGTTATGTACTATAAGATTATTTTATCATATATTATTATTTATCGTATATTATTTTTTTCACAAATTATTATTATTATCATTATTTTTATATATTATTAATATATTTTCTTGTATTATATATTTATTAATTATTTATATATATTGTCCTTACATATATACTTTCGTTATTTTATATTATATCTATTACAATTCTTATTTCCTATATATTCAAATTATATTTTATTATATAAAATTTATTATTTTTATTCTATATTACTTATTATTATTTTTATATATGTTATGTATATTATATATTATCCATTATATTATTTATTATTCATTATATTATTTAAAATTTTAAAATTTATAAATTGAATTATATTTTTAACTCATATTATACACATATTAAATTATCAATTATTTATTTATTATGTATTATTTTATTTTAAAATGATATTTTTATATTATGTGTTATTTTATAAATTCTTTTACATACTTTTTTTTTAAATTTTTAAAAAAAAACCCAATATATTTTATTATTCTTTCATAAATATTTTTGTTATTGTGTTTTATATATTGTATAGCAAATACTATTTTAAGATTATTATTAAAAATTATGTCATTATTTGTGTTACATGTATATTTTGTTAACAATAACCCATTTCATTTTATATATCATGTGTATATGTTATTTTATATTTATTATTTGATACTATATTTCATGAACATGTACATTGATATTGCATTATTTTTTTTGTGTATCATGCATTATTCAATTATTACTTTATATGTTTGTATATTTTGTCTATCCATTTTCAATACATGCTATATATATATATCTTTGTATGCATATTGTTAATATTTGCCATGTATATGATTTTTATGTATCTAATGTACGATTTTTATATTATTGTCACCATTCTGTTTAAATGCATGTATTATTTACCTACTACCATAATATGTTACTATGTATAATTTATAATACAATACAATTCCTCATGCATCATTTTTTTTAAAAAAACAAGGCCCAAAGTTTTCAAAAATATAAAGGCAATGCTTGGTGTTCGGAAATTTCGAGAAAGTAGTGCCCTAACTTATTGGGTTGCGACTTTTCTCGTTAATTAGTTCGAATAATCAAGTACCCTTCTTAGTTTTCAAAGGTTTTCAAAATGTGAGCAACTGTCTTGGAATTGTAAAGCAATATGTCCTAACTTATTGGATGTAGCGTTTTGTTATTACGAGATAGGGATTTCTAAAAAGCTAACTTAGTGTCAATACTTTGATACGGGTGAACTCTAATTTAAAAAAAAAATCAAAATATTTAAAAGAGGACTACATCTTAAAATTTTTGAATTTCCGACATTAAAGACACTTGATAATCAATTAGGTACCAATTTTTGGGCGTTACAAGGGTGCTAACCCTTCCTCGAACGTAACCGACTCCCGAACCTGTTCTTCTATTTCGTAGACCAAAACTAATGATTTTAAAACAAAATGTTTTAAAGGTGATCCAATCACACTTAAAAAGATTAGTGGCGACTCCCGTTTTCGTTTTTCTTAAAGTCGATTCTCATTTTCCAAAACTCGATTTAAAAATGGTTTCGACAGTTTGGCGACTCCATTGGGGACTAATAAGAGAGTCAAGCAGTGTAATTGATTATCTCTTATCTTAATGTCAGAAATTAAAAATTTTAAAATTTAATCCTCTTTGCATTACATGTGTTTGTATTATTGCATATGTTGCTATATTCTAATACGCATTGCATTTGCATGACCGTTGTGGTCACACCCTTAAGTGGGAGTGAGAAGCTACGCCTTCGTGAGGTTTTCGCCTCCGTGCAGGATAGTGGATCACTTTCGGGATACATCTGTACCTATGGTTTCATGAGATTTTCATCTCCGTGTAACCATAGGGAAATGTATTCCTCTAAACTGAACTCGATTCAAATGAGCCTATAATGGGTGAGGATCGAGGAATCTGCTGGTTCGGATACCTCAAACTTTAGAACCAACCTCATATAGAAAAATCGTAAGAGCCCAACTTGGTTAGAGTTAAACTTTAGATATTACCCTTATAAATTATCGTTGAGATTTATTGATATCATGTGATACTAACTATTTCTTTTCTTTTGTTCGTATGTCATTTTGCATTTACAAAGGTATCGATTCGCGGTCAGTTTCTAAGCTAGGAAGTTTTATTATGGAGAGCGGACTTCTTGATAAAATGGAAGGCAACGCTAACGTCCATAGATGGTCCGAGCAAACTCAACTAGAAAAGGGAGATAGTATAGCTGAGGGATACGTGTCGGAGTTGTCAGATTACACTCGCATTAGTGTCACGCAGAATAATCTCCAGGAGCTTAAGGAAATTTGGGATCAGTGGGGCAAAGAGACCAAGCAGTTATTCTAAGGTAATTATGGAGACTTACCTTACTTGCTTGATGTTCAGATAGACGAGCACTTATTCCGAGCCCTTGCTCAGTTTTGGAACCCGACGTACAATTGCTTCACTTTTGGGGAAGTAGACATGGTACCTACTGTGGAGGAGTACACGGCCTTGCTCCGTTGTCCCAGATTTCAGAATGATAGGATCTATTCTCGAGCTGCTTGTGTCCCTACCTTTTGGTAGAAATTGATGATTATTACGGGGATGAGCGAGCAGTGGGCCACGACCCGAATTAAGGAAAATGGTGAGTGCAAGTGCATTTCGTGGGGCACTTTGAAAGATTTGATTCTGACACACCTTGATGAGACGAATAAGGTAGATGTTTTTACCTTGAGTTTGTATGGATTGATGGTTTTCCCTAGGGCTTTGGGACATGTGGATGAGGCAACCACGGATCTTTTTCATCGACTCAGTAAAATGATCACTTCTGTCCCTGCAATTTTGGCGGAAACATTCAGATCTTTAGGTGCATGTAGGAGGGCTGGTGCTGGCAGGTTTATAGGGTGTGCTCAGTTGCTTTTGGCTTGGTTCTACAGTCATTTTCGATTGATAGATAGGGTGGTTTTTCAGGTTTTCTTCAAGGACTATTCACCGTTGAAAGATATAGCAGCTTCAACTAGGAGAGTTGATGTTCCAGAAGAGAATTGGATAGCGCTACTTCAGAACCTTCAATTGAAAGATGTTGAGTGGAGGGCTCCGTGGATGATGCCTGGTGAGGTTCTTTATCGATGCGGCAGTTTTGATTGGGTACCCCTACTGGGAATTTTGGGTGCCATTGGTTATGCTCCTTTGCTCGTGCTGAGGCAGCATGGATTGAGACAGTTTGTACCAACGACTCAGGGGTTGGCTCAAAGTGAGTTCGTATATAGAGGAGCCGATTACAAGAGGAAGGTTAGTGAAGTTTCTAGTGCTTAGAAAAAGACTTGTCGGTTGAAAAGAGTAGCTATTAGTCCTACAACCACACCGGAATACATTGAATGGAGAGGCAGAAGGGTTAACGATAATATCCCTAAGCCAAGTGTGGAAGAAGCTCGACTGATGGAAGAATATCTGCAAGTAAGACCCTCAGAGTCAGAAATTATGAAACAGGAGTTCGAGAGAAAGAACTTGGAGTTCGAGAAGAGGATAGCAAAGCTCGAAGAGGAAAAGATGTACTTGAGTTTGGACGTCGATGTTCAAAAGATGGAGCTTGAGAAAGAGAGAAAAGAAAAGAGAAAGATTAAAGAAGATCGAGATGATCTAAAGGAACATTACAAAAGGGCACAATTATCCTTAAGAAGGGCGAGAGTAGGAGGATCTTCAGATCAGTTTTAGAAGGAGGTCCAAGAGGAAAAGGCTAGGGCCGAGTATTGGGAGAGGAAGTTCCAAGAGATGCAGGTACAGAATTTAGCATTAGAGGAAGAAAATAAAGGGTTGAAGACTAGGGTAACTGAGCTTGGAAGATCCCTACATTTGCACCAAAACCATAACTCTACGGTCGAGTTAAAGGACCTAAAAAGCAAGGTTGAGGATTTGAAAATAGCATTGCATGACGAAAGCGTTAAAGCTTTGGGCCTTAGGGCGAAAGTGTATTTGTAATCCTCTTATATGTGAAGATATTATTTTTCTAAATAAAATTTTCTAAATGAAGTTGAACTAGAATCGATATCTTTTTTGCATTCATGTATTTGCATCTCATAGCATTTCATCATATCATTTGCATTCAAAGTTATAGAAAGACCCTGATTAGTTAAAGTTTACTTTAAAAGGTAAAAAAGAAAATCTGAAAATCTCACATCCTTACGGCACTCGTACTAAAACTAAGAGCATGGGTCAAAGGTTCGAGCAATTACAAAAAGACATGCAAGATCAAATGCAAGAACAGTTGGCCAAAATACAGAATGAAATGAAGGAGCAGATGCTAGAGGCTCAGAGAAACATGATGGCTGAAATGGCTCAGCTGCTAAGAACTACTGATAAAGGAAAAGCTCCCATGGCGATCACTGAAGAGGAGAATGAAGGTCCTCCTCCGGGTTTTACTCTGCTTCATGTGCCCGTGCAAACCGAGGCACCTCCTAGAAGGCCAGCTGTCACCGTGAGGTCTCAACATGGGCCAGTGGATGCTGGAATCCCCGTAAATTTCCCATCTTTGTTGGGAAATAATTTGGGTGATAGCTCAATCAACCCTATTACCCCTGATTTGGATTTAATGGAGAAGGAAAGAATGGCCACTGAATCCTCGAAACAATTGGAAGATCGTTGCAGGTGGTTAGAGGAGAAGTTTAGGATTTTAGAAGGCGCTGGCAATCATCATGGAATTGATGCCAAAGACTTAAGTTTGGTTCCAGATTTAGTGCTTCCTCATAAATTTAAGATGCCAGAGTTCGAAAAGTACAACGGGACTACTTGCCCAGAGGCACACATAACAATGTTTTGTAGAAGAATGACTGGTTACGTGAATAACAATCAACTATTGATCCATTGTTTTCAGGACAGCCTAGTGGGAGCAGCGGCTAGGTGGTACAATCAGTTGAGCCGTGCAAGAATCAGTTCATGGAGAGATCTCGCACAAGCTTTCATGCAACAGTATAACCATGTGACATATGACGCCAGATAGGATCACACTTCAAAACATCGAGAAAAAGTCTAATGAAAGTTTTAGGCAATATGCACAACGATGGAGGGAGGTGGCAATGCAAGTACAACCACCATTGTTGGAAAAGGAAACCACCATGTTATTTATTAATACTTTGAAGGCGCCATTCATTACACATATGATTGGAAGCACCACGAAAAGTTTCGCGGATATAGTTATGGCAGGTGGGATGATTGAGAATGCCATGAGGGGTGGTAAAATCGAGGGGGAAGTGGCTAAAAGATCGGCCCCAAGGAGAAAAGACAATGAGGTGAACAACATGAACAGTTTCAACTCTAGGGCAATCATAGTTGGACAACATAAAACAGCTACAGGTGAGCAACAAAGTACTCAAAGATAGGAATCGGGTACAAGACAGAATTCGGAAAGGATGCAATTCACTCCTATCCCTGTGACATATCGTGAGCTTTATCAAAGCTTATACGATGCACATGCCATTGCTCCATTTCACTTGAAACTACTGCAGCCACCGTACCCCAAATGGTATGATGCAAATGCTAAATGCGAATATCACGCGGGAATATCGGGGCATTCAATTGAAAATTGCACTGGGTTCAAGAAGGTCGTGGAAAAGCTCATCAAAATGGGGGTTGTGAAATTTGATAGTACCCCTAATACTAAAAATCCGTTACCGGATCATGGCAATCAAAGAGTGAATGCCATTGATGAAACAAAGAAAGGAAAAGTCAAGGAAGATATTGCTGAGGTGAAGACACCTATGAAAGTAATATGGGAGGAGATGGTGAAGAGAGGTATGCTGACCTCTAGAAAAGAAAGAGAAGGAATAGAGAACCATTGTGAATTCCATGCAGAAGCGGGTCATATGATCCAAAATTGTGAAGAATTCAAGGTCATGGTACAAGGCCTTATGGTTAACAAAGAACTACAGGTTTTTGAGGGTAGTTCTTGTGAAGGACAAATAAGTGTGCTGGAGAATGAACGACAAAGAACCAGCTAATCAAGAATTATTATTTCCTTGCCAGGGAATAATGAGGCGGGGTCGCAACCTGGGCCCAAAATAGTCATCCATAAACCCAATCTTTTCCCTTACAAGGATGACAAGAGGGTGCCATGGAGTTGTGACTGCAATATAACAATACCTGAGGAGGAGAGTATAGCTAGCGCAGACAGGGGCACGCAAAATGAAGGTTCCCATACACGAAATGGGAAACGTTATGACTGGGGGAACATCAGAGTGGAGCCCGCAAAGTAAAAGATGTCGAGGTTGAAAGGGAGAAGGAGACTGAAGTATCCATCAATGAGCCGGTAAAGGAAGAAGAATCTAAGGAGTTTCTAAAGTTCCTGAAACATAGAGAGTATAGCGTGGTCGAGCAGTTGCGCAAGCAGCCGGCACGCATATCAGTGTTAGCCCTACTCCTGAGTTCAGAGATGCATCGGGATGCGTTGTTAAAGGTGCTTAACGAAACATATGTCACCCATGACATATCCGTTAACAAGCTGGACCGGTTAGTAAACAACATCAGTGCTGACAATTTCATCTACTTCAATGATGATGAAATTCCACCCGGGGGCATAGGGTCAACCAAGGCCTTGCATATCACTACTCGGTGCAAGGGATACACGCTTCCAAGTGTACTTGTTGATAATGGGTCTGCTTTGAATGCCCTTCTATTATCCACATTAAACAGATTACCTATTGACAATTCACATATGAAGACATGTCACAATGTGGTGAGAGCCTTTGATAGAACTGAAAGGAAAGTGATGGGACGAATTGCTATCCCTCTAGAGATTGGACCGAAAACATATGAAGTTGATTTCTTGGTGATGGATATCAAGCCCTCCTATAATTGTTTGTTAGGGAGACCATGGATACACTCGGCAGGAGTGGTGCCCTCCTTACTACACCAAAAATTGAAGTTAGTGACAGATGGACGCTTAATAACCATCAATACGGAGGAGGACATCATAGCGGCAGTCACCAGCAAGGCCCCTTATGTTGAGGCCAATGAAGAGGCTATCGAGTGTTCTTTCCACTCTTTAGAAGTCATTAATGCCACCTTCATTTTGGAAGGAAGTGAGGTGCCAGTACCCAAAATGTCTAGAGCCACGAGGATGGCCTTGCAAATGATGATGGGAAAGGGAGTATTACCGGGAAAAGGGTTAGGAAGACAGTTAGAAGGAGGGGTTTAAATCCCAAAACTGATTGAGAAGAAGGACCACTTTGGCTTGGGCTTCAAGCCAGACCACAAGCACAAGAGGCAGGAAATAGAGAAGCGCCAAGCGAGAAGAAAGGCGCGTTTGAATAGAAGAGAAGTGGAGTGGGGACCGATGAAATTCGCACCTAAATCCAAAATCCTTTAAGTCAGGAGGATTACTGATAGAGAAAAGTCATCAAATTAATGCTGTACATAATAAGGGATCGGGGCAAGGAAACCTCGAGGGCATTCACCCTTACGAACCAGGGAGTTCTCTGAATAATTGGACCGCAGAAGACCTTCCTATAGTCTTTAGAAACTTTTTAGAGTAATTCTCAAAACATGTTTGTTACTCTAGGGCCTAGGAGTAGTAAGATTATGTTTGTGAAAAGAGGTTTATGTTTATCTATAATTATTTAAATAAAACATAACTTTTATCAATTTAAACGAGTACTGTTTCATTTTTGTCGACCAATATTCCTTTAAATTCTGGCAATTCTTATTCTTTTATTCATAGCACATAAACAATCATTCTTAGATTCATTTATTCTTTGTATATTCTTTCATACCCCCACAGGTCCCTAGATATCAATGATATGAGTGCTGATATTGCAGCTCCTAATTTCTCTGGCAAGCAAAACATGTGTTTAGAGGAACCTCAGGATTTTGAAGATGTTCAAGATTGTGACATTTCTCTCGATCTGTTAAGAATGGTAAAACAAGAGGAGAAACAAATCATGCCACATGAGAAAGAGGCAATAGAGAATATAACCCTAGAGGAAGGGAAAGAGTTAAAAATCGGAACCCTAATTAGCGAGGACACAAACATGGTCTGGTTGAGTTGCTTCGAGAGTTCAAAGATATGTTCGCCTGGTCATATCAGGATATGCCTGGATTGAGTACCGACATTGTGGTACATCGACTTCTGATAAGACAGGATTGTAAGCCAGTCCAACAGAAGTTGTGAAGAATGAGGCCAGATATCGTTTTGAAAATAAAGGATGAAGTTAAGAAGCAGTTCGATGCAGGATTCTTGCAAGAAGTGAAGTACTCTGAATAGGTAGCTAACATTGTGCCTGTTCCCAAGAAGGATGGGAAAGTACGAATGTGTGTTGATTACAGAGATCTGAACAAAGCAAGCCCAAAGGATAATTTTCCTTTACCACACATTGACATTTTGGTGGACAACACAGCAGGATATTCGTTGTTCTCCTTCATGGATGGTTTCTCAGGATAAAATCAGATAAAGATGCATCCAGAGGACATGGATAAAACCACATTCATAACCTTATGGGGTACTTTTTGCTACAAAGTAATGCCGTTTGGATTAAAGAACGCAGGGGCAATGTACCAAAGGGCCATGGTGAACTTGTTCCACGATATGATGCATAAGGATATTGAGGTATATGTTGATGATATGATTGCCAAGTCACGTACAGAAAAAGAACATATTAAAGAACACAGGGGCAACGTACCAAAGGGCCATGGTGAACTTGTTCCACGATATGATGCATAAGGATATTGAGGTATATGTTGATGATATGATTGCCAAGTCACGTATAGAAAAAGAACATATTGAGGTTTTGAGAAGATTGTTCTTGAGGTTGAGAAAATTTTAATTGAAGCTCAATCCAGCAAAGTGTACCTTTGGAGCTAGATCAGGAAAGTTATTAGGCTTCGTAGTCAGTGAAAAAGGAATTGAAGTCGACTCAGACAAGGTCAGAGCCATACGAGAGTTACCTCCACCACGTACTCAGAAGGAAGTTCGAGGATTCCTAGGAAGGTTGAATTACATTGCTGGGTTCATTTCACAACTAACCGAGAAATGTGATCCTATCTTTCGCCTCCTCAGAAAGCACAACCAAAGTACTTGGGATGAGGAATGCCAGAATGCTTTTGAAAAGGTCAAGCAGTATTTGTTAAATGCTCCGGTATTGTCTCCACCAAGCCTAGATAAACCGTTAATACTGTACTTGTCAGTGTTCAATAATTCTATGGGATGTGTGCTTGGCCAGCATGACGAATCAGGGAAAAAGGAGAAGGCAATTTATTATCTCAGTAAGAAATTCACTGACTGTGAGATGAGATATTCACCAATCGAAAAGTTGTGTTGTGCGCTGATTTGGACAACTCGGAGATTAAGATAGTATATGCTATACCATACCACTTGGTTCATCTTAAAACTTGATCCGTTGAAATACATGATGGAGTCAACGGCTCTAAATAGGAGAATGGCGAGATGGCAAATTTTGCTTTCAGAGTTTGATATAGTCTACATAAGTCAGAAGGCTATAAAAGGAAGTGCGGTAGCAGACTTCTTGGCCAGTAGGGCTCTAGGAGATTATGAGCCATTGAATTTTGATTTTCCAAATGAGGAGTTGATGTGTATAGCAATAACTGAAAATTCTTCTTGGAAGCTCAATTTTGATAGGGCTTCTAATGCAATCAGAAATGGAATTGGGGCAGTCTTGGTATCTCCGAATGGCGATCATTACCCTTTTACGTGCAAGTTGGATTTTGATTGCACGAATAATATGGCTGAGTATGAAGCATGCATAATGGGACTGCAAGCAGCTATAGAGCAAGGTATAAAAACTCTAGAAGTATATGGAGATTCGGCGTTGGTTTTTTATCAGCTTAGAGGTGAATGGGAGACAAGGGACCCTAAATTGCTTAGTTATAGAAAGGTAGTTTTGGGGTTACTTGAGGAATTTGATAGCATCACCTTCAATTATCTCCTATGAGAGGAAAAATAGATGGCAGATGCTTTAGCAACCTTGGCCTCAATGATCA
Source organism: Gossypium hirsutum (assembly GCF_007990345.1). Taxonomy (NCBI): domain Eukaryota; kingdom Viridiplantae; phylum Streptophyta; class Magnoliopsida; order Malvales; family Malvaceae; genus Gossypium; species Gossypium hirsutum. The sequence continues at coordinate 84,263,686 of NC_053435.1, forward strand.
AGGTGAATAAAGAAGAAGAAATGAAGCTGATTCAAATGAGTATTTACGAGGCTCCAGCTCATTGTTGTAATATTGAGAAGGAAGGAAATGACAATAACCCCTTATATCAAGATATATTGCGATACGTGAAAGATCGTAAATACCCTGAACAGGCTAGTGAAAATGATAAACGAACTTTGAGGAGGTTAGCTTGCGACTATGTTTTAGATGGAGATATCCTGTACAAAGGACGAAAAGACCAAGTACTTTTGAGATGTGTCGATGCTGTTGAAGCTAAGCTAATTTTAGAGGAAGTTCATGAAGGTGTGTGCGGAACACATGTAAATGGGTTCACAATGGCGAGGCAAATCATGAGGTTTGGCTATTATTGGGCTACTATGGAAGGAGAATGTATTAACTACACCAAGAAGTGCCATAAATGTCAGATTTATGGGGACAAAATTCATGTTCCACCTTCACCTTTGCATGTTATGACTTCTCCATGGCCCTTTTCCATGTGAGGCATGGATGTTATTGGACCAATATTACCGAAAGCTTCGAATGGACATCGGTTTATCTTCGTGGTAATTGACTACTTTACAAAGTGGGTAGAGGCCGACTCTTATGTGAATGTTACTAAGTCAGCAGTGAGTCGATTCTTGAAGAAGGAGATCATTTGTCGATATAGAATGCCTGAAAAGATCATATCTGACAATGCATTGAACTTAAATAACAAAACGATAGCGGAGGTTTGCGACCAGTTCAAGATCAAGCATCACAATTCTTCTCCCTATCGTTCAAAAATGAATGGGGCAGTGGAAGTTGCCAACAAGAATATTAAAAAAATAGTGGGGAAGATGACTGAGACCTATAGAGATTGGCATGAGAAGTTGCCATTTGCACTCCTAGCCTATCGAACATTTGTCAGAACCTCTACTGGGGCAACTCCATTCTCGTTAGTTTATGGGATGGAAGCAGTATTACCCATTGAAGTAGAAATACCTTCTCTTCAAATTTTGATGGAGGTAAAGTTAGATGAAGCTGAGTGGGTTCAGTCCCGGTATGACCAGTTGAACTTGATTAAGGAAAAGAGGCTAAAAGCCATTCGACATGGTCAGATGTATCAGAAGCGAATGATGCGAGCTTATGACAAGAAAGTTCGACCAAGAGAATTCCGTAAGGGAGATCTTGTACTGAAAAAGATCCTTCCTATTCAAAAGGATTGTAGAGGAAAATGGATGCCGAATTGGGAAAGGTCGTATGTCGTGAAGAAAGCTTTCTCTAGTGGTGCATTGATCTTAGCGGAAATGGATGGAAAAAGTTTACCCAATCCAGTGAACTCAGACTCAGTTAAAAAAATACTTTGTCTAAAGAAGAAGAGAATCTAAGGTGAAAACTCGCAAAGGGCACCTTGAGATTTAAAAAAAACAGATAGGCCAAGGTGAAACCTGCAAAGGGCACCTTGTGACCAAAGGGGTTTTGAGTTGAAAACCTGAAAGGGCAGCTCAAATTTTGAAGAGTACACAATGATCTTGCTACAAAGAGCGGAGAATGCTACAAACTGGGGCATCAACAAAGTACTTGGGATCTTTTAAACATATGTTAAACTCAAGAAAGACTTCATGGAGCTGGTGTATAGGCACTCAAGCGGCGATATCTAGAGGATCTAACTTCTATCTTGCTGGCTATCTTTAGATTCTATTTCTTCTAAAAGATAGGCTAGTAGATTGATTCCTTTTTGTATCTTTTTGATAATTCATTCAAATCCAATTATTCACAAACGAATATGTTCACAAACGAGGTTTTACGCATTACACTGGAATTTCTAGATAATACAAGAAACTAAAACGGGACAATTGTTCGAGAAATTCACGTAAGTAAGGGATGAAAGAACTCGAGGAATTCCTTTCTTCTAGTCTAAAAGGAAAATAGACAAAGCCAATAATTCAGTCCTTACAGACATCCTCAGTGGATCATAGCATTGGAGGACGGCTTACAGGCCGAGCATGAATGAAACCTTGAGAAAAGAAAAGATAAATGAAGGAATGAATGATGACAGGGATCATATTCATGACATTTTGCATCATAACATGTTTAATCAGGAACATTCGACTCACTTCGAGCATAGCATCCTAAATTATCAAGCATAATCATTTTACAGGTTATCAAAGACAGCACACTTTAAAACCCAAAATAGTAGGGTAATAGGCCGCAGCATAGCAGATTTGACCTTCATTGAGGCAGATCCAAGATGACAGATCTTATCTCTCTGTATTCGGCGGGGAGCAGATCGAAGATATAGCTGATTTGGCTTTCACGTGTTTACAATGAAGCAAATCTAAGATTATTTGTCGCCTCTGTATTGTCAGAGAACAAATCGAAGTCTGGCATTTCCACTTTGATGGAAGGCAGACACATAGCAGATCTCACCTTCAGATGTTTACACTGAAGTAGATCCAAGATGACAGATCTTATCTCTCTGTATTCGACGAGGAGCAGATCAAAGACATGGCTGATTTGACCTTCACGTGTTTACAATAAAGTAAATCTAAGATGATTTGTCGTCTCTGTATTGTCAGAGAACAAATCGAAGTCTGGCATTTCCACTTTGATGGAAGGCAGACACGTAGCAGATCTCACCTTCAGATGTTTGCGCTGAAGAAGATCTAAGATGACAGATCTTATCTCTCTGTATTCGGCGGGGAGCAGATCGAAGATATAGCTAATTTAGCTTTCACGTGTTTACGATGAAGCAAATCTAAGATGATTTTTCGTCTCTGTATTGTCAGAGAACAAATCAAAGTCTGGCATTTCCACTTCAATGGAGAGCAGATACACAGCAGATCTGACCTTCAGACGATTAGACTGAAGCAAGAACCAAGATGATTTGGCATCCTTGTGCTTACAAGGAACAAATCGAAGACATAGCTGATTTGACTTTCACATACTTACGATGAAGCAAATCTAAGATAATTTGGCATCTCTGTATTGTCAGAGAACGAATCGAAGAAGCAGATTTGGCGTCCCTGGGATCGAAGATATCAACATGACAGTCAAGAAGATTGAAGACTATGAGTTGATAGGACCGGTCAAATTTAGTCTTTCTATGAGTCTTTGCTCGATTCCTGTTTCACAGCAATGAGCAAAGAGGGGCAGCTGTAATAGCCCAAATTTAACCGGGCCTTAAAATCAAATGAAAGTAGATAAATAAATAAATATTTATTTAGTCCAAGTCCAGGTTACAAAGCCCAAACCCTACCGGCCCAAAACTTAAAACACTACCTGTATGACCCAAATTACACCCTCAAACCCGACCTAACCCACAATAGCTAACCCAATTCAAACATTACCCAGTAAGCCCATTTTACCCTTGATCCGTATACATCAGTGGCCCAAGAAGCCCAAATAACTTAACAGAAACAGGAAACCCTAGGGTTTCCTGAACACTATCGCGCCGCAACTGCTTCTGGAATATTCGGGGAGCGTCTATCTAGTCCCCGAAATTGAGGCCACCATCAAAGCACTGTCCCAAGGCCTTTCGACGCACCAGCTCGGCCACCGATCACGCCTCCACCAGTGGGCCGTGACTTTAGCATTGTGTTGTGCCCAGCGCAGTCACTATCAAGATCCTCGCAAATTACCTGCAAGAAAAGGAAAGAAACATAGTAGATACGAAAAAACAAAAAGGGAAACTAAAGAGATTCAGCAGATCACAATCAAGGATATGATACAGTGGACAAAAAAAATATTTGATTTCTTTCCAGTTTATGTAATCACAATAGTGGCTATAAAAGCCCGAAATCAAACCATTGTAAAGGACCGGATTTTTGAAAATAGAAATATACTTATATATTTGATTCAAAGAGAAATACAAACAGTTTCCAAAAAGTGATTTAATCGTGTACCTTGTTTTTATTTTAGCATGCATACATAAATTGTTCTAAGCAGAAATTGCTGAGGTTTTACAAAGGAAAGAAAGTTACCAGTACTATGTTTGAAAAAGGGAGGGTTTTTAACCCTCCGACCACCGTGCGTGGTGGCGCGTAGGCGCATGGGGACCGATGGACGGAGACTCCACAGAACTCTGATGACCGGCCCCTAATCCTCTTCAGAGGATTTTTTGTTTTTTTTTCTAAAACGATATTTCAGATGATTTTTAGGCCTTAGTTTTGGATTATATAGCCCTAACAAAGGGACATCGTTTTAGCTTAGCCTAATAAGCTTAAAACGACGACGTTTTGAAGCCCCAGGATCCGCGTGTTGACCTGGTTACCTGGGGAGGATCCGCATGTTTTGAGAATTGGGCTAATTGCTCATTTGGTCCTCCTGCTTTATTATTCATAATTTCATTAATATTTATTTGTAATTTAGCCTTAATGTTTCAATTTCATTTCAATTTAACCCTCACAGTGTTTTAAAACCATATTAAGGGAAACGACGCCGTTTTGGAAAAAGGGCGATTTGCCCAATGAGTCCTTTTCATTTTACGCGCGTTTTAAATTGGGTCTTAATTCTGTTTTATTTCTTTTAAATTCATCCCGTAATTTTGCTGCACTTTCAATTTAGCCCTATATATTCATTTTTTATTATTCTATATATATATTTTTATATGTAGATATTGTTTTATTTTTAAACCTTACTTTTATGTTATGTACTATAAGATTATTTTATCATATATTATTATTTATCGTATATTATTTTTTTCACAAATTATTATTATTATCATTATTTTTATATATTATTAATATATTTTTCTTGTATTATATATTTATTAATTATTTATATATATTGTCCTTACATATATACTTTCGTTATTTTATATTATATCTATTACAATTCTTATTTCCTATATATTCAAATTATATTTTATTATATAAAATTTATTATTTTTATTCTATATTACTTATTATTATTTTTATATATGTTATGTATATTATATATTATCCATTATATTATTTATTATTCATTATATTATTTAAAATTTTAAAATTTATAAATTGAATTATATTTTTTAACTCATATTATACACATATTAAATTATCAATTATTTATTTATTATGTATTATTTTATTTTAAAATGATATTTTTATATTATGTGTTATTTTATAAATTCTTTTACATACTTTTTTTAAATTTTTAAAAAAAAAACCAATATATTTTATTATTCTTTCATAAATATTTTTGTTATTGTGTTTTATATATTGTATAGCAAATACTATTTTAAGATTATTATTAAAAATTATGTCATTATTTGTGTTACATGTATATTTTGTTAACAATGACCCATTTCATTTTATATATCATGTGTATATGTTATTTTATATTTATTATTTGATACTATATGTCATGAACATGTACATTGATATTGCATTATTTTTTTTGTGTATCATGCATTATTCAATTATTACTTTATATGTTTGTATATTTTGTCTATCCATTTTCAATACATGCTATATATATATATATCTTTGTATGCATATTGTTAATATTTGCCATGTATATGATTTTTATGTATCTAATGTACGATTTTTATATTATTGTCACCGTTCTGTTTAAATGCATGTATTATTTACCTACTACCATAATATGTTACTATGTATAATTTATAATACAATACAATTCCTCATGCATCATTTTTTTTTAAAAAAACAAGCCCCAAAGATTTCAAAAATATAAAGGCAATGCTTGGTGTTCGGAAATTTCGAGAAAGTAGTGCCCTAACTTATTGGGTTGCGACTTTTCTCGTTAATTAGTTCGAATAATCAAGTACCCTTCTTAGTTTTCAAAGGTTTTCAAAATGTGAGCAACTGTCTTGGAATTGCAAAGCAATATGTTCTAACTTATTGGATGTAGCGTTTTGTTATTACGAGATAGGAATTTCTAAAAAGCTAACTTAGTGTCAATACTTTGATACGGGTGAACTCTAATTTAAAAAAAAATCAAAATATTTAAAAGAGGACTACATCTTAAAATTTTTGAATTTCCGACATTAAAGACACTTGATAATCAATTAGATACCAATTTTTGGGCGTTACGAGGGTGCTAACCCTTCCTCGAACGTAACCGACTCCCGAACCCGTTCTTCTATTTCATAGACCAAAACTAATGATTTTAAAACAAAATGTTTTAAAGGTGATCCAATCACACTTAAAAAGATTGGTGGCGACTCCCATTTTCGTTTTTCTTAAAGTCAATTCTCATTTTCCAAAACTCGATTTAAAAATGGTTTCGACACAAGTTTTCCAAAAATCCAAATAAGAAAAGAAAGAATTACGTCGTTTTGATATATGTTTACCTTTTCTAAAGTTAAAAGTCAAAACCATTAAGTTAAATTATGTCATTTTTGACAAATATTTACTTATCAAGTTAAAAGACAAAACCATTATATTGTTTATGTAGTTAAATAATCTTGCACTTCATCTACTAGTTAAATAACCAGTCTATGGAAACGTAAAATTGAGTATAAATAATAGGATTTGTTAACTCGACTCGACTTCACTCGAAATTTTTTGACTCGATTCGATTCGATTTGAAAAAAAAATCAAATTGAGTTTGGTTACTAAAATAGGATTCGTCAACTCGACTAATTCAAAATTTTTTGACTCGATTCGACTCGACTCGGTCGAATACTCACCCCTCTTCATTGGTATGGTATTGATTACTTGCCTATGACTCCAACTTAGTTGAAAAAATATAAAAAAAATTATTAGATAAAATAATATATTTATAAAGTTATTTACATGATTTAAAATTTCAAATATATAAAAAATTATTTATATTTTTTTCCATTTAATAATCACTATATGCAATTAATTAATCACTTTTTTAATTTACTATTATTAATTTTTTTCACTCAGTTTTGTATGTGTTTATTGGTCTTTTTTCTTTTAAGGGGCAGGGGTTGTTGAGGCATTATTTCATAATAGATGTCACTTCATGACTTGAAAACAATTTTTTTGTCACTCCATTTGTGGTTTAGTTAACTAACATGATCTAGTTAAATTAGATCTACTTTTTATTATCTATTAGAGAGTATTGAGGGGTAAATGTTGGAAGAGTCTAAGTTGGTGGTTCACACAAAGGGTTGAGGGTTGCAAATGTAGTTTGAAATGGAGGAAAAGGGGAGGCTATAGCAAGTTGGTTGTGTTGTCATCGTCCCTTGTCATGGAGCTTAGATAGGTACTTATGGGATACATTTGTAGGCCATGTGGCTTCTCTTGATTGGTTGGTCATCATTTGGTATATGTCTATCCTTAAGTTAGCTATGTAGCTTGATGTGATAGAGTTGTAGGTATGTTAATAGTGGGTGATATAGGTTTGGTCAGGGTGGTTGAACTTGCGTGGCCCTGGTCTTAGCAAGGCATGGTACTTGACAATGTAGTCTACATGGTGAAGTATGTGTAACAATTACCTCCCGATCGAAAGGAATGTTATAAAGTGACTTCACTTAAGGTCAAGGGATTGGCGAGGTGTCTTGCTTATATGGCGCAAAAGGGATGATATTGCATTGAAAATATTTAAATTTGATTTTTGGAGATTGTAAGTTTTGGCTTAATAGCATGGTATGATTTATAGAAGGGTGCGTTAACCATTACCTAGGTTGTGCACGTCATAAGTATCATGACATGTTATAGCCTATATGAAAATTGGTTGTTGTTATTGCCTTGGGAGGAACATGCATTGATGGTGCAGAAACATGCATTATGGAGTAGTGGGGGAGCATTAGGTTTCTTTTAAAAATAAGGGGTTTCTCATACTCCTTCACTCACTTAACAAATTTAGTGATTTCTTCTAAAAATATCCTTTTGAATTCTTTGCTGCTTCTTACGAATTTTATTTTTGCTTTAATTTTTCTTTTTGTTTGTGGCTTGAAGCTATTTGATGCTTCTTGTTTGGGTTGCTTGCAATGTTTGTGTTATATGATTTCTTTGTTACTTTTGTTTTGTTTTTTTTTTTGCTCAAATTATCCTCATGGTCGGCATAAGCAAAATTGTTTGGGAAGGGTAAGGGTGCTGCAAGGAAGAAGAAAAGGAAGGGGAGGGGAAGAAAAGGTCTATAAATATCTTTGTTAGTAGCGACATCTTCAAGTACATGACAACTAAAGAAGAGATGGAAGTAATGTTGGAGTGTTGAGACCTTCAACTAAACAATCACAAGTTTGAGTTTTCAATTACCAGTGGGGAGAATTTATTGAGTGTAGTATTTAGACCAAGTGGCAATAAGGGGTAGGCTATTTTTAAAGCCATTTTATGATTTTGGAGCTAGTTTTAATCTCCATCGTACCCTTTTTTAGTTGAAGTGTTGAACTTCTATGATTTTGCACCTAGACAATTAGTGGGAACATGATGGTGGATCTTCGTAGAGTACTTCATTGACCCTAAAAAATGTGTGGAAGAGCTTTTGCTTTTTTTTTTTGAAATGTCTATATTCTATCTTTAGCCAATGACAAATATTTGAAGGTATTCCTTTTTTTCATGATGTGGAAGGGTAAGAATGTCATGTTGGACAACATAGGTGAGAACATAAGTTTGCAAAGCAACTCAATTTTTTGGTAAGGTGTTCATATTTTGTTTGTGTGTATGTAGGTTTTTGCTAGTGTTGTTGAAATCTATTGTGATAAATGTGAGAGCCTTTAGAAGAATGTATAAGATTTTTATCCTAAGTCTTACTTTAGATGGCAAAGGAATATATGTACCTATTTCAGACAATTACTTTGACTATGATGAATATATAAAGGTTCACGATCTCAATTATGAGAGGTCATCTTTTAGCTCAAGTTCTAGTGTGTTTAGGAATCATATGTTTTCTTTCTCAAATTAAAATTACAATAAATTTTTTGTGTGTTTTATAGGTAGCGAATTGTCAATGAGAAAATAGTGGAGATACCCATAACCTTTTTAACAAATGAATCAACAAAATTTGTGGCCACGATTATGCCAGACATAACTATAACAATAACAATTATGCTAGCACCAATTGCGTTGAATCTTGGTGTGTTTGTGCAAGGGTTGATGGTGAATGTTATTAACATAGGTCTCCATTTAGGTGAATTTTGAGGTTCAGATTGGCAATAAAGATCAGATTATGTTATTATTGTGCTTTTTATCCCATTCATACAAGTCTTTCAGGGAGACCCTGATTTATGGCAGAGATAAACTCTCGTTCGAGGATATGAAGGGTCATTTATTAAGTAAAGACAATGACAATGAGTTTGGTCTGGATAACAAGCCAGATAGGCAAGCCTTGATTTTGGTAGTATCAAGGAAGCGACATAAAAGATGTCGCTATTGTAAGAAGTTAGGTCACGTCAAGACAGATTGTTACAAACTGTGAAATAAAAGGGTTGTTGAGAGCAACGAGGAAGATTTAACTGGTGCTAATTTGGATGATGACAATGGTGATGATTTCTTGTTGGTGTCAAAAAGTGAAAGCTCCGAGCTTACATCCGAGTGGATCCTAGATTCGGGGTGTTCTTTTCACATGTGTCCCAACAAGGACTGGTTCTCTATATACAATTCAATTGAAGGTGGAGTTGTGCGCATGAGGAATGATTCACCCAGTAAGGTAATTGGTATTGGTACTGCTCAGATAAGGATGTACGACGGGACAATTAGGACACTGTCAGACGTCAAGCATGCACCCGATGTAAAGAAAAATCTCATCTTCTTGGGAAATTTGGACTCGAAGGGTTGTAGAATTAACACCAAATCAAGTGACATTAATAACTTATGGGGATCTTGTTTTGATTAAAGGTATGTTCAGGAAGGATCAATGGTGACTGGTGAAACAGAACATCCTTCGTCTATTAAGGAGTCAAAGTCGACTCATTTGAAGCGGAGGCAACTTGGCCATAGAGGGAAAAAAGTATGACCATTTCAAATAAGAGAGGTTCTCTTTTAGGTACAGATTTTGAGAAAATAGGGCACTACGTTCATGGTAATCAGAATCAAGTCAGTTTTGATTTGGTAGTGCACAAGTCAAAGACTAGAAGTCTTTCAACTTCAAAGTTCAAGCACAGATTCGACTTAGTTAATATCCTGTATAGTTCGAGATAGGCCTATGACGGGCTTTGGGAAAGAAGGCATTATGGAAATACGAGTCAATGTAGAGATTTGTGGAGTATTCCTCGCATTTCGATCAAATTTAGGGATAAACAAAGAGCAAAGTCACGACGACGAAACAGGGGAGAAGTAGAAACGACGTCGCGACGACACGATAGGGGACGTCACGACGTGGTAAAGTGTCTTGCAATTTTCTTGGTTTTCTTCTCCTAGTTAAACTCTGAGTATTTGTTTCAGTCGAACTTTGATTAGTGTAGATTATTTTAAAGATTATTTAACCTACATATTTAACCTATAAATAAAGGCTTTTACAACCCTAGAAAGATTAATCCATTACACATTTAGGTAGTAGCTTTTATTGATTTTCAGGAATTTTGTGTTTACGTTTTGAAGAGTTCTTATTTTCGAGTTTCCGAGTTTAGTTTTATTTCCATATTTGTACTCTTCGTTTTTGCCGTTATAGTGAAATTATCTTTACCCGTGATTTTTTTATCCTCTTTAGAGGGGTTTTTTATGTAAAATATTTGTGTTCGATCTTTTCAATCAATATTTTACTTGTTCGTTGCTTAATCGAGTTTATCCCCAACATATATCATCCCAATTAATTTTTTTCAAATTAGGTGCACTTGTCTATTTAACGATTAAGACTCAGGGATGGTATAAAAGGTCGACAAGGGTCTAGCTTCATAAAATGAAAGTTTTCACTTTTAATTCTTTAAAACTTTATATATAGTAAAATTACATTTTAACCTCCCAAAAATGATAAAATTTTAATTTAATTATATAAAATATAAAAATATAAATTATTAAAACGATAAAATCATATTTCAACTCTCATAAAAATATAAAGCTTAACTTCGACATCCCAAAACTTTTATAACTTCATCCCAACTGAAACTAGTCATATTCGAGTCAGTCCCAACAATACATTGTTCCATGGTTTCTATCACCGGCCATAAACAACAAAAAGAAATTAACACCAAAATGGATAATTTTACCATGTGCTAAAAAAAAGCATATTTTATTTATTATTGATATAGGGTTAAAATTTTTTGTATAAGTTACAAATTTTGGTAAATAACAACCGCTCTGGTAAAACTCAGAAGCTTTCATTCCTTGAAAAAAAGGGGGGGGGGGTATTCTCCCTTTTTTTACTGTATTTTTTTTTACAACATCTATAAGAAGTTGCTTTTTCTTTTTTTTCGTTTTAACCCTCTCTTTGTACTTTTTTATTTATTGTTCTAAAAAGAGAGCTATCCAAGTTTTTCTAAGCGGCTGATGGTGCCGTCACGTCTTTAACTTGGCCAACTTCTGAGAATTCTGCCGCCATTAACAACGGTTGCAAATTCGCCGGTTCTGCCTTCCCTTCACTATTACTTGGTTTTTTATAGGTGGTGAGGTTGGGTTCGAAGATGAACATGCTTGCGTTGAAGTATAGGGAAGGGGGTTGTTGACCCATCTCGTCAGGTCATTTGATATTGTCGGGACATTGTTGACAGTAATCGAAGTTGTATTGTGGGGTGTGGCTTCTTGTTTGTTCTCACAAAAACAGTCCATCACTGCGTAGAAATGCCCGTTTCGCAAATCAAATAAGTGATCTATGTTGTCATATAATTGTATGTCGCCGTCCAGGTATAGCATTTTACTATACTCCACGAACTGCAACAAAAAAAAAAGAAGGTAAATTTATACTGTAATCCCTTTCAAAAATCGTAAAGTTACATTCTAATATAAAGGTAAAAACATTTCTATGATACTTCTATATGTCGATATTAAGCAAATTAGTTCGGTATTAAAAAATTTAAAAAATTTAATCTTTGTCAATTTAAAAAATGAGCAGCTAAAAATAATTAAGCATGTCAATTATTTTTTTTGTCAATTTTACATAATTTTTAATTGATATAATCGGCGACAGATCTTGAGATTAAGTTTAGAGACCTAATTAAAATTTTAAAAAATTTTACAATTTAATGAGTTTTTTTAAAAAAAATTGGGAATCAAATTAAATTATTTTTAAAAAATTTAAAATTAATGAGAATTTCCAATCATTTTTAAAAAAAAATTAAAATTAATGAGAATTTCTAAAAATTTTATAAGAACTTAATTAATAATCTTCAAAAAAATTTGAGGAGCCTTCAAAAAATTTCTAAAGAGAAATGAAATTTAAAAAATAAAAAATTTGGGTTGGGGAAAGGACTCCTAAGCCACCATTAATGCAAACAATTTCTTCTTGATTCTAAATTAAATTAGGTGTAATATTTTAATAAAATCTAAATAATTCAAAAAGAATCTACATAAAAATATATAAATGGACAACAATATGTAAATTTTAAAATCTAAATTTATTACTATACCAATTAAAATCATATAAATTTGATAAAATAATTTATTATTGTGATTAATTATCTTTAAATTTTCACTTTCGAAATTAACAAGATTAAGTTGCTTCAATTTGGACTAATTTACTTAATATGAAAATTGAGAGGACGAAAGAGATATTTTCACCTAATATGAGCTATAAATTAAAGTACCTCCCAAAGACAGAGCTTGGAATAGTTAATGACGTAATAAGCCATGGCGAACTGAGTCTGATTCACCGGCGGGTAAACGGGTTGATATACAACCCTGGTTCTCAAGAATCAGCCTATGCTCCCCAGACCACCAATGGGGATTTGACTTTCCTCAACCCTTTGCCTAATGCTACTACGCCTTACAACAACAAGTTCAGGAGCCATTGAAATTGTTGCTTTTCTTGTTTGAAAACTTGCGAAGTAAACCGTTGGCTGGGGAGAAAGATAAAGATATATAAGGCTAAAAATTCAAGAGGAAGGAAGCAGTTTCTGCTTTGATTTCTTCGTTAAATCTTTCCTTGAGTTTTTACGAATGGTACGAGGTGTTTATATAGAACACTGTAATGAAGGGGGGGTGTTCATCGAGTTCCGATTGCGGGTGTTGGCCGTACACGTGTCTTTCAAGATGATCGGACGGCGGAAGTATTGGTGCAGAGAAGGTTCCGGTGAGGCACACATATGTTTAATTGTTGGAATATGGTAGACGTTAGAAGGTGTTTATTTTTAGCTAGTTTGTTAATGATTTTAAATGGGTGGTGTGTGTTATTATGTGTAAGCTTAATTTCGTACTTAATATTTAGGGTTAATTCTATTTAAAGTTACTAAACTATTAATAAATATATGTTTCAAAAAGTTACAAAATTATCACTAGACGACTTGAAAGTTTCCATTTAAATCACTGAGTTATTAAAATCGTTATTGTATGGTCTTCCATGTTTGCACTGCATGCACTAATCAAAAACTCTTTTTGCCCCTTCTCTTCTATAGTTAATTTTTTTTTAATAAAACAACATTGAACGCCACCAATTCAAAACCCAAACAACTTTCTTCTCCAATCTCCAACATTGACCGTCATCGACTTGGATCTAATGTATATCCTTCTACTTGTTGATGGGGAATGAACCACCTTACCAATTATCGAATTGTCGCTTGGAGCTCGTTAGTTGGATTTTAAAAAAAAAACTTAACAACCTAGTGACTTGAATAAAAACATTTGAATAGTTCAATGATTATTTTATAATTTTTTAAAGTTGAGTGACCAAAACATAAACGTACTAATAGTTTAGTGACCTTGAGTGTAATTTACTCTATTTTTATATATTTTTTAACATTAATCTCATTATAGGTTCTTATCGTATCTTTTTTTTATACAATGTCTAGAACTACCCATAGCCCTCTCCAACCCTTAAATAGGAGGATAATGCATTTCAACGCACTCGAATACACGTCCTCCTACACTGGCAATAATGTCAATAACGATCGAGTTAAGACTCAATCGACCCTAATTTTTATACATAGGCATAATAAACTAATTCCATAATTCAACCTTGTAAAAAAAACATAATTAAACTTTAAAAAGTATAAAGATTAAAATCGTTCAAATTAGACTATAAACACTAAATTCGCAACTTATGTGTACTATAAGGATTATAATTACATTTGATTTGAAATATGATCATCAAATTTGGTCTAAATTCATTTATATTTGTAAGAATTATCCATATTTTTAACTTCTAAAAATAAATTATACTATTTGTAATTTACTATTTAATAATTATATATATTTTCATTAAAATTTTAAAAATAAAAAATATAATTTTTAATATTTACATATTATATTATATATTTATTTTGGGTGAAGTACAAAAATGGTCACTAAAGTATTGCCAGCGTTTTGTTTTGGTCATTGAACTTTTAACTTTTTTTTTCTATTTTTATCACTAAACTATTTAAAATCAATTTTTTTTGTCACCAAACATTAATGAAATTTGAAGAAACTAGATGTGGGTTTTTTTATTGGTCTAATAACAAGTTTAGCTCTTTAATGTTTACACATTCTATCAATTTAATCTTAAATATAAAAAAAATCAACAAATTTAGCCCTCAATGTTTACAAAATTTGTTATTTAGTTCAAATTCTAATAAATTCAATAAATTTAGCTCTCAACATTTACAAAAATAAAAATAATTATTTTTAAAAATTTTGTAATTCTTTTAAAAATTTACAAAATGATAATTTTGTTGGATCTAGTACCCTAAGTGTCGTATATTTGTTTGTATAATTGTATTTTTTCGGATAGATTGATTTAATAAAATTATTCATTAATTGCATAAATTCCCTTTTGTATGTTGTCCTCAATGGTTATTGCACGCAAAGCAAAATGGAACCAAATATTAGCTCATTGATTATCTAATATTTAATTAATACTAAGCGGTATTATGTGGCTGGATCGTAATACGGAAAGACAACTTATATTAGTAGATGAACCTAAACATGTCTTTAGTCTAACTGGAAATGAACAAACCAATTGAAAAACTAATATATCATCTATCAAGTCCAATTTGGGAGATGTTTTGTCTTAAGCATTAGAGCGGATGGCTCCCAGAAGATAGAAATATCAATGTGACTGACTGGACTATCAATACATTGGATATGACCTAAGTAGGATAGATTTTGGATCTGTTTATGAATTTATTCACTTGTGACGTTTATAGTGTGACATCCCTCAATCCTAAGTGGATGATGGACTATGTATGCATGACTTGTATACATTTATGTAAGTAAAAGCCTAAGTTCAAATAAATAAGGAACCGAAAGCTGGTGCGTTTGGTATATGACTTCTGTAGTATGTAGCATCATTCATAATAGTAGAATTCATAGCCCAAGAAATGGGTAAATGATATCCTCTCATTGACGTTACATGATAGATGAAAAGCAAATGTGGTCATAGGTTATTTGTCTTTGTGATAAATGACTTAATTACTATTTGATAATAATTGATTTTTCATGAAGAAAAATGTAATAGTTACCATGAGATAAAATATGATCATATTGGGAAAATGAATTTATCCCAAAGAGATTAAAGGTATCCTATAAGGGTAATACACTTATGAAAAAGTCATTGAACAAGCACTAATTGAGGAGTTTTTGTAATGGTATGTAATTGGGGAGAGCTCAGTCACGACACTATAGTCGAATGACTTCGTGACTAAATGTGTTTATATGTTTTTTTATTGAAATAATACAAAAAATAAAATTCATAACTGAAATAGCATGCCCATGAGATTATTTACCAAAATGGAATGTTTGCTAAAGTGTTTTGCTAGTGCCGCTTGACAAATTGGCGACACTGGACTGAAATGTGATGATATAAAATATTCAAGGACTTGATATGCAAAATTTCCATTTTGAGTGACTGCTGAAAAAAAGTGAAAGGGTGTCGCCTGACAGTGTAGCGTCACCAAATCTTAAATGTGGCTAATTGCCTTGTAAACCCTCCTTATTTATTATTTTATTTTTATTCCCCTTCAACTCATTACATTGTGTTTAAATAAGCCTTTAACCTATTTTTGTAGTTAAATAAGCTCTTAACCTATGATTTTTACTCATAAAAGCCCTTTTATTTTAATATTAAAGTAAATATATTTTGAATTTCAACCTCTTATCTTAATTTCTTGTTGATGCAATAAAAATTATATACACTTTAACATCAACATAAAATCTAAAAAAGTAATCAAAATTTTCAAAAGAATAGTTAAGAATGTGTAACACCCCTATGCCCGTAACCGTCGCCAGAGTAGGATCACAAGGCATTACGAAAACAACTCAACTTTAGAACATTTCACATACATATAAATAAGAAATTAACTCAGCCCCAATATAATCAAATATTCATATCTAACAACCAAAATCCAATAAGCAATATACTAGAGTATGCGCATATATATAAATATATATAGTCAAGGTCTCATAGAATAGCATCATGCAAATATAAATCTTACTATCCATTTGGTATAAACCTTACCCTTAGCCGATCCGCTTGAGCATAAGATTCATTCATTCACAAATAGTACTTCAACTAATAAAAACATTTGTAAGTCTTATTATTATAGAACTTAATTAACCGAGCTTACCAAGTATAAAAATCCTTTCACATTTAAACTAAAAAAAAAACCAACATTCAAACCATTATACAAACCTCAAGGAAGCACTTTCAATTTCTAATATGATTTACTAAACATACAAAGGTACTTTGCTTATATAAATATAACATATCATCCATATCATAAATACGCATGCTAGTTAACAATATTTTAACATTATAAGATCATAAAACTAGATCATGTGCCATTTTCGCATGGCTCATCAAAATGATAATTACATCATTCAAAATACAAAACTCATCTTTGTCTATCCTATACATGCCACATTTTAAACTTAAAGCTTCTTTAAAGATACCAAAATGATAAAGATAAGTGTGATGACTTCAGTGATAGTCCCGAGCTCACAACGGATCCAAAATCTAAATAAAGATGACCAAACAATTCAATGAGATAATACTCAGTAATTCATAAGCAATTTAATAAATAAATCACAACAGAACTTCATTTAAATCTAATTTGTCTACATTATTCATTCATGATACCGTATACCCCATACTCTTATTTCTTCTTCCAAGACATTATACATATAAATTCCATACACATTTCACTTTCTTAATTACCTATGATGGTAATCAGTGTTCTATTTCACACCCTACTACGATCATAGTCCCTTATTCATTTCACACACATAGTGCCCCCCCACAATCGATCTCGCACACATAGTGCTCGGTTAATAAATTCGCATGCATAGTGCATATATTCATTCACACACATAGTGCTAGCTTTTCCATACGCATATATAGTGCTGCCCATTCGCACACATAGTGCCCTTTTCATTCATGTATATACGTACACATAGTACAACAAAAAAAAATAGCCTATCAATTCAATGCCATCGGCTCAATAATACATTATCTATTCGACATTTCTCCACATATAGAATTTACATCTCATGAGCTATGTGTACTCTAGGCATACATAGTAATCTAAGTCTTAATTGCTTAGAACTTACCTTATTATCGAACAAACAGCTCTGATCGACTACTTAACAGCCTTCGCTTTCCCCTTATCCGAACTTGGCTCTCTTTGATCTTAAGCTTAATTAAACAAATAAACTAATTCAATCATCTTATCAATTCATCATAATCCAAATTCTATTAATTTCAAACATATATATCATACGGCACTTTCATCATTGATGAATTAAACACATAACATGACTGATTGCACATAGTTCTTAAATTCGATTAGCTTGTCATAACATTTTCATATTAACATCACACCAAACCTAGATTGGACATTTATTTAATTGTAGTCAAGCAAATTAAATTTCTCTTCCCACTATCACATACCCGGCAACTCAATTCTTTTCATGTAAAATACATTTAACTAAACCATGTCTTAATATCAAGTGCATTCGATAATGACACAACCCAACTTACCTCAACATTCTATCTCCCATACCTTAACTGAATACTTTCTAGAGTATTTCAATCCTCCCAATTAAATCCAAAAGCTTAAAATTTACCTAATTGAGTTTGTCTATGTTTATCTTATTATTTAACTAAAACAATAATTAAATTCATCTCAAATACTCCATGACCGAATGTATATATATATAACTCAATAACAACAAATTATTAACCTCCCAATTCAAGTCCACATTCGGCATCCATAAAACACTTATTAACAATTAAATTATTTATTTCCAAAAAAAATTAAACATAATTTCACCTTACTCCATAATAGCCGATTAAGATTTTTGTCCATATTAACCATTCATAGAAATTTTTACTTAGTTCATACACATCTATAACCATTTCTAATCACATAACTTCAAAACATCAACAATTTAACATATAGGAAACATAACCGAATGCTTCATGCATCACAAATTCAAAAATTAGCACATGGGTCATGTTAAGAGCATCAAAACCAACTCAATTCCACAAAAAAAAATTTAAAAGAATCACATGAAATCATACCTTAATCTATACATTCACCATAGCCGAATGCCTTAGCTTTATTTTCTTTTCTTTTCTTTATGGTTTCGACAAAATGGAAGAAAGGATGGGTGGAACTTTGTTTTTATCACCCTTTTCTATTATAAATTCATTATTTCACAATATAAAACTATTATAATAAAATGCTTATTTATTTATTTAATATATAATTTCCACTAACTAAAATAATGATATGAAAACACATGATTGCATGCATGTGTTGACCGGCCATTTACATTCAAAATGGTCCATTTGACATGCAAGTCCCCTATAATACTAAAACATATAATATTTGGCCACTGCACATTTGCCTATCACATTTTCAAGGTTTCTCAAACAAGTCCTTTTTAACTAATTTCACATCCAAATGACAGAAATCAAAACACGATATTTTCACACATGACATTTCACATATAATAAACATAGAATATAACATTCAATTATTTTCACGACTCGATTTTGTGGTCCCAAAACTACTTTTCGACTAGGGTTAAAATAGAGCTGTCACAATTCTCCCCCCCTTAGGGATTTTCATCCCCGAAAATCTTACCAGTGAAAAGGTCAGGGTAACATTCTTTCATTGAATCTTCAAGCTCCCAAGTCTCTTCCTCAACTCTGTGTTTGAGCCACAACACTTAAACTAACGAAATTTTCTTATTCCGTAGTTCTTTCACCTCGTGAGCCAAAATACGAACCGATTCTTCCTCATAACTCAAATCAGGCTGAATTTCAATTTCTGGCAGACTAATCACATGTGAGGGATCGGATCTATAATGACGGAGCATTGAAACATGAAAAACATCGTGAATCTTTTCAAGTTCAGGTGGCAAAGTCAATCTATAAGCAACCGGCCCAATCCGTTCTGTAATTTCGTATGGTCCAATAAATCTCGGGCTCAATTTGCCTTTACGGCCAAATCTGAGTACCTTTTTCCATGGTGAAACTTTAAGAAACACTTTTTCCCCAATCTGGTATTCTATGTCTTTTCGTTTCAAATCTGCATAAGATTTCTGTCGATCCGATGCTGCTTTCAAACTATCACGAGTTACTTTCACTTTCTGTTCGGCCTATTGGATCAAATATACCCCGTATATCTTTTTCTCACTAAACTCGGTCCAGAACAATGGTGTACGGCATTTACGATCGTACAAAGCCTCGTATGGTGCCATCTTGATACTCGATTAAAAACTATTATTGTAGGCGAATTCAATCAAAGGCAAGTATCGCTCCCACGTGCCACAAAACTCAAGAATGCAACATCTCAACATATCCTCAAGTATCTGAATAACTCGCTCGGATTGCCCATCTGTCTGGGGATGAAAAGCGGCGTTAAAATACAGCTTGGTACCCAAAGCATCTTGCAATTTCTTCCAGAATCGCGATGTAAATCTGGGATCTCTATCCGAAACAATAGAAACCGGCACCCCGTGCAATTTCACAATCTGAGAAACATACAATTCCACTAACTTATCTAAAGAAAAGTCTGTACGAATAGGGATAAAGTGAGCCGACTTTGTCAATCTGTCAACAATAAACCATATTGCATCTTTCTTGTTTGATGTCAACGGTAGACCGGATATGAAATCCATCGTGACACGATCCCATTTCCACTCGGGTATCATGATCGGCTGTAGCAAACCCAAAGGCACCTGATGTTCAGCTTTCATTTGTTGGCATATCAAGCATTTAGAAACAAAGTCAGATATGTCTCGTTTCATACCGTGCCACCAATACTGACATTTCAGGTCGTTTTACATTTTCGTGCTACCCAGATGAACTGACATTCGGTTGTTATGAGCTTCATTCAAAATCGTCGAAATAAGCTCTGAATTTCTCGAAAAACACAATCTATTTCGAAATCTCAAAAAATCATCATCATCAATCCAAAACTCGAAATCTTCATTCAAATTACACTGTGCTCTTTTTGCTACCACATCATTATCAACTTTCTGAGCCTCCCGGATTTGATGTATCAATGTTGGTTTCGCTTTTAGTTCCGCTATTAATGCATCATCAGCGGACATAGACAAATGTACATTCATCGCTCGCAAAGCAAACAGTGATTTTCGGCTAAGGGCATCAACAACCACATTAGCTTTTCCCAGATGATAATCAATGATAAGCTTGTAATCTTTCAGTAGTTCAAGCCATCGCCGTTGTCTCAAATTCAAGTCTTTTTGAGTCATCAAGTATTTGAGGCTTTTATGATCGGAATAGGCGTGACATTTCTCTTCGAATAAATAGTGACGCCAAATTTTTAGAGCGAACATAATAGCAGCTAACTCGAGATCATGCGTCGGATAATTTCGCTCATGAAGCTTTAACTATCTCGAGGCATAAGCGACAACTCTACCCTCTTGCATCAAAACGCATCCCAAACCGTTCAATGAGGCATCACTATAAACCACAAATTCTTTACCGGATTCTAGCTGAATTAATACTGGAGCTTCCGTCAAGAGAGTTTTTAGCTGGTCGAAACTTTTCTGACACTTTTCAGACCACTCAAATCTGAAATCCTTTTGAAGCAGCTTTGTCAACGGTGATGCTAACATCGAGAAACCTTTTACAAATCGTCGGTAATACCCAGCAAGCCCCAAAAAGCTCCGAACTTCAGAAACATTCTTAGAGGCTTCCAATCTAGTATAGCTAAAATTTTACTCGGATCAACCTGTATACCCGATGCGGATACAACATGCCCCAAAAAGCTAACCTCGCGCATCCAGAACTCACATTTACTAAACTTCGCGTACAACTGATTATCACACAAAATCTGTAGTACAAGCCTCAAGTGTTCGGCATGTTCATTCTAATCGCGAGAATAAATCAAAATGTCATCTATGAATACGACCACAAACCGATCCAAATACTGTCTGAACACCAGATTCATCAAATTCATGAAAACCGCAGGGGTATTAGTGAGCCCAAATGGCATCACTAAGAACTCATAGTGTCCATATCTCGTTCTGATAGCAGTCTTAGGCACATCTGAGTCTCTGACTCTCAACTGATAATAGCCAGATCGTAGATCGATCTTTGAAAATACTGAAGCTCCCTTTAGCTGATCAAATAAATCATCAATTTGCGACAACGAATATTTATTCTTTATAGTCACCTTGTTCAGTTATCGATAGTCAATACACATTATCATAGTTCTATCTTTCTTTTTCACAAATAACACTGGTGCACCCCAAGGTGAGAAACTCGGGCGTGCAAAACCTCTGTCTGTCAACTCTTGCAACTGAGATTTCAACTCTTTCAACTCGGTTGGTGCCATACGATACGGAGCTATCGATATCGGAGTCGTTCTTGGTATTAACTCTATACCCAACTCAACTTCTCGAACAGGTGGCAATCCTGGTAATTCTTCAGGAAAAACATCCGGATATTCACAAATCACAGGTACAGTCTCAAGCTTCTTCTCTGACATTTTACTATCCAGTATATAAGCAAGATAAGCTTCACAGCCCTTTTTCACATACTTCTGAGACAACATCGAAGATATCACTGCTAGTAACCCGCTCAGATCAGAAGACTCAACTCGAATTATTTCATCATTCGAACATCGCAAGTCAATTATCTTTCGTTTGCAATTCGCTACAGCATCGTGCACAGTTAACCAATCTATACCGAGTGTGATATCAAACTCGTTGAATGGTAATAACATTAAATCGGCCAGAAAACAGGAATTTCGAAACATCAGAGGACATTTCTTGCATACTCTATCAACTAATACATAACGGCCTAAATGATTTGACACTCGAATCACAAACTCAGTAGACTCAACAGGGAGAGTCTTACTGGATGTCAAAGTTTCACATACATATGAATGAGTTGAACCGGGATCAATCAAAGCAAGCACATTAGTATCATAGAGAGTGAATGTACCAGTAATAACATCAGGGAAGGATGCCTCCTCCCGTGTACGAATGGCATAGGCTCTGGCAGGTGCACGAGCCTCGAATCGAACTGTTGTGTCAGAAGTCCCTCTCAGATTACCACTCCTACCTCATGCATTTCTAGGTGATCTACCCCTAACTGCTGCACCACGATCTCACACTCTGTATATTATTTCTCCCAACAGGTTCCGTACAGTCTTGAACGAAATGGTCTCGTGAACCACATCTATAACAGGCTCTGTTATTAGACTTGCCCCAGCACTCGCCCACGTATCGTCTACCACACTGTGGACACTCCGGTTTATCCTGTCGATTGTTGCCAACACTAGCAACTGAAGTAGCTCGAGAATCTACTGACGGTCACTCTCGAATAGAAATCCCCACAGTCGTCTTTGATCTGTTACTATCAACTCTGAACTTCTTTGTAGCCGAGAAAAAATTTTTACTCGCCGTTCTCTTACGAAAATCTCTAGCTTCAGATTCAGCTTTTCTTTTCTCTTTTTCGAGCTCTTCAGCCTTGCAAGCTCGTTCAACAAGTATTACGAACTCTTTTATTTCAAGAATACCCACAAGTAGCTTTAAGTTTTCATTCAATCCTTCTTCAAACCTTTTACACATGGCAACTTCATCAGCAAAACACTCCCGTGCATAACGACTAAGTCTCACAAATTCACGTTCATATTCAGATACAGTCATACGACCTTGTTTAAGTTCAAGAAACTCTTTACGCTTTTGATCAATGAATCGTTGACTAATATATTTCTTGCGAAACTCTATCTGAAAGAAGTCCCACATAACCTTTTCTTTCAGAACAATCGAAATCAGAGTTCTCCACCAATAATAGGCCGAATCTCGTAATAAAGATATAGCGCATTTTAGACACTCATCGGGTGTACAGGACAGCTCATCAATAACACGGATGGTATTATCAAGCCAGAATTAGGCCTTTTCGGCATCATCAACAGCTGTGGCTCTGAATTCCTTGGCCCCACGCTTTCTGATCTTGCCAACAGGGAGTTTACTCGATCTCCAAGGGTCGGTAGTCACTGGTATTACAGGTACCGAAGGAGGATTATTCAAGTTCGGGGATTGTTATACAGCTGGGTTTGTTCGAGCATATTGAGCAACCCACTCATTCATCATAGAAAAGAAGGCTTGTTTAGCCCTATCATCTTGATTGCTCGTAGATGGTTGAGAATCAACAGGCGCTGTCCCTTGCGCGGGAGTAGGCGCTATACTCTCAACTTCGTTCGCTATGGCTCGCTTGGGATTAGGTTTCATTTACTAAATGAAAACAAAAGTTTAACCGTCAGAAGTCATCACACAATCATATATTCACATATGGCATGTATAGCTAGACTCACACGCGCAACGTTAGTCTTAAAATCGACTAAACCGTAGCTCTGATACCAATTAAAATGTAACACCTCTATGCCCTTAACCGTCGCCAGAGTAGGGTCACAAGGCATTACGAAAACAACTCAACTTTAGAACATTTCACATACATATAAATAAGAAATTAACTCAGCCCCAATATAATCAAATATTCATATCTAACAACCAAAATCCAATAAGAAATATACTAGAGTATGCGCATATATATAAATATATAGAGTCAAGATCTCATAGAATAGCATCATGCAAATATAAATCTTACTATTCATTTGGTATAAACCTTACCCTTAGCCGATCCACTTGAGCATAAGGTTCATTCATTCACAAATAGTACTTCAACTAATAAAAACATTTGTAAGTCTTATTATTATAGAACTTAATTAACCGAGCTTACCAAGTATAAAAATCCTTTCACATTTAAACTAAAAAAAAAAAACCAACATTCAAACCATTATACAAACCTCAAGGAATCACTTTCAATTTCTAATATAATTTACTAAACATACAAAGGTACTTTGCTTATATAAATATAACATATCATCCATATCATAAATACGCATGCTAGTTAACAATATTTTAACATTATAAGATCACAAAACTAAAACATGTGCCATTTTCGCATGGCTCATCAAAATGATAATTACATCATTCAAAATACAAAACTCATCTTTGTCTATCCTATACATGCTACATTTTAAACTTAAAGCTTCTTTAAAGATACCAAAATGATGACGATAAGTGTGATGACTTCAGTGATAGTCCCGAGCTCACAACGGATCCAAAATCTAAATAAAGATGAACAAACAATTCAATGAGATAATACTCAGTAAGTCATAAGCAATTTAATAAATAAATCACAACAGAACTTCATTTAAATCTAATTTGTCTACATTATTCATTCATGATACCGTATACCCCATACTCTTATTTCTTTTTCCAAGACATTATACATATAAATTCCATACACATTTCACTTTCTTAATTACCTATGATGGTAATCAGTATTCTATTTCACACCCTACTACGATCATATTCCTTTATTCATTTCACACACATAGTGCCCCCCCACAATCGATCTTGCACACATAGTGCTCGGTTAATAAATTCGCATACATAGTGCATATATTCATTCACACACATAGTGCTAGCTTTTCCATACGCACATATAGTGCTGCCCATTCGCACACATAGTGCCCTTTTCATTCATGTATATATGTACACATAGTATAACAAAAACAAAATAAATAAAATAAAAAATAAAAAAATAGCCTATTAATTCAATGCCATCGGCTCAATAATACATTATCTATTCGACATTTCTCCACATATAGAATTTACATCTCATGAGCTATGTGTACTCTAGGCATATATAGTAATCTAAGTCTTAATTGCTTAGAACTTACCTTATTGTCGAACAAATAGCTCTGATCGACTACTCAACAGCCTTTGCTTTCCCCTTATCCGAACTTGGCTCTCTTTGATCTTGAGTTTAATTAAACAAATAAACTAATTCAATCATCTTATCAATTCATCATAACCCAAAATCTATTAATTTCAAACACATATATCATACGGCACTTTCATCATTGATGAATTAAACACATAACATGACTGACTGCACATAGTTCTTAAATTCGGTTAGCTTGTCATAACATTTTCATATTAACATCATACCAAACCTAGATTGGACATTCATTTAATTGTAGTCAAGCAAATTAAATTTCTCTTCCCACTATCACATATCCGGCAACTCAATTCTTTTCATGTCAAATACATTTAACTAAACCATGTCTTAATATCAAGTGCATTCGGTAATGACACAACCCAACTTACCTCAACATTTTATCTCCCATACCTTTACTGAATACTCCCTAGAGTATTTCAATCCTCCCAATTAAATCCAAGAGCTTAAATTTTACCTAATTGAGTTTGTCCATGTTTATCTTATTATTTGACAAAAACAATAATTAAATTCATCTCAAATACTCCATGACCGAATGTATATATATAACTCAATAACAACAAATTATTAACCTCCCAATTCAAGTCCACATTCGGCATCCATAAAACACTTACTAACAATTAAATTATTTATTTCCAAAAAAAATTAAACATAATTTCACCTTACTCCATAATAGCCGATTGAGATTTTTGTCCATATTAACCATTCATAGAAATTTTTACTTAGTTCATACTCATCTATAACCATTTCTAATCACATAACTTCAAAACATCAACAATTTAACATATAGGAAACATAACCAAATGCTTCATGCATCACAAATTCAAAAATTAGCACATGGGTCATGTTAAGAGCATCAAAACCAACTCAATTCCACAAAAAAAAATTCAAAAGAATCACATGAAATCATACCTTAATCTATACATTCACCATAGTTGAATGCCTTAACTTCATTTTCTTTTCTTTTCTTTATGGTTTCGACAAAATGGAAGAAAGGATGGGTGGAACTTTGCTTTTATCACCCTTTTTTATTATAAATTTATTATTTCACAATATAAAACCATTATAATAAAATGCTTATTTCTTTATTTAATATATAATTTCCACCAACTAAAATAATGATATGAAAACACATGATTGCATGCATGTGTTGACCGGCCATTTATATTCAAAATGGTCCATTTGACATGCAAGTCCCCCATAATACTAAAACATATAATATTTGGCCACTGCACATTTGTCTATCACATTTTCAAGGTTTCTCAAACAAGTCATTTTTAACTAATTTCACATCCAAATGACAGAAATCAAAACACGATATTTTCACACATGACATTTCACATATAAGAAACATAGAATATAATATTCAATTATTTTCACGACTCAGTTTTGTGGTCTCGAAATCACTTTTCGACTAAGGTTAAAATAGGGCTGTCACAGAATGTCATGTATATAATTACGCTCAAGAACTTTTAAATTTTATTTTTTATTTAATAAATTATTCTTATCAAATTCACATAAGCATAAAATGTGAATTAATTTATATAATTTTTAAATAGTTTTACCTTAATATTAAATTAAGGACTTTCATGGGTAAAAACCATAGCTTGAGTGCCTATTTAACTATAAAAATAGTACAGAAACTTGTTTAAACAAAGTATAATAGTTTAAGGGCTTTTTAGTATGTTAGGGTTCCATCTATATTTTCATCGGTTCTTAAGCATTGAAAATAATCAAACAATTTCTGCAATGCAGGTGCCAGGTTCAACAACATACAGTCTGGCAGGGCTAATATACTAAAAAGCCCTTTAATATGGGTAAAATATATTTACTTTAATATTAAAATAAAGGGCTTTTATGAGTAAAAATCATAAATTAAGGGCTTATTTAACTACAAAAATAGAATAAGGGCTTGTTTAAAAACAATGTAGTGAATTGAAGGGGAATAAAAAGAAAATAATAAGTAAGGAGGGTTTACAAGACAATTAGACATATTTAAGGTTTGGTGCCACCACACTGTCAGGCAGCAACATTTCACTTTTTTTCCCAACAGCCACTCAAAATGAAAAATTTGCGTATCGGATCCCTGATTACTTTAGATAATTACATTTTAGTTTGGTGCCGCCAATTTATCAAGCGGCACCAGTAAAACATTGTAGCAAACATACTCTATGGGCATACCATTTTAGTTATTAATTTTATTTTTTGTATTATTTAGTAAAAAGCCAAGTTTATAATTAATAGGCGAAAAACTAGAACTTAATTATAAATCGTTTGAGCCCTAATTACATATGTCTAATGGGTCCCTCCATTTGCTTATTAAAATAAAAAATGAATTGCATTTAAAATCAAATGAACAAAAATAGATAGAAATGATAAAGTTAAAGAAAGGTGTTACATTCGGAAATAAATGTGGTTCCCCACTAAGTATTGAAATGACTTGAGAATTAATTTAAGTTTTTAGAATTATTATTTAAGTAAATAATTAAATTTTGAAAATTGAATTAAAATAATTGTTCATTGAGAATCCATTGAATGTAGAAATTAAATATATTTTCTCATAATTCTTTTACGGTAAAGTTGTTATTATTTTAGCTGAATTAGAATTGAGTTGAAAAAAATTATATAATTGGATAATTAATTAATTTAATAATATTTATTTTTCAAAATAAAATAAATGCATCGCGTTAGATTAAATTATAAAGTGTTGGGTTAAAAATCTAAGAAGCACGTATAATTAGACTCGATACAGGAAAGACCCAAAACGCCTCATAATAGGTATGAAGGGCAACAATCCTAGTGTATTTAACTAGGGTTAGCCGCCCCTTTCTCCTAATTCAACTAGGGGATTGGTTTTTCTATTAAATAAGTATTGTTTGTATTCTACTAATTCAACTAGAGATCATTTATCTCTCCTTAAAAATAGATGACACTAGTAGGATTAAAAATATACAAATTTACTGAAAGCAAAAAAAAAATTATTTCTGGTTTTGTGTTTTATTCGTAATTTTTTGAGCACACACTCGAAAAGATTTGTGGTATGAGAACAACGGAGAAGACCGTTCGTTTGAAAGTTGGGAACGTCAATGATTCATCTTGGACAAAGCACAAGTACTTTTCAAGAAAAGTTTGTTGCTATAAATATTACTAACCGACTCCATTTTCAAATTTTTGTTTTTTCGCTGTACAAGAAAATTGTTTTCAAATTGGATTTTTTCCAACAAAATTTTTGTAACGCCCCAAAAATTTATGTTTTTGTTTTTGTGAATTTATGACACACAATTGTGTATCTGCTTTAGTGGTTAAGTGTTCCGAGTGTGTGTGAGAGGTCTCAAATTCAAGCCTTTCATTTGGCAAATTTTGGGATTTTTCAGAATAAAGCTTTAACTTTGTTCAATATGCTTATAATTAAGTATTTGTAAAACCATATCAGAATGGGCATGTTCGTCTGGTGGTTTAGATGTATGTTGGGGGTTTGGAGTTCGAATCCTTGCACAAGCAAGGGAGTTTATTTTTTTTCTCGATTATCAGATGGAATTACGGTTGGTCTAAAACTCTGAGTAGTGTTTTAGTGGATGAGTAGGTAAGGGATTCCCTGAATACCTATCAGAATATTATTTTTTGTTTAATTTTTCCCTAAACTGACGTTAGTTTTGCTTTTTTGCCGTTTTGTCATTTCCTTTCCTTTCCCCAGCCGAAATTCTCCTTTCTCTTCATCCTTCTTTTGCTACTTTGTTTTGGACGACAATAATACTCTCCCCCTCATCGGTGATGCTTCTTTGTGTAACTTCGGTAACTTGTCTCTTGTGGGGTTGTGAATTATGATGCTAAGTTTTGATTGGGATTATTTATTCTAATGATTTGACAGCATCATACCTCTGTTATCAGGACTTTTCTCGTACTGCTTAGTAGCAAACCGAATTTGAAGCGTTGGCATAAGTTTCAATCGCTCCTTAATTGGGTAATTCGTTTGGGTTGGCTTTAATTCGATGATTGAGTGTTTAACTGAGTGAAATGTTGATCAAATATTGGTTTTGGAGTGCTCGGGATTGTTTAGGCAGCAAAAATAATACAGGTGTGTACCCGAAAACATAGAAAACGAGAATCAGCGAAAGCCAAAAAACGATTTTGTCGACGCCACACGGGCGTGTGGTCGCTCGTGTGGTAGGCCATGTGGCAATACACGGGCATGTAACCGATGAGCCAGGTCATGAGCACAAGACACGGGCACATGACACGATCGTGTGATGACTGGTGAGGCCGAGTACAAGACACGGGCTCAACCAATTGGGCCGTGTGATCCACACGACCAACGCCAATTTAAGCCGTGCGGGCCCACACAGGCAGATCACATGGGGATGTGAGCCCATTTTTTTGGAAAACTCTGTAAGGTTGCACGAGTCTCCCAAGTCGACTGTAACCTGTCATAGGGTCGGTAAGCATTACTTAGACCCCTAATTTCGTGATCTGATTATGTGATGTATGATTTAAACATGTGATACTTAGCATGTAAATCTAAACTGTTTAAGTAATCTGATAGACTGCATTTTATCATGCCATTTATGTAATGTTGCACTGCATCGGGGTTGGGTTGATGTTGTATTGGCGGAAGTATTCTGAAAGGCTTTTAAGCCTGATATCTGCCAGCTCAGCTGCAATTATCTGATTATGTGCCGCATTTCGGTACAGCCTGGTGTGTAGGGATGGGTGGGTTGATTATCCCCACATGGTGTGTAGGGTTGGACGGAGATGGCGTGTAGAGGCTAGTGGGTAGGACTTTGATGATCTATTCTACATCTGTATCTGAGTGGGCTAAGGCCCAGACTGGTTCTGTAATAGGCTCCGGCCCCAGACTGTATTCTGATGTATGTTTGAATGCATGTTTTATCTGTGGGGATTACACATTGAGTTTGCAAAAACTCACTCTTTTCTATTTTATCTGTTCAAGTAATCCCCAGTAATAGACGGATCGAAGCAACGGAGGACTTAGCGGTGACCACACGATTTTCCACTTGGACTATTTTCTGTTTACTTATGATTTAATTTATAGTTGGGGAAAATTTGATGTAATTAATGCCTTTACTGATTTTTGCTTAATTTGGGATTTTGCAATGTTTTACGGTTTTTACTGCTAGTAGTAGGAAAACTCGGGCTTTCAAAAGAATCAAATGTTTTACAAATCTACCATGGATACGAAATGGTTTTAAAAGCTTCTGCAAAGTTTAACGTTTTAAAAAATGGTTAATGATTGAAAACAAATGACACGTTTTAGAAGATAGCATAAGATAATGAAAAGAGGTACCTACGGAGAAATGGTCTTAACGTCATTGCGGTTTCTAAAGCACTATCATGTAACATCGCTAGATTCGGCCATAACGTCTAAGCCAGGTTTGGGGTGTTACAATTTTAATAGGATGCCTTTAATAAAAAGAGACAATTGAAATAAAGGAAAAGATTTGTTAAAAAAAAGACAAAAAGGGAATAAATTATATAATTATTGTAGATAGATTTTTTTATGTTTTAAAAATTATAGAATTTATTCACTAAGATCATCTTGAAACAAAAAAAATCTTATAGTTAAAATGAAATTGATTTTGTTGATTGTGTCTTAACTCGATTGTCATGAATGTTATTGTCAATGTAAGAGGACATGAGTTCGAGTGCGTTGAAACGCATTATTTTACTATTTATGAGTTGGAGAGGAGTTATGGATAGTTCTAATCATGGTGTCAAAAAGAAAACATATATAATCAGAACTTATAATAAAATTAGTAAAAAAATCGATTTTAATTTACAATACTTACTATTTTATCAAATAATTACCACCAGTAATGAACTCCAAGATTATATAAATCTTAGTTCGGCTTGACCTAACAAATAAAAAAGTTCCATTTTTAGAAACAGGCCAAGCATGCAAATTATGAGATTTCATACATTAATAATACTTCTAAATTAAATAACTTCCTCATAAAATTTCTAAGTAAAATAAATGAAAAAAGTGGAAAATTGACCTCATCAGCCATCTTGTGTTGACAATGGTGCTACGATGGAGGGCTTTCATATAAATTTTTTTAATTTTTCTTTCATATAATTTATTCTCTTTTTCTTTACAAATGTTTTCATTTATTTCAATTGTCTTACATTCTATATATATTTTTTATTTTATAATTATTGAGGGCTAATTTTTTTTTTTAGAATTTGAACTAAAAAAAATTATAAACATTATAGAACTAAAATTATTATTAAATTAAAAAAACTCACGTCAATATTTCAGTCAAATTTCAAATGTCTATTAATACTCAGTGACCAAAATAAAAAAAATTAAAAATTTAATTATCAAAATAAAACACGAATAATAATTTAGTGATCATTTCTGTATTTTACCTTTAATTTTTATATGATATATACAACCCACTAAACTCATCCTTGTAATGGCCTGTCAAGGCCTTTCAATCTATTTGGTGGCTTTATAAAAATTTGACCTAATGGGCTACAAGGCCACAATCCCCCATTCTTTTGTTTTTTCAGTTCCAAGTTGATTTTTATATAATTACAAATAATAACAAATTACATTATATTTTATTATACTCATGTTAAAAATAATATGGTTTTCAATCAACATAAGCGAGGGTTTTTTTTTTAAGTTACATGTATAATCATAATTGTAATTATAAATATTATATTAGAATAACTATAATTAGAGTTAATTATTATTAATTTATTTGTCTTATACCAAAATTGATCTATACACACATGATTTACGTAGAATAAACCAATTAAATTTTCTTTATTTTCACAAATAAAATTAAAAATTGATATACGCATTATATTTTTTAATTATCCCTCAAATAGTTACATGCCTTATGATTTTTTTTGGTAAACTATTAAAATAGTCACTTTTGTTTTTCTTAGGTTACATTTTAGTCACTTACGTTTGAAATGTTATGTTTCAGTCACTAAGTCGTTAATTTCCATTAACGGTGTACAGTAAGCTGATGTAGCACGTTAAATTATTATTTCAAATAAAAATTTTAGATTAAATTATACAATTGATACCCATATCTTTTTTCGTTTTGAGCAATTTATTTTTTTCTTTTATGTTCTTTTAACTTTTTTTCTTTAATTTTCATTCTCTTATGCTCCTCCCTCTATTTTCCTCCATTTTCCATCTCTTTTAATGTAAAAGAAAAAAAATTAAATTCCTCAAAATAAAAAAATATAGGGACCAATTGTATAATTTAATTGAAAATTTTCGCTTGAAATGATGATTTAACGTGCCACGTCAGCTTACTGTTATACTGTTAACGGCAATTAATGCTCAATGACTAAAATGTTAAAATATGATAACGTAAGTGACTAAAACGTAATATTTTAAATATAAATAACTAAAATGTAACTCGAGGGAAACAAAATTAACTATTTTAGTAGTTTAGTCTTTTCTTTTTTTATGATTTACTTAACCCGATTCTCTCATTATCATCCCTTAATGATAATTCTATATTCTTATAGCATGCATCTTCTAGAATGCCTTCTTTAATTGAATCTATTAGTGGCTTTTTCTTTCCCACTTAAAAAGTTTAAGAGATCATTATATTTAATGTTTTACTATATAAAAAAGAAAAGAAGTTTGAGATAGAATTTTTGTGCAAGAAGCTTCTATTTTGACTAGGAAAAATAGATTATCCAATTTGTGGTGCTAGGACTTGTTCTTTTCAATCTTTCACCATTAATTTTTTTTGATAAAATTATTAATTAATAATATAATTTAAGAAGAAATTAGATAGTAGGGTTCAAGGGGTGATGTAGCTAATTAGATAAGTTATTCGTTTTGTAATGTATATACTTTGAAATTCATTTATAGTTTTCAAATATAATTTTATTTAAAAAATTAATTTTATTAGGACATGTAAGCATGACTTCCATGTTAAATCTTGCTTAGCAAACTATTTTCAATTATATTGTTTTCTTTAAGTATATACCTAATCCACTATTATCCTTTAGATTTCAAAATTTGCTGGACCTTCCTAAGCACTGTAATATCTAAATCATCTAACCCATTACTAATCAAGGCTTTGACCACATTTGGGTTATTAGATTTATTGTGGCCCGTTTATAACATTTACTTAGCAAAACGAATATCCCATCTAAAATACCCTAGAGTTCAACTTCAAAATGTGTATATCAACCTAAATATTAATTAAACTCTAAGATCCAATTTTTTCCATAATCACGTACCATACCGTCGGTAAACCCATTCCCTGTAATTCTAGCCACTTATGCTTTTACATTATTAATCAAATGGTTTATTCAATAGCTGGAGTTTAATATAATGTATTGGCCAAAGAAAGTGGAGCCCAAAATTTATTATATAATCCTTTGTCGACTTTACCATGTATACCAAAAGAAGACCAGATAAGGTTTTTTTTTAATTATTTTTAATTAATCAATAACAATAAATTTTTTTTAACTATTTTTTTCACGTACTTGACAAAATTGGGACAATTTTCAACAAAGAAATCAAGTGAAAAAATTGCGGTAAATCAAATTATTGTATGTTATTTTTGGATTATTTACTAAATTATGTAAATATAAATATAATATAGCTCTTGAAATATCAGTTTTATATCAATGAAATTTTCCATCGAATAACTGTCAATTTAGATGTTAAATATCATTTCAGATATGATACCGATCATATTTAAAACATGTGGATTAAATTATAAATATATTTGTACCTACTGTATGTACAACTTGAATATAACATATTAAAAAAAATAACTCTCTAAAATTTATCGACACTTCTATCCATATAATAATAACACATTTTACAAATTGGCTCATTGTTTTAAATATGACCCTGACAAATTCAAGTGACATTTATCACCTAAACTAATGGTTAAGCATATGAAACACTCTTAAACTTTAAATTGTCTATGCAATTAATACCATATGAATTTTCAATTTGTTCGGTATTTTTTAATTACTATTTACTTTCATATTCACAACAACATTTAACACAGGGCTTAACTACAATTGTTGAAAATCTCGACGAAAGTTTAGAAATTTTGGATGGAATTAACCCTAAAATTTTATTTGTTTGGGACAGAAAGAGATCTCTTTTCAACGCTTGGGCCTCTCTACCATAAAGATGCCTCGAAACTAGACTTATAGACTAAACAAAAATCTACACTATTATTCTCATTTAATGTTTTCTTCACGGTTGAGAGACACAACACCATTATTTTTTGTTTTATATGTTGTTCTCGACATTGTCACCATCTTTATCTCATTCTCGTCACAAAAAAGAAACGGGTCGGGCCGGGTATCCTACTTACAACATGCATGTGGATTTGTGATGTGTGTGAGTCGGACCTCTTTTTTACCCTAAGTCATTTGGTTATCCATTGCATAAGCCTCATAAGCATTACATAACATAATCGTTGACTTAGTCTATGTCACTTGTCTTATTAATCGTGACAATACAAAACAAATTATAATGGCACATTGTTCAATGATTTCGTGTTCAAGGCAGCAACAAACAGACCCTAGAAAACTAAGGTAAAGATTTTCAATATCCCACTTGTCTTTACGGCAACGAATATGAAGGGAACAACATTAGCATCCCATTCTCCACTTCAGTAATTTTTTGTCAAACGTCAACTGCTGGTTCATTGATCGAAAGGTGGAGAGAACTTTGACACTGTGTTAGCCGACCACGTGCCCCCATCTTTGACACTGTGTTAGCCAACCACGTGCCCCCATAAGACTTGGAAGTTTAACAAGACATAAACTAAGGTTATTTCAAAGTATTAAACTGAGAGTGACACTTTGATAATGTCTGTCCCTTTTGTCGCCTGTGTATTATTTGCAACTTGTGTTTTTAGGTCAACAATCGAATCTCTTTTCCATTTCCGTTTCCTTTTGTTATGTTCCATTTTTCTTTGGAATTTACAGGCAAAGAGTAAAGAGAAGCATAGAATCTTTATTTCCTACTAAAGGACACGACAATTACTGCACTGTTTTAATAATCAGTATTGTTTCTCTGGTATTCTTTCTATTTGTTTCGCCTGAAAATGGTGGAAAATCCTGTAAGGCTCGTTTACACAATTAGGTTATTATAATTTGCCAGTTAATTTCTTAGGAACATTTCCGGGTTTGGACGACCGATGAAGATGGATTTGGATGAGCGATGCGTTTATTTGCAGTTAGTGTAAAAACAGTAGTGATGGTGAGATTAGATACTATAACGATACTGTAGTATAAGACAAAAAGTAAGTTAAACACACCACACTGTACATCACCGCCCATCTAAACCCACCCTAATATTCAATATAATATTAATATAATTTAAGGATAAACTAATCTTTTAATTTTCCTTAATATAAATAATCATGTTTTTTTTGTAATTTTTCTTTATTATATATTTAATTCAATAAATTAAGATATTTTAAATATCATTTTAATTTTTAATTTTCAGTTTTTTCAAAAAAAAAGTGATATTTAGATGTTGAAGCTGTGTATAATCTACATCTATATGTTTAATATACAAAAGAAGCATAGGTCTGCTACAAAAATCAATTTGCAAAAGAAAAACGGATCTGCTTATATCCTACTCAATCAGACCCTAATCTAAGTGCCCCGATGCCCTAAAATAGAAAATTTCTATTTAGGTCTTTTATATTTTTTTTAAAATTTAAATTAATAAAGGTAAAATTGTACTTTGAACCTCTAAAAATTATAAAAATTTAATTTAATCCTTTAAAAATTATAAATATATAAACTATTAAAAACTAAAATTTCATGTGGCCCCCCAAAATGTTTTTTGGTTTCACCCCTTTATACAATGCAATTACTCTATAATACCCTAGTCAATAAAAACTGCCTTCTATTCTTCTCCCAGCTCCAAATCAAGTAAATATAAGCACACCAAGCAATCACTACTTCACACTAAACTTTCTTAGGAAAATTACACTAAAAAAAAAAGAGAGATGATTCCTATTTTCATAACCCCTACAACAAAGAATGCATTGGTGATCAAACATTTAAGATCAATTTTATTAATTAGGTCATTTGGTGATCAAATATTTTCAAAGCATTTCAAAGGCTAGCAAAACACTTAAAAAAATTGTTTCAAAAATGTTCTAACTTATCTAAATATTTTTGAATTAATGCTAAAATGTTTTTAAATATTTAAAAAAGATTTTATGCAAGTCTAATATCAATATTGATACTTATTTAAGTGTATCAGAACATATGAAGTCAGTAGCCTTAGAATGCAAATTTCAAGCAAGGTTCTGGTACATAAGCTATGAGGTATCAGAACCAATCCATGAGGTATCAGAACATGTCCTCAAATTCCAATAAATGTGAGACTAACAATCATATTTTTAAAGACAGGTGTCAATACCCAGCAACAATGTATCGAAACATGTTTTGCAACTGCAATTAATACCCAAATTAATACTCCGAATGGCTCCAAAATATCTCCAACGACTATAAACAACTATAAATCACTTCCTTGATATAAATACTTATCAAGAACACTTCAAGGCTTAAGAAACTAATATCCAAACATCCTAATCAAGAGAAAAACTTCTAGTTCTTCATTTTTTTTTTATTTTCTCTTATACATATCCATTAAGAGCTTATTGTCAAATCTTTTCTTTCTCTCATATCTTTATATTTCGAGCTTCAATTTGCGAACAGACACCTAATTGGGGTTCATTGTTACTTTGCTCATCTTCTCTTCTTGTAAAGAATATCCTTTAAATTTTTTGAAGTGTAAAATCTTAAGTGGATTATAAAGGGCTTCTAGTTGAACCACAAAAGTTAGAGGGTTTTAGTTTAGCAACAAAAACTAGATGGGATGTTTTATCTTAGATTTTTTTTTAAAAGATAGACAT
This sequence comes from Gossypium hirsutum, assembly GCF_007990345.1. NCBI lineage: Eukaryota > Viridiplantae > Streptophyta > Magnoliopsida > Malvales > Malvaceae > Gossypium > Gossypium hirsutum. Next base: position 84,300,840 of record NC_053435.1, read on the forward strand.
TGTAAAGGCTATACTTTTTCCTTGAAAGGTATCAATTCAAAGTTAGTGAATTAGGAAATCTTTAGTGGTGGAAAGTTAAGGTAGGAAATTGGGGCAAAACCACTATAAATCGAAATGCCCAAGCTATTCTCTCTTGTTCTTTTATTTTAGAATTTTTTTGTAGAAATTTTCAGAATATCAATTCACTCCCTCTTGGTATTTTGAAGCTTAACAATCTATATCAGAGCTAGTATTCCAACAAAGGTTTCACCACCAAGAAAGGTGATTCAAGGAGAAAATACCAAGTTTGAAAATGACACAAAATTTCGTTTCAACTAGTTTAGGAGAGGGTCAATCCGTTGTTAGACTTCCTTATTTCAATAGAGAGTGTTATTCATATTGGAAGACAATGATGATGTTATTCATTCAAACCAATCACTACCATATATAGAGGATCATCTCAAATGGAGACTTGAAGGTGCTTGATGATGAAGATGAGTAGGAAGAATGTGACAAAAAGAAGGCTCAACTTAATGCCAAGGTCATGCACACTACCTTTTGTTCATTAGGGCTGAATAGGTATAATAGAGTGTCCCAATGTTAACGTGCTAAGAAGGTTTGGTATAAGTGTAACACCACATACTCAGTCTGATGATCCAACTTGAGTATGAAATGTTACAAGCTATTGGGACATTAATCAACATCTTTTGAGTTAAAACATGCCTTATAAATGTTGTTGGTGGCCCTAAAAAGTGACCTTGTGAGCCAAGCACTGATACCAGGGTCGAGGGTATTGATACAAGCAAAACACTAAGCTCTTAAGTAAGAAGTATCGATATTTCAAAATTGTGGTACCAAAATTTTGCCTAGGGTATCGATACCCTAAGCCCTTGTTTTGATACCCTCAACTTTTGAAGTCGCAAACAATTCATTATCAACGTTGTACTAGTACGCTGGGACATAAGTACCAAAACAAATCCTGTAGAGTACCAGTACAAGGCTAGAAATATTAATACTTCTTGCCATACTTGTAGAGTTTCTAGAAAAACACATCTAGGGTACTTACACAAGCCTAAAATGCTACTCAAGTATTAATAGCATAAATAAACCATCAAATCATGTCCACAACTCATACTTAACAATTTAGAGAAATTTTTAATAGTGATTCAACCAATAGTATGGACATAAACCAAATCAAACCACAGCATGCTCCGATAAATAAACAAAGTTCCAAAAATACTGGTGACAACTCCATACTCACAATACTAAGAAATCAACCATAAGAACTACATAGCCATCAAGGTTTGAGCCAATCAATTAGTGGTGCTTTAAGAAAGTAGAAAGTTTACTAATGGAAAGTAAATGAATCGAGGATTAACCAGTCTTATAAGCAACGATGTATCATTAATATAATGATTTCAATATCAACACAAATTATTAATGGAAAGTAAATGAATCTAGGATTAACTAGTCTTATAGGCAACGATGTATCATTAATATAACGATTTCAATATCAACACAAACTTTAGTTGAAGAAAGGTACAACTTAGAATTGGTAACATCGTCCATATACAAGGGAGTGCCTAAGAATACCATTATAAAATGCTAATGTCTGTTCAATGATGGTGGTATATTATTGAATAGCATAGTAGTGACCATTGGAGAATTGCCTTATCCACTAGTTCTAGATCAAAGTAAACTATTTATGCATCTAGTATCCTTATAAGAATATCATTATATTAAAATAAATAAATTAAACCATGCAATGCCTAATATTCCTATTAGTACTTATCATATGAAACTAATTTTGAACTATATTTTTTTTTATAAATTTGGTCTAATTAAAATTATAATTTAGTAGTCTTATTTTTATTTATATTTATTTAAAAAAATTTAAAATTTTAATATTTTTTAATAGGAAAAAATATTTAAACTTGGGGTAAGAAATTGAAAAAAAAAGAGTGATCTTGAGCAAAAAATCCGACATTCATTTCACATCGATATTTGATAGATTTGCCTCTTGTTTGTGGTTTCACTTAAGATGTTAGCTTTGATGTCTCAAACTTTTGATATAACAACGACATTTAAGATAAAATTTGATTAACCAAGTCATTTGGTGATCAAACATTTTCAAAGCATTTCAAAGACTTGCAAATACTCAAAAACATCTCCCAAATGTGTTTCATAATTAACCAATTGTTTTTGAGTCAATACCAAAGTGTTCCAAGGTGTTTAAAATGTTTTTAATACATTTTGACAGCCAAGTCTCAATACCCAACATTGCAAGTAATGAGACTAGCAAGTTAGTATCCTTAATCCAATTCTAGAGAGCCAAACATCGAGACTTAACTTGCAAGTCTTACAAGTCTTGAGACTTGGCTTGTAAGTCTCAAGAGTTAGCCTTATAATGACTATACATGACTATTTTTATGAGAGGTATCAAGACCCCGTTGGTAAGCCTCAAGACCTTAGTTGTAAGGGCACTTTTCTAACTCAAATTTAATGTTTTCAAAGGCTCTATTTCACCCCCAATGGCTACAAATGCCCACAAACTCATAACTTGTTATAAATACAACTTAAAGACACATCAAGATGTAAGAAAGAAACAATCAAGAAAAATGTTTTCTAAAGAAAATTATTCAATTCTTCTTTTTCTCTTATACATACTTTTGGAAGCTTATTGTAAAATTATTCATCTTTCATATTTCTTTGAATTTAGATCTTTAACTTGCAAACACACAACTATTAGAGGTTGAATTATTGTTTGATTATCTTCTCTTTGTAGTAAATAGCGCACTTAAGATTTTTGGGTAGACACAGGGAAAATCAATTACCATTAGTTGGTTATTAGGGGCACCCTGAAAACATTTAGGTCAAAATATGGTTTTCAAATTAAGTTCTAAATTAGTGGATGACGGCAAAAAGGAATGGCGATGCCATATGCAAAAAGGAAGAGACTAATAGAATGGAAAAGTCAATTAGAGCTTTAGCACATTTTCGTTAATCCAGGAACAAGATCGATATAGACACATATTTAGATTCATGGCTCCATACATCTTGATCTAAAAAGAATCTATGGGAAAAGAAAGAATCAGGATTGATCAATATATTTCTCGAAACAAACGAAAAGGAAATGAAAGTTGTAACATCAATCATGGATCAATTAATCCCTTGTAACACCTAATACCCGTAACCCACGCCGGGGCAGAGTACAAGGAATTACCTAACTTGATCTCATGCATACAACCAATCTCAAATTACCGAGACACAGTCCAAATTAAAACTTTTTCAATTTCTACTTTAATCTTCTTATTATGGACCTATGAGTCCCAAATCAATCGTTAATAACTATTCGAAACCATTCCGGATCCTTAAACCAACCTTAAGAAATTGTTTTTAAAATAGGTCACACGTCCCTGTGGAAGGGTAACACGCCCGTGTGACCATTTTGACATGGTCGTGCATACAACCGAAGCACTCTGGGACACGCTCGTTTCCCACACCCCTGTAGAATTAATTTTTAATTCACACCTACAGGGGTTTTCACACGGCCATGCACATGCCCGTGTCAATGGCCCGTGTCCTTCACAAGGCCACGACACACCCGTGTCCTAACCCGTGTGCAAAAATATGGACATTCTGTTTCTGACGTCAGCATGCTCAAGATGTCACACGGCCAAGGCACACACCCGTATACTAGGCCGTGTCCTTCACACGGTTGAGACACACGGCTATGTCTTTGCCCGTGTATTTATTACCATACAACTGACTTGAAATTTTTACGTGCAGGGGACACACGGCCGGACTACACGCCCATGGGGCAGACCATGTGTCACACACGGCCTAGATACATGCCTGTGTGTCTACCCATGTAGACAATATAAGGCTATTTACCAAGCCTCATTGCCACCTTTACATACCTAGTTTCATACACATGTCAACCAATACCAACACAAGCACAATTCATATAACCAATTCAGCTATAATAGACATTCATTTAACCATGGTAATGCATCTTTTATAAATTCAAAATGAATATTAACTATTATTCAAAACTTAATACAAATTGAAGGGTTTCCAACCCAAGCCAACACATTTGGCCAATTCTCAAAGACACAAAATAATAAAGTCTAAGTCCTATACATGCCATATTCAAAAATATAAATCCAACTATATCGAATACTTCAGTTGATAGTGTGATTGATATCTCTGACTTCTGTGATCCTTGAGCTAGTTAGGCGGCACTATAAGGAAATGGAAAAAAAAGGAAGTAAGCATAAAAGCTTAGTAAGTTGCATATAAGTAAATATACAACAACAATATATCAATAATCAACATGCTCATAATACCAAGGTAGGCAAAGACATAACTTACTCATTACCATATAAACAAGTCACATATTATACAATGAACTCATATCTCATACATACCAATTAGGTACCTGTGCCACTCACAAGATGGTTATACTTTGCTCATTAGTTTAGGAACATAGCTTTTACCGTTGAACCATTCGGAATACTACTAGGTATTCATCAAACCTCAAACATAGGTAAGGTGCCGATGCCTTGTCCTAGACACGGTCTTAAACTGGCTCACATCTCAAGTCAATGCCATGTCCCAGACATGGTCTTACATTGACTATCATCTCATAGCCAATGCATGTGCTAGACATGTCTTACACTGGCTTACGTCTCGAGGCCGATGCATGTCCCAGACATGCCTTACACTAGCCCATACACAAATGATCCCAAATGTCATGGCATGAATATCTGATATACTTCCTAAGGTTCTAACAAAAATTCTACTATCTCGAATGTCATTAAACATTCTCAATTCCACAGTCAAGCAATTCATGCTATAACGATTCAAGCAAATATAATAGCAATGTAGTTGTACTATTTACATACAACTTACCTCGGATTACAAAATGTGGCAACTAGTCAATTTAGTCGATTTGCTTGGCTTTCCCCCTGTCTAGGCTCGAATTTGGTATTTCTTGATCTATAATAGCAAAACTTACTCATTTAATCACTAAATAAATTTAAGCAATTAAAAATTCACATTTTCGGTAAAATGACTATTTTGCCTCTATACTCAAAAATCGATTTTTATCGTATTTCTTCGCATCTTAAGCCTAGATTAACTCTTTTTACTCCTATTGCAACCCCAAATTCTCTCTATTTCACACATTTATCATTCATTTTACAACTTGTGCAAAATAGTCCCTTTAGGTGTTTTCATGGTAACACCTTTCACAAAAGTTATCTATTACACAACTAAAACTCATATTCTTGCATAAAATTTTAGAAAACACCCTAAATGCTCTCGTGGAAAAACCCTAGACCTTCAACCATTTTGCAAGATATACCCCTCATTTGAAAGCTTATGCTTCAAGGGTCTCAAAAATACAAAAATCATCAACAAAGGACATGAAAATCACTTACTTGTGAGAGGAATAAGTTGTTAAAAATTTTAAGCTTCAAAACCCTTCTCTTGGCTAATATTTTCGGTCAATAGGGAAGAATGGATGAAAAAAAATGACAGCTAGGCATTTAGGGTATTATTTTATCACATAACATGTCATCACTTACCTAACACTTTGACCAATTACCCTTCTTTGTCTCATGGCTGACCAAGCTCTTTTAAAAGGGCCTAATTGCCCTTTTAAGACCCCCAATTTTTATTCTCTAGCTATTTGACACCTCTAGCTATCAATTTAGGACTTTTTCATTTTATGCGATTTAGTTTTTTTTTGTAATTGGGTTTACAAACGTTAAAATTAGCTCACCAAATTTTTCGTGCACTATTATGAACATGCTATGACTCTATTTTAATAATAAAATAATCTCTCTGGCTTCATATTTATGGTTTTGAGACCACTATTCTGACTAGGCCCTAAATCAGGCTATTATATTTCTCCCCTTTAAAATTTTCGTCCTCAAAAATCTTACCGGTGAATAAGTACGGGTACTGATCTCTCATAGTCTCGTCGGGTTCCCATGTGGCTTCCTTGACTCCATATCTATGCCACAAAACCTTCACAAGTGCAATACTCTTATTTATCAATTGTTTGACTTCTTGAGCTAAAATCTTGGCCGGTTCTTCACCATATGTCATGTCCGAATGAATCTCAACCTCTGACGGCGTAATCACATGCGAAGGGTCTGATCTATAATGACGTAGCATGGACACATGAAACACGTCGTGAATCTTTTCCAACTCTAGTGGTAAAGCCAATCAATAGGCAACCGAACCTACTCTCTCGATAACCTCATAAGGCCCTATGAAATAATGACTCAACTTGCCTCTTCTACCAAATCTGAGTACTTTTCTCCACGGGGACACTTTTAAAAAGACTTTATCACCAACTTGAAATTCAATTTCCTTTCATTTAAAGTCCATGTAGGGTTTCTGTCTATCCGAGGCAGCTTTCAAGCAGTCATAAATTACTTTAACTTTTTCTTCAGCCACTTTGACTAAATTGACCCTGTGAGTCTGACTCTCTCTTAGCTCAGTCCAATATAAGGGCGTTCAACACTTTCGCCCATACAAAGCCTCATAAGGCACCATTTTCAAACTTGTCTGATAACTGTTATTATAGGCGAATTCAACCAACGGTAGATACTTTTCCTAACTGCCTTGGAACTCAAGGACGCAACACCATAACATGTCCTCTAATATCTGAATTACTCTCTCTGACTGACCGTCAGTTTGCGGATGGAAACCTGTGTTAAAACTCAACTTTGTTCCCAATGCCTTTTGTAACTTTTTCAAAAATCTCGAGGTAAATCTCGGGTCTCTGTCTGAAATAATCAATATGGGCACCCCGTGTAGTCTCACAATCTCAGAAACATACAAGTCGGCTAATCTCTCAAGGGAGTAATCAGTACGCACAGGTATGAAGTGTGCCGACTTTGTTAGCCTATCTACAATAACCCAAATAGCATCATTTTTCTTGAGATCACTGGCAAACCCGTTACAAAATCCATAGTGATCCGATCTCACTTCCACTCGGGGACCATGATAGGCTGAAGTAGACTCGAAGGTACTTGGTGTTCAACCTTCACTTGCTGACACACTAGGCACTTAAACACGAACTCTGAAATGTCTCTTTTTAAACCTGACCACTAATCATTTTCTTAAGGTCGGTGTACATTTTCACACTACCTGGGTGGACGGACAAACAACCACTATGTGTCTCTCTCAAAATCTTTTGAATAAGTTCATTGTCATTGGGTACACAAACTCTGTCTTTGAATATTATACAACCATCGGTACTAATACGAAAATCTGATTCAACTCTCGATTCACACTGAGTCTTCTTGGCTTATAGTTTCTCATCACCTTTCTAGGCTTCACGGATCTCTTGAAGAAACGTCGATCTAGCTCCCAACTCTACTAGAACTGAACCATCATCAGACAAAGCCATACTGACATTCATTGCTCTCAAAGCAAATAATGATTTTCTACTCAATGCATCAGCAACCACGTTCACTTTTCCTGGGTGTAGTCGATAATCAACTCGTGATCCTTTATTAGCTCTAACCATCGTTGTTGCCTTAGATTCAACTCCTTTTGAGTCATCAAGTACTTAAGGCTCTTATGATCAGTGAACATATGACACTTCTCACCATACAGATGGTGTCTCTAAATTTTCAACTCGAATACGATGGCAGCCAACTCTAAATCATGCGTCAGGTAATTTTTCTCGTGTGGCTTCAGTTGCCTTGAAGCGTAAGCTATAACCTAACCTGCTTGTATAAGCACACACCCCAAACCATTCAAGGAGGTGTCACTATATTCCACAAACTCCTTACCCGACTCCGGTTGTACTAATACTGGGGCTTCGGTTAACAAAGCCTTTAATTTCTCGAAACTCTGCTGGCACTTTTTTGTCCATTCAAACTTGACATTATTTTACAGTAGCCTTGTTATCGGCATAGCTATCATAAATAATCTGTTTACAAACCATCTGTAGTATCCAACCAAACCTAAAAAGCTTCGGACTTCTGTCACATTCCTCGACGGTTTCCACTCCACAATAGCCGAGATCTTGCTTGGGTCAACTCGGATCCCTTCTCCAGACACAATGTGTCCTAGGAATCTAACCTCCTTAAGCCAAAATTCACTCTTACTGAACTTGGTCTACAATTTCTTGTTTCTTAAGGTTTGCAATACAACTCCCAGATGATCTGCGTGCTTGCTCTCATCACACGAATAAACCAATATGTCATTGATAAAGACGACGACAAAATTATCTAGATACGGTCAAAAAATACGGTTCATCAAATTTATAAACACTGTCGGGGCATTAGTCAAACCAAAGGGCGTGGCGAGGAACTCATAATGCCCGTATCTTATCTGAAACGCAGTCTTCGGCACATTTAGCTCTTTTACTTTTAACTGGTAGTATTCGGATCTCAAGTCAATCTTGGAAAATATAGTGGCTCCTTTTAATTGATCAAACAGGTTGTCAATCCTTGGCAAAGGATACTTTTTCTTCACTGTTACCTTATTGAGTTCTCTATAGTCCATACATAACCTCATCGACCTATCTTTCTTTTTCATGAAAAGTACCAGAGCACTCGATAGGGAAAAACTCGGTCTCGTAAAGCCCTTGTCTGTTAGCTCTTGCGACTGTTCCTTTAACTCTTTTAAATCTGTTGGAGCCATCCTATACGGAGCGATCGAGATGGGTGTCGTACTGGGGACCAACTCAATTCCAAACTCTACTTCCCTCACCGGAGGCAATCCGGGTGATTCTTTCAGAAACACGTCTGTAAACTCACAAACCACTAGTACCGATTCAATATTCAACTCAAACACTTGAGTATTCAACACAAAAGCTAGATAAGCCTCATATATTTTCCTCAAATATTTCTCGGTAGTCAAAGACGATATTACTACAGACAGATTATCCGACTCATCCGGTCTGACTCGAAGAACATTTTCGTCTTCACATTTCAACTCAATTATTTTTTTCCCGCAGTCTACTACAACACTATAAGCAGTCAACCAATCCATCCCAAAGATTACATCAAACTCATTAAATGGAAATAAAATCAAGTTAGCTGAAAAACAATGACCTCTAATTGTCAAAGGGCAATTTTTACATACTTGGTCCACTAGTACATGTCTGCTTAAAGGATTGAACACTTCTATTACAAACTCAATGGACTCTACTAGCATACTCATATGAGGTATCAATTCCATACAAATATAAGAGTAGGTAGATCCTGGGTCAATTAAAGCAACAACAGATATTTTATAGATAGAAAAGGTACCCGTGATCACGTCAGGAGAATCTGCCTCTTCCCGAGCTCGTATAGCATAAGTCCTTGTAGGCGCTCTGCCTTTGGACCTCATCGCAGCATCACTTGGCGTGCCTCTACTGCTAGCCCCACTTGCGAGGTTCTTCTAAGGCCTACCCCTCAAATGAGCACTACTCACTTTCACATATTATTTTCTCCCTCTCTCATCTAATTCAGGACAATCACGGATGAAGTGTTCCAATGATCCGCACTTGAAATAGCCTCTTTCATTCCTTCGGCACTCGCCAAAATGACGTCTACCACATTGTGAGCATTTTGGCCTATTTGGCCGAGTGCTACCGTCACTTACGATCGAAGTGGTCTGGGCTTCAGAAGTTATGTTCTGCCAATTTTTGTCCCTATTCGAATACCCCACCGAAGCATTTGATCAGGTAGTGAACTCCCTCGATCTTTTGGATGAGGACTGATGTGATTTTCCCATCTCTCTCTTCTTTGAATCCAGCGACTCAAAAGCTACTTTCCTCCTCTATTTAATCAGCTCTTCAGCCTTACAGGCTCTTTCAACAAGTGCTACAAATTCCCACAGCTCTAAGATGCCAACAAACACTCGGATATCTTCATTGAGTCCATCCTCAAACCTCTTACATATGGTGGCTTCTGTAGATACGCACTCCCGCGCATACTTGCTAAGCCTCACAAACTCACGTTTATATTCCGTCACTGACATTCAGCCTTGCTTTAGCTCTAGGAATTCCTTCCTCTTTTGGTCTATAAATCTTTGGCTAATATACTTTTTCCTGAATTCCTCCTGGAAGAATTCCCATGTGATCCTCTCTCTCAGCACGACGGACACGAGAATGTTCCACCACTGATAAGCCGAATCCCGTAGAAGTGACACTGCGCATTTTACACACTTTTCAATGTGCATGCTAGCTCATCAAATACCCTAATGGTATTTTCTAACCAAAACTCTGCTCACTCCGGGTCATCATCTATGCTAGCCCGGAATTCCTTGGCCCCTTGTTTCCGGATCTTATCTACCGGAGGCTTATTTCTTCTAAACATGTCGGCATCTTGCGGAGCTACTGGGGCATACTGAGGAATTAGATGAGGTGGGGGAAGTTGAGTGTTCGAATTCGCACGAACAAACTCTGGGTACCAAGCGTCCATCATACGGAGGTAGGCTTTTCTAGCCCTTCCACCTTGGCCCATAGTTGCGGACTAACTCTCTACTGGCGCAGTCCTTTTAGCGAGAGCCGGCGCATTACTTTCTACGTCATCCGCTGTGGCTCTATCAGGATCTATTTACTATATAAAAACATAATTTATAATCGTCAGAAATTATCATACTATGGCATGTATAGCTAGATTCGTACTCTCGCTAGGTTAGTCCTAAAATTGACTAAACCATAACTCTGATACCACTAAATGTAACACCCTATACCCGTAACTCACGCCAAGGCAGAGTACAAAGCATTACCTAACTTGATCTCATGTATACAACCAATCTTAAATTATCGAGACTCGATCCAAATTAAAACTTTTTCAATTTCTACTTTAATCTTCTTATTATGGGCCTACGAGTCCCAAATCGATCGTTGAGAACTATTCAAAACCATTCCGCGTCCTTAAACCAACCTTAAGAAATTGCCTTTAAAACAGGGCACACGTTCATGTGGAAGGGTAACACGCCCGTATGACCATTTCGACATGTTCGTATTGATAGCCCGTGTGGTTCACACGGCCTAACCACTCTGGGACACGCCCTCCATGTGCCTCCACAGCGCACTCGGCACTTGAGACCTGAACCCTACTCTGCTGCACCTGTAAACAAGGCAAAGAAAAGGAAAAAGAAATAACAGAGTAGATACAGAAACAGTAGCAGAGATGAAAGAAAATAATGAAATATATTGTATTTATTTGGTTATAAAAGCCATGAAAAGATGGATGTAATTTTTGGACAGATTTTGAAGAGAAAAAAATAAAAATACAGAGAAGAAAACAAAAACAAAATTCAAAGCGTAGGTCATTTTTATTTTTTCTCTTTATTTTCCTTTCTTTCGAAATTGTTTGTGTATATACATATATTTCTTTATTTTTTTTATTTTTTTCAAAACTGTTTATATATGTATATATATATAAGAGTAAAAAGGAAAAAAATTACCTTTTGAACGTCGTATAAGGCGGCACTGGCGCCGGTGGCGGTCCATCGGAGTCTGGCCGACACCTCAGATTTTCAGAGAGAACAAAAGAGGAGGGATTTTGTTTTTTTGAGAAAGGAGAGAAAATAAATTTTTTTTAAAAAAAATTGGCTTTTATAAGGGTAAAAAATGATGTCGTTTTGGTCAATTGCCTGCAGCGCCAAAACGACGTCGTTTTAAGTTGGACCGAATCGACCCGACCCGAATTGCCTAGGATTCGCGTGTTTTAGACCAGATGGTCTATTTGCCATCTAGGCCCTTCCGCATTTTTAAGTGTTTTTAATTCAATTTTTTCTTATTTTTAATTTATCCCTTTAATTTTGTTTCTATTCCATTTCGGTCCACCTGATAGTTACGCGCATGTGGACAAAAGGGATATTGTCCCATTCAGTCCCTGTCTTTTTAGCGTGCCTTATTTTGGGCCTTGCTTCTTTTTATCATTTGCAATTTATACCCCGTATTTTATTTTGATTTCATTTTCATCCTTAGTCAGTTTTAACTTCTTTTTCATTTCACTTTATTTTTATTCTTATTTTTTAAAAAAGGGTTGTTTTATTTAAAATTTTATTTAATATTTTTATGTGTCTGTTTCATTTCATTTTTAAAATAGAATCTACATTAATTTTTTTATTTAATTAATTAATTATTTTTATAGCTCGTTTTTATGGGTATTCTTTTATATATGTTTTTTTATACGCCTACTTTTATTCCATTTATCTATTATTTAGCTAGTTACTTGTTTATTATTATTATATATGTTCTTTTAAAAATATAATTGTTTATAACCTCTTATTTACGCCAAATTTTACTATTATCATTATTATATTCTTCATCGTCACTTACTTCCTTTGATACTTTCACGTTTATCATTTTTTATATATCATGCATATTCCACTTTCTATCATTATTCTTTTTATATTATTATTTACATTGTTGTTATTATTATTATTATTCCTGATTTTATTATTATTCACGTATTATTATCATCCTTCATTTTCATTATTATTATTATTATTATTATTATTTTAAACATATAATGTATTTTAGATTATTATCAATTTTAAATATTTTACATATATTATTTCTTTTAAACTATTATAAGTATTATTTATTTTGAATTTTTTATATACTTTGTATTTTAAATTATTATGTATATATACATTTATATCATTTATTTTAAATTTCTTATATGTTATTTAGTTATATCGTTTTATATGATAACTGTGTTAAATTCTTTTTATTAGTTATTATAAATCTTTCTATTACTATTAATTTTAAAATTTGATACGTTATTTATATCTTATTTTCGGGGGTTTAAACTGTCTTGTCCTAACGTGCTGGATGTGACATTTTATTACTTTGGGATAAGAAGGTCTTTAGCATCCGCTTCAATTTATTCAAATATTTTTGTAAAATTAACATTAATAAACAAGGGATCGTATTTTAAAATCTTTTCAAAATTTTAATTTTCAACATTAAGACATTAATTAATCAATTTGGTACCAATTTTGGGCGTTACGAAGGTAATAATCCTTCCTCGTACGTAACCTACTCCGAACCTGTTTTCTCAATTTTCGTAGACCAAAATCATTGTTTTAGTAAAACAAAACGTTTTAAAACAATCAAATTACGAGGCAATCCTATCACACCTAATAAAGATCGGTGGCGACTCCCTTTTTTTCGTTTTCATTTTCAAAATTAAGTCAATGCCTTTTTTCAAAAAAATGGTTTCGACAGCATCAATATCCAATGTGTAACACCCCTATCCCGTAACCGTTGTCAGAATAGGAAAGGGGTATTACTAGACTTGTAACTCATGTCAGAACAGTAAATTTTTTTTTTACTTTTTTCTTGGAATAAAGATCATTCATTTAGATAAATGCTAAATACAGCCAGGGATAAAATTAAACTTTTATAAGTACACATTCAAAAGATGCCATTTTCGCATGGCTTATATACATTAACCAGAATATTATTCCGCTACTAGTTTATTCTATACATACCATAAAATAATCCAAAACATAGCAGTACCAAACAGTGGATAGTGATAGTGTGACGAGTTGTTGACGATCCCTGAGCAAAGGCCAAATTTGATAATCTATAAAACAGAGAAACGTAACAACAGAGTAAGCTTTCAAGGCTTAGTAAGTCTTAAGTAAAACAATTAACTTTGCTGGATTAAATACATTTATAACTTACAAAAAATCCAAGTGAAGTCTTGATGGGCTTAATAAGCCTACACAAGTACATAATACATACCTGGCCAACTTAATGTGCTGATCATCCGTAATTGTTGATTTATTACTAAGTCGCTTAAGATTAGGCCTTACACAAATCACGTTTTGAAATGTCAAGATATATCACCATTCGGTCAAATAGATTAAACCCTATGTATGCACATGTAATTCATCTATTTCATCCAAATTTAAGAGTATATACCCCTTTTGCATTTAAAAACATCAATGCTACTTTTAGTTTAATCAGCCGAACTAAAACATAACACTATAATAACATTCGGTTTCCATATTTGGAAGCACATATTCATGTTTTCATCTTACATAAACAATTTGATAGAGTCAATACTCGTTGAATATAACTTATAACCATCTCATAAGTGATTCCCCAAGTACATTTGTAATACAAACGAAATCGAGTTCACATAGCAAGTAAGTATCACTTACCATATACTTAACCTTTGTACACTTACCGTTTCCATAGTTACCAATTACCAATTCAATCTTTCAATACCTCTAACCACTTAATCATATGCACTCATTTCGTGCACATACATAATTGTATATATGTATTTAGGAGCTTAGTTCTTTAGTTCATATTCACATTAATATTTCAAATAATCAAATCATGACAAGTATTAAAGTTTCGTATACGTATATAAAGGACCAAACATATTCCTTATCACATATACATAAATGACCAAACGCAATCCATACCTTGTATTTGCACATCCTGCCGAATACAACTCAAATTAGTAAATTTTTATGAAACTAATTAAATCCTTATCTTAAAGATATACAAATGGTCTTCGGTTTGAAATAATTCAAGGCACTTAGCCATAGCCTGCTAGGTTTTAAAAAAAATCCGAATCCAGTTACCAGTACCAAGCCTGCGGGACTTTAAGCCCGGATATATCATCTTAGTTAATTCACAAGTTGTATACACATCAATTCACATACCTTCGATATTTCCAACACGGAAACACATTAATAAGGTATCACTTCATTCGAACTTATTCGTATCTCAATATAGCTAGTCTCATTTCACAAGAGCCATTAGGCCACATCACGCAGTCAGCGAGTCTTAACCCGGATACTTTCCAAATTCCATGTATATTTAATCACATGTTACCACATTTCACACAAACTATCACCATTGTAATTCATTAACCTCATTCGAATATAAGCGTATAGCATGTACCTTAACTTCATGTCATAATAGCATTCGACTTTTAACATATATTTATATATACATATATATATCCCTTTCAATAAACTTCCAACTAAATAAGAAAATACACACATGACTTACATTCTTCTCATGACAACCACTCAGCTAAACAACATATAAGTCACCACACCTTCAATTTATAAAACTATCAACACATATTACATATACATTGCTTACGTTTATAAAATAGCCATTCGGATAACTTGCACACATTTATATTTTAGCCATTTTGGCCTCACCACCTATATATTTATCTTGTACATCAATTCAGCAATAGCTTATAAGCAACTCAATTAGTTTCATCAATGTTTACAACAAAATCACAGATTCACTACAAGCTATTTTCTTGAGCAACAATCATTAAATTATTTGTAACTGGAGCTACGAAACTCCAAATGAAGTGCCGTAAATTTTTCCCGAAAATAGACTCATATATCTTCTATCCATAAAATTTTCAGGATTTTTGGTTTGGCCAATCAAAACCAGAATTTTCTTAAAATTTCCCCTATTTTACTGTTTGACTATACTGACCACTCTTCACTACGAATCAAATTTCTCATTGTACAGATTTCAAAATATGTTCTTGTTTATTTCAATTGAAACTAGGCTCATTAAGGAGTCTAAGAATATAAATTTTATCTTATAAAAATTTTTGTACTATTTATAATGATTTTCTAAAAACAAAACAGGGGATTTCAGATTCATTCTGACACTGTCATACACAACTTTAAATATCTCTCTATAGGAAATTCCTTTGCTTGCACTGTTTATTTTATAAGAAACTCGACTCATTGATCTTTGATTACATATTTTATTCAGTCTCTAATTCCACTCCAACAATTTATGGTGATTTTCAAAAATCACGCTACTGCTGCTGTCCTAAGCAGATTATTACAATTTGCTCTTAAATTTCCAAGTCCAAACACTTAAGAACTTACCATTTGAGTTTAAAACATATCATCATATATAAGTACTTCTTATTATCACATACAAATCATAATTTAAATATCACTTTTCTAATAACCAATCGGCTAAGGCTCATAGAAGTAACTTATTCCTTATCATTTTACTATAGGTAATTACACCAATTCATAGTCCCATCTTTACCCGCAATTCATAGTCCCATCTTTACCCGTATTCCATATCATTCTTCATTATAACTAAACTTATATGCTAGAAACGTATTTATTTCAATATGTAATTCAAGTAGAACCATTAGGTCACATTTTATTTATTATGTTCATATAAATATATATCATCGTTTATCAAATCTTAAGCTAAGTTCCATTACTCAAAGACTTACCTCGGATTTATTTGAACAACTGCGGATAGGCTACTCGATTGCTTTCTCCTTTCCTTTATCTGATTTAGATCCTCTTTACTCATGAGCTTAATTAAAACAAATGAATTTGTTTAATTACTTATTCAACATTACTTCTTTAATAGTCACATTTGACAATCATATAACTTCAATGCATAATATGTTTATAAAATATGCCATGACTAACTTTTATGCTTATTATACCAATACCTAATTCGCATGCACAAACAAAAATTCACATTACTTACCACGCTTTCATATACACAAATTTAACTATATATATATATAGCATACCATTAACTTATAAACCCTATTCGGCCCTAACCAAACAAATTTAACCTCCATTTAAAATTTTCATTCCAAGATCAAAGTAGCAATTTCATAATGGTTTCACCTATGCCAAACAATGACCGAATCACTCCATCATAATTATAGCCGATTCTATTTTGCTCCTATTAAGATCATAACTCACTTAGAATAATTACTAATCTTTTCCCACTCTCGTATACAATACTATAAGAAATGTCGAATGCTTTAACATAACCTAACTAGAATTTTATCCAACAACATCTTAATTAGCCATTTCCTATCCTTAAAAAAAACGTCAAATACAAGGCGATTTACAACTATACATTATACCAAACTTGCTAGAACCCTTAATCCTTAACCGAATGTTATAACTCAACTACACATTTTATTCATTAAAACATCTTCAAGGACCACATTCGACAACTTTCTTTAAATACACTAATCTCAACTTTCAAGTTAAAAACAATTTACCATTTACACATATACTAGATAAATGACCGATTATTCAAAAAATCACATATGTACATAATTGAAACTTATTCCATAACATTCACAAGGCCGAATACCCACATGAACAAATTAACCAATGTCATTCAACTTTCAAAGCTAATAAGTCAATATATAACCAACCATCTTAATGTCACAAAAAAAATATCTACTATGAGTTTCAAGCTTATTGACCGAATTCCCAACCTCAAAAACCTAAGTTTAATCTATGGGATAAGTAAAATTTGAACTAATCATCTCAATTATGCATAAATTTTCAAGAATTATTCAATACATACCTCATTCTAGCCATCATCTAAGCCAAAAATCAAACAACAAAACTTTCTTCTCCCTCACTTTGAGCTACGGCAATGGAGGACAAGGATGAACCAACTTTGGTTTCTCCTCCCACTAACTATTATCTAATATCTCCTTTTTATTTATTAATTCATTTGTAATATAAAATGTTAAATCAAAAATACATATTATATATAAAACAACATCATGACCGGCCACTATCCCAAAAATGGGTATTTTGACATGCAAGTCCACATTTTTGAATACATGCATTAATAGATCACTTTATATTTACCTAACCTATTTCACAAATGTCTCACATAAGCCCTTTGACTAAAATTCACTTTCAACTAACAGTATATAAGCATCAAAATTTCACACATGCACTATCACACAATGTAGATATGAATTTTAATATTTAATAAATTTTATAACTCGATTTTGTGGTCCCGAAACCACATCTCGATTAGGGTCAAATTACGGATGTCACACAATGTACTTCCTAATGTTCTAACGAAGATTCTACTATCTCAAATGTCATTAAATATTCTCAACTCCATAGTCAAGCAATTCCTGCTATAATCATTCAAGCACATATAATAACAATGTAGTTGTACTATTTACATACAACTTACCTTGGATTACAAAATGTGGCGACTAGTCAATTTAGTCGATTTGCTTGGCTTTTCCCCTGTCTAGGCTGAAATTCGGTATTTTTTGATCTGTAATAGCAAAACGCACTCATTTAATCACTAAATAAATTTAAGCAATTAAAAATTCACATCTTCGATAAAATAACAATTTTTCCCCTATGCTCGAAAATTAATTTTTATCGAATTTCTTCGCATCTTAAGCCTAGCTGAACTCTTTTTACTCTTATAGAACCCAAAATTTTCTCTATTTCACACATTTAGCATTCATTTTACAACTTGTGCAAAATAGTCCATTTAGGTGTTTTCATGGTAACACATTTCACAAAAGTTGTCTATTACACAACTAAAACTCATATTCTTCCATAAAATTTCAGAAAACACCCTAAATGCTCTCATGGCAAAACCCTATACCTTCAACCATTTTACAAGATATACCCCTCATTTGAAAGCTCATGCTTCAAGGGTCTCAAAAATACAAAAATCATCAACAAAGGACATGGAAATCACTTCTTGTGAAAGGAATAAGTTGTTAAAATTTTCAAGCTTCAAAACCCTTCTCTTGACTGATATTTTCGATCAATAGGGAAGAATGGATGAAAAAAAAATGACAGCTAGGCATTTAGGGTATTATTTTATCACATAACATGTCATCACTTACCTAACACTTTGACCAATTACCCTTCTTTGTCTCATGGCCGGCCAAGCTCTTTTAAAAGGGCCTAATTGCCCTTTTAAGACCCCCAATTTTTATTCTCTAGCTATTTGACACCTCTAGCTATAAATTTAGGACTTTTATATTTTATGCGATTTAGTCATTTTTTACAATTGGGTTTACAAACGTTAAAATTAGCTCACCAAATTTTTCGTGCACTATTATGAACATGCTATGACTCCATTTTAATAATAAAATAATCTCTCTAAATTCAGATTTGTTGTCCTGAGGCCACTATTCCGACTATGCCCTAAATCGAGTTGTTACATCCCTCTCGGGGATCTGCTTAAGAATAAGAAAGAGGAATCTCATGTAATTACCATGGAATAAGGTTTGATTTTATTCATGGGAATTTTGTAAATATTTTCATTCCAAAAATAGAATGTTCGAAACAATTAAGATTATGTTTTGGGTAGAAAAGATTAAGGGGATTTAAAGGGTTAGTAGTTGAACCTTGTAAAAGTTAGAGAGTTCTAGTTTAACCACAAAAATCAAGGGAGAGATTCTATTTTAGACTTTAACAAAAAGATAGAGTGGTAAAAGTTATACATTGTCCTTAAAATGTATCAATTTTTTAAATACGAATTCACCCTTCTTGAAATTTCCGTATCTAACATAGAATAAAAGCAAATTAACCCCTCCAAAAGAAGTAGGAGAAACCGAGGAAAGAAACAAGGAGAAATTTTTATATATTTTTTGAAATTATAACTTATTAGCTATATTATCAATTTCCATAAGAATTAAATAATAGAATTTTTTCTCAAAAGAAATTATTAGAATATTTTTTGATGCATTGTTGGTACATGAATCTCATGTACCATATGTGATTAATAACAGGGGCGAAACCAGGGGGGCAGACATGGGCCTCGGCCCCCCTAAAATAGAAAATTTTCATTTAGGCCCTTTAGATTTTTTTTAAAATTTTAAATTAGTAAAGGTAAAATTACACTTTGGCCCCCCCTAAAATTATAAAAATTTAATTTAATCCTTTAAAAATTATAAATATATAGACTATAAAAAATTAAAATTTTATTCGGCCCCCCCAAAAAATTTTCTGCCTTCGCCCCTGATTAATAACACAATGAGTTATTATTAAATAAAGAAAAATTATAAAGAACTTATAAATAAATAATAATTTTATTTAAACATTATATATAAATACTAATACTTTAAACTCTAAACTCAAGATCCTAAATCCTAAATCCAGATTTATTGATATTTATCTATAACAGTTATAATTAATTAATATGTAATTATGTTTAAATAAAATTATTAGTATTTATTTATAAGACACCCACTATTTTGTATTTTACTCAATAATGATGATATGTCATGTTATTATTCATTTATGTTGCATAAAACTCATGCGCTGACGGTACATCAAATATATTCTCCCCATCATCATTATAAACATTTAATTGAATAACTTAATTGAACTCTAATTAATTAACCTACCAATTATCTTAGACATTAGGGCTAAGCAAGAAAAATCGAAATTTGACCCGAACCGAACCGAATTCTATTTTTTATATTTAAAATAGTAAAAATAATTTAAAAATTCTTGAAAAATATTGGTCTTTACAAAATATTTATGAAAAATATATTAAAAATTTGTCAAATAATATTCAAAAGCCATAAAACAAATTAAGCTCATATTGTTAAAACAAATCTAAAAATTGAAAACCAAAAAATAATTTGAAAAAATTGATTATAATGGACAACTCAAAAAATCTAAAAAAAAAAGCCCAATCAAACCGAATCGTTATCACTCTTTATCACATACATAATTTTTAAAACTCCAACTTTTTAACTTTAAAAAATTCAATACTTCAAATCTTTATCAATACAACGAAAGACTCACAGATTAGTTCAAGAATTTGTGCAACATAATACATAAAATTACATTCAACTTGTAGGATGATGGGATGATATGACGACTTCGACTTTAATAACTTATAGAAAGAAATAGCAATATAAGAAGGGTAAATTTAGGTTGGGATAAGATTGAACCTTTGTGTACTTTAAACTGAAAAACAAGTTTGACGAACAGTCTGCTCTAAATAACTAAAATATAAAATATGCTATATTGGTACACTTTGTACTCCATTATGAAAACAACTTGATGATCAAGCTTCTTTTATTTTAATTTTTTTTACCTTTGATTTCTTTTGACCATTATTCACAAATTCATCTGTCACCAGGTTGAGTGGCTGCTCTTTATTTATTCTACTCATAGATTCCACCAAAGACATTAATATGAATATGTATTCATCATAGATAGGGTTACATTATCATTTTATTGTTTTCCATTTAAACCCTAAAATTTAAATGCTCGACTCATAATTCATAAAATCTAAACCTAAATTTTTAAATATTTTAAAATATAAAACCCTAATCTTAAACTTTTTTTTAAAAAAAAAAATTGGATGGCCAAGATTTGTCCATGATTCTACTTTGAAATCACCCCTTAAAAGTAGTTGAATAGTGATACTTAAAAAAAGTAAAATACCTAGCT
This sequence comes from Gossypium hirsutum, assembly GCF_007990345.1. Taxonomy (NCBI): domain Eukaryota; kingdom Viridiplantae; phylum Streptophyta; class Magnoliopsida; order Malvales; family Malvaceae; genus Gossypium; species Gossypium hirsutum. Next base: position 84,322,050 of record NC_053435.1, read on the forward strand.
CCTTAAGTGAAATGGTAAAGTCACCAAAGCATTCAAATTATTAAATAAATTTCAATTTTATGGGGACCTTTTACCACCGCAATAGAAGATGGTACAGCGGATGTTCTTTTCTTTTGAGTCATTACTGTTGCTATGTGCTTATGGAATATTTTCACTCTTTGGTTAAAAAAAATTCCTTACTCCAATTTCCATATTAAATAATTTATTTTATAAAAAATTAAATTAATTTCCATATATTTGAAGTTAAAGTTCTTTTTATATATTTTAAAAAAATTATATTTTTTTAATTTTTATAATTTTTTAGATGACTTTTGAGAATTAGAATCAAATTGACAGAATATGTAAATATTGTAAGAAATTTGTGATAATTTTTTCTTTTTTACCTTATGAAATTGAGAGTTTAGTCCCCTTAATCGGGGTAAGATATTAAGGATTTGCTTTAAGAATAAATTAAGAATCGTTAATTTGACTCTGTATTGTTGAAAGTCAGAAGAAAAGACCAGAAAAAAAAAGGAGAAAAGAGCTTTTGCTTTAATTGGAATAATCTGATATTAAAATTAGGAGAATTCATGAATGTTATTGTGAACAGGTCCCTAATACATTGCACTCTCACTGGTGTGTTAATAATGCTGTTGAGGGGTTAAGTAAATGAAAGTTAGACCCCTATTGAAATACTGGTGATTTGTGTCGTAAGATGTCGAATCACACCAACCAAAAAACTTGACATTTGAGTGAAAAGAACAACTTGAAAACTTGATGTAGGAAGAATTGAAAAGTTACACGGAATTTACAAGTTCTGTGAATAAAAAATTAAGAGAATAAATAAAATTATTGATGTTTGAATCAAATTTTTGAAGTGGTTGTCTATATGTCAATGAAAATAATTATCTCCATTATTACTACTCATCTTTTTGAAGATTACGTGCAATTAATCTTGTGTATATCATTGGAAAAGAGATTGAATCAAGTAAGATTATTTTTCAAGGATTCGTATATGGTCCACTTATCATATGTATTAAGATATGCAATCCATGAATATATAAGCTGACTTTATGCTCTTTTGTAACCTTACATTAAGGATAATTGATTATATATTGATATATGCAATCCATGAAGATATGAGTTGATTTTACAGTCTTTTGTATTCTTATATTAAGGATAATTGATTTGATTAGATTTGGGAAAATTAAGATGGAGTAAATATTACCTGGTGAATATGGATTCTTGCTTTAAATATGGAAGGCTTGTTCAACTTTGATAGAGGTTTTATTGTCAAGGCAGATGTTTTTATTAAGTGGTTCTCGATGTATCAATAGAAGTAGTCACTTCTACTAGCACATCAACAGTCAATATAACTTGCCTTATTTGGATATGACTTAATGATTTTGTGGGCGTGTGTTTACCCATATTTGAAGGTCAATTTGGAGTAACAAATCTTTGAAGATTGGATTAGAATGAATCAAGTAGTCGAATCCCATAAAATATGAAGATTGAATTAGTACTGGTTAAAAGACTTATATTGAAGATGTTTGTTTTATTCCGAACTCTATAAGGATATTTGTAAAGTCTTTTTATGAGGCTATTTTAGTGGGATGTTGATTGTAATTTATCTTTATCTTAGCAAGTCTTAAACTTTTATATATTAGAGGGTTGTGTAAGTTAGAACTAAGTAGAGTGTACTTATCAGTTTATAGAAGAACGTTGATTTATGAGTGCATTTGAGACTTTAAAACCTTTTGTTGTTGGTTTTACAAACTAAATTCTCACGAAGAGAATCTAGTGGTGAAAGGTTTAGTCTTTAAGATACAAGAGTGAGGATTCTTCACTTGGATGTGTTAGAATAAAGTTCATTGATTGTATTCATTTCAAATATAATTGATTCATCTCACTGAGCTAGACTCCGAAGATGTAGGAAAACCGAACTGTGTAATCAATTTGTTGTCCCCTATTTTTTGTTTTGTTTTTCATAGTACCAGCAAATGTGCCCATTTTCGCTGTCATTTCTGGTCATACTTTGTTTCTTGCAATTATCGACTGGTTTAGGTCAACAATTAATATTTATTTCCTTTTACTTTATCTGAATATGGTGTTGATTATGAAAAATAGTTGACAATTTAACTGCAATAAACAATTGGATTGACTTTGAGGGTTAATTTTATAAATGTTTTAATCTTATCTTGGGGTGATATCTGTAACAGTCTTTTTTTCGGTGGTGTCAGAAACGGTGGTTTCAGAATCCTATTTTCGATGTTTGAGTCTGTAAGTATGAAGTTTAATTAGAGTTTGGTCCTGTAATTTTGTTAATTAGATAGTTCATTAAGGTACAAGTATAATGATCCTTAAGTCAGTGGTGTCGAAAGTAAGGTATCGGGACCTTGTTTCCGTAAATCAAGCCCGTAAATATTTTTGTTAAATATTTATGGAGTTATTATATAGGTGAAATGAATTTTGGGTAGACAATTTTTCCAAATTAGTGACTAATTAAGGCACAATGATTAAATTGTAAAAGTGGTAATAGTTAATCCTTATAGATTTTTAATTGTTAAAGGACTACTATAATAATTAAATCAAAGTTTAAATTAGTAAGTAGACCATTTAGAAGTAGTGGACGGTTTGATGGGGGGTTTTTTATGTTAATTATATTCAAGTTTAATTAATTAAAAGAATAAACATATGTATATTAAAAAGAAAAAAAAAAGATAGTCACTCTTTACTCCATGTTCATCTTATTGGCCGAATTTTAGAGAGGAAACAAGGGTTGGAGCTTCAATCTTTATAGTCTTGCATACTAAGGATTTTAAAGTTCGTTTTTCGTAAATTTTATGTTTTTTAGATCGTGGAAGCTCGATTTAGCTAGCATATATATTATTTTTCAAACTGTTAAAGTTTTTAAAAATCTATTGATGACTGCTTGATGAAATTGGTTTTAATTTTTTAGATTTTGAGCTTAGATGTGTAAAAGGACTAGTATATAAAGTTTAATTGTTAGTTTTGACCATAGGGACTAAAGTGTGTAAAATTTGAAATTGATGTTAAATTTCTATAATTATAGATAATAAAGGGCTGTAGAAGGAAGTAATTGAAATCAGATTATAAACTAAAGCTCAAATTTGAAAGATATAGCTATTTCGATTTTAGGGACTAAATTGCATAAAATGTAAAATTTTAGAGAGATTTTGAAAAATGAAATTGAATTAATATATGACTACAATAGACTATTATAATATGTTTGGAATTGATAAATTGAAATGAATTATCATATAGATCGAGCATTAAACCAATCAGTGGATAATCACGGAAAATGAAAAATTATAGATTAATCCTCAAAGTCTTATTTGTTTCTTGTTTTTGTCAGGTAAGTTCATATGAGGCTTACTATGTAAATTCTTGACATGTTTTTCGAAACCATTTTTATTGAAATCGACTTTTATTTTGAAACAAACGAAAATGGAGTCGCCACCAATCCTTTTTTATGAGGTGTGATTGGATCGCCTCGTAATTTGATCATTTTAATAAAAGATTTGATTTTCCAAAATAATGATTTTTGGTCTACAAAATTCAAAAAATGGGTTTGGGAGTCGGTTACACATGAGGAAGGATTAGCACCCTCGTGACGCCCAAAATTGGTACCTAGTTGATTACTTGATGTCTTAGTGTCGAGAATTGAAAATTTGAAGAGAATTTAAAAAAAAAAACATGATCCCACTTTGCATAATGTTATTTTTAGTTAAATCACTTGAATAACTAAACGTGTGTAAAAGGCCCTCTTATCTCGAAGTAACAAAAAGGTCATATCCTGTAAGTTAGGATACGACATCTCGAATCCTTAAAAATAAGCTTACTCTTTATTTAATTACTATTTAAATCTCATGTGTTTTAATTTTAAAAGGGGTGTCCGGTTATCTAGATTCAAGGAGAAAGTTGAACCCCGTAAGTTAGCACACGACTTCTCGAATCTCCAAATACGGGACATTGCCTTAATTTTAAAATTTCCTTCATTAAGTAATAACAAATGTTACATTTAAAACAATGCGTATTTATCTTATTTGGGATATAATAAAAAAACAGCCAATTATATTTAAACATAATGTATGATGTAATGATGATGATATAATATAAAATGGCTATATGGGTAGAATATTAGAATTATATTTGAAAAATGAATAAGGGAATACTATAATAATACTAATTTATTTTAATAGTACTAATATTAATATTAATAATCAAATCATAATAATAATAAAATAAATAAGGTAATTTAAAACAAGTAAAAAATAAAAATGAAATATGCTTAATAACAAATGTAAATATAAATAATATGTATATATGTAAAAAAATATAAATAAATAACGAGCAAAAATGTACAAACATATAATAAAGAGTGAAAAATATATACAAATATGAACAACATAAAATTTAAAATAAAAAGTAAGACAATAATAAATAAGTAAATAATAGTAAAATAAAAAAATGCATGAAAGGCTGAAATTGCAATAATAAATAAATAAATAAGTAAATAATAATAATAATAATAAATTTCATGAAAGGCTAAGATTAAATAAATAAGGGACTGAATCAAAATTTAAATAAAATTGCAAGTATAAATGATAATAAAACAAAATAAAGGACCAAAGTGAAAAGCGTGAAAAGGAGGAGGGACTAACTAGAAAACTATCCCGTTATCCTCTAAACTCACAGTTCTAGGGGACTGAAATAAAAAAAATAAAATTAAGTAGATAAATTTAAAAGAGAAAAAAAAGTTGAAAATAGGACTAAATTGAAGGGTATTTAAAAGCGGAAGGATTAAAACTGAAAATATCCCCTCCTAAGAAAAAACATGCAGATCCCAAAGGCGGAGTGAGTCGGGCCACGGGTCGCACCAAAACGACGTCGTTTTGGAAGCCTATATAAGTAAAAAAATTCCAAAAAACAAAATCATTTGACACTAGTTCAAAAAAAAATTCTCTTCATTCTCTTTTTTTTCTCTCCAACCTTTTACGGCCTACTTTGGTTCCGGTGAGCCATCATCGTGATGACCACCGGTCGCCGGCGACAGCTCTACTATCCACGGTGGCTGAAAAACACAAAAAACCTCCATTTTGGTTGTTTTAGCTCCCTAAGCCCGAATCTAGGGTCGGCTTTTTAAAAGCTGACCAAAAAATCGCCAAAAAGGCAAAGAACCCTTCGACTTTTGACGGCAGAAAATGAACACCAGGTGAGTTTTCCTTTCTTTTTATTTTATTTTTTGTATATATAATAATAGATTCAAAGAAAAATAAAAAGAGATCACCTTTGAATTTTTTTATTGCTTTGTTTTTGTTTTTTTTATTTCGATTTTTCAAAAAAAAAAGGTTACAATCTGTTTTTTTAGGCTTTTTATAGCCTTTTTACAATGTTATTTTTCTATTTTTTTCTACTATTCTTGTTGCCATTGCGTGTTTGTTGTTCTTGCTTTTTCGTATTTGCAGGTGTCTTTGGAGTCAACAAATGGGAGAGAATATGTACCCTTTGCCGTTTTGGTGCAAGGTGGTAAACGCGCATTAGGCCTCGAGACAAGTAGCGTGCTAATGTGGCCTGATGAACGGCGCCAAGGGGTCTAGGGTTTTTGTTTTACTGAAAATGTTTAAGTGTTTTGGGCCATTGGGGCCGTTAAGGTTTTCTTTTATTTTGGGTCATTTGGGCTTCTTTTGTAATTGGACTTGGACAGTTAAATTTTTTTTGTTTTTGTTTTTATTTAGTTTGGTTTCAGCCCAGGAAAAATTGGCCTGTTACAGCTACCTCTTTTTACTCGTTGTTGTGAAACGGGAATAGAGCAAAGACTTTAAAAAGGGTCAATTTTGCCTGGTCTTGCCGAACTCGACTTATTTGGTGCTTTTCTTCTTCAAGTAGCCTCATTCCAACCCACTGCAACTTCAGGGGTATAGGAATTTTAATTTCAATCTACTCCACTGCAACTTCGGGGAGATATTCGTATCTTTAACCTATTCCGTTGCAACTTCAGGGAGATAAGATTTCTAGCTTGTAGCTTTAGTCTATTTGATGATCGTAAAACTAACTAAAAATTTGACTAAGGCAAGCACACCTATTGAACAGTAGTACAGTTGTGGTGAGACCGGTAATATCGTATCCACGAGGACTAAAAGTACTAAAAATTACTATCTTTTTATTATCTAGCCTAAGAATGGAAGAGATGTTCTAAAACTAAAATTAACTATCTAACTAACTAAGGTTACGACAAAGATAAAAGTTTGAAAATACTTTTGGAAAATCGATGGAGAAAACAATACCCAAGGAAGAATCCACCTAGACTTCACTTATCACTTCTAAATTAGACGATTTATTCACTTGCCTTAATCCGTAGAAATCCTTGATTTATGTTAATATCTCTCTCGAGACTAAAAATAACTGACTCTAGGTTGATTAATGGAAATCTCTTTCTAATTAAGACCCCTATTGTCGTTTTAACTCGATTTATGGATTCCGTTATTAGATTTGACTCTAATCCGGTAGATTTATGTCGTCCTATCTCTAGGATTGCATGCAACTCCGCTTAATTATGAATGATCTACTTTTAAACAGGGACTTTTACTCCACTAAATAAGCACATCAAAAACCTAAATTAATATCCTGAAATATTAACGCAAGAGTTAATTTCACAATTAAGAATAAGAATAAGTATTTATCATATAACTCAAATAATAATAAGATCCGTCTTAGGTTTCATCTCCCTTAGGTATTTAGGGAGTTTAGTTTATAATAATGGAAAACATCTAAAAAATTGGAAAACAACAAAACATAAAGAAACCCAAAGAACTTCTAGGAAATTGGATAGAAATTTTCAGTCTTGATGCAAATCCTCATTCTAAGCTACTCCTGATGGTTGTTATTGAGTATTTCCTGCCTTCTACTCTGTGTACCCCTTTAATCCTCTTCTAGGGTCTTTAAATAGACTTTGGAATGCCCAAATTAGCCCAAAATTGGCCTTTTCCGAGTAAAATTAGACTTAGGCTCGACAGGACACGGCTGTGTGCCACGCCCGTATGAAGGTGCTCGGGCCGTGTGTAATTCTGACTTGGTTTTGTGTCAACACGACCATGACACACGGGCATGTGGTCTACCCGTGTGTGAATCACCCATGTGGAAGTTCCTAGGTCGTGTGCCATGCTGAATTAAGCCCATTTTGTCCGTTTTTGGCCCATTTCTTGCTAGTTTCGCCTTCCAATGTTTGCCTAAGTATAAAACATGAATTTAAAGGATTAGGAGCATTGAATTCAATGAAACCAATGAAAAATCATCCATAAATATGCCAGGCATAGGGTAAAAATATGTATATATTACGGTTTATCACTATTCCACAGTAACTTTAGGGCGATGAGACTCGTATATTCAATCTGCTCCATTGCAACTTTAGAGAGATAAGGTTTGTGGCTTTAATCTACTTTACTGCAACTTCAGAGAGATAAAAGTTGCTATTTTCAATCTGCTCAACTGCAACTTCAAGAAGATAAGATTTGCGGCTTTAATCTGCTCTACTGCAGCTTCAAAAAGATAAGATTTGCTATCTTCAATCTTCTCCACTGCAACTTCAGGGAGATAAGATTCATAACTCATAGCTTTAATTTGTTCCACTACAACCTCAAAGAGATAAGATTTATAACTTGTAGCTTTAATCTGTTCCACTGCAACTTTAGGGAAATAAGATTCACTATCTTCAATCTGCTCCACTGCAACTTCAGGGAGATAAGGTTTGTAACTTGTAGCTTTAATCTATTCCACTGCAACTTCAGGGAAATAAGATTTGCTATCCTCAATCTGCTCTACTGCAACTTCAAGGAGATAAGATTTATAACTTGTAGCTCTAATCTGTTCCACTGTAACTTTAGGGAAATAAGATTCGCTATCTTCAATCTACTTCACTGCAACTTCAGGGAGATAAGATTTATAACTTGTAACTTTAATCTGTTCCACTGCAACTTTAGGGAAATAAGATTTACAGCTTTAATCTGCTCCACTGCAACTTCAGGGAGATAAGATTGGTCATGATGACTTCAATCCGTTCTATTGCAACTTCAGGGTATAGGATATGTGGTTTCACTGATCTGTTACACCGTTCTCTGGGGAACATGATCTGTAGAAACCATTTCATGGGCCTTTATTTATGCCAAGCAATTAGGATGTTATGATCAGAATGAATCAAATGCTCCTAACTAAATGTGTATAAATGATGTTTGCATGAATGCAAAATGTCATTTTTTTCGAGAATGATCCCCTTTTAATGCTTAGGTTGACACTGCTCGTTGTTCACCAAAGTTCTATCACTGATGTATTACCCTGCCCTCTTATTCAGCTGGTATCTTTGACAAAAAACCTAAAGAAATAATTACAAGTTATATTATTCTTTCCCAAATAGTTCCAACTCTTAAATTTGGTTAGTTCTGACTAGTGGTCCTGTTTTATATTCTTGTACTATTTAGAAAACCTTTCAGAGTAATATGCAGAACTCCTTTAACTTGAATATTATTAGTCCATTAATCGTTATTTCAATGTAAAAATGCTTGAAAAAGATTGTAACAATGGCAATATTGAAATTTATTGGGAGTAAGGCTCGAAATGAATGGATTAATCAAAATAGAGAACGTTGCTAAAAATACAAAATGAATAAGATAAAACTAGGTGCCCTAGATATCGTAGCATGAACTTCTCTACGCTAACTTCTCGAGGACTCTTTTGAGCCTGATATGTATTTAAGAGATCTAAAGTACTCTGTTGATACCCCAAGATGTAACACTCTTCCTTATGAGAAGACTCGACCATCACATGTTCAATCTTTAATCCAAATTCGAGCTACCTTTTTCTGGGTTTTCAACTCAAAACCCCTTTGGTCTCAAGACGCCCTTTGCGAGTTTTCACCTTGGCCTCTCCCTTTTTTTTAGGTGAAGTATTTCTTGACTGAATCTGAATTCATCCATCTCGGTCAAAATCAGTGTTCCTCTAAAAAAAGCTTTCTTTACCATATAAGGTCCTTTCCAATTTGGCATCCACTTTCCTCTGAAGTCCTTTTGTATGGGAATGATCTTTTTCAATACTAGGTCCCCCTCATGGAATTCTCTGGGGTGAACTATTTTGTCATAAACTCGTATCATTCATTTTTGGTACATTTGACCATGACGAATAGCTCTTAGCCTCTTTTCTTTGATCAAGTTCAACTGATCATATCGAGATTGGATCCATTCTATTTCATCTAATTTCAGTTCTGTCAAAACTTAGAGGGAAGAAATCACGACTTCAATGGGCAAAACTGTCTCCATTCCATAAACCAAAGAGAAAGGCATTGCCCCGAAGAAAGTTCTGACAGACATTCGATAAGCATAGAAGGAAAATGGTAACTTCTCATGCCAATCTTTATAAGTCTCTGTCATTTTCCCCACGATTTTCTTAATGTTCTTATTGGCTGCCTCCACTGCACTATTCATTATTGGGCGATATGGTGACAAGTTGAGGTGTTTGATTTTGAATTGACTACAGACTTCTACTATCGTGCTGTTGTTCAAATTCAATGCATTGTCAGATATAATCTTTTCTGGCATCTCATACGACATATGATCTCTTTCTTCAAGAATTTGCTAACTACCGACTTTGTGACATTGGCATATGAAGCAACCTCCACCCACTTGGTGAAGTAATCGATGACCACGGAGATAGATCGATGCCCATTGGAAGTTTTTGGCAAGATCGACCCAACAACATCATACCCCATATAGAGAAAGGCCATGAAAAAGTCATAACATGAAGAGGTAAAAGAGGCACATGAATTTTGTCTCCATAAATTTGGAACTTATGACATCTCTTGGCATAATTGATACAATCCCCTTCCATGGTGGACCAATAATATCCGAATCTCATGATTTTCTTGGCCGCTATAAAACCATTAGCATGTGTTTCATAAACACCCTTATGGACCTCTTCTAAGATTTGTTTGGACTCAACAGCATTCACACATCTTTGTAGCACCCTTTCTTCTTTTATATAAGATCTCCCCGGCTAAGACATAGTTATTGGCTAGTCTTCTTAGCATTCTTTTATCAGTCTCAGTTGTCTACTTTGGGTATTTATGGTTCTTTACATATCTCAGTATATTGTGATACCAAAGGTGGTCATCCTTTTCTTCTTCCTCGATGTTGTAACAATAGGTCGGAGCCTCATAAATACTCATCTGGATAGGTTTTACATCCTCTTGTTTGTTTACTTTGACCATAGAAGCTAAGGTAGCCAGTGCGTCAGCCATTTGATTTTCATCTCGCGGGAGGTAGCAGAAGGTGATGTTATCAAACTCTTTAATTAACTCCAGGACCAGCCTTCTACACTCAATAAACTTGGGATCTCTTGTCTCCCATTCGCCCTTGAGTTGATAGATCACTAATGCAGAATCCCCATATACCTGTAGTACTTTGCTTTTGCATTCTATGGCTACACAGATACCCATGATGCATGCTTCGTATTCTGCCATATTGTTCGTGCATTCAAAATCCAATTTACTAGTAAAGGGATAATGATTTCCATTTGGGGATACTAGGACTGCCCCGATTCTGTTACCCATAACATTTGAAGCCCTATCAAAATTCAGTTTCCAAAGATGTTCTTCTTGAGCACCTTCTTCAGTAGTCGCAACATATATCATATCTTCGTTTGGGAAATCAAAGTTCAAAGGCTCGTAATCTTCTATAGCTCTACTAGCTAGAAAATCTACTATTGCACTCCCTTTTACTGCCTTTTGGTTTACATAGACTATATCAAACTCAGAAACCAAAATTTGTCATCTAGCCATCCTTCTATTTAGAGCAGTCGACTTTATCATGTACTGTAACAGTCCGATTTAGACCCTAGTCAGAATAGTGGTTTTGGGACCACAAATCCGAGTCAAAAATATTTTAATATTATTTTCTGTGTTTATGATATGTGAATTGACATGTTTGAAAATTTCGTGTGAAAATTTCGTGTGAAAATTTTATCATTCGTGTGCTTAATTTGTAAAAATGACCTAATCGCGTATATTGTAAAAGTTGCCTTCTATTTGCTAAAGTGCTTATTTGATATGTCTTTATAATTGAGAGGTCCTTATGTTGGTATTAGACCATTAGAAGTATGAATGGACATTAGTGACCATTTATTTATATGAATGATATGTTTTAATACATGGGTAAATTGCATATTAATGTTAATTAAAATAAACTAAAAGCATGAAATAAGGTTATTATGTGTTCTTATTGCCGAAAATTGTTGAACAAAAGAAAAGAAAAAGAACTCTAGGGTTCAGCTAAGGAAATCTATGATTAAGGTATGGTTTTGACTTGATTTTTGATAATTTCTATGTTTTTGTAATCGTTGATTTGTATACTATTAAGATCGTGTCTCAATTTCTGATTTTTTTGATGATTTTGAGTTGAGCCATTGATGAAATTATAAGCTTTGTGAAGTTAAATGATACAAAATGAAAGATATGTGTTAGGTTAGTATATTTTGTCTTTGGATTTTTGATGAATTTGAGTAAAATGAGCTAAATTATGAAAATTGTAAATTGAGGGACTAAAATTTGAAATAAAAGAAATATATGGACCTATATGAATAGTATGAGAATTCAGCTAGGTATGTGTGCAAAGAAATTATGTGTATTTTGTGATTTTGTGAATAAGGGACTAAATTGTCAAAATGTAAAAATATGAGGGCTAATTTGTAAAATGCCCTAAATGTGTGTTTGTGGATTGATTTGAATAATTTCGTAAATAAAATAGTTAAATTTGAATTTATATAGATCAAGAACCAAAAAAAAAGGAATTAAATCGGGGAAAGTCGAAAGTCGTCGAGTAATTGATTCCGTTCGTCCAAATCCATACGAGGTAAGTTTATATACAAATAAATGTTTTTTGAATTTAATTATTATTGATTATATGCTTTTGAACTAGGGGTGAAGCCAAAAAAAAATTTTTAGGCGGGGCGGATGAAATTTTAATTTTCTATAGTTTATATCTTTATAATTTGTAAAGGATTAAATCAAATTTTTATAATTTTAAGGGGGGCCAAAGTGCAATTTTACCTTTACTAATTTAAAATTTTTAAAAAATTTAAAGGGCCAAAAATATAATTTTACATTTTAGGGGGGCCGGGGCCCATGCCAGCCCCCTAGCTACGCCCTTGTTTTGAACAATGTTGAATGATTATATGTGTTGAGAATGAGATATCCGAGAAAGTTTCAACAAAGTTCCGATGTCCAAAAAGCCCCGTATGAACCTTAGGAATAGTTAGGATACATATGTCATGACATATGATCTGATATGTGTTATCGTGTAAGACCACGTCTGGGACGTTGGCATCGTATTTGATTTCATGTAAGACCTTGCCTGGGACAGAGGCATCGGTATTTGATTACATGTAAGACCATGTCTAGGACGTTGGCATTGTATGAACTTTCCAAGCTATCCGTGTATCCTTATGATTCTGAACGATTCAAAGGGCATTCCGAGAAAATAGATAACTATGTGAATTTGTATCCGACTCAGGTACGTTTGAATTGTATATCATGTTTGAGATTGAAAGGTAAGTATATGTACCTTGATGAATATATGGTATAAGTATGAGAATGAGTTATTATATGTGAGAATGAGTTATTATATGTATATGTGAATCATATTCAAATGAAATAGAAGAGATATATGTTTAAGTGAATGTATTTTGCCTCAAATTATATGAATGAATTGATGTTATTTGTTAAGTTTATTTGCTTATGGCTTACTAAGCTTTTGAAAGCTTACTTTGTGTGTGTTTGCATTGTTTTATAGATATCGTAGCTATCAGGAGCTCAGGGATCATCAAGGATCATCATCATACTATCAAACTCTATTTTGGTACAATTTGAAAGTGTAAATATTGGAGTATGGCATATATAGGCTAGAAGTACTTTGATTATGTTTTTTGATGTATATATCTAGCCATGTGATTTAGCTTGATTATGGTTGTGTATATGAATGAGTTCTTGGTATGAAACATGTGATGCTATATGAACAATATGATGTGTTTTGAATAGCCTAGTGAAATTGGTCAATTTGGTAAGGTTTTGGCATGTGAATGAATGAGGTGAATTGGGGTTATGAAACATATGATTTAATATGATTTTGGCTTATGATTTGATATGATTGAGTGTAGTTTATAAGCATGAATTTGATTGATAATAATATGGCATGAATGACGTATGTTTTAGTATTGAAATTGGCTGAAATTATAGTGCAAATGTGCTTGGTTTGATGTTTGTAGGGGTGGAAAATTGGCTTTTCAAATGGCCAATTTTTGTCCATACGGGCAGAGACACAGGCGTGTGCCTCAGCCGTGTACGACACACGGTCATGTTGCGCGGCCGTGTGTCCCCTAGGAAACCCTACAATTTTAAGCCAGTCTTGAGCATGGCCAAGGCACACGGGTGTGTGGCTAGCCATATGACCCAAGTCAATTTCGACCACGGCCAAGACACACGGGCATGTCTTGTGGCCGTGTGATTAAGTCAATATGTATGCTCTGATTTGACACGGTCTAAACACACAGGCATGTCTAATGCCGTGTGAGGCACACGGCCTATTCACACGGGCATGTGACCTTTGTAACTTTGAAAAATGTTTAATTTACGAAAAGTTTTGTATAAGCTCGGTTTTGTCTCGACCCCTTTCTAAAGCATGTTTAATTCACGTAAACCTTATAAAGGGACTATTTGTGTATGAATTTCTATGATATGATGATGCATGATTTATGATTTTGTAATGTTCTGATTTGTCCGGTAATACCTTTAATGTAACGCCCCGTACCCGAGACCGTCGCCGGAGTCGAACACGAGGTGTTAACAGACTTAATTCATTACTTAAACAGCTCAAACAATTTATTTTTAAAATTTTCAGTCAAGCTAGCAATCTGCGTCACAGTCGCTTAAAAATTCATATCTCGAGTTTCAAAACTCAAAATTCAATTACGTAAATTTTCCCTAAAACTAGAATCATATATCTATTTACTAATTTTTTTTCTAGAATTTTTGGTCTAGAAAATTAGTACAGTTTATTAGTTAAATTCTCCCCTGTTTCAGGGTTCGACTTCTCTGACCTCTGTGTATTACGAATCAGATATCTCCTTGTACAGAGTTTCAATGACTATGCCGTTTGTTTCTAATAAAACTAAACTCAATAAGGAATCTGTAAATATAAATCATGACTTATAATTATCTTTGAACAATTTATGGTGAATTTCCAAAGTCAGAACAGGGGATCCAGAAATTGCTCTGGACCTGTTTCACAAAAATTTAAACATCTCATAAAATATAACTCATATACCTATTTTGTTCCATCCATATGAAAATAGACTCATAATTATTCAATTCCATATTTTATTCATCATCTAATTGTATCTCTACTATTTTTAATAATTTTTCAAACTCACATCACTGTTGCTGTCTGGATCTATTTTATGGTAAATTTTACCTATTTCATGGTTTCCATGGATTAGCTAGTAATTTAGCATACATAACACCAAATATGATCATGATTAGCCATTCCAATGGCTAATCATTACCAAGCATTTCCATACCACTCAATAACCATATCATAAGACCATATATACAAAATGATTATAATACTATACATGCCAAACTCAAAATATACAAGCCATTATGCCAAGATGGTATACGGATAGTGTGAGTGTGCCTCCGACCGTTCTCGATTTCCGAGCTGGCTTGTCAACACTACAAGGAATGAAAAGGAGGGAGTAAGCATAAATGCTTAGTAAGCTCACATGCAAATAGCAAGTAACACAACTATATACACAAACATAAAACATCATTTGCATAATCATCACCGAGACATTCATATCACATTTTCATTTATCATCTTACCATATTGGTATTATATCGAGTTTTCAACCCGAGGGTTAAGTACATACCTGTTCAAAGTATTCATTTCACAACACTTACCAATACATCCCTTTCATCTCGAGTATTCCTCCATTTGAGTAGAATTTTACCCGTTGAACACATCGGAATATAATTCGGATACATGGAAAGTTTACACATAAGTGCTACATATGTAGCCAAGCTACCATGTAACCCGCCGATAAGTGAACTCGGATTCAACTCAACGAGCTCGGGCGTTCGTATCCATAAGTGAACTCGGACTCAACTTAACGAGCTCGGATGCCTAGTTACATCTCTCGAACTCGGACTCAACTCAACGAGTTCGGACATTCGCATCCATAAGTGAACTCGGACTCAACTCAACGAGTTCGGATGCTCAACCATCCTAGTGACATGTCACTTGTATCCTAATCTATTCCTAAGGTTCAAACGAGCTTTTTTCCCTCGATCTCACATTTGCCGTCTTCCATGGAATATCGGAACCGATACTCGGTAGCAATTCATATTTATCAAGTAGTAAACATAATTTGCATATTACTCAACATTAACCACAAAGCATAATATTTCACGATTAAAAATCAGCATATCATATAATTAACATCAATAACTTAAAAATAACAATTATGCTACATTATTTACACATGAACTTACCTCGTATGTGAAAATGGCTACTTTTACCATTTCGTCCACAACTTGGTATTTTCCCCATTTTAGCCCGAATTTTAGTTTTCCTTGCTCTATCATTTAAAATATAGTCTAATTAGGACTCACATTATACAAATTGACCCAAAATCATATTTTGGCAAAATTACAGTTTTGCCTTTAAACTTTCGCATATTTACACTTTTGCCTCAAAGCTCGTAAATTAAACTTTAGCCTATTTTCTTATGTTTTATGACATGCTGATCATTTTTCCCTTCTATGGTAACATCAAATTCTCACTCTAACATGTACTTATGACTATTAGGTATTTTTACCGATTAAGCCCTTTTTCTCGTTTTCACTTAAAACCGAGTAGTACAAGTTGTCTAACATAATTTAAAACCTCATATTCTATCATAAAACACCAAAATACACAAATTTCACCTATGGGTATTTTTCCAAATATGAACCCTAGGTTGAATTATTGCTAGCATAAGCTTAATCGAGCTACCGGGATTCCAAAAACGTAAAAATCATTAAAAAAGAGGCTAGAACGGACTTACAATCGAGCTTGGAGGCTTGAAAAACCCTAGCCATGGTTTCTCCTTGCTATATTCGGCCATGGGGTTGAAGATGAGCAAAATTGGCCTTTAATTTTGTATTTTAATTCATTTTACCCCTAAATAACCAAAATGCCCTTACTACTAAACTTTCCAAAAATTCCATCCATGTCCAATTTTTGTCCATAGACTTAGAAATTGGTAAAATTTCTATTCAAGACCTCCTAATTAATATTTCAAAACAATTTCATACTAGAAACTTCTAGAATGCAAGTTTTACAAATTATTCGATTTAGTCCCTAATTTCAATTTAAGCACTTTATGCATAAAATTTCTTCACGAAATTTTCACACAATCATGAAATCATATCATAGACCTCAAAATAATCATAAAATAATTATTTCTATCTCAGATTTTGTGGTCACGAAACTGTTATTCCGACTAGGCCCAAAATCAGGATATTACATTTAACCCTAGTCCGGCGACGGATACGAGTTAGAGGTGTTACATGTACTTTAAAAGGTCTATTTTTTAGATGAGCCAAGTTGTGTGGTACAACATGTACTTTCTCAATCTTCAGGTTGTCTAGATTAAGGCGCAACGCAACTTCTCAATTAGCGAGTATCATATCTCACATTCAGTGAACTCTTTACTGAGATAATATATCGTTCTTTCTTTCCTTCCTGACTCATCATGGTGGCCAAGCACGCATACCATGGAATTCCCAAATACTGCCAAGTACAATATCAATGGCTTAATTGGACTAGATGGCATCAGCACTGGGGCATTGGACAGGTAATGTTTGACCTTATCAAAGGTTATCTGGCATTCCTCATCCCATACACCTAGATTATGTTTCTTAAGGAGAAAAAAATATAGGGTCGTATTTCTCGGTCAGTTGTGAAATGAACCGAGCAATGTAATTTAGTCTTCCTAGAAAACCTCAGACTTCTTTTTGAGTGCGTGGCAGAGGCAACTCCTATATAGCTTTGACTTTTTCGGCTCGATTTCGATCCCCTTTTTATTAATTACAAATTCTAGCAATTTTCCCGACCTAGCCCTGAAAGTACACTTTGTTGGATTGAGCTTTAGCTAGAATTTTCTCAACCTCAAGAAAAATTTCCTCAGGACTTGTACATCCTCATTTTCTGTTCAAAATTTTGCAATCATGTCGTCAATGTAAACCTCAATTTCTTTGTGCATCGTATCTGAAAAAAAGTTACCATGGCTCTTTGATACGTCGCTCCCACATTTTTTAATCCGAATAGTCGTTACTTTATAGCAAAATGTTCCTCACACAGTTATGACTGTGGTCTTTTTCATATCTTGAGGATGCATTTTAATTTGGTTGTATCTAGAGAAGCCATCCATGAAGGAGAACAGTGAATAACCTGTCGTGTTGTCCACTAAGGTGTCGATGTGAGGCAACGGGAAATTGTCCTTTGGGCTAGCTTTGTTTAAATCCCTATAGCCTACACATATGTAATTTCCCATCTTTCTTAGGGATGTGGACTATATTAGCTACCCACTCCGAATATTTAATCACTTGAAGGAAACTAGCATCAAATTGCTTATTGACCTCTTCTTTTATTTTCAGCAAGACGTCGGGCTTTATCCTTCCGTGTTTTTGTTGAACTGGATTGCATTCTTTCCTTATGGGAAAACGGTGTACCACAATATTAGTACTTAGACCAGACATGTCTTAATATGGTCATGTAAAGACATCTTTAAATTCTTGGAGTAACTCAATGAGGTCTCCCTTTATCTCTGCGATGATGCAAGGTCCGATCTCCACCTCTTTTTTCTTTCGCTCATCTCCTAAGCTCACAATTTCTACTGACTCTTTGTAAGGTAGAATCTATTTCCCATTAACAAATTAGGAGATAGGTTACAATCTCGATCGCCTTCAAAGTCCTGAGGTTCCTTTAAACACATATCTTGCTCAAAAATAGATTTTGAGTCAGTAGTAGCATCGCTCATATCATTGATATCTAGAGACTTATTATAGGAATGAAGGAAGACCCAAAGAACAAATGAATCTAAGAATAGTTATCTGTATGGTATGAGTATGAATGAAATGGAAAGCATAAAAGAATATTTGCCAAAATGAGACACAAAGATGCATTTTATTGAAATAAAAAAAATGGACATATGCCTTTTTTTCACAAAATGATGCTTATTGCTCCCAGGCCTAGAGCAATAAGTGTGTTTTGAATATTACTCTAAAATGGTCCTAAAAACTACAAGGATCTCCTCTATATTCCAGTTGTTAAGAACACTCTCGGGGATGTAGAGATAAATTCTTGATAGGTTTTTTAGTTCCCTTTCTAAGCCCTCGATATTTTCAAAGAATTCCAATTTTTTGTTATCCATCAAGCTTTGTACTAGAGTTCTGAACTCGACGCACTTTTGGATTTCATGAAACTTATTGCATTCAATGAAATGTAATGTTAATGAATGGAAAAGATGCATACAAAAAGGCACTGATTCTAGTTCAATTCCATTAGAACAACTTTACTAGAAATCGAATTTCTTTACATAAAACGGATACTTTCGTTTTATTAAGAAACCCCTTTTCCATGACAAACTCTCTATTTAGCGACCGAACAAGAATCATCATCTTTTTTTAAAGATTAAAATGTAATGCAACCACAGCCAAAACAAAACGAAACAAATCAGTATATTTCATACAAATCTAAAATTCAAAGCAAGAAATAATAAATAGAACGCCTATTCGGGTGACCACTAGAGGTTCGGTATGGTTTTATCTAGGGTAGGTTCTTAGGGCTCATTATATGTGGTTCGGTTCTAAAGTAAGGGTACCTGGACCAACAGATTCCTCGATCCTCACCCATTATAGGCTCATATGGACCGAATTCAGTTTAAGGGAATACATTTCCCTATGGCTATACAGAGATGAAGATCTCACGAAGACATAGGTACGGATGTATCCAGGAAGTAATCCACTATCCTGTACGGAAGTGAAAACCTCATGAAGGAATAGCTTCTCACTCCACTTAAGAAGGGCAAAATCGAACGATCATACGATGCAATATGTGGAAACATACCAAGAGACTCGAACCAATAAAGTAAAATTGTAACACCCCCTACCCGTATCCATTGTCGAAATAGGGTACGAGGCATTATTGGAGTTTACTGAATATTTTCAAATAATTCTGAGTCATTTATTATTCATATTTTGAAAATAATCATAACATCTCTCTATTGGGCCCTCGAAGCCCAAAACATACATTAGAAACCAACCGGAATAAAATCGGGATCATAAAAAAATTTTCACAAAATCTTAAATTATATTTTCATCTAAGTACTTACCATTTCAATGCTCCTTATAATTAAACATGTTACCATTCAATCAATAGCTTGGAACTTGTCTAAGCGTCAAACAACAACATTGTTAGTATACTTACACATATTTCATATAAATTCAATATTGATATACCTATTTTCTCAACATATCACACTTGAGTTTAATAATAGTCTCAACTTACATATTTTCCTTGTATCAACATATCAAAGATAATTATATATGTACATGTCACAAAATATATTATTCTCTTACTGTTTCTTCATAAGCATATATCATTCATTTCGTTATATCAATATTTCATGCACCATCATTTCCTTATATTTTATGTATATTTATTTCGGTAATAGTTCGTATTAAACTTAACATAAATTAAATTCCATGTACCTATACTTATTTCATTTATCTATCTTCTTAATTATTTCATACAACTATTTTGTACATATATTTCCATATGCCCAATTCTTGTAAACTTTTCACACAACCATTTTGTATAACCAATTCATATAATCATTTGTCATCTGGTACATATTACCTGAATATTACTTGTTCAACAGAGATCTTGGCGTCTCTCTTCCATGATCTTATTTATTTTCGACATGATGCCATAGTATCTTTCAACTATGGTTTTACTCGTTTTCTGTCATGTTGTCATGGTATCTTTCAACCATAGTCTTATTCATTTCCCGTCATGTTGTCATGGTATCTTTCAACCATGGTCTTACACATTTCATGTCACCTTGCCATGGTATCTTTCAACTATGGTCTTACACATTTCATATCAGGTTGCCATGGTATCTTTCAACCATACATTTCATATCAGGTTGCCATGGTATCTTTCAACCATGGTCTTACACATTTCATTTCAGAGAGCACACTCCCGCGAACCTCATCCTTACAGTGGGATTACCAGTCCAGGCTAAATCCCCTGTAATATAAACTCATAGAGTATTGTCGGGATTACCAGTCTAGGCTAAATCCCCTGCAACGACAATTACTCTAATGAGCTTGGATCTGAATTACCAGTCCAGGCTAAATTCAGACCCTAATTCGGATTACCTGTCTGGGCTAAATCCATTTTCCACATATTCTTCGGGAGGGCTATATTAGGATAAGATCACCCATCCGGGCTAGATCCTTTTTACCGTCAATTCCTTTTCAGAGATCCATCAAAATTTCCTTTCATTCAACCGGGATTTCTTCCCCTATTTTATCAAATATATCAATGTTTCATCAATTTTCATACAATGAACATTCAAATCATATTCATATCAAAAACATACATTTCAAGCATTTAAGAACATAATTTAAATTATACGAACTTACCTAGCGAAATTGCAGAAATATCAAGATTCAGGGACATTTTGGTAATTTACCATTTTCTTGATTTTCATTCGATCTTAAATTGAAAATTTCATTCAATTTATTAATTTAGATAATAAAATAATTCATTCCCTTCAATTTGGTCATTTTTGACATTTTTACAAAATTACCCCCTGAAGTTTTACTTTTATTCAATTTAGTCCTTAAGCCTAAAACATGCAAATTAGCCATGCTAGCTGAATATTCATATATATTTTCCTCCACCTCCTCTCCGTTCCACATTCTTAATGTATATAACACATTTGTAAGTAACATTATCTATAATCTTTATTATTTACTTTTATGAATATTCAAGCTATCCATCTGTGTCATAATCACTAAATTATTTATATCTGGAGCTCTAGAACTCCAAATTAATATCCGCTAATTTTCCCTAAAACTAGACTCATATATCTTCTTACCATAAAACTTTAAGAATTTTTTGATTAACCAATAAATACAGTTTATTCTTTAAAGTTACCCCTCTTCTGCTGTCTGGCAGTTCTGACCCTTCTTCACTAAAAATTAATTATCTCCTCGAACAGAGTTCAAATGATATTCCCGTTTATTGTTCTTGAAAATATACTTGTTTAGGATTCTAAACATATAAATTTAATCCCCTAATTATTTTTATCCAATTTTTTATGATTTTCCAAAGTCAGAACAGGGGAACCCGAATTCATTCTGACCTTATCTCACAAAATTTATTATATCTCATGATTTACAAATCCATTGCTTACACCGTTTCTTCTATGAGAAACTAGACTCAATAATATTTAATTTCATATTTTTTCATCTTATAATTCGATTTATAAAATTTATGGTTATTTTTCAAAGTTAATTTACTGCTGCTGTCCAATATTGTTTAGTGCAAGCTCTTTGTTACCATTTTTCCCTTAAGCTTTAATAAATAACAATTTCGTCCCTACTCAATTAGCCTCTCAATTGAGCTGATTTTTCTAAATTAACACTTTATTCTATCACTTTAAACTACTTTACAACTTTTGGAGATCATAATTTCAGCACTAGACTTTAATTCCAACATTTTCACAATTAGGTCCTAAAATCAATTTCCATTAATTTTACTAACTTAATTCATACTCTATTTCTATTCAAGTTTCATCCCATCTCAAATTTAACTACTAAATTTTCAGCTTATTTAACTAGTTTCGAAATTTCCTCAAATTAGCCCTTCAACATAAAACTTATGAATTACTTTACAATTCAATCCTTATTTCATTTCTAACTTGAATTTCCATCAATTTAACCCTTATTTCATCATTTTACTCAACATGAACATTATCTAGAAATCTAATAACTTTCAAAATATCAACTTAATTTCATCAAAATCTTATTCCAAAACTTCTAAAACATCAAATTTAAGTAAAAAGGACTAAATTGACTTACCTATTAAACTTCCAAGCTTTAAACCTTCAATTTTTCCTTTTCTTCTTTCTTTTCTCTTTTTCTTTCTTTCCTTCACCTGCTCTTTGGTTTGCTTTGTTTCTTCATTTTCTATCCTTTTTCTTTCTTTTTTTTATATATATACACATATGTATTTATACTTAAATAATAAGTATTATTTATTTATTCATGTGTATATTATTAATACATTTGTATTCATTTATAACAATACATTTGTCATTATTTAATATATTTATCATATAAAATCTTATAAAATAATTATTTAATTAATAAATATCTTTTATAAAATAATAAATATTTATTTAATATCTAATACATGTATTACAAATGTAAGTGTTTTTATCCATACACTTGTATATTTTATTTACTATACATTTGTCTTTATACTAATTTATTTATCATATAAATATCTTATAATATAATTATAATAAATTAATTTAATATCATTTTTTACTAATAAAAAATATATATTATAATTAAAATCTAAGTGAAAATCTTAGATTTTTTTTACTTTATATGCCGCCTCACTTATGCTAAATGGCATAATTGCCATTTTGGTCCTTCCTATTTTCTTTTAATCTATAATTAAACTTTCACACTTTATTCAATTTAATCCTTTTATCCAATTATCCTTAATTAAGCTAAATTCACTTAATTAAACTCTAATTAACCACTCAATTAAATTTGTAAATATTTTTGATAAATATTTACGGACCCATTTTTTAGTAACGGAGACTTGAAAATACACTTTTCCGATAACCGAAAAATTCGAGTTATTACAAAAATATCATTACGTAAAAAAATGATGGAGACCACAAAAATAAAGGATGAAATGCAATGAAGGGGTCGTAAGTTTAAACCAAATTACCAATTTTCAACAAAGACACCAAAAGTAATCAACTCGCGGCTTGACTCTCTTATTTTGTCCCCAGCAAAGTCGCCAAGCTGTCGAAGCCATTTTTATTGAAATCGACTTTTATTTTGAAACAAATGAAAATGGAGTCACCACCAATCCTTTTTTATAAGGTATGATCGGATTACCTCGTAATTTAATCGTTTTAATAAAAGGTTTGATTTACTAACACAATGATTTTTGGTATACAAAATTCAGAAAATGGGTTCAGGAGTTGGTACCTAGTTGATTACTTGATGTCTTAGTGTCGAGAATTGAAAATTAGAAGAGAATTTAAAAAAAAACATGATCCCACTTTGCATAATGTTATTTTTAATTAAAATCACATGAATAAATCTAAACGTGTGTAAAAGGCCCTCTTATCTCGAAGTAACAAAAAGGTCATATCCTGTAAGTTTGGACACGACATCTCGAATCCTCGAAAATAAGCTTGCTCTTTATTTAATTACTATTTAAATATCATGTGTTTTAATTTTAAAATGGATGTCTGGTTATCTAGATTCAAGGAGAAAGTTAGGGTACGACTTCTCGAATCTCCAAATACGGGACATTGCCTTAATTTTAAAATTTCCTTCATTAAGTAATAACAAATGTAACATTTAAAACAATGTGTATTTATCTTATTCGGGATATAATATAAAAACGGCCAATTATATTTAAACATAATGTATGATGTAGTAATGATGAGATAATATAAAATGGCTATATGGGTAGAATATTAGAATTATAGATAATAAATGAATAAGGGAATACTATAATAATACTAATGTAATAATAATAATAAAATAAATAAGGTAATTTAAAACAAGTAAAAAATAAAAATGAAATATGTTTAATAACGAATGTAAATATAAATAATATGTATATATGTAAAAAATATATATAAATAAATAACAAGCGAAAAATATATACAAATATAAACAACATAAATTTTAAAATAAAAAGTAAGACAATAATAAATAAATAAGTAAATAATAGTAAAATAAAAAATACATGAAAGGCTGAAATTGCAATAATAAATAAATAAGTACATAATAATAATAAATTTCATGAAAGGCTAGAATTAAATAAATAAGGAACTGAATCGAAATTTAAATAAAATTGCAAGTATAAATCATAATAAAACAAATAAATTAAATAGTAAAACAAAATAAAGGACCAAAGTGAAATGCGCGAAAAGGAGGAGGGGCTAACTAGAAAATTATTCCATTATCCTCTAAACGCACAGTTCTAGGGGAATAAAATAAAATAAAATAAAATTAAGTAGATAAATTTAAAAGTGAAAAAAAAGTGGAAAATAGGACTAAATTGAAGGGTATTTCAAAAGCGAAAGGATTAAAACTAAAAATATCCCCTCTTAAGAAAAAACACGCAGATGCCAGAGGTGGAGCGAGTTAGGCCATGGGTAGCACCAAAACGATGTAGTTTTGGGCCTCTGAGGTCACTCCCAAAACGGCGTTGTTTTGGAAGCCTATATAAGTAAAAAAAATTCAAAAAAAATCATTTCACACTAGTTTTAAAAAAAATTCTCTTCGTTCTCCTTTTTTTCTCTTTAGCCTTGGTTCCGACAAGCCACTGCCGTGACGACCACTGATCGCCGGCGATGACTCCGCCATCCACGGTTGTCAGGAAACACAAAAAAAACCTCTATTTTGGTTGTTTCGGCTCTCTGAGCCCGAAGCTAGGGTCGGTTTTTTAGAAGCCGGCCAAAAAATTGCCAAAAAGGCAAAGAACCCTTTGGCTTCTGATGGCAGAAAATGAACACTAGGTGAGTTTTCTTTTCTTTTTATTTTATTTTTTGTATATATAATAATAGATTCAAAGAAAAATAAAAAGAGATCACCTTTGAATTTTTTTGATTGCTTTGTTTTTTTTTTCAAAAAAAAAGAGAGGGGTTATAATCTATTTTTTAGGCTTTTTATAGCCGTTTTACAATGTTATTTTTCTATTTTTTTCATCCATTGTGTGTTTGATGTTCTTGCTTTTTCGTATTTGCAGGCGTCTCTAGAGTCAATGAAGGGGAGAGAAGATACACCCTTTGCCATTTTGATGCAAGGCGACATACGCACGTCAAGCCTTGGGACGAGGAGCGTGCTGATATGGCCTGAGGAACGGCACCAAGGGGTCTAGGGTTTTTTGTTTTACTGAAAATGTTTAAGTGTTTTGGGCTAGTGGGCGGTTAGGGTTTTCTTTTATTTTAGGCCATTTGGGCTTCTTTTGTAATTGGACATGGACAATTAAATTTTTTGTTTTTATATTTATTTGGTTTGGTTTGGGCCCAGGCAAAAATGGCCTGTTACAATATTGATATTATAACATTTTTTTGTTTTTTAGTTAAATTTATTATGTATATAATGTTTTGGCATCTAATTAACTAAATTGAAAGATATGAAATATATGATAAATATGAATAAATATGTGATATCGAATAGATGCGAAACTATTATATGATGGGATGATATGTACATGATGAGGTTATAAGATTTAAAATTGATATGGATTACAATTTGAAATATGAAAATTGTGTCTACGGCTGCATAAATTGAAATGGTTGGACGCGATAAAAGCACTTGTGTGAACTTAGAAATGATTCGGATACGAACAGTACGCCTTTGAGTTCAAAATAAATTGGGTGTTTGATCAGGGATTTAATGATCGATGGCTTGAGACCCGATATATATCGCGGATTCTCTAAAGCTTGTGTGAGCAGTATCGGATCATTCTTTATCGATGACTTGAGATTCGACATATGTTGTGGATTCTTTGAAGCTTGTGTGAGCAGCACCAAATCATTTTTTATCGGTGGCTTGAGATTCGAAACATGTTGCGAATTCTCTGAAGCTTGTGTGAGCAGCCCAAATATGTCAACGTATGTGAGCAAATCAATCTCATGTCTCTGAGTTCAATTTATTAAGGTTCTCTGAGCAAAAACAAAAATGAAACAATATTTATACGAAAATGAAAGGATTGAAATGATTGGATATAGAATGAATTGTTATATTTGCAAATCTAGCATAGCTTACATAGTATTTGATATATGATGGAATGATTGTATATATATGTATATGTATATTTGATTAGATTATCATGACATAGTTATGCAAGTATAGCGGAACTATAAATGAAAGTATAAGGATGCTAAAGGATGCCAAGTAAGATACTAATGTATTACAATTGTTTAAATTGTTGTAATATCAAGGTAAGTTAAATAAATTTTATTATGAACTTACTAAGCACTCAAAATGCTCTCCCGTTGTTTCCCTTATTCCTTGTAGATTTCTAACTTGCAGAACATGTCAATCGGATTGCCTCAAAGCCCACACTATCTAGTTATTGACTCGATAGTTTTTTATTTATTTTGAACTAGGTTATGTGGCATGTACATAGGTGTCAAAATATGTGTAATCTTTAACTTATTAATTTGGTTATGTTTGATGATGTATTAAGTTATACATATGGTATATGAATGATGAACATGAATGTGAATTGGTATAGTAAGATGAGGAGTTTGAATTGTAATGCCCCAAAATTTGTGTTTCTGAATTGTTAAAATTTGTTAAGTAATTTATTCTAATTCAGTGGTTAAGTGTTGTGTTTTTGTGTAAGGGATTCTGGGTTCGAACCCTTTCCTTTAAAGTTTTATTTATTTTTGTCTCGCCCTTTATCTTTGAGCATCTAGCTTATATTTTATTTTCGCGCAAATGACAACAAGAATAAGCTTGTTGGTTCAATGGTAAGGCTTTATTTTATTTAGAGGTCATGTGTTCAAATCCTTGTGTGTGCAAACTAAAAATATTTTTATTCCCTTATGTTCTTCTCCCTTTTTTTCTCACATCCATTCCCCACTTTCCCAGTTTTTTTTCATTCTATCGTTTCCCTATTCTTGTTTTCCCCTTCTTTGTTAGTTCGTACCTTAATAAGAAAACATCATATTTTACTATTTTCTTTTTGCAAATTCGACCTTTATTGGAGCATAAATCATTTTGCTTTTCCCGTGTTCTATAATTGGACAGAATTTATTGGTTCAAAATTGTGTAAATGTCGTTTGGCTTCTTCTTTCCATAATGAGTGTGTCTATTTTTTTTATTTTCATTAGTTCGTGTTTAGTAGATGTTCTGTACTACGTTTCTGTCACCATAGTGAGTATGTCTATTTTTGTTATGTTGGGTTTTTCTAGGTGAAGTTTGTGAAACATCAACTCCTCCAGCATTTTAATTGTGATTCAAGACTGTTGCTTGTGCAAGGGTAAGTGTTTGATTTTTCATTTAAGATAAAAAAATATATTGGTGTTAGGATTAGGTTGTTAGTGTTTGTGACCCAGTTAGGGACTCGAAATTTTAGTTATCGTTAATAATTCTTACATTCTAAAATGTCAGTTTAGGTACTAGAATTCTCGTCGTGGTGTTTTCTTCAGAAGCAGACCAGGTGTGTAAAGAAAAACCCAAAAAATAGTGAATGGCGCAATGTCGAGGTCACACAGTCTGGGTTAATTAGATCGTGTAGGCCACACGAGCGTGTGGGCTCATTTTCTAAAAATTTTGCTTATGCCCATATTGTAGTGTGATTCATATTTAGCCACTCTGTAGGGTCCATATTGTATAAATATGACTTGAAATCATGAACATCTGACAGTATACTACTGTATGCAATGTGGATGTAGTATGTGAAATATATATATGGCTTGTACTTTGACAATTTTGGTAGCATGTCATATATGAGGAGAATGCATGAAATATGAACATATGTTATATGTTAGTATTTGCATGAGCATTGGGGTGGGAATATGTTTGATGAAGGAAGTAATGGCAATTTAATAATTTGTCTTATATAATGGTTTAAAACCACATATATTTGTTCTGGTGTCTCAGCCATATCTATCTGTTTCTAGCGGTTTACCGCGTACTATATATGGCAGCTCGGTTGCACTATTCTGAAAAGTGACATACGCTCACTTATAGGTGTATAGGGGAGGATAGGTATTTAATACCCTATTTGGTATATATGGATGGATGAAGATGGCTTGTAGCGGAATGGGGTAGAATCTAATTATACATTTGAAAATGTATCTGATTATGCATCTGCATTTGCATCTGATTATGAAAGTATATCCAATTCTGTATTTGAAAACATATTTGTAAATTAATGTGTACCTGATCTGTTGCTAGGGTTGTGTTACACACTGAATTTGTAAGGTCATTTTTTGTTTGTTTTTCTCTCAGGTAACCATCAAACTTGGAATGGGTCGGCGTGTTGGAAAATTGGATTTGGAAAACTAGCGAAAATAAATTTAGGGAAAAATAGAGTTTTAAAATTTTTTCAAAACTAGAACTTAGTTGTGATATCTAAAGTAATAAACATTTGTCAAAATTGTACCTTTTCGATTCGTCTATGATGAATGATTCGATCGAGTAGTCTTCTCCACTATCCTCAAGCTCACGTCTTTCAAGTGTGGGCTTGCTTTGAATTAGAATGTTTTTTTTCAAAAATTACTAGTGGGGTAATCTCACAAATTCTCTAAACTTTTGGGTCAAGTTATAAATAAAAATATCTCTAAAAATTTTCTAAAATTAATTTCTTTAGAGAATTTTTTCTCCATAACTTTCTCTTGAATTCAAGTATGTCAAAAATAATTACCCAAGGCTCTCTTTATATAGGGAGAGTTTAGAGAGTCCAACTATGATTAAACTTAACCGCTTTAATATTAAATTAATATAATATTTATCAATATAAATATTAGATTAAATTTAATACTAAATCTTATTAAATTAATAGAATATTTATCTTGTAGATAATATTAAATTAAATTTAAAATAATCACTTTAATATTAAATTAATAAAATACTATTAATATAAGTAATAAATTAAATTTAATATTAAATCTATTATAATATTATTTTTGAAATAGTTAATCTAAAATCAAATTCTTTGGTAGAGTCCCAATAGGAGTGTAATCCTTCTACTGCTCAACCTCTGAAGACCCACCACCATCGACCATTTGTCGATCACCGGAATGCCGCCGGCACTCTAAGCTGGTTCGGTTGCTGTCGGTTTAGTCCAGGCTAGTGACGACTCGACCTGTCCAGTCCTATAACAACCCTAACCTATATCCGTCGCCAGATTAGGGTTACATAGTATTACCGATCAACTAGAAACTTTAAAACATCATAACATTCAATAATTTAAATATATAATATACCATTCATTCTCATACATTTCGTTCCTAAATCGAGTCCTTGAGGCTCTAAAAATAGCTTGGGAGCAATTCGGGACTAATTTGAAACAAAACAGAAAGTTTAGGAAAAACATGCATAAATTGGAAACAAGGGACACACGGCCGCGTGGAACCTCTCAACCCGTGTAACTTTCGAACAAGGGACACATGGTCGTGTCCCAGCCCGTGTCCTCACCCGTGTAACTCTCTGAGTAGGGTCACACGGCCGTGTCACATGCCCGTGTGCCAGGCCATGTAATTCTCTAAGTTGCCTCACACGCCTGTGTGTCAGGCCTTGTGTTAGGCCGTGTAACTCATTGACTTGCACCTTTTGAAATCCTCAGATGAAACACAGCCATGTCACCAGACACACAGCTGAGTCACATGCCCGTGTCTCAGACAGTGCGGACCCAAAATTTACCTAAAATCAAGCTATTTCATAACCTAACCATGCATAAACATTCAATCCATTTAAACACACATTCAAGGTACCTAAGCATCATTAAAACATGCATAAATATGTCATTTTAAACAACCTAATTCACCTAACCAACATGCCATTCAAAGGCACAAATATTTTCATCCAAACATTTTTTTACCTAAACATAACCATATACTATATTTCATGCATACAAACCTAGTCCATATAAGTACTAAACTTACCACATATAACCATTTTCTAACCACTCAAAACATACCATAAAAGCTTTATTTACAATCCTTAACAAGTGACCAAAAATGACAACATTTGGTAAACATTAAAGTGCACCAACCAAACAAGTGACCTAAAATGACAACATTTGGTAAACATTAAAGTGCACCAACCAAACATAATTTTTAATATCTAAGCATAACAAAGCACAATTACATAACATCCTACACATGTCATTATAAACCTTGGCCAAAACGTTCAAAAACTACCAAATTTTTTGCTCTATAGTGTGATAAGTCTTCAATGAGCTTCCAATCAAATCGAGCTTCCAATGACCTATAAAACATAACAAAGAAAATACGTAAGCAACAAGTACCTAGTAAGCTTGTATAAACTTAAACTAAACTTACCATGTCATTTTAACAATTCAAAGGTTAAACATAAGTCATCACCAATTCCATCAGCTTAGTAAAAACTTATACAACATCACCACATCACAAGTTAGTGTACTTGCCCACGGTACAAATGAAATCAACCATAAAATATGTAAATTCCATAAGTAGATAGATCATTTAGCTCATAATTCCTTTTCATAGGTCATGAATCAATCTATTTACATACTTACCATATAGTTCCCTTTTCTTGCCTATTGAACCATTTAGAATTAAATCAGATACTCAGGAAAGCTCACATGAAGTGTGCCTTTACATATAACCGTAACATTTCCTTTACATCAGTGCTCACACGAGCTGTGAAATGGGCATGCTCACCCAAGCTGTGGGTTGGAATGTAAGCTACACGATACTTCTCATACGAGCTGTGGAGTATCTGCAACAAATGTAGGACCTCAGCCATCGGTAGGACATTCAAGACTAGCACTCGAAACATGAAATCCCTAATGACATGTCATTTGTATCCTAAGAATTCCTAGGTTCAATCGAGACTTAATATCCGTCAATTCGTTATAACATTGATACATTTGTATATCATTTGATTTACATTAAAAAAAAAAGAATCCAATTAAGTCGAGACTTAATACAGTTCATACGAACTTGCCTCGATGACTAGGGGTGTAGGAATAGAGTCGAGCTAATCCGAAGCTTTAGGTTTTCCTCAATCTAAGTCCGAACGTGGTTTATCTTGATTTAAATAGATAATTTCAATCAATTAAGCATAGTTAATATTCAATTTAATCCATTTAAAAAGATAATTTCAATCAATTAAGTAATCTTAATATTCAATTTAATCCATAGTTCACATTTACGTAAAATTACCAATTATCCCTAACATTTTAACTTTTCATAATTTAGTTCTAAGTTCATATCTTGCAATTTAACCATTTTAACTTAAATTGATGTTAATCATAGATACAAGGGACCTTGAAATAACTCATATTTACTTCATTTTAGAGCAAAACCTTAGAATTTATACTTTTAACAAATTAATCCCTAATCGTCATTTTCATAAAAAATCACTTAACAAAACTTGTTGATTTTTCAACAAAGATTCATAATCTATCAAATAAAAAAAATAACCAAAAAAACTAATGTAAAGTCCCTAAGCCTTTAAAAAATTTGCAAATTAACCCCCTAGACTAGCTAAATTAAGCTAAAACGATCTCAAAAATATAAAAATATGAAAAAAATGGCTCGGGATAACTTACATGCGCACACCTAAACTAACTAAACCTTCAAGCCCTAGAAATAGCTATTATTCCTTCAAATTTTGGTGGAGAACAATGAATAATGAAGATGAAGCAAATTTTATTTTGTTTAATTTAGGTTTTATTTGTTCAATTACCATTTTAACCTTTAATAACTATCATAATTACAATAAAACCTTTCCATGCACATCCACTATCTCATTTAAAGGGTTTATTTACCATTAAAGTCCATTAAATTTCATTTTCAAAGTCATTTAACCCCTTTAGATAATAGAACTCAACTTTTTACTTTTTACGATTTAGTCCTTTTCACCTAATTAACCATTTAAACTTCAAAATTTCTTAATGAAATTTTAATACGACCTTGATAATATCTCGTAGACCTATAATAAATAATAAAATAATAATTTACTCATCAGAATTATGGTCCCGAAACCACTGTTTTTGGTATCACTGAAAACAAGTTGTTACAAGTCCAGCTACCAGTCGGACTGTCGACCCGATTTCACATACTAGGCTCGGTTTGATCAATTTTTGGGTCTTGGTCTCTGTTTTTGGTTCCTGGGCCTAATTTACGATCTTAGGTCCAATTTTCAAATTCAATTACCCATTGAGCCAATTGTCTTACTTGAAAATTAATTTCCAAAAATATCATATTAATTTTAATTAATTTGATTAATTTAATTTTACTAGATCAAAATTAATTTTCCAAAAAATCACTTAGAATTTTCAAATTAAATTTTCAAGAAAATTCTTTAATCAAATTATCTCGTTAAATAATTCTTATGATTGTCCAATTTCATTCCACATCGAATAAATCGACTTAATTAAATTATTTTCAAAGTTATAGAATTTTTTTCTAATTCAAATGCAGTCTGATTGAACTAGTGGAAGGACCAATTGGACATATGCAATTAAGCTCTAGTAATTGTAATTATGTCCACAAGCATAGTTTCAATAATTTGCAATTACTTAATCATGGAGTTAGTCCACAAGAAGTACCATGATTGAAAAATCCTTATTGTATACTCTTTACGAAAGCAATTCATCCAACTACTTTGTCCAATGACCTTGTCATGTATGTGTTACCCTCATAAGATATCCTTGATTTCTCTAAGTTAAATCCGTTTACTCAATACAATCCTATTTTATCTCATTGTCATCATTGTCTTCTTATTGATTAGTATGATAGTCTGAAATCAAGACAAATTGTTATGAAAGCGTATTTAAAATACATAGATATGATTGTGATAAGTTATGTGAATAAGTGATGTTTAAAAGTATATGCATATGAGAAATTTAATGAAAGCTGAGCTCATACATGTTTCTTGATATTTATATGAATTATATGACTAACAATGTGATAAGAATAATTATGTTGAATAATTATGTTGAATATAGAGAAGCGGTAAGTTAATTAACATGTTATACGAATTTATTAAATATTACATGTTTACTTTGTTTTACTTTTTCCCCTAATTAATAATGATTCGATAAGCTCCGGTAATGCCTCGTGCCCTGTTCCAATGACGGATACAGGTAGGGGGTGTTACATGTTGGTTCAGTGGTAAGGCTTTAGCTTACCTTTTGGTCTTGTGTTTGAATCTCCGTGCGAGCAAATAGAAATATTTTTATTCTCATACACTGTTCAAGTCATTTGGATGAGTTTGGGTCCATGTCAACCTTTGAATAATCTGATTGGTTATCAGAAACAGAAAATCTAGGTAGTGGGATATTGTTGTTTTTTTAAGTAAAAAAGAAGTGATACTAATAACTAATTAATTAGTTTTCCCCAAAAGTTCTCTAATTTCCTCTCAAGTTGCTACCCACTTCTACCATTATTTTTATTTTATTTTCTCTCTTTCTATCTCTTTCAATTTTGTTTTTTTCATTTGAATTTTGGTAAAGGATTTTTCCTAGCTTCATTAATTCTTTTCTTTTTCTTTCTCTAGAAATTGTCCTTTAATTTTTCAATTATTTCTATCCGTTAATCCGTTCACCATCTCTATCAAGGAATTTCACTACTGCAGATCAAGTTTCGGTGTAAGTAAAATTATTTCATGGGTTTATGAAATGGGAATGTGAAGTTTTGATTTTGTGGTTTGATTGATTGTTAAATGGTTAAGTATTGGTTTTGATTGATTCTGTGTTCGTAATAGGTGAAGTTTGCGAGATGACTAAATCCTCATGCGATCTAAGTGTTTTTAAGAACTATCGTTTTTTCCAAGGGTAAGTGATTAATCTCCGCTAATAGAGGTTGATTTCGTTGTAGGGTAGTTCAATTGTTGACATTGGTTTTTGAATTAATGTTTTGGGTTTGGTAAAATCGTATAAATTAATTCGTGTGAATTGTCAATTTAGGGTTCTAGAATTCTTGTTGTGGTGTTTGCTTCATAAATCAGCAAAGTGCGTAACAAAAACCTGAGAAATCAACAATCAGCAAAAGTCAAAATTAGGACTGTCGACACCACACGGTCGTGTGCCAAACCGTGTAAGGCCATGTGGGGCACACGGGCTAGCCTGTTGGGTCGTGTGGACTACACGGGCCTGTTGGCCCATTTTTTTTTTGAAATTTTCATTTTGGCTTGTTTTGTTTTTTGAATTGTATTTAGCCTTTCTGTAGGATCCATACCACTTAATTAAGACCTGAAAACAAGATATCAGTGAATATGTTTCTGCGTTGATGTGTTTAAGGTATTTGTAATATATATTTGCATGTTATGATACTAGTAGTTCTGATGGTATGTTTTGGTTTGCTATGTTTGTATAAGTTTGTATAATGTATGATTTTGTTAATTTTTATTTCTGAATTTATTATGAAACCATGCATGTGATTTCATGGCAAAACTGATGTGTTTCTAAAAGGGTTAATAAATTTGTTTTGTGGAGCATAGATTTCCATGCCATCTATTTATGTTACTATACTTCAGCATGTCTTACATGCTCACCATTCTGTTTTGTACATGCATACCATGACACATTGCATGGGGTTTGGGATAATGTTAAAGGAGGAAGACTTTGTATTGGCAGTTTAATGATCTGCGTATTTAGTGGCTTAACCACATATATTTGATTTGACAGTTCAACTGCATATTGATAAGCCATCGTTGTTGGGCAACCCGGGGTGGTGGGTCATCGTTGCCAGGCAACCCAGGATGACTTTATTGGTGTGTTTTGGAAGGATGAGTTTAGGGGAGAACTCTATTTTGGTGTGTAACGGAATTAGGTAGGACGTTTTCTGAAAAATCCGCATTATGATTTTCTGAAAAATATTGCATTGGCACAATCATGCATACTCAATTCTGTTTGACTGATAATTATTAAATTTTCTATGATTTTCTGTTTTGTATATCGTAATGCGTGTGATCTCAATTTGAGTTTTAGTTATACACTGAGTTCTATAGCTCACCCCTTTGTTTTATTTCTGACATTTCAGTTAATTTGTAAAATTAGAACTGGATGGCATGAGGGAGCTCGGATGGTTTTATCAGTTAAGTTAAAATTAGTGATTTTCACAATTATTTATTATAGACATTTGGGAACTGTAATTTATTTTTGGGTTTGTTTTGGGTTTCTGTTTAATTTGTCGATGTTGATATCTGCACACATGATAATGCAAAACCTCGTGGGTTAAAATTTAAAATTCGACTTTCAAAATTAAAAATCTAAAAGTTTTCCACGGAAAATTAAGTAATTCTTAAGTGTTTTTCTGTAAACAAATAAATTGTTTTAAAAATACATTAGCGTTAACCTAAAAATATTTATCCAAAATTGGTAATTTTGAAACAAATGAAACTGAATTAAATTTTTGTGTTTGAAATAAGTGTTTACGGGTTTAAGTTTTCCTAAGCATGTGTGAAGTTTTGTCAAATATTATGTTTCCGAAACGCACTTTGAGTTTGATCTAAGTCGAAAGTTTTTAAACAAACTAATATAATTTCTCTAGATTCGGCCATAACATCTAGGTCAAGGTTGGGGTGTTACAAATATTACAATGTTGTTTCCTTTGCAGTTAAATTTCTTATAATGTTTTTGGCATCTAATGGACTAAATTATAAGATATGAAATATATGATACATATGAATAAATACGTAGTATCTAATGGATGTGGAGTTGTTATATGATGGGATGATATGTACATGATGAGGTTACAAGGTTTAAAATGTATGTGGTTTGTTATTTGAAATATGAAAATTGTGTATACGGCTTCAAAGGTTGAAATGGTGCGAATACGATAAAAGCACCTGTGTGAACTTAATAAACGATCGTGATACAAATAGTTCGGCTTTGAGTTCAAAAGGAATCAGGTGTTTGATCTGGGATTTAATTACCGATGACATGAGATCCTTCTCTCAAGCTTGTGTGAACAGAATTGAATCATTCTTTATTGATGGCTTGAGATCAGGCATTGTGGATTCTTTAAAGCTTGTGTGAGGAGCATCGAACCATTCTTTATCGATGGTTTGAGATCTGACATATGATGCATTCTCTGAGGTTTGTGTGAGCATCATGGAATCATTCTTTATCGGTGGCTTGAGATCCGACATATGTTGCGGATTCTCTGAAGTTTGTGTGAGCAGTATCGAATCATTCTTTATCGGTGGCTTGAGATCCAACACATGTTATGGAATCTCTGAAGCTTGTGCGAGCAACACCCAATAAAGCTTATATATGTGTCCCTGATCTGAATGTAACGCCCTGATTTTTGGGCTTGGAACTATTGGGCCTTGAGTCTGGGTTCGAGTAGAAGACGGCCCGAATAATTTGGATGTTATTATTATTATTATTATTATTTCGTATGTTTAGTTTAGTAATTAAATAAATTACGAATGGTTTATGGTGTGGGGAAAAGTCTGGGGCTCGGCCCATAGCTTTAGCAAAATTCTTAAATTTTGCCTCTTAAGGGAATCTGGGCAGTAGGCCTAATTAATAATTTGGGCTGAGTTTTAGCACAAATGAGCACCTGGCTTAGTGGCTAAGCACGCTAGGAGGGCGTGGGAGGTGCCTAGGTTCAAGGCACGGCGCGCGCAAATGGTTGTTTTTTTTAGTATTCAGGTTGCGGTTAAAAGAGGGGTTAAGAAGAGTTGCGAGCATAATCCAACACAAGGAGTGCCCGTGGCGCAGTGGCAGCAGCAAGCTGGGCACGCGAAGAGGGCGCAGGTTCGAGTCCTTGTGCAGGCGAATTCTGTTTTATTTGTTTTAAAGCGGGCCAGAACTGAAGCAGGTAAGGGTTATAAATTAATTGTGAAAGGATTATGTCATGAAAGGAACTTCAATGCAGTGGTAAGCAGCGTATGTGTGTCTTTAGAAGGTCGCAGGTTCGAGATGTATAGCAGGCGAAATTTCCTTTTTATTTCGCAAGTAACCGAGTCTTCAGCAGCAATAGATTAAGATTAATTGTGACACTAATTCTGGTGTAAAGGAAAGCTTGGTACAGTGGCCAGTAGCAGGATTTGTAGCGCGGGGACAGGATGAGGTCTGGAGTTCGAGCTACTGTGCGCACGAAGGATCAATTTTGCTGCTCACGTGGGGAAGAGTTAGAGTTTGACCAAAACTCTCCTAGCAGCGGCTTGAGTCGGTCAAGCGGTGGACTGTTGCTGATGGTGCAAGGAATTTGGGTGGACTGCTACTGATGGTGCAAGGAATTTGGATGGGATTTAAATTGGTGGTGGCTGAAATTTAGGAGCAAAACATGGAATTTGAACTTGGGAAGGATTTTATGCTGAAATAGGGGACTCATGGTAGTACCAATCGGCTATAGGCAATTAAATACCGAAAAAGCTCTTTAAAATTTTGGCTTGTATGGGTTGTTTTTCTTCTTTGTTTAGTTTTGGGTATTTTTAAGTGTTAGTCGATTTAGGTTGGGGCCATTCACATCTATTATTATTTTTGAGATCGACCTTCATTCTTTTTGTTCATCTTTTCTTCACCAAGCTTAATCTTCTACTCTTACTCATTAGTCCTTTCTCTTTGATTCTCTTCTCATTATTGTCAAATATAGAGACTTTTCTCCGTGCAAAAAGCTGAACCTCACAACTCTCTTATCCTTCTGCCGACATCTCCCCTCTTCTTTACAAACTTCTATTCTCCATCTCATTTATTCAAAAGTCGAATCACTTAGATCTATTCTCTATTCGTATTTTGGGTTAGATCTGCAACAAATCGAGAATAGGAAGGTACTTGGGAACGTTTTTGGCAAGTAAATCTTTGGTAAGTGCTCGGAATCCCTTCTCTATCCATTATTTGGTGATTTAAAGAAAAGTTGAAAACCCCTATATGCAAAGGGTACCTGTCGACTAAACTAAAAGGGTTTAGTGGTGTTATTTGACTTTTTTTGCTGTAGTGTGGATTAAAGGCTACTAATCGAGGGCTTGGATAATTGGAACGACTAGATTTAGATCTAGTCCATATTCCGGCAAAGGTAAGAACTTTAGTGCCTAAGGTGTTAATGGCCGATTATTGGTAAGGGGATTTGTATATAAGTTGTTATGGATTCATAGTTTAATGTGTTAGTAGCTGATTGTAGGCAAATCGTGTGTGGAACTCGTCAACGTTTCATCGAAAAATAGGTGTGTAAACGACACCCACTAGTAGACTAGATCGGTAAAAGCCGACATTTCGAGAACTTTCGAGCGTGCGAACACTCGTGGGATTGTTTGTATTGATAATTTTGGTAAATTCAATGGTAAGATTGCAAAGTGTGCAATTTTGTGCACCTTGGTAAATTTGGGCTTCGATAGGCCAAAATTGGGTAATGGACTAATGGGCTCATTTCGGTAAAAACGTCCGATAAGTATTCTGAAGACACATTAATAACTGTAATGAGCATGAAACCCTAAAGAGACTGATAAAATTACTGAAATACCTCTGTAAGGTAGAATTATCGTAATACCCTTAAAGGGGTAAGTTTACGATTACGCCCCTCGAGGGTAAATAACTATTCTTATGCTATAATCTGACTGTCTTTCTGAAGCATGCCTTGTTAATTATATATATTCTGCATACATGTCATACTACATGGGGTTGGGTTTTGTTATGGAGGAAGAACCCGTTCTGATGGCTATGCCACATATTCTGATATAAGCAGCTTTGCTGCGGATTATAGCTAGTGCCGCAACTGGTGCTAACACTGTAAGTGTAGGGATGGCATGGGTGATTTATTCCCCACAGGAAGTGTAGGGATGGACGGAGGCAAGTGCAGGGTTGGATGGGGTTATCATGCATTAATCATATAAGACTGTTTTGTTATGGGCCAACTGTATTGAAATGGGCCCAACTGTGTTAATATGGGCAAGGCCCAATATATCTCGACTTGTAATAGGGCTACGGCCCAGATTGATACTAACATGGGCTAGGCCCAGTATATTCTGATACTGTAAGGGGCTATGGCCCAGATTAATATTGATATGGGCTAAGGCCCAGTTAACTCTGATTTCTGAATAGGGCTTAGGCCCAGTAAAGCTTGAACTGATTTGGGCTCTGGTTGGGATACTTTACACACTGGGTTTTCCAAACTCACCCCCCTTTTTTCCCATCTTTGCAGGTGTGCCTTAGATCGGTGGACTTGGAGCTGGAGGGATTCAGAGTGGCCATGTGGACTGTTTAAAATCAGTGTTTATACCTTCACTTTTATTTTAGATTATTTCCTTTATATTTTCGGGTTTTTAATTTGTAATAAGGCCACTTTAATTGTTTTTAGTATGTTTTGTTAGCTTAGTTATGATATTTTTTTAATCGTATGAAATTGAATAGCTCTAAGGCGCATTTTAAAAAGGTTACTTGTTTTCAAAATATCGCGATAACAAAGCAAAGCTTCCGCAACGAAAACGTTTTCAAAATTAATAACCTCTTCAAATGGTTTTAAACGAATTGGTTTTCCATGAACATTCACTCGGGTAAAGTGTGGCAATGGTGGTGTGCATGTCTAGGATTGGATCCGTGGAGAGCTAGGTACTTAAGCAGTCTAATAGACTCACCTCCTCTTTCCTGGCATCCTACCTGGTGCACAGCTTTCATTCACTTTAATCTATAATGAGGATATTCTTTAACCACTAAGAAAGACTTTAGATAAAACATGACTTTTCTAGTAACGCTTCAATGTGACACGCTGGATTCAGTCGTAATGTCTGGGCCAGGTTTGGGGTGTTACACTGAAGCTTGTGTGAGCAGCCCGAATATGTCAGCGTATTTGAGCAAATTAGTATCGTGTATTCGAGTTTAATTTACTAGGTTCTCCGAGCAAAAATAGAAATGAAACAATATTTATACAGAAATGAAAGGATTAAAATGATTGGATATGGAATGAATTGTTATATTTGCAAATCTAGCATAGCTTACATATTATTTGATATAAGATGGAATGATTGTATATATATGTTTTTTTTATCATAATATAGTTATACAAGTGAACTAACCTTTTTGGGTGTATTGTGGAATTGTACATAAAAGTATAAGGATGTCAAAAGATGCCATGTTAGATACCAATGTATTACAATTGTTTAAATTGTTGTGATGTCAAGGTAAGTTAAGTAAATTTTGTAATGAATTTAATAAGCACTCAAAATGTTTACCCTTTGTTTCTCTTTTTCCTTGTAGATTTCTAACTTGTGGAACTTGTTGATCGGATCACCTCAAAGTTCACACTACCTCGTTATTGCCTCGATAGCCTTTTTTTCGTTTTAGACTCAGTTATGTGGCATGTACATAGCTGTTAAAATATGTGTAATCTTTAAGTTATTAGTTTGGTTGAACCTTAGTAAATGGTTATACATGTTATATGTGAATATGCTTGGTGATTTATTAAGTTATACATATGGTATATGAATGCTAAACATGAATGTGAATTGGTATGGTAAGATGATGAGTTTGAATGGTACATAAATGTCAAGTTGAGTATGAAATGGTATGTTAAATGATGGTAATAAATGGATAAGTGTATGAATGGTATAAGTTGAACTGAATTGATTTGGTACTAATTGTGATGTATTGAATTAGTAATGGTGTTATGCTATGTTTGGTATGCATTTTG
The DNA here is from genome assembly GCF_007990345.1 of Gossypium hirsutum. Taxonomy (NCBI): domain Eukaryota; kingdom Viridiplantae; phylum Streptophyta; class Magnoliopsida; order Malvales; family Malvaceae; genus Gossypium; species Gossypium hirsutum. The sequence goes on from NC_053435.1 coordinate 84,362,769, forward strand.
GTATCTTTTTATACTAGGAAGTTGGTGATTATGCATTAGTTGTATAAGGCTTGTTTTGGTTTGAATTGAAGCATGTTCTAAGTACCAAATTTACCATTTTTGTCTTGAGGTATCAATACCTCGGTGGAAAGTATCAATACTTAGAAATTTTCACCATTTCTTGAAACTTCGAACCTCAAAACTGTATTGATACTGTTATCAAGTACTGATACTTTACATAGAGTATCGATACCTTATGGCATGTATCAATACTTGTGATTTTTACTTAATTTTATTCAAACATCGATGTTAAAAATGGTATCGATACCTATTGGGGGTATCGATACCTGTCTAGAAATTTTGAAAGCTTACAATTTGGTCCTACTTCATACTCGGGTCAATATAAGAGCTTCCGTAAGCTCGCTTAAGACTCAAATTTAAATGAGTTTGTGACTATATTAAATCTTTTAGTTGGTTTATTTACAGAGTACTTGTCAGTGAATGCTCCGATATCGACTGTAGCAATCGGTAACTCAAACCTAGTGATCAGATTGGACGAGAGGTGTTACATTATTGGGTTAGTTCAATCAAGTTTTTTTAATTTTTTGAACTCTCCATCATAATTTGATATGGTTTAGTTCAATTCTCAATTTTTGCATATTAATTTTTTGTTTTGAATTTTTAGATTTATTTCAAAAAAAAGAGTTTTGTTTAATAACTTTCGATTTTTGTTTTTGCAAGGTTTTAAAGTCTTTTTCAAAAATATTTCTAAAAATAATCATTTTTTAAGTAAGTAAAATCTAATCAATAACTTTTCTTGGGTTTTTTTTTTTGAAAAATGGTTTTTTATATAAAAATTTAAATTTATTTTCTCTATTTTAAATATAAAATATTTATTTTTATATCATGATAATTAAAATTAATTATAATTTAAATAAAAATAGAATTTGGTTCATTTTTAGGTAATAATAATTTTTTAACTTGCATTTCATAAACCATCAGAGCACCTTAGTCTATAAGTTTTCGATTTTTCTTGTTTAGGCATTCTAACCGAAATGGGATTTTTTTCAATGAAGTCAATATTGTAAGCTAAGAAACATTTTTTCCCTTTTGTCATCACACCATTTGCAAAAAATAAAATTGCATCAATCTTTCTCCACTTTTAATTTCACTTCATCACTGAACAAGGGTATACACAAGTCAAAATCCACACCTATCTCACTTGTTAGGAACTTGGACTTTTTCTCTTGTTTCACTTCATGTTCGAACAACAGTTAGTGTTGGGAAATGTGTCCATATTGTAGTAAACATGTAATTATTTTCTATTTATTTGAACGATGAATAAATAAATAAAGTTAATTTCACATTTCACTATTATATCTTTTGTATTTCTATCTTTTATATTTTGAATGTATAGAGAAATTGTGACAAGCAAATATTAGCTCATTAATTGTCTAAATTCAAATTGAAGATAAGTGGCAACGTTTACATTCCGAGAAAGACAACTTACTTCAGTAGATAATCTAAATAAGTCCATAATCCCATAAAAGAATCGAAGTGAGCATTTGTTTCAAATACTGAGAAGGATTATTATGCCGTCTACAATTTCAATTGGGGAGATAGCTAGTCTTGGCTGTCGGAGCAGTTAACTCCACGGTTAGACACATAGATGTATTCATTGGTAGAATGATACATTGGACTGGACACAAAATGAATTAATTTTGAATCCGTTTGTAAATTAATTCACTTGTGACGTTCATAGTGTGATTTACCTAAATCCTAAGTAAGTCACTGACCATGCGTATGCAACTCATGTGCTTTGATATAAGTGGAGGCTTATGCTCTAAAGATGATCGAGTCCATAGCCAGTATGTTGGGTACATGTATGGCATGACTTTACTAGCAACATGGAATTCATAGCTCAATTAAAGAATTAATGATATCCTCTCATTGGCATTGTGTGAATTGATAAATATAAAATGTGGCTACAGGTTGTTTGTTCTTAAACGAGCAATTTACCACAGTTATTTGTTGACAGTGATCATATTAATCATTAAGAAAACACAATGGTAACAATGATATAAAATAAGATTATATTGAATGAATGGATTTAACTCAAAGGAATCAAGAATATCCTATGAGAGTAACACACACATGACAAGTTGAGATGGGGTGATATTCAAATAAAATCATGAGATGAAGATATCTTATTCGAGTCAGGATGATATTCAAATAAAATATGATATGAAAGCTTTTCCTCAATAATAATGCTAAGTGGTTTTAGACTTTTAAAATGGGCTAAAAATCTATGTATCTTATAAAAACAAGTAAAATTGTTATCTTTCTAATAAAAGAAAATCTTGTTAGTTCTATTTGTTGGATTTAATTAGATAGTGTCACATTAGTTAAAAAATAAAACATGACATTTAGGTAAAAATATGCTCCTAATTCTTTTACTTTTTGTGCATTTAGAATTTAATTCTTCTATTTTTATTTTAAAAAATTTATTCCTTCAACTTTTTTATTTAAAAATTCAAGTCCAATTGTCAACACTGTTAAAATTCTTTTATTAAATTCACGTTCATTACAAACACCATTTTTTGTTACATGTCTATCAAGCGAGGTTTTTTTTTTAATTTCAAAATATCACACTAGTGAATTTAACAGAAGAATTTAGTCGAAATTAACAATTGAACCTAAATTTTGAAGTATGAAAAGTACATAAATAAAAGCATGAGAACTAAATTACAAATATGCAAAGAGTATAGGGACTTAGAGCAAATTTTAACCTTGCATTTAACTATTGCAACAATTTTTTTTTAAAGCTAAAACAGGTCAAGTAGATATGCTATGTCACTTAAAAATTCTCGTTAAAATTTTAACTTAAGGCATGTTTAATAAACTGAAACATTAAATGCTAAAAAATTAAATACTAAATTTTTAGTACTGAATTTTGTAAGGATTGAATTTATATTATAAAACCATTTGATATAATAATAATAATTAAACACAAAATGTAATTATTTTGTTTAATAGTAGTAAATCTTGATTTTGTAAATTCATTATTTTACAATTTTAATCTTATTAATATGGTATTATTTTATTTTATTTTGAAAGGTAAAGATAATCTACTTACTTATCATACTTAATACTTTTTTATTGAAAATTTTAAGTAAAAAGTTAATAAATATGGTTATCAAACATAATTAAAAAAATTAAATGTTCAATTAAATGAAATTTTTTAATAATTTATCAAACACACCGTTAATGCACATCATTCAATTAAATTCATATTATAAAATTAACATTTTTCCAAATTTTACAAAAATACAAATTTGTTAATTTTTTTCTAATGTACATAAACCATTACGATCATTTTAAAATTATAGATACCAAAACAAACTTCACGCTATAAATATATATTACACATTAAACTTGTATAATACTTATATCCAAGGGCGAAGCCAACAATTTTATAACAGGGTTTGAGATAAAATCTTTATGCTCATTTGGGGTTTTTGCTTAAAGTTGGATGATAGGTTTTACCTATGTCAAGGTATGTTTTAAATATCACTTACCTTTTGTTTAATTTCAATTATTTGTGTTTAAATTTTATCTTTACACAACAATCACATATTACAAACACAACTAATTATGAGTCGGGTGACTTATCTAATCAAGTCAGCCTAACTCATCATTTTTTGTCTTCAAGTCAACCTGATTCAGCCCTGATTTAAATTAAATAATTTTTAAAAATATTTTTATTTAGATTTAATTATAAAATATATAAATATTAATTTAAATTTAAATTTATATATTTTATTATATTAATATTAAATTCATACATTTTAATATTTATGTTAATATATTAACATTGATGTAAAATTATATATTTTCTTTTTTAGAAAGTAATAATATTAATATATTGTTTTAGTAGTAGTATTTTTATTTTATTGTATTAATATTAATATAAAATTAAATATTATAGTACTTTTTTATTTTATTATATTTTAAATAGTAATATTTTATAATATTTTACTTTAAATTATATAGAAATAAAAATGCTAAAAGTAATATGGTACATTAACAAATTAACACTTGTATTTTAACTCATAGAATATACATGGTAAGAAGAGTGACATATATCACAAATTTCAACAACCTTTCACTTTTATCATTGATTTTGAAACGTGTTATTTAACATAGCACTCCTCTTCTACATCACACCGACCAAATACGACCCTAGAATTATATTCAAATAATAACTCTATTTTACGCCAATAAATTTAGTACATCTTTTTATTTTAAAATTAGTATAATTTTTTAATTAATAATTTTAATTATAATTTTTTTAAATGTATAATTATAACAATTTTAATTTTATTTTAATTTTTTAGTAATAATTCTAAATTAAATATTATAATTATTTTTAATATAAATTTAATAATATAATGAAAAGTTTTTCTAAACCTATACCTTTATATATCATATATTACAGATTATAGATTAATGGGTTTACTTATTTTATTATACATTAAAAATGAGTATTTCTTTTTGTTAAAGTTTCTATGGTCGAAGTACGACTCTAGAATAAGAATATTAATTACTGTACATTAAAATGTTTTGTCCAATTTTGCGTGTGGGATAGGTACAGAAAAGTCCAAACACAAACATGCACCACATGGGTTCAATATAATATCAATTTTATGCTTTTAACTAAATCACTTCATTATTTACTTTGATTATCACTTTAGGGTGGATGGATTTAGATGAGCAGTTTATCTAATGTTAATATAAAAATAGCAGTAACTATGATATTAGATATTATAATAATATTATAACATAAGATAGAAAATAAGCCAAACGTACTATATTTACTGTCCATTTAAACTCATCCTTAGTAGTAACATTTTATTATGATAATTGGATATTTGATAATCACATTTAATTTTAATTAAATTTAGTGTTGATTCAGATAAATTTTTTAAATAGAAATAAAACTCTTCCTAAACTGTTTTCTTTTTTCATAATATTAAAATTTGAAATTTTATTTAAGACAATAAGAGCTTCTTATTAAGTGTTTATATCCTATTTTTACTCTTTTTTATGAATGTACATATGACATTTAGATATAATTATCAAGTATCCGATAATCACATTAAATCTTAATTAAATATTTTCGATAATTACTTTTTTATTCACGATATTAACACTCAAAATCTCACTTATATCCATCTGTAAACCCCCCCCCCCCCAACTCTATATATCACCTCCACTTATCTAATATCACCATAAGCTCAGCTTCATTGTCTACAACAACACTAATCAAAATCCCCCTCCAGAAATAGAAATAACAATAAAACTCTCTTTCTGTCTCTTTGTCTCTTAGATTCCAACCCTTTCTTCTCCCAAAATCAATGGAAGTTTACGAGAGAGGTTTCTTCTCCATATCTGAAAGTGGTCACCAAATTGAAGAAGAGATGGACGTAAGGAAAGGTCAGTGGACTGAAGAAGAAGACTCCATGCTCAAGGCTTATGTCACTCTTCACGGTGAAGGTCACTGGAATTCCGTCGCTCGTTTCTCAGGTATTTTATAGTTTCTCCCGCCATTTATTTATGCATCTTTTTGGAGTTTTCTTGTATAAATTGTAACTATGTTACAGGGTTAAGAAGAACAGGGAAAAGTTGCAGATTGAGATGGCTAAATTACTTGAGACCTGCTGTTAGACGAGGCAGCATCACCCTTGAAGAACAATTATTGATTATTCAACTCCATTCTGTTTGGGGCAACAGGTTTATTATTATTATTTGCGAATTCAATAAACATATATATATATATGGTGGGGTTTTTGTGAATTTGTCTAATTTTGAGCGTGGAACCCTGTTTAAGGTGGTCGAAGATTGCCGAACACTTGCCTGGAAGGACAGACAATGAAATAAAGAACTACTGGAGAACCAAAGTCCAGAAACAGGCAAAGAAGCTTGAATGCGACGTTAACAGCCGCAAATTCAGGGACGCCTTGCGCTACGAGTATATCCCTCGTTTAATAGAACAGATCAGCCGTGCTAAACAGGAGTCACCCTCTGGTCAACTCACCTATGGAAACGAAACTGAGTCGGTCCAGGTCGACCAGAGTCTCCTACCTGAGTCTTCGTCGGAAATCCAAGTCACATACGGTTCAACTGTAGCAGAGACATGGGGTATAGATGAGCAGAGCAATAGCAATGGTTGGCTTGGTGGTGGAGATTACTGGATGGAGAGTGAGTGGTGTGAAGAGAATATTTGGTTCTTACAACAGCAGCTTTATGATGATGAGGATAATGAGATCTAATCAGACTAATCATATATATGAATAAACCAAAGTAAAAAAATGAAAGGGTTTCTTTTGGAGATTCTGTTCTCTAATGGACTCTTTTTCTTATGGAAATTCACAACTTTTGGAATGTAAATATTTCACTCAACAATCAAAAAAGAAAATGTTTGGCATCATCACGACAAATAATAATATTCTCTACTTTATCATTACAACAGTTTAGTTTTGGTTAAATTCCCATTACATTAATTTACTTTTTTTTTTGTTTACGGAAGTTAATTTGTAGGAGTGTTCAAACTTCGATTAAAATCGAATTAATCAACTGAATTGATCTAGTTCAGTCGGAGATTGGTTAAAAGTTTTTTGGAATTTTAATTAACGGTTAATTTAATTCAAAATTGGATAATTAATAGAATTAACCTAACTTAATAAATAATTAGACTATTACTAATTCGATTAATTCAGATAATTCAGTCAAATGAATATTATCAATTTATTTTTTTATGTTTTATACTTGTTTTAACAAATATATATATATAAATTTTGGTTAATTTGGTTAACCGACCGAATTAATCGAAATATTTTGGTTTGGTTAAGTTTTTTTTGAAAAAATTTCGGTTTGATTAACAGTTAAAAGATTAAAAAGTTTGGTTAATTCAATTAATTCTAATCTGGTTTGGTTAACAGTTTGAACACTCCTACTGTTCGGGCTGAAGTAACATTTAGGTATAAAACCCTCTTAATGACGACTCTAGGATTTCAAATTTTAAAATTTCAGTCCTGATCAAGCAATAATGTTTAAATTCGTTAAATTTTACTATTTTCAAAATCTGATGCAACAAATATATTATTGCATGCATAATATCATATCAGCTTATTATTTTCACATATTACTCATAAAAAATACATTTAATGTATTTCATGGTTGACATATGCGTAAAGAGAAATTCAAAAAGTTTAGGACTAAGCATGATCTGGTTGGAGAACATAGATTACATCTACAACATTACACAGAGCGCAAGATTAAAAATAGAATTTAACTAAACATATTTAACTATTATTGTTTGGGTTAGACTGAAACTTCTAAATTGGAAAGTTAAAGAAACTAAAATGGACTTATTCAAAAAGTATAATAACTAAATGTAATAGCCTAAAATTTCAGTGGTGTCGGAACGGTGATTCGAGATCACTAAATCCGACGACTGGGATCAGAAAATTAAAATGAAATAATATTTAGAAGTGAGAGAGATGTTAGAAATATTTTAAATAGGAGAAATTAAAATTTAAAGAGAAATTATTAAATAAATTAAGTTGAAAACTAGGTATCGAGACCTCGATCTAGTAAAACCGAGCCAAAAATAATTTTATAAATATTTATGGATTGTTAGTAATATGATGTTAAAATTTTGTTAGAAAATTTTATCGTTTGGATGGTTAATTAAATAAAAAGGACTAAATTGTAAAGTTGTAAAACTTGTGAAAGTGATTAAATAGCTTAAGTGTCTAATGAGGAAGGACCTAAAGAGAAAATTTTCCCAAGGAAGATATTTTGGACGGCAATAGCTGAGAAAAAGTCAGGAAATTAGTGAAATAAGGGAAAAATTGGAATATTGCCAAGATTCACTAAATAAAGTTAGGACTAAATTGAAACTATTTAGGTTTTTCTTCATTTTTCTTCTTTCTCATCAGCTAAAAACGCCATAAGAGGCCTGGAACAAGCTTATTTTTAATATTTTTGCATTATGTGAGTTTAATTCTTGCTTTTTATTTGTAATTTTTGTGTTTTTAAAACTTTTACAACTAGGTCCTACTATTAAATTCATTTGTTTTTTATTCTATGAGTTAAATTGAAAGTTTAAATGAATAATTTATGTAAATTTATGATTATTTATCATGGATTTTAAGTTTTAATCTTATTATATGATAATTTTATTAAGCAATTTTAGTGGAAATTGATTTTTAGGACCTAATTGTGAAAAGGTTTGGAATAAGTTCTAATGCTGAAATTATGATTACAAAGGTTATGAAGTAGTTTAAAGTAATAGAATAAAGTGTTAATTGAGAAAATTTAGTTCAATTGGAGGGTTAATTGAGTAGGGACTAAATTGTAAAAATTGTAAAATTTGGGGTAAAAGTACAATTTCGAAAATTAAAGTGCATAAGCTGTAAATTAGAGTAGAATTTGAACAAATACTAATGAAAAAATGGAAAAATTATATATTATAGATTAAGAAATCGAGGATAAACAAAGAAATGAGAAAATTTCGGAATAGTTGCAGAAATCTCTATAACTACTGCAAATTGTTCCGGGTAAGTTCGTACAGTTAAATTATTAAATTTAAATATTATTTTATGAATGGTGATTAATATTTATGTATGTTAATTGTTGAAAATAAGTAAATTATGTACAAAAGTTATGAAATCGAACTGAGTATTTCAGAGGAACGGAATGCAGGAAATGAGTACAATCGTTCAGTGAAAAAGATGAATTGACGGTAAATTACCCAAGTAAATCGAGATTCAGCATTTGTTGTGAATTCTCGTGTTTTCTTTTCGTTTAGCTCTTACGAGCTTCCGTTAACTCATCAGGGATTAATATTTATGTATGTTAATTGTTGAAAATAAGTAAATTATGTACAAAAGTTATGAAATCGAACTGAGTATTTCGGAGGAACGGAACGCAGGAAATGAGTACAATTGTTCAGTGAAAAAGATGAATTGACGGTAAATTACCCAAGTAAATCGAGATTCAGCATTTGTTGTGAATTCTCGTGTTTGCTTTTCGTTTAGCTCTTACGAGCTTCCGTTAACTCATATGAGTTTCAGTTAACCTTTTTGGGGTTTCAGTTCAGCTCTTGTAACACCCCTACCCGTATCCATTGCCGGAATAGGTACGAGGCATTATCGGAGTTTACTGAACATTTTCAGATAATTCTGAGTCATTTATTATTCATATTTTGAAAATAATCATAACGTCTCTTTATTGGGCCCTCGAAGCCCCAAACATACATTAAAAACCAACCGGAATTAAATCAGGATCATAAAAAAAATTTCGCAAAATCTTAAATTTTATTTCATCTAAGTACTTACCATTTCAATGCTTCTTATAATTAAACATGTTACCATTCAATCAATAGCTTGACCTTTGTCTAAGCGTCAAGCCACATCATTGTTAGTATACTTGCACATATTTCATATAAATTCAACATTGATATACTTATTTTCTCGACATGTCACACCTGAGTTTAATAATTGTCTTTACTTACATAATTTCCTTGTATCAACATATCAAAGATAATCATATATGTACATGTCATGAAACATATCATTCTCTTACCGTTTCTTCATAAGCATATATCATTCATTTCATTATATCAATATTTCATGCTCCATCATTTCCATATATTTTATGTATATTTATTTCGGTAATAGCTTATATCAAACTTTACATAAATTATATTCCATGTACTTATACTTATTTCGTTTATCTATCTTCATAATTATTTGATATAACCATTCGTCATCTGATACATATTACCTGAATATCAATTATTCAGCAGATGTCATAGTGCCTCCCATCCACGGTCTTATTTATCTTTGACATGATGCCATAGTGTCTTTCAACTATGGTCTTACTCATTTTCTGTCATGTTGCCATGGTATCTTTCAACCATGGTCTTACACATTTCATATCAGGCTGCCATTGTATCTTTCAACCATGGTCTTACACATTTCATATCAGAAAGCACACTTCTGCGAACCTCATCCTTACAATGGAATTACCAATCCAGGCTAAATCCCTGTAATATAAACTCATAGAGTATTGTCAGGATTACCAGTCCAGGCTAAATCCCCTGCAACGACAATTACTTTAATGAGCTTGGATCTGAATTACCAGTCCAGGCTAAATCCAGACCTTAACTTGGATTACCCGTCCGGGCTAAATCCATTTTACATGTATTCTTCGGGAGGGCTATATCAGAATAGGATCACCCGTCCGGGCTAGATCCTTTTTACCGTCAATTCCTTTTCAGAGATCCATCGAATTTTCCTTTCATTCAACCGGGATTTATTTTCAATTTATATCGAGTATTATCAATATTTCATCAAATATCATGAATTGAACATTCAAATCATATTTTCATCACATAACCACATATTTCAAGTATTTAAAATACAATTCAAGTTACACCAACTTATCTCATTGCTTGTTTGTGTTTATAATTTCATTAATCCGATATCTTTTCTTTTCTACGATCAAGTCTCATATTTGAGTCGTCCGGATCTTTATAAATAAATTTGATCATCATTTTCATTCATTTCATATTCTAATGCATTTAATTAATGCTCTAGGCAAAATTACCATTTTGCCCCTAAACTTTTAATTAATGACGATTTCATCCTTAGGGTCAGGAAAATAAAATTCTTGCAATTTAATCCTTATTTTCAGCTATTATTCTCATACATATTGATAAAATTCCATGAATTCTATAAAATATCAAAATTTTCCATAATTTCAACACTTTTCAATTTAATCCCTAAAACATGTTTTCCCCTATCTTGAACTAAATTAATAATTTTATTCAATTTTTTAATTTAAATAATAAAATAATCCATTTCATGCAATTTGGTCATTTCTGACATTTTTACAAAATTTCCCATAAAGTTTTACTTTTATTCAATTTAGTCCCCGAGTCTAAAATATGAAAATTAGCCATGCTAGATGAATATTCATATATGTTTTCCTCCTCCTCCTCTCCATTCCACATCCTTAATGTATATAACACACTTGTAAGTAACATTATCTATATTTTTTTTTATTTACTTTTATGAATATTCAAGCTGTGCATCTGTGTCATAGTCACTAAATTATTTATATCTGGATCTATAGAGCTCAAAATTAAGATCCAAAAATTTTCCCTGAAATTAGACTCATATATATTCTTGTAAAAAAATTTTCAGAATTTTTGGTTTAGCCAATAAGTATAGTTTATTCTTTAAAGTTACCCCTGTTCTATTGTCTAACAGTTTTGACCATTCTTTACTAAAAATTAATTATCTCCTCGTAAATAATTTTAATGGTATTCCAGTTTATTTATATTGAAAATAGACTCATTCAAGATTCTAAACATATAAATTTAAGCCCCTAATTATTTCTATCCAATTTTTAATGATTTTCCAAAGTCAGAATAGGGGAACCCGAATTCATTCTGACCTTGTGTCACAAAATTCATTATATTTCATGATTTAAAAATCCATTACTTACACCGTTTCTTCTATAGAAACTAGACTCAATAAGATTTAATCTCATTTTTTATTCATCCTAATAATTCGATTTCTACAATTTTTGGTGATTTTTCAAAGTTAGAATACTGCTGCTGTCCAAAACTGTTTTAGTGCAAGATATTAATTACCATGTTATAACACCCTTATTTTCTTTTTCTACACCATTTCTCATCACTTTCTCTTATTTTCTCTTCACTAACATATCAAGAACATAGGACCTTATGTAAGAAAACTCTACTATAACATTATTTCCATGCTTTGTTAATAATAACAAACTTAAAAACATATTGAAATCTTGATGTACTTACCTTTTCTTATTGACTTCAATTTTTAACTTGATTTTTCTCTCTCCTTCAGCTTCTATTTCTTGAATCCAACTTGATATTCTTGCTCCCCATCATCTCCTTGCTATCTTTCTCTCTTGATGGCTATGGAAATTCTTTCAATTTTTAGGTGAAAATAATGAATTTTTGGAGGAAGGACTAAATTGTAAGAAAAGGAAAACTTTCTTTCTTCTTCTTCTTCTCACGTTAGTTGCATGAGAAGGGTGATCATCCCCCCTTTCTTTCCTTACATATATATATATTAAATAAAATAATAATAAAATAATAAAATATCATTTAAAATTAATTTAAAGTATTAATAAACTAATATTTATTTATTTAATTTATCTAAAATATCTCCAGCATCATCATTGTCTCTAGATTTCTCTCTCTTCCAATTGACCATTTTGCCCTTTGTGATCTTTTAAAATTCCAATCTTGAGTCATCACTTAATTTGGTAAAATTGCAATTTAGTCCCTCATAATTCTTCACCTATTCAATTTGGTCCTAATTCATTAATTTTCCTTGGTTTCTAGATCATTCCACCCTTAATATATTTTCACTATTAGTCCTTCAACTTTTCATATTTATACTTTAATCCTTCAAATTTTGAGTATTTACTCTTGGGCCACAAAACTTTTCTCACTTTTACAATTTAATCCTTTCTTGAATCAATATGTCTTAATATACTTCCCAATATTGACATAACTCAAAATTTCCCTTTTTGTCACTTTATTTCCTTATTTTACTATATCACGGATAATATTTTACTATAAAAATTTTCGGGGTATTACATTTCTCTCCCCCTTGAAATAAATTTCGTCCTCGAAATTTCCTTGTTTTCTTTTGATCATGAATTTCATTATTTCTATAATTTTATAGTTTCTTTTTGCACATATTTACCTAGTTTATCATTTATATCCATTTTCTATCCTTTCATCTTAAATTTTATTTTCAATTCAATATTTCACATTTGCCTTTCAGAGCTTTTACCAACAGAAATAGAAGATAATATCAAATGTATCTTATTATCAAGTGTTTTATCACATATATTGACTTGGAAAACCAAAGAAAGATAGAGTAGTACCACTTGTGAATCAATCAGACTTGTGATAATTTCTGTCTATTAGCATATTTATCCAACCTTTCCATATATTGATTATAGCATCCAAACATGAACAGTTGTATATACCTCTGAAAATATCAGTACATATAAAATACCAGTATAAAATCCCCAAAACATTTTACTGTAATATACTTATTTATAACAGCTATATTCAAATATTTAATTTATTTACCAATCCATTGACTAGTAAAGTCATCAATAGTTTCACATCATTCAGTTCACTGAAGAAACAAATTGGGAAGGAATTTTCAGTTAACCATTCTGTAAATATCATATTTGAACAAATCGATTTTCCTATAAATAATTTCTTTATTTAACAGTGGTACTGTATATCCCAGCTAGTTTTCAGAAAAATTTTGATGTATCTATTCAGAACCCATCTTTACCTATTAACTCATTCTCAATTCCGACTATATTATCAATTGTTCAACCATTGAACTTTTCACTTTCCACTTCTGAACTTAATCAATATAAATCTCATGAATTTCATTGCATATAACTGTACTAGTAAAGGGGTATAGATCGTAAAGTCTCATAATTTAATTGTCATATATTTACTCATATAACATTTATCATTCTCAAGTATTATAAAACATTTATTCGTACTTTTACGAGTTCTGCTTCATCATAACTAACATTTTTACTCAGAGATAATCATTTACCTCGGAACGAAAATTGTTTACTTTTTACTTAGCAGATGCCCAGTAGACTAGATAGAACACTTCGGATATACGGGACTTATACAGAGATGTATTATTATGCATTGTTAAACAGAGAACACTGAAGTGCTATACAGAGAGTACGAATGTGCTGAATGTGCTAATAATCAGAGAGCACTAACGTGCTAGTAATCAGAGAGCATGCTGAGGTCCCTTAATATCCTAGTAGTTCTAATTTTGTCTACTTGGGCAAATTATTTCATGCACGTATATCATTTTTACACCTTTCGCATAATACTTTTACATGCTTTATAATTTAATCCTTGTGCCAATAGTCCGTTTATTTATGTCTTCTTTACCTTTAATACATGTAATATTTTTCAAAATTCACTATTCATCCATAATTTAATAATAATCCTTATCATGTACTTCATATACCACTTTTATATATTTTGCAATTTAATCATCAGCACAATATTTCATGTAGCAATATAATTTACTTTTAATAATACACATAACATTCATCATCAACATGTATTTATTCATACCTTTCTGAATTCCGATTCATTCTAATCAACTTTTTACTCATATTCTTGAGTATCGTTTTTGGCATTATCAAAATTATCTTGGGTTAGAAAGCATCTCATTTTATAAGTAAAACAAATCTCATCAGAGTCGGGAGATATCATACTTATCACATATTATAATGACACGTGTTTTTAGACTTCACATATACTACGTTTGGTCCGAGAACTGACTAAACCGTAGCTCTGATACCACTAAATTTAACACCCCTACCCGTATCCATTGCCGGAATAGGTACAAGGTATTACCGGAGTTTACTGAACATTTTTAGATAATTCTGAGTAATTTATTATTCATATTTTGAAAATAATCATAACGTCTCTTTATTAGGCCCTCGAAGCCCCAAACATACATTAAAAACCAACCGGAATTAAATCGGGATCATAAAAAAAATTTCACAAAATCTTAAATTTTATTTTCATCTAAGTACTTACCATTTCAATACTTCTTATAATTAAACATGTTACCATTCAATCAATAGCTTGACCTTTGTCTAAGCGTCAAGCCACATCATTGTTAGTATACTTGCACATATTTCATATAAATTCAACATTGATATACTTATTTTCTCGACATGTCACACTTGCGTTTAATAATTGTCTTTACTTACATAATTTCCTTGTATCAACATATCAAAGATAATCATATATGTACATGTCATGAAACATATCATTCTCTTACCGTTTCTTCATAAGCATATATCATTCATTTCATTATATCAATATTTCATGCTCCATCATTTCCATATATTTTATGTATATTTATTCCAGTAATAGCTTATATCAAACTTAACATAAATTATATTCCATGTACTTATACTTATTTCGTTTGTCTATCTTCATAATTATTTCATATAACCATTCGTCATCTGATACATATTACCTGAATATCAATTATTCAGTAGATGTCATAGTGTCTCCCATCCACGGTCTTATTTATCTTTGACATGATGCCATAGTGTCTTTCAACTATGGTCTTACTCATTTTCTGTCATGTTGCCATGGTATCTTTCAACCATGGTCTTACACATTTCATATCAGGTTGCCATGGTATCTTTCAACCATGGTCTTACACATTTCTTATCACGTTGCCATGGTATCTTTCAACCATGGTCTTACACATTTCATATCAGGTTGCCATGGTATCTTTCAACCATGGTCTTACACATTTCATATTAGGCTGCCATGGTATCTTTCAACCATGGTCTTACACATTTCATATCAGAGAGCACACTTCTGCGAACCTCATCCTTACAATGGGATTACCAGTCCAGGCTAAATCCCCTGCAACGACAATTACTCTAATGAGCTTGGATCTGAATTACCAGTCCAGGCTAAATTCAGACCCTAATTTGGATTACCCGTCTGGGCTAAATCCATTTTACACGTATTCTTCGGGAGGGCTATATCAGAATAGGATCACCCGTCCGGGCTAGATCCTTTTTACCGTCAATTCCTTTTCAGAGATCCATCAAATTTTCCTTTCATTCAACCGGGATTTATTTTCAATTTATATCGAGTATTATCAATATTTCATCAAATATCATGAATTGAACATTCAAATCATATTTTCATCACATAACCACATATTTCAAGTATTTAAAATACAATTCAAGTTACACCAACTTACCTCATTGCTTGTTTGTGTTTATAATTTCAGTAATCCGATATCTTTTCTTTTCCACGATCAAGTCTCATATTTGAGTCGTCCGGATCTTTATAAATAAATTTGATCATCAATTTCATTCATTTCATATTCTAATGCATTTAATTAATGCTCTAGGCAAAATTACCATTTTGCCCCTAAACTTTTAATTAATGACGATTTCATCCTTAGGGCCAGGAAAATAAAATTCTTGCAATTTAATCCTTATTTTCAGCTATTATTCTCATACATATTGATAACAGTCCATGAATTCTATAAAATATCAGAATTTTCCATAATTTTAACACTTTTCAATTTAATCCCTAAAACATGTTTTCCCCCTATCTTGAACTAAATTAATAATTTTATTCAATTTTTTAATTTAAATAATAAAATAATCCATTTCATGCAATTTGGTCATTTCTGACATTTTTATAAAATTTCCCATAAAGTTTTACTTTTATTCAATTTAGTCCCTGAGTCTAAAATATGCAAATTAGCCATGCTAGATGAATATTCATATATGTTTTCCTCCTCCTCCTCTCCATTCCACATCCTTAATGTATATAACACACTTGTAAGTAACATTATCTATATTTTTTTTATTTACTTTTATGAATATTCAAGCTGTCCATCTGTGTCATAGTCACTAAATTATTTATATCTGGATCTATAGAGCTCCAAATTAAGCTCAAAAAATTTTCCCTGAAATTAGACTCATATATATTCTTTCCATAAAATTTTCAGATTTTTGGTTTAGCCAATAAGTACAGTTTATTCTTTAAAGTTACCCCTGTTCTTTTGTCTGACAGTTCTGACCCTTCTTTACTAAAAATTAATTATCTCCTCGTAGATAATTTTAATGGTATTATCATTTTTTTATATTGGAAATAGAATCATTCAAGATTCTAAACATATAAATTTAAGCTCCTAATTATTTCTATCCAAATTTTTATGATTTTCCAAAGTCAGAATAGGGGAACCCGAATTCATTCTGACCTTGTGTCACAAAATTCATTATATTTCATGATTTACAAATCCATTACTTACACTGTTTCTTCTATAAGAAACTAGACTCAATAAGATTTAATCTCATATTTTATTCATCTTATAATTTGATTTCTACAATTTTTGGTGATTTTTCAAAGTTAGAATACTACTGCTGTCCATAACTGTTTTAGTGCAAGATATTAATTACCATGTTATAACACCCTTATTTTCTTTTTCTACACCATTTCTCATCACTTTCTCTTATTTTCTCTTCACTAACATATCAAGAACATAGGACCTTATGTAAGAAAACTCTACTATAACATTATTTCCATGTTTTGTTAATAATAACAAACTTAAAAACATATTGAAATCTTGATGTACTTACCTTTTCTTATTGACTTCAATCTTTAACTTGATTTTTCTCTCTCCTTCAGCTTCTATTTCTTGAATTCAACTTGATATTATTGCTCCCCATCATCTCCTTGCTATCTTTCTCTCTTGATGGCTATGGAAATTCTTTCAATTTTTAGGTGAAAATAATGAATTTTTGGAGGAAGGACTAAATTGTAAGAAAAGGAAAACTTTCTTTCTTCTTCTTCTTCTCACGTTAGTTGCATGAGAATGGTGATCATCCCCCCTTTCTTTCCTTATATATATATATTAAATAAAATAATAATAAAATAATAAAATATCATTTAAAAATCAATTTAAAGTATTAATAAACTAATATTTATTTATTTAATTTATCTAAAATATCTCCAGCATCATCATTGTCTCTAGATTTCTCTCTCTTCCAATTGACCATTTTGCCCTTTGTGATCTTTTAAAATTCAAATCTTGAGTCATCACTTAATTTGGTAAAATTACAATTTAGTCCCTCATAATTCTTCACCTATTCAATTTGGTCCTAATTCATCAATTTTCCTTGGTTTCTAGATCATTCCACCCTTAAAATATTTGCACTATTAGTCCTTCAACTTTTCATATTTACACTTTAATCCTTCAAATTTTGAGTATTTACTCTTGGGCCACAAAACTTTTCTCACTTTTACAATTTTATCCTTTCTTGAATCAATATGTCATAATATACTTCCCAATATTGACATAACTCAAAATCCCTTTTTGTCACTTTATTTCCTTATTTTACTATATCACAGATAATATTTTACTATAAAAATTTTCGGGGTATTACAGCTCTGATAAGCTTCAGTTAGCCTTCGGGCTTCCGTTTAGCACTTGTGTGCTTCAGTTAGCCTTCGGGCTTCCGTTTAACACTTGTGTGCTTTAGTTAGCCTTCGGGCTTCCGTTTAGCACTTATGTGCTTCAGCTAGACTTCGGGCTTTAAATCACGATGTACTCAAATCCGTAAGTCGTTCCTTGAATAGACAAGTTGGTAAGTCGTAAATGTAACGTGTGGAAAAAGAAATGTAAGTAATGTTATCATTATTATTATTGAGCTTAATTAAGTAAATTTTTTTAAATGAGATTATGACTTATAGGATGAAAGTAACTTACTTGAAATGTCCATATGATTTGAATTTTGGAAAACTAATATTTGGTAAGATCTATAGTTAAAGCCGATGAACTTACTAAGCTATAGCCAGCTTACTTGTAATGTTTATTGTTCTTTGTAGATTAACGGGAGGGTCAGAGGATCGGATCATCACGCTCAAGTCACACTATCTCGATTTTCCGGTAGATTTATTTTAAATGGTTTGTTATAAATATTTTAAATGGTTTATATGGCATGTATAGGAGCTTATATGACTATGTTTTGTATTAACTTATGAATATATTAGTTAAGTTAATATAAGTTGATATATGATATGAATGGAGATTAACTAAGATGTTTAAATACTACTTGAAAGTATGAATGGATATAATGTTAGATAAAATAAGGACTAGTGATATTGTTACGAAACAAATGTGATTTGGATGAAGATTGTATTTATTGGGTCGTTGTTTGTGTTGAATTGGTTGCAAATTTGAAGGGAAGGTTAGATGTTTCTAAAGGGGTTATATTGAGTTTTTTTTAAATAATGATAATAATAATAATAAATAATTATATTACGAAAAAAATAAAAATTTCGGAGTACTTGAATAAGTCCCTATTCATTTATAATACATGATTTAAGCCTCAAGGGTTCATAAAAGAGCTTAATGATTTAATTTTAATATGTTTGTTGTTTACTCATGAATTGTTTGTAAATTAATCAATATGTTCGATAATGACTCGTAACCCTATTCCGACGACGATTTGGGGTTAGGGGGTGTTACACTAAAATTGATCAAATTAAATTATGAAACTAAATTCATAACTTACATAGAATATGAGATTAGTAACAAATTTGGGTAAACTACACTGGAAGTCACCTTAAAATAGTATCGTTCCTATTTTGGTCACTTTACAATACTTTTTGTTAATATAGTTACCCTAATTAAGATAATTGTTCGAATTAATCATTGCCGTTAAAAATTTCGTTAATCAACTAACGAATTATTGACTTGACACATTAACCAATAAATGACATTTTCCTAGCTAGTCATATTTGGATCTAATATGATTTTCTTTTTCTTTTTTTTTTGGATAGAAATTTCATTCATACATAAATCATTACAATAAAAAAATTATAAACGTTACAATACATTAGAAATTAAGTCCAAAGAAATACATATAAAAATAAACATGAACATTTGACTGAAAGTCAAATTATACCCAAAAAAAAATTAAACTCTAAAAAATAACACTAATAAGAATGTGAAAGTCACGTGTATAGAGTCACATCATTGGACACTCAGCAACCAAAACAAAATACAGATTGGTGTGTTGGATCTGACATTGACGATTTTATCCCTTAAAAAACCTGTAAAACCTCATAAAACATTGAATCTTCAAATTAAATGTAGAAAAAAAGGAGTAGGTTCAAGTTCGAAAAATTGAGTTACTATAAACTTGAGAATGCTAAGTCGCGAATGACCCGAAAAAACACAAGTCCTCATTGACTCAAAAAAACCTTCTAAGGAGGAGTCAAGCGTCGAACGCCCAAGAAAATTACTATTTCAAGCAGCACATCCCTCCCATGCCAAAAAAAAGGAGGGTGGTTGGTGAAAGGTGAAGACACGACAATGGAGGTGGGAGAAAGTGACAGATGGAAAGAAAAGAAAAGACAAAAAAAAAAGGAGTGAGTGAGAAAGGGATGCAAAAGAATGAGGCTAAAGAGCAACCCCGGTCGAAAAATAAAGAATGAGGACCGAAAGAAAAACCCTTAATAATCGAAATTTAGAGCATATCAGTATGAAGTTTACGGATCATACTTGAATTTTTCCATTCCTAATTAATTAAAATTTCTTTCAAAATGTTTATAAGAATTAAAAAAAAAAGTCTTCACTTATATAAAATGGTGGTTAAAATTTTTGCCAGACATCTATTTAACACGAGTTCAAGTCGTATGATCCCATCCCCATCCCTACCCCTAATATTATATAAAAGAAAACTAAAAAGAAATTCAAGCTATAGGTCATTAATCTGCCCTAAAAATTCTAAATGGGCCTCTAGAATGGGCTTCACTTGATGAGGTTGAATTAAAACGTGATCTTGAGTTTCCAAAGTAAAATGAGCTTCGGATTCATTTTCAATATTTTTATGTTCTTTTTAAAGAACAAGAAAATTTAAAATGGAGAATTACGCCTTAATAATCAATTAGATTTTAAAAAATTATAAAATTATAAAAAATTATTCCAAAATAAAATATTTAATTAGATTTAGAGAATTATAAAAATGTTAAAAAAATATTAATATATATGAAAATTATATAATATTATATGAATACTATAAAAATTTATAAATTATAGAAATTTTAAATAGATATAAATTTTAGAACTTCATAGAAATTATATTAAAATTATTAAAATGGTAAATAATTTATAAATAAATTTTGTTGTTACGAAGGTTGGGATTTGATTTTGGTAATAATGAAATGGGGGATTAAAGTGTGATAGTGATTGGAGTTATAATGGGGTACCTTAGGAGCTTGAAAGGCAATGAATCTAGTGTTTGGTGACTTTAAGGATGTAGGTGATAAAACTTGTATGGTGTGTTGAGTAAAGGGTTTGAGAGATAGTGTTTGGTGACTTCAGGATTTAGGTGATTAGGCTTATACGGGGTGCTAAGCAATGAATGTTGATTTTCATAGGGGTTTAATTGATTGTCAACTTTTGATTAACAACTCAATTGATTGTGTTTTTCGATCATAAGTTCAATTGAAATTTTTTAAAATAGTTTTAGGGATTTTTTTATCCAATAATATAAAAATAATTATTAATTATGAAAAATGTATGAGAAATAGATTAATTACGTAAATAGGCATTCGTTACAGTGTTCTGATCGTGTCGCCTAACATATTGGCCGCACCAAACTAAAATGTGATGACCTAAAACATTCAGGGACTTGATATGTAAATTCTTTCCACCACATCATTTATGATCTCTTTTCAATTATTTAATAAAATTTCAGGAATTTTTCCATATCATTGACTATAATCTTGGTAAATTTTTTTATCTTGAACTCTGAAACATGAACATCGAATCTTAAACCTTGAATTTCACATAAAAAACCCTAAATCTTAAACACGGAATCTCAAACTCTAAACAAAGAACCTTAAACTCGAACTCGAACTCGAACTCGAACTCGAACTCAAACTCAAACTCAAATTCTAAACTTTGTTTTAGGACTTAGGATTTGGTTTAGAATTAAGTTTAAGGTTAGAGATTCGAGATTCGAGATTCGAGATTCAAGATTCGATTGAAATGATATGATAAAAAAGATTTCATAAAATATTTTTTTCGAATTGTTTTTTCCTTAAAATTTTCCAATCTCCCATTCAAAGCCATATCAAAGAATTATGCGATGAACATATTCAGTACCGTTCATTTCTACCCAACACAAGTCATCAAAATTGATAATACATACTCGAATTTTAGAGTCGATATCTAAAAAAGAAAATTGCAAATCATAAATATATAATAAATAAATAACAGAGCTGACAACACGAAGTAAGAGCATCTGTTAATTCACATGTGCATTTGGGACACTTGAAGAGACAAGTGGCGTGTTATTTTGTTTTTTTGACCTTTGCCTAACAGTTGCAACATGGGATGGTTACTACATACTCTGCAAAATCATGGCATTTTCCTGGACACCACTAAACTAGACTAGGCCCAGTTTCTGTCCTCCATCCATAGTTCAAATATCCCTTATTCATAAATTAACATGATTCATACATTATAATCTTGTTAGGACTTTATATTTTTCTTGAATTCTTTCAAATATTCGAATTCAATATTCATGTAAATAAAAGGGATGTAATTTTAAAGAATGGAAAATTTTAATATATATATCCAACAGGAGTAACATAAATTAAAAAAAAAACAGCAAAAATGTATAAATTGGAAGTATTGGGTTACAGCTATGCCCGCATTCTCTATACCCTTCACCTTCCCCACCATTATGGAAGAGGATAGGATTTAGGTTCAAGAATATTACCAAATTCGTATACTCCCCAGAATTTGATCTTTTGTGGTCCCTTTTTGATCTTTTCTTGGGCAAAATTAAAGTTTTATACTTGAACAACACATTCCCAATCTTATATAACTGTTAACTCATATATATATACTGGTGATTTTTGAGTGATTAGCCCCATCACATGCACATTGTGTTATGGCTTCATCTTCATACACCTACATCTCACTCATTGTATTGGTTCTTGTTATCTGTAATTATTCTTCAACAACTAGTGCTTCAAGTAATCCAGGCAGTGAAACAGAGTTCGAGAAATGGCTCGGTTGGAATGCCCGAAATCACAGAAGTAAACGGCTGGCGGCGGATCGATCCCTTGTTATGTCAGTTCTTGACGATAACCTCGTGATTGCGGAGAAGAACAAGGTGATGATCAATGTTAGTCGAGATGGAAGTGGCGATTTCAAAACTATTAATGAAGCACTTAACAGCATCCCTTTACGTAACACCAGGAGAGTCATTTTGGTCATCAAACCAGGCATTTATAGGTACATACATATATATACATATTTGCATACATGTAAGATGTTGTTACTAGTTGTGACGAAGTTCAAATTTTGCAGGGAAAAGATCACTATCCCTAGAACAATGCCCTTCATTACATTTCAAGGTGATGCAAATAACCCACCAACCATAACCGGGAACGACACGGCGTCGAGTTCCAGTAAAGACGGGAGGCCATTGAAGACATTTCAAAGTGCAACAGTTGCTGTGGACGCAAATTATTTTGTGGCCATTAACATCAAGTTTGAGGTATATGCCACTAGCTATACAATGAAAGATAAATTAGTAAAAATTAACTTCATTGTTGGACCAAATGTTGTTTAATAATATACAGAACACAGTCCCACATACGATTGGATCCAAAGGGGGTCAAGCAGTAGCAGTACGCATATCAGGGACCAAAGCTGCATTTTACAACTGCAGTTTCTATGGGGACCAAGACACACTTTACGACCACAAGGGTCTCCATTACTTCAACAATTGCTTTATCCAAGGCTCCGTCGATTTCATTTTCGGCTACGGCAGGTCCCTTTACGAGGTCGGTCCATAAGCTACGCTTCCACCATGTTCATACATGTTCCTTAAAGTAAAACTACTGTTGTGTGCATTGCAGAACTGCTATTTGAAGTCCATAGCCAAGAAAGTAGCCTCTCTCACGGCACAAAAGCGATCCAGTGCGTCAATGGCCAGTGGCTTTTCATTTAAAGATAGCGTGGTAACAGGCAATGGCACTGGCCTGGTTTACCTAGGTAGAGCATGGGGTGATTATTCAAGGGTTGTCTTCTCTTACACGTTCATGGACAAAGTGGTTCGTCCCCAAGGGTGGAGCGATTGGGGAAACCCTAAACGTGATGAGTGAGTACAAATGCTATGATCAAATAATAATATAAATACTAAAGTGACAGTGCTGAAATCTTTGTGCTTGCGGTTGTGGTTGCAGTAGGGCTTATTATGGAGAATACAAGTGCAGTGGACCTGGAGCCAACTTAACAGGAAGAGTGCCATGGGCACGAATTCTTACAGATGAAGAAGCTGAGCCATTTTTAGGAACTTACTACGTTGAAGGAGACACTTGGCTCATCAATCCTTGATGACAACAAGCATATATTTAATACCAACCTATGGTTTTTTTTCATGAAGGATCAACTGAGGTTCTAAATCTAGATGGGTCTCTAAATATTTCTGCAAAACTGTTCATTTATATTTATTGTGTATGTTATTGTTGTAATAATGTTTACATGAAAGAACTTCAAAATGGTGAAGATCATGGAAAAAGCTGAATAAAGCCAGAAGATTGGATCGATCTTGGCATGTCTTTATAGTGTGTAACAAGCCTTGCGATGACCGTATACAAATTATACTTCGTCCTTATAATTTCAGCTGCTTTTAATTTTATTTTTTTTAGCAAATGAGACCAGCTTCATCGTTGGTATGTTTTGTCTTCACCCTCTATCTCGCTTTGTTGGGATGTTAAAATTTGTAAACCTATTAGCGAGAGATGTTCTAGCTCCGTAACACTATATTATTATACATTCATAATTATTCTACATCTTCACCTTTATTTGTTAGTTATCGCTAATAATTTCAATATATATAATCTCACTAATTCTAAAATATCAAGGTGAAATTAAGGGCAAACAATCATCAGAATTGTTCCATATCCATTTAAAAAACAAACACTGCCCTGTTGTTAAAAAAAAAAAAAACTTCAGGTTCAATTTTTTTTAAAAAAATTAAATTCAAGCTCGGTTTAATTCACTCAAATGTCACATTTTACTATTTTAAAAAAATAAATTTAAATTTAATAATAAAATATATAAAATTTATTTTATATATTATTTATTAGTTAAAAAGGGTAAAATATGTGAGGCCAAGTTAGAATTGAAAAATCTTTTAACCCGTAATCACTTCTATTTAGAAATGGAAAAGTTAAAAAAAATATGACGTAATTTGAGTTGAAGCGTATCCAATTGAAAGTGTGGAAATTTTAAATCAAATACTTATCGATTTTCATCTTTTAAAAATGATGATATGAATTAATTTGTGGGGAAACTTTTAGAAGTTACTGTTTGAATCTTGTACTCATTTCTGATAGCCCGTCCACAATTTTTGGAAAATGGGCCTAATCAAAGCCCACTAGGGGTTTTATAGGAAGAAGCTAACAAATTCTTCATTCAAAGAAATGTCACATTACACACTCAATACATACAAACTTGAATGCCTTACTGTGTTTTTATTAGGAAGAAATGAATATGAATAAGATTTTAAGGTTAATTTATTAAATAAATTTAATATAAACAAATTTTATTTATATATGATTAAACTCGTTTAATAAATTATTTAAGATTCGTTTAATCATTTAAAGTTTATTTAATATCCGGTTATTATATATTTATTATTTTATTATAGTAGTTTATGCACTTTTCTTTATACAATCTTAAGAGTGAGAATGAGAGTAACATGGTTTGAATATGTTTAAAATGGATCAAATGATTGATAATCAATGTATTTTTTTGTTGCAGCGACTATGAAAGTAGGAATCATATATATATTTTATATAAACAAGTTTATTTAATTCTATTGACATTTATATTTTAATATTTTATATATATTTATTTATTACTAATCAACATGTACATAATCTTTTAAATAAATAAACATAAATACAAATTTGAAATTTTGCAACCCAAGTTCAACCTTTTTAAGCCATGTTTTACTTTTAAGCAAATGCTTTAAATAAGCAAACAACATCATTAGTTATCCTAAAAACAATGTTTTCAAGATTTTCAAGAATCAAAAAGCTTGTTATACATTGATGTGGAATACATAATATATATATATATATAACCATTAAATTTTCTTCACTGAAAATTATGTAAAAAGGGAAATTTTCTTCTTTTTTTGTAATGGTAGATGTTGGATGCTGATTAGTATGTCATCAACATAAAGTTATTCAATTTTTTAAATTATTCTATCAACTACTTTAATTAGATTATGCACTAATGAGATATATATATATTTCTTATTCATTCTTATATAAAAATAGCATTACGATTCATGCTTAAAACTATCCATAACTCATCCCCTAACCCTTAAATAAAAAGATAATTCGTTTCAATACACTTGAACCCACGTCCTCCTACATTAACAACAATATCAATGCCAACTGAACTAAAATTCAATCAGCTTAATGTATTACAAATTAAAAGAAATGGTACATGGGAAGAGATATAAAATTATACGAAAAGTATCTTTTTAGAGATAAATATATGAAATGATTTTAAAGCACTTAAAAGGGTGTTTTCAAATGCTAATTATCTCTCCAAGATACGCATGCAACGGTTTAAACTTTAGTAAATTAAATATCTTTTTTATTTTAAATGATGAAGGTTTTTTTATATTCATTATTTAAGATGGTTTTTCTTTTACTTTAAATTTACCTATTTTATTATCCTAAAATTAAATTAATTTTTTAAAAAAAATTTACCTTAAAACCCTAAATGATAAACTTAAATTTGTTTGAATCCAAAAGGAACTAGAGTTACCTTTTTCTCTTTTTTAGATATTGTAATCCAAATGGAACATATTTTATCTTAAAACCCTAAATGATAAACTAAATTCCATGTGTTTTAACTGTGATTCTTTAAAATTAAAATGAATACGAATTTATATAATGAAGTGAATTAAATTAAAACTTGAATTTGAAAAGGGCATTCCATCATTAAAAACAATCAACGAGACCATCTTTCAGTAATTTTGGTAACGATCTCGTTAATTTTTTAATATTGAAATGTTATCTTATTTGAAAACAAATCAGAAATATTTAATGAATATGCATAATATCGCGATTAAATGCGTGCAAACTTGATAGCTCCAGATAAATAACATCTCAAACGCACTCGTATCAACATCATGAAATTTAACTATATTTCAAAAAATAATAATAAATGCACGTGTATTTAAGATTTTTTTATATAAAGCCTAGAACTATCCATAGCCCCTTATCAACTCTTAAATAGGAGGGTAATGTGTTGTAGCACACTTAAATTCTATATCCTCCTACACTAATAATAATTTTGATACCATTTGAGCTAACACTTATTTCTTTTAATGTGTATACTAACTATCGAAACCATTTTTTTGAAATCGACTTTTTACTTTAAAAAAATAAATGGGAGTCGCTACCAATTTTTTTTATTAGGTGTGATCAGGTCACCTCGTAGTTTGATCGTTTTAATAAGATGTTCAATTTATTAAAAAATACTTTTTTGATCTACAAAAATCCAGAAAACGGGTTCGGGAGTCGGTTACTTACGAGGAATGATTAGCATCCTCGTAACGCTCAAAATTAGTACATGATTGATTAATTCATTTCTTAGTGTCGAAAGTTGAATGATTAGTATCCTCCTAAAAATTGCTTGAATAAATCTAAAAGTATGTTTAAGACCCTCTTATCTCGAGGCAACGAAATGTCACATCCTGTAAGTTAGGACACGACACTTTGAATCCTTGAGAATAAGTTTGCCTTTATTTTTTATTTGAAATCTTATGTATTTTAATTTTGAAAGATATTCGGTTTTTCAAGTTCAACGAGAAAATCGAAACCCCTTAAGTTAGGGTATGATTTCTCGAATCTCCCAAATACGAAACATTGCCTATTTTTAAAAATTTGTTTTGAATAATAATAGGTGTAATATTAAAACGATTGGTATTTATCTCATTTTGGGGTATAATATAACAGTGACTAATTACATTTAAACATAATGCATGATGTAGTAATTTTAAAATGGTTATACGGATAGAATATTTAAATGACATATAATAAGTGAATAAAGAAATGCTATGATAATATCAATGTAACTATAACAATAGTAAGAATATTAATCCATGGTATAAAATAAATAAAGTGATAAAAATAAAAATAAATAAATAATAAAAATTCTAGATGCCTTATGACGATTATAAACGTAAATGATGCGAGAATGATAAAAGAAATTACAAAGTAGTAAAAATAAGTTAAAAAAATAATGATAATAAATGAATAAAATGTACAAATAAAAAATTATAAATAATCTAATTTTGAAAATATATAAAAAGGGGATAATAAATAAATAGATGAACAAATAATAATAAAATAGTAATAACAATGAAAGCATAGATAAAAAAATCGGTGAAAGGAAAAAAATAACGGAATAATAAATAAATGAATAGAAGGTTTGAAACAAAAATAAATAAATGAATAATATATAAATAAATGAGTAAATGAACAAATAAATGAATGAAATAAGTGGAATAAGGAATAAATAAAAAAGTAGTTGAATAAATAAATAACAGAATTAAAATAAAAAGGTCTTAATAGTAGCTTAAATGAAATTACAAGGACAAATTGAATAAAATAAAAACAAAATGGCTAAAATGTATATAATAAAATAATTAAAATAGGGTCAAGGACTAAAATGGAATGCAAAAAAATGAATGAGGATTAAACATGAAATTATATCGAATCCCTTAAACACAGTGTTCTATAGGGACTAAAAAGAAATAAAAATAAAATTACAAGGTATAAATTTAAAAAACAAAAGGGCTAGATTAAAAGAAATTTAAAATCAGAAGGGCCAGGACCGCAGATAACCCATAGGATGTGAAAACACGCGGATCTTGGCTATTTTCAGGTCGGGTTTGTGGGTTGGCAAAACGACATCGTTTCAAGTTTTCGTCCAGTTAAAATGGTCCAAGGACCAAATTAAAACAAAACTAAAAATAAGTGGCTAAATAAAAAATAAAGAAATAAGATAAGACTAAATCGAAATGAATCGCAAAAGCGAAAGGACCGAAAGCGCAAATAACGTATTCGTCCAAAACACGTGGATCCTCTGAGCAAGTCAGGTCGGCGCGCAGATCTTAGGGGTGAATTGACGTCGTTTTAGGGCAATTGTGGCCAGCCCTAAATGACGTCGTTTAATAGGCCTATAAAAGTCAATTTTTTTAAAAAAAATTCATTCCCCTTTCAGAAGAAAACACTCTCTCAACTTTCTTCCCCTCTCCAAGCTCCGGCCATCATTCTAACCGTCGACCACCGTGGCAACCGCCGGCCGACGGTGACAGCGCCGCCTCACATGATGGCTGAAGAACCCAAAATTTCATTTGTGGCCCCCTTTTTAAAGGATAAGTCCTCCTTTTAAAAAAAATTAAAAAAAAACAACCGTAAGAATTTGGGTTCTTTTAACAGTCTCGCCATCCGTTTCAATGGACTCCAAATTGAACCCTAACGGGTTTTGGGTTTTCGACGCGGGGAGAGCTGTCGACAGTGGCGTGATAGGTAAGTTACGATATTTTCTTTTCTGTTTTTGTTTTTATATATATATATTTATCAAAATAGATTTGTAAGAAAAAACTGAAATAGAAAAAAATCACCTTTTTTGCCTTGAGTTCTCTTTTTTTTATTAATTTTATCTGTAAAAAAATACATTGATAATTTCGTAGCTTTTATAGCCAATATTACATTGTTTATTCCACTGTTTGTTGCTACTGTTTTCTTTCATTTCTGCTACTATCTCTGCTTCTATTGTCCTTTTTCTTCTCATTTCTTGCAAATGGCAGAGTCAACGGAGAGGAGACCCTTGGCTATTTTGGTGAAACAGCGGCAGAAAGGATGTTAGGCCTCAGGATGAGGCGCGCTGATGTGGCATGAGAGTAGCGACGCCAGAAACCCTAGGGTTTCTGGCTTCTGCCGAAATTATTTAAGTTATGGGCCTATTTGGGCTTAGTTTTTTTCTTTGGGCTTGTAAGAAAACTTGGACTGTTAATTTTTGTTTTTTATTTGTTTAGTCTGTTTAGGGCCCGGACAAATTGGGCCTACTATAGCTGCCCCTCTTTACTCGTTGTCGTGTAACGAGAATGGAGCACAGACTTTTAATAAGGACCAACTTTACCCGGCCTCATCGAATCTTGACTTTTTGGTACTCATCTTCTTCAAGTATCCTCTTTCTAACCCACTACAACTTCAGAGGTGTAGAATTTGTCGCTTCAATCTACTCTACTACATCCTCAATGAGATAAGATTAGTAGCGTCAATCTATTCCACTACAACTTCGGGGAGATAAGATTCACTATCTTTAATCTGCTCCACTGCAAATTTAGGGAAATAAGACTTGTAACTTCAATCTGCTCCATTATAGCTTTAGGGAGATAAAGTTTATAGCTTTAATCTGCTCTACTGCAATTTCAGAGAGATGAGATTTGCTATCTTTAATCTGCTCCACTGCTACTTCAGGGAGATCAGATTCACTATGATAGCTTCAACCTGTCCCACTGCAACTTCAGGGAAATGAGACTTGCTATCTTCAATTTGCTCCACTGCAACTTCAGAGATATGAGACTTGTGGTTTTAATCTGCTTCACTGTAACTTCAGGAAGATAAGATTAGTGACTTCAACCTGCTCCACTGCAACTCCATGGAGATAAGGTTTATAGCTTTAACCTGCTCTACTGCAACTTCAAAGAGACAAGATTTACTATTTCCAATTTGCTCCACTGCAACTTTAGGGAAATAAGATTAGTGGCTTTAATTTGCTCCACTGCAACTTCAGGGAGATCAGATTTGTGGCTTCAATCTGCTCCACTGCAAATTCAGGGAGATAAGATTTGCCATAATGATCTCAACCTATCCCACTGCAACTTCAGGGGTATAGGATTTATGGTTACTCCGATCTTGTTACACCATTCTCTGGGCACATGACCTGTAAAATCCATTTTAAGGGCCTATTTATGCCTAGTGATTAGGATGTCATGATCAGGATGAATCAAATGTTTCTAACTAGATGCGTATGAATGATTTTTGCATGAATGCAGAATGTCGTTTTTCGAGAATGATCCCTTTTTAATGCTTAGGTTAACACTGTTCGTTGTTCACCAAGGTTCTATCACTGACGTATTACCTTGCCCTCTTGTTCAGCTGGTATCTTTAATAGAAAATCTGAAGAAATAGTCACAATTTAGACTATTCTTTCTTAAACCTTTCCAACTCTTAGATTTGGTTAGTTCTGACTAGTGGTCCTATTTTAGGTTCTTATACTATTTATGTAATACCCCAAAAATATTTTACAGTAAGATATTATTGTTGATATAGTAAAATAAGAAAATAAAGTGACAAAAAGGGAAATTTTGAGTTATGTCAATATTGGGAAGTATATTATGATATATTAATCCATGAAATGACTAAATTGTAAAAGAGAGAAAAGTTTTGTTGCACAAGAGTAAATACTCAAAATTTGAGGGGTTAAAGTGTAAATATGAGAAATTTGAAGGACCAATAGTGTAAATATTTTAAGGGAGGAATGATCTAGAAACTAAAGAAAATGGATGAATTAGGACCAAATTGAATAGGTAAAGAACTATGAGGGACTAAAATGCAATTTTACCAAATTAAATGATGACTCAAGGATGGAATTTTAAAAGATAATGAAGGGAAAAATGATCAATTGGAAAAGAGAGAAATCTAGAAAGTAATAATGATGCTAAAGATATTTTTAAATTTTATAATTATTTAATTAGATAAATATTATTTTATTAATATTTTAATAAGATATTTTATTATTATTTTATTAGTATATAAAGAAAGAAAGATGAGGAATTCTCATACATCTTTCCCATGCAAAACCAACGTGAGAAGAAGAAGAAAAGAAGTTTTCATTTCTTTACAATTTGGTCCTTCTACCAAAAATTCATCATTTTCACCCAAAAATCAAAAGAATTTCCATAGCTACCAAGAGAGAGAAATGTTAAGGATACTATGGGAAGTTAGAATATCAAGTTGGATTCAAGAAATGGAAGCTGAAGGAGAGAGAAAATCAAGATGAAGATTGAAATCAATAGAACAAGGTAAGAACATCATGATTTCAATGTATTTTTAAGTTTGATATTATTGAAAAAGCATGGGATTAATGTTAATGTAGAATTTCCTTACATATGGTCCTATGTTCTTGATATGTTAGTGAAGAGAAAATAAGAGAAAGTGATGAAAAATTGTGTAGAAAAAGAAAATAAAGGTGTTATAAACATGGTAAATAAACATCTTTCACTAAAACAGTTTTGGATAGCAACAGTAGTTTAACTTTGAAAAATCACCAACAATTTTAAAATCAAATTATAGGATGAATAAAATATTGATGAATAAAATATTAAATTAAATCTTATTTATCGTAGTTTCTTATAGAATAAATTATGTAAGCAATGGAATTGTGAATCATGAGATATAATAAATTTTGTGAGATAAGGTTAGAATGATTTCGGGTTCCCCTGTTCTGACTTTGGAAAATCATAAAAAAATGGATAAAAATAATTAGGGGCTTAAATTTATATTTTTAGAATCCTAAATGAGTATATTTTTAATATAAATAAATGAGAACATCATTCGAATTCTGCACGAGGAGATAATTAATTTTTAGTGAAGAAGGGTCAGAACTGTTAGACAGCAGAACAGGTGTAACTTTAAAGAATAAACTGTACTTATTTGCTACACCAAAAATTCTTAAAATTTTATGGTAATACTATATATGAGTCTAGTTTCAGGAAAAATTCACGAATCTTAATTTAGAGTTCTATAGCTCCAGATATAAATAATTTAGTGACTATGACACAGATGGACAACTTGAATATTCATAAAAGTAAATAATAAAAATTATAGATAATGTTACTTACAAGTGTGTTATATACATTAAGGATATGGAATGGAGAGGAGGAGGAAAATATATATGAATATTCAGCTAGCATGGCTAATTTGCATGTTTTAGGCTTAGGGACTAAATTGAATAAAAGCAAAACTTAAGGGGGCAATTTTGTAAAAATTAATGACCAAATTGAAGGGAATGAATTGTTTTATTATCAAAATTAATAAATTGAATGAAATTATCAATTTAAGATCGGGTGAAAATTGGGAAAATGTTAAATTACCAAAATGCCCCTGAATCTTGATATTTCTGCAATTTCGCCAGGTAAGTTCGTATAACTTGAATTATATTCTTAAATGCTTGAAATGAATGTTATTGATGTGAATATGATTTGAATGTTCATTTTATGAAAATTGATAAAACATTGATATATTTGATAAAAAGGGGAAGAAATCCCTGTTGAATGAATGGAAAATTCGATGGATCTCTGAAAATGAATTGACGGTAAAAAGGATCTAGCCCAGATGGGTGATCCTATCCTGATATAGTCCTCCCGAAGAATACGTGTAAAATGGATTTAGCCCGGACAGGTAATCCAAATTAGGGTTTGAATTTAGCCTAGACTGGTAATTCAGATCCAAGCTCATTAGAGTAATTGTCGTTGCAGGAGATTTAGCCTGGACTGGTAATCCCGACAATAATCTATGAGTTTATATTATAGGGGATTTAGCCTGGACTGGTAATCCCGCTATAAGGATGAGGTTCGGGGGAGTGTGTTTTCTGAAATGAAATGTGTAAGACCATGGTTGAAAGATACCATGGCAACATGATATGAAATGTGTAAGACCATGGTTGAAAAATACCATGGAAACGTGACATGAAAAGGATAAGACAATGGTTGAAAGATACCATGGCAACGTGACATGAAAAGAATAAGACCATTATTGAAAGATACCATGGCAGCGTGACATGAAATGAATAAGACCATGGTTCAAAGATACCATGGCAATGTGACATGAAATGAACAAGACCATGGTTGAAAGATACCATGGCAATGTGACATGAAATGAACAAGACCATGGTTGAAAGACATTATGGCATCATGTCAAAGATAAATAAGACCGTGCATGGGAGACGCTATGACATCTGTTGAACAATTGATATTCAGGTAATATGTATCAGATGACGAACGGTTATATGAAATGGTTGTGTGAAATGTTTACAAGAACTGGTCATATGGAAATATATGTACAAAATAGTTGTATGAAATAATTATAAAGATAGATAAACGAAATAAGTATAAGTATATGGAATATAATTTATGTTAAGTTTGATATAAGCCATTACCGGAATAAATATACATAAAATATATGGAAATGATGGAGCATGAAATATTGATATAATGAAATGAATGATATATACTTATGAAGAAATGGTAAGAGAATTATATGTTTCATGACATGTACATATATGATTATCTTTGATATGTTGATACAAGGAAATTAAGTAAAGACAATTATTAAACTCAAGTGTGACATGTCGAGAAAATAAGTATATCAATGTTGAATTTATATGAAATATGTACTAGTATACTAACAATGTTGTTGTTTGATGCTTATACAAGTGTCTAATTGTTGATTGAATGGTAATATATTTTTTTATAAGATGCATTGAATCGATAAGTATTTAATTGAATTTTTTTAGGTGATTTGAAAATTCTAGTAATGCTCCGAAACCCTGTTTCGACGACGGATACGGGTTAGAGGTGTTACATTTAGTGGTATCAGAGTTACGGTTTAGTCGGTTCTCAGACCAAACGTAGTATATGTGAAGTCTAAAAACACATGTCATTATAATATGTGATAGTGTGATATCTCTCGACTCTGATGAAATTTGTTTTACTTATAGAAAGAGATACTTTTCAACCAAGCTAATTCCGATAATGCTAAAAGCAATACTCAAGTATATGAGTAGAAAGTTGATTATGATGAATCGGTACAAAAAAAAGGGTATGAATAAATGTTTTTTAATACATGTCGATGATGAATATTATGTTATATGTATTATTAAAAGCAAATTATATTACTACATGAAATATTATGCTGATGACTAAATTACAAAATATGTAAAAGTAATATATGAAGTACATGATAAAGATTATTAGAGAATTATGGATGAATAGTAAATTTTGAAATATATTACATGTATTGAAGATATAGAAGATATAAGTGTATGAATTATTGGTACAATGATTAAATTGTAAAGCATGTAAAAGTATTATGCGAAAGGTGTAAAAGTGATATGCGTGCATGAAATAATTTGCCCAAGTAGACAAGATTAGAACTACTAGGATATTAAGGGACCTCAGCATGCTCTCTGATTACTAGCACATTAGTGCTCTCTGATTATTAGCACATTTAGCATATTCGTACTCTCTGTGTAGCACTTCAGTGTTCTCTGTTTAATAGTGCATAATAATGCACCTCTGTATAAGTCCCGTATATCTGAAGTGTTCTATCTAGTCTACTGGGCCTCTGCTAAGTAAAAAGTAAACAATTTTCGTTTATGATGAAGCAGAACTCGTAAAAGTACGGATAAATGTTTTATAGTACTTGAGAATGATAAATGTTATATGAGTAAATACCTTAAAATTAAATTATGAGGCTTTACGATCTATACCCCTTTACTAGTACAGTTATATGCAATGAAATTCATGAGATTTGTATTGATTAAGTTCAGAAGTGGAAAGTGAAAAGTTCAATGGTTGAACAATTGATAATGCAGTCGGAACTGAGAATAAGTTAATAAGTAAAGATGGGTTCTAAATAGATATATCAGATTTTTCTTAAACTAGTTGAGATATACAGTATCGCTGTTAAAGAAAGAAGTTATTTATTCGAAAATCGATTTATTCAAATATGGTATTTACAGAATAGTTAACTGAAAATTTCTTCCAAATTAGTTTTTTTTAAGTGAAGTGAATGATGTGAAATTATTGATGACTATACTAATCAATAGATTGGTGAATAAATTGCAAAAATATTTGAATATAGCCGTTATAATTGGGTATATTATAGTAAACTTTTGGGATTTTATATGGGTATCTTATATGTACTGATATTTTCAAAGGCATATGCAACTGTTCATGTTTGGATGCTATAATCAATATATGGAAAGGTTGGATAAATATGCTAATAAACAGAAATTATCGCAAGTCTGATTGATTCACAAGTGGTATTACTCAATCTTTCTTTGGTTTTCCAAGCCAATATATGTGATAAAACACTTGATAATAAGATTCATATGATATTATCTTCTATTTCTGTTGGTAAAAGTTCTGAGAGGCAAATGTGAAATATTGAATTGAAAATAAAATGTGAAATGAAAGGATAGAGAATGGATATAAATGATAAACTAGGTAAATATGTGCAGAAAGAAACTATAGAATTATAGAAACAATGAAATTCATGATTAAAAGAAAACAAAATTTCGAGGACGAAATTTATTTTAAGGGGGAGAGAAATGTAATACCCCGAAAATTTTTTACAGTAAGATATTATTCTTGATATAGTAAAATAAGAAAATAAAGTGAAAAAAGGGAAATTTTGAGTTATGTCAATATTGGAAAGTATATTATGATATATTAATCCAAGAAAGGACTAAATTGTAAAAGTGAGAAAAGTTTTGTTGCACAAGAGTAAATACTCAAAATTTGAGGGGTTAATGTGTAAATATGAAAAATTTGAAGGACCAATAGTGTAAATATTTTAAGGGTGGAATGATCTAGAAACTAAGGAAAATGGATGAATTAGGACCACATTAAATAGGTGAAGAACTATTAGGGACTAAATTGCAATTTTACCAAATTAAATGATGACTCAAGGATGAAATTTTAAAAGATAATGAAGGGAAAAATGGTCAATTAGAAGAGAGAGAAATCTAGAAAGTAATAATGATGCTAGAGATATTTTAAATTTTATAATTATTTAATTAGATAAATATTATTTTATTAATATTTTAATAAGATATTTATTATTATTTCATTAGTATATAAAGAAAGACAGATGAGGAATTCTCGTCCATTTTTCCCATACAAAACCAACGTGAGAAGAAGAAGAAGAAAAGAAGTTTTCATTTCTTTACAATTTGGTCCTTTTACCAAAAATTCACCATTTTCACCCAAAAATCAAAAGAATTTCCATAGCTACCAAGAGAGAAAAATGTTAAGGAGACTATGGGAAGTTAGAATATCAAGCTGGATTCAAGAAATGGAAGTTGAAGGAGAGAGAAAATCAAGATGAAGATTGAAATCAATAAAACAAGGTAAGAACATCATGATTTCAATATATTTTTAAGTTTGATATTATTGAAAAAGCATGGGATTAATGTTAATATAGAGTTTCCTTACATATGGTCTTATGTTCTTGATATGTTAATGAAGAGAAAATAAGAGAAAGTGATGAGAAATTGTGTAGAAAAAGAAAATAAGGGTGTTATAAACATGATAATTAATATATTGCACTAAAACATTTTTGGACAGCAACAGTAGTCTAATTTTGAAAAAGCACCAAAAATTTTATAAATCGAATTATAGGTTGAATAAAATATTAAATTAAATATTATTGAGTCTAGATTCTTATAGAATAAATTATGTAAGCAATGGAATTGTAAATCATGAGATATAATAAATTTTGTGAGACAAGGTTAGAATGATTTTAGGTTCCCCTGTTCTGACTTTAGAAAATCATAAAAAATTGGATACAAATAATTAGGGACTTAAATTTATATTTTTATAATTCTGAATGAGTATATTTTCAATATAAATAAACGGTAACATCATTATAATTCTGCACAAGGAGATAATTAATTTTAAGTGAAGAAGGGTCAGAACTGTTAGACAGCATAACAGGTGTAAATTTAAAGAATAAACTGTACTTATTGGCTGAACTAAAAATTCTAAAAATTTTATGGTAAGACTATATATGAGTCTAGTTTTAGGTAAAATTAACAGATCTTAATTTAGAGTTCTATAGCTCCAAATATAAATAATTTAGTGACTATGACACAGATGGACAACTTGAATATTCATAAAAGTAAATAATAAAAATTATAGATAATGTTACTTACAAGTATGTTATGTACATTAAGGATGTGGAATGGAGAGGAGGAGGAGGAAAATATATATGAATATTCATCTAGCATGGCTAATTTGCATGTTTTAGGCTTAGGGACTAAATTGAATACAAGTAAAACTTAAGGGGCAATTTTGTAAAAATGTCAAAAATGACCAAATTGAAGGGAATGAATTGTTTTATTATCAAAATTAATAAATTGAATGAAATTATCAATTTAAGATCGGGTGAAAATTGGGAAAATGTTAAATTACCAAAATACCCTTGAATCTTGATATTTCTGCAATTTCGCCAGGTAAGTTCATATAACTTGAATTATATTCTTAAATGCTTGAAATGAATGTTATTGATGTGAATATGATTTGAATGTTCATTGTATGAAAATTGATAAAACATTGATATATTTGATAAAAAGGGGAAAAAATCTCTGTTGAATGAATGGAAAATTCGATGGATCTCTGAAAAGGAATTGACAGTAAAAAGGATCTAGCCCGGACGGGTGATCCTATCTTGATATAGTTCTCCCGAAGAATACGTGTAAAAAGGATTTAGCTCAGACTGGTAATCCAAATTAGGGTCTGAATTTAGCCTGGACTGGTAATTCATATCCAAACTCATTAGAGTAATTGTCGTTGCAGGGGATTTAGCTTGGACTGGTAATCCTGACAATACTCTATGAGTTTATATTACAGGGGATTTAGCCTGGACTAGTAATCCCGCTGTAAAGATGAGGTTCGCGAGAGTGTACTTTCTGAAATGAAATGTGTAAGACCATGGTTGAAAGATACCATGGTAACATGATATGAAATGTGTAAGACCATGGTTGAAAAATACCATGGAAACGTGACATGAAAAGGATAAGACAATGGTTGAAAGATACCATGGAAACGTGACATGAAAAGAATAAGACCATGGTTGAAAGATACCATAGCAACATGATGGGAAATGAATAAGACCATAGTTGAAAGATACCATGGAAGCTGACATGAAATGAATAGGACCATGGTTGAAAGATACCATGGCAACGTGACATGAAATGAACAAGACCATGGTTGAAAGATACCATGGCAACATGACAAAAAATGAGTAAGACCATAGTTGAAAGGCACTATGGCATCATGTCAAAGATAAATAAAATCGTGGATGGGACACGCTATGACATCTGTTGAACAATTGATATTCAGGTAATATGTATCAGATGACGAATGGTTAGATGAAATGGTTGTGTGAAATGTTTACAAGAACTGGTCATATGAAAATATATGTACAAAA
The DNA here is from genome assembly GCF_007990345.1 of Gossypium hirsutum. Lineage (NCBI taxonomy): Eukaryota > Viridiplantae > Streptophyta > Magnoliopsida > Malvales > Malvaceae > Gossypium > Gossypium hirsutum. Next base: position 84,401,830 of record NC_053435.1, read on the forward strand.
TAGTTGTATGAAATAATTATAAAGATAGATAAACGAAATAAGTATAAGTACATGGAATGTAATTTATGTTAAGTTTGATATAAGCTATTACCGGAATAAATATACAAAAAATATATGGAAATGATGGAGCATGAAATATTGATATAATGAAATGAATGATATATACTTATGAAGAAACAGTAAGAGAATGATATGTTTCATGACATGTACATATATGATTATCTTTGATATGTTGATACAAGGAAATTAAGTAAGTAAAGACAATTATTAAACTAAAGTGTGACATGTCGAGAAAATAAGTATATCAATGTTGAATTTATATAAAATATGTGCTAGTATACTAACAATGTTGCTATTTGATGCTTATACAAGTGCCAAGTTGTTGATTGAATGGTAATATATTTATTTATAAGTTGCATTGAATCGATAAGTATTTAATTGAATTTTTTTAGGTGATCTGAAAATCCTAATAATGCTCTGAAACCCTGTTTCGAGGACAGATACGGGTTAGGGGTGTTACAATTTAGAAACCTTTCAGAGTATTATGCAAGAAATCCTTTTACTTGAATATTATTAGTCCATTAATCGTTATGTCAATGAAAAATGCTTGAAAATGATTATCACAATGGTTAAAAGGGATTTTATTAAGAGAAAATCTTGAAATGGATAAATTAATCAAAGATAGCAAACATTGCTAAAATGCAAAATGAATGATATGAAATAGGTTCCCTAGATATCATAGCATGAGCTTTTTCACGTGAACTTCTCGAGAACCCTTTTAAACTTGATATGTGTTTCAGAGATCAAAATACTTTGTTGATACCCCAAGACGTAGCATCTCTCCTCCTTGTTCATTCAGGGATAACAAGACTACCACATGCCCCATCTTTGATCAAAATTTGAATTGCCATTTTTCTGGATTTTTAATTCAAAACCCATTTTGTCTTAATACGCCCTTTGCGGGTTTTCGCCTCGGTCTCTCTTTTTTTTAAGTGAAATATTTCTTAACTGAGTCTGAATTCACAGGATCAGGCAAGTTCTTACCATCCATCTAGGTCAAAATCAGCACTCCTACAGAAAAGGATTTCTTTACCATATAAGGTTCTTTCTAGTTTGGCATCCACTTTTCTCTTAAATCCTTTTGTATGGGCAGGATATCTTTCAATACCAGGTCTCCCTTATGGAATTCTCTGGGACGAACCTTTTTTTTGTAAGCTCGCATCATTCACTTTTGGTACATTTGACCATGACAGATGGCTTTCAACTTTTTTTCTTCAATTAAGTTTAGCTGATCATGTCGAGATTGGATCCATTCTACTTCATCTAACTTCAATTCAACCAAAACTCGGAGTGAAGGAATCTCGACTTTAATGGGTAAAACTGCCTCTATTCTATAAACCAAAGAGAAAGGTGTTGCCCTGATTGAGGTCCTAACAGATGTTCGATAAGCATAGAGGGAAAATGGAAATTTCTAATGCTAATATTTATAAGTCTCAGTCATTTTCCCTATGATCTTCTTAATGTTCTTGTTGGCTACCTCCACCGCACCATTTATTTTTAGGCGATATAGCGACGAGTTATGGTGTTTGATCTCGAATTGACTACAGACCTCCACTATCATACTGTTGTTCAAGTTCAATACATTGTCAGATATGATCCTTTCTGGCATTTTGTACTGACATATGATCTCTTTCTTCAAGAATTTTCTAACTTTCGACTTCGTGACATTAGCGTAAGAAGTGGCCTCTACCCACTTGGTGAAGTAATCAATGACCATAAAGATGAATCGATGCCCATTAGAAAATTTTGGTGTTATCGACCGAATGACATCAATGCCCCACATAGAGAAAGGCCTTGGAGAAGTCATGACGTGAAAAGGCGAAGAAGGCACATGAATTTTGTCTCCATAAATTTGGAACTTATGACATCTATTAGCGTAATTAATACAATCCTTTTCCATGGTAGATCAATAATACCCGAATCTAATGATCTTCCTATTCATCGTAAAACCATTAGCATGTGTTCCGCAAACACCCTCATGGACTTCTTGCAAGATTTTCTTAGCCTTAACAACGTCTACACATCTTAGTAGCACTTGATCCTTTCTTCTTTTATATAGGATCTCCCCATCTAAGACATAGTCACTGGCTAGTCTTCTCAACGTCCTTTTATCATTCTCAGTTGTTTGGTCAGGGTATTCATGATTCTTCACATATCGCAGTATATCGTGGTACCAAAGGTGATCATCCTTTTCTTCTTCTTCTTCGATGTTGTAACAATGAGCCAAAGTCTCAAAAATACTCATCTAAATAGGTTTTACAACTCATCTAGATAGGTTTTACATTCTCTTGCTTGTTCACTTTGACCATGGAAGCTAAAGTAGCCAAGGCATCAGCCATCTGATTTTCGTCTCGTAGAAGGTAGCAAAATGGGATTTCATCAAACTCTTTAATCAATTCAAGAATCAGCTTTCAATAATCGATCAACTTGGGATCTCTTGTCTCTCATTCTCCCTTGAGTTGATAGATCACTAGCGTAGATTCCTCATGTACCTCTAGCACTTTGATCTTACGTTCTATGGCTACACGGATACCCATGATGCATGTTTCTTATTCTGCCATATTGTCTGTGCAATCGAAATCTAATTTACTAGTGAATGGATAATGATCTCCATTTGGGGATACCAAGACTACCTCAATTCTATTACCCACAACGTTTGAGGCTCTATCAAAGTTTAGTTTCCAAGGATGACCTTCTTGAGTGTTTTCTTCAGTGGTTGCAATACATTAGATCTTCATTCGGGAAATCAAAGTTTAAAGGCTCGTAATCTTCTAGAACTCTACTGGCCAGAAAATCTGCTACCGCGCTCCCTTTCATAGCCTTTTGATTCATATAGACTATATCAAATCTGGAAAGTAAAATTTTCCACCCAGTCATTCTTCCATTCAAAGCAGTCGACTCTATCATGTACTTTAGAGGATCGACTTTTGAGATGAGCTAAGTTGTGTGGTACAACATATACGGTCCTAGTCTTCAGGTTGTCTAGATCAATGCGTAACACAACTTCTTGATTGGCGAATATCTTGTCTCACATTCAGTGAATTTCTTACTGAGATAGTATATCGCTCTTTCTTTTCTCTTTGACTCATCATGTTGGCCAAGCACGCATATCATGGAATTTCCAAATACTGACAAGTACAGTATTGGCGACTTATTTAGGTTAGGTGGCATCAGTATTGGGGCATTAGAAAAGTAATGTCTGACCTTGTCGAAAATCTTCTGGCATTTCTCATCCTAAACACCTGGATTTTGTTTCTTAAGGAGATAGAATATGGGGTCGCACGTCTCAGTTAGTTGTGAAATGAACTAGGCAATATAATTTAGTCTTTCTAGGAAACCTCGAACTTCTTTTTGAATGCGTGACAGAGGCAACTTCTGTATAGCCTTTACTTTATCTGGGTCGGTTTTGCTCCTCTTTTCATTGACTACAAATCCTAGCGATTTTCCCGACCTAGCCCCGAAGGTACATTTTGCTGGATTAAGCTTTAGCTGAAATTTTCTCAATCTTAAGAACAACTTCCTTAAGAATTGTACATGCTCCTTTTCCGTTCTGAATTTTGCAATCATTTCGTCGACATAAACTTCAATTTCTTTATGCATCATGTCATGAAACAAGGCTACCATGGCTATTTGACACGTTGCTCCCGTAATTTTCAGTCCAAATGGCATCACCTTATAGCAAAATGTTCCCCACATGGTTACGTATGTGGTGTTCTCTATCTCTTCAAGATGCATATTTATCTGGTTGTATCCCAAGAAACCATCCATAAAAGAGAACAGCGAGTAACCTGCCATGTTATCTACTAAAGTGTCGATATGAGGCAAAAAGAAATTGTCTTTCGGGTTGGCTCTCTTCAAATCTTTGTAGTCTACACACATTCGTACTTTCCCATCTTTTTTAGGGACGAGGACGATATTGGATACCTATTCTAATTATTTAACCACTTGTAAGAAACCAGTATCAAATTGCTTCTTGACTTCCTCTTTTATTTTCAGTAAAATATCGGGCCTCATCATTGGGAGCTTCTGTTTAACTGGCTTGCACTCTTTCTTTATAGGGAGCCGATGTACCATGATATCAGTACTTAACCCGGGCATGTCTTGATATAACCATGCGAAAACATCCTTGAATTCTTGGAGTAACTCGATAAGGTCTCGTTTTGTCTCTGTGACAATGTAAGCTCTAATCTTCACCTATTTTTCCTCTTCTAAGTTCACAATTTCCACTGAATCTTTGTAAGGGAGGATTTTTTTTCTCATCTTGTTCTACCATCCTCAACAAATCAGGACATAGGTTACAGTCTCAATTATCTTCAAAATCCTGAGAATCCTCCATACACATGTCTTGCTCAAAAGGAGATTTTAAGTCAGTAGCAGCGTCACTCATATCATTGATATCTGGAGACATGTTATAGGAATGAAGAAAAATCCAAAGAATAAAATAATCTAAGAATAATTATCTGTATGGTATGATTATGAATGAAATGGAAATAATAAAAGAATATTAGCTCAAGATGCGCAAAGATGCATTTTATTGAAATAAAGATGTTGGATATAAGCCTATTTCACAAAAGGATTCTTATTGCTCCTAGGCTTAGAGCAATAAGTATGTTTTGAACATTACTCTAAATTAGCTCTAAAAACTACAGGAATCTCGTCCATAGTCCAATTGTTCAGAACACTTCCAGGTACATAGGGATAGATGCCTGATAAGTTTTCTCCCTCAATTCCTTCTTCGGATATGGTGTTGATGTTCAGACTTCCCGACATTTCTTCTACGGTTTCTTTTCTTGACATCTTCTATTTAGGGTGAATAGATCCTCCTGACACAAAAGTTTTGGATATATGGGGAAAAATCATCGGTTCTCAGTTGACGTCTTCCCACTCAGTCTCGCTCTTCTCTTTTCTTGCTTCTTCTCCGGCTCTCTCTTCTTTTGACACACATCTTGCCTGTATCCTAAGCCAAAGCGGTCTCATTTGTTTATTAGCGTTGGTGCTTCGACTTTCCCCTGGAGGTATTTTCTGAGTCATCTTCCCGGCAAGACTTATTTCCCAACTATTAGTTGTGGGCCCATCCTTGTAGTTTTGGAGATTTTGGGCATAGGGATCTTGTTTCCTTCGATAATGAAAGTTGCATTCACAAATTCCAGCTATCAAAAGGAACATTTTATCGCTTCATCTTCTGGTCCTATGTATGACGCGTCATTAGTTATGGATGCAATAATGTCTTCTTCCACATTTATCGTTATCAGTCGACCCTCATTTACCAACTTTAGCTTTTGGTGCAGTGATGACAATACTACCCCAGCCAAGTGAATCCAAGGCCTCTCCAACAAGTAATTATAAGAAGGTTTGATATCCATTACCAAGAAATCTACTTCATACGTGTTTGGACTAATCAAAAGGGGTATTTCAATCCTTCCCATCACCCTCCTGTCACTACCATCGAATGCTTTCAATATGTTTTGACATATCTTCATATGAGAGCTATCCATAGGTAACCTATCCAGTATGGATAGGGGCAAGACATTTAGTGTAGATCCATTATCAATAACACCCCTGGTAATATATATCCTTTGCAGCAGGTGGTGATGTACAGAGCCTTTGTAGATCCCATGCCCCCTAATGGTATTTCGTCATCATTAAAAAAGATTTAGTTGTCAGCACTTATATTGTTAACTGGGCGATCCATCTTGTTTACAGAGATATCGTTGGCGACATAAGCTTCATTTAGCACTTTTATCAACGCGCTATGATGTATCTCTGAACTTAGGAGTAAAGCTAGCACTGATATGCGAGCTGGTTATTTATGTAGCTATTCTACAACACTGTACTTACTATGCTTTAAGAATTTCAAGAATTCTTTAGCCTCTTCATCAGTTACTGGCTCATTAATGAGTGATTCAAGTCTGGTCAAATTTTCGTTCTTTTGTTCAACTGCCAAGACTTTTCCTTTTACAGGCTCAGCTCCTGCATTTGATGGATCATAGCGCCTTCCACAGCGCGTGTAGAAACCAACATCCTGGCCTTTTTCTGAAGTGCTAATTGGGTTTTCTTCTCTCGAGATCGTTACGTTGCAGTCATAATTCCAATGAACCCTCTTGCTGTCCTTGTATGGAAAGGTTACAAGTTTACGGGTTATGACTCTTGGTGCAATTTGTACTCTGGCTTCATTGCTTCTTGGTCGTGAAATAATAACCAATGGGTGGTTGACCTTATGGACCTTCTCTGTTGATCTTTCCTCTGAAGCGCATATATCTCATTCTTCTAAACCCTTGGCATATTCAAAGAATTCTAGCTCCTTATTATCCATCAGATTTTGTACTAAGGCCTTGAATTCAACGCATTCCTAGATGGCATGACCCTCTTTAGTATGGAACTCATAGTAGTTCCTCATCCCTTTGGGTCTCTCCTTTGAATCTTGTTTAATTAATCCTTTCTCTATCATTTTCTTTCAAACCCATCTCAGTGAGGTTTTCACTTCCGTTACATCCATCTCGGTTTTCTTCCCTCCATTCTCAATTATCGCGTTTACCCCTTTATCAGAATGACTAGGTAACAGATTTCTGCCACATTAGGTCCCGATGGATCATCGAATTTCACAATGCTCATCTTGATGAACATTTCAATCAACTTTTTAAAAGTAGTGCAGTTTTCTATTAAGTGTCCCGTGATTCCCGCGTGATATTCGCATTAAGCATTCGCGTTATACCATTTGGAGAATGAAGGTTGCATAGGTTTTAAGTAGAAAAGGGATACTACATGTGCATCAAATAGACTCTGATACAGCTCCCTATCTGTCATCGGGGTGGGTGTGAACTGGGCCTTTCTGTATTTGACCTTGGGTTGGATTCTTGCCTTAGGAGGCCTTGATGGCTAGTAATTACTGTCTTCGGCGGACCTACAATGATTGGTTTTGAATAACCCTTGTTATATATGCTTGCATTATTCACCTCATTTTCTTTCTTCCTCGGGGCTAATCTTTTGGCGTTTTTCTCTGTGTCTGTCTTACCATTTCTCACTGCATTTTCAATCATTTCACCAGACATTACTATATCTGAGAAGCTCTTAGTAGCACTTTTCAGCATATAGTTAATGAATGGGGCTTTTAAAGTGTTGATGAAAAGCATTGTGGCTTCTTTCTCCAGAAGAGGTAGATGGACTTGCGTTGCCACCTGTCTCCATCTTTGGGCATATTGCCTGAAGCTCTCACTTTATTTCTTCTCCATATTCTGCAACGTGATTCTATCGGATGTCATGTCTGTCACATAACTATATTGCTTCATAAAGGCTTGTTCCAAGTCTTTTCATGAATTGATTTTGGCACGAATCAATTGGTTGTACCATTTAGCTGTTGACCTGATCAAACTGTCCTGAAAGCAGTGGATTAACAGTTGATCATTATTGACGTATCTTGTCATCCTTCGACAGAACATAGTGATGTGAGCTTCAGGACAACTAATCCCATTATACTTTTCAAACTCTAGAGTTTTGAACTTCGGTGGGAGTACTAAACTGGGGACCAAATATAGATCCTTAACATCAACTCCGCAGTAGTAGTTAACATTTTCCATTGCTCTGACTTTTTCTTCTAACCATCTACATCGATCCTCAAATTGCTTTGGAAGTTCCACTCTTACTTTTTATATTTCTGACATATCATTTAGATCAGGAATAACGGGATTAGTTGGATTATCCCCCGGATTAAAGCCTGAACCCATCGGCTAGTTCGTTGGTGCTGAGGTACTGGTTTGATACTGTTGGGGTCTGATAGTCACGGGTACCCTTCGTGGGTACGCCTCTGGTTGTACCTGGACGTTTATCAGGGTAAAACCCGGGGGGTAAATAGGATCATCATTATCATCCCCTGAGTAGACTGTAGTACTCTTGCATTTTTCAAGTCCTCCAGCCAGCAACTGCGTCAATTGGATTATCATACTTCTTTAGGATTCCTATATCTGATCCCTCATATCTTGTTGTACTTTTGCTAGCTATTCTTGCAGTTGCGCTTGCAACTGATCTTGCATATCTTTTTGAATCTGTTCTAGCCTTTCCAATCTTTGGTCCATTACTTTGGTTTTCGCGCGAGTACTGTAACGATGTTCGGTTGGTTGGCTCTTGTTGGTTTCTAGATTAACTGAAATAATTTATTTTAATTAGGGTCTTTTTATGAAATTTAATGCATATGATGCAATATAACGCAAATACATGAAATGAAAGCAAAAAGATGCATTGATTTTGATTCAATTCTATTAGAACAACTTTACTAGAAAACAAATTTCTTTACATAAAACGGATTACATATACGGATTTTCCCTAATACTCAAAGCCTTAACCTTTCTAAGAAGCCAAGCTAACTCTTGAGCTCGATTCGATTCTGATTCATACTTTAAGCTTAGCACGTCAGCCTAAACCACTAGGATTTTCAAATGATTGGCCACCTCTCGTATTTGAGCCACAGCTTCACTCATGATATGGTCTCTATCCCTAACCTAACATTGAGAATAGTGGAGTTGCTATTTCCAATGCTCGTTGTTTCCCTCAAGGATTTCAACTCGGAGTTCACAATTTTGTAATGCGGTCTTGAGCTCAGTTATTTTCCTTTTTAGCTCTTCAATTTTGTTTAAGCTCGTTTTCAGCTCAATTGTGGAGTTGCGATTACGATACTGATGAAGTGACTTTTCTAGTTCTGCTACCCTAGCTTTTAAACTGACATTTTCATTTTGGCATTCCAATAGGTCTCTTTCTAGAGCATTTTCTCGAACCCAGGCATCTTGGAATATCTTTTCCCATTGATCTGCTCTATTATTTTCTTTTTTAATCTCTTTTCACCATTTTTCTGATGTTTTTCCTAGCCCGGCAGCCCTCATTGACAAGCGTAGCTTCTTGTAATCCATTTTTAAACTGTACAAATCTTCGTCGGCCTTGTTTTTTCCTTTTCTCAGTTTATCGGCCTCTAGCTTCTGGACGTCAACATCTAGTTCTAATTGCATATTTTCCTCTTCCAATTGCTCTATCTTATTTCCTAGCTCTGAATTTCTTTTTTCAAAATCCTTCTTTATGATCTCTAGCTCAGATAGGATCACTTGCAAGTATTCCTCCATTGGTCGAGTACCCTCTTGACTTGGCCCAGGGATGTTGTCATTGACTCTTTTACCCTACCACTTATTATATTCGGGGGTCATTATTGGACCTACAGCAAATCTTTTCATTCGGCGGGTTTGGTTCCAAGCGTTAAACATTTCTCAAACTTTTTTCCTGTAGTTATCACCCTTATATGAAAACTCGCACTTAGCCTACCATTGCGTTGCTGGTATTGAATGGCTCGATCTATAATGTCTCAATACGAACAATGTAGCATATTCGACAGCTCCCAAAATTCCAAGTAGAGGAACCCAGTCAAAATCCCCACACCAGTACAGAATCTCATCAGGGATCATCCAAGAAGCTCTCCATTCGACATCTTCATCTTGGAGATTCTGGAGGATCGTCATCCATTTTTCCTCCGAAATGTTGTCTTGCCTCGGTGTAGCCATTAATTCTTTCAATGGAGAATAGTTCTCGGAGAATACTCGATAAGAAACTTTTTCTACTTTTCAGAAGTAGCTGTGAAACCAAGCTATGCATTCAAAAATCTAAATGTTTCGGCCAAAATTGTCGGGACGGGTGTGACCCTCTTATCGAGTCGTTCAAACAAATCTGAAACTGCCTCATCCACGTGCCCTAGTACTTTAGGGAAAAAAACCAACCCGTAAATGCTTAAAGCAAAGACATCGACCCTTTTCTTCATATCTGAGTGTGCCAAGATCAAATCTCGCAAACTAGTCCAAGGGATACATTTACTATCTCCTTTTTGCTTGATCCAAGCTGCAACCCATTGCTCACTCATTCCCATGATGTTCATTAGTTTTTTTAAGAAAGTTGGGATATTGGTTGCTTTGTAATAAACCTTGTTAGCTCGAATTTTCGAGCAACAAAGTAAGGTCGTGTATTCTCCCATAGTAGGTACCAAATCCATTTTTCCAAAAGTAAAGCAACTCTATGCAAGATTCCAAAATTGAGCCAGAGCTCAAAACTAGTGCTTGTCCATTTTAATATCGAGTTGATAAGGGAAATCACCATAATTACAGTAAAATAGCTGGTTGACTTTATCATCTCATTGGACCCATATCTCTTTCAGTTCTTGGAGATTGTTCTAGGTTACGCTGATACGAGTGAAGTCCCACAATTCTGACACATACCCCTTCGTCAAACTATCACATTTCTCTATTTGTGTTTTCTTGGACCATATTCGGACAGCCGCGTTATCTTTCACTTTATCAAGTAATTCATTCTTTATGGCAAGCTCTCTACTTAGTAACTGAACGTGAATCAACACATTTTTTATGATAGAAATTCCATGCAATCACATTCAAAACAAAACTAAACAAGTCAGTATATTGAATACTAAGCAAAAAATTAAAGCAAACAAGAAATAATAAATAAAGCACCTATTCGGGTGACCACTAGGGTTCAGTGCAGTTCTACCTAGGGTAGGCTCTTAGACCTCGATATATGCGGTTTGGTTCTAAAATAAAGGTACCTGAACCTGCAGATTCCTCGATCCTCATCAATTATAGGCTCATACGGACCGAGTTTAATTCAGGGGAATACATTTCCCTATGGCTCTACGGAGATAAAAATCTCACTAAGACACAGGTACGGATGTATCCTGAAAGCAATCCTCTATCCTATACGGAGGTGAAGACCTCACGAAAAAATAGCTTCTCACTCCTACTTAAAAGGGTATAACCAACTGGTTATGAAATGCAAAATGCAAAAGTATATCCAAAAACTCGAACCAATAAGGCAAATATATCAAAATGATACAGACCATAAAAATGAAATGCAACGAAAGGATCGTAAATTTAAACCAAATTATCAATTTTCGACAAAAAAGACAAGGAATAATCAACTTGTGGCTTGACTCTCCTATTTATGTCCCCAGTGGAATCGCCAAGCTGTCGAAACTATTTTTTTGAAATCGACTTTTTACTTTAAAAAAAGAAAATGGGAGTCGCCACCAATCTTTTTTATTAAGTGTGATCCGGTCACCTCGTAGTTTGATCGTTTTAATAAGATGTTCAACTTATTAAAATAATATTTTTTTTGGTCAACAAAAATCCAGAAAATGGGTTCGAGAGTCGATTACGTACGAGGAAGGATTAGCATCCTCGTAACGCCCAAAATAGGTACCTAATTGATTAATTCATGTCTTAGTGTCAAAATTTGAAAACTTGAAAATAGTTTAAAATACGATCCCTATTTGGACTATTGTTAATTTTACTTAAAAATTGCTTGAATAAATCAAAAAGTATATTTAAGACCCTCTCATCTCGAGGCAACGAAATGTCACATCCCGTAAGTTAGAACACGACACTTTGAATCCTTGAGAATAAGTTTGCCTTTACTTTTTATTTGAAATCTTATGTATTTTAATTTTGAAAGGATATTTGGTTATTCGAGTTCAACGATAAAATCAACGTAAGTTAGGGTATGATTTCTCGAATCTCCCAAATACGGAACATTGCCTATTTTTAAAAATTTATTTTGAATAATAATAGGTGTAATATTAAAACGATAGGTAAATCATTTTGGGGTATAATATAAAAGCAACTAATTACATTTAAACATAATGCATGATGTAGTGATTTTAAAATGGTTATACGGATAGAATATTTAAATGACATATAATAAGTGAATAAAGAAATGCTATGATAATATCAATGTAACTATAACAATAGTAAGAATATTAATCCATGGTATAAAATAAATAAAGTGATAAAAATAAAAATAAAAAATAAAAATGCTAGATGCCTTATGATGATTATAAATGTAAATGATGCGAGAATGATAAAAGAAATGACAAAGTAGTAAAAATAAGATAAAAAAATAATGATAATAATAATGATAATAAATGAATAAAATGTACAAATAAAAAATTTATAAATAATGTAATTTTGAAAATATATAAAAGGGGGATAATAAATAAATAGATGAACAAATAATAATAAAATAGTAATAATAATGAAAGCATAGATAAAAAAATCGATGAAAGGAAATAAAAATATTAATATAAAAAATGACAGAATAATAAATAAATGAATAGAAGGATTGAAACATAAATAAATAAATAAATGAATAATATATAAATAAATGAGTAAATAAACAAATAAATGAATGAAATAAATGAAATAAGGAATAAATAAACAAGTAGATGAATAAATAAATAACAGAATTAAAATAAAAAGGTCTTAATAGTAACTTAAATGAAATTAAAAGGACAAATTGAATAAAATAAAAACAAAAAGGCTAAAATGTAAATAATAAAATAATTAAACAGGGTCAAGGACTAAAATGGAATGCCCAAAAAAGGAATGGGGATTAAACATGAAATTATACCGAATCCCTTAAACACAGTGTTCCATAAGGACCAAAAAGAAATAAAAATAAAATTACAGGGTATAAATTAAAAAAACAAAAGGGTTGGATTTAAAAAAATTTAAATCGAAAAGGCCAAGACTGTAAATAACCCATAGGATGAAGAAACATGCGGATCTTGGCTATTTTCGGGTCAGGTCTGCAGGTTGGAAAAATGACACCATTTTAGGTTTTCGTCGAGTTAAAATGGTCCAAGGACCAAATTGAAACAAAACTAAAAAAAGCGGCTAAATAAAAAATAAAAAATAAGGTAGGACTAAATCGAAATGAATCGCAAAAGTGGAAGGACCAAAAGCGAAAATAACCCATTCGTCTAAAACATGCAGATCCTCTGAGCGGGTTGGGTCGGTGTGCAGATCCTAAGGGTGGAACAATGTCGTTTTAGGCCTATTGTGGCCAGCCCTAAACGATGCCGTTTAATGGACCTATAAAAGTCAATTTTTTTTAAAAAAAAATCACTCTTCAAACCCTTTCAAAAAAAAAACTCTCTCAACTTTCTTCCCCTCTCCAAGCTCCGGCCATCATTCTAGTCGTCGACCACCATGGCAGCTTCCAATTGACGGTGACAGCGTTGCCGCACACAGTGGCCGGAGAACCCAAAATTTCATTTTTGGCCCCCTTTTTGAATGATAAGTCTTACCTTTCAAAAAAAAAAACAACCGCAAAAACTTAGGTTCTTTTAGCTGTCCCGCCGTCCGTTTCAACGGACTCCAAATCGAACCCTAACGGGTTCTAGGTTTTCGGTGCCGGGGAGAGCCGTCGACGGTGGTGTGGTAGGTCAGTTTCAATCTTTTCTTTTCTATTTTTATTTTATATATATATATATATTTCTCAAAATAGATTCGCAACGAAAAACTGAAATAAAAAAAATCAATTTTTTTACCTTGAGTTCTCTTTTTTTGATTAATCTTATCTATAAAAAAATACATTGATAATTTCGTGGCTTTTATAGCCAATATTACACTGTTTATTTCACTGTTTGTTGCTACTGTTTACTTTCATTTCTGCTACTATTTCTTGCTTCTGTGGTCCTTTTCCTTCTCCTTTGTTGCAGATGACGGAGTCATCGGAGAGGAGACCCTTGGCTATTTTGGTGAAACAGCGGTAGAAAGGACGTCAGGCCTCGGGACGAGGTGTGCTGACGTGGCACGAGAACAGCGGCGCCAGGTTTCTGGCTTCTGCCGAAACTGTTTAAGTTATGGGCCTATTTGGGCTTAGTTTTTTGCTTTGGGCTTGTAAGAAAACTTGGACTATTAATTTTTGTTTTTTATTTGTTTAGTCTGTTTAAGGCCCGCTCAAATTAGGCCGGCTACACTGACTTTGTAATGAATTTCTTAAAACTCATAACAAAATAAGAAAGTGGCAATGGAAGGATGGTATGACAATATAATTACGTTGAAACCTAAGAAAAGAACATTAAAATATTGAGATACAAGGGTTATGAAGATATATGCATGAAAGTATGAAGACACATGAAATCACACTATAATATTAAAGCATTAAAAAATCTTCAAAAAAAATCAAATAGCGAAGTCACATCTCATCAACATTAAAAACAAAAGAAGGTTGCTCACTTATAAAAATATGGTAGATTTAAGTTCGTGACAAATGTATACAAAATGTTCTATGAAAGTTAATTAATTAAATGGGCTCATTTAATCTACTTGAACTGGTTCGATTTGTGAAATACATGAAGAAACCTATCTATTTGAAGCCTTAGTGGCTCAATGGAATACTTTAATAAAACTAAAGTTACTATGGTGAATATTGTAAATCTCAAAGTATATGATTGTATAGAGTTTAAATCTCCTAAAATTCTCACATTGTAGATAGGTTTTAATCTTGATCGTCGATGTAATTTAAACGATACTGTTGGATTTGAAAGAGCTTAACTATAAATAAAAGTCTTCCCCTCATTTGTAATCATCCCATTCGTAGTTATTGAATATATTAGAAAGCATTTACTCAAACATTTTGTGTGCGTTGCTTTCTTATGGCTTTTCTATTCGATTCGAGCTTCTTTGTCTTTTGAGTTTACTTCCGTTTTATTTTGGTACCCTAGAGAATTTCTTTTGTAAATTCTCATTTTCAAGAGTAAGGCTGACTTAAACGGATTTGAAGCAATAGGATCACTTAAGACTACGCAGTTTGCCAAACTAAAATTCTAGTCTCGTAACAAATATTGAAATTAAGATGCAACATTTTGACAATCCTTTAATAACTTTAATACTCAAGCTTATGAGTTGATACTTTAATACTCAAGCTCATATTAAATTAATAAAAACATATTATTAATGCGATTCTCATACTTTAAGTATTTAAGTAGAATAATTTGAATTCAAAATATATGATAAATAATATAATTAATTCTAATATTATCAAATTAAAATGGATAATCCAATATGTGAGTATATTACACCAACAAAATTAAGATGAATATTTATACGAACAAAATTATAGGGTTAAAGTAATAAAGTTAAAAACTAGAGGTGCCAATCGAAAATTTAACCCTTATTTTACTTGTCTCAAATTTCATTTGAAAATCAAAATATCTATTCTTTTTGTTAGACAATATCTAAAATTTCTCAAAGCCCCTCTTCAACCCATAAAATAGAAGGATAATATACTTCAGCATACTCAAACCCACATCCTCTTACATTGACAACAATATCCATACCAATCAAGTGAAGACTCAATTAATAATATGCTACAATTTTTATATTTTATATTTTATATTTTTATTAAAATAAAAAATTATTTTTAATTATTTTTAATGATAATATTTATTATCTTATGGGTATAATTATGTTAGAGTAAATATTAATATAGATTTTATTATCATGTATTTTAGTAATTATTTGAGGTGAAGTAACCAGATTTTCTCTAAACTCAACTCTGATCAGATCCAATCAATTGAAGAATTAAATTTAACCAATCCATTTAAAACTTAATTTAAAAAAGGTAAATCTTAACAAACGGAATTGAGTCAAAACCGGTAGAATCCAAATTCTTTCACCTTCCCTACTTGAAATTGAAGAACTTTTGAAAAGGGTTTAAAAAAGGGGGGAAAAAAGGAATTAAAGGGGACAAACAGCCGCTAGCAGGCAGGGTTGGCCCCCCAACCTTGTTTGCCTCTTCCCCCAACCTATTGTTTTTTTCCCATTAGCCCCTCCTCACCTTTCAGCTTCCGACCCCACTCTTCCCTAGTTTTCGTTACGCGCACCCTCCTACACGTGCACTAAATCAACTTTCTTACCCTTCATTATTATTTTATATATCTCAAAATTTCCCACACATCATTTATTTATATAGAATTAAATGTAAAATTAGCCATCAAATTATATTAATTTTCTCACTTAGGTACTTAAATATTTTTAGTTAAAAATTATATTTAAATTATCAATTTCATCTCATTTTATCTTAAAACATGATATCAATCGATTAAGAGCATGATATATGACCAGAGATGAAGCTACAAAATTTTTCTAAATGTCCAAAATTAAATTGTATATTTTTATTAGAACTAAAATGTAATTTTACCATTTTAATAACTTAAATCAAAATTTTATCAATTTTGAATGACCAAAACGTAATTTTATCATGTACTAACTTAAAATTTTATAAATTTTAAGGGGTCAAAGGTGAAAAATCCCATTTTAAAGGGAGTTGGGTCCTTACTAGTTCTACTGGTTTCGCCCTTGCACGTGACACATTTTTATCAGACATAGTATACTTTTTGGGGTAAAAAATGGACGAAATTGATAGTTTAAGTACCATTTTTATCAAAGAAAAACTTTAAATACTTAAATAAAAACTTGTATAGTTTAAAGACCAAATCTGAAATTAAACCTTATTTATATTATACCTTTTTCTTTTGTTTTTTTAACTATTTACTTGAAAGTCCACATCTTCCTAAATTATCATACAATTTTGTAATCAATCTTTTTAGTTAATATAAAAAATATCATAGCCTTTTCTCTTTCTTTTATCTTTGCAAGTATAAATAGTAGGGCAAACTCATAAGCCATGATTACACCTCTTCTAACTCTCCTAGGGTCGTCGAAGCTTAGACTACTTCATTAAAATCTTCATTTTTAGGTAAAAAAGAAACACACAAATGGTTGTGCTGTCATCGGCAACTTCAATGAGAACCAAAAAAACCAAAGCAGTAGGGATTCCCGTCGTTGATCTTTCCCTCGATAGGTCCACCGTATCGGAGCTAATCGTCAAAGCTTGTGAAGACTATGGTTTCTTCAAGGTCATCAACCATGGCGTACCTAGTGATACAATATCGAGACTTGAAGACGAAGGGGTTCGTTTCTTTGACAAGGAAGCAGGTGATAAGCAACGTGCAGGGCCTGCAACTCCATTTGGTTATGGTTTAAAGAACATCGGTCTTAATGGTGATAAGGGTGAACTTGAGTACCTTCTTCTTCATACCAACCCTTTCTCCATTGTTGAAAGATCCAAATCTATCTCTAATAACCCTCAAAACTTCAGGTATGTATATGATTATGATCTTATTCACATTATAAAAGCTATTAATGGTAGTGGTTTAGAGACAGACAAGGTGTCTGGTTTTTTGTTTCTTTAGTGTGATACATGATAGCGGGGTTTATGGTTAGCTTTTGCTTTATTTTATTATTTCGTTTAATACTAATAAATGAGAATGATATATTTAATATAGCAAAATCTAAATGAAAAATGTACAACACTAGCTTTGAATTAGAAATGAGAATTTATTTGCAGAAGATTGTTTATAATTAATGCTTTGGTATCCTAGAAAGGGACACCATCCCTTTTATTATTAAAAAAATATATCATCTTTATTAAAAAAATTAATTAATTAAAAACTATTATTAATAAAAAAAATTAATATTTAAACGAAAATTTTTTTCATTCACAAAATACGAAATATGCTGTCAATCATAACAAATATAACTCAAAATAAATTTAGAGGTAATTAGAAACCATCTAGGGGGAGCCTTTTATTGCTTATGTATTCTCAATAATTTATCTTCAACATGCCATGCAATGTTTCTTTGTAATACCTTATGGCCCCTACCCTTTAAACGGCCCCTATCCCATTTTTCCCCATGAACTTAAAGGGGAAAGAATTAGAAATGATCCAATGATGTTGAGGGAGAATGGATTTTTTTATTGAGAGAAATCTTTAAAACATTATTTTTAGTTTCAAATTTTAAAGACCGAAAGTACTCAACGTGTTTATGTTACTTGAGATTTTGTATTCCGACTTTAAGTAAAGTGAATGCTTAGGGTCCACCTAGTCAAATGATAGCGTAATTACCCTTTAGGGCTCCTTAAAGACTTGAGTTTAAACCCCATCAATGTCAAAATGATACAACATTTTTTTAGTGAATTCTAAGTGCTCTAGATAAATTTCATGAATTTTTTTGGGCTCTTCTCAGAGTTGAGAGACATCTGAGTTAAAATCGAGTATAGATACTCCGGAAATAATACCATCAATGATGAGGATATGAAAGTTAGATTTTATTTCCAGCATTAGTCTCAGCTTGTAATTGTTTTCTTTTTTCTTTTTTTCAATATCATTACCTTCATGCATGCATGGAAGAGTTCAATTATACCTAGCTATAGTCTCATCGATTTCTTGTTTTATATAACAGTTGCGCTGCAAACGATTATGTAGAATCAGTGAGGGAATTAGCAAGCGAGATCCTTGAGCTAATGGCGGAAGGACTTTGGTTCCCAGACAAGTACGTGTTCAGGAGGTTAATCACGGACACCCAAAGTGACTCGGTACGTGTTCAGTAGGTTAATCACGGACACCCAAAGTGACTCGGTCTTAAGGTTCAATCATTATCCTACAGTAAAGAACCGAAAGCCATGTTCATACAAAGACGATGATCATCGGATTGGTTTCGGAGAACATTCTGACCCTCAGATCCTCACCATACTACGATCCAACGATGTTGCGGGGCTTGAAATCTGTTTGCATGATGGGTTTTGGGTCCCTGTCCCACCTGACCCTACTCAATTCTATGTCATCATTGGTGATGCCTTACAGGTTCTAACAAATGGTAGATTTACAAGCGTGAGACATAGAGCATTAGCGAACTCATCGTCGAGGAATTCAAGGATGTCGATCATGTACTTCGCCGCACCGCCGGTTAACGCGACAATCAGTCCCCTCCGTGAGCTGGTCTCACCCGAAAACCCTAGCCTTTAGAAGCCATTTACGTGGGGTGATTCCAAGAAAGCTGCCTACTCTTTACGCTTGGGGGATTGCCGGCTTGACCTATTCAAGCTTCATCCACCAATGACCAAAAATTGCCCTTATTTAGCTAGATTAAAAAAAGAAAACACAACATTGGACGGACCAAATATACTAAATTCATACGAAGACGTTGTTTAGGGTCTAAATCGGAGGAGACTGAAATAGTGATATAGTTGACTATATACATATAATTTATGTATACACTTGAATCAAATATAAACATTTATCTTATATTTAAAGACACTTCCTTTCATTAATTTTGTCCATAAAACACCAAATGCTGGTATGCTATGTTGCATTGACCTAATTAAAATTAGGTAAACCTAGGAAACTTATTACACAATACCGGCGTCTTTTCCTTCATTTAATTCTATCTTTCCATCCACTAATTTACATTGAGTCTAGAAAATTTAATTGGTTTTATGTCACAATCATTTGACCAAATAATGCTTGAGTTGCATTGAGATACAGACACGTCCAGTTTTGGACGTGTGTAGGCATGACAGCCATTGCCATATCTGGTCTATAAAGACTTATCTTAGAAAAGGAACCAATGGGGGAAGGAATTTTTTGTATTGGTGGATCATGTCATCATCTCTTATTCTCAATCTCACCAACCATGACAATTAAAAAAAAAACAGATGGAACTAATAGCTTTTTTTGGTAATGAAAATGACAAAGGCTTAAAAACCAGTTTTAAACCATATTTAGGATACTTACTTCTTTAAGCCTAAAATTTTCATTCTTGGCTCTAATAATTGACTGCTTGACTATAGGTTTAATTAATATGATATTTAATTTTTTTTGGGGGGGTGTAAATAGTACTTCAAATTGTGAACGACAAATGTGCGCTCTCAAATTTATTTATTTGATTTTTACTTAAACGTTACATGTTAGAATTTAATGAAAATTTCAATCATTCACTTTCTTCGAGATATATAGTTAGATATGTATTTAATCATGATTTTTTTTATCTTTTTTAACATTTCTTTTTGTTGATTAAGTTTTTTTTAATGGTTGAGGGGAATAAAAACCTATAATAAGATCAATGTTCAAAAAAATATTTTTTAAAGTTTTTAAATTCAATACATCAAATATAAATCCATAATTAATTATGTAGTTCTCAATTTTTTTGTTTACTTTATATTAGATTTTTCTTTCTCAAAGAATGATGGATAAAAAATTTAATTATTAAAAAAACTTGAATACGAAAGTTAAATATTTTTTATTGATATTTAAGTTTGAAAAATAATAGTTCACATATATAATTTAACTACTTTTATTTTCCGTGCTATAAACCTATTATAAACAAAAATAATAGATAAAAAATGAATATGAGAATATGAAGATTTCTATTGCATTCTATATTTTTCATCATATTTACAAGTGCCATACTTTTCTATATATATATAAGGAGATTAGACTCTTCATATTCTAATACATAAATAGGAAAGGGTTTACAAGAAGATGAACGGTTTAAGGAAGATGAAAGGTTAAAGGTTAAAGAAGATGAAATGTGGAATATTAAGGGAGATGAAAGATGAAAGGTGAAAGGTTGAACATTCACTTAATAGCATTCATAACACTCCCCCTTGAATGATCATTGTATAAAGGATATGCCTCGTTAAAAACCTTACTAGGAAAAACCCTGTGGGAAAAAAGAGTACATAATCCTTTGATACAGAGTATGTCACAACCTTAAAAGAAAATGTAGTGCGAATTTACTCCCCCTCATGTAAGAATCACTTAAGATCTTTGAAACGACGCAATCCAATGTTGAAAATTAACTTTTCAAATGTAGCAGCAAGGAGCGCCTTAGTAAAAAGATCTGTCAAATTCTCACTTGAACAAATCTGTTGAACATTCATATCTCCATTCTTTTGTAGATCATGAGTGAAGAAAAATTTTGGTGATATATGTTTTGTTCTATCATCCTTAATATATCATTCCTTAACTTGTGCAATGAAAGTTGTATTATCTTCATATAAGATTGTTGGAGCTTCTTTTTCAGAGCATAAACTACAATCTTTTCATATGTGATGAATTACAGACCTTAGCCACACACATTCACGACTAACCTCATGGATTGCCAAAATCTCAGCATGATTAGAAAAAGTAGTAGCAATTGTTTGTTTCATAGAATGCTAAGAAATTACAGTACCACCATATGTGAAAACATAAACAATTTGTGATTGAGCATTGTGAGGATCAAATAAGTACCCTGCATCTGCAAAACCAACCAATTCTATTTTGGGTAGGTTAGAGAAAAATAAACTCATATCTCTTGTACCTTGAAGATAACGAAAAATATGCTTAACCCTATTCCAATATCTTCGGGTTGGACAAGAGCTAAATCTTGCTAATTATAAATTGACAATAAATTATATATCAAGTTGTGTATGACTAGCAAGATACATCAATGTACCAATAGCACTTCAATATGGTACTTCAGGACCAAGTAAATCTTTATCATTTTCCCAAGGATGAAAATGGTCTTTTTTTATATCAAGTGACCTAACAACCAATGGGGTGCTCAATGGATGTGCGTTATGCATGTAAATTCTTCTTAGCACTTTTTCTATATATGTTGTTTGATGTATAAGTATTTCATTCTTTGGATGCTCAATTTGTAACCCTAGACAAAATCTTGTCTTTCTAATATCTTTCATTTCAAATTCTTTCTTTAAGCACTCCATTGTCACTAAAATTTCTTCAAGAGTCCTAATGATTTTTAAATCATCAACATACACAGCAATTATAACAAATCTTGATCCAAACCTCTTTATAAAAATGCAGGGAAATGGGATCATTATTATAGTATTCCCTCAATAAGTGCTCATTAAGGTGATTATATCACATGCACCCAGATTGTTTCAATTCATAAAAGAGAT
This sequence comes from Gossypium hirsutum, assembly GCF_007990345.1. Classification (NCBI taxonomy): domain Eukaryota; kingdom Viridiplantae; phylum Streptophyta; class Magnoliopsida; order Malvales; family Malvaceae; genus Gossypium; species Gossypium hirsutum. The sequence continues at coordinate 84,423,517 of NC_053435.1, forward strand.
CTATTTAATCTGATTGAGTAATGTTCTCGAGAACATGAATTAGCTACTTCTGGTAGTTTAAAACCTTCTGGGAGTTTCATGTAAATGTTATTATCAAGTGGACCATATAAATAGGTTGTAACTACATATGTTAGGCGTAAATCAAGACCTTCTCTTATTTCCAGACTAATCAAGAACTTAAAAGTAGTTGCATCCACCACAAAAGAGTATGTTTCTTCATAATCAATATCGGGTCATTGTGAAAATTCTTGTGCAACCAAACGCACTTTATATCTCATAATTTCTCTTTTTTCATTTCTCTTTCACAAAAAAATCCATTTATATCCCACAGGTTTTACACCTTCAGGTGTACAAACTACATATTTGAATACATCTCTATTTGCAAGAGATTTTAACTCTGCCTCAATTGCTTCTTCCATTTTGGCTAATCATCTATTTGTCTACATTCTTCAATTGACATTGATTCATGATCCACATTGTCATTCAAAATATCTAGTGTTACACTACCTGCAAATATGTCATCAACGTCGATTTGATTTCGGTTCCACTTAATTCTTGACATGACATAATTTGTTGAGATCTCTTCATTATCAGGTACTTGAGATTTGTCTTGAACTTCAGTCATGTCTAAAATCTCTTCTGGAGATTCTTTCAAAGTCATTGCTTCCTCAATCTGACCATCATCTGTTGTTGCTCTTTTTCTTTTTGGAGGATTCTTATCTCTGGAACCGATTGGTCTACCACGCTTCAAACGTGTTTTAGACTCACTAGCAACTAAAGTTTGTCCTTAAATGACATCAATTTTGATTGGAGCATTTACAGTTGGTATATGTGATTTTGTCACTCTTTTTGGATTAGTAAATGCGTCTGTCAATTGATTTGCTAAACTTTATAAATGAATTGTCCTTTGAACCTCCAGTTCACATTGTTATGTTAGATTCCCAAGATGAGACAATGATAATTCATTCCAATCTATTTCTTTTTCTAGCTGTTTATTTTCTACCCCTAACGTTGGAAAAATTGACTCATTAAAATAAAAATCAGCAAATCAAGCCGTAAATAAATTCCCCATTAGTGGCTCGAGATATTAAATTATTGATAGGGATTCATATCCAACATATATTCCTAACATCCTTTGAGGACCCATCTAAAAGCGTTATGGTGGAGCCATCAGAACATATATAGTACATTTAAAAATTCTCAGATGGGAAATATTTGGCTCCTTACCAAAAACCATTTGTAACGGGGAGAACTTATGATAACTTATTTGCCTGACTCAAATTAATGACGTTGCATGTATTATGGCATGTCCCCAAGCAGAAATTGGAAGTTTTGACTTCATAAGTAATGGCCTTGCAATCAATTGAAGATGTTTGATTAATGATTCAACAAGACCGTTTTGTGTATGAACATATGCTACAGAATGTTCAACATTTATTCCAATAGACATACAAAAATCATTGAAAGCTTAGAATTAAATTCACCAGCATTGTCAAGATGAATTGTCTTGATTGAGAAATCTAGAAAATGTGCTCGTAATTTGATCAACTGAGCAAGTAATGTTGCAAATGTCAGGTTGCAAGTTGATAACAAGGATACAAGCGACCATTTAGTCAAAGCATCAAGTAAAACCATAAAATTTCTAAATGGTCCACAAGGAAGGTGTATTGGTCCACATATATCTCATTATATTCGTTCTAGAAAAGTGATAGATTCATAATTTATTTTGATTGGTGATGGCCAAATAATTGATTTGCCTTAAGAGCAAGCATTACATGAAAAATTATTAGCTTGAAGAATCTGCTTGCTCTTCAATGAATGTCTATATGAATTGTCAATAATTTTTTGCATCATAATTGAACCGGGATGACTTAACAGGTCATGTCAAATGATAAAATCATCAGTAAACTTCTGATTTATTATAGCATGAATAGTACAAACCAGAGGAGAGTGTGAACAATTTCACCAAAATATTTTTATTTCCTTGAATTATACTCGTAATTTGAAGATATTCATCATTCCCTTCACTTATTGTCTCAGTATGATATCCATTATGGTGAATATCTTTAAAACTCAACAAATTTCTTTGAGACTGAGGAGAGTATAACGCACCATTAATTTGAAACTTAGTTCCTCTAGGCAACAATATATTTGCTCTTCCGGAGCCTTCTATGATTTTGGTACTACCAGATACAGTACTCACACTAGCTTTTTGCATTGTCAAATGAGAAAAATATTTCTTATTCTTAAGTATTGTATGAGTAGTTGCATTGTTTGCTAAGCATAAGCCTTCACCATTTATCGCTAATTGAATTTGAGAGGTATTCATATTCTTCAAAGAAAACAAATACATGTCAAATAGATTTTCAAAATATATAAAATTTTCATAAATAGTTTAAAACATAATAGAATAACCATGTTGTTAATAACATAACAAGCTTGCATAAAATTTATTCTTTAAAACTATAATAATAAAATTAAAAGATCAATTATTCCCTTTAGGGGTAGTGAAGAAATCAACAACTTCCAAATGAGTTGTACCAACGATGCCATAATCGTCTTTGTCATTCTCACAAACAAAATTTGTCTCTATTTTCTTCCCTTTATCCTTCAATTATTGTTGATATAGTTCCATAAGATGCTTTGGTGTACGACAAGTACGGGACCAATGATTTTTACCTCCATAACGATAACATAAACTTTCTACTTTCCCAGTTGTATTTTTATTATTCTTTCCATCCTTATGATCCCACTTCTGGTGGGTATTCCTGAAATGACCACCTTGTTCATGTCCACATCCTCGACCACGACTGCTAGTGTGTCTTTATCCTTTACGTTATATGATGTCACATTCACTTCAGGGAATAAAGTAGAGCCAGTTGGACGTAACTCATAATTTTTCATTAATAATTCATTATTTTGCTCAACCACAAGAAGACAAGATATTAACTTAAAATATTTCTTAATTAAAACCTTTTTTATGATATTGTATCTGCAAGACAACATTATTTACATGAAATGTAGAGTATGTTTTTTCTAACATTTCCTCATCGGTTATGTTCTCTCCACATAATTTCAATTGAGAAGTAATTCTAAACATATTCGAGTTATATTCACTCACATAATTAAAATATTGTAATCTCAAATACAAACAATCATAGCAAGCTTTAGAAAGTAATACGGTTTTTTAGTGGTCATATATTTCTTTTAGACTATTCCAAAGGACAAGTAGGCCTTTAACAATCAAATATTCAATCTTTAGTCCCTCATGGAAGTGATGGTGAAGAAATATCATATCGTTGGTCTTATCTTGACTAGATGCTTCATTTCCTTCATTAATAGTTTCACCAAGGCCTTTTGCATCTAAGTGTATTTCAACATTTAACATCCAAGATAAATAGTTCTTTCCAGTAATATCAAGAGCCACAAATTCAAGTTTTGCAAGGTTCGTCATTGATGCTATAGCTTGATCCACACTAATGAAAAACGCAAGGCTCTTGGATTAATTTAAGCACTCGTGCTGATAATGTACTACAAACAAAAATAATAGATAAAAGATTGATATGAAAATATGAGGATTTCTATTGTATTCTATATTTTTCATCATATTTACAAGTAGCAACTTCTCTATATATAGGGAGATTAGACTCTTCATATTCTAATACATAAATAGAAAAGACGTTACAAGAAAATGAAATGTGGAAGGTTAAGAGAGATGAAATGTGAAAGGTTGAACATCCACTTAATAACATTAATAACAAAACCTCTATATAATTTATTGCCTTAAGTTAATTTTACTTCTAATTAAATGAACGAAAATTTTATTTATTTATTTATTTTAAAATTATTATTTTAATTTTACAAAAATAAAATAGGAGCAAGTTTATTCATTTAAATAAGTAAAACAATGCTTGTGATTAAAATAAATAATCTATATATAGCCGTTAATTTAAGGAAATAATCGTTTAATGATGAAGATATGTGTTAACTAAGATTTGGTTTTAATTTTATACTCTCTTTTTTTACTTGATTTTAATTTTATACTTAAATCACAATTTTTGTTACTGATATCTAGACGTACTTAATTTTAAATAATAACAAAATTAATTATTTTAAATTTATAAATAATTTATGTCTTTAAAATAATATTATTTAAAAAAATTTAAATATTTAATAGTTTTATAAAATTAAATTTTTATCCATTAATATGATATTTTTAATTGTTAAAATTTTATCAAATTAAAATTCGTACATAGTAGAATGTGTAATTTAAGTATTTTAAATATTTAAATTTATAAACTATTGATATTATTCAAATAATGTTGTAATTTTAAAATTATATTCTATTTTTTAAAATAACAAAAATAGAGGTAAATAACACAATTGTCACATGTCATCACAATAGGTATGTCAAGCGTCAAAAAATTAAGCTTCCATATCAACTGGGGCCTAAGCCCTTGCAATATATAATAACATTCCCATACAATATACGTATTAGTTGTATGTGTTAAATATAATTTTTTTTAAAATGTTCATTTTCAAAAATATTATAATATAATGTATTCTAAGACCAATATAATATTTTTAAATATTAAAATATTATATTATAAAAAATACATTACGGTAATTTATAATGAAATCAAAGTTGAATATTTTAGAAAGTTACAAAAAATAAAATATGCTATGAGCTTCATTAAAATATAGATTTTTTTAAAAAAATTAAAAATTAAAAATTTATATATCTAGTTATCTTAAATTTAAATTTAAATTAAATAATAAATATTTATAATAATTTTTTAATTTAATGAAATAATAAAAATTTGAATTAAATTATAATGATTTTTTAAAAAACTAATAATAACAATTTCAAATTTTACTTAAATTTTAAATTTGATTTATTTAAAATTATTAAAATAATAATTATCTACATGTCAATTAAATAAGTTCTCCACATCAACTAATATATTAAGCTAAATAATATTTATCCTTATAATAAATAAATAATATTTTTATTTATTTTAATATTATTTATTTTTATGAAAATTTTATATATTTAAAATTTATTACCTAAAAATTATACGAAAAATTTTCAAAATTTATCAAACTCTTTCAAAATTTATTAAATATTTTAAATATTGTTAAAATAACATTATTTACGTGTCAATTAAATAAGTTGTCTATATCAATTTTGTATCTTAAACTTTATAATATACGATATATAGAATTAAATACATATATATAACGTAATTATTTAACATTTGCTTGGGTTTGAAATAAAAAATTTTAAGAAATCGAAATCCATTCCAAATCATGCTTATCCTATCAAATGAAATTTTATTTTTATTTAATTTTGTAAGTATTTTTAATGAGATAATAAAAAATTTTATATTTAAAATAATGAAAATTATTTTACCCAAAAAAATTCAAAATCCATAAAATCGAATTAATTTATCACAAATAATTTTAAAATATATATATCAATCTAACCAAATTAGTGAAATCCCTCATTTTCATGATGATAATACGGTTAGCCCACTAGTCAGGAGAGGATACCAACTCATTGTAATCTCTAGTTTGGCGTAATTGTCATGATTTTATTAGGATGATGGAGGTCAATCAAATGAAAGCTACATGCTCATGAATATTCATCATTCATTATGAATTATGATATAAATTAATAATCAAATTGGGTGTTGATTTCCGCGGGGGGGGGGGGTTGGCACCAGCTTATATGGCAGTAGACCCATGCATCTACATATCTGTAATTATATTAGTGAGTTGATTGTCTATGTTAGCCAACCATGCCCTAATTCCACCATTATATTCTTTAATTTTTCTCGTTATTAGGGTAATGAAGGCGAAATTTGCCCAACGCTCCTTCACTAATGTATGGCCTGCATTGCAGCAACAAATTCGTCCCCAACCTGTAGTTTGTTCATAAAAAAACATTTACTATATTTAGCAATTTAGATATATATCATATTTGAAACAATATATAGCTAACCCCAACTCATATCTAATTCTCTCCACTAATTTAATTATTTGATTCACTTCAAAAGATTCATACGTATATTTCAATTAAGTTCAAATTCTAAAATCATCATTATTATAATGATTTTGTTTGAATATCAGTCCAATCCGAATTGAATCCTGTGATATTAGAATGTCAAGATGACTACATCTTAATTGTTTTTAAGTTAATCTTTTTGAGATTTGTGATTATCATTCTAAATAATATTATTTTTAATGTTCCTTTAAAAATACGATATCCCTTATCATTATACTCGACACCTATTAGTGTTCAATTTTTTATACTATCAGCAAATCAGATAATAATAATCATTGATACACTTTTTCGAATATATATTATTCATATAAATATATGGATAATTGAAATGGATCATCATACATTCTTAATAATTTCATTTATGAAATTCAAGATTTTGCTATGATCAGCAAATCGTGAAAGGCCATAAATTGTGGTAGCATTCCTTCAAACACGAACCCTAATACAATGGTGGGAAGGCCGGCCAGCCAGCTAACGTAGAACATGTAAACCAGACAATGGATTAAAAAAAAAAATCCACGTCATCCTTTGATTCTTTCAAATTGTTTGGGACAAGAAGGTGGGTCCAATAATCTTCCACAGTGGCCACGTAGCATTGTAGGAACCCTTTAAAGTGATTGATAAAAGGGAGATAGAAATATTTTATTAGCTTTAATACACTATTTAGAGTGATGGGTACTATATATTATAAAATCATAAACATGCAATTAATTTATTTTATTTTTTAAATATTGGTCGGTCCTTAGCATACAACACATTGGAATATTAATTTAGTTTTTATATTTAATGAGAATCATTTGGAAATTTCTTAAAGCTTATTCTATCAATCAATATTTTTTTATGTCAAATAATTATGAGGGTTTTTTTTTCTTTTTATAATTTTTGAGTTTTGACAAAAAGAGAAGAATAGCCCCCAAAAGAGGGAGACATTATCATATGCATCATGTGCATTCAACTTTGTTGTTCATATAATTATTAATTCTTATGTATTGCAATGTAATTAAAATTTTGATAGATGAAAGGCACAATTGATAAATAGTTTGATTTTGATATATTAAGGGTTAAAATGTAATTTGCATCATTATATTTTATAGATTGAATTTTACTAACAATTTTGGTTTCTAATTAATTTTACTACCTAATATAGGTTTTGGTGATTTGAAAATAAAGTTTAACAAAAAAATATTATTTTAATAACAAAAAATAACCTAATTTATAAAATATTAAAATTTAATAAATTTATAAGGTGGAATTTTTATTTTAATGAAATAAATACTTGAAAATTAAAAATATTAAAAAGAAAAAATATAAGTTTAATTTTTATAAATAATTTTTTTAATTGTTAACATTATATTGGTTAATTTATTTGTTTTAAATGTTAAAATTCTGTTTAAATTTTAAATTAAAATTGAAAATATTAATGGAAAACTCAAATCAAACAAAAATAAATTGATAAAATTCAAGATAAATTTATCTTTAGCTCAAAAGTAAATATCAATCACAATAAAGTGTAAATATTGACAACTTCTAATTAACTTTCATTTAAAGCATACTAATAAATATTTGGTGAGTTACAATAACAGGATAAAGCCCGTACAATCAACGCGGCTAGCGCGACTCGGACTTAAGCCACACCTAGGGTGGTGAATATCTTTAAACATCAAGTCATCACATGAATTTTTAATATTTTAAAAAAAATATGTCACATATCTAATTAATTTCACTCATAAAATTTTAATAATTAATAAATTATCTATTTAATTATAGCAAAAGAAAGAAAGCCTCTCCTTAGCACATAGATTAGGAAAAGGTGGTTTGGGGTTTTTTTTAAGTGAAAAATAAATAAAATATAAAAAATGTTATTAAATATGCATGAGAACTTTTCCTCCTCATAATTAGTATCTCATGTCCCCTTATCCATCACTAATTTATATAATATAATTAATAATTATATCTTTTATGGTTTCTTTTTTTAATTATAATTCAATCTTGTTTTTTTAATACAAAATTTATGTTTTTATCCCTTATAAAAATTATAAAAAAAAGTATAAAATTTTTAATGTTATTTTGTCCAATTTTTAATTTCCCATGTCTTTTCTTTTCAATTAAGTTTTTTCTAATATAGGTTAAGAGTATATGTTAGTTTATTGATTAATTCCTTAGAATTTAAAAAGCTCAACTAATCGCCAATGAATTTTAGTTCGATTAGCATGAACATTATTGTTAATACAAAAGAATATGAGTTCGAGTGCGCACTTTTATTATGGGTTAGGGTGGAGCTATAGGTTGTTGTAGACTGTATCATAAAATTATGGCATTTATATCTATATTAATGATTTTGATTCAGTTGGTGTCATCCATTGATCAAGTTTTAATTTGGCTGTGAATTTATCAAAAGCTCATTTATTTTATAAAGTAACAAATATTATTTAAAGGTTTTTATGTCTTTTATTTTTAATAAATGTAGAAAAATACATACATATGACAAGATTTGAACCCGAGACTCTTCATCGTTCATTCTTTCAACCAAAACTATATTTATAGAAAATTTTATATATTGTTGGGTTTTTATTGATTTTATATAAAAAAAATACTCTTGCTATAATATAATAATTTATTTTGTTAATCAATATAATTTTAATAATTACTAACTAAATTAATATTTGATTAACTCGTGACATCAACTCAATTATAGTATAAATATATATAGAAATCCCATTGATCTTAAACTTTTCCTTTTTTTTCAAATGTGACTGGTATTTAGAAGAAAAGGAGAGCTGCGGTTTTAGTTGCTTATAATATATATATATGTTTGATATAAAAACTTTATAATAAAAAATTAGCAGCTGATACAAGCATTTTGATTAATTCATCAGCTTTTAAGGGGATTTTGCAGCATTTCTGGATGATGATGACAATGGTGAGATTATTAGTAAATAGAAACTAATAAAAAAGGGCATAAAAAGTTTTGGATGTTAACCACTCCACTACTAGTACATGCAAAGCAAAGCGAAAGGTTGGTAATGGACCTACACGCCTTATTTATTAACTGTCAATTTAATTAGTAGGTGTGTTTCATTTTTGCCTGCCCCATAATCATGAGATGACTCATATTTTAATAATATTCCATAAACAATAATTGAAAGAGCTAATTCAATGAACAAAGTTGATACATTTATGATGTTTGTATGAAAAAAATAATAACAATGTGATCAAAATGTGAAGGTGTTATGTGGATTAACAAACAAAAAGTAGGGTAGTTTTGATGATTCAAGTTTGAGTATCAAGAACAAATATTATTTGTTGGTTTTTTATCCTATTTTTTAGGGTTTAAGATTCATTATATATAGGTCATGTTTAGATTTATTTTGGTCTCTAATTAAGTATGAATATATTTAAAAAAATAAATATTAAAAAAAAAGATATATGACAATTTTTGAAGACTACCTGTAGAATAGAAAAATACATTGTCAATGTATCATGTATCAAATATTAACTTGCAAGTTTGACAATTATTTTGGGTCACTCTAACTTTAGGTTGGATGGTTAATTATATTCTATTTGCATTATGATGATAATGATAACTATGTTGTTAAAATACTATATTGATAATAACAAATAGGGATTGCTAAATATACATTGTGTGTACATATTTAAGTGCAGGTGTGTGGCACTTGGTAGAATTAGGATCTACATTTTGACTAATCTGTTGTGTTGCATTTAAGTTATTAGGAGGATTGAAGAGATAGGCTACCATCTAACTCCTTATTCACTATTTATACTATTGATATAAAGATAAAGAATCGTCGAATAAGATGATTAGAGTGGTGATGAGAAGGAGAATAGAGAGAGCCTTAGGATTGAATGGGAGAAAAGTGAGGATTGTAGGTTTGCTTGGGTTGCTTCTTATGCTGCAGGCCTTATATATTTGTCGTCCTCTATCTTAAGGTATTATGTGTCAAGTTGTTTTTGACGGGTTTGTGGTAAGTGGTCATGTTTGATTCTCAGAAACAAATCAATATAATAACAGAGAAAAAAATATGAGAATAAAAAAGAACGGACAAAGAAAACCAAAAGAAAGGTTAAAAAACCTATTGAACATGTGATCAATTGAAAAAGAACATGATGCTATAGGCTTAAGTAGAGTGACATTATGATATGCTTGAATCATTTTAAATAAGGCACGATAATTGAGATTTGATATGGCAGTTAATGCTTAGATTTACTCATTAAACAAGTTACAAAGGATACCTACGAAAAGTCTATATGTATTGTCCAAAGATTTTTGTTATATAACACAGACATGATGAAGATGATGTTTATGGGCCTCCCATGACCAAAACAAAAATGTACCATCAACTTTTAAAACCATGCCAATAGGATTAAAGGCTATGAGGATGCCCCATTTGATAATAACAACCTGTAAGACAAGCAAAAGAGCCCAAATTAATTATTTGGGCCGACAGGTATAATGGGTCAATAAACATGGAGATCTAGAAAAACCCACGTGTAGCTCAACTGTGAAATGTCGGATGAGGGGTCTGCTTTTGTCGTTGACACAAAGAAACTTCATATGGTATCTGGTAGTTTCACTGTTTGCCCAAAGCTTTTACTGATATGTAGGGCAAACAATAGTTAGGCCATTGACAAAAGGGCCTACTCAAAACTTTTTTTTCACTTTTTTTCATCATCTTAGCAAATATGATTGAAAGGATGTCATTTTCTACTTTTCTTTTTTCCCTCCACCAGGCAAAATAATGATAATGATTTGAGTTAATTTTACGGTAGATTATTGTTGGAATTTCAAAATGTTTCAATTTAAGTTTATAAAGTATCAATATCGATCAAGTTTGGCCATTACATGACAGCTGGTGCGGTGGTAGGGGCTCCACTCCCAAATATGGGAAATTCAAGTTTCCTCAATTGTACTTTGAACTTTCAATTGATAAAATGTTTATTTAATTTTTTAAAAATTATAAAAATATAAATTATTGAAATTGTAAAATTACATTTTAGTTCTCATAAAATTATACAATTCAATTCTGGTCCCCTAGGAAAAAAAAATTTAGCTTCGCCCCCACATGATAGCTAGACAAAAATATCAAAATTAAAATATTAGATTAAACAAAAAAACTAAGTCCATTTAAAATATGGGTCAAACTCAGTTTTAATATTTTAAATATTTTTACTTTAGATTTGAGTTACCATTAAAAAAATGTAAATCAAATTGTAAAGGTGTATATATTTTCTACTTAAATAACTTAAATCTAACAATGTTACACTAAATATAACACCCCTTACCTGGTCCAGTCACCAAATCCGAGTAATAGAGTGCTATAGACAATTATGAAATATTTACATGCAATTCAAAACTCAAAATTTTAGTTCAATATCAATTTGTCAAATATGATCAAGAAATATAACATGCGATACAACCAAATTTAGGTTTAAGTCGAGCTTACGAAAGCTTTAGATTAACCCGGTATTAATAAGGGATCAATTTGAAGCAAATACAAAAAGATAAGAAAATTTTGTAAACAGGAGTCACACGGCCGTGTTCTCTGACCATGTGAAAGGTTGAGACTGTGTGAAACTAGGATCACACGACTGTGCGAACAAACCGTGTAATTCACTGTGACTATGTGGGTCAAAAGTACAATTAATCAAAATTTATCACACGATCGTATTATCAAACTGTGTAACATTAATCTTTCTAAATTCTATTGACAATACTTTCTTTTTTTTATCTTGTTATATTCAAATTATCCAATGAAATTAACTCATACTACTATAGGAAAAAAAGGTGAAGAGATTATATGCTAAGCATAAATATTGACAGAATCTAGCAATCAAATGTGCCCCATGTTAGGATGTTACCTAAAAGATTGAAATGGCTTTTTCTCTTTATTTTTGAAAAGATGAGCTCAAATGTGCTTCACACTTCACAAAAGTCATTGTATCCAATGACCTATAATGATTCATCTTTATCTAAATACAACCATTTATGGGAAGAAATCAAAGGTCATGCAATGAACCCATGGAGACAATTTGTGGTGGCATTCCAATATCTCTTTTGGGGATAATAATATTATAATAGATTTCCCTCTTTTTTCTTCTAATGTGTTGTATTTGCCCATTGCCCATTACCCTTTTCCCCTACGTCATCCTTTGAAATGTACTTATAAAAGTGGGCTCTGATACAACTTATCATCAAGTTGAAAACACATAAATTTAAGGGTAAAATATGTTATAAGTTTTTATATTTTTTAAATTTTTGAAATTTAATTTATGTATTTTTATTTTTAAGATTATATTTTAAAATTCAGGTCCACATGTTAAATTTAACAAAAAAAATTAACTGTGTGAACAGTTAAACCTAAATTTTAAAATCTGAAAAATAGAGGGACTAAATTTTTAGAAATGAAAGCATGAGGATTAAATTTTAATTTTTAGAAGAATACAAGAACTTATGAAATATTTTAACTCCAAATTTAACTCTCATTGGCTCTTTAAGATGACAAAGTTCAAATCGCTCAATGAGTTGTAAATCAATTCATTTTGACTACCGTGTTTTTCTTTAAAAGTGGATATGGGGCTAGGAAAAAAACAATTCTTGTGAATATAAAGCAATTATAATAATTACTTATCTTATCCTTCTGCTATTGTATGAAATTACTAATTTACTAATGTAATTATTAAAAGGATAAAATTATTTAAAAAATCTGTTATATATTTAACTATTGCAAAGATAAAATTATTTTATACTTTATGTTAAAATATTTTTTTTAAAATTATGTTTAAATTAAGACAGACCAAAATGTATAGATGTATTTAATGTAGTTAGAAGTGACATTTTTAGAAAGTACACATCCATTATAGAGCAAAGCAAGTAATAAAACAAAGCATCCTAATTGAGGAAAGGTTAAATTTGCTAACTCCCCAATTCACCATTGAATTGCTTAAGCAATACACACTTAAGCATATATACACCAAACAACATCCATTCGCATTCCATGACAATTTGTACTTATACATATATATTTGGTCGAAATTAGATTTTTATTGCTGATAACAGTAATAAATATTCGTTAAAGAAATAAACGATCAATCTTGAAACATGCATACATGTATATATACATACATATATATGAGGCTCTAAATATGCTTTTTTTTTAATCGGAGACTCCTAGTAACAAAACTAAACTTGAAGTTGAGCCAACCAAATTTTTAAATGATAAGCAAGTTTTGAATCAAGAATTGTACATCGAAATCCATCCCTCTTGATCAATAGATAATATACTTGGTTTATATATATATAGATGAGTCCCCTATTCTATTTCCTCCATTCCCCCCCACCCCCGGTACGGATGAGTAGGCCTACTCTTTTTTTCATAGTTGTTTTTTAGCAGATTTAAGAGATGAAAATTCAGACAATGCAATAGGGAAGGTCATTGATGTACACCAAAGAGAAACCCCAATCATAAAAGTATATGCGACAAAACGCGTTGAAATTAAAAACCAATGCCACCCCACTCACCCACTTAGCTCTTCTTTTTTACCAACAATAAATTCATGAGTTGGTAAAAGGCCACACGACACGACAACATCATCAATTATACATTTTGGTTATAATATACACATATATAATTTATCACTGTATATTCTTGCAGAGAACAATCACGAGGCATTGGCCCCTCCTTTTATTAAAAAAAAATTGATCTGATAGGGAAAAGAAAGAAAGAAAAAGAAGAATATTAGTGACCTTTCAATGGTGAAAAATCAAAAAAAAATATCATTTAATGATAAACAAAATGTCAAACAGTCTGACAGCTCCTGCATGAGTTTCAATATTTTTTTCCTGCAGGCACATACATAAGAATACAAGCTAGAATTCAAATTTTTTTTTCTGAAATGACTGCTTATAGCCCAACAATCGTTTCAGTAAAATGGAAGTAAAACTAAAACCCATGAAGCTCCTTTGACTGCATGATGCCATTGCCATTTTTGTAAGGTTATAATATTCTAGTTTTTTATTGTGACATGGTAGCTCAGGAGGGATAGACAGGGAAGAACATGATGAGTTAGGTGGGAACAGTGAGTACTAATTGTTTAGTTCTTTCAAGGAAAATTCTGATAAGAAATGGTTTAAGATAGTGGTGATGAGTGTAGTAGGTGATGGTAGGGGTCTTACAAGGTCAAGAAAAGGCCTTACAAGGTCAAGAAGAGGAAACCATGGTGAAATAAAAAAAGGGTATTTTTTTTTTGGGGGGGGATTGTTAAAAATAAGCTCAGGTCGGATAGCACCAAGAGAGAGGTCAACAAGCAATTGTTGTAAAGAAGCTTGGTAAGTATTGTTCAACAACATCCATGGTGGAGATTGCTCTTTTGAAGCATATGCTGTCAATAACCATGATGGTATTAGGTTTATTGAAGAATATGTCCATGATGATGATGATGATAGCTTGTAACCTGGAAATCAATCAACCTGCAGTATAGCAGAAAGTTGATACTTGTTAAAAAAAAGAAGGGATTGCCGACAGCCCAAACAAGGGTCTTAAGTGTGTGTTTTTAACCAAACATATGCTGTGCTTTTTCTCTGAAATGAAGCATAGGAACATGTAATATAACATGGCATCTGTTTTTGACAAACAAAAATGAATATGGGTTTCTTTAATTATGAGATCTTCTTACCTGGTGAAAATCACAAGCAATGGATTGAAAAGGTAAAGAAGATGAAGAGATGAGGTGATTTTTGCTTACCTTGAAGAAGCCTGAGGGTTTGAGCTTTGGTTTTTGAGAGGGAGAGAAAATGGAGAATAAGGGATGGGATGGTGGTGGTGGTGGAAATATAGAAGAAGAAACTAGAAAAAAAGGTTTACAACAGCTAGAGGCCTGTCCCTGTGGACCCTGACTTCTAACAATTTTATAGCCCAAATCTACTAATCCCCATTTTATATGATTTTTGTACAAATCCACATATGATGATTTCTTTTACTAGGTATTGAAACAATTGGTAATGGATTTCGGGTATTGAGTATCAAGGTTTAAAGTCTGTGATGTAATTATATATATGGATTTTTAAATCGATTTAGTGAAGTTAGTCTAGATTATCGAGTTTAGTTGGGATTGTATTAGTTATTAATTCATTTATATTGTAATAGTTTGATACTTACGATTATTTCAATATATATTTGTATTGTAATTTAATTATTCTCTAGTTATAACACTTTTAAAAACAACAATATAAGAAGAAAAAAAAGTAGTTGACACTTGTTTGAAATTAGAGTTAAAATTTCAGTTAAATATCTAAATGACAGTAGTTTAAATTTAATCATTTTTGCTCTCTATCTTGATATTGTATTTATGAAAAAGTTGGGACTGAATATTGTTCTTAGGATCACGGTGGATGCTAACATCCCAAAATTTGTCATAGAAATTGATGCTACCATTGTTATTAGTTATATTGTTAAATCCCTTTTATGCCTTTGTAGTTTCATTGCTCTGAGACTCGGTGAAAATTGAAGGCGTGAGATCTATAATATATGGCGAGCAACCAAATTGAGTTCATACAAACTAACAATTCTCTGTTGAGTAGCCATGTTTATTTATGTTTCATACTTGGTTTTGGAGAGGTTTTTGGAGAAGTTTTTAAAGTGTCTCACGATGAATCTCTTAATAACTTATTATAGTCTCCAATCAAAATTTTGTCTTCTAATCTTAGGAAATGCATGAATGCTTGAACCGACAAATTCAATAGAGTCAGAGCACTTCCGTACGTGACACTCAACCACATACCAAAGAAATGAAAACATATGTGCTTGGTAGGGTTTGAGGCTTTGAGCTCGCATACTACAACACGTAAGGCAATTGAGCTATAATTGCCTATAAATGCCCTATATGTTTTAGGGCACAGACTCAAACCCGGTAAAGTGCAAATGCTCTCATTTCTTTGATAAATATGTCCCACAAAGTCCATCCCAACGAGACACTTCTACTCTATTGAATTTGTCCCCTCTTAAAGTAATCTCAGATACTCGAGCTCTCATCAAAATCGAGAGACAACTCCAACCAGGAACAATACCATATATGTTGGTTAGATTAACCAGCTCCGAACAAATGATACTTACATGATTTTTTGAATCCCTATCAAAACCTTCTCAGTTCTCAAATTCACCAAATTCGATAGGCTGCATTTGGATTAGCTTGCAAATTTCCGAAGCAGAAACATGCATAAGTTTTACTTCACCTGTATAGCAAATATTAACAGCAATTTCGATTTCCATATGAAATTATTGAATACCTGTATAAGATTTTACATATATGACCATGAAAAAAAGGATGAATCTTTGCATACAGATGCAACATTTAATCACCATCCCCATGTACTTTGTCTATCTATTATCTAAAAGAAACAGGCATTACCAGTGAAAAAGGAAAAAAATAAATAAAAGATCAGAACTTTCTGCTTCTTATATGAAAATGAAAAAGCTAGCCAGTTAATACAACATTGGTAATATCTGGGAATTTCTCCTTAATTGCAGCTTTGATCCCTGATCCAATAGTTTCAGGCCCTGTATAACTCACAACACATTCCCCTTCCTCAATAGACAATACTTCCACACTCCCACCATAATTCTTAATAGCTGGTCTCAATATATCAAGATGACGATTCACTGCCTGTGTAAGTCACCAATCCCAATCAAATTTCAATTTATCTGAAAAAAAAAATTTGTTTCTTTTTCACAAATTTCATGTTTAAGTAGAAACCCACCTCAACAGTAGTTTCCTTTTGTTCATCATCGTATACTTGTCGAATATCCTTGACTGCATCCCCAAATTTTTCTTTCAAAACCCTTTCGATCCCCATTTTCATGGTTGTTGTTGAACTAGGGCAACTCTCACATGCTCCTGAAATAAAAATCAATGGCAGATAAGTCTCGACTCACTAAAACAATTTCTACCAGCCATAACCATAAGCACATAAATAGTAATAAATCATGAAAACGAACAAAAAAAAAGGTGACCTTGGAGTTTAAGCGAGATGATGCCATCTTCAACGGACAAAACGTCGACGTTTCCGCCATCGGCAATCAAGTAAGGCCTCACGTCATCAAGAACAAGGTCCACGTTTTGAGCGGTGAGCTCGAATTTCTTTGAAGAGTACAGTCCGGTAGACGACGAGCCGGAGGGTGCGCTTGGGCTGAAGCTCGAGCTCGACGCTTTTACGGCTGTTTTCTGGTGGGTTCTTCCAGAAGGGAACCGTATGCGTTGATTTAGGGATAAGAATTGTGGGATTTGAAGGGGTTTTGTTAGGGTTTGCGGAGAAGAGAAAATTAGGTTTTTGGTTAACCGGATTCCAGCAATTGAAGCCATTTCCGATCGGTGCTGATTTGGGGAAGGATTGCCAATAAAATAACTTCAGCGACGAACAATGTAAGCTGCCCTTGTTAGTTTTGTGGTGCTAGAATTTTTATTTTGTTGGTTATTAAATTCTCAAAATAATAAAACTTAAAAAGGCAAATTGCATTTAAGGTCACTAAATTATTACTAAAGTTATATTTTGATCATTTAACTTTTAAAATTTACAAAATGATAATTAAATTATTCAAAAGTTTTTATTTAAATCGTTGGGTTGTTAAAATCACTATTATATGACCTTCTCTATTCATACCACTAGCACCAATTGAAAGCTCTCATTTCATTTCTTTTCTACAGTTCAGTTTTTTTCATGGAACGACTTTGAACATAATGAATTTGCATATTAAAATTCTAACAACTTTCTTTTTTAATCTCCGACACTGACTATCAAATCGGCTTGAATTTAAAGTGTGTTCTTCTACTTGCCTATAAATATTAATCCACCGTACTGATCGTCGAATTGTCACTTATAAACTTAATAGCCCAGTAAAACTTTTGAATAATTCAGTAATTTAAATGAAAACTTTCGATTAATTCAATGACCATTTTATAATTTTTTAAAATTAAATGATCAAAACATAAATTTATTAATAATTTAGTATGGTCTAAAAATTAAAAAAATCGTTAGTATTTTTTTCCTACCGGGTATTTATAATATATATTTTTATATAAATATATAATTTTTATTTGTAAATAAAATTTAAGAGAAGATCCACTTTTATTTATTTTTTAAAGAAAAATAAAGAAAATCTAGGAACATTAGAAACAACATAAACATGCAAAACTAATAAGTAGGTCCCTCACCATTTATTTGATTTTTAAAATTTTATTCTTTAAAAAATATTAATATGTATCTCTATATAACTATATATATAAAGGAGGGTCCAAACTTACAAGTGGCATCCCAAACCATGGTTTTCTTTTCTTTTCCATTCTATTGGTCAAATTTCAATTTTAATCCCTTTAATATATGTTTAAATTTGATATTTAATCTCTATACTTTAATTTTTAATATATATTAGTTTGTATATTTTTTATAATATTATTAATTAGTTTAAATAAATAATAAACTTTTTAGTTAAAACATTATAGGATTATATATAATTTAAATACTTTAAAAGTCTTAAAGACTAACACGCCATTTCCTTTTTCTTTTTCTTTTTTTAGGTTTGCATTGGCATTACTTTTTTTTTTTTGCAATTTTAGAAATAATGATTAAATTTTAATTTTGATATTTCTATTATGCCTGAATTTCAGTAAGCATTAATTTTTAATTTGAATGCCCTAAGATTTTAGATACAAATATGTATCTTTCTTTTTTTTTAGGTTTGCCTTACTGTTTTCTTTTTTGTTGTTTTTTACATTAAGATAATGGTTAAATTTTAGTTTCGGCTTTATAGTATGCTAAAACTTGAGATTTAATCTATATAATTTATTTTTGACATAATTTGATCTTCTTCTTTTATAATGTTCTAAATATTTAATATTGTTAATTATTTCAATCAAGATATTTACCTTGATTTTTCTTAGGAACAATATTCCAATAAAAAATTATTTTATCATGACGAGTTCTAATAAATATTTTCAAGAAAAAAATCAATATTAATTTTATTTTCACACGATTACCAAGTGATTTTTTTAATTTTAAAATGTCACATTAGTAAATTTAATAGAATATTTTTAATCTAGTTAACAATTTGACCTAAATTTTTAAACCTGAAAAGTAAATAGTTTAAATTTTTGAAACTAAAAGTAGATTAAAATATATTTTAATCTTCAAAATTGTACTCTATAATTTGACACAAACAAATATCCAATCCAAGGCGAAGCGAGGGAATCATACTAATTATATTTTATAATAATAAAAAAAAACATTCATTATACATTGAATAACAATTTTTTTCTGATTATTCATTTTATATAATTATATTATATAAAATATTAATTTTATAAATTCCATCCTTCTTGATTTGGATTTGGGCTTTTTTTGGGCCTTGTCTTGTACGGGGCTTGCCCTTATTTGTACCATTCTCCGTAATGGAATTTTTTATTTGAAAAAAAAAAGTTATAATTTATAAATATAACTTTATTATTACCTTGATAATCATAGTTTTAATCTTTCTACTATCTTTAAATTTAAGATTATATATACACACTTTAATTTAATATAATTTGATCGAATTTAAATAATTAACATTGTTAATATTCTTATTAATATAAAACATACATTTTTCTTTAAAATTTTTCTTTCAAACAAAATTTCATGTCAACACGATGAAATAAGATTTGTAATAAAAATGTACTATTATATTATTAAAGAAAAAGAAATAATACATAATTAAATGTAAAAATTCAATATGCTCTTTCAAAAGACTTAGAGAGAGAGAGGGGCTTAATTACCTATTGGTGATACATCTTTCAAAGATATTGTTTGGGTAACTTGACTTGGAAGTAAAGAAGCTTATACTCTCTCTGTTTATACATAATTTGGCAAACTCTCTCTTAGATTATTAATTTCATATTTTTATTTCAGTAAACTTAATTCTCTTCTTTAGTTTTCATATTTTTTTTGTTGGAAAATATGGATATTACATATATAATAATAGTAATTACATGTTATTATTTATTATCATAAAATATTAGAGTAAATTAAAAGTGATATAATTTAGTTAAGGTTTATTGGGCTTTAGTTATTAAATAAGGTATGGGACAAATATGTGTAGATATTCTAGTAAAAAATTTCTAATTGATGATGGGCTGATTAGAAATTAGGGTTAATGTGCAAAAGTTATATATTAGGGTTATAATTTCCAAATTATACATATATAACTTTTCCGATATCCCATCCTTAGAAAAGAGAAAGTCACTTTCTCACTTTCTCTAAATTGCTTATGTGCTAATTTGGAAGATCAAAACCATAAGATTGAAGATTTCAAGGAATCAATGGATTCAAATACACTTCCGCATTTAGTTTTATTCTTGATGATTTTACATAGCAAATCTTGATTTATTAAGTTTTGTATAAGAATTTTAAGGTTCTCATTTTTTTCTTTATGCTTGTAGCTTAATAATTCCGAGAAAAAAGATGATGGATTTCCTTAGGCCAGAAGATTTTAAGAATATAAACTTCGATCCCAAATGGAGTGTTTTTGATTATTTGTTAGAGATTATGAGAGTTGATCAAGAGAATTTGAAAGAACGAAATTTCAAAATCAAGAATTTTGAAAAGAAAAGTCATGGTTTTGGGTGTGGAAGCTTCATGCAAGAGAAGAGTTTTAACAACAATGATAGATTGAGAAGGAAATGCCAATTCATGGAAGAAAATATCAACAAGAGATCCATTGTCTCTTATCCACCACCATTGTTGTCTGAAAGCTTGAAACAACAGGATCGAATTATTTTTTGGTGATACAAAACAACTATTTTATATCGATGTGAACTCTCAAGCAAGTCGATTTTTTATATCATTTTCGCAACTCAAATCCCATGAGTTTCTCAACGAGTCCGAAACTAAGCAATTGAAGGCTAATAAAGAAGCCATTAAAGCTCATTTGTTGGAACCAAATAGAAGAAACTGAAATCAACTTTAATAGGTGGGATATAAGTAAAAGTTCAATGTATGTCATTACAATTCATTGGAATTTTATCGTGAACAACAACCTATTGAGAAAAATGGAGATCACATGTATAATAAGAATAATTATAATGTTAGCTTAAATTAAAAGTTATTAAATAAAGTATGAGTTAAACTTGTGTGTCTTAAGGTTATTATCTCAAATTACATATAAATAACTTTGCTGACATCTCATTTTTAAAAAAAGAGAGTCACTATTCTCTAAAATACTTGTGCGTCAACTTGGAAGGTCAAAATCACGAGATTTCAAGACCTCAAGATATCAATGGATTCAAGATCACAACCACGAGAATTCAAAACTACGAGATTTCTGAGCCATATCATGTCGAATCATTGAGATTTGATTAAATTTTTATTTTTTTTTTGGCATGATTCATTCATAAAATTTCATAGATTTGATATTTTGATTTCGCATTTTGGTTAATTGAGATTTATGATAGAAGTTGTAGGGTTTTGATTTCCAATATTAAAACTAAGTGATTTTCGATTGTTTTGAATGTATATATAATTGAATGAGAATTCAATTTTAGAGATTCTCTATTAATATGTTACAGATTGCTATGACTTTAAGAATCAACTTAAAGAGAAATCAACTCAAGTTCCGTTAATTAAAAGAAAAATCGATTGTGATGGTGATTGGGTTTCGTTATAAAACTATACATTTTGTTATTTATTTTTAGTATACAGTTAAGTTTGATACAAATTGTATATTTGTATTATATTTAATTTTGATTTTTTTAACTTTAATTTTATTATAGGTTCTTATTATATTTGTTCTTTTTGATACAATGCCTAGAACTATCCATAGCCCCTCCTCAACCCTTAAATAGGAAAATAATACACTTCAAAGCACTCAACAACCCACGTCCTCCTGTGCTGGCAACAATACAACTAAGAAAAATTATATGCATTTGAAACAGAAGCAGTGTGGTTTATGGAATAAAGCATGAATAGGATGTTTTTGAATCCATAAAAAAAATTATGATTTTAAGTTTTATGTGTATTTATGTTAAGATTATTGATTTTTTTTATGAATTCAATTATAATTTTCTGTCAAATTGGTTTGATGGATATTTATTGAAGTTGTTATATTTCTGATATGAATACATATTCAATTTTTGGGTGCTTTACACAAATTCATGTTGATCATGATATGTGTTTAAAGAATTTGATTTTAAGTTTGGTTTTGAATTTTAGTTGTAAAAAAATAATAGTTGCTTGTTTAAGTATTAAAAAAAACAGTTAAAAGTTAAGGTTTTCGATTTCTGATTGCATCATTTAAACAACTTTATTTTGGGTTATTTTGGAAACTGTAGTGTGATCAGAAATTTAAGCTTTGATCTTTGATTGTTACGGAAATTTCAAATTTAAATATTGGTATGTTTATATATATATTTTTAAATAACTTAATTAACACACATCCCAAACTATTCAGTGAAGCGTCACTATAAACCACATAGTCTTTTCCCAATTCAGGTAAAGTTAGAATCAGTAATTCGGTCAACATCACTTTTAGCATTTCAAAACTCTCCTGACACTGATCGTTCCACACAAATGGCACATTCTTTTGTAGCAACTTCGTCATTAGCGTAGCTATTTTGGAAAACTCATTTACGAATCTTCGAAAATAACCGGCTAAATTAAGGAAACTCCAGATCTCTAACACATTTTTCGATGCTTTCCACTAGAGGATAACTTCGACCTTTTTTGGATCAACTCAGATTCCCTCACTTGAAATAACATGCCCCAAAAATACAACCTTGGATAATCAAAATTCACATTTACTGAGTTTCTCGAAAAGTTGCTTTTCCTGCAAAACTTGTAAAACAATTTTGAGATATTTATCATGTTCAGCTTCCGATGTTAAGTATATCAGGATATCATCAATGAATGCTACTACGAAGTGATCCAAATAAGGCTGGAATATGCGATTCATGAGAATATGAATGTCGCAAGAGCGTTTTTTAGTTCGAAAGGCATCACCAAAAATTCATAGTTACCATATCACATGTGAAATGTTATTTTCGATACTTCACTATCTTTTACTTTTAGCTGGTAATATCCTGATCTCAAGTCAATCTTAGGAAAGATAGATGCACCCTTCAACTAGCCAAACAGATCGTTAATACACGACAAGGGGCAACAGTTTTTGATTGCCAGCTTTTTAACTACCGATAATCAATGTAAAGTCGTATCAACTCGTCTTTCTTTTTGACAAATAGCACTAGAGCTCCTCAAGGCGACATACTAGGATGTATAAAACCTCGATCCAGTAAATCTTGCAACTGTATTTTTAATTCTAAAATCTTATGCAACAAACATATTATCACATGTATAATATCATGTCAATATGTTATTTCCTCGTAATATTAAAATAATGACTATGTTATTTTAGTTAATGGGCTATATGACTGAAATTTAAAATTTCGAATAATAAAAGAATTAAATTTTGTGTATAAAAAAATAAATGAGGTTTTGAAGTGTAAAATAAAAAGATGAATAAACTCGAGATAAAAGGATATTATTAATATATTTGAGTCAATTTTATTTTTAAATTTGGTTAATTTTAATTTTTATGTTTTTTTTTTAATTTTGAAATTTTAATCTTAACCAAATTATAATTGTTAAATTTGTTTGACAATGTACTATAAAGTTGTAGAGTGTTATATTAAATTATATTTGATTGATTTCTGTGTTTTTAATATGTTATAATTTTTGTGTCTTTTATTTTAATTTATTTGACATTAAGTTGAAAAAAATATTCTCTTAAATATAAGCTAAATGGAAGATTTAATCTTAATCATTAAATATTAGGGTAACCTACATCATTAGTTATTAAATTATGGGTAAGTTTTCATTTTGATCACTTAATTTGAAAAGTTACAAATTGGTCACTAAACTATTCTAAAGTTTTCATTTAAATCATTAAACTATTTAAAAATTTTTATTTAAGTCCATGAGCTATTAATTTTTTTTTTAAAAGTTCTACCATTGAGCTCCAAGCGACAATTCAACAATCAATATGGTGGATCAATACCCATCGACGAGTAGAAAAACATACTTTAGCTCTAAGTCAATCTAACAGTCAATGTAATTGTTAGAATTAAGTGACCCAAATTCTTATTTAAATAAAATACGATGGAAAATAAAATAAAAGTAAAATCCATATAGAACTAGACTTCTTTTATTTTATTTTAGAATAAGGTTTTTAAACCTTATTAAACTCCATCTATTTTATATTGATTAGGATAAGGTGTTTCAATCCTACTAGAATATGGCTTTGCAAGCCTATAAATAGACATAGTCTATTCCTCTTGTATTCAATTCAAATTTTTCGACATACTGAATTTTCTTCTCCTCTGCCAGTGGTTTTTTCCCGAAAGGGTTTCCACGTAAAATTTGTGTGTTCTTTATTTTATTTATTTTATTTTATTTTATTTTTCACAGTAGGAGATCAGAGAAAGAAGCTATTTGAATTTTCATTCGTAGATTCATGATGTCCAAAGTTGTTTTATGAAAAAAACTAAACTGTAGAAAAAAAGGGAAAAGAGAGCTTAGTATTCACGCTTTTACTTTTAAGAGTTTATTCTCTTTATTTTTTTTCGAATTTATAAATTCAAGTCAAATTGTTAATACCATTAAATTCTTCTGTTAAATTTTGTTGGAGTTATATTTTGAATTTTTTGTAAAAAATACATTGTAATGGACATGAATTTAGCATATAAATTTCAACGGTGTTAACAACTCACAAAAATTGCATCATCATTTTAATCAAAATAAAGTATTTGGGCTAACCATAATCATTGTAAAAGTTGATATATCAAATTATGTTAAGAAAAGTATAAAGATTAAATTTTAAATTTGAGCATAATATAGTGACCAAAATTGAAATTCAACCATAATGATATAATTTGTAAAAATAAAATACGGTGTCATGCCACTTTGCCATATTCATGGTCTCTTTTTTTTTCTTTTTTCTTTTTCTTTTTTTTTGTTTTTGTTTTTGTTAAAACATTCAAATATAATTAAAAAATTAATTTTAACCTTTAAACTATAAATAACTTTTTTATTCTTAAATTATGTCCACATTTAAAGGATATGATAGTAACAAAATAAGATAGCTATCACGTATAAAAATATAAATTATTTAAATTAATTAATGCCATTGTAAAGCAAACGACCCAATTATGTTAAATAAAAATATTAATATTAAATATCAAATAGGAGTATAGTAGAAAAATCAAAATTACGGTTTTACTATTATTTTATAATGACTAAAAAGGAGGGAAAACAATGTCATTAGTTAGTTCAAATAATTAACACCGTTAATAATTTTGGTAGTTGATAATGATTTTAAAAAAACATATTCCAACTCATCATGTCAAAATAATATTTATGTTAGAATAGTATTTTTTTTAAATCTACATAAAAAAGTTAATAACAGTAGTCAACAATATTGATTATTTAAACTAAATATTATAAAAAAAGGCTAAATTATCGTAGAATTTCAAGTATAAAGATTAAATCTTAATTTTAGGCCTAGAATAGGGACCAAAAATGATATTTGACCATTTTTTATGAAATGCAAAAAAAATGACCAAGACATGTGGCAATGTAAGAGGGTATTTTTGACCTTAAATATATATTTAGGTTATAGATAGACCTGCTCATGTGGCCCGACCCGAAGGCCCACCCCAAATGTGGCAGGATTTTAGCAAACATATAGGCCCAAAAAATGGGCTTAGACAAAAAAATGAGATCCATTAAAAAAATGAGTCGGACCTCAAGTAAGGCATTTTTGCCCTGGCCCAGCCCGACCCGAATTCACTAAATGACAAAAAAATCTGCTCCTTTTTTTTTAATGTTATTTTCTTGTTGCTTTCTCCCTATTTTGCTACCATTTTACTATTATGTTGCTACTATTTTTTTGTTATTGTTTAGACATTGTATAAAACTTACTTTATTGTTAATTTTGTTTTTATTTTAAAGGCATTTGTTAATTTTGTTATTATTTTAGAGGCATTTACTTGTTAAGTTGCATCTATCTTAGTATTATTTAAGTCTACATATTTTTTAAAAATTATTTCCAATTTGTTAGGAAATATTTATTTTGATGTTTTTAGCATTTTTATATATTATATATATTTAAAAATTATATAAAAATAATATAAAAAATTAATACATGCGGGCCGGGCCGGGCCAGGCCAGACCTAAGTTTTAGCATTTTTATTAAGTTCGGGCTTGGGCAAAATTTTAAGCCCATTTTTTGGGTCGGTTCAGGCCTAATAAATGGGCCTAAATTTTTAGTTGAGTCCAGCCCGAACCTGGCCTGGCCCATGAACACCTCTAGTTATAGATACTTTAAAATATTAAAATTATATAATAATTAATGTAATAAAATTTATAATATTTAATCTTTCAAAAGAATTATAATATTTTAAAATAATTATGACAAATAAAAAAATGATGAGATAAATATCAAATATATACATGAAGTTTATTTCAATATGTAATTTGATACATAAATTTTGAGTTAGTGTAATTATAGACATGAAATTTGAATTGTAGTTCATATATATATATAATTTTTATTTTGATTCAACTGAATGCATTTAAATAAATAAATCATATATTTATTTTCATATTGGATTAATATAATTATTTATATATGTAATAGATCAATATAAAATGATATTAATTTGATAATATTTTTAATAATTTATGAAAATTAAAAATCATATAAAAATTTTCTGTAAAAAATTACATAAAATCAAAGTTTATATATAATATTACACAATAAATTAAAATTTAAAAGGATAATTTTGATATTTATCCGTTATGAAAAAAATTATATTAAGTAAATGATTTTTGCCAATAATATTAATATACTAAAAGTAAGCGAACGGCTAGTCTCCCACAAGCGTCGGCTAAGTAATTGCCCGCCATGCGCATAAGAACCCCAATCCTCCCTCGGAAAAATCCCCGTCATCTTTCTACACTTACGACGATCAATCTCGACAACGATATCAATAATTGCCTCCAAAAAACCCGCTTTAACGAACCCCAAAAGCTCTTTCACCAAACCCCAATTGCCGGAAACATCTTCTCATGGAACGCAATGATGAAGCCTAATCTTGAAAATGGCCAGACTGAACATGCCCAGGAACTGTTCGATGAAGTGTCGCTTAAAACCCCCGCTTCTTGGAACACATTTTTATCGAGCTTAAACAAGATCCAAAACCCAGAGGTAGTCTATAAAGGCTTTCTAGAGATGGGTAGAGTTGGTTTTAAACCGAAAGAGTCCACCATCTCGACTTTAGTCAGTGCGGTTTCTGAAACAAAGTTCAACGTATTGGTACCGCAAGTTCATGCACTTGTTGTTTGTTTGGGGCTTAATATGAGCATGTTTGTGGGGCCTGTGTTGATGAAATGGTACTCGCGAATGGGGGATGTAGAGGGACTGGGAAGAGTGTTTGATGAGATTTTGGTAAAGAATGTTGCTTGTTGGAATGCTTTGGTTTCAGGGTATATGGAAGTAGGGTATTTTAAGCAGGCTCGTAGGGTATTTGATAAGATGCCAGAGAGGGATATTGTTTCTTGGACTTCTTTGATTGATGGGTACATTAGGAATAAGTGGGTTAATAAAGCTAGGTCTATGTTTAATAAGATGAACCAGAAGAATGTGGTTTCTTGGACTGTGATGATCAACGGATATGTGCAAAACGAGAGGTTTCGGGAGGCGTTGAAGCTGTTTGTTTTGATGTTAAGATCTGATACGAGGCCTAATCAGTTTACTTTTTCAAATGTCTTGGATGCATGTGCTGGATGTTCATACCTTATTACCGGCCTACAAGTCCATTCATGTATCCTAAAGTTTGGGATACCGCAGGATTTAGTATTGTCTGCTTCCCTAGTCGATATGTATGCAAAATGTACGAACATCGATGCTGCATTTTGTGTATTCGAGTCCATGCAGGAGAAGAATTTGGTATCATGGAATTCCTTGATAGGAGGTTACGCAAGACAAGGACTTGGAAGAAGAGCGTTGCAGGAATTTGATAGGATGATTAGCACTGGTATCAACCCGAATAAGGTTACAATGTTTAACGTTTTATTAGCATGCAGGGGTAGTGGATTGGTCAAAGAAGGTGAAAGACACTTCAACTCAATGGTCTGCAAGTACGGCATACAACCAGGGTTGGAACATTATGCCTGTATGATGGAGATATATGGGAAAGCAGGTCAGTTGGGTAAGGCTGAGACATTAATCAAGGGGATGATTTTGAAGTTCGATGTTGTTCTTTGGGGTGCATTTCTTAGAGCCTTTTATTTATACTCCGGTTTGGAACCTCCGGAATTCGCCACAGAAGGTATTTTAAAATTGAAAACTGATTATCCTGCAGTTTATGCAGCGTTTAGAAAGATACATGGTGGAACAGGGAAACGGAGTGGTGTAATAGAATTTAGACCATCGAAGGAGATGAAACAAAGGAGGAATATCGCAAAGCAGAAGGCTCTTAGTCAGATTGAATCTCCGGTGGAAGTCAAATGAATTGAAATACCTCGACACTCGTTAATACAATAATGCTTCTTAGCTGCAAATCTTTAGCCTGACTGTTTGACTAGTATAGCCGTTTCGACGTGGCATCTGCTTTTTTATAAATGATGTCTTGATTCGTGAAGAGTTGGTATACAGATTACGATGGCCGAAATCACAGGGCTCGACAAATGAGAATGATGAATAGAATAAAGGGTTCTTGATTCCTTGTTCTTCAATTTCGCAAGAACCCCATTGTGACATGAAACATCAAGAATGTTTTCAACACTGGCTCGTTGCATATAGTTGCAAATTGGTTGTTACGTCACACTTCAAGCATGTTTTAAAATCTATTGGTTATAATTTATAATCAATGACTTGGAATATATGTATATCTTGAGAATTTTTTCCGCTATAATGAGGCGAAGCACATTATAGAATGATTTAGAGAAGGATGTTTTCACGGTAAAAATGATTATGGTTCATGGTCTGCGATTACAAGGTGCAGATGTGAGAGGCAAGTGGGCAGGGAGTTATTGTATTTCTTTAGTATCATTTATTCTTTTGATCCTATTATGTACCCAAAAAGACAGGAGGAATGCATAAACGTTTTTCAGCATAGTGGGATTGTTTTGATCCGTGTTCTCTCTATTGACAAAGTCTTCGATGTTTATTTTATGGTTCATGAAGACTAGATTTTTTAGGGTTCGTAGTTGTCCCTTTTAATAATGTCATCTTTTCTTCAGATGCACTAAATCTTCAAGTTGTCACAAAAGATCCTATTTATCTCTAAAAGAGAAATACCGGTATGTTAAAATGAATGTTATTGGCTATTCAGACAACCTAAAAATATTGCAGCAGAAGAAGTTTTGGTTGTTTGGTTTTTACACGCAGCAAGCAAACTTGGTAAATGTCTAGAGATTTCCATAGCCGAAGGATTATATTCTTCTGGATCTATTATGCATCAAATACAAGCCTGTAAATTACACATACTTGTCTTGCATAAGAACAGCAGGCAAAAATATGATCTGTATTCTCGTTCTGTGTTGCATAATTTGCAGGCAAGCTACACTTGTTGGAAGTATTACTGCCAACCATGAAACAAGAGAGATGCCTAGGAATGGATGGTCCTCCCCATACAGCCTTGTGCCAGGGCACCTTAGATTGCTTTTGTTTCATGCCTTGTAATTACCCGAGGCACACCAACTTGTAGCATCAGGTCTCTCAGTTTGAGAAGCTTCTTCCAACTCCAGCTATGTCCTTGAGTTGGCTCTGCTCCAAAAACTAACACTGTTTAGGTCATACGCTTCTAACCAAGCCACCCATAGTGAACCAGTTTGCACTTTGCACCAAAACTAGCCAAAAAATTCTAAGCATGCAAGCACTATTCCATAAAATCAGATCTTCAACCCCAAATCCTTCCTTTCCAACTTACTGTAGCCCCCCTTGCTGAGCCTTCATTGTCTTTCAACACCGAGGAAGTAGAACCCTTTGTAAAGATCAAAAGATCGTTTGCAAAGAAGATATGAGTAAATTGCAACGTTTTATATCTCGGGTGAAAATAAAAAAAAAAATTGTATCTTCCAGCTTTGTTCAAGAGGGTTGATAAATCATTCATGCCAATAATGAATAGGTAGCTCCTTTCCCTGCAGAGAAATACCCAACTAATCATCCATTCCATTCAAAGCAATTGAGAACTTTGAATGCGAAACACAGCCTCAAATCCATTCAATAAACATCTTTGGGAAGTACTCCCAACTAAGGGAATCAAAGATTTTCCTTGGATCAACTTTTAAACCACATCTTGGGGGAAGATCCTTACTCCCATGCCCATAATCCAATTCCATAAATGCACTCTATATAGATGGCCGAGTCCTCTTCATTCTATTTGTGGGAATCTTCATAATGCACATACAAAAAGTAGTAGGACAATAAATAGGCCTAAAAATCCATAACCAATCTTGGGTTAGGGACTTTGACTTATATCAATTTAAATCCAATCAAATTCTTCAGAATCATCCCCCTTTTATTTCGCATTCGCAGCTTAAGTTCTTCAAATTAAGTCCTCACGAAGTCGAATTATTTCATATTTTATTCACTTCAGGCTTGAATAACATTTCCAGATACAAATAACTTCTCATTTAAAACTTGAAACTGTTCAAATTTTGAATCAATTTAGATACAGCGTGATTGAAACTCATATTTGGGAATTGATTGAATCAGGTTTTCCTTCACAGATCAGGAATCAGCAGGAGAAAATTTATCACAAGGGTAATGAGTATTAAAAAGAAACAAAATCATGCTCGTTTCTTCGTTCTTCAAAGATCATTTCAAGTGTTCCTTAAATGATTAAAAAAGAAGGTTAAAAGAACAAATTTGGAGTGCTAGTACAAAATACAAGATAGCTAGGGGAAGAAGTTCCACATGATGTTACAAGAAATTTTTGCTTCTTCCAATTTATCAACTAACATACTACGTAATAACTCCCAAATAGCACCGTTGAAGAAAAATTCATGTCAAAACAACTTGTATGGTCGTAGCACTTCATCTCCTGTTTCGACTCTCCTCCCGATCCTTCTCCTTTTTTCTGTAAAGCTTTTCGAGGACTCGCTTTGCCTCACACTGTGGGAAGTTTTCGAGATCATAATAATGTGGTGCTATATCAACTAACCTGTATCCATCAAAAGAGTGCATAT
Source organism: Gossypium hirsutum (assembly GCF_007990345.1). Lineage (NCBI taxonomy): Eukaryota > Viridiplantae > Streptophyta > Magnoliopsida > Malvales > Malvaceae > Gossypium > Gossypium hirsutum. Next base: position 84,454,869 of record NC_053435.1, read on the forward strand.
GTAAATTAACGATCTATTGAACAAAACTAATCTCGGGGTTTCTCAATTCATGTATCATGAACCCACACAAACCATAAGAAAGGAGAGACTAACCATTCACCACGAATATCTGTCACAGTACGAATAAAATTCCGGCTTGTCAGGACATACTCGTTGTAGATGACCCACTCTGGCTTGTGATCCAGGCAATTTGATGGATGCAAGTGCACCACCTGTAAAATAAATAATACAATACACAGTTACATTCCACGCATGCACCTCCAAAATGAGAAAAAACTTCACCAAGAAAGAAAGCCTGATCCAGAAACAGAGAACTATTTATATGGACCTGGTTGTCTTTAACTGTCAAGTAGTGCCCCGTGCGCTCCAGATGAGCTACCTGCATGAAATACCCGGCAAGCATGGCCTTTCTAATGTTGACATAGTAGTCACGGCTGTTGAAATCAGTGCTGCACAGCTTGAGATTAAACCTGGACATAATGCGCACGAGCTGTTGTCTAACATTATCAGCAGCCTTCAGCGCTCTATGGTTGATGAAATTCTCATAGCACCAAGATTGATCCTCGTCTGCAGTTTTGATATATTATAACTCTTAGGTAATTGCCATCAGAAAATAAATCTGTGTTGTTTTTGGGGGAAAAAGGATGAAGTACTTACTGTTTTGTTTGTAAGCATGGTACACGTTCAAAAGAGTGAGATGATCACCATCGATATGCCCAAACCGAGCTTTTGCTTCATCTGCAGCTTTTTGTGCCTCCCTAGGCCGTACAAAGCAATTGGGTACTAAAGAAAGAATTGAGTTATCACAGAAGAGGCCCATGGTAGGTCAGCAGAGGCATACAGGCAAGGCGACACCATTTGCTTCATGAGAGAATACTGAGAAACTGAAACTATCTGCATCAGCACTTGCTTAGAAATCCTATGGTGCATGCCAACAGGGGCATGGAACCCAGACAAGACAGTTGCTGATGACAACCTAAGACACATTCCAGCTTAACTGTATCAATGCATACAAGCATATGCATGTAAACAGTTAAACACCTAGTGTTGTGCACTAGCCGAAGTGCAAACACTCTTTCAGATAGGGACGATATCAAACAAGATATAGCCCCAGGACAACTTCCTAAGACCTGACTCAACAGAAACACAAAGCATGCTAGAAAACAAATAGAAGTACCTGAAAGCATGGCAGCAACTGAAAGAATCTCATTTGAACAGTTGAACTCAGAACTAACTACGAGCATCTTCGACATTTGAGGATCCAAGGGGAATTCACTCATGATCTCACCCAACTTTGTTAAGTTACCCTCATCATCCAATGCTCCCAAGTAATTCAACACTTCCAATGCACGCATCAATGTCTCCGGAGCAGGTGGGTCCATAAAATCAAAATGTACCAGATCATCAATTCCTAGTTTCTTCAAGGTGAGAACTGTATTTGCAAGGTTTGAACGTAATATTTCAGGATAGGTCTGCGGCTGGAGATCATTATTAAAACTCTTCTCAGTGTAGAGCCTGAAGCATTTCCCAGGTTGTGTTCTTCCAGCACGTCCAGATCTTTGATGTGCACTTGCCTTTGATATAGGAGATACCAATAAGGACTCAACACGCACTCGTGGGTTATAAACTTTTTGTTTAGAAAACCCAGGGTCAATAACATAAACAATGCCATCAATAGTCAAGGAAGTTTCGGCAATGTTTGTAGACACCACAATCTTCCTTCCAGGAGGGCCACCCTCCTTCACGGGAGGTGGAGCAGGCTCAAAAATCTTCTGCTGCATTGCTGGTGGAAGAGTTGAATATAGAGGCACTACTTTAACAGGACCTACTTGATCCCCCATGTTTCCTACTTCTTTCGTTATTTTGCGACAGGCATCTTCGATCTCCTCCTCTCCAGTTAGGAAAACAAGTATATCACCAGGAGGTTCACACATGTGTATCTGCACAACAGTCCGTATCGCAGCCTCCAAGTAATCCCTTTCAGGTTCCTGAGTGTAGAATATCTCCACAGGGTGAAGCCTACCTGGAACCTTCATAAGTGGTGCACCATTAAAATAACCCTGAAACTTTTCAGCCTCTAGTGTAGCACTCATAACAACAAGCTTAAGGTCAGGTCGATTCTTTAAAACTTCTTTCAGAAGCCCAAACAGCACATCTGTAGCCAAAGTTCTTTCATGAGCTTCATCGAGAATAATCACTTTATATCTTTCTAAAAGAGGATCTGTCATCGCTTCCCTTAAAAGCATACCATCTGTTAAATACCTGTCATACAACAAAAACAAAATAACCTTAATCGTCTCCTATTCATATCCATTTCTATACCATTAATACCAAATAAAAATCAGTAAAAGTCAAAGCTTACTTCAAAACAGTCCTTGCACTACTGCAATCCTCGAAACGAATACTATAACCCACCTCCTCTCCAATAGTCACATCCATTTCTTCAGCAACACGACGCGAAACAGACATGGCAGCCACTCTTCGAGGCTGGGTACAAGCAATCATCATTTTCCTACGTTTATCCGGAGTTTCTATATCAACGGCGTCCAATACAAACTGAGGAATCTGCATAACACCAAAAAAAAACCCTAAAATGTAACTACCTATATTTTTTTCCTCAAAAACAGAAAGCCCACAACAATTGTTCATAGATAGTAAATCAAATTTCAATTTTTCAAAAACACACAGCTGAAAAAAGTACTAACCTGAGTAGTTTTACCGCTACCGGTTTCACCGACCAAGATAAGGGTTTGATTCGCCCTCAATACTTGCAAAAACTCTTCTTTTTGTTGCCAAACGGGGAGGGTTTTCCTCTTCTCCAAAATATCGTAATACCTTTGAGAATAAGGCCGTCCATTCCACTTGTTGATCGAGCTGTTAGCGTTCGTCTCCGTTAAACCTAAACCGTTCGATTTCGCGATCTTAGCCGATGGCTCGTCCACTACATCAAACAAGCTCACCTTCCTTTTTCTCTCCGTACCCATTCAAAACTCTACAATTTATGAATTTGATTGGGTCGGTTGATTAAGAGCTCCTCTATTAAAAAAAGAGGGGAAATATGAAACCCTAGAAGTGGAAATCAGGTTTGGGTAAAAGAGGGAGGCTAGGGTATTTTGATTCTCGGTTATTTATATTTAATTATTTTAATATTTACGAAAATATCACTACTTGCTTGCTTGACTGCAAAGATAGAAGTAGAACTTTCTAGATTTACTAATTGGTCCCTAGTATTTGATTTATTTACTTACAGACCTACAACTTCGGTTGAGCCCAATTCTCCATATTTTTTATTACGTTGGGCTTTTGAAGACCCCAGTTTGTTTGGATAAAAATGCAATTTTTTGTTTTTTTAGAATCTTCAACCACCCCTCAAACTCAACAAACTCACTATTGTGGTGCTTATGAAACTGTCAATATGGCAGCGGGGGTTACCGCTACTGGAGGGGCCATGTATAAGCAAGAAGGGGATTGGATCTTGGATTTAATCAATATTTAAGGGTTTGCTCTATTTTTTATATTGAGTTTTAGGGTATTCTAGATAGTTTGTTCTTTATTCAGGAAAAATGGTACCAATCCACACAAATAATCTAGAGATAGTCAAAGTCATACAAAATGTTATGAAGGATTCATATGAGACTTAGTAGATAACATTGGAGGATAAAATATAATTTTAGGGAGAGGAACCATGTTGCGGATCACATAGCAATAATAGCCATGACAATGAGTACTGACATGCAAGTGTTTGAAGACATTCATGAAGATCTACTATTTGTTCTTGAAATTGATAGAATTGTTAATTTTCGATTATGATAGTTTAATATAGTTTGTACCTTTTTCGCCTCTCTCTTTTTTTTTTTTTGTGCTTAATGTTGGAAAATTTGAATATGCTTAAATTTGTTGAATTTTTTAATTTTAGGACTAAATTAATAGAATTTGTAAATATTAATGGACTAATTTTATTATTATGCCAATAAAAAAGTCATTGTTAATGATTTACTGGAAGAGTGACTAAAATATTAAATTTCTATAATGTTAGCAACTAAAATAGAAAACTTTAAACCTAAGTAATCAAAATAGAAATATGCTAATAATTGAGTGACTATTTTTATAATTTACCCTAAGTTTTTTTATCAAGTTAGCCTTTTCAAGACCCAAGTTTGCCTGGATCAAAAATTCAATCTTTGTCTTTTTGAGAATTATAAAAGCAAATAGATATTATTACACGTAGGTAAAAGAAAATATTTTACGTTTTAAAATTTATTTAATAATGAAATTAGGTGGATAATAATAATATTATTATTTTCGTACATGTCTTCAATTCTTAGATTTATACTTTTTAGTTCTTTTATTTAAAGATAAAAAAATAATATGAAGCCTATACATGGTGGCAAATTGTTACGCGACACATTTTTGCTGAAACTATAGATTGAAAGTTCTTTCAGTCAGAGTTTTAAACGAAGTACATCAGGGAACTATATTTAGAGAATAGAAAATAAGAATTTATTTTGTTAAAATAAGGAGATCTCTCTGTAGTGGATTAAGAACGGGAATATATGCAACTTAGCAAGTATGCTGTGGAGCTTGTTCCGACTGAAGAAGAAAATTGTAAACGCTTTCTATATGGAATGCGAGATGAGATCATGACTCATTTAGTTGCATTGAAAATTAATGAGTTTGTTGATTTTTCCGAACAGGCAAAAATGGTAGAACAATATTTGGGATTAAGCAAGAAATCTTAACCTTTTCATGTAACAGGAAAATGATTCAAGGGTCCTAGCTCACATTCAGTACCAAAATAAACCAATGAATCTCGTGAACATAGAAAGACAGTTGCAAGATTAGCTACAACAAATAGAATGTGAGATCACCAAGGCACCATTTATGTTGGCAGTGTAAAAGGACCGAATAAACCTCTGAAGCACCGAGTTGTGAACATTGTGGGAAGAAACACTAGGGAAAATACTAGAAATTGACTAAAAGATTTTTTCGATGTGGATCACTAAAACACTTCACTCGTGAATGTCCGAAGAATGAAAATGATAAACTTGATGTTACACAGAAAGCTGCATCAACAGTTAGGGGTCAAGGTTTTAGCTAGGGTGGTTCGGTTTCGAGGGGTGGATTAAGAAAGGGGGTGAAATAGTTGCTCATCAACCGGAGGCTAGAGCGTCGGCTCGTGCTTATGTTGTATGGACACGAGATAAGGAGGATGCTATCGATGTCATAGCAAGTATTCTTCTATTATTCTCTACACCTATTTATACTTTGATAAACCTTGGTTCCTCTCATTCATATGTTAATACTGATTTGGTCAAGTCTGGGAGTATGAAACCTGAGATGTCAAAAGTAGTTATGTTTGTATCGAGCTCGTTGGGTCAAATGGTGTTAGTTTATCAAGTGTGTAAACGATGTCCGTTAAAAATTCTAAATTTGATGTTTATGGTAGATTTATTAATCATGTCTTTTGGTGATTTTAATTTAATTTTGGGTTGGATTGGTTAACCCAGCACAGAGTGATTCCTAATTGTCGAAAAAAGAAGTTTTCAATTTAGGGCTCAAATAGTGAGATTGTAGAAGTGAATGGTATTAAAACGAGTGGTTTGACTCAGATTATCTCGTCGATTCGAGCTAACAAATTATTGAAGTAAGGTTGCGAAGCCTTTTTAGCTTATGTTATCAACTTGAAGGCTAGAGATGGTAAAATCGAAAATATTCGAATTGTTTGTGAATTTCCTGATGTATTTCCTGAAGAATTATTGGATTACCACTTGATCGGGAGGTTGATTTCACAATTGAAGTGTTTCCTAATACAACTCCAGTGAGAATATCCCTTTTATCGTATGACACCGAGTGAACTAAAGGAATTGAAAATTCAATTGCATGATTTACTGGACCGCGACTTTGTACATCCTAGTATATCACCATGGGGAGCTCCAGTATTGTTTGTTAAAAAGAAAGACGGTTTGATGCGACTCTGTATAGATTATCAGTAGTTGAATACGTTGGCGATTAAAAATCGGTACCTTTTACCCCATATTAATGATTTATTCGATTAATTAAAAGGAGCTACGGTTTTTTCTAAGATTGATTTACGATCCGGTTACTATTAGTTGAAAGTAAAAGATAATGATGTACCGAAAATGGCATTTCGTACCCGTTATGACCATTACGAATTTTTTGTAATGCTTTTCAATTTAACAAATGCACCGATAATATTTATGGATCTCACAAATCATATTTTTCAACCTTACTTGGATCAATTTATGGTGGTATTCATCAATGATATTTTAATTTATTCAAAATCGGAGGATAATCACGAACAATATCTTAGAACTGTTCTACAAATTTTGCGAGAGAAACAACTTTACAAGAAACTTAGTAAATGAGAGTTTTGGCTACCAAAATTTGTATTTCTAGGGCATGTCATTTCTACGGACGGGATTCGCATTGTTCTAAAAAAGAATAAGGCTATATTACAATGGAAAACATCGAGAAACGTATCTGAAGTTCGTAGTTTCCTTGGTTTAAATGGTTACTAGCGAAGATTTGTTAATGGATTTTCAAAGATAGCTATACCTTGGAAGTGTTGTCTTCCCAATATGAGAAATAGACAACTTTGAATTGTTGACTGTTAACACCACTCTCATTCATTTGTACTCAGTCATGTCTTACAGTTTTTTCTCGTCACTGGTCATATGATTGGAGCACCCAAATCAATGATCCAATCCTCATTGTAATCTATTTTTGACTCTATGGTTTCTGCAAAAGCTAATTCCTCCATGTCTTCTTTCAGATCTTCTTGATCCATTCCAACAGAAAACCCAACTTATGCATCCCATTCTTCATTACTGATGGATGTTTCTAGCATAACCTCTTTCTTCTCCTCTCTTGTGGTGGCCTTATTTCCTTAGAAAGTCCGTCTGTTAGGGAATATGCACTCATGAGCAAAATAACTCTTATTGCCACAATTGAAACATTCACCACTTTAGCTTCTATTGTTATTCCCGTTTTGTTGGCTATAATGTTCTCTTCCATGTCAAGCTCCCCCTAAAGTGTTACTTAGCACTTTTAGATCAAGCTTGCCTGCTTGTGTCAACCTTTCCTTCGCCACTCATTGTATTCGATGTAATACCCCTACCCGTATTCATTGCCGGAATAGGGTACGAGGCATTACCGGAGTTTACGAATTAAATTTTTTTTATATTCAATATAGCCCCTTCATAAATATGTAACCTTTCCTGCAATATTAAATCGAGACCAATCCACATCAACCAAATCAATTCAACATATTTTCAAGATAAATTCATGCATATTTATAAGATAACGTCATCACATATCTAAAACCAGGTTTGTTAACCATACTAATGGCTAACTTTACATTCATTTCACGTTAACATTTACTTTGTTAGCTTATACATGCCATTGATTTCCAAAATAAAGTTTCTTTATATACCGAAATCCTGAGGTTGACAGTGTGATGTGTCTCCGACCAAATCAGACTTCCGAGCTCTTAACACTACAAAACAGGGAAAAAGGAAACGGGGTAAGCACTTTGTGCTTAGTAAGCTCATGTAACAAGAATTATACTTACCTAATATTTTCAATACAATACAATAAACATCCATATATCCATTCAATGCATTATTACCCTAATATGCACAAACTCAACATTCAAGTTAGTACAATAATTTTCATGTACCAATAATATATACCATGATTGATGAGCTCATCAATATCATAATTTTCATTTCCTTCTTATTTTTTTATACTTATACCGTTGAATTTATCGGAATTTTGATGGATTTTCAGAGGTACACTTTTAGTGTACAATTCCGGGTCCGTCAATTCATATTCATGTGCGCACATATCCATTTCAGAGAGCACACTCCCGCAAACCTCAACCTTGCAGCGGGATTACCAGTCCAGGCTAAATCCCCTACAATATAAACTCATAGAGTATTGTCGGGATTACCAGTCCAGGCTAAATCCCCTGCAACGACAATTACTCTAATGAGCTTGGATCTGAATTACCAGTCCAGGTTAAATTCAGACCCTAATTCGGATTGCCCGTCCGAGCTAAATCCATTTTACACATATTCTTCAGGAGGGCTATATCAAGATAGGATCACCTGTCCGGGCTAGATCCTTTTTACTGTCAATTCCTTTTCAAAAATCCATCGAATTTTCCTTTCATTCAACCGGGATTTCTTCCCATTTTATCAAATATATCAATGTTTCATAAAGTTCCATATAATGAACATTCAAATCATATTCATATAAAAAATATACAATCTCAATCATTTAAGAATATAATTCAAGTTACATGAACTTACCTTGATACTTGTTTGTAAACAATAAAAATCTACTAATCCCGAACTTTTTCCTTTCCTCGATCTAGCTTCGTATTTGAATCTTCCGGATTTGGTGCAAAAATTATGAAATACCAGCTTAGAGAACCCTCCTATGGTGTTTTTAGCTGCTGGAATTGAAGAGAAATGAAGAGAAATCTAGATATTTCCTATTTAGTCCTAGTTTTATTTAGTTAATTTTACAATATTCCAATTTTACCCTTAATTTATCAATTTTTCTGCTGATTTCATACCCTTGCCGTCCATCCCAAATAACTTTTGGGTCTAATTGCCTTTTAAATCTTTTCTCATTAGACTTTTAAGCTATTTCATCATTCTAGCAACTTTTACATCTATTACAATTTAGTCCTTTTCATTTAATTGACTACCCAAACATTAAAATTTCCTAACGAAATTTTAATACCATATTAATAACAATTCATAAATATTTATAAAATTATTTTTGACTCGGTTTTATGAGATAGAGGTCTCAATACCTTGTTTTTACCCAATTTCTTCAATAATTTCTTTTTCTATCTAATCACTAAATCGGTAAAATTTTTTTATATCAATATTTTCATACGATTTTCCTATCATATCAATTTTCATGCAAAAATATTGAAATAAATTTCTCTTTAAATCAGATTTGTGGTTACGAAACCACTGTTCCGATAATTTTGAATTTAGGTCATTACAACTCTCCCCCCTTTAAGGATTTTCGTCCTCGAAAATCTTACCAGTAAAGAGATTTGGGTATTGTTTCCTCATTGCCTCCTCTGGTTCCCATGTCGCTTCCTCAATCCCGTGCTTTTGCCACAATACTTTCACCAAATTTATCTTTTTATTTCTAAACTCTTTTGTCTCTCGTGCCAATATCTTGACCGGTTCTTCACTGTAAGTCATATTCGGTTCAATCTCCACTTCTGTCAGAGAAATAACATGTGAAGGATCTGATCGATATCGTCGTAACATAGATACATGAAAAACATTATGGATTCTATCAAGTTCCGGTGATAATGTCAATCGATAAGCGACCGGTCCAATTCTTTTTATGATTTCATATAGCCCGATAAATCTTGGACTCAGTTTACCCTTTCGACCAAATCGGAGGACTTTCTTCCAAGGAGACACTTTCAGGAATACCTTGTCACCGACTTGAAATTCAATCTCTTTTTGTTTAAGCATATGATTTTTGACGGTCGGAAACTGCTTTTAGACTATCTCGAATAACCTTTACTTTTTCTTCTGTTTTCCGGATCAAATCAATCCCATGTATCTTCCTTTCACTAAGCTCTGTCCAATATAATGGTGTTCTACATTTTCTACCATATAAAGCTTCATAAGGAGCCATTTTAATACTGGACTGATAATTGTTATTGTAAGCAAATTCAATCAAAGGTAGATACCTCTCCCAATTACCTTCAAACTCTAGTATACAACATCGGAGCATATATTCCAATACTTGAATTACACGCTCAGATTGACCATCTGTCTGAGGATGAAATGCAGTACTGAAATACAACTGAGTACCCAAGGCTTCTTGCAATTTGTCCCAGAAACGAGACGTAAATCGGGGATCTCTATCTGATATAATGGAGACAGGCACTCCATATAGCCTGACAATATCAGATATGTACAGTTCAGCTAGTTTATCTAAAAAATAATCCATACGTACCGGAATAAAGTGAGCTAACTTTGTCAATCGATCTACAATCACCCAAATAGCATCTTTTTTCCTCGGAGACAAAGGTAACCTCGATACAAAATCTATAGTGATTCTTTCCCATTTCCATTCTGGTATAGTAATTGGCTGAAGTAACCCCTAAGGTACCTGATGTTCAGCTTTAACTTGCTGACATATTAAACACCTTGATACAAACTCAGAGATATCACGTTTCATTCCTGACCACCAGTACATCTTTTTTAGATTATTATACATTTTATTACTCCCCGGATGTACAGACATAGTACTGCTGTGAGCCTCGCGTAGAATCTTCTGTATGAGCTCTGAATTCTGAGGTACACATACCCTACCTCTGAATAATAAACAACCATCAGAACCAATCTGAAATTCATAATCATTACCTGACTCACACTGTGCCCGTTTAACTTGTAACTTCTCATCATTCTTCTGAGCTTCATATATTTGCTGTAAAAATGTCAGTTTAGCTCTTAATTCTGCTAGGATTGAACCATCATCAGTCAATGATAACCGGGTATTCATAGCTCGTAAAGCAAACAGAGATTTCCGGCTCAAAGCATCAGCTACAACATTAGCCTTACCCGGATCGTAATTAATAATCAAATCATAGTCCTTTATCAGTTCAAGCCACCTGTGCTGTCTCAAATTCAAATATTTCTGTGTCATCAAATATTTCAAGCTTTTATGATCAGTATAAATATGACATTTCTCACCGTACAAGTAATGCCGCCATATCTTCAGCGCAAATACAATAGCAGCTAATTCAAGATCATGTACTAGGTAATTTCTTTCATGTGGTTTAAGTTGTCTTGAAGCATAGGCTATTACTTTACCTTCTTACATCAAAACACAATCTAAACCATTTAATGAGGCATCACTGTAAATAACAAATTCCTTATCCGGTTCAGGCTGCACTAATACATGTGCTTTCGTTAATAGGTCTTTCAATCGGTTGAAACTTTGTTGACATTCATCAGTCCACTCGAACTTTACATCTTTCTGCAATAATTGAGTCATTGGAGAAGCTATCATAGAGAATCCCTGTACAAATCTCCGATAAAAACTAGCTAAACCCAAGAAACTTCTAACTTCAGATACATTCTTCGGTGGACTCCGATTGACAATAGCTGATATTTTACTTAGATCTACCCTGATGCCTTCGGCAGATACAATATGTCCTAGAAAACCCACTTCTCAAAGCCAAAATTCACATTTACTGAATTTAGCATATAACTGATTCTCTCGCAGAATTTGCAACACAATTCTCAAATGTTCTGCATGTTCTTCTTCATCCCGAGAATAAACCAAAATATCATCAATGAATACTACTACAAATTTGTCTAAGTACGGTCTGAATATCTGGTTCATCAAATCCATGAATACTGCAGGTGCATTAGTTAGCCCAAACGGCATAACTAGAAACTCATAATCCCCGTACCTGGTTCTAAAGGCTGTTTTTGGCACATCTGACTCCTTTACCTGTAACTGATAATAACCCAATCGAAGATCAATCTTTGAAAACACAGTAGCACATTTCAACTGATCAAATAAATCATCAATTTGGGGTAACGGGTACTTATTCTTTATGGTTACTTTATTAACCTGCCGGTAGTCGATACACAATCTCAAAGACCCATCTTTCTTTTTCACAAACAGAACCGGAGCACCCTAAGGTGAATGACTCGGTCGAACAAAACCCCTGTCAACAAGTTCTTGCAACTGTGTCTTTAACTCCTTTAATTCTGTAGGAGCCATACGATATGGAGCTATGGAGATCGGAGTAGTTCCCGGAATCAAATCTATAGAAAATTTCACTTCTCTTTCTGGTGGCAATCCTGGTAATTCTTCTGGAAACACATCGGAAAATTCACATACCACTGGAACTGCCTGCATCTTTGACTCAGATACCTTGGTGTCGAGTACATAAGCCAAGTAAGCATCATACTTTTTTTTGACATACCTTTGTGCTGTCATTACTGAAATCACATCAGATAACCCCTCTGTCTGATCAGATTTAACCCAGAGCAACTCACCATTCTGACATTTTAGCACAATATATTTTTGTCTACAATTTACTACCGCATCATGCTGGGTTAACCAATCCATGCCCAATATCACGTCAAATTCATCAAATGGCAGTAACATCAAATCAGCCGGGAAACAATAACCTCTTACCATCAGTGGACAATTTTTACAAATTTTATCCACCAACACAGACTAGCCTAGGGGGTTCGAGACTTTAACCACAAATTCAGTAGGTTCAACAGGTAAATTTTTAACAATTGCAAGTTTAACACATATATATGAATGCGTAGAACCAGGATCAATTAATGCAGTAATATCAGTATCAAGTAAAGAAAATGTACCAGTAATAATATCAGGTGCTGAGGCATCTTCTCTGGCACGAATGACATATGCTCTAGCAGGTGCTCGTGCTTCAGACCTGCCTGCAATATCTTTCGTAGCTCCTCGGCTACCACTGACATTACCAGATAGTCGAGGTGGTCTACCTCTCGAAACTGGATTACTCGACTTCGATATCAGTTCAGCTTCTTTTTCATCTCTTTCTGGACAATCTTTGAGGAAATGGTCAAAAGAACAACATCGGTAACAAGCCCCATTCTTTAATCGACATTCACCAAAATGAGCTTTATTACAGTACTGGCATCTCAGCTTAGGAGTGTCAACACTACCAACACTGGTCACTGATGGAGTAGAAGGTTTTGGATTAGTGCGTTGAAAACCTCGCTCTCTGCCCGAATACCCAATGGCTGAAGTAGAACGATCCTGATACTTCTTCAATTTCTTTGAATCAGAAAACTGGGATTTTCCCATCGGTCTTTTACTAAAAATTAGAGCTTCCCTCTCAGCCTGTTTCTTTTCTTTGCTCAATTCTTCTGCTTTATAAACTCTCTCTGCCAATGTAGCAAACTCTCGAATTTCAAGAATTCCGATCAGTAGTTTAATGTCTTCATTTAACCCTTCTTCGAATCGTTTGCACATTTAAGCTTCTGACTGTACCCATTCTCGGGCATATTTACTCAATCGAACAAATTCTCTTTCATATTCAGATACTGATCTGTTACCCTGTTTCAACTTAAGAAATTCTTTTCTTTTCTGATCGAGAAACCTCTGGCTGATATAATTTTTTCTGAACTCGATCTGAAAGAATTCCCATGTAATTTCTTCTTTCGGAACAACTGAAGCTTTAGTATTCCACCAATGGTAAGCTGTGTCTTTTAGCAGTGAGACGGCACATTTCAGACATTCTTCTGGTGTACAAGATAATTTTTTCAGAACCCGAGTAGTGTTTTCTAACAGAATTCTGCCCGTTTAGAATCATCATCAACTGCTGCTCGAAATTCTTCAGCCCCATATTTTCGAATTTTATCTACTGGAGCTTTTCCTTTTCTGACAGATTCAGTACCTGCACCTTGTGGGATCTCGGGAACCGGTGAAGGAGCAGGAGGGGGAGCTTGAACTTACTGCACTACAGGGTTAGTTCTTAAGTATTGATTAAACCATTCATTCATCATTTGAAAGAAGGCTGTTTTTGCCTCCTCCCCTCGACCCTCTGTCTCGGGCCTTCCACTGCTAGTTTCTTCTCTTTATACTGAAGCCGGAGCATGACTCCCAGCTTCCTCAGATTGAGCTCGGTCGGATGACATTACTATAAGAAAAACACATTTTAAATGGTCAGGAGATATCACACTATCAATAATAATTTAAATGGCATGTATAGCTAATCCCGTATTTGCTACATCGGTCCTAGAACCGGCTAAACCGTAGCTCTGATACCAATAAATGTAATACCCCTACCCGTATTCATTGCCGGAATAGGGTACGAGGCATTACCGGAGTTTACGAATTAAATTTTTTTTTATATTCAATGTAACCCCTTTATAAGTATCTAACCTTCCCTGCAATATTAAATCGAGACCAATCCACATCAACCAAATCAATTCAACATATTTTCAAGATAAATTCATGCATATTTATAAGATAACGTCATCACATATCTAAAACCAGGTTTGTTAACCATACTAATGGCTAACTTTACATTCATTTCACGTTAACATTTACTTTGTTAGCTTATACATACCATTGATTTCCAAAATAAAGTTTCTTTATATACCGAAATCCTGAGGTTGACAGTGTGATGTGTCTCCGACCAAATCAGACTTCCGAGCTCTTAACACTACAAAACAGGGAAAAAGGAAACGGGGTAAGCACTTTGTGCTTAGTAAGCTCATGTAACAAGAATTATACTTACCTAATATTTTCAATACAATACAATAAACATCCATATATCAATTCAATGCATTATTACCCTAATATGCACAAACTCAACATTCAAGTTAGTACAATAATTTCCATGTACCAATAATATATACCATGATTGATGAGCTCATCAATATCATAATTTCCATTTCCTTCTTATTTTTTTTATACTTATCCCGTTGAATTTATCGGAATTTTGATGGATTTTCAGAGGTACACTTTTAGTGTACAATTTCGGGTCCGTCAATTCATATTCATGTGCGCATATATCCATTTCAGAGAGCACACTCCCGCAAACCTCAACCTTGCAGCGAGATTACCAGTCCAGGCTAAATCCCCTGCAATATAAACTCATAGAGTATTGTCGGGATTACCAGTCCAGGCTAAATCCCCTGCAACGACAATTACTCTAATGAGCTTGGATCTGAATTACAAGTCCAGGCTAAATTCAGACCCTAATTCGGATTACCCGTCCGGGCTAAATCCATTTTACACATATTCTTTGGGAGGGCTATATCAAGATAGGATCACCCGTCCGGGCTAGATCCTTTTTACCGTCAATTTCTTTTCAAAAATCCATCGAATTTTCCTTTCATTCAACCGGGATTTCTTCCCATTTTATCAAATATATCAATGTTTCATAAAGTTCCATATAATGAACATTCAAATCATATTCATATAAAAAACATACAATCTCAAGCATTTAAGAATATAATTCAAGTTACACGAACTTACCTTGATACTTGTTTGTAAACAATAAAAATCTACTAATCTCGAACTTTTTCCTTTCCTCGATCTAGCTTCGTATTTGAATCTTCCGGATTTGGTGCAAAAATTATGAAACACCAGCTTAGAGAACCCTCCTATGGCATTTTTAGCTGCTGGAATTGAAGAGAAATGAAGAGAAATCTAGATATTTCCTATTTAGTCCTAGTTTTATTTAGTTAATTTTGCAATATTCCAATTTTACCCTTAATTTTTCAATTTTTCTGCTGATTTCATACCCTTGCCGTCCAGTCCAAATAACTTTTGGGTCTAATTGCCTTTTAAATCCTTTCTCATTAGACTTTTAAGCTATTTAATCATTCTAGCAACTTTTACACCTATTACAATTTAGTCTTTTTCATTTAATTGACTACCCAAACATTAAAATTTCCTAACGAAATTTTAATACCACATTAATAACATTTCATAAATATTTATAAAATTATTTTTGACTCGGTTTTACGAGATAGAGGTCTCGATACCTTGTTTTTACCCAATTTCTTCAATAATTTCTTTTTCTATCTAATCACTAAATCTGTAAAATTTTTCTATCAATATTTTCATACGATTTTCCTATCATATCAATTTTCATGCAAAAATATTGAAATAAATTTCTCTTTAAATTAGATTTGTGGTTACGAAACCACTGTTCCGATAATTTTGAATTTAGGCCATTACATTCGATATGTACCTTTCTTCTTGTTGGTGAATAATGTCTCATCTTCGTCTTTTATAGTTACTCTACTCACCTATTTGGCTAATGCCTCCTGATTAGCTAACAAAGTTTCCAGCTCCACAAAGGATAGTTGAGTAAGCCGTCCCCTTACAATAGCCATAAACCTATTGTACTCAAGTCTTAGGCCATGGATGACAATTCTCTTCATCCTTGCCTCACCCACCTTCTCCTCCGGTGCAAGTTGAGATATCTTATGACAAATAGATTTCACCTTAATGAAATACTGAGAAATTGTTAAGCTCCCTTGTGAGATACCTGCGAGCTCATTTTTTAAGAACTGGATGCGTGCTTCATTCTTTTTCAAAAATAATTTTACCAAAGTCTCCCAAGCTTCCTTTAATGACTTATCATCATGAATATGCTCCAATAAGTCCTCTTCGATTGTGATCTTCAATACAAATAAAGCCTTTCCAACTTTGATGTTCCATTTTTAAAAGGCTTCAACTGTAACACCTGGATTTTCAATGATGACATATAGTGGTTTCGAGACCACAAATTTTTATTGTGCCAATTCGTAAATAGTATTTCTAGAATATTTATGGATTCATTACAGTTGTATTAAATAAGACAATGAAATTTTATCGTTTAGATAGTTAATTAAAGAAATATGACTAATTTGAAAAAGAGGCAAAATATAGTAATTATAACATTTAAGTGATTATATAGCTTAATTATTCAATTAGAATGACCAATATAATAAATATTCCCTAGCATTAACATTAGACTGCATTATGGATAAAAATTATTAAATATTACATGTTTTGATGGCAAATTTAAAATTAAGTTGAAATTAAAATAAACCAAATAGAATGAATTAGCTTTCTTCTTCAATTTTTTTCTTCTTGATAACTGAATAGCCATGGAAGTATAGCTTGGGAGAATTGACCAAGCTTAATTCTTTGCATATCAAGATCCAATCGGTACTCGTGGAAAAGGAAAAATTACGGAATAGTCCTTAAACTTCTATAACTACTACAATTCAGTTCAAGTAAGTTCGTACAATTTATAACTTAACATCTTTATGGAATGTTTGATGATAATATGTAATGTGATAGTTTATATTTGATTATAAATGTGAGGAAAATTGTTGAAATTCTATACTTGTTTCAGATTGAACGCGGGATAGTGTATAGTCGAAATATGGTGTGATATGGGGGATTGGAGTGGAGACGGTTGTGGAGTGATATATATATGTTTCCCGAGTAAATTGAGGTTCAACATTTGTTGCGAACACTCATGTTATACTCTCTGTTTTGGTGTGTTTCGATTGGACTAGCTCTTATGAACATTAGTGTGTTTCGAATGGATTAGCTCTTATGAGCATTGGTGTATTTTCGGATGAATTAGCTCTTATAAGCATCTAGTGTGTTTCAGATGGACTAGCTCTTATGAGCATCTTGTGTGTTTGATAGGATTGTTGATGTACTCTTATCCGTAAGTCGTTTATTGAGTTGAAAATCTCGGTAAGGCATATTGTTTAACAATTTTGATGGATTTGTCATATATTTGAGTATTGAATTGAGCTTTTATGATTTGCCGGTTGAGATTGTAGATAGCAGGAAACATTCATGGTTGTATTATTATTTGATTTGTTGTACTTACTTCGATAACATTTATCATTTTAATACGTCAAACTTACTAAGCTTCATTGAGCTTACTTATGTTATTTGTTGTTCTTGTAGATACTTAGAAGGTTGGACGATCAATTCGACATTCAAGTTACACTATCCATAAATTTTGGTAGTTTTTAGAACATTCATTTTCGGATTATATGGCATGTAATAGGCTTGTATGTCATTATTAATGTGTTGGGTTATGTTAAATGTTAAGTATGATCTTATATGTAAAAATTGCTAATTTATGATACATGTGAATGAGGTAAGATGTTCCAATGCAAAAATGAATGATATGTGTTAATAAAATGTTATGTTTGAGGTGCCTATGATAGGTACATTGATTATGTTTTAGATTTAATGAATTGATAAATTGTGATTGATATTTTATTTTGATGTACAATTGAATATACGTTTGGTATCAATGAGGATACATTGGTTAGGCACCTAGGATGTTGTTTTGGCATTTTTTTTAGCTTAATTAATGTCACTTTGAATAGGCTTTTTGGTTGGTAAATGGTTTACTTAGAGTCCAAGTAAGCTTGAAAAGGTAAACTTGTTGACTAAGGTGCATTTTGGGTCAACACGGTCATGTGTCATATGTTGAGTGCTTAGGGTGCAAGTCAGTTAGTCTCACGGCCTGGCACATGAGCATGTGACATGGCCATGTGATTGTACTTAGAGAGTTACACGGGTGAGGACACGACCGTGTGATCATACTTAGAGAGTTACACAAGTGAGGACACGACCGTGTGTCCATAGTTCAATTGTTACACGGCCTGAGACATGGACGTGCGTCTCAGCCATATGAGTCACACGGCCTGGCCACACGGCTATGTAACCCCTATTTTGCAAATTTTTGTAACTTTTTTCAACTTTCCTAATGTTTATAATTTAGTCCCGAATTATTTTTAATGTAATTTTAAGGCCTCAAGGGCTCGATATAGGGACGAAATGTGTATGTATAATTGACTTATGATATGTTTATGATAATGAATGAATTTATGTTTAAATATTCCATTTATACGGTAATGCTCCATAGCCCTAATCCGATGATGAATACGAGTTAAAGGTGTTACATCAGCATTTTCCTTTAGTAGAAGAGTTGTGTCAATGCCAGTAACTATTTCCCACAAATCCTGACCTTGTAGGTAGGACTCTATGCAAGTTTGCCAATAGTCATAGTTGTGGTTATTGAGCTTACTGATTCCGTTGCTCACGCCCACAAGATTTGCCATGGTGACTGACTCCCGTCGTCAAGTAAACTTGGTCTCAAATCAATAAGCTTCACAGTCCTTGACCGTACATCAGTAGAGCCTCCCCTTAGTGCCTTTATGCTACACCAACCAATGTAAGCGCCTATTATTTATCAAAGCTTCCTCCACTAGTGATGATCTTAGACTGCTTGCTCTGATACCACTTGTTAGAAACTCGATGAGCCCAATGCACCTATTACAAATGATCTAGGATCTACAACTAATGTTACACTAACTCTCTGAAGTTAGTTAACCTTTTACTTTCTAATCTTTTAATACACTATAATACTCAGGTGGCAGGACCAACCATATATCATTCAGGTGGTAGAGCCGAACATATATCATTCAGGCTGTACAGACGACCATATATAAAAGCTAACCTAAATGCACTAAGTTTAAAAACTTAAGGCTTAATCGAGACTTACATTTACAAGATAAGAGAATACTTTTATTAATACATAATACAATTTCAATATGACACACATTTCTCTCTTTTTCATCATCACATGAATGAAAGCTCTTACCTTTATTTATAGAGTTTAGTGATCATTCAATTGTTGACATATGTTAACATCCTTACCATTAATTTTACAAATATTTAATAATTAAAATGTTCGTGTATAATATCTAGTCTTCTAAAGAATATCATATTTCTTTATTTTATATATATTCTAAAATCTTCCAAAGAAAATATCTCTTAAATGATAAATTTGGTTTTTATCTAGAAGTTGCATTGGCTTTCAATATATTATAATTGGCTTGATGGATTGGAGCTTAATTGACTTGATAGATTGGAGCTTAATGATATTCCACTGAATTGTGGAGGTTTTAATGTGTCTAACTCCGACATCTTTAGTAGATATGTTGGTAGTGAAACTGAAACAACTACGGTGAGCACCCATTTTCACCCAGAAGCTCCATTGACAAGTGATGCAATGAATATGACTACCAGTGATGTAACTCGTTATGGGAGTGATGCCAAAACCGAAGCAAATAATAATGCACAAGTAGCACAAAATGAGTCCATGAAAGAAGTAGATTACAGCTGGATTGATCAACTAGAGCTTATGGTTGATAATGAAATTGCATTGAATCATAGCCAGGATGGTGGATGCCTTTTTTCCGAGGATGAGTTATTGAATTAGACGACCTTTTTGTTAACTTGTAATTTAGAGGCTCAACATTCTTTTATACACAATTGTTTATACAAATCTTTATACACTTAATGAAATATATTCTTTACACAGAACTTTAGGTTTCAATTCAATATATGCGCAATAATCATTTTTACAATTTAAAATTCAACTAAAAAATATTAACATACTATTTGCACCATAGTTTGGCTATAAAATTCAATTTGGTACCTCAGTTGTTCTATCCCAATTTGGTGCTTGAGTTTCACTTTGGTACCTAATTTTTTTACAATTTGCTACTTGAATGTTGTTTTGTCTCAATTAAGTACCTATCTTTTTTTACTAGAGCACATAGTAAAATATCATCGAGTCACATGATGCCATTTGGTCTAGGTATAAACATGAACATTTTATCCAACTCAAGTCCTAAATAGTATATTAAGCCTAAAAAATTGTCCTTTTTACTGATACATTTTTAATTTTTTAACTTCTGGCGATAATCTGAGGTACCGAAAAAGGAAAATTCAAGTGCCCAAATTTCCAACTGTTTTTTTTTCCTATTCAGTTCACCATTTTGTTTTCTAGGGTTTTTGAAGCAATCCTCGCCATAGATGGATAGATATCGTGAAGGACCGTTTAACAATCACCAACCGTTAAATTCAACTCCTTTTGTTTCCCGATAATCACAATCCTAATATACCCTGCTGGCCACTGTAGAAGCCCAAATTGCCCGAGCCCGATTACATCAAAATCCAACCAAACCTCTAAACCCACTAAAACCCTTAACCCATGACCCATTTATATCTACCCAAACCCATTACAAAACCCAAATATTAAACACAATTCAAAAGCCCATTAAGGCCCCCCCAAAAAAACCTAACCCCAAAAAAAAACCAAGAAACCCTAGCCACCTAGCCACTTTCCCACTTGCCACATTTTTCCTCCCATTTTTGATATCCATTGTCTGCCACCATCACCTACAAAATAAAAAAAGATAATAGAAAATCATGTAAAAGATGGATATAAAAAGCCATTCAAAAATCATGTAAGGGGGGGAATTTTGATCAATACAAAAAATTTATCTTCATTTTTGTATCAATATTAGCAGATTAAAACTAAGAAAGAAAGTGGATAGTGTCGAATACAAACCAAAAATCTCAGAAATCGAAAGCTAAAAAAATACCTAAAGGTGATTTTATCTTCTTTATTATTTTACTCTTATTTTTATTTTTATTTTATTTTTTTCCCCTTTTTCGAATCTATTAATCTATATATATACATCATAATAAAAAAATATAATAAAAATATATATACAAAACAAATATAAAAAAAATTTACCTTTTCTGGCCACCGCGTGCAGTGGCCGGCGCCGGCGACGGACGGCGGCCGACGGTCGGCCGGTAACCGGCCCCTGGCCGGATTCCCCTTTCCCCCTCCCTTTTCTCTCCCTTCTTTCTCCCTTCTCTCTTCCCTCTCTTTTCTTTTTTTTTTCTTTCCCTCTCACCAAATGATTTTTTTGGTTATTTTAGGCCTTATATAGCCCACCAAAATGACGTCGATTTGGGGACTACACTTAAGCCCAAAACGACGTCGTTTTGACTTGGACCGGTTTGACTCGACCCGACCCGACCCGCCTAGGATCCGCGTGTTTTTTTAAGGAAGGGCTAATTGCGCTTTTAGCCCTTCCACTTTTTATTGTTTTGTAATTAAGTCATTATTCGTTTTTTAATTTGGCCCCTAAATTTGTCGCGATTTTCAATTTAGTCCCCGCTGATGTGCTGAGTTTTGATGGGAAGGAATATTTGTTGTTTTGGCCCCCCACTATTTCCGCGCATGTTCAATATAGTCGTTTCCTTTTATTTTTATTTCAATTTTGCCCCAAATATTTTGTTTTTAGTTCAATTTAATTCTTTTTAGTTACTTTACAATTTAAATTAATTATTTTAGTATTATTATCATATTTCATTTACTTATGTAGTGTGTTAATAATTTTTTTATCATTTCTAATACGTATATATATTATATGCATTTTATATATATTATGTATATATTTTTAATGCCATTAGTTATATATTTCTCATACTATTCCATGTATGTATTTTATATCATCTTATGTATATATTCTTAAATATTATTATATATACATATATATATTTATATTTTTTTAAAAATACCATATTGTGTATATATTATTGTTACAAATTATTACTATTGCTAGTATTATTATAACTATTATTATATTAGTGTATATTTTACGCACATATGTACATATATATATATATATATTTTGTACATATCATTATTTTATATTATTATTGTAAATTTTTTATGTATATATTTTTTATGTATGTTTCCTAATATTTTCTTTTATTGTAGATATTATTATTATTACATACTTTTATTACATGCATATATATGTATTTTTTTTGTACATATTATTATTTTATATTATTATTACCAAATATATCATTTTTCCTATTTTATTATTAGTATATGATTTGTTTTTATTTTTTATTTTTTGTAAATATCATTATTATTGTTATTCTAATATTCTAGTATTCCATGTTAATATTTTTCATTAATGATATTATTTTTTTTTGCGTCCTTTATCTATTTTTAATTTCTCACCTTAAGAATATTTTTTCTCATGTTTTAATTAATTTCAAAAATAAGGCAATGTACCAATTAAATATTAAGCTATCGATTTCATCGCTATGTTGGGTGAAATTTGTCGGCTTGTGTTAAAAAACGGGACACCCTTTCTAATAAAAAAAATCGAAAACTAAAAATTCTCATTTTTCAATTGGATCACGAGTAAATGTTAAATTGAATTCGTACTTTTGAAAATCAAGACAACACGAGTTTAACAAGATACCAATTTTGGGCGTCGCAAGAGTGCTAATACCTTCCTCGCGCGTAACCGACTCCCGAACCCAACTTTACTCTGGCTTTTGACGTAGACCTAAGTTCGGCCTTCATTTTTGTGCAAGAATAAGTTTTCTTTTCTAAAAAGGATGATTTATTAGGTGTCCGGTCACACCTAGAAAAAAGATCGGTGGCGACTCCCTTTTTTAATAAAATCAAAAGTCAGTTTTTAAATTTTCAAATAATCGCCTTAATTAGCGACCGAAAGCAGAAATTTTTAAGTCGCTACAGCCACCACCAGCACCACTTCCGGCAACAGAGCAGCCAATAAACAATGCGTTTTGGTCCAACAGTTCCAAATCCAGTCGAAAGAGCGGGGTTTCACCATTCCATTCGAAGAGCTTCTCCAGGTAACTACATTTAGCCATATATACAAGTCCCTACACTCTTCTTTGTTAAGTCAGAGCATATTGAAGGAAGCAATCTTGCAAATTTCTTATGTAGAAACGGTTGATATGTATACCACCATGATCTCAAATTTTAGGCCAGCAGAAATTCAGTGTATCCAGGCTACTGTTTATAAATTTGAAGATGAAATTATCATCTTTTATTTTCTTGTCTCTGTTATATTCAGCTCCAATTGAGTATAACCAATGGAAGGTGTTGAGGGACCGACTCTTTTGGGGATGTATTCGAAGTGTCACCCACTGGGAAGCTAGCTGGACGGTCTCCCAACAATGGTAAGTATTGTCCCTGTACCGGGGTTTTGTCTCCATCCCCATCAAGAGCAATTAAAGTATCAATTGTGCTAGGCTTTCAGCAGAGGAGAGAGACAAAATGCCGATACAGTGGCAATACCTACCATTGTTGGGGGTTTGGCCGGCTGCTCAGCAGACAGCACTTTGAAAACTTCTACCGAAGGAGTCGCCCCCTCAACAGAATTACTAGCATAATTGTGTGTCAGTTGTTAAGCAAAGCAAGTTTCCTGCTTTTACATATCGTTGTTGCATCTTGCATCTTGCACCTTGTAAATTTTCCTTCAAAATGATTTGAGCGATGCATATATTAAACTCTATTGCAGTGGAAAATAAACTGGAGGAATTCACGGTATTTGAGCTCAGAAACTGTTGCCAGGTAGCAAAAGCTGCAAAATCAGTGCCAACAGGTTCAGACATGTCTCACCCAACTGAAAGTTTTAAGTCCAACAACCTTTGTTTACATTGATCTTGGACGGACTTTGTACTTTTTTTTAACATATATTTATTATTTCATTTTATGCATTGCAATTTTCTTTTCTTCAGTTCAGAGACGTTGTAAGTGTAAATGATGTACTGAGATGGATGTTTTAATTGACTCAAAGAATCTCTTTCATGTGTTTTGGCATCTGATGAAACTTCATGTCATACTCTGTTTTTTATTGACATGTCTAGATGAAGTTATAATTTGCATAAATTCAGTATATTGTGATTCTCTAGGGACCGGACCATTCACAAATCAAGACAGAAACAAGTGCCGTTTGTTGATCAACTTATGGTTAACTTTATCAGATACCAAGATCTTAATTACTCTTTTTAATTGGATTTGCATGTTGCATATGTTATCGGTTGCCTATTTTCCTTCCCCTTTCATGCTAGTAAGAAGCATATATAGATTAGGCACACGTGCAATTGTGATGATAGTAGGAAATATATGTTTATCAGGCACATGCAGGAACTTTAGAACACTTACTCTCCTCAACCTTCTCTCCTAATTTGTTGTTTGATTAGCTATTATTGAGCTCCTTTGTAATGAAATTTGGCTTCAAGATGATGTCTGTATGCGTTGTTCATTGTTTTTCATTTATTAGACTCACTCAGGTGGAAGGATTCTGCTTTCATTTCTTCCCTGGTGATTTTTTTTTGGGACATCTTCTAGTTGTTATTAGGCTACATAAGTTTTGTTAATAGTCACTATTTATTTTCAATCTCCTTGCTTTCATCCCTTGTTTCCTACTTTGAAGTGGTTAAATGTTGGTAGGATAACTTGCAGAGCCGGAACTGCTCATGTAATTACAATCCTGTTAGTGAAACATATCTTACTGTTTTTCTTACATACTTGAATTTGAATGTTACATCTCTTGCTTCATGTTCTTTTATTGCAGCTTTAAAATGTTCATTGTACTAAATGTATATGGGAATTTCCAGATATGCAAAGCAGTTTCTTGATGTTTTCAGTTTTACAGCCTAAACCCATCATAGGTGAATGTTTTTCAACATGAGCATCTTCTGGTAAACATGTGAAAATTCAACTGGCTGACAGGATAAGATTCCTTCATGATCCTTAGGTTCTTGTTACATAGGAATTACCTAAAGGGTTATTTGTTAGACTGCACATTGGGGCAACCTCGAGTCTTAGCTTAGCCATAAGACAGAGCCAAGATGAAGAAAACTTTAAGAGCATTCAAAATTGTAGGTTTCTTCAGAACCTGATATATTAACTTCTTTGTTGCTTTTGTTGGTACGGCTAGTTTTCATATCTAGGGATAAAAATTGGTCATTATTTGAGGGGGACGGTGGTAGGCCCTAGGAATCACGTAATGGCTTATCTCACACACAGTCTCCTGGTTATTCTTTATGCTACATGTAAGGTATTTGATCTTTCACTTTCACATTCATCACCAATTTTTTTGCTTTTTTAAATCAGTGATTAATCTTTGCAAACAGTATATTCTTAACAGTGACAAATTCACATGGCCAGCAAACATACAACCACAAAGGAACACTGTGGATAGCGATGTTTGATATCGAAATCGATAAGCTCCATGATATTCAGAATAAAAGAATCATGCCCCCATACTGTATGTATGTTCATCATATAAACGGCTTTCATAGTTTCATTTCCCTGTAACACACAATACACTGAATCTCCACCCTTTTACCATTCAATTCAATGAACCAAATCTATGATATAAATGCAACAACAGTGAAGTTATTTATGCTAACCAAAATTTTGCATTTGTAGGCCTAATCTGTTCCTCATTAATTATTCACTTAAGAACTCTAGCCCTCAAAATCTCGATTGCGGTACTTTCAATGGGAATCAATGCACCTTCCTTCAACAACAAAAACAAGAGATACAGGAGAAAACGAAGGGTCAGAAGGATTAAAAAAGAAAGACCCAAATTTCCTTGGTGTATATATAATCTCAACCTATACCCAGAATTTCACCCCCCCAAAAAAAAAACCGTAATCATTTCAAAAAGTAAAAACCGAGTTACAATAATATCCATACCAGTGAACT
This sequence comes from Gossypium hirsutum, assembly GCF_007990345.1. NCBI lineage: Eukaryota > Viridiplantae > Streptophyta > Magnoliopsida > Malvales > Malvaceae > Gossypium > Gossypium hirsutum. The sequence goes on from NC_053435.1 coordinate 84,480,847, forward strand.
AATCATTTCATCTACACCTCTTTCCACCCCTAGTCAGTGTGACAGAATTACATATAAAAGTAATTGAGTGTTCTAATGATCTACTCTTCTTTCAGCATATGAGAAGGTATAATGTCTTGAAGAAGGCCATGGTCTTTAAGCAAAGACTGCCCCGAGGTGCAAAGACGCCTCTCGTGAAGAAAACTCGAGTCAATGGAGGGACCATTATGACCAAAGTTCAAAGAAGACGAGCTATTGGCAAATGGATGTTGATGCTGCTGCTGCTGCTGCTGCTGCTGGTAGTAGTAGTGAGACTGAGTATTCCTTTGCATTGGCACACTGAAAGCTGCTGCGGCTCCGGCGGAGATGCCGGAATTTATAGTAGAACCGACGAGATTCGGCCGAGGCATGAGTGGGCTGGGGTGAGTGTGTTGGCCTTCGTAAGTGGTGACCACAATGCTTGGGTCGGTAAAAGATCTCTCCACTCTCTTTTTCACATTACATGAGGTGCTGGTGCAACGATAATAACTCCTGGGGAAATTAAAAAAAACTTAACCCATCAGCCAAATTTGTTGTCTGAAATTGGTGAAAAAGAGAATAAGGGGACAAAAATGGGTTAAAGTGTGAAAAGAAACATTGAAGTAAGTACCTAGGAAAAGGGCTGTTTTTAACAGCTTTTTGGCCGTACTTTCTCCATCTGTACCCATCTTCCAGATGATCAACCTCGCTCTTTGTCATGAACGCGAATCTCGGCTCTCTCTGTCTCTTCTGGTTTGTCTTCTTCACTTTCAACCTACACACCCAAAACCCCATCATAAACATAAAAAACCCATCTTTGTCTTGTGAGAAAAGGGGGTTAAACTTAAAAAAGAACAGAAAGAAAGTATACTCACTGTTTCTTGTTTTTTTGTTGGTCATCTTCTTCTTCTTGGTCGTCTTCTACTTTAACAGGTTCATCATTGATGGCTTCACTCGAAGCTGATGAAACCGAGGAAGAGTAAGGTGTAGCAGGCAGATTAAAACCCTGCTCAGGTGACTCCATCTTGGTCGAAACTGGAACTTGTTGAGCCACATCAAATGAAGGACAGGTAAAGTCTTGAACACCCAACAACTCCATAAACCCTAATGAAAAATTATTATTATCATCTTCACTACATGAATCAAATACACTTTGTAATGGGAAACCATTGCCTGTGTAATCACAAAACGATGAGTTTGAGTTTCCCATTACATAGTCTTCCATTTTTAAAGCCTCTTTTCTCTCCATGAATGTATGCATATAGGTTCAACAAAAAAAGAACTAAGAGAAACTTTGTTTAGTCAGTTTTTGATCTGATTTTATAAGGGCAGGTGAAAGAGAAGAGTTTTAGGTTTAGAAGAAATGGAAGAGAGTATAGGGGAAAATGGCAAACAATATAAATAATGGATGACATATTATTATCATTACCGGAAATTGTAAGTCAAAATTATTGTACGGAGATTCTACAGTGCCGGTTTTCATTCAATGCATGTCGACTATCTTTCATTTCATACGTAGAATTTGACTGAGTTAACCGGTCCACAAGTGTGAACGCAGTTCCGTCTCCACGTGAAGATTCTTATGGCTGTAATTTGTAAAAAAGCACCAAAGTCCCCTGGTTTTTGGCCTTTTGGTGGCCTTGGTTGTATAAAATATAAATATATATATCTTGGTTTAACTACAAAATTGGTTCCTAAATTATACTGCTTTTTTTCACTTGGATACCTAAATGTTTTTTAGTCATTAAGTGAGAATTAAAATATCAATTTCGTCTAATTTTATCCAAAAGATGTATGATGTCCAATAAAGAAATGTCACACATGTCGCATCCTTATCGTGAGTCGAAATTAATAGTTTAGAACCACTTGAATTTTGCTAAAAAATACTTTCAATACCCAAGTGTGAAAATCCATATAATTTGGGGGTGAATATAGCATTTAAACCTTATGGCTTTTGATGTGTTGAGATTTTGAGCATCTAAATTTAAATTTTATCGAATGTATATTTATACATATATGTGGATATATTTTATTTTGATTTTAAGTCTCATTATATACAAATTCTATTTGAATATATTCAAATTATTCATGTATTCGTCTGTGGATTGTAATAATTCAGGAGTTTTGTATATGTTCAAAATCGTATGATGTGAAAGTAAGTATATTTAATAATTTCCATAAAATAAACTGACATTCTTTTGGGTACGTGTATGTATTTCTATGGGGGTGTCAAAACCCTGAAAAACGAAAAATATTATTAAATGGGTACAACGTGTATTAGAGAAAGTGAAACTCGTTTAAGAGGATAAGATAACGTATTGCATATAATATTAGTGTATTTAGTTTAATAATTAATTAATAAAGTGAAAGGGACCTAATTTGTCCTATAATCAAAATGGCACTACGTTGTATTATTGAAATAACTACATTATAATAAAATTTATTTTTATTCTTACCTTTAACATCAAACGTCATTCTTCCAAAATAAATAAATAAATAATCAAAGGTCATTTCCTTCTTTATACAAAATAAATATATATATATTTTTTTTAATTTTGATAAGAGGAGGGAAATTGGATTTTTATATTTAAATCACTTTAATGATAAATTTGTATTTTAATTTTTTTAAAAAAATTTAAAATTAATCTTGATTTCTTTAAATATTTTAAAAATAATAATTTAATCTTTTAAAAGTTGTAAATTTTTACGTTCATTTTAACTCTTTTAAAATTTAAAATTTAAATTTGGTATCCCAAAAGAAATTTTTAACTTCGTCCTAGTCTAGATCCAAAAATTTGCTAATACACGTTGTTTGCTAAGCTCATATAAATCGAGTCTAATATTTTTTTTTAGATTTAATCATAAATTTATCTCTATACTTTATCAAAACTGAAAATTTAGTTTCAATACAAACAACCATGAACTTTTCAATTTTTCTAAAATACAAAAATGAAATCCTAACAATCTAAAATAAAAATACAAACTCCTCAATTTTATGGATAGATTCCATAACTTAAAAAAGAAATTGACTCATAACCCAATCCAACTCAATCTAAACACACCTCTAAAATATACCATGGATGATTATAAATAACCTAAACTAATAAGATTAAATGTGAAATGGCAGGGCATAAAAATTTTGCATAACTGCCCTCAATCTTCACTGATTAAAGTGGGTGATAATGGCACAAACTTTAGATTTTGCCGGCGAAAATCCCAAGAAGAAAAAGGGCAATAAAGATTAAAGAAGGGAGGAAGAAGATGATGAGAATTCTCTTTTGCTTTTGGCTTTAAGATTTTTAGGGATTGGTGTGGTAATATATAAAATATAATGCACGTGTGATGTAAAGCCATGAATTCGATCCCACCGCACGCTGACATAATTAGCGTGTAAGCTCAACTTACCTTTGCATGCCTCAATAATTCGATTCCTATCCTTTTTGGGTAAACCATTAATTTTACCTTCTTTTTTTTCACATACCATCTTTTGTTTTAGGAAATATGTGTTTAACCATGTTTGTTAAGTCAAATGATAAAAGAATTTGAGTGTAATTTCATGTTTTAGATAAAGAAAATGATTATGGGGAGTGTTGCTTTTACTTTTATTTTTTAATTTGGTGAGGCTGGAATTTGATAGTTGGATCTAAGAAACTTGGATTATATTAGATTATGGCTCATGCGTGATGTGAGTGAAAAAAATTATATAAAAAATCAGACGAGGTTTTAGTTGAAATAATATTGTTAATGCTACGATTAAACATGGCGGTGTAATTGGGTGGTTCACCTCATTGGATACAAGGCGAAGAGACACAATGGGAGTATTTAGGCTAAGATCGTGTTTTAGGTCAAGTTAGGAGTTGAAGAAAAAGAGGGAAAGAGAGAAGATAGAGAGAGCGTAGATGAATCCCCTTTTTAGTCAAAGCTAAGGGCTTATATACCTTTAGCTACAATCTCGAGACACCACGTGTTATGCCTCTATTAGTGAGTTTGGGGGAGGTGGCCAAGTGGTCTGCTATCATAGGTTTAGGTAGAGTGACGATTGAACATGTTTTCAATCACTTCAAATGGGATGTGGTAGTTGAGACCAACAGTGATAGTTAATAAGTGGAGTCTAGATGTACTCATATAAATGCTAAACATAGGAATGTCTGGAGGGTTTTGTCTAAGGAGTAACCGGGACCCTCATGAGGTGTAGATTTGAGGGGTTATCTCCTAATGGTGGATGTATAACATACATAATTAAGGTTTTACACACGGCAAAGCCAAAATTGTTAATAAGGGGGACGAGATAAATATATGTTCAAATGGGTCACGCTCAGCCTCTTTTAAGTATTTTTAAGTTCGAGATAATCTTGATTACTAAAATTTAGAAAAAAAATAAATTAAATTAAATGCTCAATTTGTATAAGATATTATAATTATTTAACTTTATTTTTACCTAATTAATATTTAGATACCATTTATACCTAGATATTGCAATTACTAAACTTTACTTTTACCAAATTAATATTTAGGTACTACTTTGTATTAATTTACCAAATTAAAACTAAAAATATTACTACATTTATCATAAAAATTATAAAAGAAATCCAATTAAAAAAACTTTGAGGGGCAACACAAATTTGCTTTTTTTAACACTAATTATAATATCAAAATAAAAAAATTTTAAACTTTAACAAAATTTTCAAATTTTTTTTGGGGGTGGGGCCGTTGCCAACCCCCTAAATTTATTTTTGGGTTTACAGATCATGGTACATTAAGCTCAAATCATATTATATGCAGGTATTTTATAGATTTTGTATAAAAAGAAAAATAAACCTTTAAATTAACATTTATTATTCTGCAAAATAATGACTTTTTTAACCATTTTTTAACTATATTGATGTCTAATTAACTCGTAATTCCAATCCATGCAAAGATTTCATGTATAAGAGTGTGGGTATATATGTACAAATAGAAGTATCCATAAGTTGAGCTAAGACTTGATTTTTAAAGAAAATTAGTAAGCTCGAACTATTTTATCCAAAAAAGTCTATATTACACTTAGAAAATAATAATATATATTAATAGTTTTATAAACAAAAAAAATTAAAAATCATTTATTTAAATTTGGACCAAATTGAATTAATCTATAAATAAAATTATTTGTCCAAGCTCGACTCAAATTTAATCAGGCCAACTTGACTAAGTGGACCACTTAGGCAAATCAACATCTCTCTATACAACACACTTAGGCAAATCAACATCTCTCTATACAACACACATCGTATTAAGAAGCAACACACTTAGGCAAATCAACATCTCTCTATACAACACACATCGTATTAATAAGCATAATTAGATTCTTTCTTTATTGGACCCCATGCACTTGATTAGATGAGATAAAGTGTAAATGATTAGAGGTGGACAAAACTTGATTTGATTATTTTTTTTAAATTTCGAATTTTGAATTAATCGAATTTAGTTATTCAATTTTTTTAGTCAACTTGAATGATTCAAATAACAGATTAGTCTAAATACCGCTTTAGTCCCTGTCAGTTTTGAAAATAAACAAATTAGTCTCTCTCTCAACAAAAATTTAAAAAATTATAAAAATTCCAAAATTTATAATTTTTAAAAATTATAAAAAATTATAAAAAATCTAACATTGACCTAAATAAATTAATTAACGATTTAAGTTTATCATATTAAAGTATTTTTTTCTTCTTATTTTGCTTTGAAAAACTTTCAAATAGATATGGTTTCAAATTTATATACTTTAACATAGAATTAGATATATTGTAATAATATTTTAATTTGACATGTTTAATTTTTTAATTTAACTCGAACAATTTCATTTGATTTGACTTAATTAGAATTTCATTTCATTCAACTCGATTCGAAAAATTTTCAAATCGAGTTAGGATAATAAAACAGGACTCTTCAACTCTAATTTTTTTACTCGATTTGACCGAATACTCACCCCTACAATTCACATAAAATAGTAATATAAAATTACTTATATTTTATCTTTATATTTTTTTATATAAAATTACATCTTGAGAAGCAGCTGATTTTAGAATATATATATATATATAATATAAAAGAAGGTAACTTTCAGTTGGAATAGTTATTTTAGTTCCAAAATGTTTTTTTAGTTATATTTAAACTGACTCTCAGTTTTATTTAAGTTTTAAATATGTTTTCTTACTATTTTTAATTATTATTTAAGTTTTAAATATTAATTTTCCTTTGAATTTTTAAGGAATTTTTAAAAAAATATTTTAAAAATTTCTTACAATGTTAATAAACCAAACCAATTTGTGCATCGCACGAGTAAAAAAATTAGTTACATTATATATATACTGATATTAAAATAGACATAAAAAAATGGTGAAATAAAATTATATATATTTTAAATATAATTTAATTGTGAATAAAAGTAAATAGGGATGAAGAATTGGTTAAGATGGAACACAAAATTAATGTGAACTGAAATTTTAAACATCAACCTTTTACCATAAAATTTTCTTAAATAATTAGTTTATTATTGCATGAAATTCATCCTCAAATGCCCAAAATAGTACTCTAATCCACTTGTATCTTTCAATTAAAGATATGGTATAATTTAGGTTAGTATAATATAAACAATGTATTAATCAACTTAATTTTAAATAATAAAAAATCATTATCACAAACATAAACAAATACTAAATAATTAAGTAGGTATGTACGTTAATCAAGTTTCCCATATTTTTTTTTATTTTGTTTATTAAAGGAAGAGACAATAATTTAGTAGAAACAAGATTTGTCTTGCAAAATCCAAACCAAAGATTATAGAACCCCATAAATCAATGTTGACTTCCTCACTTTTTCTTTTCCTTTTTTTTAATAAATTATTTTTAAATTTATATTCGAAACAAACTAAATCTCAAGTGAAAATTAAAGTTAAACCTTAATAATATTACAATTAAGAGTGCTCAAATAGTAGTAAACTTGAGCTCAAACTTGATTGGTTGAGATCGGCTCGAAGCATAATGAAGCTATTTGATCTTGAGTTTTATTATGTTCATTTATCAATATTCATACTCAAATATCAACTCGAGTTTAATTAAGTTTATTTGTATTTAAGCTTAAATTTTTTCATACTTCTAACTCTTCCTACATAATAAGAGTAAAAATCAGTGATGTTTGAATTAGATCGAACTAGCTGATTGGACTAGTTGGATCGGGGACCAGCCAAGGCACATGTTAAAAAAAGATACCGGACAGGTTGAACCGTGAATCGATCAAACCAACGATTGAACTATTAAAACTAAATTTCTTTTAATTTTTAATTAAATCAATCAAACTAAAAACCGATAATTTAATCAATTTAATTACAGATATAATTTTTAAAATATTAAGTAAAATATAATTTTTTTTAATACATATATGAATTAAACTTGCAAACCATTCAAATGGAATACTATAAAACTCGAACTTAGTCCACTTGAGTCGCTCAAATTCAAGCTCACGTTTAGCCACACTGTTCCCGTTTGTGGCGCGCAACCATTGGAACCTTTTGCCACGTTATCAGTCTCACACGTGTTATTTGGCTACGGGCTTTGCCTTTTTGGGACCCGCCTTTCCTTTAATTTTTTTCTTTTTGTTCTTTTTCGGGGCACCGCCAGTGTTCCACGTGGTTGATCCAACGGCTGAGATTTCCCTGTAGATGATGACGAAGCACGTGCCTTAGATTGTGCCGTGAGTTTGGCGTTTTAGCCAAAAATATCTTCAATCACGTTATAAGATTTGAGATCATTTTAATTGGACCGTTTATTTATTTAGTTGAATTTAATATCACAAATTAAATGTAAAATAGATTAAAATATTATTATATTTTAATAAAAAGGCCATATCTCTTAAAATTTTATAGGATAATATCACATTTACTACATATATTTTCATCAAACGTTTCAATATGATATTTGTATTTTAAAAATGTCCATTATGATACATAAACTATCAATATGCATTTTATTATGGTACCTAGTATTAATACCGTTAGCCAATGAATTACTAAATAGCCAATGAAAATTTGACAAAATGAATAATACAACATTATGTGAAAAACTAAATAAAATAAAAAATTAAATTAAAAAATAAATAACTAAACATACGGTTAATAAAAAAATACTAAATTTACATAAACAAAAACGTTATCTTCTCCGTTCAAGTAAATGACCATCTTCTCTAAAAAAATTTCTATTTGAAATAATTTTTAATTGATTTTCAAATAATATTTTTTATTATCCTCGAAAGTACACATACTTCCATGCAAGTTTAGCATTTACTTCCTTTTTCATTTCATTTATTTATTTATATTTTAGTTTTAACGTAATACTATATTATTCATATGGATTTGATGATTTGAAAAAAAAAAATTCCATGTCGAATTTTTATTGGTTGGTTTAGCAATTCACTAACTATGTTAGCACCAGGTACTATAATAATATATATATTGATAGTTTAGATACTACATCAGACATTTCCAAAATACAAGTATCACATTGAACATTTCATGAAAGTACAAGTGTCAATCGACACATATTGATACTTGAGTTTAACACATATCAATAGCTCATGTACCACATTAGACAAAAGTTATATATTTTGGTACATAAAGATAACAGTGTTAATTGCTAATATCATTACATTTGAACTTTTTCAAGATTTTGTTAATAGAATAACTTTTGTGTTAACTGTGAAATTGTTTAATTTGTGAAATATATTAAAATAGATGTAATTTAATTTGGATTTTAGTGTAGATTTGATAAAAATTAATTGCTAATATTATTAGTTAATCATGAATTTTCATCAAATCAACTCTAAAACCTGAATTAAATATTAAAAGTTAACACTGCTATTTTTAAATATAAAAAAGTATAACTTTTGTTAATTGCATGTAACACATTAAAAAAAATGTCAAACTCAAATATGCAATTTTTTTTATTATAAAAAACCATTAAGTTTATAAAATAATTAATTACAAAATATTCTATTTTACTTGTAATATTTCTCACTCATATGTCAATTTTTTTTCCATAAAATTCCATAGCGAAAAGACTTGTTTATTAATACTAAAAGTTTGGAATTATTTTTTATATACAAATTTGGAGGGAAAATGAATAATTGAAAGCTTAAATTCTGATTTTTAACGTCAACATACAACAATATTATCAATTTAAATAATTTTTAAGCTTAAAAAATTGGGTTTAAATCGATTGAGTCTTAGTTCGAATGGTATGAGTATTGTTATTAATGTAAAAGAATGTAGATTTGAGTGTGTTGAAACACATCATCTTTCTTTTACGAGTTGAGGAGGAATTATAGGTAATTCTAGACATTAATTCTATAAAAAAATAAATATCATCAAAACTTATAATATAATTATTAAAAAAACTTGATTTGAAATGCTTTTTTGAAAATAAAAATAATAAATTTAGAAAATAATAAACTATAGTAGAAGAAAATTATGTACTAGTTTTGGGACCGGTTTTATTGGTACCAAAAGCTTAAAACGGATAACCAATAGAGTGTACGTGTAGTGACATTGATTAATGTGATATATGAAATAATAATTCATGTAAGAGAAACCATCATACATTGATTAACCAATAATTAGACCAGAGTTGCTTAGGCCCTTTGGGTTAACTGTCGTGACGTGCTGGAATTTTTTATTTCGTAATTATGGTAATTAATTTTATCAAAAAATAAATAGATTGTCTGTCTAAAGAGGGCTAGTGAAGATGATTTTCACCGGATGATAACTTATTAGAATTGTAGTTAAATAATTTGTGTAAATTATGGTATTTTTTATGTGAATTTATTTTAGATTTGTTCAATTTTTTACAAGAATACATCTTTATTTAGGTGGGGATAATACGTGTCAATTGGTTTTTTTTTTTCAAAAGGACAAATGTGAGGATATTTTTTATTGATGAAACAAATAATATCGCAGTCCCACAATCCTCAAGTAAATTGTATCAATTGTTTCTGGTAGAATAACAACATGGGGGATAGAGATGACAACAACAATCCTATTATTTGGTATGAGAGTTTGATTTCAACCCCCAATTTGGCATCTGAAAATTTATAGTTTTCATTTAATACTTGATTTTCTTTGTTATAGTTAATTACGTTAGTTTAGTTTTAATGTTTAATTTAGCACTTGATTTTTTTTATTGTCCCAATTAAGTGTTATGTTTTTTATTATTAGAGTATACATGTCAAATATTTATAAGGCCACGTAATACCATTTGATTTGGGTATCAAAACAAACATTGAAACAAATGATATACTAACCCAATATTAAATATAAAAATTAATAAAAATAAGGGTAAATTATACAAATGGCCACCTAGCTATGTTCGCATTCCTCTTTTGTTCACTCAGCTTTAAAATTTTCAATTTAGACACTAAACTTTATATTCATTCCTATTTTGGTCACCAATCATTAAATTGACAACCAAAACACTTTTTCTAATTAGTATAATAACACATTTAGTCCTCAATATTTACATATTTCATCAAATTGATCCTAATTCTAAATATTTCAATAAATTTAACTTTTCACATTTACAATTTCTATCAATTTGATCCTCAACCTTCCTCAATTTTTAAACATGGAGATATTCCACATATATAAAATTGTAAATTTCAAAAAAAAAAAAAAATTCTCCAACCGTGCAGATACAACATACTTGTAATATAAATATTTGACATCACATAATGCCATGTCCATTTCTCCATCACTCAACTTTTCAATATAAATAAAAAAGATATGAATATTAAATTAAAGATTATTATTGACTTTAGTATCTGCAAAGTAAAATAAAAAAAATAATTATATAAATATATTTAATAAAATAAAAAAAGTAAACATGCGATATTTTTTAAATCCCACTTTAAAAAAACTAATTTTTATATTAGCATATTTGACAAAATTGGAGAATTTATTTTTTTTCGAAGTTTTATAAATTTATAAATATGAAATATCTTTATTTTAAAATTTTAAAAATTTTAATTAAGAAATTTGAGAGTAAAAACAATAAAATTTATAAATACGAAAGGTTAAATATATCAAATTATTTATAACTAAGATTTTGTGTTTTTGTTTGTTTCTAGAAATAAAATGTTTATGGAAAAATAAAAAAGGTGGGATTGTAGTCTTTTTGTGTATGCGGCTTTGGAATATTTTGGAGTTTGCTTTCGGTACACGCTCTAAAAATTTTTGTTTTTTTTACTCCTTGGTTAATTATTTGGCTAATTGTAAAATTAACCCAAAACTTTAATATAATTTTAAATTATTATAATATATTACTAATTGACTGGTGTTTCCTTGTTGGACACGTTTGGGAGCTCAAGAAAGATACAAAAAAATAAAAATAAAAAATTATAGGCCAATAAATAAATATTCCAACAATTCTCTTTGTAAATTATTTTTTTTAAAAAAAGTTGTTTTGTTTTGTTATGCCAAGTCGCCATCTTCCATTACCAGCCTACTTTTTGGACACGAAGCCCAATAGTTGACTGCATTCACTATTCAAACTCTACCCTACTTACTCTTTAATTATTTTTAAGAGTTTTTTTTTATAAAGAGAACTTAATTAATTTATTCAATGAAAGAGATTGTATAATTTAAAGGGAAATAATAAATATTCATTGTAAGTGGTGAAGTACAAGCTCCATCAATACAACAAAGGTTTCAACCTCACTATCAATAGAATATTATGGCACGTTAACACTTAGCTCTGTCACAACTCAAACACAACATATCTAGAGTGATTGTAAACACTTAATATAATAAGGAAATCAACTCCAGATGGTCCAAGGCGGTAGGTATAAATTAAAAAAAAGAACCGAGCATCCACCAAACTAGAGAGGACAATGACAAAACTAGCCCTAAAATCACTTGCAAAAACAAGATTACATGCATAAGTAAGACAAAAAAATACACTATAAGTGTAGACAAATTTTTTTAAAAATGAAGACTTACTAAACAATGGGAAAACAAACAAAAAAATATATAAAACTTAAGACAATACGGGTCCAAACTGACTCATTAAATTATTTATTATTCTGAAATACTCTCAAAATAAAAACAAATTAAGCAGCCAACGAAGGGTTACCCACTTTCTAAAAAAAACTGTCGGTGGTCGATGGTGTTTCAGCGATGATAGGCATCGTCATCTGTCCATCACAACTTGTGAATACGATAAAGATATCAATAAAATAGATATGCAAATTGAAAAGGGAATAGACACATGAAGAAAAAGAAAAAAAGAGAGGGTTGATGGACAGGAGAAAAAGGCGGGCAGTAGCTAGTACCGTCGCTGAGTAAAACAAAAAGATAAAGAAGCAAACGACTTGAGCAAAGAAAAAGAAATTTTTTTATAAAATTTTATATATTATTACTTTGGATCTCGAATAAATTTAAACTCGAGTTAGATTAAACCTTTAAATGAGAGATAAATTTTTTTATTATGGTTCTTTTCATCCTTAATATTCCAACTTAAAATTTTATTTAAAAAGCATTTTACTCGATAAGTGCCAACGTATCTGTGTTTTAATTTTACCTTTAGGGACTAAACTTAAATAATATTTTTTTTGGGTTGAAAGTATATATATAATACCTGCATGACCATTAGAAAAGATTGGAGGCATGAAACAAAGTTTTGTGATGTGATTACATATGTAATTGTTTATTGATATGGTGGGTGATAAAAGCTTAAATGTTATGCTGAGATGTGTATATTAAAATATTATTGTTAGTGTTAGAGGTCGTGAGTTTGAGTGTGTTGAAGTATATTATCCTTTAATTTAAAGGTTGGAGAAGGATTATGTGTAATTCTAGGCATTGTATCAAAAAAAGCAAATATGAAACAACTTATAATAAGATTAATTTTAAAAAATAATAAATTTTAATACATTTTAACAATTGTTTTAACCCATCAAATAGTTGAAATTTAATTAGAAAGGCACATAAAATTATTAAAAATATTTTAAAATTATCAAGAAAATATTTTTTAAATTTTTAAAAAATTAATTAATCATTTACATGGTATACATATGAATGCTACGTTAATAAAGTATATAAATATTAACTTTTACATTTATTTTGGGATCATTTGATAAACAAATCAAGTTCAAATGTTAAAAGAGGAAAAAAATTAAATAAAAAATTTAAACCCTAAACTAAATATTACGAATTAAAAAAATAAACAAATTCAAATTTAAGTAAAGGAGCATGAAATAATAAACTCCTCTCTTTTGATGAGAATAAAGTTTGTAGAAGATTTGGAATCAAGAGTTACCATTTTTAAGTTTCATGGGCCTTTGGTTTTTATGATTAATTCATATTAAATGATTTTATATTCAAATCAAAAAGCAAAATTGAGACCCCCCATTTTCAAATTTTATTTTACAATGAAATTAGGGTTTTTGTTGCTATTTCTTAGACGGATAAAGAAAAAGACAATTATCACTTACCTTATGCTTTCCATATTTTCACTATATTTGAATTTTTAAGTTTTAATTTAAGATAGTTTGATATCTGTGCTTTTATAATCCCTACTAATATTAATTTTTTTTTTTAGAGTTTACAAGTTAATCGAGTACGAATTTAATTGTATAATAATGAAAATATCTTTACTTTACAAACTAAATTATATTATTTTAAGTGTGTTTTTGTCCTTTATCCTTTTATATCTTTTTTTATAGAAAAATAGAAATATATATACAATAGGATTTCAACCAAAGCCCCTATAGTTTTCTAACATTTGTATTTTATCATTCAATTAAAACCTTATTTATTAATTTTTTTAATGAATATATTTATTACATAATTATGTTTTTCACTCACATCGTGAGTATGTCATAATTATATATCATTAATTAACGTGAAAATTTTCACATAAATATTAGTTTGAAATCATAATGTTAACATGGATTTTTTTTATGTGTGTTTTGGGAGGGTGGTGTTATATAAAAATTTACATCAATATTTTTGAATGGTGTTTGTAATGATGTTTAGTTGAAGCCAAATTGCATTTTACTCCTTCTACTAAAAAAATTAGGTAAATTAGTTCTTGTACGTTAGATTAAAAAGCAGATCGGTTCATTCTGTTAAAAATTTCATCCATTTGTACTATTAAAAACTGGTGTGACTTACAAAATAACTAGACAGTGCCATGTATCTCATGCCGACGTATAAAGACCCATATTTAACGATAGAAATGAATGAAATTTTTAATAGAAGGATAATTGTATTATTTGATCTAACGTACATAGATTAATTTACTCATTTTTTGAATAAATGGAACAGAATGTAATTTAACTCCTAGTATCGTGATCTTCATGGTAGTTTTACCTCGTTCAGTTGTAATAATGGATTCTGATTAAAACTATTGATATAGTTATAACTTAAAAAAGAAAAACACCTGGAGTACATTGTATATTTGTGTGTAATAGAGAGTCCAAATCATAATTTGACCGACAAAATCCGAAATCAAACATTTGTTAATGGTATTGAAATACCACATCAGCTTCTTTTTGCTGTCTCCTTCATACAATCTGTCTACATATGTATTTATGTCTGTCACTACCAGAGACAAGACAAATGCTCTAACAGTCTAACGTTGTATTAATTTTGACTGTCACCAAACAAAACAACATTATGAGCAGCGTAATAGATAAGAAACGTTGAATCCAGCAATGTAGGGAAAACAAAAACATTTTTTTCATGAAAAATTGACTACCACATGCATCTTCTTTATTTTCTGCAAATAAACATTACAACAAAAAGAAACTTGCCGACAGTAAAAATAATTTGGGTATTGTAAGATCGAGGGGGTCATCGAAAATGGCAGAAATGTACGATGGGTATGTACAAAATATGGGAAAAATATTCAGGTGGTCAGAAAAGGAAGGAATTTGGTCCATTCCCTATGTTTTTTTTCGAATGGTCCTAGTTTTTAGTACCCTGTGTGTGATTTTGCATTTAAGGCTAAATTTAGCTTCTTTCTAATTTGATTGGTTGGTGCCGACACATTTTGTACGAATTTTTTTATGTTTATACTGGAAATTTTTGGATTAGAATGGTAACTGTGATATCGGGTTTGAATCTGAATTTTCAAACATACAATCTTTGATTCTAGAGATAAACGTGTTTTGATTTGCTTCATCATATGACCATGGAATTTGACAGCTATCATGTGGCTAAATTTCAGCCTGAGTTGTGTTGTTGTTTCTTTGTTATTTCCTTTTTGAATTTATTAACATGGAGTGTTGCCAATAAGATAAAAGAGCAGTGGTTATGATCCTAGTTGGTAATAAAGTTTTTGAAACTACACTAGGTGAAATAATTAGACCACCAATTTTTAATTTTATCATTTTAATTGAATAAATTATTAAAAAAAATCGATTTAATCGTCAACCTATCTAACTCCGATATTTATTGACTAAACTAAAATCTTATTTTCATAAAATAAAAGGACCAAATTCTAACAAGTTAAAATAAAAAGATTAATTTCATTGCTTTTAGAAAATAAGAGAGACCAAAATTTGACATACTAAGATAAAAGAGATAAATTTTCAATTTCCATAAAATAAAGTGATGTACGAGATTTTAGATTAGTTAATTCGAAATTTGCCCACGCCCCATGATTTGAAGCGTTGATATGGCATTAGAGATGCTCCAAAATCTTGAAACAATGAAGGAACTATCATGTCATGTCCTGTACCTTTAAAGCTTATTAATGGTTTCTGGCCAATAACACTGGTGAAGCAAGCCGGTCCACACCATGACCCACTTTTTTTCTTTTAATACCTAAATCCAATCGAACATCAAGGGGGAACTTTAGTTGTCCGTATAAGAACTTCCACTAGCTTTGGACAAAATTAGGACAATTCAGTGCTTATAATGATCTATTATTGAAGCGGTTGTAATCAGTTTCCAAAGATTAACAATAACTAATTTAGCTCATGCTTATGTGCACTGGATAACTGGACATTTGGGGTTTGATTGACTTGCTTTAACATCTTCTCAAATCCTACCTGGTATTTGATCTAATAGGTGAACACTTTTATCCATCATTTCGGAAATCGGCATTAGTTAACAGGGCTGTGGGTTCATCTGAACGCTGATAGTCCATAGCTCCATCGAAGTGATGGGAGAGTAGTCGAAGAGATCAAACAAATGGTTAAAATACACGTATTTGATGTCTATTTTAATATGGGTATTGGAATTTAACAGTCCTCCGACCAACCACATGGAAAAACATTAAAAAGCTTAACATATGTTTTGGATACATACTTATGCCCACACTCGCATTGTGTTCATGTAACATAGCTCAAGTTACTAGTATGGCATAACTACCATGTTCTAATTTTGCTTTAGGTTATACTGCCTGTATTGATTCTGACAAAAGTAAGAACTTGAAATTTTTACCCATATAACAACGAGACTTTAATACCGATAAGTAAAACAAACTTCATGAATAAGGGGAAGAGATAACCTGGGAGGCTTAGCCATGAGATTATGATGTCTAAGAGGTGAGAGCACCTCACACCCTAGGCCATAGAACCTGTTCATGCGGCAACCATGGATTCAAAATAGCCATGGTACCCCTGTTTCATATGTCAATGTTCAGGATCATCAATAGAGAATCATGTTGTGTTCAATGTTAGCAACAAATTCACCCATAATTCGACATATTTATTACAACACAGAATATCCTCTACTGAAAGTACATTGTAGAAACCGGGTAGCAAACGTCAGCTATGATTATGGATTCTTGCTAGATGTTCATAAGTAAGCAACTTAAAATGTGTAACTGTGTATACTAATGGTCAGGGACGAAAATTTCTGATGTTGTTTGCAGCAGCACCATTAATTTCTTGCCTTTCAGTTACTAACACATTTATAATTGCACCAATTTTGGGCAAGAATCTGCAATTAATGAGTCATTGACATAGCAAACATCAGTTATTTTTATGGAATTCATATGTAAGCAATATATAGTAATTGTGTATACTTAGGTCAGGGAAGAAAATTTCTGATGTTGTTTGCAGTTGCACCATTAATTTCTTGCCCTTAGTTACTAACAAGTTCATAATTGCACCAAATTCGGACAGGAATCTCTAATTAATGAGTCATTGACAGAGCTTTCACTAACTTTGCATTTATAACCATAGGTGTTGCATCATGTATAATAGAAAAAGAACCACTAATGCACTTAAAGGGTGAAAATCGCCAAGAGTAGAAGAAACAGAGTTGTTAGTATACAAATATAAGCATATAACAGCAATAAATTAAGCCTCTTCCTTTATATGTAGGATTCAAAATGCTATATATACCAAAAAATATTGAAGTATGTGCCTCTTCAAGAAATTTTCTATCAAAAGGTATCCTTGAGCACAATGATAATAAGGCAAAGGAAAAGAGGGTAAACAGACCAAATTCAATCAGGTTGTATACTCTGATTACGTTAAATTTTGAGCTATATGACAATCAACTCAAAATAAAAGGCTTCTAACACCAGGACTAAGAAATTAGAAGAGACACAAGATGCAATTCAAAAGAGTTTTAAAAACTTTGATATTATCAAAGATCCACCAAAGGATACTACTTCAACGATATACAGAACATTGCAGTTAGTATCCTTGGAGTACGGTCTACAAGTCTCCGGAATTTGGGTTTTTGAGACAAGAATCGACTTGATGAAACAGTAATAGTGGGTCCTGATGAGACCATAAAGTCTTTTCTACTTCAATGCATACTTTTCAAGGCTTTATCCAGATCTTCCTCCTAGAGTTTGTTTAATGTTTATTATCCTCAAAACAACAGGAAGATGAGCCATGACATTAACTTTAGCGGAAAAGATTTGCCTTGTTATCTTAAACACTCGGACCGGAGAAGCAAAAGTTGAGATTAGTATCCATCTCGATAATTCATTCTGCAAGTACTAGTTATATTCAAGGTGCTACAAGCAACAAATTTTACATCCTAAACCACTTGACCATGATTCAGAAAACCCTGAAAATTTCAGGATAGGGTGTTCCCAAATAAAGGTCAACAAGAATTTTGAGGAATTTACTTAGCTAAGATGAATGAAAGCAATTAAAATAAGCAATTGTTCCTTTGTCTTTGTCCTAGCTTTCAAAGAAAAGGGAGTTTCATGCATAGATCTAATTGATGAAGCAATATTAAAAAAGGATGAAGATAGAATATCAAAGTTTTTTCAACAAGCACATGTATCAAATTTGCAATTAAAAGTGTGATTTTCTGCTGTATAATACTACTATTAATAGAAAAAGAATCCTGATCAGTAATACCTTTTTCAATCACCACTTACTTTACCCTTTCCTTTCCAATAATAGTAAGCTTTAAAGTTCTTTTTCCTAATATAACAAATCAAAATTCTGGAAAAATTCCTCAAAACATAGTCAAATATTTCATCAAATAAAATTAATCTAAAATTCGACATTACATTCAAATTTAGAGGATCGATCTCTCCTTAACTCACAATCAGGCTTGATAATAAAAGCTATTGTCTCTTCTTCTTCTTTTTTTCCTTTTTCTTCTCCAAAATTATAGATTAAAATTGCCAATCCCTTTGGGACCAGAAAGAAAAAAGGACAGCGACATGAAGAAACGATGGGGAAATTAGTGAAAAGACAGACTACGAGTTTGTGCGTGAATCTAATATGAAACAAATCCACATTTTTTGTGTGTGGATTACAGTTTTATTAGATTCACGCACAAAACCCGAAATATGGCTCTTCTTTTTTCAATTTTTTTAAAATTGTTTCAATAATTCCTTTATTCATCCAAATATGAGATGAACAGGGAGAGACTGAAAGAGGTTTCAATTTTGATTGTACAGTGGAAATTTGAAATGGATTTGGGAAAGATTTGGAATTGATGAACCCTAATGTAAGTGGCTCAGGTGTAACGGCAATACATGACAACCAGATGGATCATCGAATCTTTTAATTTACAAACATGTGCGTTTTGCCTTTATTGGAGACAGGCGGTGCAATGAACTAGGAACAACTGTACTTGGGACGGGTGGTGCAAATTACTAGGCAAATAGATTTGGTATAAATTTTTTTATATATATAATAAAATTAATGGTCAAATTTAATTAAAAAATAAATAATAATTAAATTAACTTAAAATATAAATATGAGGTAAAAAAATAATTCATAGGATTTTAGTTAGTTGAGAAAATATAGCATTTTTTTATTATATTTTGTTGATTATATTTTCATGGCATAATTTTTTATTTGGTCCTTTAACTTTACCAAAATAGTTATTTTAGCCTTTTATTTATTTTTTTGTCTCTTTCAGCCCTTCAATTTGCATTACTTGTCAAATCACCTTAAAATAGATAAAAAAGTTAACCTCTGTTAACTTTGTTGACGTGGTATCTGCATGGTAGTCCACGTATAGTCATGTCAATAATTAATTAATTTTTAAAAATTTAAAAATATCAAAAAAAAATTTATAATTTTTATGCTTTTTTAAATAATTTTTAAAAATAGTTTTTATACTTTTTTGAAATTTTAAAATTTTAAAATTAATTAATTTTTAATGTAGCATTCACGTACATGCCACGTCAACAAAGTTAACAAATATTAAATTTTCATCATTTTTAGTCGATTTGATAAACGACGCAAGTTTAAGAACTGAAAAAATGACAAAAAAAATCGAGAACTAAAATAGATTTTTTTTTCAAAATTGGAGAATTAAATTAATAACTATACCTATTTTCATAATTAACTTTCCATGGTTTTTCTTTATTGTTAAATTTCATACTTTAGCCGAGCAAAAGAACACCTTTTTCATTTTATTTGTAATTCATGGCAATTTAGTAACGCTACTTGTTTACTTATTATAAGATTTTTCTAAATAAATAAAAAAAATTTATCATCTCTTTGTTAAAAATATTAAATTAACAAAAATTATAAATATTAAGGACTAAATCTATCATTATATGTTTGAAATTTAGCCCCTTAGCTTTGTGAGAGTCTGATTTGACAACCCATTCTTAGTAACCTTATTATTTTGGGGCTACCTAATCTCACCGAGCTAGGCCCATAGGCCTGTTATAGATATAGATAAGTCCAATGTGCTCCACTTGGGCCAGTAATTGTTATATACAAGCTTTGGGCTCCCTTAATCAAATCATATGTCTTAGACCTTTTTTTAATCATATTTTGATTAAATTAGAGTCCAGCTGAATTAGACCTCTTAATAAGGATGGAGCTTTTTCAATACTGTTTTCTTCATCCATAAGATTTAAACTCGATTTTACATAAGAAGCATCTAACTTCTCATGGTAGGTATAAAAAAAATCTATTTATTTTATGATATCAAAAAAATACATAAAGTTGATTTTAAACAAAAAGGTTAAAATATGTCATAAGTCTATGTATCTTTGTAAATTTGAGATTTAGTTCTTGTACTTTTTAGATTTCAAAATTCAGGTCCAACTATTAACATTGTTAAAAATTATTTTATTAAATTCAGGTTCATTACAATATTTTTTCTAAATTATATTGTTATAGACCTGAAATTTGAAATATGAAAGGTAAATAAATTAAATTCCCGAAAATAAAAGTACAAGAACTAGATTCTAAATCTATGAAAAATACAGGAACAATATGGTATATTTTAACCTAAAAAAGAAATGCAAATTTACATTTTATTAATTACTTATTGTTATTTTTAAAATTTTAATCAATATTTTTAATTTAAAATACATCAAACCCAAAAATATGGTCTTGAGACTAATGAGGAATGGATCCATTCATGCATGCATTTGAAGAATAACATCAAATAATATATAAAAATCCTAAAAGTCAAATTGTGGGAAGAAATAATATTATCGAAAGCCTTGAATAACGGTTAGTTATGGTTGTTAGTTAAAGTGCAGTTGGTCATCTAACATCACACTTTCACTTTCATGAGTCTTGGGACTATACTTTTGGCGATTGGACCGACCTTAAAGAAGTGGATAATCTTTTGAAATAACATATGCCCAAACGCGTTTTCATTAACATATGACTCCTGGTCTTCCATCAAGGATATCATATTTTTCTAGGTCTCCAGTGTCCCATACTTTTATAGGTTACATCTCTGTTTAATATTGATTCGAGTTAGGTTGAATCTTTATATAAGAATAAAAGATGTGGTATAATGTAGTATTAAATCTAAATAGATTTGATTAAAAATTTTAAAAAATTTAATTAAAAATAAATTGTAATTTTTAAAGTTATTTAAACAAAATTTTATTATTACATACCTTAATTATTTTATAATTTTTAAAAAAATTAAATTAAATTTTATCATCTTTAGAGAGCAACACGTATTTTTACTATTAGGCTAATTTACAAAATAAACTTTTTTTTTATCACTTAACAGTGGCAAAAAGCATTACCTGCCTTTAGACTTGTCCCTGATCTTAGCACCAAACCAAAACTTTAACAAGCTGATATTGTATTGAAGTTCATTTGTGAATGTGTCATTCTATTAGAATTAATTAAATTATTTTTTATTATTAAATAAATTAATTTAGTTTATATATTATTAAAAAAATTAAATAAGATTAAATTGAAAAAGTTAACAGTTATTGTTTAAAAAATATTATTTATTATTTAATAAAATTATTATTTAAAAAAATGGTTCTATAAATAAAATCATTTATTTGGAGACACTTTTATATAATAAATGTTAATTCTATTACAATTTAAACTTAATTTTATTTAATAATATAAAGATTAAATTAATCCATTTAATAATAAATAAACTAATTTGATCCAATTTTTATAACATAAGAATTAGACCTTCGGGCCACCTGACTCAGCTCGGCCCAAAAGCCTGTCTAAAAAATAGGAGGGTTTGTGCAATATATAGGCTCAAAAAATAAACTTAAGCAAAAAATGAAGTCCGTTTAAAAAATGAGTCAAGCCTTTATTAAGTCATTTTTTGCTTAAGTCCGGCTTGAATTCACAAAAGGAAAAAAAAATCTACTATTTTTTGTTGTTTTAATGCTATTTTCTTCTTATTTTCTCTTTATTTTGCTACAATTTTACTATTATGTTCTTACTATTTTGTTGTTATTGTTTGGATATTATATAACACTTGTTTTATTGTTAATTTTGTTATTATTTTATAGGCATTTGCTTGTTAAGTTGTATCTATCTTAATGTTATTTAAATATACATATTTTTTTAAAGTTTAGAAATATTTATTTTAATATTTTTAATATTTTTGATGTATTATATATATATTAAAAATTATATAAAAATAATATAAAAAATTAATACGGACGGGTCGAGCTCAAATTTTAACATTTTTATCCTGGTTAGACTTGAATAATAATTTAAACTTATTTTTCGGACTGAACCCAAACTTAACAAATGGAACTAAATTCTTTATTCCGGCCTTGGACACCTGTAAGGACCTCTCAGTGATATATATCACTTTATTTGAAATGGTATTAGATAATATCAGAACCATGACCATTCAAATCTGCTGTTTCGTTTTCAAGGGGATTGAAGCGTTAGAAGCCGACAGGTATTGCCCAGATTTGTGTTTGGATTATTTAACCGCTGGCTTTGGGGGGGCTAACATTAATGAACACTTGTTGATTAAATGCGAAACTTCAGTATCTTGTTCTTCCCTCACCAAGCTGTTGTTTAATAGTTGTTCATTAGTTGTTTAGTAGTTATCTTACCCACTGGTTTTTTTGTTTGAATGACATGTTTGAAAACGACTACTAAAGCAATGGGGCACAGTCACTTACTCTCAAATACTTCTTTTCTGGCAATTTTGGTGTGTTCTTACACAACTTTCTATTTTATCTTTTATTATGAAACGGAAATTAAAGTTCAACACTTGGCATAAAATTTAGAGTTGATTTAAATTTTTTATTTAAATATTATTGAATGATTAAATTAAAAATCGATGAATTAATTAGTTTAATCATCAATTTAGATGGATGAAAACAAGAATCAAAATTTATCTCTACACAGAGATAATAAGGAGGCTATACTCTTCCAAATTTTTTAAGATTTAGAACTGAGATACTTAATAAAAGAAAAAAAAATTAAATAATTTAAATTTTTATCTAAATAATATAAATAAAATAATTATTAAGGAAAATGGTGGAACACCCCTATCAGTCATATCTCTCCTTGCTGCAAATTTGTTGAATGAAAAGATGAAAAGACATGACTCAATTGGCATGTCTTTCTAATATATAATTAATTAAGTCTTGTTAATCACAATAAGTTTATATTAAGAACCATTAATGTAATTGTTCCAAAAAGATGACCAATGTCCCATACATCATTTCATTCAAGTTGCTGTTCTAGCCATCAATTTGCCCTATGTTTCAGGCCATTAACATCTCCACATTGCAAAATATCTTATCCTTTTGGACCCAAATAACATGACACAGTAGTTACTGTCTAAAAACTTATTTGAAACATGAACTTAGATTGTTTCATTATTTTTTAATTTTAAGAAAGGGATGAATAATTACATCCTTAATTAGTATCAAACCTAAACAATAATCCAAAACTACTAGATAAAAGTAATTTAAAAGACAAAGACCACATCAGAAATTCCATTGGCTTCCTCGGTCCAAGGGAGATCGAGCTTTAATTTGCCATCGGCAGACCACTCGGGAGCCACCTCGGTACCGTTCAAGTAACAGGTCTTTGGAGCAACATTAGAATAGGCTAGGAAGTTCCCACTACCTTTGATTTTGAGCCTTGCAGCTGCTGCTCCGGTCTCGTTGTAGTCCAATTCTTGTATTGTCCCTCCGGAATTGAACATGTCGGTTACACCGATAGGGGCAAATTTGGCAATAGGACCAAGGTTTTTCACGGGCACGAAGCTGAAAATCTCGAATGAAGATGATTGGATGGTGACCTGGATCGGATTGGATTTCGGTGTCAACAGGAGTAGGCTTTCAGCTTGGTCTAGGTAGACAACATACTCTTCAGCCTCACCCATTGCAGCAGCTTCCATGCATTGGTCCCATTCGATATCGGTGATGTGCACTGAACCGGTGACAGGCTTGTAGCACTGTGGATAGCCGATGATCCTCCGAACCTTACCGTCCCAACCGGCACCTTGGCAGTTGAAAGCTCCAATAACACCTCCATACTGCACAAAGTCGTAAATTTGAGATCATATATGAAAAGTAACTTCATGTACAAGTAAAAAAAAAAAATGGTAATAATGGAGGTACCTTATTGAAATTCCATAGCTTGAGAAGGGACTTATTATCGATTAAAGGGTTTACAAAAAGACAATCTCGGGTCGGAAGGGCAAAGCGCTGGCACTTCGGGATGGTGCCATCAGGGTAAACCAGCTTCTTAATAAGGTCAAAATTATGGCAGCCAAGGGAGTCGCTCAGATAAACTGGTCCACCGCATATTGCCCTGGATCCAGCATGATATTTGGCACAAACATGGTCGGATTGGAACATGTCCCAATCAGGTTGTATGATCTGACCCATCCACAAGCTATTATAAGCACAGTGGATCATGTGAACACCTTGCAACCAGAAAACTCCATTCGGATCCCCATTCGGGTCTTGAAACCAGAAATCATCACCTGTAGTGAAATATAGATGAGACCAAAACTTGTTTTTGGTACACTTAATGTAAAGTGGTGGGAATTAAAAGACGTGTTTGAGTTTCGTACCAACTCTGCCCATGGATATCTGTTTTGTCCCAAGGAAGAAAAAATCATTGCATTGTTGCATGCTGGAGATGATTCCAGTCCCTTTGAAGTTCTTTGACAATGAACTCGATAAACCATTGTAGTAAGCCTTGGCAAGGTTAACCCTGCCTCCGTTCTTCGGATACATATTCGAGAGTCTGCATTAAGAACATAATCATATAGAATCTTTACAATGCTTCATCAAACATATAATATAGTACTAATTCGAGTTTATAAAGTTACTTACGTGGATGACATCGACTTTTACTCCAGTAACACCGGATTCAGAAAGATGAGAATGCATGGAATCAAAGAAATCATCAGCTTGACTTGGATGAACCAGTCCAATCCCACCTTCAACAATTTTATCCACGGCCAAATCCGGCATGGTCCCCTCAAGTCCTGGAGAGACATTACAAGGAACCACCTTACAGTCGAGGTGAGTTGCTCCTGGTCTAACACCACCCCAAGCACCACAAAGAGCATGCCACACCCAAATGTCGTCTAAACCTTTGAACTCGGTTCTCAAATCCCTTGTAAATGCCTTCAAGCCGAAGTCATCACCCTTGCAGTCAAAGCTTTCACAGTTTCCATTTGGGAGCCCACTTCCTTCTCCTTCAAACATAACATCCAATTCTTGTTTCAGCTTCTTGATCTTGGTTTCAAACTCGGAAACATCAGTAGCACCGGATTGAAGTGCCTTGTCACGAGCCTTGACCGCATGTTCGATTTCAATGGCCTTAGTGATCAGCATCCTAGGCTTTTGTGGATTGAATGACAAGGCATTAGAACCCAAGAAGGAACCACCCTTGTATTTTCTAAACTTGTCACACTCTTCAAACCTATGAAGCCTAGCAGTCATTTGTTCCCCACCAAGGACAAGGTTTTTAGCATCCTCATTAGGGTCATCACCATCATTATTAATGCTTTGCCACCCATCATCAATGATGACAAACCTCAGCGACACCCCTGCATCGGCAAACTCTTTAACACCCTGCCATACACCAGCCGGTTCAACGGTTAAGTAAAAAGCATCCCAAGTGCACCAACCAAATTTGTCAACCATACTAGGAAGGCTCTTCTCTTCCAAGACCTTAAAGGTATTAAGATGAACCCTAATGGCACTAAATGCTTCTTTCATCAAGTTGAAAGGGTTTTCAGACACATGAACATAAGCTATTGAACTAAAACAACATGACTTAACATGACTAGACCCACTCTCAGCAAAGATCATGACATGTCCATCATTACCAGGTCTAAGAGCAGACCTGAAACCACCTTCAATGATGGGTATAATTATTACATAGGACTTAATTTCAGGCACATCTAAAACTACCCATTGAGTTTCCATTTGCAAATCAGACCCTGAAGTTCCAACCCATTGTGTAGACCACCAGGTTTTGAACCTAAAGATACTCAAAAAGTTCCTATCAGCAAACCTACCCAATGAGTTCAGCACACTATCAGATGGCTCATCAGTATTGAACCCTAAGAACCCACCTTTGTGAGACAAAGCCTTGACTCGTTGAACCAAAGGAAACGGTGCATCAGACTCTGTTTCATTACAAACCAACGAAAATGGTCTGAAACTAACATTGCTAGGAACATCATGTAATAAAGGACAACCTTTGACACTGAACTTTCCCTTACATAAATCAAAACACTGATCCAAACTACTAGAACGAAGACGATTCAGAATAGAATTAACAGGGTTGTTTGGAGGTGCCATAACAAAAGCCAAAAAACTCTCAAATCCTAAACAGATTTATACACACAAAGATTGAATTTTTGGTTGTCAATGTGGGGATAACAAGAGACAAGATTTATACACACAAAGGGACCACTTTTTTTGGGGACTCTAAATCCTAAACAGATTTTAAGTTAATGCAGCGAGTGATTTACGAAGAAATGTGGGAAATAAATTTGGTAAACTTTAAAAAAAATGGAAAAAAAGGTTACAAGGAAAGAACAGTTATGGTAGTTGATGAACTTAAAAGAAAGAACACTGATTTTTTGCTTGCACACGAAGAAGATTT
Organism: Gossypium hirsutum; assembly: GCF_007990345.1. Classification (NCBI taxonomy): domain Eukaryota; kingdom Viridiplantae; phylum Streptophyta; class Magnoliopsida; order Malvales; family Malvaceae; genus Gossypium; species Gossypium hirsutum. The sequence continues at coordinate 84,507,646 of NC_053435.1, forward strand.
GGTGATGAGCTTTGTTTCAAGCTATGGATGTATATATAGAGAAGTTAAAGGACGTGGGTGTATAGTAAAAGCTGAATTTAAAATAGAATCAAAGTTTATCTAGATAAAAAGAAGATCATGTTGGGCGGTTGATTGTTAGTTTCCTGTTAATTTTGTCTTGCCTTGTTTTTAGTTAAAATCTTCGTACGCATAGAAACCTAATTTGATTTTTTGGTGTATGCATGCATGTATGGATGTTATGTTATGTTAATGTATGGTGAAAGAGAACTAGAAACTTCTTTAAACACTTAATATTGAACTTTGTGAATTTATTTTTATTTAGTTGTAGGGGCCAGTACTTATGCAGAAAGTAAAAAATGGTCGGTCAGAAATTTTATTTATTTTATTGGGAGATACCATTGGCCATAAGCCATTGACATGGGAAATGATGACATGAGGAAAGATCTCAAAGGTTTAATTTCGATTTGAGTCCCCCTACTATGATAAAACTCGAGATTTAATCTTACTCTAATTTAACATAACTTAATATCTCTATTTTTATAATATTACTAGTAGATCCAACTAATAATGTACAACTAGTAATAAATTTACATGTTGATCAAGTACTTAATGTGATAAAAAAATCCCTATCTCTATGAAAATTAATCTTTTCGAGGTTCATATTTATTCCACCTAATAATATCATCATCAAGACTTAAAAATTAATTTCTCTCTGTGTGAGTGTAATATGCCTTTTCACTGCATTCAACTTTTATTAGTCTCATCATCACTTTAAATGCAATAACTAATGGTGTTATTAATTCCAACCTCAAAACCAAATTTAAAAAGAAGGATTGAATTCTAAATCGTAATGTAGTACATGGACTAAAACCAGAATTAGTTGAATCCCAAATAGGTCTTTCTGCACGGATTTGTGGAGAGCAAGGTATTATCCAAAGCACGAAAGCCAACCTTAGTGTTGGGTAAAGGGTAAAGCTACTAATGAAATTATTTCTATAAAAAAAATTATACTATTAATGGTTAACAAAGTGAACAAACACTAAAAAATTATTGTTTTTTTAATAGAAACATTCAATTTTTAGACCAATTTAATAAAGGAAATAATTAGATATGGTGGCCAACTGATCTCTCCAGAAGACTGCAGAGATTTCTGGCCGATTAAGTGCGTATTGAAATTAATTTTCCAATTTAATGTTTAATTAATTATATGTATTAAAATATTAAAATAATATTTTATTACTATTTTTAGCTTGCTAATTAAGCATTTAAAGGTATACCATAAATAGTGTAAAAACGAATGTCCTTTTCATGGTCAAAATGGTCAATTCAACGTGAATCTCCGGACCCAAAGTGACCCATGCCCGACTATCAATCAAATCTTTTCTCAAAGTCAAAATTGAGGGTGAGTTTTGATAGGTGTTTTGGTGTAGAACGGTTAATTTATTTTTTTCACCCTATAATATTTAATTTTATTGTTACTGTTATTTTTATATTAACCACAAATGAATATATTGTCTATTCACACCCATCAATAATTACAAAAAAATTATAATATCTTCAAATTTTGGTAGTTTTGTTATATTTCATTATTTTAAAATTTTAAAATTTAAATCTAATTATTAGTTGATTATTTTTTTAAAAATTTGTAAGCATGACATTTTGAAATAAAATAATAGTAATTTGATAATAGGCTTATTCATGGACCAAGTTACTTGTTTAAACCCAAATGTCCATTCAAAATTTAGGAGAATTTGAATAAAAATATTAGACTCAAAAAATGGGATAAGATAAAAAGAAATTAAGCCCATTTAAAATATAGGCTAAGCTTGGACATAGAACTTCAAAGGCTGGATCTAATTTGGCCCATTTTTTTAAGTTTAAAATGTTTTATATTATGTTATTTTTATATAATATGTAAGTTTGGCCCGTTTAAAAGTGTGTAAATATCATGTCTAGGCCCGATCGAACCTGATCCGACCCATGAACATCTCTATATTTTATAATCATATAAAAAATATATTATAATGAATTTAAATTTAACAAAAAAAATCAACGGGGTTAACAAATAAATTTATAATTTTAATTAAAAATAAAGAAATTAAAATTCTTGAAATAAAAATAAAGAGTTAAATTTCAAATTTATGAAAAATATAAAAATTTAGACTATATTTTAAGATAAAATATATACAAGTGGGATATGTTTCATTTCTAACGATATTTTTTTCTTTTTGGAAAAAAACAGAAAGTGAGGATATAAATCTTACCATTTCATGGAAAGTGGAATAAATGGTTGCTTGAAAGTTGAAAGGTTTAAAATAAAAATATTTAAATATTTAAAAAATTTATTTTTGCATATTATTATTAAGTTATCTTCATTATTTTGAATATAAATTACTTATTTTTACATAAAAATTAAAATAATTATAAATTAAATAAAAATAGAATTTAACTAAATCAGAAATCATTCAAATACCATCGATTGCATCAATTTTCATTTTCTCAAATTTTTAGCTCAACTTTAAGTCAAACTATGACATTAATCTCTACATTATGTATAAATTGTAGATTTAGTCCATGTACTCTATTTTAATCAATTTTAATTTCTATACTTTTTGAATTTTGAAATTTCAGTCTTAACCCAAATAATAACAGTTAAATTGGTTAGGTTAAATTCTACCATTACTCTCGTATTATGCGTAAGTTGTGGGTTTAATCCCTACTGTCCATTTTGTCATTTTTAGTTTCTATACTTGTCGAATTTTGAAATTTCAATGTTGACTTTTACTGGATAGTTATTAAATCTATTAACTAAAATAATACGACTATTTTGTGAGTAATAAGAAACGAACAAGGCTTTATACATATGATAATATGTTTATCGAATAAGATTTTAAACGTATTAAAATTTAACTTAAAAAAATTTAATGACTATTGTCCAATAGGGATATTACATGACGGTTATATTTATTGATCAATAGGGATATTACAATCCTTCTTCAGAGTTTATATTTATTAGCATAAGAAGTATAAATGAAATAAAACTCTACTTCTAATGAATATTAGAGCCCTAAAGTGCATCAAACTTATCTTGATATTGATGAATACCCTTTAATAATAAAATATTTATAACAAAAAAAATAATTTTTAATTAATTTATTTTTTTCAATAATTTATCAAACAAGACCTAAGTGTGAACCTGCTTAGTTCACCTATCATTCTTTTCTCTCTTTTGTGAACCCGCTTAGTTCACCTATCATTCTTTTCTCTCTTTTCTTTTTTTGAAAAAAAAAATCATAGTGCTTATTTAGTGAATTTTATATAATTCAACGAAAATTCAATTAAATATATCTGTAACGACTCATATTTTATGGGCACCGGAAAAGTGAGTTTAGGGCCTCCGTCTTAGGAAAATGAGTTCGTAAATATTTTTATTATTAATTACTTACTATTAATAACAAATAATATTAATTAATATTAATTGCTAATAACTTGTAATTTGATTAATTGATAAGCATTTAAATTGTTATATAATTTCGATTGTTAATTGGTTTAGTAGTGGAATTTGATAAAATCGCCCTGAACTGAAGAAAGTATCTGTCCTAGCTCTGACCAAATATTCTTTCGTATCAAGAATCAAGAACGAAAATGTGGATATAGTCGAATGGTAAAATTTCTCTTTACCAAGGAGAAGACACGGGTTCGATTCCTGCTATCCGTCCAGGGCAATGTATTTAAGATAAGAGGATAAAAGATTCGTTATAGTTGACTGTAAATAGTTGACTGGAATTGGAATATAATACACCCCCCTAAAAGAAAAAATGACTAGTTAATTGTGACTTGAATTAATTTTTAATTAGGTGAATTTATTTTTAATTAGAAGTAATTATTAAATTGAATAGAGCATAAAAGCTTAATAATAGAATAGAGAAAGGATAAAGGATTAAATTAGTAATTAAACTAAATCAGAGAAATGTGTAAGTTAGAAAATAAATACATGTGTATTTAAATTATTAGTACAAATGTATATAATATATAAATTTACTTATAAATTAAGTAAAAGATACTTACTTATAAATTAAGTAAAAGATATTTACTTATTATTATTATTATTATTATTATTATTATTATTATTATTATCAATTAATTGAGATAATGACAAATGTATGGTGATGAAATATTACATGTGTACATTTGTGTATGAATACACATGTAATATTTTTATTTGTATTAATTAGATATTTTATTATTAATTATTAATTAAGTAAATGAAAGAAATAAAATGAAATAGAGAATAAATAAAATAAAGAAAAACAAGAAAAAAATAGAGAAGAAACGAAATAGAAAGAAAGAAAGAATAAAAGAAAATAAAAAAGAGAAATTAGGGTTTGAAAGCTTGAAAGTTAAATTGGTAAGTCAATTAAGTCCCTTTCTTAGTGATTTTGATGTTTTTGAAGTTCTGAGGTTGAATACTTTTGAATTTGTGTGAAAATATTGAAAGATGATATACTTTTTAGTAGGGTTTATGTTGAACTAATGATGAAATTGGGGGTTTAATTGATAGAAATTTTGATTTAAATTGATTAAAGGATTAAATTGTAAACAAGGTCATAAGTTTTGTGTTATAGGGATTAAATTGATAGAAATTCAAAATTATGGAAAAAATGATAAAAATTTGATGATTATATTAAAGTTTTGATGGAAATTGAATAAGGAAATAATATGAATTATAAAAAGGGAAGAAGATGAAAATAGTTAGGACAAATTTGGGATTTAGGTTAAAGTTGCATGGAAAGTTATTATTTTTTTTATAAAATATGTGTGTTATTAATTAATTATAATTATGCTAATTTTCGTAGCAAATAAAGAAACCGAGACGTTGAATGCGAAGGGAAAGGAAAAAGTGATCGAGGAGTAGCTAGAGAAAATATCGGTTTGTATTTCCTTAATTCAAGTTATTTATTATTAAATGTTTAATTTCAATATATGTTCATGAAAAATGAAATTGAGGTAAGTAGTGATATTTGAATTGAATGAGAATTAGATTTGATTGATGAATGTATACATGTGTGAAATTGAATTGTATAATGATTTGTGGTGAATTTGAAATTGTGATTGAATTGTTATTGTGATTGATTTGAATTCGAATGATTCTAATACCCTATTAACTAGTCGGGCTAGGGTGGATATAGTTGGCATGCCATAGGATAGGAAGAATTCAGGGATTCTTCGACCTCGAGTCGATGAGACACTTGGTGTGTTATATTTACTTCGGATAGATTTGATGAGGCGTTGGTCGCCACTTTGCTTCGGCTTAGCCGATGAGACGTTGGTCGTCACTTGTTTGCTTCGAACTATCCGATGAGGCGTTGGCTGCCACTCTGGTGTGTTTGGTTGGATCCGTGTATCCTTCAAAGTCCGAGTGATGTTAATAGGGGAAATATATGTGAAGAGAAAAATTAAATGAAATTGATAAATTAAATTATTGAATGAAATGAGAAAGTGATATTATAAGATGAAATGAGAAATACAATTTGAGCTATGAGATTGAAGGCATAAAACCAAGGCTCATGAATTATTCATATTTGAATGTGAATTGGATATTTATATGTGATTGAGAGATGAACCAAAGGTTCATGAATAGTTGGTAATCTTATTGATGAGATATTGAATCAAATACTGAAAATGATAGAATGAAAATATGATAACTTAGTATGAATTATATGTATGATTTGTTAATTATCTATGCATGTTTATAATATTTTATATTTGCTATAATTTGAATTATGGTAATATCACTGAGTATTTCCAATACTCAGCATACGGTTTGTTCTGTGCGCAGGCTAGGTAAAGTTGAAGTTTGGTGCAGCATCCGAGTCAATCCCGACCTCAGCTTAATTTCTGGTGATGAATCTATCTTTTGGAAATATGGCATGTATTAGGTTTTGTTTGTCACTTAAATATATTTTATGTTTTGGGTGTAAGATAATTTGTAACTTTTAAGAAGTATTTGAAATGAATAAATGAATGTTATTTGATCAAGATTTATAAGTCAATGTTTTGGGTATGAATTAGGTGTGTTTGATATGTGAAAATAGCTCAAAAATGGTGAAAAATCAGGTTTTCACACGGCTAAGTCACATGGGCGTGTGCCCAGGCCATGTGGCAAAGTCAGAATTTGTGAGAAAGTAAGATCTGCCCACGGGCTGGCCCCACGACCATGGGAGCCCCACGGGCATGTCCCAGGCCACACTTAATTTTTAAGGGTTAACATGTAGTTTGTCTCCAAAACTTATCCAAAAGTACCTAGTTAGTACTAGAACTTGTCCTTAAATTTGTATTTTTAAAATTAATTTATATTTTAAATAGACTTTTAATTTTTTAATTTATGCCTGTCATGTGTCATATTAAGAGGTTGTCTGTTGTTACTATAAGATTGATTATCAATATCACATTAGCACAAATTAGCAGTATTAATAGGAAGGTACAAATCTAAAGACGAAATACAAATTCAGATTCCAATTACATAAAAATAATTAAATACAAGATACTTTTAATAATTTCAAAGAAAACTATATATTTACCCTAAATATTTTAACCAAAAAATTTTAATGAAGTACAATCAATTAAAGCAGAGGAATGATGACGTGTGGGGCCAGCCTAACCCATTGCATAATAAAAAGAAGAAGAAGCAAATGGGCCCAAATTAACCAAGTTGGGTGAGAAAATCTACTTCAAAAAGTTGGAACCGACCTTTAACAAGGAAAAGATAAAAATAAGAAGAAAACAAAAACAAATTACAAAAGAAAATTATAGACAGAGACTTTTTTATTTATTCTTTCTAAAAATGATTTTTAAAATATTTCTGTTTTATTTTTTATTTTTGAAAATTAAAATACAGTTTAGTAAAGAGAAAGTAAAAATTTGTTTAATAAAAATATAAAAACATATTTTCTACCTATTTTCCAACCCATAGGAACATAATAAAAAACTAAAAAGATTCTTACATTTATATAGATTCGAAATAGGTAAGAAATTTAAATTTTTTTATCGAATTTTAGCAAACATAATATATTTTTGTAAAACTAATAAAAATAATTTTTATATATTAAACTGCTAATCAAAATGCAACTATTTTTATATAATATCAACTATCAAGCTAGATCTTTTATTTTTAATTTTTTTTCACATATTATATTAAAACCACTTCACAAGAAAATTTATGGAATAAATAGGAATAAAATAGGTATGTAAAATTAAGTTTAAGGGTAAAAATGGATCTTTCACTTTTATATAATAATTTTTATTAGAATTATAATTGTTTTTATATAATATCAAAATGCAATTATATTTACATAATATCATGCTAGACCTTTCATTTTTCTTTAAATTTTTTTTCACATATTATATAAAACCACCTCCTACGAAATTTTATGGAATAAATAGAGGCAAAATAGGTATATAAACTTAAATTTAAGGGTCAAAATGGATCTTTCACTTTTATATAACAGTTTTTATTAGAATTAAAATTATTTTTAAAATTATTATTAAATAACTAATCAAAATGAAATTATTTTTACTTAATATCAATATATATATTTTAGAATAATATCATTATATCTTTACTTGAGTTAGGAAGAAGAGCTTGCCTTGAAATGGTGTTGCCCTAACATGTTGAAGTCTTGACATTTGACTATTTGATTCAAAGTAGGGAATCAACATGGTTGAAAGGGGTTTTTTTACTGAAATAATTTAAAAAAAAATTATTTACCAAAATAAGTTGTTAGCCTGATTATTTATTAAAATGGGTTGTTTTTCTCATTCGCGCCTATCTGACAGACGCAATTCAATTTTTTATATTAATTTTTATATTTTTTTAAATAAAATATTTTTTTATTTTTATTAAAAATATTTAAATATATATACAGGTAAAAATACAGTCTAACGGGTCAAAATACGGGTAAAAACAGGTTGCGCCTGTCAAATAGGTGCGATTAATCGAGCCTGACAGGTAGGCTCGGATGGGCTGCCCACACAGTCCCCCTCCTGCAGCAGCAGACCGCCCACCCCGCTGCCCCTTCTGCCCGCACAGTAGATCTCCTGTAGCCTCTATTGCTGCATGCATGTAATTTTTTTGTTATTAATTATTAATTATAAAATATTTATGTTTAATGTTTATAGTTTTGGATTAATATTTTGTATGAATGTAATTTTTTTTTATAATTATTTTAAAATTAATTTGTTAGTAATTTAGGATTATGTTAAAATTTTTTGTGTTTGTAATTATTTTAAAATTAATTTATTAGTAATTTAGGATTAAGTTATAAATTGTTGTGTTTAGTTTAGTATTTGGTGAGTTTAACATATAAGTTTAGAAAAAAATTAAAAATCATTTCATTTTGAAAATGAATTTGGACAAATGATGTTTAAGCTCATTTAAATTTTTTAAGTTACTATTAAGTATTGGTATGTTAATGGTTGCTGTTAACTCATTTAATTTTTTTTATATCAACTTGAATATCAAGATTAAGTTATATAAATTATTTAACACCCATAAATACCAATGTTTCTAGTGTTTTGTATTTTAAGCAACAGACGTTCCTGTGGGCTCCACCATTTGCGCCTCTGAGATAGGCATGATTAGTCGCGCCTCTGAGAAAGGCTCAACTAGTTGCGCCTCAGAGATAGACGCAATCTGTATTCGTATCTATACATGGGTCATACTGATCCGAAAATAAAAAATAATATCTTATTTAAAAAAAAATATTTTAATATAAAAAAAAGAGTCGCGCTTGTCAAATAGGCGCGAATGAAAAAAACAACCCATTTTGGTAAATAATCCAGCTAACAACCTATTTTGGTATATAATTTTTTTTAACTTATATCAGTAAAAAACCCTGGTTGAAAGGCAATTGCTCAGTATACCCAAAATTGAACCATTAGAGTTGCTTAATTTATAAAATTGTTTGGTATTTGTTAAATTCTTTATTTCGAGTTTATTTTTTAATTTTTGTAGTTATTCATAAACAATATTAGCGATAATTTTCATTATCTTCTACCATAAGAGAACGTGCATGAATGAAAGACTGTACATTGATGTTCTTTAAGTTAATGACAAATTTTAACAAGGTACTGAGCTAGGATATGGAAGCTTATTTTATCAAGATTATGTTTCTTGGTGTTGTATTTTGGTTTACTTATGGAAGATGTTGCATAAATATATATTTCAATAGGATATTGAATAAAATAATATTTCTATCTCTTATATCTATCCATGTCCTCTTTGGTTATTTGCAAGTTACAAATTTTCTTTGTATATATTAATTTTTCGATTTTTTTAATGTTACCATTGCAGAAGCTTTAGTTGTTGTGCAAATTCTTAAAGGACAATTCTCGGCAAATAATATAGTTGGTTGCTCAAGAGAATAGAAGATGATTTATTTGACCTTGAAAATATATATAAAAGATAAAATTGAGACAAAATTGTTACTTTAAGTCTCATTTCTAATGAAAAAACTACTTTAAATACTAATTTGAAAATCATGATATAACTTAGGGGTTAATTTACAAAACAACACAGCAAAACCAAAACCATAAAGCAAAGAAAAACGGCCCAAGAAACAGCCCATAGAAACAAAGACCCAGCAGACTAATCAGCAGGGGATCTCTAAGACTATGCGTCCCAGCTGGAAAAACATCAACAAACCCCTACTTGAAACATAACTCCACCGCCTAGGGAAAGCAACAATTCATTAAAACCATCCATCACGTCCATCCATCAATCAGCAAGCTGGCAAAACCTACTCCCAAAAAAACCCATCTCCTACCTTGAATAAACCAACAATTAGCTTTCTTCAAAGAACCCCTCTCCCTTCAACTTCAGCAGCCCGTCCCCTCATCTCCCTACTTGTTCCGTCCATCTCTGTTCTTCGATCGCCACAGCTTCAACACCAGGAAGAACCCTATATGACAGATAAGTAGAAACTCCCAATTTAATTTCTTCAGACGCAATTGCATGAGCCACTCTGTTAAAATCCCTATGTATGAAACGAAAAACACAGAGATTAAAATTTAAACACCGCTGCTTTGAGTCTCTAATAAATGTTACGATTTCTGATCTGTCCTCATGTTCTTGCAGTTTGTAGATCACTGTCTGAGAATCTCCCTCCACCTCCACTTCACTCAGCCCAAGTTGTACATCTTGTAACGTCCCGATTTTTGGGTTTGGAAGTATTGGACCTTGAGTCTAGGATTGGGTAGAAGACAGCCCTAATAATTTGGATATTATTATTATTAGAAAAATATTACTGTATGTATGTTTCAAAATTTTTTATGAAAATTATTATTACTATAATTATTATTATTAGATAGGAAAATATATATATTTATAAAAGTATTGTTGTCTTGGTGTTTAAACTCTAGGAAAAAAATTGTTTTAATTTTTGCCTCATAGAGGGAATATGGGCATAAGGCTTTTAAAATAAATTGGGCAAGACTGGGCCTGAAGAAGCGTACCTGGCCAAGTGATTAGCATGCTAGGTAGTGGGAAGGAGAGTTGGGGTTTGACTCCCAGCATGTGCAAAAGTGTTTTATTTTTCTTATATTAGGGAACGACACAGGGAAGCCTTATATATAGTAGGGGTTAAAAGGTAACACAAAGGAAAGCTCGGTCCAGTGGCAGAGGCGCTGGGAGTGTGGTATAGTGCCTAGGTTCGAGGGTTGGCGCACGTAAAGGCTTGTTTTTATTTTAGAAGCCAGGTCGCACTAAAGTAAGGTTTAAGAATAGTTGCGACCGAGTTATGCCACAAGGAGCACCTGTAGCGCAGTGGCAGCAGCGTGCTAGGCATGCGAAGAGGGCACAGGTTCGAGTCCTTGCACGGGTGAATTCTGTTTTATTTTTAAAGCGGGCCAGAACTGAAGCAGGTAAGGTTTATAATTAATTGTAACCATATATTAGGAAAGGAGAAAGTGTGGTGCAGTGGCCAGCAGCTCGGGCGAAGGTGCAAGGGGGCAAGACGGATGGAGGTCCGGGGTTTGAGCCCTCATCTCGCGCACGCAAGGTTGAGAATTTTGCTGCATGCGTGGGGAAGGAGTTGGGGTCTGATCAGGATTCTTGGTAGCATGCTGAGGCGGTGCAAATGGTGGGCTGATCGGTCAAGAGTTTGAATAGAATTCAAACATTGAATGTGGCCAAAAATCAAGGAGTAATTTCGGGGAATTAGAATTTCTATGCCGAAATACACTCACTCGACCATAGCTAATAAGTGCCGTATATTTTGGCCTTTAGGATTTAGTTTTTTCATCTTTTCTTTTATTTTCTTCTCTTCATCTAATTTCTCTTCTTCTTTTCCGCCATAGCCGAATCCTTCTTCTATTTTACTCATCTCCATTTTCTAATAATTTGTTCCTAAGCTTATGCACAAAAGATGAAATCTCGGGAGCATATATTTCTTCTGTGCCGATTTTTTCTAACCAAACCCTCTGATTCTTCTCCATCTTGTGGCTGATTCTTTCTTCTTTTAAACCCTAAAGTTCTGACAAAGCCACTACAAAACTCTCATATCTCATCTTCTTCATTTTTTCAAAAATCCAAAAATCCCATAGTTTAGAGGCATAGTCGAATTTTTAGACCAGAAAAGGAACGACTTCTGCTAGGGTTTGAAGGTTAGATCTACATCAGAATCGAATAAGAACTAAAGTGGAATCGTTGGCTGAAGGAATCGGTGGTAAGTTTTCGAAACTATTTCTTTATTTCGGGAGTTAAGAAAAGCCGAAACCCTTATGGGTGGCTAGCGTTTTGGATTAAGGGTTTTGTGCATCTTTCTGTTTGGTTGTGTAAGCGTTAGTGTGGACAAGGGGGCGTACAGTAAAAGGTTTGAAGGTAAACTCGGTTGGACATCTAGATCTAGACCATATTTCGGCAGAAAGGTAAGAACTTTGGGGTTTAAGGCATTATCGACTGAATATGGTAAGGGGTCTAGTACGTAACTTGTTCTTGATATTTAGACTGACGTATTAGTAACTTGATTGTAGGCAACTCGTGTGTGGATCTCGCCAATGTATCGTTACAAATCAGGTGTGTAAACGACACCCATTAGTAGACTAGATCGGCAAAAGCGGAAAGTCGAAATGCCGAAAAGTCGGCATTTCGAGAACTTGCGAGCGTCCGAGTGCTCGTGGGATTATTTGTATTGATAATTTTGGTAACTTCAACGGTAAGATTGCAGAGTGCGTAATTTCGTGCACTTCGGTATATTTGGGCTTAATGGGCCGAAAACGGGTTAATTGGCCAATGGGCCCAATTTGGTAAAAACACTCGGTAAGTGTTTCTATTAATACGTTAATAACTGTAATAAGCATGAAACCCTAAAAAGACTGATAAAATACTGAATTACCTCTGTAAGGTAGAATTATTGTAATACCCTTGAAGGGGGGTAAGTTTACGATTACGCACCTTGAGGGTAAATAGTTGTTCTTACGCTATAATCTGACTGTCTTTTTGAAACATGCCTTGTTAATTATATATATTTTGCATACATGTCATACTGCATGGGGTTGGGTTTTGTTATGGAGGAAGAACCCGTTCTGGTGGCTGTGCCACATATTCTGATATAAGCAGCTTTGCTGCGGATTATAGTTAGTGCCGCAACTAGTGCTAACATTGTAAGTGTAGGGATGACGTGGGTGATTTATTCCCCACAGGAAGTGTAGGGATGGGCGGAGGCAAGTGCAGGGTTGGATGAGGTTATCATGCATTAATCATATGAGACTGTTTTGTTGTGGGCCAACTGTATTGAATGGGCCCAACTGTGTTAATATGGGCAAGGCCCAATATATCTCGACTTGTAATAGGGCTACGACCCAGATTAATACTGATATGGGCTAGGCCCAATATACTCTGATACTGTAAGGGGCTATGGCCCAGATTAATATTGATATGGGCTAAGGCCCAGTTAACACTGATTTCTGAATAGGGCTTAGGCCCAGTAAAGCTTGAACTGATTTGGGCTCTTGTTGGGATACTTTACACACTGAGTTTTCCAAACTCACCCCTTTCTCTTCCATGCTTGCAGGTGAGCCCTAGTTGGTAGACTTGGAGCTGGGCGGGATTTAGAGTGGCCACGAGGATTAAATTTTTGGTTTTTAAATAAGTTTCAAGTAGCTTCCTTTTAAATTTCGCATTTATTTTTGATTATTTCTATTTTGGTTAAAGTTGTAATAAGGCTGCTCTATTATATTTATTTTGGGTTTTTAAATTACTTAAATCATTTTCAACTTGAGATTCACATCACTTAAATTAATTCCTTAAAATTGGTTAGTTCTAGGGCGCGTTTTATAAAAGTTATTTTTAAAATATCAAGATAACTGAGCAAAGCTTCCGCAACGTAAATGTTTTCAAAGGAAATAAATATTTTAAATAGACTTAAACTTAATTTGTTGTGCGTGGACAAGTAATAAGCTTAAAGTGTGGCAATGGATGTGTGCATGTATAGGATTGGATCATGGAAGAGCTAGGTAATTAAGCAGTCTAGTTGACTCATCTTCTCTTTTCTGGCATCCTGTCTGGTGCACAGCTTCCATTCACTTTAATCTTTAACGAAGATATTTTTTAAACACTAAGAAAGACTTTGGATAAAACATGACTTTTCTAGTAACGCTTCAATGTGATACGCGGGATTCGGTCGTAACGCCTGGGTCAGGTTTGGGGTGTTACATTTAGTGGTATCAGAGCCTGGTTACAACAATTCGGCTGTAGATCAGGGTTCGAAAAGTTTTTCAAAAAATTTTGCTAAACTTAGGCCCAAGAAGGGTATTTTGGAAACGGTTTTGAAAAATTATTTTCAAAGATATTTTACAAGGTATACATGTTTTAAGGTTCAATCTTAAAATGGTTTAAGTTTTTCTGGGTTTCAGAAATTTGATAACCGAAGAAGTGGCACACTGAATCCCCGACACCAAGTCTGTAAGTATTTTTATTCTGTATTATACTGAAATATTTTTGTACTACTATAGATAGTACTGAGACCCTACTATGATTCTGTAGTTAGGGTAATACTGAAACTGTAGAAACTGAGACAGTAGGGAAAACTGAAAACTTTAGAAGACAGAGACTGTAGCTAGGATACGATACTGCGAAAACAAGAACTTTGAAATACTCTTTATGCATAGGACATCTGTATAAATACTAAAATTTTTGAATCGAGATCTTGGTAGTTATTGTTATGCATCATGATAATTTAGAGTGTTGATATGGATTCTGAGGGTAAGCGAAGTCTGCCAACTTCGGGTAGCGGTAACTCGTAGCTTAGGACTGAGGCACTGGCCGAGTTAGTAAGAAAAGTGGTAGAAGAAGTATTGGATACTAGAATGAAGGAAATTAGGGAAACGCTTCAAGTAGGGAGCTTGGAGTGCAAGAAAAGGAAGGATCCTAGTTCTCAGAGAATAGAGCCTCGTTCTGTAAAACATGTTAATACACGACCAAACTTTCCGACCTGTAAGAACTGCAACAGGCGTCATCCGGGTGAGTGCCATAGGAAGACAGGAGCATGCTTTAGATGCGGGTCACGGAAATATCGAGCTCAAGATTGCCAAGTTTATTCTAGTTAGGAGTGCGTGATGTGTGGGTATGAATTGTGTACGTGTGCGATAAAGTGTTTATTTATTTCGGTAATTAGATGTTCTGGGTCGTATTAAAATTATTTAGATTAGGATGCGCAGCGGTAGCATAGTAGCATAGTGTTATACTATTATTTTAGTTTTGAAATTTCGAGGACGAAATTTCTTTAAGGGGATTAGAGTTGTAACGCCCCGATTTTTGGGCTTGTAAGTATTGGGCCTTGAGTCTGGGATCGGGTAGAAGACGGCCCGAATAATTTGGATATTATTATTATTAGAAAAATATTACTGTATGTATGTTTCAAAATTTTTATGAAAATTATTATTACTATAATTATTATTATTAGATAGGAAAAATATATATATATATTTATAAAAGTCTTGTTGTCTTAGTGTTTAAACTCTAGGAAAAAAAATTGTTTTAATTTTTGCCTCATAGAGGGAATCTGGGCATAAGGCTTATAAAATAAATTGGGCAAGACTAGGCATGAAGAAGTGTACCTGGCCCAGTGGTTGGCATGCTAGGTAGTGGGAAGGAGAGCTGGGGTTCGACTCCCAGCATATGCAAAAGTGTTTTATTTTTCTTATATCAGGGAACGACGTAGGGAAGCCTTATATATAGTTGGGGTTAAAAGGTAACACAAAGGGAAGCTCAGTCTAGTGGCAGAGGCGCTGGGAGTATGGTATAGTGCCTAGGTTGGAGGGTTGGGGCATGCAAAGGCTTGTTTTTATTTTAGAAGCCAGGTCGCACTAACATAAGGTTTAAGAATAGTTGTGACTAAGTTATGTCAGAAGAAGCACCTGTGGCGCAGTGGCAGCAGCGTGTTGGGCATGCAGGGAGGGCGCAGGTTCGAGTCCTTGCACGAGCGAATTCCGTTTTATTTTTAAAGCGGGCCAGAACTGAAGCAGGTAAGGTTTATAATTAATTGTAACCATATATTAGTAAAGGAAAAAGTGTGGTGCAGTGGCCAGCAGCTCGGGCGAAGACGCAAGGGGTCAAGGCGGTTGGAAGTTTGGGGTTCGAGCCTCATCTCGCGCATGGGAGACTGGGATTTTTGCTGCATGCGTGGGGAAGGAGTTGGGGTCTGATCAGGACTCTTGGCAGCATGCTCTGAGGCGGTGCAAACGGTGGGCTGATCGGTCAAGAGTTTGAATAGAATTCAAACATTGAACGTGGCCAAAAATCAAGGAGCAATTCAGGGATTTAGAATTTCTATGCCGAAATACACTCACTTGGCCATAACTAATAAGTACCGTATATTTTGGCCTTTAGGATTCAGTTTTTTCTTCTTCTTTTTTTTTCTCTTCATCTACTTTCTCTTCTTCTTTTCCTCCATAGCCGAATCTTTTTACTATTTTACTCATCTCCATTTTTTAATCATTTGTTCCTAAGCTTATGCATAAAAGCTGAAATCCCGAGAGCCTATATTTCTTCTGTGCCGATTTCTTCTAGCCAAACCCTCTGATTCTTTTCCATCTTGTGGCCGATTCTTTCTTCTTGTAAACCCTGAAGTTCTGTCGACAAAGCCGCTACAAAACTTTTATATCTCATCTTCTTCACTGTTTCAAAAAGCCGAAAGCCCCATAGTTTAGGGGCATAGTCGAATCTTTAGACCAGAAAAGGACCGACTTCTGCTAGGGTTTGAAGGTTAGATCTACATCAGAATCGAATAAGAACTAAAGTGGAATCGTTGGCTGAAGGAACCGGTGGTAAGTTTTCGAAACTATTTCTTTATTTTGGGAGTTAAGAAAAGCAGAAACCCTTATGGGTGGCTAGCGTTTTGGATTAAGGGTTTTGTGCCTCTTTCTGTTTGGTTGTGTAAGCGTTAGTGTGGACAAAGGGGCGTACAGCAAAGGGCTTGAAGGTTAACTCGGTTGGACATCTAGATCTAGGCCATATTTCGGCAGAAAGGTAAGAACTTTGGGGTTTAAGGCATTATCGGCTGAATATGGTAAGGGGTCTAGTACGTAGCTTGTTCTTGATATTTAGACTGACGTATTAGTAACTTGATTGTAGGCAACTCGTGTGTGGATCTCGCCAATGTATCGTTACAAATCAGGTGTGTAAACGACACCCATTAGTAGACTAGATCGGTAAAAGCCGAAAGTCGAAATGCCGAAAAGTCGGCATTTCGAGAACTTGCGAGCGTGCGAGCGCTCGTGGGATATTTTGTATTGATAATTTTGGTAACTTCAATGGTAAGATTGCAAAGTGCGCAATTTTGTGCACTTCGGTATATTTGGGCTCAATGGGCCAAAAACGGGTTAATGGGCTAATGGGCCCAATTCAGTAAAAACGCTCAATAAGTGTTTCTGTTAATACGTTAATAACTGTAATGAGCATGAAACCCTAAAAAAATTGATAAAATTACTGAAATACCTCTGTAAGGTAGAATTATCGTAATACCCCTGAAGGGGGTAAGTTTACGATTACACCCTTCGAGGGTAAATAGCTGTTCTTACGCTATAATCTGACTGTCTTTCTGAAACATGCCTTGTTAATTATATATATTCTGCATGCATGTCATACTGCATGGGGTTGGGTTTTGTTATGGAGGAAGAACCCGTTTTGGTGGCTGTGCCACATATTCTGATATAAGCAGCTTTGCTGCGGATTATAGTTAGTGCCGCAACTGGTGCTAACACTGTAAGTGTAGGGGTGGCGTGGTGATTTATTCCCCACAGGAAGTGTAGGGATGGACGGAGGCAAGTGCAGGGTTGGATGAGGTTATCATGCATTAATCATATGAGACTGTTTTGTTATGGGCCAATTGTATTGAATGGGCCCAACAGTGTTAATATGGGCAAGGCCCAATATATCTCTACTTATAATAGGGCTGCGGCCCAGATTAATATTGATATGGGCTAGGCCCAATATACTCTGATACTGTAAGGGGCTATGGCCCAGATTAATATTGATATGGGCTAAGGCCCAGTTAACACTGATTTCTGAATAGGGCTTCGGCCCAGTAAAGCTTGAACTGATTTGGGCTCTGGTTGGGATGCTGTACACACTGAGTTTTCTAAACTCACCCTCTTTCTCTTCCATCCTTGCAGGTGAGCCCTAGTTGGTAGACTTGGAGTTGGGCGGGATTCAGAGTGGCCACGAAGATTAAATTTCTGGTTTTTAAATAAGTTTCAATTAGCTTCCTTTTAAATTTCGCATTTATTTTTGATTATTTCTATTTTGGTTAAAGTTGTAATAAGGCCGCTCTATTATTTTTATTTTGGGTTTTTAAATTACTTAAATCATTTTCAACTTGAGATTCACATCACTTAAATTGATTCCTTAAAATTGGTTAGCTCTAGGGCACGTTTTATAAAAGTTACTTATTTTCAAAATATCACGATAACTGAGCAAAGCTTCCGCAACGTAAATGTTTTCATAGGAAATAAATATTTTAAATAGACTTAAACTTAATTTGTTGTGCGTGGACAAGTAATAAGCTTAAAGTGTGGCAATGGATGTGTGCATGTCTAGGATTGGATCATGGAAGAGCTAGGTACTTAAGCAGTCTAATTGACTCACCTCCTCTTTTCTGGCATCCTACCTGGTGCACAGTTTCCATTCACTTTAATCTTTAATGAAGATATTCTTTAAACACTAAGAAAGACTTTAGATAAAACATGACTTTTCTAGTAACGCTTCAATGTGACACGCCGAATTCGGTCGTAACGTCTGGGCCGGGTTTGGGGTGTTACACATCCAGATCAAGAGCCTGAAGGCATGCCACCGCCTCAGCCGCAAAAACTGAAGGTATATTCACATTTAAAATAGTACTAGAGCAAATCACTTCTGCTTTTTCATTTCTGACTACTAATCATTTCGGCATCGAAGTTTATCTTGACTCTCGAACCACTCGGAGCTGCCCATCTGTCCATCGAGATCCTTCTCTCAGGTACATCCATGTTCAAGCCTTCTAATTCTTTCAAATAGTTAAGAAGAAAATCTGCAATTTAGGAGCGCGATTCCATTTTCCCCTCATGAATAAACTTATTTCTGGAGTTCCAAATCGCCCATAATGCACATGTAAACAATCTACACTTGGAAACAGAATGAGAGTAAAAAATATGAATTAGAACTTCTTGAAAATCAGCATTAAGCCCTGAGCTAGGCCAGCAAAAGTTTAACTTTTCCCATATCTCTTTTGCAACAGGGCAGTCCCTGAATATATGCTCTCTCGTTTCCGCTACTGCTTGACACCTTCTACAATTGGCAGAAACCATCAACCTCTTGTAGTACAGATTACTATTGTTAGGGAGATAGTTGCGAGAACATCTCCACATTATAATTTTGATTTTAGTTGGCAGTTCTATGTTCCATAGTTTCTTGTAAAATAATTTGTACCTTTTCTGTATTTGATTCTGGCCTTCATGTAAAATATACTTGTATCCACTACGAACCGAGTAGTCTCTAGTTGGCTCTCCTCTCCAAATAGTGAAGTCCTTATGCGAGCTTAAGGCCAATGGAATACATAAGATCCTCTCAGCCTCCCTCTCCATAAATGTACTATGAATCAAATCCACCTTCCATTTTCGTGTAGAAGAATCAATCAAATCTGCAACCTTAATCACCCCTAAATTGGGGTTTGAATTTTGGAGTCTAACTTCCTCTATTCCAGTGATCCAAGCATCTTTCCAAATAGACACTTACTTACCATCGCCAATTCGCCATCCTAAACCTTTCATAAGGAGGCCCTTTGCAGCCCAAATGCTTTGTCAGGTAAAGGAAGGTAAATTGCCCAGCCTAGATTTTAAAAAATCAGAATCTTTATAATATTTTTCCTTCAAATGTGACAGCCCTAATTTGAACCTAGTCGAAAAGTGGTTGCGGGACCACAAAACCGAGTCACAGAATTATTTAAATACTTTTTTCTATATTTATTATATGTGAAGTATCATGTGTGAAAGTATCATGTCTTAATTTTGTCATTTGGATGTGAAATTATTAAAAAGGACTTATTTGTGAAACTTTGAAAATGTGATAGGTTAAATTGTAGTGGTCAAATAATGCATGGTTTAAAAAAATGTGGACTTGCATGTCAAATTCCCCACTTTTGAGATAGTGGCCGGCCATGATGATATTTGATACAAAATATATGTATTTTATATTAGTATTATAATAACTAAACGGTTTTATAATATAAAATAAAGATAAGTAAAATAGCTAAAGGGTGAAAAAAACAAAGTGCTCATCTTTGTTTCTTCTTAGTCGAATTTAAAGAAAGAAAAGGGAGCTAAGCCATTCGGTCACCTTTAAGCTTGAATTAAGGTAAGTAATTCATGTTAGTTCTTGAAATTTTAGCATATTTTAAGCTAGTTACTAAGTCCCTTACTTAGCCCATGTCAAAATTTTGAATTTTGTGGTGATATGAGCAATCGGCCATGGAAGAATTTAAAGGGAATGGCTGTTGTCTTTATGTTTTAATGAGTAATTGTGGATGGGTGAAGTTTGAGCTAGTTAAATGTTCATATAGGTGGATTAGATTATAAGGGGAAATCGGCTTGTGTGTATGTGTAGTTGCCGAATGTGAATTTAGATAACATTTGAGTAATGTTTGTGTTTTAAAATGATGGAATGGAGATTTAAGCTTGATAAAATTTTGTTAAGAATGAATGAAAGAAATATGTGTATTCGGCTATGGATGGTTGGATAATAAATTGGTGTGGATGCTTTGAATGAGATATGCACGATTATCAGTTGAATTTAAGGTTTGTTAAATTTGTCTTTATCATTGCCGAATGAGTTTAATGGTTAAAGAAAATTGTTAAGTGCTTAGTTAATGTGCATTCGGTCATTTAGGATGAGTATACATTTGATAATGTTTTGATGCTTTGAAATGGAATTTAATTATTAAATGAGCTCTAAGCTTGTTGAATTTTGAGATGTGATGGGAGCAAATTTGACATGAGCATATTTTGCTAATGACATGTTGATAAATGTTGAGTTATGGTAACATGATATTAACTTAGTTATCAAGTTGCCGAATGTGCTTATAAGTAAGTGAAGTTATGTTATAATTGAGCTAAGTGTGGCTAGTAAAGCCTATTTAGTTTTCTTGCTATATTTGACCATAAATATGTTTGAGTGATTTCGATTATAGCTTAACGTTTAGTTAAGCATGATTGATGTTTTTAATTATATAGTTGTATAACTGAGTTTGTTTTGGTTGAGTGTTATTTTGTTAAAGGATTGCTATTATTAAGCTTAAAGGCATTCAGTCATGAGATGGATTAAGGTGAATAAATGTTTATTTGTTTGCTTGAATTAAGCTCAAGAGCAAATGGAGCCAAATTCGGATAAGGGGAAAGCAAAAGTAGTTGATTAATCAACCCGTAATTGTTCAATGACATTCAAGGTAAGTTCTTAAGTGTTTAAGCTTGATTCTTTTTATATGCCTAAGTGTTAAATTAATATGGCAAAGAGAATGTTAATTTTATTTAGTTAATGTGCCGAATATATAATGATTTAAGGCTATAAGTCGATTATGGCTATTATGCTTAAGTTGAATTGGATTTGGAAATTTGATGCACTAAATGAGTGTTACAATGAATAAACTATGCCGTATATGTGCTGGAAGAGATATCGAGATTTGTGATTATTGAATATCTAAAGGAAACCATGATGTGTATAAAATTATTATTAGTCATATGTGGTAGCCGAATGTGGCTTGGTACTAAAGTGATTAAATGTGAACTTCGATGAGGTAAATGTTAGTGATCGATGATATAAGTTATACATTATAATATATATTCGGGTTTCAAACCTAGCAGGCCTTGTGCCGGTGATAAATTTTGGGCTTTGAGCCTAGCAGGCGTAATGCCGGTGAAATGATATCAGACTTAAAGGTCTAGCAAGCTTTAAGCTGGTGAATATTATCGGGCTTCGAGCCTAGCAGACGTAATGCCGGTGAAATGATATCGGGCTTAAAGGTCTAGCAAGCTTTAAGCTGGTGAATATTATCGGGCTCCGAACCTAGCAGGCGTAATGCCGGTGAAATGATATCGGACTTAAAGGTCTAGCAGGCTGATTGCCGGTGATGAAATTAGGTTATTACCTAGCAGGCAAATTGCCGGTGAACTATTAAAAGTGTGGCGCTATAAGACTATGGGCTAATACGATATGTGGATTCGTTCCGTAAAGTAAATTATTCAGGTACGAACAACCTAATTATGCACATTTGAATTAAATGAATTTGATGATTGATGAATCGAACATATGAGAAATGGTTTCATGTTTATGTTCAACTATGAGACCTTGTGTTAGATCGGCAATTGAATTTGTGTAATACATTAAGTTGACCAGGTATATGTTATATACCTATATATGTTAGATTGATCGGAATTGAATCATGGATGTGAAATGAGAAGTATATGTGAAGATGTTATATATATCTGAAATAGAATTTATGGTGACCTTGTAATCATAGGTCCATGCTTGTGATGAATAAAAATGTGATGAAATTGAATGGTGATATACATGTTTAAATAATATGAATGCAAAGAATGCGTGAAAGAGTAAATTTGTAATAAATCTGCTTGGGATAGCAGCAGTAATGTGATTTTTAAAAATCACCATAAATTGTGGGAGTTGAGTTAGAGGCTGAATAAATTATGTAATTAAAGCTTAATGAGTCTAGTTTCTTATAAAAGAAACTGTGTAAGCAAAAGAATTGCCAATAATGAGATATTTGAAGTGATGTGGGACAGAGTCAAAATGACTTCTAGATCCCCTGTTCTGTTTTTATAAAATCATTATAAATTGTACAAAAATGGTCATAAGATAAAATTTATATGCTTAGCCTCCTTAATGAGTATAGTTTCAAATGAAATAAATTAGAACATATTTTGAATTCTATACAATGAGAAATTTGATTCGAAGTTAAGAGTGGTCAGAATAGTCGAACAGTGAAATAGGGGAAACTTTAAGAAAATATGGTATTGAATGGCCAAACCAAAAATTATGAAAATTTTATGGATAGAAGATATATGAATCTATTTTCAGGGAAAATTAACAGAACTTGATTTGGAGTTTCATAGCTCCAGTTATAAATAATTTAGTTACTGTTGCTTAGGAAGACAGGTTGTAGTGAATTTGTGATTATGTTGCAAACATTGATAAAACTTGTTAATGAGTTGCTAATTGTTTTCTTATGAACTTACTAAGCTTTGAAGCTTACTCCCTGTTCTCTTTCCCCATTTCTCATAGGTCTGTACAATAGCTCGAGTTGGAAGGGCCGGAGATAACACCACACTATCAAGTTATCATATGAAGTGAGAAGGATTGTAAATCATTAAGGTTTAAGGCATGTATAGGAGACTCCATTTTTCTGAGTGTGAGTTATGTATAATGATAATGTGTAATCATATGATATAATTTCATTATTTATAAAGTTTTGAATGTATGAATAATTGTATGAGTGTTTAGGATTGTTCAGGGTGGCAAATGGGTTGTCATATAGCTTAGAAGTGTCCACATGGATGACACACGGGCGTGTGTCTAGGCCTTGTGTGATACACGGTCACACCATACTGGTGTGTTCTCAGGACATGTGTCCCCTGCAACTTAAACCCCTATTCTGTTTTGGTAACACGGTCGTGTCTAATGTCACACGGGCATGTGAAGTAGTTAAATGCTAAATTTCTTAAGTGACTGAAGGTTCTCGGTTTATCTCCGAACCCACTTATATGTGCGATATGGGCCCGATACGTAAATAAATAAGAAAATTGAAATCAAATGTATTCCATGAAGGTAATTTTTGAATGCCACAGCCTGAAATAGGGTAAAAGTGTTTGGTAGCACCTTGAACCCTGTTCCGGTGTTGGGGCCGGGTGAGGGGTGTTACATCAACGTGCGCGCTAGTAAAGAATTAGGACTACGTAATAAACGCCAGCCTTGTTTGGCCAATAACGTAATATTAAAAAGACTAAGACTGCGAAAGTCCATACCACCATCCTCCTTAAGTTCACTAAGAGCCTTCCAATCGCACCAATGCATACCCCTCTTTCCATGACCTTTTTGCCACCAAAAGGAGTTCGTTATATTTTCAAGTTCAGAACAAAAGGATTTTGACAAAAGAAAACATGCCATCGAATAGGTGGGGATTGCTTGCAAAACAACTTTTATAAACACATCTTTACCTCCTTGAGAAATAAATCTTATGCTCCAACTGTTAATCTTCTGTTTCAACCTATCTTTCAGGATTTGAAAAGCCCATTTCCTTTTCCTTCCCAACCTATTTGGAAGTCCCAAATATTTCTCCATATCAGTTAAACATCTCACATTCAGACCTTGAAATACCAAGTTTTTCCCCTGATCAATCACATTTGTGCTGAAAAAATAGTGGATTTCTCAAAATTGACGCATTGCCCCGAACATTCCTCATATTCTTTGAGAATTTATTTAAATGCATTTATCCCCCTATTAGACACCTCGCCAAAAAGGATGCAATCATCTGCAAACATAAGGTGAGTAATTGTTGGAGAAGATCTATACACCTTGGCCCTACAAAGCTTCCTTTCCTGGCTAGCCAATCTCATAAGCGCCGACAGCCCTTCTCCATAGAATAGAAACAAATAAGGACTTAACGGGTCACCCTGTCGCAAACCCCTCATAGCCTGAAAAATCGACCCCTCCTCTCCATTAATGAAAATAGAGTAGTGAACAGAATTAATACAGCAGAAAATAACATCCATAAATACTTCTGCAAAACCCATTTTTGTCATTACCCCTCTGATAAAAGACCATTCCACCATATCGTAGGCCTTACTCATGTTAAGTTTTAAAGCCATAAACCCTTTTCTACCAGTTTTTTTATTCTTGAAAGAATGAAGAATCTCGTATGCCAATAACACATTGCCCGTAATCAGTCTTCCAGGAGCAAACGCGTTTTGAGCCGCGTCAATACACTCTTCCAGCACCTCCTATAGACGATTTGCCACTATCTTAGCAATGATCTTGTAAATCACCGTACACAAACTTATGGGGCGAAAATTTTTAAGGTTCAAAAGATTAACCGTTTTTGGGATCAAACTATTTGCGTCCTATTAATATCTCCCAGCGAACCATCGAAATTCAAGATATTCAAGCAGAACTCACTAGTGTCATTACCAATAATATTCCAAAACTTCTGGTAAAAAACTGCTGGAAAACCGTCAGGCCTAGACTTCTTTGTGGGGCCCATACTTTTCAAGGCCTTCACGATCTCTTCCTCTGAGTAAGGAGCCAGAAATCTCTGATTCATATTATCAGAAATACATGAATGAACCCCCGAAAGGACATGATCCAAATTTCCAATACCTTTAGACCCAAATAATTCAAAAAAATAATCCCGAGTGATATTCTCTATTTCCTTCCTTTCCGTCCTTCCTCTCTGTAGCAATAAAACCATCACTTAGTTGCAGCCCACGAATCCGATTAGTATGTCGTCTCTGAGAGGCATGTCTGTGGAAAAATAGTGTTTTTATCTCCCATGTTTAACCAATTAACTCTTGCACGTTGCTCCCAATATCTTTCCTCCTTGTCCATCTCTATGTTCAAATATAATTTCACTTTCATGAGTTCCTCCAAACTCCCTTCCAATCTATCCTCACAATTCAACTCCTTCAGTCTTCTATTCAATCGTTGCACTTCACTTGTTCTTTTATGTTTTATCTTCCTCGCCCATTCTTGCAACCCCAAAGCCAAAATGGACATGCGATTAAGGAAAGAACTAGAACTCTCATTCCATAGCTTTCTAGTCACTTCCTCACACGATTCTTCATGAACCCACCAAGATTCAAATCGGAATCTATCATGTCCTCTATTCAACTCTCCCTTATTCGTCTCAATAAGCAAAGGGCAGTGATCTGATAAAGAGTGAGGAAGATGCCTTAAAGAATATGTTGGGAAAGTTGGAGCCAGCCATCAGTAGCAACTCCTCTGTCAAGTCTTTCCCTAATATTTCAATCCAATATTCAACCCCTTTCCCAAGTAAACCAAGGACCAGAAAAACCAATATCCAACAATTGACAAACATTCCACGTTTGACAGAAAGCCTCCATTCGATTCTCCTTCCTAGGTAAACCCCTCTTTTTTTGTGAGCAAAAAGAATATCATTAAAATCACCACCTACCAGCCAAGGAAGTGAATTATTTCTCCCCAATCTTTTGAGTAGTTCCCACGTCTCCTCCTTAAACCTTACATCTGGAGTTCCATAAAAACCCGTAAAACGCCACCGAGGACTGTCCTTCTCTTCTTGGATCTGCACATGAATGCAATTTTTTGAGAAACTTTTTAAGGTGACTAATTGTCCTCCATTCCACCCAATACTTAGTCCCTCTTAAGAACCATCAGCAGGAACATCAACTCCATTAAAAAACCCACACCGTTTCCAAACACCTCCATCTTATTAGCATCCAATTTAGTCTCCATGAGGAACATAATTTGGGGATGATGAAGTTTCAGCACGTGCTGAAGTCTTCTAACTGCTCGCGGACTCCCCAATCCATGAACATTCTAGCAATAAATTTTTATTTCTTCCGGTCGGCATGCTCCATGGCAGCTGCTGATATCTAAAAGCCTACCACTAACCTCCAATGAATCCTGACCATTAGAAACATTAGAGATCAAAAAATCAAACTTTTGTCTTTTTTCCCCTCCTCATTAATTATTGGATCATCTTCTAATTCACATTCTATACTTGAAATCTCCACTCCAGTATTGGTCCCCTTATCGTCAGAAAATTTCCTTAAGTCATTCCCTTGATTAATAGGTCCCACAAATTGACTTTTCCCCTTCCCCACAATTAGTCCCTCATTAAGTCTGAAATTTCCCCCTTTCTGGCCATTATTCAGTATGCCTGAAACATTGGAACCTTCCAAATTTATTCCCAAAATATTGTGCATGCTAGCCCATGATCAACGCCTTTGATTTTGACTAGAATTTTGGCCAAATTGCATCCCACCATAATTCTTGCCAAAATTACTGTCACCTTCTTCCCTCAACCAAATACTGTTGGCAGTGCTAGCTCTTCTAACCGGGACCCTCAACGTCAAATCCCACCCCCAACTCTAATTCCTACAAATTAGTTTGTAATCACATCGGACAAAAATTATCTCCATGCCCAAGGCATCCACATAAAAAGCAAAACAAAGTTAATTTCTCATACTTAAATTTTGTATAAGTGAACCTTGAAGCAGAAATCATAATTGAACCTTGAAGCAGAAATCATAATTTTCTTCTTCCTTTTCAGAGGCCTTCTAACATCAATCTGAACACGAATACGCATATAGTTCCTATACCCATAAAGAACTTGCTTCGTATCATACTCCAAAAATCGACCAAGGAAATTTCCAAACTGCAACGCCATTAAATCTTTAAAAAAACCAGGTGGCAAGTCATGCACCTGAACCCACCAGTCCGAAAAAACTAATGGAACAGCCATCGGATCTTCGTTCTCTTAAATCCTATGAAAAATCAACAGGTGATTGTTGAAAGTCCAAAGAGCTCCTGTTATAACCCAAGAAATATCAAGTTCATTAAAAAACTTGAACAAAAATCGCCTCTTGCCCAAATCAGAAATTTGCACCCCCTAAAGGATGACCAAATATTAGCCAAAGTATTCCTCATGGCCGGGAAATGCACCACACTAGCCGTAAGGAAACACCTCACTAAACAAAATCTGTAAACATTGGTTTGTTCATCTACCTCTCCTGGCAAAGCAAAAGCATCTTCTTCCATATCCACTAAACTCAGATCTGCAATACCACTCTTCATACCCTCAAATCAGCTCCCGAACACAGCTTCCTAGATCACGAACGAGCACCAAACTAGATTCAAAAATAAAAGAAAATAAAACTTTGAAAAAGAAAAAGAAGACTCCAAATCGTGCCACTAGGCAGACAGAAACGTGCCAGACGGCAGACGTCTTATAAAAATATAGTAAAAATATAGTACTATGATTTTATCAAAATTGTATTACTAAAATCCATCCTAAACTATAAAAAATTTTATTAATGAATTTTACTATAAAATATTACTATAAACATTAAAGAATTATAAATTACATTAATTTATAATTTTTTGTATATATAGAAAGAAAAAATAAATCTTCTTATGTATTCTTAAAAAACTGTCATTCAAACTTTGATTGTGTCGAAAAAAATTGGTATTAAAATCTTGAGCTTAAAGTCTAAATTTATTTTAGTTATTTAATTTAAATTAAATTATTAAAATTTAATTGAGTGCCTCCTAAGTAGCTTAATTAGGCTTTACTCAAATCAAAAGAAATTCTCCATTTAAGGTTATTCTTTTTTCAATATAATATAACTTTATTAAATCCCAGAAATAATTTTTTTAAAAAAATCTCGATTTGTTTTTCCGCTAGCAAATATCATCATCCTTGCGTTACGTTACATTCACGTTAATTGCAAAACTCATAAAATATTATTATGTATAATGATAATTTAGTCCTTAAAAATTGCACATTTTTATCATTTTGGTCCTTACTCCTTTTTTATCACCTTGACCCTTAACCTCCAAAATTTGTTCAAATGATTTACTTTTAGATGAAACAACTAACTGAAATTTAAAAACATTAACGGCATTGAAGTAACTATTCATGTAGCAGTCCACGTAAAATTAATAAAAATATTAAAAATTCAACAAATTAAAAAGAGTCTATACAAATTTTACTTTGTCACATCAATGCCGCTATAATTTCCATAATTCAACCAATTTTTCTATCCGAGAAAAAATAATTTGACTAAATTTTAAAAATTGAGAATAAAAAAAATAAAGGTTGAAATGAAAAATGAATTTACCTTATTATTATTTCATTATTTATTTATTTTTGGTGCAAAAGGAAAGTAGTTTTAAATTTTAGTGCGTCAATGTGAAGAAATTAAATTAAAATGAATCATGTTGTGAAATTTGCTTTATCTTTATTTAGGGGTCATTTAGGAACTGACAGTTCGACACGGCATGTGTTAGCTTTTATACAAGTGGGATATTAAAAGTTGAACTATTCACT
This sequence comes from Gossypium hirsutum, assembly GCF_007990345.1. Taxonomy (NCBI): domain Eukaryota; kingdom Viridiplantae; phylum Streptophyta; class Magnoliopsida; order Malvales; family Malvaceae; genus Gossypium; species Gossypium hirsutum. The sequence continues at coordinate 84,536,271 of NC_053435.1, forward strand.
TTCAAAGTATAAATTAAAAATTGGTCCTCCAAAATCTATATGTCGGTGGATTAATTGCTGAATTTTGCCTCTAAAATTGGTCCTCCGAAAATCAATACGTCGGTGGATTAATTGCTCAACTTTGCCTTTGGATAATCCCCTCATATATCTTTCGTTAAATTTTATTATTAGTCTGTATTTTGTAAAAATTATAGATTTAATATTTGTATTTTAATTTAATTATTTTTGGTTTAAAATTTAAAATTTTAGTCTTAACAAAACGATAATTGTCAGATTTATTAAGTTAATTATGTAATTTTTAAAATTTGATGCACCAAATTTTTTATCATATATGTAATGTTGTATCGGCTTATTATTTTCACACATTACTCATTAAAAATTCAGTTAATGGATTAAAAATTGTCATTTGCGTATCAAAACTGAAATTTCAAAAATTAAAAAGTGTAGGGACTTAAAATGACCCAATTGCGGAATATGGATCAAATTTTCAATTGTACACATAATACAAGATTAATAATTAGATTTAAACAAATAGATTTAATTGCTACTGTTTGAGTGGGGACTAAAATTTCAAATTTAAAAAAATACAAAAGCTAAAATTAATCAAATTAAAATATATGTACTAAAACACAACTTTCACAAAAGTACAATTTAACCTAATATCCCAATTTGAAGATACTAATAAGCAATACTCCACCTAACATGATATGTCATCATTTCTAATATTTTTATCAAAATATAATTGTCGAAAACTTTTTAGAAATCAACTTTTATTTTAAAAAAGAAAATGGAGTCGTCACCAATCCTTTACGTATTGAGAAGGGTTAGCACTCTCATAACGCCCAAAACTGGTACCTAATTGATTATTTGATGTCTTAGTGTCGATAATTAAAAATTCAAAGAAAATTTAAGATACAATCCCCTTCTTGCATGATTGCAAACTAAATTGAATTTTATGGAAAGAGCCTTCCTATTTCGAGTCAATCGAGAAAAGTATCATGTCCCATAAGTTAGGGCACGATATCTCGAAAATAAAGATTCTTGTTATTTGATTATTACCTAAATCTTATATATTTTGAATTTTAAAAGGATGCTCGTTTATCTTGGTTCAAGGAGAAATTCGTACCCCATAAGTTAGGGCACTATTTCTCGAATCCCTAAACAAAGAACATTGCATCGGTTTTAAAAAAAATTCATTTTTATGCATCGGATAAAAATGAATATAACGTTTAATGCAATATGTGATTAATTTATTCAAGTGTTGGTACAAAAATAAACGAATATTTAAACATGTTGCATAATATGGAAATGGCAAAATTAGTATAGAATAACTTACATAGTTAAAAAATGATAACAAAATAATAACAAGTGGTAGTTGGAATAATTTTTAGCCGATTAATAATACTATTTAATAATGGCAATAATAGTAAAATAATAAGTGGAACATTTGTAATGATAAAAAATGGTAAAGTAATAAAAAATTATGATAATGCTATGATCATAGTTGTGTAATATTAGTGATGACAAAATAAAATATTAATTAGCAAAAACAATCTTTTAACAATAACATCAACATTAAAAAATAAAGAAATAAAAAAATAAAAAACTAAAATGAACCAAAATGAGATGATTAAGAAACTTAAGGATAAAAATGAGATGATTAAGAAACTAAAATAATGTAACAGCCCGATTTTGGGCCTAGTCGGAACAGTGGTTTCGGGACCACTATTTCGAGGCGAGAGAAAATTATTTTAGTATTTTTTATGTGTTATAATATAATTTTATAAGTGCATGTAAATTTTGGTAAGTTAATTTTAGCAATTTCTAGTCCAATTTCAAAAAAGGACTAAATCGCGTAAAAGGTAAAAGTTGTGTTTTAATACCTAAAGGTGTTAAATTGCCTTGTATCTTAAATTGGGGGTACTTAAAGTGAAATTAGGCCATTGAAAGTGTGATGGCCGAGACAAAATTGTTGAAAAGTCAAAATTAGGTGAAATTTGGTCACCAATTTTGACTAGTTTTATTATTAACAAATCAAAAAGAAAAAGCTATCATTTTCTCTTCTCCTTCACCGAAATATGCAGCAAAGAAAGGGCTTTGAAGCTGGAAAATTTCAGCAACATATTTCCCTTGCTTGTAAGTGATTTTAATGTCTTTGCTTGATGATTTTTACATTTTTGGAACCCCTAAAGCATGAGCTTTCATATGAGGGTCTATTTTACAAAATGATGAAGAGTCTAGGGTTTTGCCATGAGAGTAAATGTGTTGTTTTCTGTGTTTTTATGGAAGATTATGAGTCCTAGTTGTCTAATAAACAACTTTTGTGAAAGAAATTGCATGAAAACACCTTAAAAAAGGCTAGATTGCTAAGTTGTAAAATGAGTTGTAAATGTGTGAAATAGTTGAAATTATGAGTTGCTATAGTTATGAAAATGGTTCATCTAGACTCAAGGAGTAAAGGAATGTGATAAAAATTATTTTACGAGCCTAGGGGTAATTTGGTAATTTTGGCAAAATATAGGAGCAAAACTGTAAAAATTGCCCAAGTGTGTCAATGGACTAATTTGATCAGTACATTGTTTTAATAAGTTGAATGTGATATTTTAGATGATGAAAATCGAGATTTGGACCTAGAACGGAAAGAAATCGATTAAGGGATAATTACGTCTTTTTTTCACCTTTGTGGTATCGAGGTAAGTTCATGTGTAAATAATGTAGCATAATTGTTATTTTTAAGTTATTGATTTTAAATATATGATATGCTGGTTTCTATCATGAAATATATGCTTTGTGGTTATTTTTGAATAAAATGCAAGTTATGTGTATTATCTGTTAAATATAAAGTGCTACCGAGTATTGGTTTCGGTATTTTACGGAAGATGGCAAGGAGATGTGTTCGAGGAAAATCCCGTTTGAACCTTAGGAATAGATTAGGATACAAGTGACATGTCACTAGGATGGTTGAGCATCCGAACTCGTTGAGTTGAGTCCGAGTTCACTTATGGATGCGAATGTTCGAACTCGTTGAGTTGAGTCCGAGTTCGTGAGATGTAACTAGGCATCCGAGCTCGTTGAGTTGAGTCCGAGTTCACTTATGGATGCGAACGCCCGAGCTCATTGAGTTGAGTCCGAGTTCACTTATGGGCGGGTTACATGGTAGCTTGGCTACATATGTGGCACTTATGTGCAAACTTTCCATGTATCCGAATTATATTCCGATGTGTTCAACGGGTAAAATTCTACTCAAATGGAGGAATACTCGAGATGAAAGGGACGTATTGGTAAATGTTGTGAAATGGATACTTTGAACAGGTATGTACTTAACCCTCGGGTTGAAAACTTGACATAACAACAACATGGTAAGATGATAAATGAAAATGAGATATGAATGTCTCGGTGATGATTATACAAACGATGTTGTATTAATTTTGTGAACAATGATCATGAATGAGTAATTTAGCCTTGACAGATTTGAGTTACTGCAGTAGTGTAACTTTGAAAATACACTAAAAATAGTGAAAAATGAGTTAGAGGCAGAATAAAATATGGGATTAAAGCTTAATGAGTCTATTTTCACATGAAAGAAACAGGGGAAGAAAAAGAATTCCATATTGTGTGATATTTGAATTCTTGTGAAACAGGGTCTGAATGAATTCGAGATCCCCTGTTCTGACTTTAGAAATTCAGCACAAATTGTAAAAAAATTATTAAGAGTCATACCTTACATTCATGGATTCCTTATTGAGTCTATTTTTAGGGGAAATAAACTCCATGGTCGTTGGAATTTTTACAGGGAGAAATTCGGTTTGTAGTGCACAGGGGTCAGAGTGGTCATACCCTGAAACAGGGGAGACTTTAACTAATAAACTGTACTAATTGGCCCAACCAAAAATTCTAGAAAAAAATTAGTAAGTAGAAATATGAGTCTAGTTTCAAGAGAAATAGACAATAACATTATTCGAGTCTTGTACTATGAGATAATTGAATTTTAGTATAGAAGGGTCGGAACTGTCAGACAGTGAATCAGGGGTAAATTTGAGGAATAAACTGTACTATTTGGCTTAACCAAAAATTCTGAAAATTTTATGGAAGAAATGAAAATAAGTCTAGTTTTAGGGAAAATTAACAGAACTTAATTCGGAGTTTCGTAACTCCAGATATAAATAATTTAGTGACCGTTGCTCAGAAAGACAGCTTGTAGTGAACTTGAGAATATGTTGTAAACATTGATAAAACAAGTTAATGGGTGCTTATTGTTTTCATATGAACTTACTAAGCGAAAGCTTACCCCCCTCTTCTTTCCCATGTTTTCTAGGGTTTCCAGGTTAGCTCGGGCTGGAGACCGTCAGAGATATTATCACACTGTCAAGCTAACGCTATTGGTGTAGTGATTTCAAGTACTTTGAGCCTATGGCATGTATAGGAGTTTAAATATTAGAGTATGTGATATGGCTTTAACCATATGTGTTGGCCTACTTTGATTATGGGGTTGTAAATCTATTTTAATTATGCATGCATGTGCTATGGTATTATGTGATGAGTTTATAATGATTATAGTATGAATGTGGTAAAGATGTGAGTAAAATCTATGATATCTATTGCATGTGAAATTGCCATAATCATGACATGTTAGGAATGTTTAAGTACCTAATTTTGCCATGTTGTATGTTATTGTATAAGTATGCGTGTATCTATTGTGAGTGTGACAAAATGGCTTGGAAAATAGCCTTGTATTTGTCCAGGTTTTTGGACACGGGTTTGGGACACGGGCGTGTGCTCTATACCCACACGGGCGCATGAAGCCTTGATGCAAGAGATTTTCTAAGTTTTTCATGAGTTCTCAGTTGGGTCCCGAACCACTCCGGATGTATGTTTTGGGCCTCGTAAGCCCGTATATGGGACAGGTTGTATGTTAAAATAAAAGTTTTTAATTATTTGAGATTCCATGGCCCTGTTTAGTATGAAAGTGTTAGTAAAAGTTAGGTAGCACCTCGAACCCCGTCCCGGCGTCGGATGCGGGCGAGGGGTGTTGCAAATGAGATGTAAATTAAAGGACAAAATATAAATAAGGAATTAAAAATGCTGAAAATTAAATAAATACAAAATGGAAAGATTAAATAAAAAGATTAAATCAAAACCATAATAAAATTTTAGGGGATAAAATAATAAAAATAGTAAATAAAGAGGCAGAATTAAATAAATGAGGGATTAAATTGAAATTTAAATAGAACTTAAAGCATAAATTGCGAAATAAATAAGAAAAAGGAAGTAAAGGGCTAAATTGAAAATATAACAAAATTTAGCGCCTAAATTTCAAGGAAACAAAATATAAAGGATTAAATTAAAATGGAATAGAAAATTTGGGCTCAAAGAGCAATTAATCCAATCCGTGTCATTTTCCTTGGGTTGAAAGTAGGTCAAAGAACCAAATCGCAAATGAATCAAAATAATGGGGTAAAAATGAAATAAAATAAGAATACGTAGGACTAATTTAAAACATGCTAAAAAGTGGAAATACCAAAATGACAAAAAACTCATTCCTTTAAAAACACGCAGATCTAAAGGAGTTCGGGTCGGGTTATTGGGCTAAGCGTCAAAACGACATTGTTTTGGGCATTTTAAGCTACGCCCCAAAACGACGTCGTATAGTGTCCCTATATAAATGAAAAAAAATTAAAAAAAACATTCCTCTTCTTTGTTTTTTTAAAAAAAAACCTTCTTCTTTTTTTTTCTCTCAACTTTCTCCATTTTCGGTCTTAAGTATCACCGCGACCACCGCCTCCGGTGGTCAGAAAATACCCAAAACACCTCATTTTGATCCTTTCGATTTCCTTTACCTAAATCCAAGACTAAATACCTCTAAATCTTTATCGAGATACCAAAAAAGCCCAAGGAACCCTTCAGTTTCTTTTCTCTGATGAAGCCATTGACGAACCCCAATGGGTTGGAAGACCCCTCAAATAGGTAGAGAACCGCCGCAGAAACGACGCGGTAAGTTTTTTTTAAATATTGTTTTTTTGTTTTTTATAAAATGAAAATAAAAATAGAAAAAAAGAATAGCATATTAAAATTAAAAAGAACACATTTTTTGATTTTTTTGATTCTCTGCTGAATTTCTTCGAGAAAAAATTACAGTCTGTTTGTTAGGCTTTTATAGCCAAATCGATTACATTTTTTATTTTTTTCTCTGCTGCTGCTGTTGTTGCTGTTTCTGTTTCTTTCTTTTTCGTTTTTGTAAGCGTTTTTGCGTGATAGTGGCGAGGAGCTCTTCGGTTAATCATGGTAGGGAATCGCATTTTTTTCCATTTTAGGAGGACAGACCTCGAGCGGCGCACTTGCTGACGTGGTAGAGGCAGTGGCTGGAAGGAGTTTAGGGTTTTAAGGTTTTCTTTTTTTGTTTAAGTTTTGGGCTATTGGGTATTTGGGCTTTAGGGCTTTGTTTTTTTGTGTACTTAGGCTTGTATTTTTGTAAATGGACTCTTTTTGGACTTTTATTAATTTTCTGGTTTATTAATTTTTTTGTTTTTGGTTTGGTTTAGTTTGGGTTAGGCCGGACAAAATTGGGCTACTACAATAATATTTAATATTTAATTATTTTTAATGATATTATCAATTGTTTTTAGGAGTCATTTAACCAATAACTTAGTTGATGGTAAAAGTACCATAAAACCTCCTGTACTATAACATAGATTGAATTTTAGTCTCTTCACTGAAAAATGTGTAAATTAACCTTTGTATATTAGATGAGTGAGCAAAACAACCTCTCTATAAAAATTTGGTGTTTATATATAAGGTATAACAATAAATTTTGTAACACCCCTAATCCGTAACTGCCGCCGAAATAGGATAAGAGGTATTACTGAACTTATAATAACATTCAAAACAATCATTATCAAATAATCGTATCATTATGGTAAATGTCATTCATTCACATTCAATAAGAACTTAAATCGAGCATACAAAGCCTAACTCATGCATTCGGAACCAATCTGATAACATATAAAAGTTTCGGAAACTTAGAAAATTTTCAGCTTTTAAAAGGTCACATGCCCGTGTGTCTAAGCCTTGGCAAAACAGGGCATACATACTGATTTATCCACACGGCCACAAGACATGCCCGTGTTCCAAGCCGTGTGAAAATTAAGGAGGCTACTGACTTGGCCACACGACCGACCACATGTCCATATGCCATCTCGTGTGCCACACACGACTAGTGGACACGCCCGTGTCAAAACTGGATGGTATACTGACTTTAATTCGTAGGGTACCCCAAGGGACACACGGCTGTGTAACATGATCGTGTGTTGCACACAGTTGAGACACATGCCCGTGTGGACAAAAATAGACCATTTGAATAGCCAATTTGCCACCCCAATTTGGGTCAAACTACAAGCACCAAACCAAGCATATATGCACAACCATTTCAGCCAATATCTATACCAAACCATACATAATTCATTCTATAACATTACCAATCATTTCAAATCTCAATATTCATTAATCAATTCATACCAAAACTTAAACTAAAATCATACCTAAACATATGATCAATACATCATTCAATCAAATGCTCCAAACTTTCCAAAACTTTCCAACATTGACCACTTCTTTTGGCCAACCAAAACATACCACAATTTCACATTAGCATCACATATCATATATCATTATCAAACTATAAGTTTAAACACAAACTAGCCATATCACATGGTTAAATATGTACATCACAAAATATAATTCCACAACTTCTAGCCTATACATGTCATTTATTTCACATTTTAGCCCCTCAAAATAATATTTTTACAATTTTGCCCATTTTACTCAAAATCATCAAAAATCCAAAGACAAAACATATAAACCCAACATCAAACTTTCATATTTCATCAATTAACAACATAAAGCTCATGAATTCATCCATGGCACATTTCAAAATCATCAACAAAATTAGAAATTGAGACATGGGCTTAATAAGTATTCGAAGCAACGATTACAAAAACGTAGAAATTATCAAAAACGGATTAAAAACCATACCTTAATCACAGTCACAAATGCTGAAACCCTAAGAGCTTTTATTCTTTCTTTTAAAATGGCTTTGTTTTCTATTTTACTTTCATATAATTAACTTAATAGGCTAAATACCAATTTTGCCCCTTTATTAAACCATAAATGAATTATAACATAATACCCATTTAAGTCACTTTATTCATTAAATGGTCAAATAACCTCATAAGGATCTCACAATCATAAAGCCAAGTCAAATAGACACTTTTAACAAGTAGCAGGTAACTTTTACATTTTACGCGATTAGGTCATTTTTTAAAATTAAGTACACAAAAATTTAAATTTCCATACGAGATTTTAACATATGCTCATTCACATATCATAAACATGAAAAATAATATTTAAATATTTTTCTAACTCAGATATGCGGTCCCAAAACCACTGTTCCTACTAAGGTCAAAACCAGACTGTTACAATTCTCCCCCCTTTAGGGATTTTCGTCCCTGAAAATCTTACCGTTGAATAGATTCAGATATTGTTGTTTCATAGCATCTTCAGGCGCCCACGTGGCCTCTTCAATACCGTGTCGATGCCACATCACTTTTTCCAATGGAATTTTCTTATTTCACAGTTCTTTAACCTCTCGAGCTAAGATACGGGTCGATTTTTCTTCATAAGTCATATCAGACTGAATTTCAATCTCAAATGGAGGAATCACGTGCAAAGGATCGGATCTGTATTGTCGAACCATCGATACGTGAAACACATCATGAATCTTTTCTAACTTTGGTGGCAACAACAATCTATATGCTACCAGCCCAACACGCTCAGTAATCTTATACGGCCCAATGGACCTCGGACTCAATTTCCCTTTTCTACCGAACCGAAGTACTTTCTTCCATGGAGACACCTTCAAAAACACTCTTTCGCCGATCTCAAACTCAATATCTTTTCTTTTCAAATCCGCATAAGATTTCTGATGATCGGAAGCTGCTTTCAAACTATCTTGGATCACTTTTACTTTCTGATCAGTTTCTTTTATCAAATCAACCCCGTGAATCTTATTTTCACTGAGCTCTGTCCAATACAAAGGTGTACGAAATTTGTGACCATATAACGCTTCGTACGGTGCCATTTTAATGCTCGACTGAAAACTATTATTATAAACAAATTCGATCAAGGGAAAATATTGTTCCCACGTACCTTCAAACTCAAGAATGCAACATCTTAACATGTCCTCGAGTATCTGAATAATTTGCTCGGATTGACCATCCGTTTGTAGGTGAAAAGTAGTACCGAAGTGCAATTTAGTACCCAGAGTATCTTGTAATTTCTTTCAGAATCGTGATGTGAATCTAAGGTCTCTGTTTAACACTATAGACAATGGCACACCATGCAATCTCACAATATTAGAAATGTATAACTCAGCTAATTTATCAAGTGAGTAATCGTATCGAACCGGAATAAAATGAGCTGATTTCGTTAATCGATCAACTACAACCCAGATAACATCTTTCTTTCTTGGAGACAGGGGTAAACCCAAAACAAAATCCATTGTCACTCGATCCCATTTCCACTTCGGAACCATAATCGGTTGTAACAAATTAGATGACACCTGATGTTCAGCTTTAACTTGCTGACAAATCAAACATTTCAAAACAAAGCTAGAAATATCTCTTTTCATTCCGGACCACCAGTAATACTGTTTCAAATCATTATACATTTTTGTACTAACAGGATGCACATATAACCAACTGTTATGAGCTTCACTCAAAATCATCTGAATTAACTCTGGATTTCTCGGGACACAAATTCTATCTTGGAATCTCAGACAATCATCTTTATCAACTCTGAAATTTGAATCAGACTCAACATCACACTGAGCTCGTTTACCTAAAATTTCATTATCAATCTTCTAAGCTTCTATAATCTACTGTAAAAACAAAGGTCTCACTTTTAACTCCGCTAAAACTGATCCATCATCAGACAAAACCAAATGAGTATTCATCGCACGTAGAGCAAATAATGATTTCTGAATTAAAGCATCTACAACAACATTTGCCTTACCCAAATGATAGTCAATCACAAGTTTATAGTCTTTTAGCAGTTCTAACCATCTTCTCTGTTGCAGATTCAGATCTTTCTGAGTCATCAGATATTTCAAACTCTTATGATCAGAATATACATGACATTTCTCACCAAACAGGTAGTGGCGCCAAATCTTTAGAGCAAACACAATCGCAGTTAACTTAAGATCGCGTGTTGGATAGTTCTTTTCATGTGGCTTCAATTGTCTTGAAGCATAAGTAATGAATCTGCCTTCGTGCATTAAAACATATCCCAGACCGATCAACGAAGCATCACTGTATATCACAAATTCTTTACCCGATTTAGGTTGTACCAATACCGGAGCTTCAGTCAACAAAGTTTTGAACTGATCGAAGTAGTTCTGACACTTTTCAGACCACTCAAATATAACATCTTTTTGAAGTAACTTTGTCAACAGAGTCACAATCATAGAAAAGTCTTTTACGAACCTTCTATAATAACCGGTGAGTCCCAGAAAACTACAGACTTCAGAGACATTCCTTGAAGGTTTCCAATCCAGAATAGCCGAAATCTTGCTCGGATTAACTCGAATACCAGATACTGATACAATATGACCCAGAAAACCTACTTCTTGCAACCAGAATTCACATTTACTGAACTTCACATATAACTGTTTATCTCACAGAATCTGTAGTATTAATCTCAGATGCTTGGCATGTTCGGATTCATCATGTGAGTAAATCAATATGTCATCAATGAATACAACAACAAATTAATCTAGATACAGTCTGAAAATTTTATTCATTAAATCCATAAAGATAGTAGGTGCATTAGTCAATCCGAAAGGCATAACTAAGAATTCATAGTGGCCATACCTCGTTTTAAAAGTAGTTTTCAGAATATCTGAGTCTTTTACTCGCAACTGATAATAGCCCGATCTCAAATCTATTTTCGAAAATACAACAGCTCCTTTCAACTGATCAAACAAGTCATCAATTCGAGGCAGATGATACTTATTCTTGATAGTCACTTTATTCAACTAACGATAATCTATACACATTCTTATTGTACCGTCTTTCTTTTTCATGAATAGAACCAGAGCTCCTCAAGGTGAGAAACTCGATTTAGCAAATCCTCTATCGGTCAACTCTTGCAAGTGAGACTTTAATTCTTTCAATTCGATCAGAGCCATTTTATACGGAGCTATCGAAATCGGAGTAGTTTCAGGTACTAATTCAATGCCGAATTCAACTTCTCGTATTGGAGGTATACCTAGAAGTTCCTCAGGAAACACATTAGAAAACTTACAGACAACAAGCACAGATTCAACTTTCTTTTCTGACACTTTCGAATCGATCACATAAGCAAAGTAGGCTTCACCTCTTTTTTTCAAAATACTCAGAGCTTTTATTGAAGATGTTACAACAGGTAATCCATTCAAACCACTAGATTCAATTTGGATTATTGTATCATTCTTGCATCTCAAATAAATAGTTTTTCGTTTGCAGTTCACAATAGCATCATGCAAAGCTAACAAATCTATACTCAAAATTATATCAAATTCATCGAAAGGTAACAAAATAAGATCAGTCGAAAAAAAATGTCTCGAAACATTAACGGGCAATTCTTGCAGACTTTATCAACCAAAATAGATCTGCCTAGGAGGTTCGAAACTCTAATTACAAATTCAGTAGACTCTACAGGAAAAGTCTTACTGTTCACTAATTTCATGCATATATACGAATGTGCCGATCCAGGATCTATCAAAGTAATCACAGAAGTATCATAAAGAGTAAATGTACCCGTAATCACCTCTGGTGATGAAGCTTCCTCACAAGCTCGGATATCATAGGCTCTGGCAGGTGCATGAGCCTCGGATCTAACAGTTGTATCTTTTGTCCCTCTCTGACTGCCACTTATATTTTCCGTATTTCTAAGAGGTCTACCACGAGAAGCATTGTCACTCGGTCTCAAATTTTGCACACTTTCTTACTCGACAGATTCAGGGCAATCACGGGTAAAATGGTCTAACGATCCATATCTGAAACAAGCCTGATCATACAGTCTATAATTACTGGGATATCTTTTACCACAATGCTTGCACTCAGGGCGATCAGATTTAGCATTTCTGACACTGGCAACGGATGTTGCTGGAGCTTTGAAGTTCGACTGCTATCTAGCACGATCTTCATTCGAATGCCCCACATTAGCCTTTGAGTGGCTATTATCATCTATGAATTTCTTTGATGCAGACTGAAATGATTTGCCCGATGATCTCTTTCATACCTCTCTAGCTTCAAAATCATCTTTTCTTTTCTCTTTCCTGAGATCTTCAGCTTTACATGCTCGTTTAACAAGTACAAAAAATTCTTTAATTTCAAGAATTCCGGCTAACAAAAGGATATCTTCATTTAACCCATCATCAAATCTTTTGTGCATTATTGCCTCAGAAGATACACATTCACGAGTATACTAACTCAGCCTTATAAATTCCCGCCCATATTTTGTGACAGACATGCTGCCTTGTTTAAGCTCGAAAAACTCTTTACGTTTCTGATCAATGAATCTCTGACTGATGTATTTCTTTCGAAATTTGACTTGGAAGAAATCCCCGGTGACTCGCTCACTCGAAACTATCGATATCAAAGTTTTCCACCAGTGGTACGCCATATGTCTCAGAAGTGAAACGACACATTTTATACATTCCTTGGGACTCAAAGACAATTCATCAAACACTCTTATCATGTTCTCTAACTAGAACTCAGCTTTTTCAGTATCATTGTTCATTGTAGCTCGGAATTCCTCAGCCCCATACTTTCTAATCTTATCTACTGGAGGCTTACTTATCTGAATCGAATTCACTGATGGCATAACAAGAGCTTGTGGCGAATTAACCAAGGGTGGAGGTTGCTGAACAACCGGATTGGTTCTACTATATTGGCTAAACCAATCGTTCATCATCTGATAGAAGGCTTGTCTAGCCTCACCATCACTTCCACTCGTAGCCAGTCTAGAATCAGATGGCGAAGTCCCTTGCGCAGAAGCAGGCGCATTGCTTTCGACATCTTCCGCTATAGCTCGTTCGAGATCCATTTGCTATAAAAAAGCACATTTCAATGTCAGGATTCATCACACTATCACAATTCATAAATATGGCATAAATATGGCATGTATAGCTAGACTCACATACGTTATGGTAGTCCTAAAACCGACTAAACCATAGCTCTGATACCAATAAAATGTAACACCTCTAACTCATAACTGTCATCGGAATAGGCTAAGAGGCATTACTGAACTTATAATAACATTCAGAACAATCATTATCAAATAATCATATCATTACCGTAAATGTCATTCATAACATTCAATAAGAACTTAAATCGAGCATACAAAGCCAAACTCATATATTTGGAACCAATCTGATAATATATAAAATTTTCAACTTTTAAAAGGATATACGCCCGTGTGAACAGGTCGTGTGTCACACACGGCCTTAGACACGCCCGTATGTCTAAGCCGTGGCAAAACAAGGCATACATACTGATTTATCCACATGGCCACAAGACACGCCTGTGTTCTAGGCCATGTGAAAATTAAGGAGGCTACTGACTTGGCCACACGGTCGACCACAAGAATATATGCTAGCCCGTGCGCCACACATGACCAGTAGACACGCCCATTTGTCTAGGCCGTGTCAAAACTGGAGGGTATACTGACTTTAATTCGTAAGGTACCCTAGGGGACACACGACCGTGTGTCAGACACGACTGAGACACACACCCGTGTCTTTGCCCGTGTGGACAAAAATAGGCCATTTGAATAGCCAATTTGCCACCCCAATTTGGTTCAACCTACAAGCACCAAACCAAACATATATTCACAACCATTTCAACCAATATCTATACCAAACCATACATAATTCATGCTATAACATTACCAATCATTTCAAATCTCAATATTCATTAATCAATTCATACCAAAACTTAAACTAAAATCATACCTAAACATATGATCAATATATCATTCAATAAAATGCTCCAAACTTTCCAAAACTTCCCAACATTGAACATCTCTTTTGGCCAACCAAAACATACCAAAATTTCACATTAGCATCACATATCATATACCATTATCAAACTATAAGTTTAAACACAAACTAGCCATATCACATGGCTAAATATGTACATCAAAAAACATAATTCCATAACTTCTAGCCTATACATTTCATTTATTTCTTGTTTTAGTCCCTCAAAATAACATTTTTACAATTTAGCCTATTTTACTCAAAATCATCAAAAATCCAAAGACAAAACATATAAACCCAACATTAAACTTTAATATTTCATCAATTAACAACATAAATCTCATGAATTCATCCATGGCACATTTCAAAATTATGAAAAAAAATTAGAAATTGAGACATGGGCTTGATAGTATTCGAAGCAACGATTACAAAAACGTAGAAATTATCAAAAACGAATCAAAAACCATACCTCAATCACAATCACAAGTGTCGAAACCCTAAGAGCTTTTATTATTTCTTTTTCTTTGCTAATTTCAGCTATGAACACATAAAATGGCTTTGTTTTCTATTTTGTTTTCATATAATTAACTTAATAGGTTAAATACCAATTTTTCCCTTTTATTAAACCATAAATGAATTATAACATAATACCCATTGAAGTCATTTTATTCATTAAATGGTCAAATAACCTCATAAGGACCTCACAATCATAAAGCCAAGACAAATAGGCACTTTTAACAAGTAGCGGGTAACTTTTACATTTTACGCGATTAGGTCCTTTTTCAAAATTAAGCACACAAACATTTAAATTTCCATACGATGTTTTCAAACATATTCATTCACATATCATAAACACGAAAAATAATATTTAAATATTTTTTTGACTCGGATATGTGGTCCCGAAACCACTGTTCCTACTAGGGTCAAAACTGGACTGTTACAAATTTGGTCATTAACCATTACACATTTGTTCAATTTTGTCACATCCCAAAAGTCGGGTTAGAAGAAATTGAGTTTGTGATACCACAATTGGTCACGCCCTGATTTTTGAGTTAAGATTGTGAAAATTTTATCAAGTGAATTAATTTGGTTCAGTGGTTGAGAGATGTGAATAGTGTGTGCAAGGTTTCGGGTTCTAATCGTTTCTTTTGAATTTTTTCCTAAACCCCTATCTTTAAACTTATAGCTTATATATTATTTTTGCTCAAGTGATGTCAAGAATAAGCTTGCTAGTTCAGTGGTAAGGTTTCAGCTTACCAAAGGGTTTCGAGTTTGAATCTTGTTGTGCGCAAGTGGAAATTATTTTGTTTTAAACTCTGGGAAAAATATGATAAGGATAACTATCAGATTTAGTGGGAGTTAGCGGGAATATGAGTGGTTTAGTGGGAGTTAGTGGGGATATGGGTGGTTTAATGGGAGTTAGTAGGGATATGGGTGACTTTAAAAAAATTATTATTAAAATTATTTTCCCTACAAAATTCCTCTTCTGCAATCGTCTACATTTTTTCTCAGATTTTATTTTTCACATTAGTTTTCTGATTTTTTTGAAATTAATTTGACGTTTTCCTTTCCCAAAATATTATTTCTTATTTTCTCTATTTTGATCTCTGCAAAAATTCCTTCTCTTCTCTATTTTGTTTCCAATTCTTATTATGGAGACTCTATTTTTCTGCTAATCCTTGTGTTGTGCATTTTGAACGAGAACTAGTGGGTTCATCATTGTGTGAGAATTATTTTAGCATTTACTTATTCAGCATATAGTGGGTGTAAAAGCCCATTTCTTTGATGTGTCGAAATAGTAGTTTCGGGACCACAAAACTGTCGTGTGAGTCTGTAAATATTATTATTTAATATTTTAAAATATTATATGGTGTAATAATAAATTTTGATTTAATGATTTTTGATTAAATGGAAGAACAATTAGGTTCAAGTGGTAAGACCCCAAAGTCAAGTGGTTTTAGAAAATGAGGTATCGAGACCTCGTTTCTATAAATCAAGTTGTAAATATTTATAAAAATATTTACGGAGTGTTATTAAGATTTTTTTAAAGTTTCGTTAAGAAATTTTAATGTTTCGATAGTTAATTAAGCAAAAAGGACTAAATTGTAGAAGATGCAAAAATTAAATTCTATTAACTAAAGGTGTTAAATAGATAAGTAAAGGTAATTAAATGGACTAAAATGACAAATATATCATGCCATAAACTAGTGGGCGGTTGGTGACTAATTTATATTAGATTAAATGATTTTTTTTAAAGTTATTAAAGTAAATAATAAGTAATAAATTAATAAAAACAAAAACCTATTTTGTTTATGTATTTCTTCTTCAACAGAGAGAACTCCATTTTTGGATCAAGGAGCATTTGGCCAACATTCAAATGTTGCATGTTGGTTATATACTTCTCCATTTCTCGTGATTTTTATGTTTTTGAGATTGTTGCAACTACGTTCAGTTAGCCCGTGTCTTTGTTTTTGAAACTGTTAAAGATTTTGAATGTTTCAATTGATTATTATTTGTGATTTTAGATGTTAAATGATGAATTTGAGGTATTAGTTATTATTTATAAGTATTTTGTTAAGTGATTTTGATGAATTTAACAATTATAGATTAAATTGTTGAAATAGTAAAAATGCAAGGACTTGATGTGAAATTTTTATAAATATGGGCTGTATTGGAAGCTATGAACAATTTTTTGGCATGGGTTTGCAATAAAACTGGTTAATTTGCATGTTTAAGGCTCAGGGACTAAATTGAATAAAAGTAAAATGTTGGGGGCAATTGTGTAAAAATGTTAAAAAAGACTAAATTGCATAAAACGAATTATTTTTTCTTTCTGAATTAATGAATTTGATAAAATTATTAATTTAGATTAAGAACAAGTGAAAAATCAAGGAGAAGGGAAAATTACCAAATAGCCCATGTACTTTATCATTTCTACAATTTAGCCAGGTAAGTTCGTACGGTTTCAAATTTAGCATTTATATGATATTTTGGATGATATGAAATAATATAGTAGATATATTTGATTATAAATGTGTAAATTAATTGAATTTTGTTGAAATTCTATAATTGGATCGGATTGAACGCGGGGTAGAGTACAATCGATATATGGTCTGTTATGGGGGATTGGAGTGGAGATTGTTTTCTCGAGTAGACCGAGGTTCAGCATTTGTTGCGAACTCTCGTGTTATATTCTCTGTTTTGGTGTGTTTCGGATGGATAACTCTTATGAGCATTAGTGTGTTTCAGATGGATTAGCTCTTATGAGCATTGGTGTGTTCTGGATGGATTAGCTTTTATGAGAATTTGCTGTGTTTTGGTTGGATTATTGATGTACTCATATTCTTAAGTCGTTCATGGGATTGTAACTCTCGGTAAGGTAACTTGTTTAGTGATTTTGATAGACTTGTCATATATTTGAGTTTGAGTTGAATGTTACAATTGATCGGTTGAGATTGTGGATGGCAGGAACACATATGGTTAATTTTTATGTTTATACTTTGTACTATTCAAATGAAAAGAGTAAAGAAAAGGAATAAAAAGGTAACGTTCCAAGAAAGTACGTTTATGTTCATGAAATTGATGATTTCAAACAATGTTGCTCATGTATCTGACTTACTTTATGTTATTTCAAGTGATTTACGTGTTGATGCACTAACATGTGTTGTGGATAATGCTTATACTTTTGCCAATATTAAGATTGGATTATATCATGCTTAATCTTAATGATATACATTGAAATGGTAAGTGTTTAAATGGAAATATGCTTATGTTCATGAAAAGGTAGTATGAATCAAAAGATGTAATTTCTTATGAAATGATTTATCATGTAGTTGATCCCAAAATAGTTGTGTATAAATGTACTAACTTGTGTATTGATGATGACGATTAGGCTTGTATCAAGCTTGTGGTTATGGTTGATGTTTATACTTTGTCATATGTTAGGCAAATGAAACGGGTGAGAAAAGGTAATGAAATGGTAAGTTCACAATTGAGATGTAATGTGATAAGATAAAAGGTTTGATGAATTAAAGGACTTACCTATACGTGAGAAATTTACTTATTCTAAAGGTGGATTTACCTATGTCATGAATAATCACTCTAATTCGTGAATTGATAATGTAAATTCTAAAGGTGAATTTACCTATGTCATGAATAATCACTCTAATTCGTGAATTGATAATGTAATTAAGCTTATGCTAAGTAAGTGGAACGGAAAGTAAGTAAGTGGAATGGTTTATCATTTTAAGAAAAGATTGATAGTTTTATAGTTGATAAATCTTGTTATGAATAGAAAGTATATGTGAGTTGATAGTTTTATAGTTGATAAATCTTGTGGCATTGGTAATGTAACACCCCTTAACCCTAAACCGTCACCGAAACAGGGTTACGAGGCATTAACGAACATATCAGACAATTTACAAATAATTCTTAAATAAATAACAAATATATTATAATATAATCATGACTTCATTCATTTTTTCTTAAAAAATTCAATATAACCCCTTTATAAATATTTAACCTTCCTTGCAAATTTCAAATTGCAACCAAACCAATTCCAGTATTTCAACAAATGCATTTATATACTCAAATATACTCAAATCATACTTGACATATTGACTTAACAACTTAATTAATGAAAACCCTATTATCATTTCTAATTAGCTCATAAAACTATTCAAACCATTTCAATTCAATACCAATGCCATAAACAATTTTTACCATTTCACTAATTTAATTATCAAAACACCAAATACCTTTCTTTACAACAAAGTTTATATAACATACCAAAATAACCATTATAATCCCTATGTACATGCCACTTTCACTTAAAGGAAGAAAACATCACCAAAATCTTGATGCTGGAGTCGGAATCATTCAGATGCTGGACTGGGATATTGGACTCCTATCAACCTGCGCACGGAAATAACCGAACGCTGATTATTCCTTACTCAGTGGTATTACCATAATTATAATTATAATAGCAATAAAGAATTATAATTACCAAGCATGTAACTATCCAATTTCTCAAATATCAATTCATTCTTTAACTTTCATTAATTAACAATAACAATACAATTTTTAGCTATTCTTCAATTTCCATCACTTATCACATGTAACAATTTCAATCACTACATGAACATTAAGTTCATGCCTTTCATTTTCAAACTCAATTTCAATCCATAATTCAACTTTCTCATTTCTTTCAATATTTTTAATAATATAATCAATCAATTTATTTTTAAATTTCTTATTTCAGTTGTTTACCCTATTTACAAACCCTGACTTTGACGGATACACGGATTCCAACCCAAACACACCAGTACGACACATTGTGCCTAAAACAGTACATAGTACCTGATCAGTATACGGCACATAAGTGCCTGAAATGACACACGAGGTGCCTGATACGACACACGACGTGCTTGAAATACGACACATAAAGTGCCTGATCGGCAAAGCCGATAAATCCTGTACTCTTCCAAATCCTATGGCATGTCAATTATATCTGTCTCAGCCCGACTAGTTAATAGGGTATTCAAATCATTTCTCAATTTCAATTTCACTTTCAATGTACAATTCAATTCGATACAAATTTTCACTTTCCAACAATATACTATCAAATATTCATACATAATCATACTTCATCTCAATTTCATTCAATTCAATATTGATACTTACCTTATAATTTTACTTACCATACATATAAATTTAAATATAACATTTAATAAATAGTAGTTTGAATTATAGAAATACAAACCTGAATTTCGCAGTTACTCCTCGACGACCTTTCTGTCCTTTTTTGTACCGATACCTCGAACTCTTTATTAGCTATGAAAATTAAATAATTATGCTATTAATTACAACACTAATTTTACAGTAATAATTGAATTTCTATTCAATTTCTTCCTTATTCACAATTTGATCCTAACTAAGTTCACTTACTTTCCTAACTCAATTTATACTTTATTTCTATTCAAATTTTGACCAAACTCAAATTTAACTATTAAATTTTTAGTATAAATCCCTAATTTGAAAATTTTCTCAACTTAGTCCCTACAACACAAAACTTATAGTTTCTTTTACAATTTAATCCCTTTATCAATTTTAACTTGAAATTCATTCAATTAAATCCCTAATTCAACAATTTGTCCAACATGAACCATGCTTAAAAACCTATAAACTTCCAAAACCTCAACTTATTTTCAACAAATCTTTGTTTTAAAGCTTCTGAATCATCAAAATTAAATAAAAATGGCTTAATTGACTTACAAATCAAAGCTTTAAACCTTAAACTCTTAGTTTTTCCTTTTTCTTTTCTTTCTTTCTTTTTCCTGCTCTGTTTCGAATGCCTCTGTTTCTTTCTTCTTTGTTTTGCTTTTGCTTTTATTTCTTTTTAGTTTATTTACTTTATGTTATAATAATATAATATATAATAATTATTTAATAACAAATATCTTTTAGCTTAAATTATAAGTAATTATATATTTATTTTACATTTGTACTAATAATTTTATTACAATTGTCATTATTTAATTTGTTTATCAAACAAAAATTTTATCATTTAATTATTTAATTAATAAATATCTTTAACTTAATAATAATAATTAATAAATATATATTTTCCAATTTAAATATAAATATTACAAATATATATATTTTATTTATACACTTGTAATAAATCATCTCCATCCACTTGTCTTCATTTTATTTCATCATATAATATTTCATCATCACCCTACATTTGTCATGTTTTACTTTATTTATCATATAAAATTCTCATAATATAATTAATATAAATTATATTTAATAAATTAATAATAAGAATAAGAATAAGAATAAGAATAAGAATAATACACTATAATAAATATCTATTTAATAACAAGTATAAATACTACAATTGTACAAATACATTTTTGTACATTTGTATAATATCATCACCATCCATTTGGTAATTTTTTAATTTATTTATCATACAATTGTTTTTATCTTATTTATTTCCTATAATATAATATCTTAACTTTAATTAATATAATTTATAATGTTTTAATTAAATAATATTTTTATAATATAAATAAAAAAATCTAAGATTTTTCCATGTATTGCCTCCTCATCTTAAGCCATTGGCTTATTTACCTATTTAGTCTCTCTTTTTTTCTTTTACTTTATAATTAAACTTTACACCTTATTCAATTTAGTCATTTTCACTAATTACTCTAAATTAAGCTAAATTCACCTAATTTAAACCTAATTAAACACATCACTAGGCTCATTAATATTTCTAATAATTATTTTTGAACTCGATTTACTAAGACGGAGGCCTGATATTGCACTTTTCCGATGCCTGTGAATTTTGGGTCATTACAGGTAAAGCTTTACATTTGTCATATAAAGTTTATATTTATGATGAAATGTTATGTCTAATATTCATACGAGCTTTCTAAGCATTCATTTCTTACGTAGTTATTTTCTTTTACTTTATAGATTATCAGAAGCTCGATTGATTTGGAAGATTGCCAAAGGCCTATTACTCTATCCAATGATTTATATCGGTAGATTTTGATGTCTTGGTCATGGAAATAATGACATGTATAGGGAACTTATGTTTAAAGTTTAACTTGAGTGCTAAATGTTGAATTTGGTATGTATATGTATAAGTTGGTTGCTTGGTACCATATGAAAATGGTTAGTTTGTGTTACTTATATGATTATAGTGCGTGTGAGTGATGGTCCAAATGGTAAATTTTATGGCCATAGTATAAGGTTATGCTTTAAGATGGTTATGAGTTACGTGTATTGGTATGAATATGGTTAATTATGTTTATGGTTAGGTATATTTGCTTGTTTGTGTTTGAGGTGCTTATATGGCATATTGGTTGAATGGTTAAATAGCCTATTGAATTGGTATTATTATGCATGATTTGGGTATGTTTTAAATTCTTGGTTAAATGTGCAAGTTGTTGGTAGGTTCATGCTTGAATGAGTGAAATAAATGGTTTGATTTTGGTCACTTTCTTGTCCACATGGCCTCAAACACGACCATGTGTCCCCTGTGGGTTTTAAGGGTTGCATTTCGAGTGTTACACGGCCTGACACACTGGCGTGTGGCTTGACCGTGTGACCCAAGTTAGAGAGTTATACGGGCACAGACACGAGCTGGGACATGGCCGTGTGTCCCTAATTCGACTATTACACAGCCTGAAAAACAGGTGTGTGTCTCAGCCATGTGAGTCACACAGCCTGGCCACATGTCCGTGTGACCCTTGTAGTTTAAAATTTTCTAAATTTTTCCTTAATGCTTCAAATGTTTTCGATTTAGTTCTGAATTGTTTCTAAAGTGTTTTTAGGGCCTTGAGGGCTTGATTAAGGGACGATTAGCATGTGAATGAATGATTTATGCTATGATTATATTAATGTTTGGAAATGTATGTTCTTATGTTACGGTTTGATGGTAATGCTTTGTAACCTTATTTTGACGACGGATACGGGTTAGGGGTGTTATAGTGGGCTTTAGGAAATGCTGCTGCTAGCGTGGGTGCTAGAATTGATTTTGTTAAATCAGCATCAAAAAACGACCAAGTGTGTAATGAAAACTCAAGAAAACAGTGAACAGCGAAAGCCAAATTGGGACGTCGGCGCCACACGACCGTTTTCAAGACATGGGCCCAAAAACTGAAATTTTTCCCTAGAGCCGTATTTGATGTATAAGTCGAATATAGGTTTCCTGTAGGGTCGTATAAGATATACGAATTAAATCACCATTTTTTATATTCTGTTAGCATAAAATATAAATTATGTACGCATGTTAATAAGATATATTTTAAGTATGATACTGTAAGTAATGTGGGTTTTTAACAAGTAAGAACTGTGCATTAATTATTTATGTTTAAACGTTAGTCAATTATGATTAATATATGTTTTGAATCGTGATTAAATGACGATTGAAACGTATTAATATGCTTACCAAGTCTGAAACTAAGGTAAGTGCTCTGACATGATTGTTTGATCAGTTGTGTGATAATGGAATATGTTATATTCTAGCACTCATGTTTTGTGATATTATGACATGATTCTGTTTCTGTTAATTTGATATCTTAATACGAGATAAAATTTTGAAATCGCCATATTTGATTGTATGTTAAGCATGCCATTATTCTGATTCTATTTTGTGTGTCATATCACATGCATGGGGTTGGGATGATATTATAAGGAGGAAGTTTTGATAGTTTAATGATCTACCTCATCTGGTGGTTTATCCACATTTTTGTTCTAGCAGCTTGGCTGCAATATAGTGGCTCGACCACATATATTCTGATCTGGCAGTTTTAACTGCAACTCTGGTGGCAATGTCCACAATTATCTGTTGGTGTGATTTGGTTGGACGAGTTCTAGGGAACTCTATTTTGGTGTGTAGCGAAGTTGGGTAGGAAGTTTTCTGAAACTTCTGCTTTAGCATAATCATGCATTCTCAGTTATGTTTGCTTATGCGTCATGAAATTCTCTGTGAAACTCTGATTTGTATATTGTGTTATGTGTGATCTCTGTTTGAGTTTAGTTATACACTGAGATTTATAGCTCATCCCCTTTATTTTATTTCTGATGTTTCAGGTAATCGGTAAATTAGTATCGAATGACGTGCGGGAGCTTAGATGGTTTATTCAGTTAAATTAAAGAAATGGTGATTTTCATAATTATTTATTTTAGTCTTTTGGGAATTGTAATTTGTTTTTGGGCTTTGTTTTGGTTTCCGTTTAATTCGTTGATATTGATATTTGCAAACGTGATACTGCAAAACCTCACAAATTAAATTTAAAGTTCGGTTTTCAAAATTAAAACTCTGAAAGTTTTCCGTTGCAAATTAAGTAACCATAAAGAGTTTTTCTATGAATAAACAAATGACTTCAACGAGTATTTTCCTTAAAACTAGAAATGATTTGTCAAAATATTTATTTTCAAACATTTTGAACTCAAATTTTGAGATTAAGATAAGTGTTTTTGAAATTAAGTTTTTCTAGATGTTTGTGAAAGTTTTTGCCAAATTTTATATTTCCGAAACACGTTTTTAGTTTGATTGAAGCAAAGGCTTTTAAACAAGTTAACGTTATTCCTCAATATTCAGTCATGACTTCTAGGTTGAGTTTGGGGTGTTAAACAATTTTACCCCTACTCTTTTTTTGGAAATAAATTAGAAAATTTTGAAACTGATAAGGCTAAAGGGTCAAAAAGGCATTAGTAACAAATTAAAATCAATTAAAATCAATTAAACTCTTTTAAAATTTAAAAAAATTATAAAAAAATTATAAGAAAAATTTATAAAAAATTAATTTTTTAAAATTAATTTAAAAAAAAAAAACAATAGCGACCCATTAAAATCTAATGATTATAAGATATTAAAAAAAATTGACCCCTTTTCTTTTATTGGCTTGATATTGTTATTTTTAATAAAAGAATTATAATTTTTTATATAAATTTTAAAATTTAAAAGGGCTTAATTGATTTTTTTTAATTTTGTTACTATTGACCCTTAGCCTTATTTATTTTAAAAAGTTCTATTTTATTTTCAATAAAAAATAGGGATCAAATTAAATAAATTTGTAAAGTTTAAAAAATAAATTTGTTATTATAACTTATATATACTCAAAATTTTAACAGAAAAACTATTTTTACTTACTCATCTAACTTACATGAGCTAATTGGCGATTCAAGGTAACCAACATACTTTTACCATTTGTTGACATGATAGTTTAGACTTTAGATGTTAATTACTATAAAAATGAAACAGAGTTAGCATTATGTATGCTTAATAAGTTCATAGGTTCAAAACAATGTAACTTACCTTAATCCCATAATTACATAACAAAATAATTAACTGAGCAATTTTCCTTGTTACCATAATTCTTATCAACAGATGAGTTCATCACATTCAAGTTATATAACATTCCATTTTATACAATTCAATCCAAATCAATGTTTATATCATCAAAACCATTGAACACAAGCAACTTTTACATAATACATCTATGCTTCATCTCATTATCTCATTTACCATTCAATCAACATCCCATTTACAATAACGTTTAGCACGATGAACTATAGTAAATAGATATGGATACGTGGGTAACCACTCAAAACATATCTGAACACTCAAACAAGCTATATACTATCCAAAACACACTTGATGGCTTGAACAAGCTATATTATCCAAAACACGCCTAATGTCTCGAACGAGCCATACCATCCAAAACGCACCAGGGCACTGAGTGTCAAGCCTATAGGCTACACATCCCTCTAAAAACACACCTGAATTTTCGTAGAGATAAACTCAGTAATCTGCAAAAAATCCTAAATTCCAGTACAATCAGTGAATATCCCGTATGCCAATATCACATCTCATATAAAAATCGTACAGCGCACGAAAAACACTATTAGCATGCCAATATCCCATCCTGATGTGATTCCATGCCCCAAGGCTGAATCAATTCTTATCAATAAGAAACAAGTTGATGTTGGGCTGAATTTCCATGAACCACATCTTCTTGAGATGACTGAAACAAAGATTGGTCCTTTGTGTTTACTAAATAGGTCAACTATGGGGGGCCAAACCAAGTGGGTTAAAGAGGAATTTAAAGAGCCTATGTGTGGACATTGGGAACAAGTCCAAATTAATCGTGATCTGATTGGGCTAAGACCAATTCAAAAGCTAAACCAAGAGTTGGATGGGACAATTTAAAGGACTTTATTTCAGCTTAATAAATTTGCATTTTTAATTATGTCTTGCATTATGTGTGTTGCATTTAATTAAGTCATGCATAAAAGCATCTCATATATTAATTAAGTTTGTGTTTTAATTATGTCATGCATTATGAAACTCATATGTTAAATAAGTTTGCCTTTTAATTAAGCCATGCATTTATGCATCTTATAAGTTAATTATGTTTAAACATAGGTTGGAGTTACATGTTCATAAATAAATGCTTGGAGTTACATGTATGTTGATTTCTATTTTAAATATGTGTGTCTTTAGTTAATTGTTTCAGTTAAATAAGAATATGAAAAGTTGTCAATGTTTAATATCTAATTATTTATCTTGTAGGTGGCTGTTCATATAGATCAAGAATGACTCTTCAAGTCTATTCGGTTTCAAGCACTTAAAGCTCATTATGGTGGCTGTTCAAATGGACCAAGAATGGCTTTTCAATTTCTGATAGGTTTTGGTGCACTTAAAGCTCAATCATGGTGCCAATAAAAGAGAGGAATACACAATGCATTAAGGCATTCAGTTAAAGGGAAAATGAAGGGACATCAAATAGCACATTTAAAGGACCATTAAGCTTTCATCAAGTGAAGATGCATGACTTTTCAGCTATGCCTGAATCAAGTGAAAAGACATGACCCTTTGGCTACCCATCAAGTGTTATAATCGAATCTTAATGTTCTGTTAATAACTGGTGTGAATGTCGAATTTGAATTGTCATAATAATGCCTATATATAACTTGTAAAAGGGAAATTTTAAGGTTAGACCATTTTGAATATAAACCTGATTTGTAAGAATTATTCACTCTTGGTTCTTCATTGAACTAAACTGAACTTATCAAAATTTTATGAGTTTGTGGTGGCCACCCAATTGTCTTATCACTTCATTTTCCATCACGGAGTGTGGCGACTTCACTTACCAAGGTTCGAGTATTTTGTCAAGTTTAAGTGGGTCGTAGTTTTAATATACCTACAGTTCTTTAAAATAGTTAAGTGCTTCGGGTCAAGGTTTCTACCCATTTGAACCTATTCAAGACGGTCCTTCCATTCGAGCTATTTTATGAACTATCCAAGCTCGAGAAATGGTATCATATCATATGTTCAATCTAGGATCAATACAATAACTTTTTACAATTCAATCCTTTTTCTTGTCTTCCATACCAATTTGCAAACATTTTAAAATACATTCAAACATTATAAAATACACAATTCAAACATAAAAATTACATAAATGAACATAACTATACCATATGAACTTACCAGTTACAAACAACAATAGAAGAGGTGTTAGGGACTAATCTATAACTTTTATTATTATCTACTGATTGGTTTCAATCTTGATATATATAGTAATTTATTCTCAAATTTAGTGCCAATAACCTTAAAAAATCTTATTCAATTTATATATAAACTTAATTCATTTTTCACAATTTTCCTGAAGTTCACGTTTTATTCAATTCAGCCCATAAAACCAAAACTATTATATCTTTCATATTGAAGCTCTGTTTTTCAATCCATTTTCATTTTAATCTTTATTTAAACCTATAGAAAATAGTAATTACAAAAATTTCATGTCAAATCCAAACTATTTTCATTTTAGTCCCTAAACTCAACTAACTAAATTCACATTACAAATTAGTCCTTAATGATTTCTAAGCTTATAACCAAGCCATTTAACATCAAAAACCTTAAAAATAATCAATAGTAACATTTTAAAACTTTAACAATTTTACAATTTAATAGCCAGACTAACTAGATTAAGCTACAACGATTTTAAAAACATAAAATTACGAAAATAGGGTTTCAAAACCCTTACCATGCTAATGGCCGAACCCTGGAAAGTTTGAGAATCTTTCATTCTTTTCTTAAATGGAGAAAATGGCCGAGAAGATGAGAATAAAGGCCATTCTTTTTCTTTTCGCCTTATGTTTCTTTTAATTAATCATATTATTACATCAATTTTTATTACAAATTAACATGTTTCTCTTTAAATCACATGCATTAACCATCCATGTTACTCCACCAAGGTGTAATTGCCATAAAAATCCTTTTTCATTTACCAATTACGCCTTTTAGCTAATAAAAATCTATAGTGATTAACTTTTACGGTTTTTATGATTTAGTCCTTATACCCTAATTAAGCATCCAATCACTAAAATTTCTGAACCAAAATCCAATTCACTTATATAAAAACTCTATAAATATTCAATAAAAATATTTACGGCCTCATTTTGTGGAAACAAGGTCCCGATACCTTATTTTTCAAAACCACTGACTTTAGGGTCAAACCACTTGTATTTTAACTAACTATTCAATTAGCGAATTTATCATATCAAAATTAAATATAACACTATATTTGAATCATAAATATCAAATAATAATATTTACGGATTCACTTGTCAGAATTCTGGTCCTGAAACCACTGTTTACGACACCATTGAAAAATGGGTTGTCCACCTATTATTCAATTTCCATAAAAATCAAATAAAAATGGCTTAGGGACTTACTTGAATAGGTGGCCGAATGCTCAAGCTTCAACAATGGTATTTTCTTTCTTTGTTTCTTCAAGTGACGGTGAGAAGATGATGAGTTTGCATCTTTTCTCCACTTACTTGATATTTATAGTATAGATAATTACTAATTAACCTTGATTAATTAAGTTAAACATGTTTTACTTTTAATTAAGCTTAATTTAATAATAATTTAATCTTTAATAGGAATCATCATCAAAATTCACTCTATCACATTGCAAATTGGTTTATTTACTATTTTAGTCCTCTAAATAATTACCATCTAGGTCCCCAAGCCTTTTCCTAATTAAAAATCTATAGCGGTTAAACTTTTATATTTTAGTCCCTAAGCCTTAATTAACCATATTTTTGGCTAAATTATTTAACTGGATTTCAAGATATTTTTATAAAAACTCATTAAATATTCGTATTTCATATTTACAAACTTGATTTACAAAAATAAGATGTTGAAATCGCATTTTCTGACACCACTAGAAACCAGGTCGTTATAGGGTTGGTGGTTAGAGAATCCCTAAGATTCTTCACTAGCTGCTCTAAGGTAGGGAAGAGGGCACTCACATATCGAAGAGTGGTTTTTACAATAGTAGCAAGAGGAGTCTGGACAGAGCTCAAGCCAGTGGGAGATCTTGAGGCAAGTGAAATGAGAGTGATGAATGGGGTGGATGATTTGACTTAGTTGGCTAGATCGTCGGTCTAATTAGTTTGGTCAGCGGGGGTGCCATTTTGATATTGTAAGGTTATGTTTTCCATGCTCACCGCACCAATTGTTAACGTGTTGGACTTACCATTAAGCCATCATTACAGAATGCGTGGGGTGAATGTCTTCGATGGGACAAGAATGTCTATGATGGGACAAATCCTATCATTTATTCTGACTTGATAGTATAGAGCAGTTGAATTTACGTAGTATTTGGTGACGAATAACTTCATGTTCTCGATGAAGCTTAGGGACCCGGACGGTAGATAATATGTGCTTGTTCGGATGGCTATCTTGGAAAGGGGCTTGTAGATGACCTTTAGGCTAGTTAACTTTGTTGTTGGCTTAATTGATTTTTCACTGAGTTATAATAATTATTAAGTCTTCGATCCAGGTTAATTGTACAGTTTAGTTTATTTTACTTTTTCCATATATATATATTTTTGATACAATACCTAGAACTACCCATAGCCCCTCCCCAACCCTTAAATAGGAGGATAATGCGCTTCAGTGCACTCAAACCCACGTCCTCCTGCACTGGCAACAATGTTGATGCCAATCGGGCTAAGACTTAATCAACTTTTCCACAATTATTTTTAAGTCTTTATTTTATTCAAGTAATTTCATTTTACGTTAGGCATTTATTTATGTCTAAACATTTAAATCCTTCTATATGATTTATTTAAAATTTAACTCCATTTAGTGTTATTTTTATATTTTTAACTTTATTTCATTAGTTTGATTAATATTACTTATTAGTTAAAAAGTTTATTTTATCTATTAAAATTTTTAATATATATAAATTTTATATCAAGTAAAATTCCAAAAGTTATATCAGACCATACAATTTAAAAAAAATTGTTATACATAACAATTTAAATGACTTATTCAATTTTATTTTTATCTAATTTTTTTGGTTTATTTTATGTTGATCATAATACAAAACATCAATATTCTAAAACAAACCTTTTATATTATTGTGTTTTTTTAATTTTCTACTAATATTATTTCTTAAATGTGTCAATTTTTTTTTAAAAATAGATAAATTAAATATATTTTAATAAATACACATGGCTAAAAAAAGGTAAAAAATCTAGCTATATTCTAATTAAGGGTTAATCCATTTTTAAATTTTAGATTTTAAAAAGGAAAACATAATAAAAAAAGGTAAACTATTAAAATAGTTCATTTTCTTTATCTCAGGTTACATTTTAGTCGCTTATACTTGAAATGTTATGTTTTAGTCACTTACATTATCGCGTTGTAACGTTTTAGTCATTGAGCCATTAATTGCTGTTAATGGTGTAACAGTAAACTGATGTGGTACGTTAAATCATCATTTCAGACAAAAATTTTAGATTAATTTATACATTCGGTCCCTATATTTTTTTCATTTTGAGCAATTTAATTTTTTTCTTTTATGTTCTTTTAACTTTCCTTTTTTCTTTATTTTTCATTCTCTTTTGCTTCTCTCTTTGTTTTCCTCCATTCTCCATTTCTTTTAACACGGTTTTTCTATGTTTTCCATTTGTTAAAACTAGTCCCTATATTTTTATTTTTTTGAACAATTTAATTTTTTAAGTGAGGTGAGCTTGTAGACTAATTTTAACAAATGAAAAACATAGAAAAACTATGTTAAAAGAAATGAAGAAGGGAGGAAAATAGAGGGAGAAGCACAAGAAAATGAGAAATAAGAAAAAGGAAAGTTAAAAAATATAAAAGGAAAAAATTAAATTGGTCAAAATGAAAAAATATAGGGACCAATTGTAGAATTTAACCTAAAATTTTTGTTCGAAATGATGATTTAATGTGCCACATCAGCTTACCGTTACACTGTTGACAAAAATTAACGGCTCAATGACTAAAATGTTATAACAAAATAATGTAACTAAAACTTAACATTTTAAATATAAATGACTAAAATTTAACCCGAGGCAAATAAAAGTAATTATTTTGATAGTTTAACTAATAAAAAAAATCTGAAGTTCATTAGACTAGAATCCTCCGCATGTTTATATATGGCAACATATTTAAGTAGCACCAATGTCAGTTACCTGGAAAATTTGACTCTTTATTGTTGGGAACTTTCGTGCATTCTGTATATTTTTTCATATAAATAAATACTATATATTTTAATAATCTAGTGAGAATTAGAGGGAAAAAAAATCTGTTTTTGAGGATATTAAAAAAAAAAAAACTTGGTGTTATTCATTGAAAATGCAGTGCCTCCTTGTGTTCATGTTGATTGTATTATTATTGCTTTGTTTCAGTATCTGTGAAGCTTTTGAATGTGAATTCGATGCTGAAAATCATCAATTTAAGGTGGCAGATACAATCAGGGTGGATCAATCTGGCAAAGGAGATTTCAAAACTGTCCAAAAAGCTATTGATTCAATCCCTTCTAATAACAAGAAGTGGATACGTATCCTTATTTCCCCTGGAGTTTTCAGGTCCTCCATATGTTTGATTTAATGTCACAAAAAGCAAATCTATTCATTTATAAAAAGTGATTTTACTTTTGTGTTGCTGGTTTGGTGCAGGGAGAAAGTTACAATTCCTTGTGATAAACCATGCATTTTCCTCGAAGGAGCTGGGAGACTGTTAACCAGGATTGAATGGAATAGTCATATGAGAACCTGTGACAGTGCTACTTTGACTTCATTTCCTGATAGCATTGTTGCAAAAGGCATTACTTTCAAGGTATAATACTGTTTTGGTCAAATTGTGGTCTTGGTCCTTCTATTATGTTCGGGTTTGTTCATTTGAGGTTTAGTGTACCTATACTTTAATTTGATATAATTTGGTTTTTTGTTTTTATAATATCATTTGTTAGTTTAAAAGTAAAACACCATTAACTATAGGGATAAAATAAATTTAGTCTTTGAATTTGAAAACTTTTTGACTTAAGTTTTTGAAATTTTTTTGGTCCGCACTAGTCTCGAAACTTGACTGTTTTTCTTAATTTGGTCATTGAACTTGGATTCTCTAAAGATATGATGACGAGACACTCTAAGATTGTTCCATATCATCATCTAAATTTTTATAATTTCTTTACGATTTTAAATTTTTTTAATATACTTTTATATTTTATATAATTAAAAAAAATCAAGTAATGATGTAACACAATTTGAAATTATTACATCATCACACCTTAAAGGAATCCAAGTTCAAAGATCAAATTTGAAATTTTTTTCAAGTTCCGTAACTAATGTAGACTAAAAAGACCTCTAGGAACCAAATAAAAAAATTGTCAAGTTAAAGAGTAATATTGCTTTGAAAAATTTACAATTTGGTCTTTTTTCATGCCCGAATCTAATCCATTATATTTTAAGCTTGATTTAGTCATGTTTTCATTTGTAATAATTAATGTGTGCGTAAATATGATCATTCAATGTTTTAAATTGCATGTGATTGTTCCACTATTATTTGTAGCATCTCGTAGTTCTGATCTGGCGATCGGACCAGATATGAAGTGTTACATTTAGTGCTATCTTAACTATTCGAACTAATGACACTTTAAAAATAAGACCAAGTTACCCAGGGATTAAATCCCAAATTTGAATACAATAGAGTGAAAAAAAAAATCAAATTTTACCAAATTGTTCATATTCCTAATCACACATAAACAAAAAAGAGTACACTAATTGAAATTTTTCTTCATTATGAACAGAACTTTTACAACATACCTCTAGCAACAATACCCAACATAAAGAACACGGTAAAGCCAGCCCTAGCAGCTAGCATCTACGGTGACAAATCGGCTTTCTACAACTGTGCTTTCTTTGGGTTACAAGATACATTGTGGGACGTACAAGGTCGCCATTACTTCAAAAATTGCTATATCGAAGGTGCTATTGACTTTATATTTGGGAGTGGTCAATCTATCTATGAGGTATCTCTGTGTGTAAATATTTTGTAAATTTCAATTGGGTTTTTCTGTTATTGTAACATGTTGTTTGTGTAATTGGCAGAGCTGTGAAATAAATCTTACAATAGGCAAATATGCACCCCAATATCCCAATGGTTATATAACAGCACAGGGAAGGAATTCATCGGATGATCCGAGTGGTTTTGTTTTTAAATCTTGTGTTTTTACAGGGACTGGTAAAACTTATCTTGGAAGAGCTTATGGAGCTTATTCTAGAGTGATCATATATAAGTCGGTGATGACGGATATTATTGTTGCTTCTGGTTGGGATGCTTGGACCTATGTTCATCATGAGTATGCCATTAAATTATCTCACTTCATACATATATACGTGTATATATATATTGGGGATCAATCACGATTTTTGTTGAGAGGACCAACTCTTTTGGGAGAAATATTTGAAATATTATTTGTCGGGTAATCGGTTGAACCCCAACAATGTTAAGGTATTATTTATGTGGCGGGTTTTTTTTATCTCCCTCCTCCTTGTGCAAGCTAGGTTATTTACATAATTACTATTATGCCCTATATTGACATTTCTCTCATGAGTTCTTACAAGTGGTATCTCTATATCTCCACCAAATAAGGTTTTCCTTCTTCATGAACCGTATACAGTTCCCAATGAAGGAGGGATACAAAACCCTACTATAAGGACAATACCTTGATATTGTTAGGGGTTCGACCGATTATCTGATGGACAACATTTTGAAGACTTCTTCCGAAAGAGTTAGCCCCTCTCAACAATTTTCATCCCTTAACTTTACGAAAATTGAGAAATTAATCCTTTTACAGGTGTTCATGGGCTAAGTTCAGCTAGGGTCAAATTGGGTCTATGCATAGTATTGATATCATTCCCAAGCCCTACTAGGCCTAAAATATGGGCTTTAAATTTTTTACAAGCTTGTCCATGTTTGGAAGTGGCTAAACTAAGCCCATTTAGGCCCACTCATATTATCTTTTTTTATTTTTTAAAATTAATTTTTTATTTAATATATAGTAATTATATATATATCTTTTACTGCCTTTGTAAATATGTATATATATATCTTAAACATACCCAACTTAAACATTTTTTTTATATTTACATTATAGTATAGTATACTTGACAAACATATCATATAAACTTGAAAATGTGTTGGGCTCAGATTTGAATGTTGAAGTTCGAGCTCAACCCCTATTTTAAATGTGTCTGGATTTTTTATCCTAGCTAATTTTTTGAGCCTAATATTTTTGTTCAAATACTCCAAAATTTTGAATTGATCTTAAAGCTTGGGTAAATAACCTGCCCCTGAAGAAGTCTATTCTACGATTTGTCAAAATCTAGTCGTCTTATTTTATGAATGGTAAGGTTTAATATTCTTATCCAATTGAACTAATTCCCTAGTTTTTGGGATATATGAGGATCAAATTTAAAGACTACTTCTCAATTTTTGTAAAGTAGAAAGATGAAATTCATAGTTAAACTTATTTTCTCAAGCTTTTTAAGTTATTATTAATTGGTTCTAAAGATTGAAACCACGGGTATGTTTGCAGAGGAAATTTGATGTATGCAGAGAATAGTTGCGGGGGAGCTGGGGCCAACCCTTCAAAGCGAGTGCCATGGCTGAGGAAACTCAGTGCTTCTCAACTCAGTCAATTTGTGAATATATCATATATTGACAAAGAAGGATGGATTGATAAACTGCCAAAACATGTTCTAAATTTAAGGCATAAGAAAAATTCCAAACTCAAGTTCATGGCTTAACATATCTACAAATATTTTGCACATTTTTTAGATGATTTTACCTTCCAATTGCAAATTTAGTTGCAAATGGTTTTATTAGTTAAAAGAGATTAAAAATATGAAATGAATATAAAAGTTATACAATTCGAAAATTTACATTATTTATGTAGTCTTATCAAGTGAGTAATTCATTATCAATCTGTAGTAATATAAGATGTTATTTAAGTTCAACTCAATTGAAAGCTTAGTCACAAGCTAAATAATTAGAACATTTTGTTTACAATAGTTATACACTAAAATAAATGCTCTCATTCTCGTACATAGAGAAAGTCTCTTTTAAATAATTATATGAATTTTTTTTATTTATTTTTAGGTTAAAATATGTTTCAAGTTAATATATTTTTCGTACATTTGGAATTTTAATGGTGTTATTTACAAGTGGACTTGCATTTTTAAATCTAAAAAGTGAAGGGACTAAATTCTTTTAAATAAAAGTAGAGAGATTAAATTTTGAATGTACCAAAAACATAGGAACTTATACCATACTTTAACCTTATTTTCATTCCGTCAATTAAGATTATTAGAAACGACCAAAAAATAATTAAGTGTTTAAAGTTATTTTTTTATTAAAAAAAATCATGTATTCACTTTAACAACAACAGATGATATTGTGAAATAGTATTATAAAAATAAAAATATTTTCACATTTTATGGTCCAACTATTTAAAAAGTTAAATTGAAATCTTACTCAATTATTAACCCAATGTTTAAAAAGTTATATGGTAAAAAATATCAAACCATCTAATGCAAAGCATAAAATTTCTAAATCCTTTATTCCATTATTATATATTAATGTAACAACAGTAATTAACGAGCTTACAAAGTGACATAACCATGCATAACTACACGTGCATGATTAATTTTAACCCCAATAAAGATTTTCAAAACTTTCGAGTTCTTGAATTAAGATTTATTTTGATCAGTCCTCCTTACATCCTCGATTGTTCCACCTTTTATATTAACTCTTGCACCTTTTCTAGAATTTCCTCCTACACTATCACCTCCTCCAACATCTACACCAGCACTAACACTGGCACCACCTCCGGCACCTGCTCCAACACCTCCTCCCGCATCAGCACCTGCACTCGTTCTAGCACCTCCACCAACACCACCACCAGCTCCTATTCCTCCACTAGCCCCAACACCTGCACCTGCTGCAGCACTTCCTCCTGCACCTGCTCCAACACCTCCACCAACACCACCTCCAGCACCTCCACCACCTCCTACCCCTCCACCAGCCCCAATACCACCACCAACACCTGCACCCGCTCCAATACCTCCTCCTACACCTCCGCCAACACCACCTTCAGCACCTCCACCTCCACTAACTCCTACTCCTCCACCAGTACCTCCACCAACACCACCTCCTACACTTCCACCACCACCACCTCCAACTCCTCCACCAGCCCTAGCCCCAGCCCCAACCCCAGCACCACCACCAACACCACCTCCTACTCCTCCACCAGCCCCAACACCACCACCAACACCAGCACCCGCTCCAACACCTCCACCAACACTACCTCCACCACCCCTAGCACCTCCACCACCACCACCACCAGCTCCTACTCCTCCACCAACCCCACCACCACCACCAACACCTGTACCCCCTCCAGTACCTCCACCAACACCACCCCTAGCACCTCCACCACCACCACCACCAGCTCCTACTCCTCCACCAACCCCACCACCACCACCACCACTTGCACCTACTCCAGCACCTCCACCAACACCACCTCCAGCACCTCCGCCACCACCACCACCAATACCTGCACCCACTCCAGCTCCTCCTCCTACACCTCCGCCAACACCACCTCCACCACCCCTAGCACCTGCACCTCCACCTCCACCTCCACTAGCTCCTACTCCTCCACCAGCCCCAACACCACCACCAATACCTGCACCCACTCCAGCACCTCCTCCTGCACCTCCGCCAACACCACCTCCACCACCCCTAGCACCTCCACCTCCAGCACCACCAACTCCTACTCCTCCACCAGCCCCAACACCACCACCAATACCTGCACCTCCTCCTGCACCTCCGCCAACACCACCTCCACCACTTCCACCACCCCTAGCACCTCCACCTCCACCACCACCAGCTCCTACTCCTCCACCAGCCCCAACACCACCACCAATACCAGCACCCACTCCAGCACCTCCTCCTGCACCTCCGCCAACACCACCTCCACCACCTCCACCACCCCTAGCACCTCCACCACCGCCACCACCACCACCAACTCCTACTCCTCCAGCACCTCCAGCACCTCCACCAGCTCCTACTCCTCCACCAACCCCGACACCACCACCACCACCTACACCCACTCCAGCACCTCCTCCTACACCACCACCAACACCTCCTCCACCACCCTAGCACCACCACTTGCACCTCCACCTCCACCCCCACCCCCACCTGCTCCTACTCCTACTCTTCCACCACCCCTAACCCCTCCACCTCCACCTCCACCACCTCTACCACCTCCAATTTCATTCCCAACACCAGAACTTGCACCACCACTACCACCTCCTCCCCAACCACCACCACCATGTGCACCACCCCAACCCCCACCCATCCCAAAACAATCAACATGGCGACCACTCTTTTGACTATTTTTACAATATACACTCTCTAATCGTCGCCCATCACCTACTACTAATATAGCCCCCAAAAATATCATCACAACAACCGTTTCAACATTTCCTAAAATCTTCCCCATATTTTCTTCCGAAAGAACACTCAACAAAAATCACCACCAAAAAAAGGAAAGAACACTCACGAATTACAAGTAACGATTCTTGTAGTTCAATGGTAACATAGAATCCCCTATTTATAGCAAAGGGATAGTGGAACTTTAAGCTTTAACGATCATTGATATCGTAATGAAAGCTACAAACATGAAAACGATAAAAGTTGAAAACTTGAAAGCTAAACACTATTCCCATATCAAATGTCTTAATTGTTGACTTCATTGCCCTCCACTGCCGCCACTCATAACGTGGCAGTTAACCATGGTAAGGAGTCCAATATTTTAGTAGAAAAAATGTTTGAAGGGAATTAAGGCTCCTATGGGTATATCAACTTAAACAGTGAAAGGAGAAAAATAAGTGGGAAATACGTGCCATTGCTAATTGTACTTCAGACCTGCCAAAGTGTATCCCATAAACGGTAGTGAAAGTAGGGTTTTTTTTTTTTTTGAGGAATCAGTAGATAAACTCAACGCGTATTAACTATTAAGCGATTGTAACATCAAACCCCACTTTGCATTTGCCTTCTTTGAGTTGGTAAGAACGTAGAACAATCTAGTGTATGTATAGGCGCCAAATATTTATTGATCACACATTTGTCAGTGAATGGAAAGAGGTTTACAGGTTGCAGGCAAGTTCTTGGTTTGAAGTTTATTTCGGTTTCTTCAACTTATGATGAAGGGGCTAAGATGGCGAAATATGGTTTCGAAAGGCAGGTTGAAACTTGAAATCGTCTTGTTATTGGGAGGTGTAGTCATAATTTCGAAAGATTACTTTTTATAAATTGTAAAAAGAAATTCTCTAAGGTTTAATCATTAATACCACTAATAATAGACGTAAATTTAATAACAAAAAAAAACTTTAAAATGATACTTTAATTTATCAAAGTATTAAGTATAGTGATAAGGTATATTATATTTTAAAAAATTAAATTTAGGTTCGTATATTAAAAATAATATTTTAAGAAAAAATAGCCGGACCATCATTTAAATTATTTAATCAATAATTACTTTGCATATTCTTTTTATAAATTTGAATTTTGATAAGTACAAAGTTTTTAAGAAATCTATTCGTGTGTTAGGTTATTCATTCAAATCTAGAGGCTTGTTCAAAATATGAAAACTAAAACATGGACTTAGGCAAAAAAAATTAGGTCCATTCAAGATATGGACTGAGATTGGTCTTCAACTTTCAAGATCGAAGCTCAACTCATTTTATATTGTTGTAATATATTTTTATTTTATTTTCAAATATAATGCAATTTATATCATATAACTTTAAATATATAATAATACAGGGGAAAATATTTGGTACACTACTAATGGAGTCTCAAAAACTCCACTAGTAAGGTTAGGGGGTTGGCAAGTGTATATAGGGGTATAGTGAAATATTTAAAAAAATAAATATTTGAAAGAAGAGGCACATGACAATTTTTTAAGACTATTTGTAAAACAAACAAAAATTACACCGAGTAAATTTTATGATAAGTTGTCTGAATTTAAGATTTTAATAAAAGAAAATTCATTTAAAATATTAAACAAAAACACTTTAGATTTTTAAAAAAATATATATAGGTGAGCTTAAGACGGGCTTGTGTTAGTCATTACAACTATAGGTAGGTTTGAATAAAATTTTAGGCTAATATTTTGAGTTGAACTGAGCTTGGGCAAATATAAAGTTTATAGATATCGTACATAGGCCCAGCCAAACTCAACCTATCCCAACCAACAAACACCTCTAATATCTAATAACCCTATTTATATTATGAGTAAACTACACCCAAGGTCACTAAACTAATAGTAAGTTTATATTTTAGTCATTCAACTTCAAAAAGTTACAAAATGGTCACTAAACTATTTAAAAATTTTTATTTAAATCAATAGAATGTTAAAATTGTTGTTGTATGTCCTTCTCCATTCGCACCATCTGCACCAATGGAAAGCTCTTCTTTCCCTTCTCTTCTCCAGTTTAGTTTTTTTCATGAAACAACTTTGAATGTTACGAATTTACGAATCAAAATACAAACAACTTTCTTCTGTCCTCGACATTGACTTGTCAAATCGGCTTGGATCTAAGATATGTTCTTCTACTCATCAATGGGTACTGATCCACTCTATTGATCGTCGAATCGTCGCCTAGAGTTCACTAGCTAAACTTTAAATAAATAAAAAAAAGTTAACAACTCAGTGACTTAAATAAAAATTTTATAATAGTTCAATAACTTAAATGAAAACTTTTGAATAGTTCAATGATCATTTTATAACTTTTTAAAATTGAATGACTAAAATGTAAATTTAATAATAATTTAGTGACCTGAATGTAATTTACTATTGTTTCCCTTTTGAGTAAACTTTTTAGCGAAAAGGGTTTAATGAGAGAAATGTTGGTGTCAGCTTCAAATTTCCACTATTGCAAGCCATTGTTAATGAATGGGGGTGTTAATATTTGGGATTGGGTTTGGGATACGTCTAAATATAATATTATTATATTTATTTAAATTTAGGTCAAGAACTTAAATTTTCATTTAAATTCTTAATATTTTTAAATGATAAATTCAAATCTATTTTAGGTGTATTCACAGACATCCATACCTAACTCATATTTGGGCTTTTTTTTTTTTTTTGGAAAACTCTATTTTCAAACCTTTTACTTTTATCTAAATCCATCATATTTTAGCACCTTTTGACTTGGGTGGGTGAATAACCCGACCCTTAAATATACATTTGTTTTTCTCACTAACTCAAAGTAATATTATAGGAGTGGCTGTAAGTTTTTGTTTGTGCTTGCCTTGTTTCAAAGACTCTTAAAGAGGGGGCTAAATATGAATACCTGCACCCTGCATGACCTACCCTTGAAACAAAGACGATTGGCCTTCATTCGACTGGTCGGCTAAATCGAGGATATGGATTTTGTACGTGTTCTTCGTGAAATTAACGGCCTCACATACTCGTTAGCAAAACCGAGCATCAACACCAGCTCCATATTTTCTGCTAGGTTTTGATTGTATGTTATCTCCAGTTTGTTGCAGTTTAGCTTTAGCCATTCTTTACACCTTTTTCAAGTACTAAGCGTAAGTACTAAATGCAGAGCTGCAGTTCAAAAGCATGAGAAAAAGAGATAAATGTATGCCAATCATGGTATGTACGACTTGAATGGTTCTTTCTTTATACACACTGCTACAATGGGATTGTCTGTAAATTTGAGATTTCTTGAAACCTAGTGTTTTCGAGATGGGTTCTATCATCGTGAAGAACAAGTAACTTTAGGGTGCCCGATTCTCTTAACCACGCGGCGACAACTGGACCATTAGATATGAATCTACCTAAGTTACACTTAGCAAGCTGAAAGGGTGCACCCATGCCAGTCAGGAGAGCTTCAACGGCCCGCTTTAGTGCACCATCACCAATTACCTTGCTATGTTTGCCCCAACCTGTCAAAATGCTGGACAAAGAAATGGAAATTTATTTTCGGAACATGATTGTACAAGGAACATGTTAAACCGATTTGTTACCTTAACAGTTTCGGCAATTCGTGACCTTCGAAAACAACAGAACGTATGTTTAGCAACCATGCATGCACCATTGCTCGAGCAGCACCAGATGACATAAGATGCAAATCTAGGCAAGAATTAGACCATACATTCTCCCATACTTGCCGGCGTTTCCCTTCGAGAACAACCAGTTGGGCTCGCCGTTTCTATAAGGTAACATTTTAACAAGGTCAAGCTTTTAAACCATGCAAGTTCCTAAACTTATAAAGATAGGAAGCAATAGACACTAAAGCGGAACATGACAGAGACGTACATCAAAAAAGTAAAGCAATGGAATCTCGAGAGCTAACCTGACCAAAGTGCCACAGCATGTCAGTCAGGGCATTATAAAAGGCAGAAGCAGTTGACGAGTCCATTGACTTTACTTCATCGAACAGGGATTGAGCCTGGATCCAAACATTCTCCCTATAACCCATAAGAAGCCCATGGGCAACACCGTACACCTGATTATCAAACAACCGGAGCTCTTCCAACAACATTGAAGCATCCTCGAATGAATCACAGCGGCTGCATACAGAGCAATACATAGAACTGATCATCCGCGTTTTTCAGACAAAGATTGTTTAATACGTAGAACAAGAAAGAGAAAGCTTGATGAATAAAGTCGCACTATTTGCAAATCAGATAAATCTTGCCACAAGAAGTAAATTTCAGGGCCTGATGTGCCGTGCACTTGATTTGTTCAACTGCAAGTGGATAACGAGTGAGCTAATGTGCAGACAGTGTCATTTTCTTGAAAAGCTAGAACACTTTCAGTTATCGTAGAGTATATGTACCACTCATGCACTAATACAGGCAAAGATGGTTGCTTGTACATAGCTAAGGAACATTAAAATGCAAGTACGGCATAAAGAAAAAGAACCTATGCATAAGTTCTCAAACTCAGTGAAGCTGAAAAGAAACAAGACTTCGCTACCACTACACCAAAATCCACATTTTCCACCAAACAGGATACAGAAAGCAACTAACTAGGAGGAAAGGTAATAACTATACCTGCAAGCATTTAAGATAGCTGAAAAGGTGACGACATTCGGTTTAATTTCCAACTCGTGCATCTTTTGAAAAACTTCCAAGATGCATAAGATTTCCTGCTTGACTCCACAACCTTTCTTTGCTTGATCTCCTTTCTCAGCAGCCAGCTGCCCGAATATTTTTATGATCCGGTTATCCTCCCCGTCTGTTAAATCAGCTTCAATCCCACGTTCAATGACCAACGAAGAAGTTTTGGTTTGCAACTCACTGATCTGACCAGTATCAGATAAGCCTTCTGAAGTTGTAGACCGACCAAAAGCATCAATTATAGAATTGTACGTAACAACATTAGGCCTAATCCCTTCCTTTGTCATCTCATCGAGCAATGATACAGCAGATTCCACCAACCCATTCTTGCACAAAGCATCAATTAATGCACTATATAGCACAACATCAGCCTTCAATCCCGCTCGCTTAAACTCTCTAAACACATCCATCGCCTCCTCATATAAACCACCCTTTGAATAAACATCGATTACGGTCGAGTAAGTCAATAAATTAGGTGATACCCTTTGTGCTTTCATCTCATCAAACAGTCTTCTAACTTCATCATACTTCCCTTGTTTCCCATATCCACCCAAAAGCGCATTGTATGTTACAACATCCTTCCTAATCCCCGAACCCTCCATCTCCCGGCAAATATCTAAAGCTTCCTCAAACCTACCAAGCTTTGCATAAATTGAAAGCAGCGTATTATACGAAACTCTATCCAAACCAATACCCAAAAACTTCATTTCATTAAACAAATTGAGTGCATCATTGAATCTACTGGCCTTTGCGTACCCATCAATCATAGTACTATAAGTAACAACATTAGGCAAAACGTTCGCAGGCATTTCCGCCATAATATCAAAAGCTAAATCCATTTGTCCACCTTTGCAAACAGCATCCAAAAGTGTATTATAAGTGAAAATATCTCGATCAATCCCTCTATTAACCATCTCACTGAACAAATTCATTGCAGCTTCCCATAAACCGCCTCTACTACATACCGCAAGCAAAGAATTAAACGTTATCCGATCCGGCTGCACTCCACCACTTAACATCTCATCGAAAATCTCCACAACCCGTTTAAACTCTACACCTCCTTTCCCACAAGCATCAATCACAGCATTATAAGTAACAGAATTCGGCTTCAACCCATAGTTTTTCATGGAATCGAAAACCTTTATGGCTTCATCATAATACCCACTTCTCCCATAAGCACTAATTAAAGCTGAGAAAGCATAAACAGTGTTTCCATAACCTTCCCTTAATGCAGTCTCGAAAATACCCATGGCCAGTTCAACTTTACCCAATCTACCAAGTATACTGATCATGGCACTAGCTAATTTGCCTTGTTCATTTTTTCTTCTTTCTCTTCTAACAGCGAATTGAAAACATTTAATGGCCTTTTCATGCTCACCTCTGTTCCCAAGCTCTCGAAGCAAGAAAGTGTAGTCATCGGAGCCACAGAGCTTAGATTCGAACGAGACGAGGACGTTTTCGAGGCTGGTTTGGCCATTAAGCAAGGCGAGTTGAAGGACTTCTTCAGCTACAGAAGTATGGCGTGTGTTGACGGTAGTTTTAGGCCGGCCCAAGTGCATTTTCGAGACGAACCTAGTCGATCGGCGGCCGGAGAAGTCAGGGGCGAGTGAAGGGAAAGGAGCAGGAGTCTGGGAGATTGGAGCACGGGCGGAGGAGGCAGAAGCGGCAGAAGCGGCGGCGGTGGTGTGTTTCGTAGCATTGGAATACGAAGGAGGGGGTTTGGAAAGGGAGAATTTTTGGGGGTGAGGTTGGTTACGGTTGTTGTTATGGTGGTGATTACGGTGGCTTTTGAAGTGGTTTTGTGGGTACTGATGGTTCTGATAAGGCTTTGTTGTAGCTGTGATCGAACAATGCGGCGGCGTTGACGCCATTTTCAACAACTCCACCCTAAAAAAACAGAGGATGATGGCGGCGGCGGCAGCAAACACTATATAGGGATCCTCAAAGTGATGCTAAATAGGGGTTTTGTAGGGTTTGTAAAGATGGGTAACAGTGGATTGAAACTGAGATGCCATTAGTGAAGAGACGACGGTGAAATGAAGAAAAGAAAGGTTCGGGCTGTGTTTTTTCTCTCTCTAAAATCTGAAGGGATAAGACAGAGAGAAATTGAGCTGAGTTACTTTGTTCAGACATTGATATGTACGACCCACTCGTGTCAACCGCACTCAATGCTTTCCACACACGTGGCAAGTGTAAGAATACACCTCCTGGTAAATTTATAATTTGATACATGAAGTTTTCAAGGTTTAATTCTGCCCAGATCCTGAACTCTTCTAACTTTTGAAATTTAGTCCCTGTACTAAAGCTTGATTTAAAAACTAAAATTGGTAAAAGTGCCATGGAGGCCCTTGTACAAGAATTCAGATTGCATATTGCCCCCTTGACTAAAAAAATAGGCAAATTAGTCTTTATATGTTAGATAAAAGTGCAAACTGGTTTTTTTGTTAAAAATTTCATTCATTTCTAGTGCTAAAAACAGGTCTTTGTATGTCAGAATAAGGTGCACGTGGCATGCCGTGTGTAACTGTCTAATGATTCCGTCAATCACACCATTTTTTAACAATATAAATGAATTAAATTTTTAACAGAAATGACTAA
The DNA here is from genome assembly GCF_007990345.1 of Gossypium hirsutum. Taxonomy (NCBI): domain Eukaryota; kingdom Viridiplantae; phylum Streptophyta; class Magnoliopsida; order Malvales; family Malvaceae; genus Gossypium; species Gossypium hirsutum. Next base: position 84,580,985 of record NC_053435.1, read on the forward strand.
TTTACTCTTAATTTTGATCTAACGTACAATGTCTAATTTACCATTTTTTTAGTAAAGGGAGCAAAATACAATTTAATTCCTAAAACAAGAGCCTCCATCATACTTATACCACTTAATTTTAATTTATTGCATATGTTCAAATTTAAAGGATTTCAGTTAGCAGTGTTATCAATTGGAATTTAGTTTTAAATTAAATAAGTAGACTCTTGAAATTAAAAGCAAAGAAATTAATTTTCAAAAGTTTTAAGAGTATAGGGAGTAAAGATAGAATATACCAATTTTAAATTCAAAAATTCTAATGAATTGTTATTAGACAAGGGTATATTATCAATAAGTACTTTTTCATATATATTTTTATACTTTAAATAAAAATACATATTTTTATCAATTTTGCAATTTCTTAGTTTTAAGTTTGATAAAGATAATTTTTATAATAAGAGTTTTACAAAACACTTGAAAGTTGTACCGTTATTTAAAAAAAATCTAATTATATATTTTTATTTATTTTAATTTGATCTATTTATCATATTTTGATCCTTGTATTTTAATGAAAGATTAATCCTTTTATTTTACTTATTTTTTGTATATAAATAGCTGAACTACTAATTTCCATATCAATAATTCAACTGTAAGGTTTTTTAATGTTACTAAATTATACTAGCCTTTCAATTTCACAAATTACGTTGACTAAATTATGATAAATTCAAGTAAAGGGACAAATTTCATAATTTGTATAAAATTAGAGGGATGACATTAATAATTAAACATTTAGAAAAACATGGCAATTGAGCGAATATTAGCAACGAACTTCCTGTTGTTAAGTGCGACTTTGTTTCATTGGTCAGCTAACGAATGTAATCCCAAAAAAAAAGGTTACTATAAACAAAACAATAAAAACGGAAACACCTGCTTCTATAACGACATTTCTACCTCGACAATGGTGGTTCGGTTCCTCCTACTAGCATTCTTGGTCTTTGGGTTCGGTTTAACTAGACGGGTCAACTCGCACGAGGAATCGGGAGAATGGAGTTGTGTGTCAAACTCGAAGGAGATGCACATCCAGGCGGATTTCAAACCCGGAATCATCACCCTCGACGGCTGCGCCGATGATTGGGAAGACATTGATGGGTCCGAATTCTCCCTCCGCCCGGCCCTTGATCCAGATGAGAACCATGAGTACAAAGATGGGAAAATGACAGTGAAGGTAACTGCTCTATCAACAAATCATGAATCTCGTAAAACGGATATGAAAGATATCTTAATTTGTGTGTTTTCGTGGGATTGTCTTAGGCTTTACATGATGGAAACAGTGTCTTCTTCTTGCTCCAAGTTGATGGGAACTATGTCTACTCCAAAGGGTATGCTTCTTTTTTGGCCTTGTTTGAACATTTTGTGATGAACTGAGTGTTTACATTTCAATGCAGGGACATCAAAAAAAGCCCATCGGTGGCTCTCATGCTCCAAATCGGCGACAATGCTACCTATCATAATGTAAGTTATTCCATCAAACTCATGTTCTATGTTTAATCTTACTTTAAATACTATTTGTTTAGCTTTCTCTTGTTCTATCGTAAGATGGGCGGTTGTAAAGAACAAAAGGGGTCTTGTACCAACAAGACTTGCAAAGGCCATGAAGTCGACCTTATGCATTTCGTTATCGGAAACGCTATACCGGGAAGGCTTTACGGTGGAGGTGATAGTAGGTAATGTAGTACAACATAAATTTGTAGTACAAATTTATCTTTTTTAGCCATCACAAAAGTCAATGATGTACGTTAATATACTTTTTTTTATTCGTTGACACAGCTTTGGTCCTTTGGTTGATGCATATGCTTGGAACCCACACTGTAGATACCTTAATGGAATGGGTCCTTCTGGTAAATTAATAAGACCCTCTTATCTTAGTGATATTTGCTCTTTTTTTTTCTTTTTTCTTTTTTTGTGATAAGAATGAGGGGGGCTTCCTTTGAACATGTCAAAACAAAGTGGGATTAGGCACTAAAGAAAAAGTGACTACAGGGATCATCAAGGTGGCATTAAATCATCAAAGATGACACATCAGCAAATATGTTTTTATTTGATTGACTATGCTTTGGGTATTATCCTTAATATGTTTATGGCATTAAATCATCATTCTTCACTGTTAGGAAATCATTCTAGTGGACAGAATAACTGGAAAGGAGCATGGTGGCACAGTAGCTTTGCAGATAATTCAGGCAACTAAACTATTAGGATTATATTATAATGGAGTTGAAGATCTTAGAAAATTAGTGTATTCGGTACGAAAGGAATGATCTATATAGGCTCTATATGCATGTTTCAATGTCTTCAAAGAATCAAACCTGTTGAGTACTGATCACTGAGGCATGTTTTTGGAGCTTAGACAAGCAATCTCCAGTGCATCAAATTTGCAACAATATAACAAATGAGCTTTCCTTAATGTCAAAAATAACTTTTTTTAGGGGGTTGTCCAGGGATTGAACCCGAAACTGAAGTCAACTGAAGATCTTAACACAAGTCCTTTGGTTTTGTCAACATCATTGTCTGTTGGTCTATAGGTTTTTTGTTTTCTAGCGTCTTAAGACAGTGGAGTCAATACCTCATCTTTCAAATTTTCGACCTTAAACTCGTACACTTTTAATAGGTTTTGTGGAGGAAGACAGTCCTTATTCCAAAGGAGGTGAGAAGGGAACATATTATTTCGAATTCGCTAGGCCTTTGAGGACCATGGATCGTTTACAACAAGTTATATGATCTTCTTCTAGCTTTGAGCTTTTAGTGTATTTGCTTCTAGTTAGTTTTGACTAGTAAAGCAAACAAACATATATACCTTCTGCAAGAATATCATTCAGTGGAATGTGTTAGATTTTTTACCTTGCAATAACATGACAGAAAGTAACTTAATTGTTTGGATTGCAGGATGTTCAGTTCACAATTGATTGGTCGAGCAAGATGTCTGTTGCATTCTGGTATCCAGTCGATGGGAAACAATGGGTCGGGTCTGGACATTATACCATCAATTGCGATTGGGCGTCATTGGATATTGCATTTGGTTCTATCCTAACCGATGCATCAAGAAGTGGCTGGGACATGGCCAGTGCCTTCGCCCTTTTGTTCTCAGTAGCAGCTCTTTGTATAGCCATATTTGTTTCATATCACGTTTCTAGACCCAACACTGTCAAATTTGCACCAGTAGAAAATCTTTAGATAGTAATAAAAAGGTCTGCCATAGTAATAAAAATGTCTGCTAGAGTATTTCGAACAATTCCCACTTTGTTAACTTTTTGTGATGTCTAGCAGTAAAACAAATACTGTGAGAATTAAGAAACAACCAATCCAAATGATCCAAATTTGTAGATTGGAACATGGAACAACTTCGGATTACAACATTACTCTGGGCAAACATTCACTAGCAAATCCTGAAGCTCTTGGCTTAGTTCAATACCATCTTTTGCCAACCTTTGCCACATGTTAGGCGCTACTTTACCGGAAATTATGTAAGCTTTTAGCAATGTCCGGTAAGCATTAGAATCGAGAGGGTTGTTATTCTTTAGAATCCTTCAGAATTGCTGGGCAGTACCAACACGAAATAATCGAATACTGCAGCTATAGTTTCAGGGTAAGGACTCCAGTTCTCAGAAACTGCAGCTTCCATATGTTTAAGAGCCAAGTCAATGCGGAGTTTCTTTAAGTAGTAAACCATGAAGCGTTCCCAAGATATAGCAAAAGGACCTTTACATCTCTTCATAGCCTTATCAAACACAAGTTCAGCTTCCTCAAGCAGGTCCCCTGATAGATAACCATGGATCACGTTATCGGCCAACCTCATATCATATACGGAGCGACTATACTCCCAAACCTTAAAGCATTTCTTCAACCCCTTAAAATCCTTAAGCCTAATGAGTGACTAAACCATAACAAGGTAGCTCAAGTTGGGAACAATGAAAAAAGCTCGTTTCATAGCTTCACAAACTCGATAAGCCTCGGCTCGATTCGAAGTACCAGCATACAAGCTAATCAGAGAATGGTAAGCCTCGTGTTTTACGAGGCATCTTATCACTCTCTAACTTCCTAAGAAAAGCCTCAGCTTTTTCAAACTGGTTAGCCTGGACATAAATTGCAGCAAGAGTACTAAATTCTATCCAAGTACAGTTTCAAACTCTCTCTACACCTTCCATGTCGTTTAACTCCTGTTGGAGTTTGAGTGTACTTTAACCGGGTAAAGTAAGAGTTGCAAACAGAGCACCAACAACAACGTAATATACCCGGGTAAAGAATGAAGGAAAAAATGCTTGAAGTTCAGGCTTTAAGAGCAGAAATTGGAAGGAAAACAAGAACAGAACTAAAGCAAAGAAAGAAGGAGCATGAAGAATAGTTGAGAGTATTGATGGAAAATGAATTGTATTTTTTCATACATACATTATAGGCAGATTGCCATTACATATATCAAAAAAAAAAAACTTACAAGTCAAATTTCTACCTAAACATACACCTACTTCCACTAAGCTTTCCAAATAACAAAAACTTAACTTGTACATTAACACAAAGCTGGTTAACAGCTCCATCAACATCAAATTACATCAATCAAAAAGCTTATAGCAAACTAGACTTCAAAATGAACAAAATATTAGTTCAAATATAACAGCAACACAAAACCAAGGTTGCTGCATGCTTGTCACGAGCCTGCATGGCCAGCTTCCAGCTGCACTTGCTTCATACCAGCTGCATGGAGATCAGCTTCAACACTCCTCCTTGAGCTTCATGCTGCAAACTCCCATGAGCTTTCTTAACTTGTTAAATCTCGACACACCAAGACCCTTGGTCAAGATATCAGCAATTTGATCCTCCGAATTGCAATGAACCAGCTTTATTTCACAAGCTTGCTCCGTCTCCCTTATTACATGCAGCTTTATGTCAAAGTGCTTAGTTCTACCATGGAAGACAGGGTTCTTTGCAATTGCAACAGCAGATTTGTTGTCACAAAGTATCTATGTTGCTTCTACTTAAGATAAGTTCAAATCAGTTAAGATTTTCCTCAGCCAAATAGCTTGGTTTACTGCACTAGCAGCAGCTACATATTCGGCCTCAGCAGTCGATTGAGCCACCAGAGACTATTTTTTGGAACTCCAGCATACCATTCCTAACCCCAATGTGAAAGCATACCCTGATGTGCTCTTCATATCGTCTTTAGAACCAACCCAGTCACTATCTGTGTAGCCTTTCAATCTAAGTTCTGCAGCCTTGCTAAACAAGAGACCATGATTTAGAGTACCTTTAATGTATCTTAGTACTCGTTTTGCAGCTTGAAAATGTTGTACATTGCAGCAGTGCATGAATCTAGAAAGTAGACTTACAGCAAACATGATGTCTGGTCTCGTTGTAGTCAAGTATAGAAGACAACCAATTAAACTTCTGTAGGTAGTTTCACAGACTTCTTCATGACCCTCATGGCTTGATAGTTTCAACCCAGTTACAACAGGTGTAGGAGTTGGCTTGCAGTTCAGCATTGAAAACTTTGTCAACACCTTTAAGGCAAATGATTCCTGTTTCAAGAAGATGCCTTCTTGTGTCTGGCTTACTTCCATTCCTAGGAAGTATGTCATCAGCCCCAAGTCAGTCATTTCAAACATTTGCATCATCTTTGTCTTAAATTCTGCCAAATCAACTTCATCTCCTCCTGTCACCAATAGGTCATCAACATACAATGACACCACAAGCTGAGTTTCAGTTTTATTCTTCTTGACATACAACGTTGGCTCACTAGCACTTCTCTCAAACTTCAAACTAAGCAGATAAGAGTCAATTCTAGCATACCATGCTCTGGGTGCTTGTTTTAGGCCATATAAGGCCTTTCTTAGTTTGTAAACCAAGTCTTCCTTGCCAGGAACTTCAAATCCCTCTGGTTGCTCGACATAAATTTCCTCTTTAAGGATTCCATTTAGAAAGGCCGATTTCACATCTAGTTGATAGACATTCCACTGTATATGAGCAGCCAATCCAACAATCAGCCTAATCGTATCCAATCTGGCAATAGGAGCATATGTTTCAAAGTAATCCAGTCATATTTTTGACTGAATTCTTTTACCACAAGTCTAGCCTTCAGTTTATTCAGACTTCCATCAGCATTCTGCTTGGCCTTGTAGACCCATTTTACTCCAATAATCTTCCTGTTAGCAGGCTTCTCAACCAACTTCCAAGTCTGGTTCTTCTCGATCATGGCAATTTCATCTGCCATTGCCTGTTTCCAGCCTTCATGCTTCACAGCCTGTTCAAAACAGGTTGGCTCTACTAAGGCTATATGTGCCCTCTCATAAATTTCAACCAAGGATCTGGTACCTCTGATTGGCACATCATCAAAGTCCATATCAGGACTTTTTTCTTCTGACTCTGTTTGATCAACCACAAGTTCTTCAGAGACAGCTTCAGGTTCATTCTTGTCCTAATTCCAACAAGCCTTCTCATCAAACACTACATCTCTGCTCACTTGGATTTTGTTGGTTAAAGGATCCAGGATCCTATAACCTTTTTTTACCATACTATACCCGGTTAAAATACCAGGAACAGCCCTTTTTGACAACTTGTCCCTCTTAACAGCTGGTACTTGGCTGTAACATAGGCAACCAAAGACTTTCATATGAGCCAATGATGGCTTGAACCCGAACCAGGCTTCAAAAGGTGTCTTGTGAGCAAGTGCTTTGGTTGGAAGCCTATTCTGAATGTAGACAGCAGTGTTGACAGCTTCAGCCCACATGGTCTTGGGCAAATTCTTCTCAAACAATAAACATCTGGCCATATCCATCAAGCTCCTGTTTTTCCTTTCACTAACCCCATTTTGTTGGGGTGTGTTGACATTGGTTAGCTGGTGTTTGATGCCAGCGTCTTTGCACAAAGCTTGGAACTGAGCTGAAGTGTATTCAGTTCCATTATCTGACCTAATGGTCTTTATCTTGCAGCCTACTTCTGTTTCTACTGCAGCTTTGAACTTCATAAACACTTGAGCAACCTCAGACTTATGCTTCAAAAAATAAACCCAGCAATATCTGGTAAAATCATCAATGAAGAGAATAAAGTACCTGTTGCCACTAAGTGACTCAGTTCTCATGGGGCCACAAACATCAGTGTGCACTAGTTCCAGCTTGCTTGATGCTCTCTAGGTGGTGTTTGCAGGAAATGGAAGCCTAGCTTGCTTTCCCATCTGACAGACTTCACAAACATCTTCATTCTGAACTGTCTTGGTGAAGTTTTCAACCATTTCCTTACTGACCATCCGAGCCATAGACTTAAAGTTGGCATGCCCAAGCCTTTGGTGCCAAAGCTTGGATTCTTCTATGAAAGCAGCATAGGCACTATCAAGGTCCTTATTCCAGTCCACAACAAAACTCTTGTCGGACATGGCCACTGTCATGAGTATGGACCCTTTTTGGTCACTGATTTGGCACTCCTTTCCTTTAAAGACCACAGTATATCTTTTTTCCAGCAACTAAGCTATGCTCAACAAATTTCTATCAATTTCAGGTACAAACAGTACATTTGGGATGAGTTTGTTACCTGATGGAGTGCATATTATCACATCACCTATGCCTTCTGCCTGAATACAGTGTCCATCTCCAATTTTTACTCTAGTCTTACAGCTTCTATCTAGAGTTTTGAAGATAGTTGCATCTGGTGACATGTGGTTGGTGCAGCCACTGTCAAGGAGCCATCCCTTTTTAACCTTGCATTTTGCAGCTAAACATGAGACTGCAAACACTTGTTCTTCACTGTCACTGCCTTGTTCAGCTACTCGAGCCTTTTCATTCTTGTGTTGAGGTTGGTTTTGGCCAGGCCTGCCTTTTTCTTTGCAGACTCTTTCAACATGGCCCTTCTTCTTGCAATGTTGACATATGGCATCTGGTCTGAACCAGCATCTGGCCTCTGGATGACCAGGCCTTTTGCAGTGTCTGCATGGTCTATCTCATTTTTTTTGAAGCATCAGCTTTGGATTTATCCCTCCAGTTTTTCTTGCCTTTGTAGGCAGCATTACTCGAGCTAGGCTTGCTCTTGGCCTGAAATGCACCCTCCTGGTGCTCATCGAACCTGCTGGCTCTTCTCTGCTCCTGAGCATAAAGAGCATTGATAAGCTCAGTCAGGGAGATCCTTGTCAAGTCTCTCGAGTCCTCTAAGGAGGATATCTTTGCCTCATATCTCTCTGGTAAAGTAGAGAGAACCTTCTCAACTATCCTTACTTCATCAAACTGCTCACCAAGGAGCCTTATACTGTTTACAACAGCCATTATCCTGTCAGAATATTGTTTGACAGTTTCCTCTTCTTTCATTTTCAGATTCTCGAAATCCCTTCTCAGATTTAGAAGCTGCTGCTGCCTGGTCCTCTCAGTTCCCTGGAACTCCTCCTTAAGCTTGTCCCAAGCCTGCTTCGGGGTCTCACAGGTCATGATCCTGGTGAAGATCACATCAGAAACACAGTTCTGAATACAGGACATGGCCTTGTGCCTTTTGGTCCTCTCATCTGCATGTTGTCTAATTTGAGCCACTGTTGGGTTGGCTCTCAGTGGAGATGGCTCGATGTCTGTGTTAACAACTTCCCACAGATCAAAGGCCTGCAGGTAAGTCCTCATCTTAACCTGCCATATGTGGAACCCTTCACCATTAAAGACTGGTGGTGCAGCAGGAGAAAAGCCTGATGAAGCCATTTAACAGGTCCTCTAAGATGAAAGCTCTTGATACGAATTGTTGGAGTTTGAGTGTACTTTAACCGGGTAAAGTAAGAGTTGCAAACAAAGCACCAACAACAACGTAATATACCCGGGTAAAGAATGAAGGAAAAAATGCTTAAAGTTCAGGCTTTAAGAGCAGAAATTGGAAGGAAAACAAGAACAGAACTAAAACAAAGAAAGAAGGAGCATGAAGAATAGTTGAGAGTATTGATGCAAAATGAATTGTATTTTTTCATACATACATCATAGGCAGATTGCCATTACATATATCAAAAATAAATAAAAAAACTTACAAGTCAAATTTCTACCTAAACATACACCTACTTCCACTAAGCTTTCCAAATAATAAAAACTTAACTTGTACATTAACACAAAGCTGGTTAACAGCTCCATCAACATCAAATTACATCAATCAAAAAGCTTATAGCAAACTAGACTTCAAAATGAACAAAATATTAGTTTAAATCTAACAGCAACACAAAACCAAGGTTGCTGCATGCTTGTCACGAGCCTACATGGCCAGCTTCCAGCTGCACTTGCTTTATACCAGCTGCATGGAGATCAGCTTCAACAACTCCGCGTAGCTCCACAACAAGAATCCGTAAGTGTAGCTACTCCACGGAATGTTTCGCTGCTTCAATTCGTCGATGAGTTCAGGAACCTTCTCGGGTTGTCCCAATTTCAAGTACAACTGCATGAGATCGTTCAAAGGCAAATCACTGTGGATGAGCTTCAATTCATCCATTAGCTTAAAGAGAGCTAATGCTTCGTCTTTCATAAGATTCAGGCATTCAAAAGAGAACAGTAGGTAAATTCATTCTTGGCCATGGGTGAAAGGGTCATTAAGTAATCCTTCGCGACAACTATTTCTTTGGTTTTTGCTATAAGATCTAAACGTAGAGCATGGTCACCGTCGGAAAATTTCATATTCTACTCCATTATCTGCATATAATAATTAATAGGTAAAAAGACCTCTATGGTCCTCAAAAATTTTGATATTGAGCAAATTAGTCCCACTCAGAAAAATCAGAATAATTTAATTCATATTAATCACATTAATGTTTCTATCAATTGTAAAATTGATGAAAAATATTAACTTGCGATTAATTGTACTTAGTTGCTAAATTTTGAAATTGATAGAGTTCTGATTCTTTTAGAGTAAACCTATTCATGGGCCGGGCCACCCGATCTATATGATAATTTATTTCAATTTATCATTTTTAAATACTTTATAACATACTATTTTATGCATACGATAGTTCAATTTTATTTTTTGAATATTCTCTAAAGTTTCACATTTTATTCAATTTAGTTCTTAAAACCGAAATTGCTATAATTTCAATTTTGAGTTTTGATTTCGAAATCGATCTCAATTATATCCTTCTACAGCCCTATATTATTAATAGTTATAGAAGTTTCATACCAATTTTGAAATATTTATAGTTTAATTACTATGTTCAAAACTAGCAACTTTCACTTTACAAATTTGTCATTTTTCACTTCTAAGTTTAAAATCTAACTATTTAACATCAAGAACTTCAATAAATCATCAATGAAAACTTTTAAAAACTGTAACAGTTTCACAAATTGGTGCACGAGTTAGCTAAATCAAGCTCTTGGACAAAAACATAAAAATTATAAGAAATTGACTTGAATTACCTTAGAAATTAAAGCAACTAAGCTTAGAAGATGGCAACCCTATTTAGTCTTCTTTGAATCAGTTTTGGGAGGAAGATGAACACACTTGACTCTATTTTTCGTTTAATTTTTACTTAGGTTAAAATTAATAAAACTTGATTAATTAACTTAATACTAAACTTAATTGATTGGAACTATACATCATCTTCCACTAACTACCACTAAAAAATTGTCTAATTGCTTAATTAGTCCTTTAACAGTGATTAATTTTTACCACTTTTTACAATTTAATCCTTATACATTAATAAACTAACAATTCACCAAAATTAATAGACCAAACTTTAATTAAACTTTATATTAATATCGTAAATATTAAATAATATATTTAATATTTACGGGCTTACCTATCAAAAATAAGATTCTAAAACCACAATCTCTGACACCACTGAAAAATATGCTATTACAATGGGATTTAAAAGTCCATTAAAAACCTCCACCATACTCAAAAAGTCTTGCTACAAGACAATACAAAACCACAACAAAAGCATATAACTTCAACAAAGTTTCAACAATTAATCTTAACTAAAGAGAAAAGCTAAGAATATCATCAAAGCAAGAGTGACTTTGAAATTAAAGTTTCAAAGCTACAATACTTAAATGGAAAATTTCATCATTTACAACCAAAATCTTCAAATCTACTAACCAGTACCCAAAAAATCACTTCAAAACCTCTAGATAGAAGAGTTGATTAAAATTTATCAAGCTAAAACAAAGCTATTTGCCCTCACACTTTTTCCTTTCTTTGTCTATGACTACGCCACTCATTCTCACTAAAGACTTGATAAAAGAAAGTTGTTCCCACCTTTATTTAAAGCCAATGGGTAAAGTGAGTTCTTTTTTTTTTTTCAAATAATGAAACTCTCATCCTAACATCATATTTATTTATTGTTATACAAATGCCTACAACTACTCATAGCATTTCCTTAATATTTAAATAGGAAGATAAATGTCTTTTAGTGCGCTAGCTCAAACCCACCCTCATACACTGATAACAATGTTGATACTAATTGAGCTAAGACTTAGCCGCTTAACACAATAATCAATTAATATGATATTTATTAGCATTAGAAACTCTATCACACGTGTATGCATTTGGAAACCACGTATTTACAATACATATTTATGTTTCAAAATAACATATAATAAAGAATGAAATATATGGTTTAAAACTAAGTAATAATAACACATGAAATATGTACAATATTAAAATAAAAAGTAGATAAAAAAACGAAATTTAAACATATGAATGCATTAAATTAAGAAAAATAAATGAATGCAATTATTTAATATGGTGTTGTCATCAATCCTAAGTTGATGTTGAGTTAATTCGTGACATCATTTAAATAATAATATAGATATACAATTGATTGAAGTAATAAAGTGTGCATAATAAAAATAAAATATATAAACAATTCAAAATAAAACTTTGATTGAGTGCTAAATTTAAGGTTTTATGCATAGGTGTGGATTCAAATCCCATCATAAGCAATTTTTTTTCTCAAATTAAAAGATTAAAGTATCCTCAAATAAGATAATCTTTTTTAAATACGAGAAGATATTTTTATAATTAATTCTGTAATCAAGTTGGTGCCGGATTGACTCGTAACACTAATTCAATTAGAAGTTTAAATAATAGTATAAATGATGTTTAATAATTATTTCAAAATTTAGTTTTACATCAATTGAGTTAGGCAATTAAAAATTAATACTTATATAATTGTAAAGTGTGTAGAGCAAAATAGGAGTCAAATGGTAGCGTGATAGAAGGCATATTTTGCGAATAGGGAACGTAACTACTCAATCTCTCATATGATTCAAGAACATAAGCACATGCAAAAAAAGTTGCAAAAATGTAAAAAAGTTAACCCACCAAACCAAGCACAAGGATCCCTTGTGGAGCGGTTAACGTTCTTTCACCCCCATCTCTCTCTTGCAAACCCCTTTATATAATCACCCCATTTTTCTGTTGTGATTTCTTATTGTTTGATGTGCTTCCTCTCTACTTATGGATACATGGATATGTTTGGTATTACTTTCGAGCAATCTTTCATTATTATCGATAGTTTTGGTTAGTTTATAGAGTGATAATCGAGTTTTAGCAAAAAGAGTTTGCGTATGATTCTGCCAGCTCAAATACTCCAAGACATTCTCTCTATGTGAATTTACTAAAGCTCTTGATAGAAACTAGAGACAAAATTATGTATGACGATTTGGATTGCAAATTTTGAGATCTATAAATATTTGTTTTTATCTTCTTCTTTTTTATGAATTTGGGTATTGTATATTCGAATAATAATTTGATTTGAACTTCAAAATTACTGTTTATTATGGATTTGACCTGAATGTAGATAGATACCCTAAGTATCTATTACCTGAATCCGCATTGATTTTTCGAATAACAGGTGCACATTCGGATATCTGAATCCATTGCTTACAAAACACTTATAATTTTGATTTTATAATTACAAAATTTCAACCAAAAACTCTAATCTTATGAACCGGAAGGCCCTCGAGAGACAACCAAAGGACAAGAACACTTGATAATATTCCATAAATCTCTATAGTCTCTCTCTATCTCCATATATCTCCCCAACATATATCTCCCCAACATCATTTGCAACTCCATAGCTTAAACTTAAAACCTCATTGATTATAACCAAAAAAAATCCCTTTACAGCTCGTAAACCATTGCTTGATTTATGGAGAAAAGGTTACATATAATCTTTTCCCATGGGCCATGCATGGCTGCTAAGAGAAAACGTATAAACTACAGAAAAATAGTACAGAGATGATAATCGAGTAGTGTTAGGTATAAACGTCCCACTGTTAGGAAAGTTAGGTGATAATAATATATGATTAAATGATATATAACAGTAAAAGAAAATAAAATCCATGCTCACAAACAACATTATTTTTGTGGACCAAAATATAATTATGACACATATATAATAATAATAATAATAATAATAATAATAATAATAAATACAAGGCAGCCATTTTTGGTTTCTTTGTTTAACAGCTTTGTTCAACAACAGCAGCATCGGTACTTATTTCTTGGATGGTTTCCCCTTAAAATATGCCATTTTTATCCATTATTATATTAATGCAAGCAACTGAGATATACAAAGTTTTTAATTAAATTAGCAGATCGTTATGAAATGTATTCTTTTTACTTAATATTTATTTGGATAAACTAAACTCAAGGTCGCTAAACTATTAGTAAATTTACCTTTTAGTCATACAACTTCAAAAAGTTACAAAATTATCACTAAACTGTTTGAATTTTTTATTATTATTGAAGTCATTAAATTGTCAAGGTCCAATTGATAAGTCGACAATCGGTGCAGTGGATTGATACACATCGATAAGTAGAAGAACATAACTTATATTCAAGTCAATCTGACGATCAGTATCGGAGATCAAAGAAGAAAAATATTTGGCTTTTAGTTCGCAAGTTCATGAAGTTCAAAGTTGTTTCATAAAAAAATTAAACTGTAGAAGAGAAGGGAAAGAAGAGTTTCTGATTTGTATAGGCGGTTCGAATTGAGAAAGCCATACAATATCGAATTTAACAGCCGAATGACTTAAATAAAAATTTTCGAATAGTTCAATAACTATTTCTATAACTTTTTAAAATAAAATGACAAATTTATAAATAATTTAGTGATGTTAAAAATACAATACCTTATTTATTTTTATATATAGATGTGTTTTGGACGGCAAGAAAATGACAAGCTCAAAAGGTGAAATTACTGCATGTTTGGTCTATCATACAGGTGAAGTATTCCATGGTAAAAAGATTTTGAGTTAATTAAATTGATAAGTTTTATTTTATTATTTCAACTTATTTAAAAATATTTTAATCTAAATCGACATATTGGTGAAGACAATTAAATACCCAACGGCTCTCCCCTTTCAAAAACATGGTGACGTTTATCCCTTAATCATATAGGTTACCATTTGAAGTCGATGGAATTAATAATATTTATTATAATATAATTTAATAATATTTTTTTTATTGATTATTTCTTTACCCAAAGATCTTAGATTTTATTTTTTTTAAAATAGTAGTGTCATAGGATTGGATTTTTATTTTATTTCTATAATCTAATGATAAGATAGGATTATTAGTATATGAATTTAAGCTGCGACATTTCATGAAATTGATTAAAGTAATGTATAAGAAGAGTATTTTAAATTTTGCATATAAAATAAGTTAAAAAGGTTTCTTTATATGTTAAAATGAGTAAAATTAATTATTATTTTTGTAACAACTAAAATATAAAACTGATATTTTTATAAGATGGATGAAACGTGCTAAAAGTGACATGTTTTTAGCCTCATTCTTAATGTGTTTTTGGGTGATTATTCGATGTTAATGGTGAATTTTATACTCATAATCTTTTAAAACCATATTTCTATACTTAGGAGAGTATTTGGGAGTAAAATGAGCGAAAATATGAAAATTGGATGAAGTTACAAGAGCCACAAGGGTTGGACCATTCCAGACGGCCGTGTGAGCTACACTGGCTGCCACATGGTCATATGGCAGGTTGTGTCGATTTCGTGAATTACACTCTGAGCAACGAAAAAATACGACTTTTAGGGTTTTTTTGGGTATTCTGAGACCTATATATGAAAAAAAAATAAGAAGATAGGAAAGAGCTGTCACAAAATACTCAAGGAAACAACTCGCAAAACACCTTTGAAGCCGATTCTGAAGCAGATTTCCATCAAGATTGAAGATTCTCATTTGGTTTCTTTGGAGTTATCATGAATTTCTTTGTTTCTTGTGGTTATATTATGTTTTGCATGTTTTTATTTGCAAGCATGAACTAATTTTTTAAATACCTAGGGAGATGAACCCTATGATGAATTATGTCATTTGATTTCTATTTTACAGAATAAAGACTAAGATATTGTTCTCAATTATGTGTGTTTAATTCTTGGTTTGATATTTCTAGACTATTGATCCATGTTTGATGTGTTTAAATCAGATGAGGAACAAACTCTATTTAAGAGTAGATCTAGCGTAATTGAGTAGAGTTGCATGCAATCCTAAAAATAGGAAGACATAAATCTACTGGACTAGAGTCAAATCTAATAGGGGAATCTATAGATCGAGTTAATGAGATAATAAGGATTTTAATTAGAAAGAAATTTCAATTAATCAACCTAAAGTCAGTTGCTCTTATTCTTAAAGAGAGATAGTAGCATAATTTAGAGATTTCTATGGATCAAGATCCTAAGTGAAGAAATCGCTAATTTAAATTGATAGTGACAGATGAAGTCTAGGTGAATTCTTCCCTGGATATTGTTTCGCTTCTTGGTTGCTTACTCGATTATTTTCCTGATTTTTTCTTTGTCGTGTTCCTAGTTAATTAGTTTAGTTAATTTTAGTTTTAATCAATCACTCAAATTTATCAGTTAAATAATAGAAAGACGATAATTACTAGTACTGTAACACCCCCTACCCGTATCTGTCGCTGGAATAGAGTACAAGGCATTATCGAGAAGCACGAAACACTTACAGATAATTTAAATACATTTTCATAACAATTTGTTTCGATTTCATACTATTTCATATTTAAGCTTTATTCACCAAAGTATTTGAAATATCATTTTTATGCAAATAGCACACATGAGGTACATAATTCCATAATTATGAATGAACACATTTATCAAACATATTCCATGTTTTTATATATATATCATAGTTTCATATTTCCATGTATCAATTACCATCACTTCCTCGTATTTCAGACAAATACGTGTAACAGTTCATAAATATGCAATTCATTAACTCTTCCTACCAATCACGATTTAAATTGCCAAATCACTTATTGAGCCCAATTTCAATATTCACTAAAATCTATCATATAAATTTGGATGTATGTATTCATCAATAAATTCTATTCTCATATTTCCATATACATTTACTTTCCACATTTATGAATTCAAATAGCATATACAAGACATACCAATGTATTTCAAGTACATTTTCATGATATTTCATTTCGAACTCAGATTATTTCATACTAGAAGTTTTCTCATTAACTCATTTGGAATACCAATTCATACGGATAATACACTCAATGCGTAGAAATATATAATCACAAATGAACTCATTCATCAACCAAGTTTTATACTCATGTCTCATCAACTCGTATTTCCTTATATCACATAATTCTATGTAATACTTACCAAACTTCTTCAAATTAGTGAACATCTTACGGAATTGAGTACTTTGTTTTCTCGATGCCATAGTTCAACTATGGCTTACACATCTTCACATAATGATGCCATAGCCCAGCTATGGTCTTACACATATTCATATATCGATGCCATAGCCAGCTATGGTCTTACACGTAATCACATATCACATATCGATGCCATAGCCCAGTTATGGTCTTACACAAATCACATATCTCACGATGTCATATCCCAGATATGGTCTTATACAGTAGCATATATCACACCGATGCCATATCCTAGATATGGTCTTATACGGAAATCACTTGTCACTTGTAGTCGGAGCTACCATTATTCACTGATCAGGTAGCCAGAGCTACCATTTTTCACTGATCAGGTAGCTGGAGCTACCACTTTTCACTGATTAGGTAGTAGAAGCTACCACTTTTCACTGATCAGGTAGTAGAAGCTACGACTTTTCACTGATCAGGTAGCCGGAGCTACAACTTTTCACTGATCAGGTAGCCAGAGCTACCATTTTTCATTGATCAGGTAGCCGGAGCTACCACTTTTCACTTGTTATTTGTTATTGATCATATAAGTGTAGCCGAAGCTATTACTTATCACTTTCATTTGTCCTTGATCAGATAAGTGCAGCCGAAGCTATCACTTATCACTTGTTGCCATGGTCCAACCATGGTCTTTTCCTTCAATTCATATTGTCACTGAACTGAAATGCTCAATTTGATCATTTATTCAATTTTCATGCTTTTACATTATTCACGATTTTATCATCAATACATATGAAATAACACATCATGAAATTTATAAAATTAACAAATGATCACTAAAATTTAGCCATATAAATTCAGAAGTTCGATTTTTGTATTATAACGATAATCATAATTTCATAATAAATATTCCAAATAAATCATTATATTATTTCTAATTCAACACTTATCGATTATAATCAGGCATGTGATCAATTTATACACGAGTCATTCATATATATATGTATATTTTTCCTCCTCCTCCTCTCCATACACATCCATAGTATAAATAACACACTTGTGAGTAACCTTATCCATAATTTTCACTAATTACTTATGTGAATATTCAAGCTATCTACCTGTATCATAGTCACTAAATTATTTATATATGAAGCTACGGAACTCCAAATTGAGGTCCGATAATTTTCCCTAAAACTAGACTCACATATCTTCTTACCATAAAATTTTCATAATTTTTGGTTGGGCCAATTAATACAGTTTATTCATTGAATTCTCCCCTGTTCTGCTGTCTGACAGTTCCGTTCCTTCTTCACTAAAAATTAATTATCTCCTCGTACAGGATTCGAATGATGTTTCCATTTGTTTCTCTTGAAAATAGACTCATTCAGGATTCCAAACATATAAATTTAAGCGCATAATTATTTTTATCCATTTTTTATGATTTTACAAATTTAGAACAGGAGAACCCGAAATCATTCTGACATTGTCTCACAAAATTCATCATATCTCATGATTTACAATTCCATTGCTTACCTAATTTCTTCTATAAGAAACTAGACTCAATAAGCTTTAATTTCATATTTTATTCATCCTCTAATTCCATTTTTACAATTTTTGGTGAATTTTCAAAGTTAGACTACTGCTGCTGTCCAAAACAGTTTTAGTGCAAAATATTGATTTCCATTTTGCCCCAAATTTCACAATTCATACAATTCAGTCCTTGCTCAATTAACCCCTCAATTAAGATAATTTTCTAAATTAATAATTTTCCTAGACATTATAAGTTATTTCATAACTATTTAAATTCATAATTTCCACATAAAACTCTAACTTCAAACTCTTTTACAATTAGGTCACAAACATTCACTTTCTATCCAATTCTTTTAAAAAAATCAGCATATAAACAATTTTAAGCTCTAATTCCATGCCAAATCATCATATACTTCCAGCACATATTCATAGAAACTTTCAATTTCTTTCATAGAATCAAAAACTAATGAATTCAACAAGTGGACCTAGTTGTAAAAGTCATAAAAACACAAAAATTTCAAGAAATAATCAAGAATGGAACTTAATTTAAGTAAAAATATGAAAAACCAGCTTAAGATAACTCTTCCATGGCGTTTTTTCTGATGAGAATGCAGAAAAATAAAGAGAAATCTAGATAATTCCACTTTAGTCCTAGCTTTATTAAGTAAATTTTGCAATTTTCCAATTTTGCCCTTAATTCTCCTTATTTTCTTGCCGATTTCATGCTCTTGCCGTCCATCCCAAATAGACCTTGGGTCTATTTTCCTTTTAAACCCTCTTTCTTTTATGATTTAAGCTATTTAATCATTTCCCACAATTTTGCATTTGATACAATTTAGTCCTTTTTGTTCAATTAACTATCAGAACTTTAAAATTTCTTGAAGAAAATTTAATAATAACTTATTAACACTCCATAAATATTTATAAAAATATTTATGGCTCGATTTAAAATTCCCGAGGTCTCAATACCTCGCTTTCGATTCTAATTATTTTAGTATTTATTTTTAGTACACTATTCACTATTTCAAAATTTTTCCTAACTTCACATTTAACTTATACTCACTAAATTAATAATATTTCCTACTCATTTGTCGGATTTAGTGATCTCGAATCACTGTTCCGACACCACTGAAAATTAAGCTGTTACAAGTACTTTTAGTCTTCGTGAGAATGATATCTTTGCTCAACGTAACTATACTATTAATTGATTGGTGCACTTGCCTTAGTCGAACTTTTAGTTGGTTTCATAGATATTAAGTTTTTGGCGCCGTTGTCGAGGATTAAAATATTAGGAATTTTTTTATTAATTTAGCCATTTTTTATTTTTATTTTAATATTTTTGTTTTTAATTTAATTTTTACATTCTAATTTTTTGTTTGTTTGATTCTGACAAGTTCATTTGGATTATGACTAGAGAAAACCCTTTGGAACTGTTAATTTTTTTATAGTGAGATTGAAAAGACTACTCGCAGAAATCGTAGAGAGGTTAGAGAAGCAAAGCAAGGTCAATAGATTGTAATAGATGATCAAGAGAAAGGATATTACTGTACAGATGGATGATAATCAAAATAATCAGCAACCTCCTGCACCTCTTACTCCTCATACTATGTTTGATTATGCTAAACTTACTATGATTAGGGTTGAATCGAGTATCGTCAGATCGACTATTGCTGTAAACAATTTTGAGCTGAAGCTAAACACAATTCAGATGGTACAACAAAATGACCAGTTTGATGGGTTACAAGATGAAGATCCAAATTTTCATTTGGCTAACTTTCTAATGATTTGCGACACTTTCAAGGTCAATAGTGTTACTGATGATGTCATAAGCTTACAGTTATTCCCATTTTCTTTGAGGAGCAAAGCAAAACAATGGTTGAATTTCCACGAGGTTCTATCACGACTTGGGATTAGATGACTGAAGTTTCTGTTGAAGTACTTCCCATCAGCTAAAACAACTAAGTTGAGGAATGACATATCTTCTTCTTTCTCAAATTGATTTGGAGACATTATATGATACATGAGAGAGATTTAAGGATCTTCTGAGAAGGTGTCCTCATCATGGGTTACTTTTGTGGTTACAAGTTCAAACCTTTTACAACGGTTTGAATCCCTCGACTAGGCAACTAATTACTGTAGCAACTGGCAGAACATTGAATAATAAAACACTTGAGGCAGCTCAAGAGTTTATTGAAGAGATGACACTGAATAACTATCAGTAGCAAGTCATGAAAACAAAATCGATTAAAGCAGTTGATGTTTTTAATTTAGATACAATTGTTATTTTGGCAAGTCAGTTGGAAACACTGAGTAAGAAGACTGATGGTTTGAGTTGCAATAACATGATGAATCTGATAATGCAACGTGATGCAACTGGAGTGGGGATAATTAATTCAGAATGTTTACCCTTCGGTTCTAAAATGGAGCATGAGCAAGTCAACTTTATAGGTAACAATTCTAGACATCAAAATAACTCCTATAGCAATAACTATAATCTAGGATGGAAGAGCCATCCAAATTTCTCTTGGGGTGGTCTAGGTAATTAAAAGTCACAAACCCCTCCAGGTTTTCAGCAACCTTATCAGTAAAAAAAGAAACTGAACCTTAAGGAGATGTTAGCTAAATTTATTTTGGTGTCCGAAACTCGATTTCAAAACACTGAGACAACTTTGAAAAATCAGTAAGCATTGATTCAAGGGCTTGAAAATCAAATTGGACAGTTTGCTAAACTAGTTTCGAAAAGACAACAAGATAGCTTACCTAGTAACACTGAAACTAACTCAAAGGAGTAAGTCCACGCAATCACTGTTCGAAGCATGGAAAGGTCTGTCGAGCTTGAAAAGAAGCTAAATATAAAAGCTGTTGAGAAAAACGATAAGGTTAAGGAAAGCAAGAAAGAGCATAAGCCTGTGGTTAGAGAATACAAACTATGAATTCCATATCTGGCAGCATTTAAGTAAGACCGCATAAAAGAATAATATGATAAATTTCTTGAGCTTTTAAACAAATTGCATATTAACTTACATTTTGTTAAAACTCTTTTGCAGATGCCAAAAAATTGCATAGTTTTTTTTTCAAATGTTATAAAAAACAATCATTTTACTTAATTTTTTAACAATAAATATTTTTATTCTGTATAATAATAATCAAAATGTACTCAACGTTATAGTATAATACCTTTACAATGTCTATTCCACACTCTTTTCTTTATTCTCTTTGTGGAACATTTTAGAGTTTAAAAGAAAATTTTCCCTAAGGGTATTGAGGTTTTTGTCTACCCACCGGTGTGTTTAATATTGCTTCTAGGAAGCATTTTTGGGACAAAAATATTCCTAAATAAGTTGTTTTTTTGAGAGAGAAAAGTGTTTCTCCCAAGCCAAAAGTTAACCCAAAAGTACTTTTTTTAGAACTGAAAATTTTAGTTTTTCCCCCAAACTATGCCTACATCTTTTACCGTTGATGGTGATATAATTTAGGAATTGACGTGGCCTTGACCTCTTAAAAATTTTAAAATTTTCTTAAAAGTTACTTGAAGTTTTAAATTTTTTATTTTAATATTATAATTAGTGTTTAAAAAAAGGATAAATTTTTGTTTGGCCCTTCAAAGTTTTTTAAATTGGATTTTTTATAGACTTTATAATTTTTTAATGATAAATTTAGTAACATTTTTAGTTGAATTTGATAAACTAATACGATAATTTGGTAAAAATAAGGCTTAGTAATTACAATATATAAGTAAATGGTAATTAAATATTAATTTAGTAAAAAATAAAGTTAAATAATTATAATATATAATACAAATTGAGTATTTAATTTAATTTATTTTAAAAAATTAATAATTAAAATTATCTCAAATTTAAAAATACTTTAAGATATGCTCAGGCTTACTTTAAACATATATATATGTCGGCCCCTTTATCAATAGTTTTGACTTTGGCCTATATACATAAAAAAAAATTATTGTAAAAACAAGTCATGCGGGGTGAGAATTCATTCGAGTCGAATCGAATCTAGTAAAAAAATTTGAGTTTGTCGAGTTGACGAATCCTATTTTAGCAATCGAACTCAATTTGAAATTTTTTTTGAATTGAATCAAATCGAGTTAAAGAATTTCGAATCGAGTTAACGAATCCTATTATTTATACCCAATATTGTGTGGAGAAAGGAATCAAAGTTAAAAATCAAAGCTTTTAGGTTAATTTTGAGTAAAGGAAAAAGAGAAAGTGGGGGGATTTGAGAAGGAAAGTAAGCTGAAGGGTAAATATTTATCAAAATAGCATAATTTTACCTTTTAACTTAATTATTTTGACTTTTAACTTTAAAAAAAATAAATATTTATTAAAACGGTGTAGTTTTACATTTTCTTATTCGGTTTTACGGATAACTCAAATTATGTAATTTATATTCTAGTTAAATTAAAATTTTTAATTTTTTATTCGAGTTGATCCGAATAACTCGATTAACTCGAACTATTTAATATAAAATTTGAATATTTTATCGAATTTTACTTACTCATATCTTCTCACGTCCATTTCATGTTCACTGACTGAAAATGGTTTGAGATTTTGTTTTGGATTCATTTCTTTGTCCTTAACTGTTTTTTTTTTCTTTTTAATTTGTATTTTCTTTATTTCTCCCCCTTATTTGGCTTTAATTTTTTAAGTTTATGAAAACCTTAATCTCTTTTGCTTTGACCTTAATATCTTAACATGCATATTTGGATTTTCTTTTCTGTTCTAATAAATAAGCCAAAACGTAAAAAGGCATATGGTTCTGATTCCTCTGTTGCTCATGTCTCATTCTTACGTTTTCATTTGATTACTACAACATGACAATGAACGGCAAGAGCAACTATCAGCATCAATCCAACGGTTGGGATTTTGACTGTTTTTATGCACGTTAGCATATAAAAGCTTAATATTTATTTTTCAATTCTATTTATTAAAAGATATATCCATCGACCTCGATAAAATTGATCTGCAAGTGTTACAGGCCGCGCTAAGGAACCTATAATTGATGTGCATATTTTAAATTTTTTATGTTTATTTGGGCTCATTCAACTCGACAGGATTGACCAATTACTTGAAAGAAATTTAAAGTTACCTATTTAGATCTTAGTTAAAATATTAACACTCTAATAACTTGTATTTTTATTAAAATAAGAATGCGTAGAGTTTAAATCTCTTTTAAGACTTTCATTTTGTAAATAGACATTAATCTCAATCTTAATCTGTACCGTTATATCTGGAGAGCGCAACTATAAATAAAACTCTATGTGATATTATTTTTTTGTGAATTTTTTGTTCTATTTGAATTCCTTCATTTACAAAATTAAAATTTTAATCCCGTGACACAAATAATCTTGACGTTCTTGATACGAAAAAATTTATCATATAAATTTCTATTAAATGATTCAATTTAAAATTAATTATAATAAAATTATACTTAAACTCAAAAATAATGAAATCATAAATAAAAAATTCCAAAATTAAACAGACACGAAAATAAATAAATAAATAAAAATCTTCCTACCAACTTGAATTCAACGCCCTTTACCTACAAAATAGAAGATCATTTGACGTGGTGACGTGTTCTTTTCTTTTTTTTTAACCGTTATGTCTCTTTTATCGTTAACGCGAACGTTAAGCCTTAAAAATAAAAGTCACTATAGATTTAGATTACAGACATCGAAAAAAAGAGCAACAAAATAAAAAGAATAAAAAGTAATAAAAGAATTGGTGGACAAAAAAAACACAAAAAAGAATGGGCAAAATATTATTTTTATAAAAAAAAAAACTCTTTCAGCTACTGATAACTGAGAGAAACAAAGCTAAAGCCAACCGTTTTTTTTTTTCAGTTCCACAAACAATAAAACAATCAACTTCTTTTCTTCTCTGTTTCAATTTTTTTTTGGCGTTTTGAAGGTTGATTTTTTTCTTGAGTTGAAGTTCTTGGACTCGGTAACTCAGTAATGGCAATTACGAGTCCGAGTCATTGCGTACGTGTTTTGATTCTTGTGATGTTATTATCTCCACCGTCTACTACTCAGTGAGCTGTTGCAATTCTCAAATAAGTTTGTTACTCGTTGTATTCGTTTTTTTTTATGCTCACTTGAAAACTTTTGATCTCGCCGTTGGTTTATTTGAAATCTCTCTCCAGATCTGAGTTTTCTTCGGTTTCAATCAACGGCATCGGTGATGTCGAGTTTTGTTCTTTCGAATCCCAGTGGTAATTTAATTGCTTTTATCTTTTCTGTTACTGTGTAGAAATTTGAGCTATTCTTGATTTCCAAATTTGATTTTTGGTTAAAAAATATTGAGGACTTAGTTAGCTAAAGATTTGTATGAAGCTTGGTTCAGATATGAATTTCGTTTTTCTTTTTACGTTTTATTGCACAATTTGGAACCAGAGATATAAAAGGAAAGGTTTCATTGACTCATATAAAGCACTTATTTAGGTTTAGCTTGAAATATAATTTTTGTAAGTTCTTACTTTTTATTTCCATCTTTTTTATTTTTTTCTGGAAAAAGAAAACCCTGAAATTGATAAGAGACTGTAAATTGCTTACTATTTGTTTCTATGCTATAACTATCACTGTCTTGTGGGTAAATATGGAGAAAATCAGAACCTTATAAGAGCCTTAGAGAAAGAACCAGGTTGACTATCAGTAGATATTAGCTGCATAGGCTTATGAAAGAAATCATTTCAGTGTATCCATGTTTGCAGTTCACAATTTGTTATTTGTTATGCGTTCTGGATATTGAGAAATATTTTATCATTGTTATATATTTGGTTGTTTAAGTGATTGAGTTTTATTCTAAATATAACTTAACAGGAGCATTGGGAAATATCTGTTCGTTTTTTGTGAAAGCTGTAGTTGTTGTGAGTTGTGCAATTTCAGTTGCCAGTGCTGATTTTTCCAATAATCTGCTCCAAGCACCAGCACAATCTCCCACTAGAGCTCGTGAGGGTGCGCCAGCTGTTTCTGGTCTTCCTTTACCTTCCAATCTGCCATTGATCCATAGATCACACCGAAGACATTTTTCACCTCATGGTGCACCAACACTTATAGCACCAGCCCAACGTCCTCTTTATGGTCCACTTATAACAGTCCATCACCCTCCTACCAGCCCACACTTGTCGAAACCATCAATGAAGAGCGCCTCGATGCCTCCTGGTGCAAACTTGCCAAATATTGCCCCTACACAGATCAGTCCTGGGGAAATACCTTCTGGTTTGGCTCAACCACCATTATCTCCTGAAGTGTCCGGTAAGATATTTTCAAAAACTTTCTTTTAATAAACTATATTCTATTTTCTTCATTATGTTTTCATTACATATCATAAGTCAACTTCTTTTTATGCTACTTCTATGCAGATGTTAATGATAAAGAAAGAACTTGTTAATTTGCTAACTCATATTTATACTGTGTATGATGAGATGCTTATATGTGTATTTTCTCAATTTGCCAGATTGTTGCAAACAAAATTCAATTTTGAAACGAGGGAGTCATGGTTGCCATTGTGTGTATCCCATAAAGCTCGACCTTCTCCTTTTAAATGTCTCACAAAACCCGAATTGGCGTGCTTTTCTAACCGAATTATCTTCTCAGCTTCATTTGCTGCCTACTCAAATTGAGATTATCAATTTTTATTCGCTCAGTTTATCTAGATTAAATATCTCCATGGATATTACTCCACACACAGGGATCAGTTTCTCTGCTCTTGATGCATCTAAAATAAACTCTTCACTTGTGATGCATAGGGTTCGGTTTGACCCAAATATAGTTGGAGGTTTCGAGGTCCTTAATTTTACATGGTTTGAAGCTCCAGCACCTTCCCCAGGTAAATTATGATGACCAAAATTCTGCCCTTGTCTAGTGACTTTGAAAAGCTTTGTTTTTATTGATTTGGAAGTAGTTTTTTAGGCTATGGTATGTTATATTCTTTTATTTTTCCTGACAAAACTCAGCATCTTGTTTACAGCACCTGTCGTAGTTCCTGAACCAGTAGCTGCACCGGCACATAAATCCTCCAATGCTACATCAGCAAGCCCTTCAAACAAGGGGAAGCATTCGGATTTGATTCTTGTCTTTGGTATATCTGCTGGCATTCTGGTTTTTGCTATAGTAGCTGTGCTCATAATTTGTTCATGTACATTCCGTGAGGGAAAGGCTAAGCCTAAAGCATCTCCTACAGAACCTGGTATGTTAAGCGCAATGACATTTTTTGGCTGCCTCTGAGGTTTAATATTTTGATCATTTTGACAAAATTTTCTAGAACTGGCAATTGATCACATGATCAGTTATGTTGTGTATGACTTGTGGAAAAGAGAACTTGTTTTCCTCTATCTTCCTCTTGTAGGATGACTGAAAAGAAATTGTGTAACTGAATCTCACTGTTTAGGCAAAAAAAGATTCAGAAACCTAAATATAAGCAGAACCAAAAAAATACTAAAGCTTAAGTTGTGTGATTTTGCACTTTTAGTTAAACCTTATAAACAGGAATACAGATTGATTTTGCATTATGATTATAATCTAGTTTTGCAGAGTAGAAATGTTATATGAGTGCTCAGGATTTTTTTCGTTCTCTTTCAGTAAAGCCAAGGACTGCCGATGTGGTTGCACAAGCAGGGTCTCTTCCCCACCCAAGCAGTACAAGGTTTTTACAGTATGAAGAACTTAAAGAAGCAACAAACAACTTTGCACCTGCGAGCATACTAGGGGAGGGTGGATTTGGCAGAGTTTTCAAGGGTGTTTTAAGTGATGGTACAGCTGTAGCTATTAAAAGGCTTACCAGTGGAGGGCCTCAAGGAGATAAAGAGTTTTTAGTTGAAGTTGAGATGCTTAGCAGGTTGCATCATCGTAATCTTGTGAAGCTTGTAGGTTACTATAGCAGTCGCGATGCTTCACAAAACCTGCTTTGTTATGAGCTTGTTCCAAATGGAAGCTTAGAAGCATGGCTCCATGGTAATTTGGCTCTCTAAATTTTAACCAATTGGTAGCTCATTCGATGATGTTTATCCTTTTATCTGGATTTGCTTTTAATACGTGGCACTGACTTTGATCCTGTTTTGCCTCAGGCCCCTTGGGAGTAAATTGTCCACTGGACTGGGACACCAGAATGAAGATTGCCCTTGATGCTGCAAGAGGACTAGCATACCTGCATGAGGACTCCCAGCCGTGTGTCATCCACAGAGATTTCAAAGCATCCAACATATTACTTGAGAACAACTTTCATGCTAAAGTTGCTGATTTTGGCCTTGCGAAACAAGCACCTGAAGGCAGAACAAATTACCTGTCCACTCGTGTAATGGGCACATTTGGGTTAGTTCCGTACACCACTCTTGTATCTTGCTCTCTTGTTTCAATTAACACTGAGGTAAAATGCGATTGATTTATAGGTACGTAGCTCCTGAGTATGCTATGACTGGACATCTACTGGTAAAAAGTGATGTTTACAGCTATGGAGTTGTACTGCTCGAGTTACTCACTGGAAGGACGCCTGTAGATATGTCACAACCATCAGGACAGGAGAACCTTGTCACTTGGGTAAGTAATTTTCCTGGATTAAAGCATTTGGGAATATGCTGAGACTATTCGTATATTAATTACAAGTTGGCTGTTCTGCTTTCAGGCAAGGCCAATCCTGAGAGACAAGGATCGGTTGGAGGAGCTTGCCGATCCAAGGCTTGGAGGGAAATACCCGAAGGAAGATTTCGTACGAGTTTGCACAATTGCAGCTGCTTGTGTTGCTCCGGAAGCGAGCCAAAGGCCCACAATGGGTGAAGTAGTACAGTCTTTAAAAATGGTGCAGCGTGTTACGGAATATCAAGATTCCATGTTAACCAATTCAAACAATCGGCCCAACCAGAGGCAGTCTTCTACTACTTTTGAGTCAGACGAGACATCATCAATGTTCTCTTCTGGTCCTTTCTCTGGCCTAAGCGTTTTCGACAATGACAATATCTCAAGGACTGCAGTTCCCTCTGAAGATCTTCATGAAGGACGATGAACACTTTGAATGAAGAAAAAGTGGAACAGCAGCGGCCTTCGCTCGGAAGCTTGTGAAAACTCGATACCACAGTGAGAATTTTTCTCTGTAGGAAACGATGGTATTTCGAAAAAGAACCTTTAGGAAGTGTTGTAGATTCTGTAATTTGGTGGATAGAAGGGGAATGGGTGCTTCTTGGTGTCCCAATTGTTGTACCACTGTTAAATTCCCCCCCAATGCAGTGGTGGATGAAATTTTGTACATATGCACATTGTAGCTTTTTTCTATTGGATTTGCATTCAAGGTTTTATGTTAAACTTTTTTCATTTTATTTTCTCTTTCATTCCATTATCATTTTCTTTTGTTTTCAAGGGTTTATGTTAAACTTTTTTAATTACATAATGATTTTAAAATTTATGTTGTATTTGTATTTTTTATATACTTTTTAAACTACTTACAACCTTCACTTTAAATTCTTAAATGGAAGGATATTAGGTGGTGAAACCCAATACAAATAATTAAAGTGTTTGAGAATTATTTTATATATAAATTTTATATTTTAAAAAATAATGAAAGGTAAAAAAAGAGTGGGTTATCAATTAGAAATTATATGGTAAAGGATAGTTTTACAAAAGAGGATTGATTTTTATAAAATAAAAAATTGTATTACATAGTTATCTCTAATAATAGTTGTTATTCTAGCATCACAATGTTGATACTACAAAAAGGAGGGTAGGGAGGATTAAGTCGTGGTGAGGCTAGTTCACTTAAAGATGTGGAGAGTTGAAAAAGAATAAGATGACAGTCTGATTGCTGAGAGAGATGGTAATTGGCTAGAGTACTTTACGAGTTGAAGAGTCAATGTTTTCTTCATCATTAGGAGGGTATTTATAAGAGAGGTTCTCTTGTCCTCTAGTGTGATGTGGCAAATTGTTATTAAGGAAGTTGCCATCATGCAATACGTGAAGGACGTGCCTTATGAGGCTCATTCTGTTATGTCTTCAGTTAGTATAAGGTTGTTATGGCCAAGTGGGTCTTTATTGCCTTGAGGGTGTGTCCACACTTGAGGAGTGTCCACACCTAAAAAGCGGGTGCCTGTTCCATCTAAGAAAGGTGGAAGGGCTTGTTAGGAGGGCCTATCAAGTGGGTGATTGTGAGTACAGAAGATTGATAGTCCTTTAGTTTGGGCGGCTGGTCAAGCAAAGTGTTCTTTCAGGTGAAGTCAAAGGGAAGGTCAACACCATCTGTCTCGCTATCACGTATACAAGTTAGGGAGAGGTATAGTAATAGTTTCCCTCCTAAGTTGAACGTGTTGGATCTAATTCCCTAAATGTAGTATATTCAATTTGTATAATTATATTTTTCGAATAAATTGGTTTAATAAAAATATTTATTAATTACATTAATAATGATAACTCTATATTCAAGAAGTGTATATTTTAGATAAACCGATGTCATCTATTTATAAGGGTGGGTGGCACACCCTAGATTAACAATACTAGTGGTGTTGTCTCTCTCATCCATTACGAGGGGCTTTGGGTCTCTCATGTACCAGGTCTAAGTGCTTTCAAGACTTTTGACCCAACACTTTATAATTTAATCCAACCCAATATTTGCTTTCTATTTTTCAAAATAAATATTTTTATTTAAAAAATTAAATTAACTAAATTAATTTCTCAATTAAATAATTTTCTCAACCCAATTCTCAACCCAGTTCATTAGATCCCTGAAAATAGTAGGAACATTAGTTAATTTGAAAGACATCACCAAAAATTCATAATGACCGTATCAGGTTTGGAAAGTAGTCTTTGGCACATCACAGCCTTTTACTCACATCTAGTAATATCCTGACTTGAGATCTATCTTAGAAAATACGGTTGCATCTTTCAACTGATTAAATAACTCATTAATATGAGGCAAAGGATATTTATTCTTTATTGTCACCTTATTCAGCTATCTATAATTGATGCATAAACTCAACGAACCGTTTTTCTTTTTCACAAACAACATTGGTGCACCTCAAGAAGATACACTCGGTCGGATAAAACCTCTGTCAACAATTCTTGCAATTGTGCTTTAAGTTTCTTCAATTCATTCAATGCCATCCTATAGGGTGGAATGGATATCGGTGCAGTTCCAAGCATCAGATCGATGACAAATTCAACTTCATGTTCTGGTGGCAATCCTGGTAACTCTTCAGGAAATACATCTGTAAATTAATTAACAACAATGACCTTATTCAGCTTCGACCCAAAATCCCGAGTATTCAGTATATAAGTCAGAAATATCTCACAACCCTTACGAATCATTTTCTATTCAGAAATAGCTAAAACAAATCTAGTAACACTATTTAATCTATCAGACTCAACTGTAATCAATTCACCTGTCCGACAATTCAAATCAATCTGTTTCTATCTATAGTTTACCATAGCATCATGTAGCGATAACTAGTCCATTCCCAGAATTATATCAAATTCATGAAAGGGTAATAACATCAAATCAGCAGGAAACTCACAGCCCTGAACTCTCAATGGACACTTACGACATATTAAATTAACGATTACACTTTGACCCAATGGATTTGTAACTTGAACATCAAACACAATTGATTCAACAGGTTGCCAATGCAATGCAAATATACGAATGAGTCGACCTAGGGTCAATCAATGCATATACAGTAACATCAAAGTGATAGAATATACAAGTAACGGCATAAGGCGCGACAACCTCCTCTCTGGCTCGATAGCATAAGTTTGTGCAGGTGCTCTGACTTTAGATTTGGTAGTTGTATCTTTAGTACCACCGCGGTTCACACCCATATTACTACTCTGACCAGGACATTTGCTCTTTTGCGGTATAGACACGGGTTTCTCACTCCGATCATCATTCTCTCCAACCATTTTCGAACAATTGCGTACAAAATGATCAGTTGATCCACATCTAAAACATGCACCCATTTTGGCCCTACACTCACTAGTATGTGGTTCCCCAGTGTTCACACACCGATCTCGGAGCATTACAGGCACTGGCCATATTGTTAGTAGGTTTATCCTGGAACTTGGAATCATGTTGTCTCGGTTTACTTCTACTAGAAAACCTAGATGATGCAGTGATACAGTTATCATCTTCTTTTGCTTTCTTCGATGGTGGTATAGAAAATGACCTAGGAAAGTTTCTTTTATTGAATTCTCGAGCCTTCTTCTTTCTCTACCTCTTGTGGTTATAGATTTCCTCCATCTTCTGTGTCCTATCAGATAGAACTACAAACTGTCATATCTCCATCCTGCCAATCATCACCTTGATTTCATTATTTAACCCGTCTTCAAAACGGATACACATTTCCTCCTCATTTGGCACAATTTCTAGAGCATACTTAATAAGATGCACAAATTCTCTCTCATATTCTACTTTTGATTTGTTTCCCTGCTTTAATTCTAAGAATTCTTTCTTTTTCCAGTCCAAGTATATTTTCCTAACATACTTCTTCTTAAATTTTGTTTTGAAAAATTCCCAGTCAATGTTATCTCTTGATACTACTGCTATTAACATTGACCACCAGCTGTAAGCTTCATCTTTCAACAGTGATATAACACATCTGAGGTAATCATCAGAAGAACAGACCATTTCATCAAAAACCCGTTGAATATTTTTCAACCAATATTCAGCTTTAGTCGGATCATCTTTAATTTTACCCTGAAGTTCCTTAGTACCATATTTTCTAACTTTGTCAATTGGGACCTGTCGACTTATTTCAACTTTCGGAGAGGGTGGAGTTATCACAAAAAATGTAACAGAGGGTACAGTAGGGGGTGAAGGTTGCTGAGCCATTGGATTGTTTATCATAAACTCATAGAACCATTGTCCCATTAAACCAAAGAACATATTTTTTACCTCGTTTTCAAACATTTGTTGAATCGGTATACTATGACTTGCACCATAATCAGTAGTCAGAATATTACCGTTAACCTCATTAGTTTCATCACGATCAGAATCAGATGACATTTTTAAAGTCTATAAGAAAACAGGGGCTAGTTTGGATTAATCAATACCACATTATCACATGTTTATATGGAATTTAATTTTTAAACTTCATTCATGTAACACCCCTCACCCGTATTCAACGCCGAAATAGGGATACGGAGCATTACCAGACTTATAATACAATTAAACATTCATTTAGCATACATTTTCTAAATTCAACCATTCATCATTCAATCCCAATCAATTTGTCCTTAAAATGAGCCTACGAGGCCCTAAACATGCTTTGGGGGTGGTTCAGGACTAAACTGATAACTTATGAAAATTTTACGAAACTTAAGATATTTTCCTCAAAATAAGGGACACACGCTCGTGTGGTCAGGCCGCGTGTCTCATATGGCCACTAGACACGCCTATGTCATAGGCCGTGTGGACATTCGAAATGGAAGTACATGGCTGTGTCCTAGTCCATGTCCAACCCCGTGTAACTCTCTGACTTGGGTCACACGACCAACACACACGTTGTAATAGCCGACTTTCAATGATGTCGAGAATAGTGTTTTGAGACCACTAAATTCGACAAATAAGCTCGTAAATTTATTTATTTAATAATTATGAGCCAAATGTGATTTTGAGAGATTTTTAAATTAGTAATTTGTGTTTTATAAAGATTTATTAAGTCAAGAAATTGAGGAAAACAGGTATCGAGATCTCTATTTCATAAATCAAGCCGTAAATATTTTTATAAATATTTACGGAGTATCAATAAGGTAGTATTAAAATTTCGCTAGAAAATTTTAACGTTTGGGTGGTTAATTAAATAAAACAGACTAAATTGAAAAAGGTGTAAAAGTTGCTAAAAGGATTAAATAGCTCAATTGTTAAATGAGGAAGGACCTAAAGTGCAAATAAGCCCATAGGAGATATTTTGGGCGGCAATAGCTGAGAAAAATCAGGAAATGGGTGAATTAAGGGCAAAATTGGAAAATTTTCAAAATTAACTAAATAAAAATGGGACCAAATGGGAATATCTAGATTTCTCTTCAATTCTCTTCATTTTCATCAGCTGAAAAATAGCCATGGAAGAGGGTTCAAACTAGTTTTCATACTCTAGCATCATGTAAGTTTAATTCTTGCTTTTTCCTTGAAATTTCTATGTTTTTGAACTTTTACAATTGGGTCCAACTTACTATTTCATTAGTTTTTTATTTCATGGATACTTTTAAAGTTTTTATGGATGAGTGCTGGAAGCACATGATGAATAAACATAGAATTGAAACTTTAGTTTTGATATATGATAATTTTATCAAGTAAAATTGATGGAAATTGATTTGAGGACCTAATTGTGAAAATGTTTGGAATTAAAGTCTAGTGCTAAAAGTATGATTTCCAATGGTTGTAAAGTAGTTTAAAGTGATATAATAAAGTGTTAGTTGAGAAAAATCAGCTCAATTGAGAGGCTAATTGAGTAGGGACGAAATTGTTAATTATTAAAAGTTTAGGGGAAAAATCGTAACAAACAGCTTGCACTAAAACAAGTTTGGACAGCAGCAGTAGACTAACTTTGAAAAATCACCATAAATTTTAGAAATCGAATTAGAAGATGGAAAAAGATATGAAATTAAAGCTTATTGAATCTAGTTTCTCATAGAGGAAACAGTGTAAGCAATGAATTTGTAAATCGTGAGATATAATGAATTTTGTGAAACAAGATCAGAATGAATTTGGGTTCCCCTTTTCTGAATTTGAAAAATAATAAAAAATTGAAAAAAATAATTAGGGGCTTAAATTTATATTTCTAGAATCCTGAATGAGTCTATTTTCAAGAGAAATAAACAGGAACATCATTCAAATTTTGTATGAAGACATGATTAATTTTTAGTGAAGAAGGGTCAAAACTGTCAGACAGCAGAACATGGGGTGACTTTAAAGAATAAAATGTACTTATTGGCTAAACCAAAAATTCTGAAAATTTTATGGTAAGAATATATGTGAGTCTAGTTTCATGAAAAATTAGCAGATCTTAATTTGGAGTTCTGTATCTCCAGATATAAATAATTTAGTGACTATGACACATGTGGATAGCTTGAATATTCACATAAGTAATTAGTGAAAATTATGGATAAGGTTTCTTACAAGTGTGTTATTTATACTAAGGATGTGGATAGAGAGGAGGAGGAGGAAAAAATATATGAATGACTCGTGTATAAATTGATCACATGCCCGATTATAATCGATAATTGTTGAATTAGAAATGATATAATGTTTTATTTGGAATATTTATTATGAAATTATGATTATCATTATAATACAAAAATTGAACTTGTGAGTTTATATGGTTAAATTTTAGTGATTATTTGTTAATTTTATGAATTTCATGATGTGTTATTTCATATGTATTGATGATAAAATCGTGAATAATGTTGAAGCATGAAAATTGGATAAATGATCAAATTGAGCACTTCAGTTCAGTGACAAGGTGAATTGACGGAAAAGAACATGGTTGGACTATGGCAACCAGTGATAAGTGATAGCTTCGGCTACACTTATCTGATCAAGGACAAGTGAAAGTGATAAGTGATAGCTTCGGCTACACTTATCTAATCAAGGACAAGTGAAAGTGATAAGTGATAGCTTCGGCTGGTAGCTTCGGCTACCTGATCAGTGAAAAGTGGTAGCTTTGGATACTTGATCAGTGAAAAATGGTAGCTCCGGCTACCTGATCAGTGAATAGTGGTAGCTTCGGCTACAAGTGACAAGTGATTTCCGTATAAAACCATATTTAGGATATGGCATCGGTGTGATATATGCTAATAAGACCATATCTGGGATATGGCATCAGTGAGATATGTGATTCGTGTAAGACCATAGCTGGGATATGGCATCGATATGTGATATGTGATTACGTGTAAGACATAACTGGGCTATGGCATCGATATGTGAATATGTGTAAGACCATAACTGGGCTGTGGCATCATTATGTGAAGATGTGTAAGACCATAGTTGAACTATGGCATCGAGAAAATGAAGTACTCAATTCCGTAAGACGTTCACTAATTTGAAAAAGTTTGGTAAGTGTTACATGGAACTATGTGATATAAAGAAGTTCGAGTTGATATGACATGAGTGTAGAACTTCGTTGATGAATGAATTCATTTGTGATTATATAATTGTTCATATTGAGTGTACTGTCCATATGTATTGATATTTCAAATGATTTAATAAATAAAGTTCCGACATGGAAGAAACTGAACACGAGACAAATAAGTATGAAATTAAACTCGAAATTCATGAAATGACGGTTATTGATATATGGAGACATGAGACATTGATATATGAATATGGAATATGTTTGATAAATGTGTTCATTCATATTTATGGAATTATGTATCTCATGTGTACTATTTAAACAAAGATGATATTTCAAATACTTTGGTTATTTAAGCTCAAATATGAAATAGTATGAAATCAAGATAAGTTGTTATAAAAATATATTTAAATTACAGAGATATGGCTTATATATATTAACTGATTAGTCAATTTTAGCTTATGAATGATATAACTGTAACTAGCCGTTGGTATG
The DNA here is from genome assembly GCF_007990345.1 of Gossypium hirsutum. Taxonomy (NCBI): domain Eukaryota; kingdom Viridiplantae; phylum Streptophyta; class Magnoliopsida; order Malvales; family Malvaceae; genus Gossypium; species Gossypium hirsutum. The sequence goes on from NC_053435.1 coordinate 84,616,683, forward strand.
GCTTGTATTTAGTAAGTTTGAAATTCAAATTATTATGATTTTATCATGATTGATATGGCTATGAAATGAACAAACGATGATAATTATAAGGCTTGGTTGAATACCTTAAATTGATTCATAAATGTATTAAAATGTTGGTGAAGATAAATGATTAAATGGGTAAGAAATATGGCTTGGAAAATAACCTAAGTGTTAGCCACACAGGCTGAGACACGCTCATGTGTCTCAACCGTGTGAGGGACACAGCTTGGAGACAAGGGCGTGTGGCCCGACCGTGTGGTTCGATTTGCATGCTGACGTCATAAACAGAAAGTTACACATCCTGAGGACACGGGCGTGTCCCTATTTCCACACGGGGTGTGACCCTGTTTCTTAGGAAAATTTCCTAAGTTTTTCCTGAATCTTCTCAGAGCTCTCAGTTTAGTCCCAAATTAGTTCCGATGTATGTTTTGGGCTTCGTAAACCCAATTAAGGGATGACATTCATGTATTTGAAAAGTATGAATTAAAAGAAATTTTATGGCCCGGTTTTTGCATGTAAGTGTATGTTTAGGTCCGGTAATGCCTCATACCTTGTCCCGGCATCGGATACGGGTAAGGGGTGTTACACACGCCCGTGTGGCTAGCTCATGTGCCCTAAAAATGGCCACACACTCCCGTGTGCTAGGCTGTGCCAAACCTGTAGGGTATATTCAGTTTTTCCACACGGCCAAGTCACACGCCTGTGTGTGAGGCCGTGTGGAGCATACTGACTTAATTTCAAAATCAACACCAGGGGATAGATGGCCGTGTACTTAACCGTGTGTCACACACGGCTAAGACACACGTCTGTGTCTCTGCCCATGTGGACAAAAATAGGCTATTTACCAGGCTAATTTGCCACCCAAATATGCATATACCTATACAACCAAAATGACACCAAATCATAGCATAATTGAACATCTCATTTAGCCATAATCAAGGCTAATTCATACCATTTCCAATACTAACAACTAACATGCTTATAACCTCAAGTCTTACTCAATCAAAACATACCAAAACACATTTACAAATCAACTAACTAAACCTTTACCAAACATAGATCATTTTTCACCAATTCACAAACATAATTCATATCTAATGTCAACCATTTAACATATACTATATCAATATCCACAAACTTCATAATATAAGCCATTTACATGTCCAACCATGAATTCAAAATATCAACCATATAAGCACATATATGCACATAACCAAATCCACCAAATTAAGCCAACACTCATGGCCATATTTACAAACTAAAACATATGTCATTACAAGTCATTACATATAACCAAAATCACTAACAACCCATAATCAAAATGACTCAAAAATATCTATACATGCCATATACTTTAAATACCAAAGTTTAAATGGACCAAGTGATAGGTAGATAATGTGATGCAATCTCCGACGATCCCCGAATTCGAACTAGCTTTGAATTCACTATAAACCATGGGAAAGTAAACAAAGTAAGCTATAAAGCTTAGAAAGCTCGTATGAGATAAACTTAATGCAATTACATTAACATAAATCAATAATTTGAATACATCAATATGTAGCTTTCCTTAACTATCAAACCTTTCAAATGCTCATTCACAAAACTATATACTTCAATTCTCATTTCTTCGATTCAACACTAAAATAGTTTATACACATACATGTATCATCTCGTACCAACCTCATATACATTATCGTCTTTCATTTACCCATTGAACCATTCAGAATAGAAGTCGGATACTCAAGGGTCTCACACGATAAGTTCCTATACCATGGCCCGAAGCCAAATCAAGGTAACTTATCCGAAATACTGATATCATGGGCCAAAGCCAAATCAGTCGATATGCATGGCCCAAAGCCAAATCGGTTTATCTCACACCCGAAGTGTTATATCATGGCCCGAAGCCAACTCAAAGTATCCTTAATGACATGTTACTAGCATCATAAACTATTCCTAAGGTTCAATCTGGATTCCAACTATCGAATCATTGTCGAATCATTCTCAAACTTGTTCGAAGTCACATAATCACAATTTATGCTATATCAAAGCATATAGAATACATTTGAAATGAAAATATAACATACGAACTTACCTCGATTCAAAAACGATAAAATTATCGATTAATCGAGTACTTTATCTTTTCCCTAATCCAAGCCCGTATTTCTCCTTTCTTAATCTAAATATATTTAAAATTAACTTATTTAATCATCTATTCATTCAATTTAGTCAAAAACACACTTTAAAACACATTTACACTTTTTCCCTACATATTTCACATATTTCACAATTCAGTCATTATTTCATAAAATCACAAATTAATGAAATTCAAAATAGACTCATGCTAGCAAAATTACTATTATGCCCCTAACAGCCCATATTTTTCATTTATTTCACATTTTAACCATTAACTTTACACATTTCACCATTTAATTCCTAATTTTCATTTTCACTAAAAATCACTTAACAAAACTTGTTTAACTATCAACAACCATTCAAAATCTATCATCAATCATCAAAATTCATACATATTCATCAATGGAAACTTTCAAAATCTTTAAATGTTTTTCAAAATAGTCCCTGGGTTAGCTAGTACTAGATGCAACGATCACAAAAACATAGAAATAATTAAAAACCAAGCAAAAATCGACTTACAATTGAGTATCAAAGTGACCGAAACTTTCAAGCCCTAAAATGGCTTTTCTCAATACTTCATTCGGCTATGGTAAAGATGATAGCCTTTAATTATTTGTTTTTTTTTATTTATTTTATGATATTTACCAAATTATGATTATACCCTTAATAAAAAAACCATTTAAAACATCTATTTAATGTCCAAATATGTTTACTCATGTGTCAAATGGTCAAATTACAACATAAGGACATCTAAATTAAGTTTCTATAGCTATTGAATACCTTTAGCTAATGGAAATCCACTTTTACACTTTACACGATTTAGTCATTTCTAATATTGACCAATCAAACGTTAAAATTTCTTAACGAAATTTTCACACAATCGCATTATCATGTGGTAGACATTAAAATAATAATAAAATAAATATTTTGACCTTGGATTTGTGGTTTCAAAACTACTGTTTTGATTTGACCAAAAATGAGCTGTTATAATTCACGCTATGTTTAATCTAAGAACTGACTAAACTGTAGCTTTGATACCACTAAATGTAACACTCATAACCCATACCGTTTCCAAATTAGGGTTATAGAGTATTGCTATACAATACAGAACAAATAATAACAAATAGCATCAAGTTTAACAAATTTAATTAACAAATTCATAAATAATCAAATTGGAGTAAAACATATAGTTGTGGACCTTAAATCGAGCGTACGAGGCCTTAAAATAGTTTAGGAACAATCAGGGACCAATTCAAAGCAAATCAAAACATTCAGGGAAAAAATAAAAATTTTCAAAACAGAGGTCACACGGTCTTATGCCCAGGCCGTATGACAGAGCCCAAACCATATGGCTCCAAGCATAGCCGTGTGGTTATCCCACACATCTCTGTGGTTACTCCATACGCTTATGTGCTCACTCGTGTAACTCACTAACTTGGGTCACATAGCCGTGTCGTAAACCGTGTGCCAACTCGTGTGAACCCTGTTGTAACACCCTTGACCTGTATCCGTTGCCGAAACAGGGTTACGGAGTATTACCAGATTTTACAGAATAATTTCATATGATTCATGTCATTTACTATATAACTGAAACTAATCATATTGTCCCTTAAATGGACCCTCGAGGCCTTAAATCGAGCGTACGAGGCCTTAAAATAGTTTAGGAACAATCAGGGACCAATTCAAAGCAAATCAAAACATTCAGGGAAAAACTAAAAATTTTCAAAACAGAGGTCACACGGTCTTATGCCCAGGCCGTATGACAGAGCCCAAACCATATGGCTCCAAGCATAGCCGTGTGGTTATCCCACACATCTCTGTGGTTACTCCATACGCTTATGTGCTCACTCGTGTAACTCACTAACTTGGGTCACATAGCCGTGTCGTAAACCGTGTGCCAACTCGTGTGAACCCTGTTGTAACACCCTTGACCTGTATCCGTTGCCGAAACAGGGTTACGGAGTATTACCAGATTTTACAGAATAATTTCATATGATTCATGTCATTTACTATATAACTGAAACTAATCATATTGTCCCTTAAATGGACCCTTGAGGCCCAATTTAAACATTAGAATCAAGTCGGGACTAAATTGGAATCTTAGAGAATATTTTCGCAAAATTTAATTTTTTTTCCTACGTGCAGGGGTAACACGTTCGTGTGATCAGGCTTTATGGCTCACACGACCAAGTACACATCCGTGTCTTAGACCGTGTAACTCTCTGACTTAGGTCACAAGGCCAAGTCACACGCCTGTGTGCTAAGCTGTGTGTCAGTGTAAAGGTCACACGACTAAGCCACACGCCCGTGTGCCAATCGTGTGATCAATTCTGAGTATTATGTTTTGACATTTTAAAGATGCAAAGGACAAACGGCTAGGTCACACGCCCATGTGCTAGGCTGTGTGTCACACATGGCTGATACACATGCCCGTGTCTCTACCCGTGTGGACAAAAATAGGCTATTTTTCAAGCCACAATTCTCACCCATATTTTCATCGACCTACACCAACACTTTTACACATTCACAAATCATATCCAAGCATTTAAAACAAGTCTAAATCAAGTTTTAAACGTGACATAATTTCACATACGACCAATGTACCCTTAAGTATCTCAGATGACGATTTATTAACATGTTAATCTATCATTCATACTTTCCTATTTATCAAATGCATATATGCATGATCACATTCATACTTCAAACATGATAGGTCCACTTATAAACATATCAAAATATGTCAAATACAAGCCATTCCAATGGCTAGTTTCATTTAAAACATTTACATGCCACTATTGGCTAATTAACCTATACATGCCCTTATAACTATTATTAATTTACCATATATACCAAGATGGGCCAATGGATAGTGTGAGTAATCTCCAACAATGCTTTCAATCCACTATATTTCAAGCCTAGCCAAATTAAGAGAGTCAAATTAAAAAAAAAAAGGTTTCGACAACTTGGTGACTCCGCTGGGGAACAAAATAAAAGAGTCAAGCCACAAGTTGATTATTTATTGTCTTTTTGTAAAAAATTGATAATTTGGTTTAAATTTACTATCCTTTCGGTTCATTTCATTTTTATGGTCTGCATCATTTTGATATATTTGCTTTATTGGTTCGAGTCTTTGGATATTTTCGCATATCACATTTCATAATTGATCGATTATACCCTTTTAAGTGGGAGTGAGAAACTATTTCTTCGTGAAGTCTTCACCTCCGTATAGGATAGTGGGTCACTTTTGGGATACATCCGTACCTATGTCTTCGTGAGATTTTCATCTTTGTTTAGCCATAGGGAAATGTATTCCCCTGAACTGAACTCGGTCTGTATATGAGCTTATAATAGGTGAGGATCAAGGAATCTGCGAGTTTAGGTACCCTTACTTTAGAACCGAACCATATATAATGAGCCCTAAAATCTTACCCTAGGTAGAACTATACCAAACCCTAATGGTCACCCGAATAGGTGCTCTATTTATTATTTCTTGTTTACTTTAAATTCTAGCTTGGTATGCAATGTACTGACTTGTTTTGTTTTGTTTTGACTGTGATTGCATGGCATTTTCATCATAAAAAAAGTGTTGATTCACGTTTAGTTATTAAATAGAGAGCTTGTCATGGAGAATGGATTTTTTGATAAAGTGGAAGATAATGCGGCTATCCGAATATGGTCTGAGAAAACGCAAATAGAGAAGGGTGATAGTCTGGCGGAGGATATGTGTCAGAATTGTAGGATTTCACTCGTATCAGTGTAACTTAGAATAATCTCCAAGAGTTGAAAGAGATATGAGGCCAATGGGATGATGAAATCAAGCTGCTATTTTACTGTAATTATGGTGATTTACCCTATCTACTGATATCAAAGTAGACAAGCACTTGTTTTGAGCTCTGACTCAATTTTGGAATCCCGCCTATAGCTGCTTTACCTTTGGGAAGGTAGATTTGGTATCTACTATGGATGAGTATACAACTTTGCTTCGATACTTGAAGATTCAAGCTGACAAAACTTATTCTAAAGCTGCCAATATCCCAACTTTCTTACAGAAGCTAATGAGTATCACGGGGATGAGTAAGCAATGGGTCGCGGCCCGAATCAAGCAAAAAGGAGATAGTAAATATATCTCTTGGAAAAGTTTGCGATATTTGATCTTGGTACACCCAGATATGAAGAAAAGGGTCGGTGTCTTCGCTTTAAGTATTTACGGGCTAGTTGTTTTCCCTAAAGCACTAGGGCATGTAGATGAGGTAGTTTCAGACCTATTTGACCAACTCGATAAAAGGGTTACGCCCGTCTCGACAATTTTGGTCTAAACATTTAGATCTTTGAATGCATACCGGAGAGCGAGTGAAGGTAGGTTCATCAAGTGTGTGTAACTCTTGGTAGGATGGTTTCATAGCCAATTTTGGAAACTAGAAAAAGTTTCTTATCGAGTATTCTTAGAGAAATACTCTCTATTGAAAGAATTAGTGGCTACACCGAGGCGAGACAATATTTTAAAAGAAACATGGATGGCGATTCTCCAAAATCTCCAAGACGAAGATGTTGAATGGAGGGCTCCTTGGATGATCCCTGATGAGGTTGTGTACTCTGAGTCCCTCTACTTGGGATATGGGGAGCTGTTGGATATGCTCCTCTACTTGTGTTGAGGCAGTATAGATCGAGGCAGTTCATACCAGCAACGCAATGGCTGGCCCAGTGTGAGTTTTCGTATAAGGGCAATAATTACAAGAAAAAGGTTCGAGAAATATCTAACACTTAGAACCAAACTCACAGAATTAAAGTATTTTTCGTAAATCCGATGACGACCCTCAAATATGGTTGATGGTGGGGTAAAAAAATCAATGACAACATCCCTGTGCCAAGTTCAGAAGACACTCGATCAATGGAGGAACACCTGCAAGTGATCTCGTCTAAACTAGAGATTATAAAGCAGGATTTTGAAAAGAGGAATTCAGAGCAAGGAAAGAAGATAGAACAATTAGAGGAGGAAAAGATGCAATTAGGATTAGATGTTGACGTCCAGAAATTAGAAGCCGAGAAATTAGAGGAGGAAAAGAAGTTGTTGCGCTTGTCAATGAGGACTGTCGAGCTACAAAAAACATCAAAACAATGGTGGCAATAAATAAAAGAAGAAAAGAGTAGAGCTTATCAATGGGAAAAGAAATTTCAAGATGCTTAAGTTCGGAAGAAGGCTATAGAAAGGAGTTTTTCAGAGAGTTGAAATTAAAAGATAGGATTAAAAGCCTGAGTAGCAGAACTAGAAAACTCACTTTATTAGTATCGTAGTCGCAACTCCGCAATTAAGTTGAAAGTGAGCATAAACAAAATTGAAGAGCTGAAAGGAAATATAGAAAAGCTTGAGACCACATTACAAAATTGTGAACTCCGAGTTGAACTCATTGAAGCAAACAATGAAAATTGGAAAGAACAACTCCACCGTTCTCAAGGTCAGGTCAGGGATAAAGATCATAGCATGGGTGAAGCTGTTGCTTAAGTACGAGAATTTTAACACCCTAGCAGTTCAGGCTGACATGTTAAGCTTGAAATATGAATCAAAATTAGATCGGGGTCGAGAGTTAGGTTGGCTTCTTAGGAAAGTTAATGCTTTGAGTATTAGGGCAAAGCCGTATATGTAATCCGTTTTATGTAAAGAAATTTGTTTTCTAGTAAAGTTGTTCTAACAGAATTGAATCAGAGTCAATGTTTTTTTTTACATTCATTCCTTGCGTTTCCATCACACTGAATCATATGCATTAAATTTTACAAGAAGACCCTAATTAATCGAAATTATGACAGTTAACTTGGAAACCAACAAGAGTCTACCAACTGAATATCGCTACAGTACTCGCGTTAAAACCAAAGTAATGGATCAAATATTAGAAAGGCTAGAACAAATTCAAAAGATATACAAGATCAGTTGCAAGCACAGCTGCAAGAACAATTAGCAAAAGTACAACAGGACATGAGGGATCAAATACAGAAATCCCAAAGAATTATGATAAGTCAATTAACGCAGTTGCTGGCTAGAGGACTTGAAAAAGGGAAGAGCACTGTGGTCAACTCAGAGGATGATAATGAAGACCCTACTTACCCCTTGGGTTTTACCCCGATAAATGCCCAGGCACAACTAGATATGTACCCACGAAGGGTACCCATTACAATCAGACCTCAACAATATCAAACCGGTACCTCGGTGCCAATAAACTACCAAAAAGGCTTAGGTTCCAATCTGGGGGATAATCCATCCAATCCCATTGTTCATGATCTAGACAATATGGCAGAAATGGAAAAAAAACACGGTAGAACTGCCAAAAAACTTGAAGATCAGTGCAGGTTGTTAGAAGAAAAATTCAGAGCAATGGAGAATGCTGACTACCATTGTGGGGTTGATGCTAATGATCTGAGTTTGGTCCCAGATTTAGTGCTCCAACCGAAGTTCAAAACTCCAGAGTTTGAAAAGTATAATGGGACTAGTTGTCTTGAAACCCATATCACGATGTTCTGTCGAAAGATGACAGGATACGTCAATAATGACCAATTATTTATCCACTGCTTCTAAGATAGTCTGATTAGGCCAGCTGCCAAGTGGTACAACCAGTTGAGCCGTGCCAAAATCAACTCATGGAAAGACTTGGCACAAGCTTTTATGAAGCAATACAACCATGTAACAGACTTGACACCTGACAGAATTACGCTGCAGAATATGGAAAAGAAGCAAAGTGAAAGCTTCAGCCAGTATGTGTAACACCCCTTACCCGTATTCAACGTCGGAACAGGGTTCGAGGCATTACCTGACTTACCACACAAACAATCATACAATTCCTAGCCATAAATTTTTGTCTAAATTAAAACCATTCACATATAAACATAATGTCCCTAATACGAGCCTACAAGGCCCAAAACATACTTTGCATGTGGTCCGAGACTAAACCGATAACTCAGGAAATTTTTACAAAACTTAGAAAATTTTTGCTATAAACAGGGGTCACACGCTAGTGTGGTTTGGGACATGCCCGTGTGGGCAGGCCGTGTGGTCATACACGCTCGTGTCTCTAACCCATGTAACTCTCCATTTTGTGATACATGAACAAATTGATGTCACACAGCCAATTCACACGTCCATGTGCTAGGCCGTGTGGATAATTAAATTTTCATGAAATAGGTGCAGACTTCACACGCCCAGGACACACGTCCATGCCTGAGGCTGTATCATCCATACGGACAGAGGCACATGACACGGCCTCAGGCACGGGCGTGTGTCCTGGGCGTGTGAAGTTTGCACCTATTTCATGAAAATTTAATTATCCATACGACCTAGCACACGGGCGTGTGACTTGGCTGTGTGACATCAATTTGTTCATGTATTGCAAAACAAAGAGTTACACAGGTTAGGGACACGAGCGTGTGTGACAACACGACCTGCCACATGGGTATGTCCGAAGCCACATTGGTGTGTGACCCCTATTTATAGCAAAAATTTTCTAAGTTTTGTAAAAATTTCCTGAGCTATAAGTTTAGTCTCGAACCACATGCAAAGTATGTTTTAGGCCTCGTAGGCTCGTATTATGGACTTTTTGTTTATATGTGAATGGTTTTAATTTGGACGGAAATTTATGGCCAGGAATTGTATGATTGTTTGTATGGTAAGTCCAGTAACGCCTCGGACCCTATTCCGGCATTGAATACCGGTAATGAGTGTTGCAGTATGCCTCAAGATGGAGAGAGATGGCAACGCAAGTCCAGCTACCTCTTCTGGAGAAAAAAATAACAATGTTTTTTATCAATACTCTGAAGGCCCCTTCCATCAACCATATGTTGGGAAACGCTACCAAGAGCTTCTCAGATATAGTAATTTCCGGCGAAATAATTGAAAATGCAGTAAGAAGTGGAAAGATAGATGCGGGAAAAACGCTAAAAGATCAGCCCCAAGGAAGAAGGAACTTGAAGTGAATAGCACAAGCCTATATAATAAAGGGTATTCCAAACCAGTCACTATAAGCCAACCAAGAGCCATAACTACCAGCCATCAGGGCCTCTCAAGGCAGGAATCTAACTCAAGGCCGAACAAAGAAAGACTCTAGTTCACACCTATCCCAATGACATATAGGGAGTTGGATCAGAGTTTATTCGATGTACATGCGGTATCCCTATTCTACTTGAAACCTATGCATTCCCAAATGGTATGATGCGAAAGCTCAATGCGAGTACCATGCGGGAATAACGGGAAACTCAATTGAGAACTACATCTCATTTAAAAAGTTGATTGAAAGGTTCATTAAGATGAGAATTGTGAAGTTCTACAACCCATTAGGACCTAATGTGGCAGGAAATTCGTTACCCAGTCATTCTGATAAAGGGGTAAACACGATAATTGAGAGTGGAAGTAATAGAACCAAAATTGATGTGGCGGAGGTAAAAACTGATTAAGATGGGTTTGGAAGAAGATAGTGGAGGAAGATTAATCGTGCAAGATTTAAAGGAGAGACTCAGAGGAGTGAGGAACTACTGTGAATTCCATGATGAAGAGGGTTATGAGATCCACGAGTGCATTGAGTTCAGGGATCTAGTGCAAAATCTGATAGATAATAAAGAAATTGAATTTTATGAAGATATCAAGGGCTTGGAAAGAGGAGATGTTTATGCTTTAGAGAAAGAATCAATAGAGAAAGTCCACAAGGTCAATAACCCGGTAATAATTATTTCACAACCAAAAAGTAATGAAGTGGGAGTACAAATGGTTCCAGGGGCCATAATTTAAAAACTCGTAGCTTTTCCTTACAAGGACAGCAAAAGGGTTCCATGGAATTATAACGGTAACGTGATGATCCTGGGAGAAGAAAACTCAGTTAACACTTCAGAAAAGGGTCAAGATGTGGGTTTCTACACGTATAGTGGGAGCCACTATGATCCATCAAATGCAAGAGCTGAGCCCGTAAAAAGAAAAGCCTTGGTGTTAAACAACAGAAAGAAAAGATAACCAAACTTGAATCACCTGTTAATAAGCCGGTAACTGAGAAATAGGCTAAAGAATTCTTGAAATTCTTAAAGCATAACGAGTATAGTGTGGTAGAACAGCTACACAAACAACCAGCTCACATATCAATCCTAGCCTCGCTCTTGAGCTCACAGACTCATCGTAACGCGTTGATGAATGTGCTGAATGAAACTTATGTCGTTAATGATATCTCTGTGACCAAGCTGGACCGCCTGGTTAACAATATAAGTGCCAACAACTTCATCTTTTTCAATAATGATGAAATACCTTCGAGGGGCATGGGATCTACGAAGGCCCTACATATCACTACTCGTTGTAAAGGATATACATTGCCAAGAGTGCTAATAGACAATGTCTCTGCAATGAGCGTCTTGCCTCTATCCACACTGAACAGATTACCAATGGATAGCTCTCACATGAAAACATACCAAATCATAGTGAGAGCATTCGATGGTACAGAAAGAAGAGTGATAGAAAGGATTGAGATACCCCTTTTGATTGGTCCAAACACGTATGAGGTAGATTTCTTAGTGATGGACATCAAGCCATCTTATAATTGCTTGTTGGAAATGCCTTGGATTCACTCAGCTGAGGCAGTTTCGTCATCACTGCACCAAAAGCGAAAGTTGGTAACAGAGGGTAGACTGGTAAAAATAAACGCAGAAGAAGATATTATTGCATCCGTAACCAGTGATACGCCATACATAGAGGTAGACGATGAAGCGATAGAATGTTCCTTTCAATCTTTGGAATTTATGAATGCAACCTTCATTGTCGAAGAGAACAAAATCCTGATGCCCAAAATACCCAAAACTACGAGGATAGGCCTACAACTGATGGTTGGAAAAAGAGCCTTGCCTGGAAGGGGACTCGAAAAATACTCTAAGAGAGAGTCGAGATACCAATTCTGATGGAAAAATGAGACCACTTTGGCTTAAGATATAAGCCAGATGCGAGGCAAAAGGAAGAAAGAGTTGGAAAAGAAGCAAGAAAGAAGAAGAGCGCGATTAAGCGAGAGAGAGGTCAAATGGGAACCAATGACTTTTTCCCATCTATCCAGAACTTTCGTGTCAAGAGGAACTATTTACCCTAAACAAAAAATGTCAAGAAAAAAAACTGCAGAAGAAATGCCAGGAAATATGAACATCAACGCCATATTCAAAAAAAAAATTTGGAGAGAAAATTCATCAGGCATTCACCCTTATGTACGTGGAAGTGTTCTGAACAATTGGACTGCGGAAGAGATTCCTATAGTTTTTAAAGCTAATTTAGAGTAATGTTCAAAACACACTTAATTCTCTAAGCCTAGGAGCAATAAGAATGTTTTTTTGTGAAATAGGCTTATGTCCAATATCTTCATTTTAATAAAATGCATCTTTGTCTCATATATTCTTTTATTCCTTCATTTCATTCATACTCATACTACACAAATAATTATTCTTAGATTCATTTGTTCTTTGGATCTTCTTTCATGCCCACAACAGGTCTCCAAATATCAATGACATGAGCGACATTGTTACTGACCTAGAATCTCCTTTTGAGCGAGATATGTCTCTAGAGGTACCTTAGGACTTTGAAGATGATAGAGATTGTAACTTATCTGCTGATTTGTTAAGGATGGTAAAATAAGAGGACAATAGATCCTACCTCACAAAGAGTCAGTGGAAATTATGAACTTGAAAGGCGGACAAGAAAAGAAAGAAGTGAAGATCGGAGTTTGCATTACTGTAGAGACAAAACGAGACCTTATTGAGTTACTCTAAGAATTCAAATATGTCTTCGCATGGTCGTATCAAGACATACATGGTCTAAGTACTGATATCATGGTACATCGGCTCCCAATAAAAGAAGAGTGCAAGCCGATTCAACAAAAACTTCAAAGGATGATGCCCAATGTCTTGTTAAAAACAAAAGAAAAAGTCAATAAAAAATTTGACGCTAGTTTCTTACAAGCAGTTAAATACTCAGAATGGGTAGCCAATATCGTCCCCGTCCCCAAAAAAGATGGGAAGTATAAATATGCGTAGACTACAGGGAGTTGAACAAAGCAGGTTACTCACTATTCTCCTTCATGGATGGTTTCTCAGGATACATCCAAATAAAGATGCATCCCGAAGACATGGAGAAGACTACATTCGTAACCATGTAGGGAACATTTTGCTATAAGGTAATGTCATTTGGACTGAAAAATGCAGGAGCAACATATCAAAAAGCCATGATAACCTTGTTTCATGACATGATGCGCAAAGAAATTGAAGTTTATGTCAACAACATGATTGCAAAATCCAGAACGGAAAAGTAGCATGTGCAAGTCTTAAAGAAATTTTCTTAAGGTTGAGAAAATTCAAGCTAAAACTCAATCCAGCAAAATGTACCTTCGGGGCTAGGTCGGGAAAATTGCTAAGATTTGTAGTCAGTGAAAAAAGAATCGATATTGACCCGAAAAAATTCAAGGCTATACAGGAACTACCTCCTCCTCCGCGCACTTAAAAAGAAGTCTGGGGTTTCTTAGGGAGATTAAATTACATCGCCCGGTTCATTTCACAACTGACCGATAAATGCGACCCCATATTCTGTCTCCTTAAGAAACACAATCCAGGTGTATGGGATGAGGAGTGCCAAAAAACTTTGGACAAGGTCTAACATTACTTATCTAACGCCCCTTTACTGATGCCACCAAGTCCAGATAAACCACTGATATTGTACTTGGCAGTACTGGGCCAACATGATTAGTCAGGAGGAAAAGAAAGTGTGGTATATTACCTCAGTAAGAAGTTTACTGAATGTGAGACAAGATATTCGTCAATTGAAAAGTTGTGTTGTGTCTTAATCTGGATAACCCGAAGACTGAGACAGTACATGTTGTACCACACAACTTGGTTCATCTCAAAACTGGACCATCTAAAGTACATGATGGAGTCGACTACTTTGAATGGAAGAATGGCCTAGTGGTAACTTTTACTTTCCGAATTTGATATAGTCTATTTGAATCAGAAGGCTATAAAAGGGAGCGCAATAGTAAATTTTCTGGCCAGTAGAGCTCTAAAAAATTACGAGCCTTTAAACTTTGATTTCTCGAATGAAGATCTAATGTATGTTGCAACCACTAAAGAAAACTCTCAAGAAGGTCATCCTTGGAAACTAAACTTCGACGGAGCCTCAAACACTATGGGTAACGAAATTGGGGCAATCCTGGTATCCCCAAACGGATATCATTATCCCTTCACTGGTAAACTAGATTTTGATTGCACAAACAATATAGCAAAATACGAAGCATGCATCATGGGTATCCCTGTAGCCATAGAACGTAAGATCAAAATGCTAGAAGTATATGGGGATTCTGCACTACTAGTCTATCAACTCAAAGGTGAATGGGAGATGAGAGACCTTAAATTGATCAATTATCGAAGGCTAGTTCTTGAGCTAATTGAAAAGTTTGATGACATCACCTTCTACTATCTCCCAAGATATGAGAATTAAATGGCTGATGCCTGGCTACCTTAGTTTCCATTATCAAAGTGAACAAACAAGAGGAAATAAAACCTATCTAGATGAGTTTTTATGAGGCTTTAGCTCATTGTTACAAAATTGAGGAATAAGAAAAGAACGATCACCCGTGGTACCATGATATACTGCGATATGTGAAGAATTGTGAATACCCTGACCAAACAACCGAGAATAATAAAAGGATGCTGAGAAGACTGACCAGTGACTATGTCTTAGATGGAGAAATTCTATACAAAAAAAGAAAGGATCAAGTGCTACTGTTGATGCTAAAAAAATCTTGGAAGAAGTCCACGAGGGTGTCTGTGGAACACATAGTAATGGTTTTACGATGGCTAGACAAATCATGAGATTCAAATATTATTGGTCCACTATGGGAGGGGATTGTATCAGTTATGCCAAGAGATGCCATAACTGTCAAATTTATGGAGACAAAATTCATGTGTCTCATTCGCATCTTCATGTTATGACTTCTTCATAGCCTTTTTCTATGTGAGGTATGAATGTCATTGGGCAGATATCGCCAAAAGCTTCTAATGTGCATCAATTCATCAGTGTGGTCATCGATTATTTCACCAAGTGGGTAGAAGCCACTTCATATGCCAATGTCACCAAGTCGGTAGTCAACAAATTCTTGAAGAAAGATATCATATATCAGTATAAGATGCACGAAAGGATTATATCTAACAATACATTAAACTTGAACAACAGCACGATAGCGGAGGTCTGTAGTCAATTCAAGATTAAACACCATAACTTGTCACCATATCGCTCAAAAATGAATGGCGCGGTGGAGACAACTAATAAGAACATCAAAAAGATCGTGGGGAAAATGACTAGGACTTATAAAGATTGGCATTAAAAGTTACCATTTGCCCTTTATGTTTATCGAACGTCTGTTAGGACCTCCACCGGGGCAACACCTTTCTCAATTGTTTATGGAATAGAGACGGTTTTGCCTATTGAAGTAGAGATTCCTTCTCTTCGAGTTTTGTCAGAGCTAAAGTTAGATGAAGTAGAATGGATCCAATATCGATATGATCAGCTAAAATTGATTGAAGAGAAGAGGCTGAAAGCTATCCGTCATGGTTAGATGTACCAAAAATGAATAATGCGAGCTTATGACAAAAATGTTCTGTCATATCCCGTTTTGGGTCAAATTGAAACAGTAGTTTCAGAACCACAAATTTGAAATAGAAATATTTATTTTATTGTTTCTTTAAGGTCCACAGTATGATTGAATGATTGTGTAAAAATTTCATTAAGAAATTTTATCGATAGAGTGTCCAATTTGATTAATAGGACTAAATTGCAATAGGTGCAAAATATGTGTTCTAGAAGCTAGAGGTGTCTAATTGCTATGAAATTTTAAATTAGAGGTCCTTAAATGGTAATTAGACCATTATAATTTAAGTTGGACAAAAATGGACATGGTTAGGTGAAATTTCAAAGTTTTAAGTAAAGGGTATTTTGGTCATTTGATAAATAAATAAAAAATAACTAATAAAAAGATATCATCTTTTCTAATTTGATCCCCCATGGCTGAAATTCACAAGGAGGAGACATAGTAGGGTTTGGCCAACTTTCAAGCTCGATTGTAAATCCGTTCTTGTCCCATTTTTAATGATTTTTATATTTTTGATATCTGTGTAACCTAATCTAGCTATTTAAAGGACTAATTTGAAAGAAAATCAAAGTCTAAAATTTTACCCATGTAGAATATTTTTGTATTTTGATGTTAAGTAACCAACATTTACCAAGTGATTTTTGATGAAAATGTCAAATAGGGACCTATCTATAAAAGTTGTAAAATGTGTGTTAAAATGTGAATAAATAAAAAAAACATGGGCTGTTATGAGCATGAAAAAGATTTGGCTAGGCTTGGGTAATGAAGAAATCGAATGAAAATCATTTTACGAGCCTAGGGACTAAAATGTAAAAAGTTAAAAAGTTAAGGGCAAAAATATAATTTTTTCCATAAATTTTTTTTGGGATTAAATTTAATAATGTGATGATTGAATAAGTTAAATGTGGTATTATAAATCATGAAAGACGAGGTTCTGACCTAGACAGGGGAAAGAACAAAGTTGTGGATAAAATCAAACAATTAGCCATTTTGTACCGAGGTAAGTTCATATGTAAAAATAAGCTTTAATATGATGGTATTTTATTGCTTTAATATTGCATGAATTGTATGTTTAATAATGTGGATTAACTTAATCTTATGAACGAGTTCGAAAATGAATCGATAAGCAAGAAATCCCGCTTAAACTTGAAGAATAGGGTAAGATACAAGTGACATGTCACTAGGGTAGTTATGTGTTATGTGATTATGTGATCCAGGTGCTGGTCTTGTACGTCCTACCGGCGGCTAAGTATACTGGCATATGTTGCGGATACTTGATAGCTTGTGTGAGCAACACCACGTAGCTACGTCTTAACTGACAACTTGTGTGAGCAGGCCCGTTGATAGCTCGAGAGAGTAACTATGTGATATGAGATTTGAGGTAGCATTGGCTACATATGTGGCACTTAGTGTGCAAATTTCCCAAGTATCCAACATTGTTATTCCGAGTGGTTCACTGGTATGTTAAAGATGAGATTATGTGTAAATTCCTTTTAAGAGGGTACAGGTATGTACTTGAAGCTCATATCTATTAAATGCTTGAAATGATGAATATGAGGTAAGTTTTTTGATGGAATGAGTTATGATTATGAGACCATGGTAAATGTACATTTAATTATGTTATATTATTTGAATGTTATATGCATGGTAAGGTTGCTTATTTCTTGCATACGAGCTTACTCCATTTATTTTTCATGTTTTTATAGTGTCACCAAACTAGCTCGGGATCGAAGATCGTTGGAGATTCGCCTCAAACTATCAAAACTGTTATTTTGGGTATTTGATGATATTAGTATTTTGAAAGTATGGCATGTATATGGACTTAGTCATTTTGTTATATGTGTTATTTGATTTGGCCAAATGTATTGGCTTATATTTGTTTAAGTTGATTTGGTATTTAGCCATGTAATTGGCTTATTTTGGCTAAAATGGTTGTGAGCCCATTTATATATTTATATGTGCCAATGTCTTTGGTGTTATGGTCATGTTATGCTTGGTGTATGATGGAGTGTGATTTTTAGCATTAATGTGAAATGTTTGGAAATGTGATTTATTGGTGAGATGATAATTTTATGTACAAATAGGCGTCATTGAAAATAGTTTAATGATACTTTGTATATGTGAAATTAGCATGATTAATTTGGAACATGATAAATGTTGTGAGTATGATAGTGAATGGTATTGTATTGATATGATTTAGCCATGATTGTGGATGTTTGGTTGCCTAATTGTGGATGTTTGGTTGCCTAAGTATATTATTTTTTGAGCCTTTGATTTGGTGTAAGTGTATATATGAATAAGGGTGGCAAATGACTTGGTAAATAGCCTTTATTTTACCCATACGGGTAGACACACGGGCATGTGTCTAGGCCATGTGTGACATACGGTCTACCCCATGAGCGTGTGTATAGGTCGTGTGTCCCCTACACCTTAATTTTGAGAAACAGAATGCTCGGAATTGAGCACACAGGCAGAGACACAGGCGTGTGTATCAATCGTATGGACGGCACTGGCTCGAACACGGGCGTGTGCCCTGGCCGTGTGAAGTCTACACCTATTTTATGAAAATTAGTTTTCCACACGACCTAGCACACGGGTGTGTGACTTAGCCGTGTGATATCAATTTGTTCATGGGTTACAAATCAGAGAGTTACACGGGGTTGGGACACGAGCGTGTCCCATATCCACACGGGTGTGTCCCATATCCACACGGGTGTGTGACCCCTGTATAGTGGAAAATTTTTCTAAGTTTTGTGAAAATTTCTAAAGTTCTTGGTTTAGTCCCGAACCATTCCCAAAGCATGTTTTGGGTCTCGTAGGCTCATGATAGGGACTTCATGATTAATTTCAAATAGTTTTAATTTGGACGCAAATTTATGATTTGGAATTGTATGATTAGCTGTAATGTGAGGCCGGTAATGCCTTGTACCTGGTTCTAGCGTCGAATGCGGGTAAGAGGTGTTACAGGTTTAGCCCAGAGAATTCCGTGAGGGGGGTCCTAGTATTGAAAAATATTCTTCCTATACAAAAGGACTTCAGAGGAAAGTGAATGCCAAACTCGAAAGGACCTTATGTGGTAAAGAAGGCCTTTTCTGGAGAAGCGTTGATTTTGACCGAGATTGATAGAAAAAACTGTCTAATCCTATGAATTTAGATTCAGTCAAGAAATACTTCACCTAAAAAAATGAGGAGAGGCCAATGTGAAAACTCGCAAAGGGCGCCTTGAGACCAAAGGAATTTTGAGTTGAAAATCTAAGAATGGGCAGCTCAAATTTGGATTGAAGATTGAACATGTGATGGTCGGGTCTTCTCAAAAAGAAGAACACTACATCTTGGGACATCAACAAAATACTTTAGATCTTCTAAATACATATCAAGTTCAAAATAGTCTTCGAGAAGTTTGTGCAGAGAAGCTTATGCTATGATATTTGGCGTACCTGTTTTCATCTTACTCATTTTGTATTTTAGCAGCGTTTGCTATTTTGATTAATCTATTCATTTCAAGCTTTGTTCCCAATAAATTTCAATCTTGTCCATTGTTACGATCTTTTTCAAGTATTTTTCATTAAAATAACGATTAATGGAAAAATAATATTCAAGTAAAAGGATTTTTGCATATTACTCTGAAAGGTTCTAAATAGTACAAGGACCTGAAACAGAACTACTTGTCAGAACTAACCAAATCTAGGGTTTGGAAATGTTTGGGAACGAATAGTCTAAATTGTGACTATTTCTTCAGATTTTCTGTCAAAGATACCAGCTGAACAAGAAGGCAGGGTAATGCGTCAGTGATAGAACCTTGATGAACAACAAGCAATGTCAACCTAAGCATTAAAAGGGGATCATTCTCGAGAAAAAAAATGACATTCTACATTCATGCAAACATCATTCATACACATCTAGTTAGGAGCATTTGATTCATTCTGATTATAACATCCTAATTGCTTGGCATAAATATAGGCCCTTGAAATGGATTCTATAGGTCATGTTCCCTAAAGAACGGTGTAACAGATTAGTGAAATCACAAATCCTATACCCCTAAAGTTGCAGTGGGACGGATTGAAGTCATCATGGCGAATCTTATCTCCCTGAAGTTGTAGTGGAGCAGATTAAAGCTATAAACTTTATCTCTCTGAAGTTGCAGTGGAGCAGGTTGAAGTTACATATATTATCTCCCTGAAGTTGCAATGGAGCAGGTTGAAGATAACAAGTCTTATCTCTCTGAAGTTGCAATGGAACAGATTGAAAATAGAAAATCTTATCTCTCTGATGTTGCAGTAGAGTAGATTAAAGCTATAAACCTTATCTCTCTAAAGTTGTAGTGGAGCAGGTTGAAGTTACAAGTCTCATCTTCCTGAAGTTGCAGTGGAGCAGACTGAAGATAGCGAATCTTATTTTCCTGAAGTTGCAGTGGAACAGATTAAAGTTATAAATTACAAATCTTATCTCCCTGTAGTTACAGTGGAGCAGATTGAAGTTACAGACCTTATCTCCCTGAAGTTGCAGTGGAGTAGATCGAAGATAGCAAATCTTATCTCTCTAAAGTTGCAGTAGAGCAGATTGATGCTACAAATCTTATCTCTCTGAAGTTGCAGTGGACCAGATTGAAGCTACTAATCTTATCTCCTTGAAGTTGCAGTGGAGTAGATTGAAGTGGCAAGTCCTATACCCCTGAAGTTACAGTGGGTTGGAATGAAGTTACTTGAAAAAAATTAGCACCAAAGAGGTCGAGATTAAGCGAGACCAAACGAAATTGGTCCTTCTTAAAAGTCTTTACTCCATTCTTGTTACACAACAACGAGCAAAGAAGGGAAGTTGTGAAAGCCCAATTTCGTCCGGGCCCAACCAAACAGAAACCAAACCAAAATAAAAAATAAAAAATAATATGGTTCAGAGTCAATTTACAAACAGCAGACACAAATTACATTAAGCCCAAGCGGCCCAAATAAAAAAAACCTAAACCCCACAATACCTAAACTTTTCAGAAAAAGAAACCCTAACATATCCTTAGCACTGCACCCTAGCCTGCGCCATCGCCGCCACCAACTGCTTGCCATCGCCACCATCACCGCCTGTAAAGAAAAGAAAGAAAAGACAGAAACCAAACACAAGCAGTTGAAATAGTAGAAAAATAAATAAAAAAATATATTGTAAATTGGCTATAAAAGACCATAACAACTCCAATGATTTTTTTAGAGACGAAAAGACATAAAAAAAAGAAATACAAAAAAACAATAAACAGAATACAAAATTTGAAGGTGATTTTTTTCTTTCATTTATTTTTTTCTTCGAATCTATTTTTTATACATATAAAAAGTTTATAAAAATAAAAAATAAAAGGAAGAGCTTACCTAAGTCATCACGCTCTGCCATCATGGGTAGACGAGACCACCAGCTCCGATGATAGGTGGTTTTGACGAAAGTTTTTTTTATTAAAAAAATGAGGGTTTCTTCGAGATTTCTACAATTTGGTGATTTTTTTTAAAAAAGCGAATTCCGATCTAAGTTTAGGAGGCCAAGGCGATCAAAAGGGGCCTTCTATATTTTGCTAGCCATCGTAGAGGGCGGAGCCATCGCTGCGATCGGCGGCCGGCAAGGTGGAGCCCGGCGGCTCCCTTGGCCGGATTTTGAACTGTGCCTAGAGAGAAGGAAGAGGTTTTCAGATTTTTTTTTTAAAATGGGGGTGAAATGATATTTTCGGAAATTTTTTGACTTAAATAGGGCTCCGAAACGGCGCTGTTTTGGCCTGTTTCCTCAAACGCCAAAATGACATCGTTTTGGCCTTTAACCCGAAATCCAACCCGATCTGCCTAAAGGATCCACGTGTTTTTAAGTAATGGTCTATTTGCGTGATAGGTCCTTCCGCTTTTTGGAAGATTCACATATCAGTTTTTTCTTTTAATTTTACCACGAAATTTTATTTTTATTTCATTTTAGTCCTCTGAGAGCATCGCACAGGGAAGTCGGGATATTCTCCCATTCGGTCCCTGTCTTGTTTACACGCACTACAATGTAGTCCTTTATTTTTGTTTTATCTTGATTTGTCCCCAAAATTTTGTTTAAACTTCAATTTAGTCCTTTTACATTTATTTTATTATAATTTAAACCCAAAACTCCCTTTTAATTTCAATTCAATCCTTAGTCTATTTAACTTCGAAATTTTTATTTAAACTGTTTCATGTATATTTTGTTTGATTTATTTATTTAGTTTTAATTTTTAATCAAATGTTTTATTGATATTCACTTATTTATTTATTTACTTAATATTTCCTTTATTTTATTTTTTACAATTGGCTCTTTTATATTTTCTTTTATTGTGCATTTTTATTTATTTATTTATTTATTTACTACTTTCAATATATTTCAAAATTTAGATTTTATTATTGTTGTTGTTGTTGTTGTTGTTGTGGTTGTTGTTGATATTATCATTTTTTTTATTTACGCATATTAGCATCATGATTCATTATTATCATTATATTTTTATACTTTATTAAGCATATCATGCCATTATTACTACTAATTTATGTCGCATTATTATTATTCGCTAAGCATGACTTCTTCTTTTTTCTTACTTTTAGTTTTTTTTATATGATACCCAAATAAACTAAATATAAATCATTTTAAGTGTTACATTAATTTTTGCTCAATGCATAAAAAGAAAATTTTAAAAATAGACAATATTTCGTATTTGGATATTTGAGAAGTCGTACCCTAACTTACGAGGTTTTGATTTTCTCGTTGAACCTAAATGACCGAATATCCTTTTAAAATTAAAACACTTGAGATTTAAATAAAAAATAAAAGGCAAGCTTATTCCCAAGGATTCAAGGTGTCATGGCTTAACTTACGGGATGTGACATTTTGTTACCTCGAGATGAGAGGGTCTTTAACATATGTTTCGATTTACTCAAGCAAATTTTAAGTAAAAATAAAATTAATACAAAGAGGGGTCGTATTTTAAGTGTAACACCCCTAACTCGTAACCGTCACCAGAATAGGTTAAGAGACATTACCGGACTTATAACTCAAATCATAACCACCATACATCAAATATAATCTCATTACTAATAAAAGTCATTCATACACATTCAATATTCACCTAAAATCGAATATACAATGCTTAAACATGCATTCGGACCAAATTGATAACATACCAAAAGTTTTAGGACTTATAAAAATTTTCAACTTTTAAAAGGTCACACACCGGTGTGAACAGGCCGTATGCCTCACACGGTCTAAACACACCCGTGTGTCAAAGTCGTGGCAGCTATTGACTTACCTACACGGTCACAAGACATGCCCGTGTGTCTTGGCCGTGGTCGAATTTGACTTGCAATTGTAGGGTGCCCCAGGGGACAGGGGACACACGATCGTGCAACATAGCCGTGTGTCGCACACGGATGAGACACACACCCGTGTCTCTGCCTGTATGACAAGCAAAGAAATAAGCATTTTTACATAACCAATTTAGCCAAATTTCACACCAAATCTTAAGCTATTCATCTCATAAAATAGTCACCCAATTCCATACTCATAAACCTTACCAATTCATGTCAAACATGGGTAAATTTGTATCAAAACATTTCCTTCCATACATCATTCAAAGCCATACTAAACCTACCAAAACTTACCAACATATACCATTTCTTTTGTCCATCTAAAACATACCACAATTGCATATTAACATCACATACCATAAACCATTCTCAACTATGAGTTCAAGCACAAATTAGCCAAATCACATGGCTAAATATATACATCACAAAACATATTTCCACAACTACTAGCCTATACATGCCATACTTCAAAATATACATTTTCAAAAGTACCAAAATGAGGTTCGATAGTGTGGTGACGATCCTTGATGATCCCCCAGCTTGTAGTAGCTTCGATATCTATAAAACAATGCAAACACACATAAAGTAAGCTTTCAAAAGCTTAGTAAGCTAGTACTATAATCATCAACAGTATATAAAACATAAAACATCAACACATAAATATTTACGAATTCTCAAATCATCATCAAATCTATACCAACCCAATCTATATGTTCATAACAATCCAATGAACCTCACCTACATAATATCATCTACCACAAAGGTATCCTACATATGTAGATCTTACCATACCTATTCACTTTCATTCTCACCTCTTGTTTAAGTATCTCAAGACTTTCCGTAAATTATTCATACTTTAACATCCGTACACTTAGTGCTGTAAAGGTTAGCCGAAGCTAAAATGATTCCGCACACTTAGTGCCATTTCAATTAACTGAAGCTAAATCGGTATCGCACACTTAGTGCCTTATATAGCCGAAGTTATTCCAACTCTCACACTTAGCGTCATTTGTAGCCAAAGCTATATTAAACCGCACACTTAGTGCCAAGCATAGTCGAATATCATCATACTCAAACCGTAATCAAATATATATTCAATTTATGCATTACCATCACATTAAAACATAACTTTAACATCATTTATCACGTACGAACTTACCTCGTACTCAAAATTGTTGATTTGAATCGTCTACTCGATAACCTTCGACTTCCCTCGATCTAAATCCGAATTCCTCTTTTCTTGATCTATATGTATTTAAAATTAACCTGTTTATTCACCAAATAATTCAATTCAATCCATAAACACATATTTAGGGCATTTTGAAAACTAGCCCTCACATTTTCACATTTCGACACTTTAGTCCCTATTTCACAAAATCACAAAATACACATAATTTGCATATACACAAGCTTAGCCGAATTCTCCTAGTACTCATACTAGTCCACACATTTCATTTATTTCACATTTTAGTCTCAAAATAACATTTTTACAATTTAGCCCAAAATATTCAAATTCATCAAAAATCTATATTTATCTATCATCAAGCTTTCATATTTCACCTTTTATCATCACAAAGCTCACAAAATCAACAATGGCACCTCATGAAATCATCATCAAATTCTAAAATTTAAGCATGAATTTTATAAAACACGAAACAACGATCTCAAAAACGTAAAAATTATAAAAAACTGAGCTTAAAACTTACCTAAACCAAGCCCCAAATGTGCCAAACCCTTAAAACTCTTTTCTCCTATTCTTTCTTTGCATATTCGGCAATAATGAAGCAAATATGGCAATACTTTTGTATTTGTTTTATTTTAATATACATTAATATGCCATTTACCTAACCACCCTTTAAGTTTACCTATATTTACCATATTGCCAAGCCATATCATCCACTAACATGTAATTGGGTTTATAACACCTTAAGGACCTCACCTTTAATAAGCCAAATCAAATAGACACTTTTAACATCTAGCACACAGCTTTTACATTTTACGCGATTAGGTCATTTTTGCAAATTAAGCACACAAACAGTTAAATTTTCACACGAGACTTTCACACATGTCTATTCACTTATAATAGGTATGGAAAATAATATTAAAATATTTTTTTGACTCGGATATGTGGTCCCAAAACCACTATTCCGACTAGGGTCAAAACCGGACTGTTACATTAAGCTCTTTTCAAGTTTTCAACTTTCAACACTAAGACATTAATTAATCAACTAGGTACCAATTTTGGGCGTTACAAGGGTGCTAATCCTTCCTTTTGCTTAACCGACTCCCGAACCTATTTTTTGGATTTTGTAGATCGAAAAACATTGTTTTAATAAATCAAACTTCTTATCAAAATGATCATATTACGAGGTGACCTGATCACACCTCTTAAAAATGATTGGTGGCGACTCCCACTTTCGTTTTTTTAAATAAAAGTTGATTTCAAAAAAAAGGGTTTCGACTCCTATTGCTTAAACCATTTCTTTCTTATGAAACTAGATTATATAATCTTTAATTCCATATTTAATTCAATCTCTAACTAGGTCTCTACAATTTATGGTGAATCTTTAAACTTGTGCTACCGCTGCAATCCAGAAACTGTTTGGTGAATGCTTTTCAATGATTGGATTAAGTATGTTCTTCTTATTTCATTGTCTATACTCAATACTCATAATCATATTCTACACCATAACATACATAGGCATGTAACATCAAATTAAGAATAAACCTTCATGAGTACAATAAAGGACTTACCATTTTATTCAATCACATCTAGGTCCTTCGCCCACGATAAACTACTCTAATCATGTGTTTATTGTGTTGTAACTATAATAAAGATAACTTGAGAAACATTAGATTCTAATAATAGTGTATTATTTTAAAATGTAATAAATAAAAGATGTCGAATTTAAAAATTTTAGCCATTCATATTAGTGATAAAGATGAAAAATTATAAATTAAATAAAAACATTCCCACTAACATTGGTAGGCTGTTGTATAAAATACTTTGATAGTATACGTTTAAGAAATTTTAAGAAAAAAAATTGCATATTGACACTAAAAATCTTCTTTTCTTTTGTTTTCAATTTGATACATCGTGTAGATTTATAGAAGGTAAATTAATTAAATTAAACCAAAGAAATAATTAATATAATTTAATATAAAATATTTAATTTCAAATTTTAGAAAATATAAGTATAAAATATTTTAATATATTTTAATAAAAATAAAAAATCTTTGAATATAATTTAATATAATTTAATATAAAAATTTAATATTAAATTGATGTAAAAAAATATTAAAATATTAAAGGGCATATTCGTCATTCGAGTATTTTTTTTTCTATTACATATCTATTCCTTTCAATCAAACGTATGAATAATATTACAATATTCATTCCATTCTATTAAATACTTAAAAATAGGAGACGAGGTTTTTTTTATAAATACTTAAAAATATATGTATCCCAATCAATTAAATTAAATTACTTGTTTTTAAAGAATTAATTAATGGTATATAGCATTTTTTAATGTATATAACAATTAATTGCTCTTTCAAAAATGCAATTTTTATGTTTTTAAATTTTAAAATATTACATTAACATTTTAAGAATATAATCCATGATAACCGGTAAGTCATTGACCTCAAGAAATATACCAAGGTTAAATTTTGTTATTAATCCCTATATTTTTATAGAATTTGAGATTTAGTTCCTATACTTTAAAAATTAAAATTAAAATTTTCTTATTTTTTTTCAATTTAAAAATCTTAATCCAATCAATATCCTCTTACTTTGTCAACTTAGCATTTTATTTTTCAACAATCATATACCATATCACATGAAAACAGCTTAGTTAACATGACAAATAGACAAATTTTTATAAAAAAATATTTACGAATTTAATTATTGGACTGAGCTTTATAAATAAATAAAGTTGGAGGTCTTTTTTTTAATTATTTTAATACAAGGACTAAATTTTAATTAAAGTACATAGACTAACAACATATTTTAATTATATATTAATCAGTTAGTTATGAATTTGAAATCATATTTTTAAATCATTTATGGTAAATTTCTTTGAAAGACGAAATTCTCCACCTTCTTCTATTCAATCAACCTCTTTGTTATCTAATAAATCTAATGGAAATTATTGTTAATTAAATGATGGAATGAATTAATCATTATTTCCTTCATTAAATCATCAAAACTTTAAATTTATTGAATATTTGTTTGACTAAACAAGTTTTTTTGGGGCCTTATTTAGTATTTAAAATAAAATTTAAATACTATGGGATTTGATTTTAAGAGTATTTTTCATAAAATATACCTCAAGTAGAGTTAAATTATCGAGGCTTAATGATAAATTTAACCACTTACGTTTATATGTTTTGTCAAAATGGTCCTAATTATATTTTTTAGCCTTTTTTAGCCATCAACTTTTATTTTTTTTCAAATTGTTGTTTCTAACAAATTTGATGAAAGAGTACTTAAAAAAGTTTAACGGAATGATGTGGAATATTTTTAATGAGATGTAATTTATTACTTAGATAACCCAATAAAATAATTACATGTGAAAAGTAATAAAATAAATAAATAATTCATGATGTTAAAAAAATAACTCTTTATTTAAAGAAAATAAACGAAATTATCTAAAAAAAGGTTTCAAAATGAATGCACACATTCAGTATAATTATCTTTTTGAATCCTCCTAGTAAACAAATGTATGCATACATTTTGAAACTTTTTTTTAAGATAATTACGTTTATTTTCTTTAAACTAAGAGTTTTTTTTTAATTTCATGTATGATTTGTTTATTTTATTATTTTTCATATGTAATTATCTTATTGGGTTACCTAAATAATAAATTATATCTTAGTAAAAATATTTTACATTATCCTTGTTAACTTTTTTTAAGAGTACTTTTATAAAATCGGTTAGAAAAAGCAGTTTGAAAAAAAAAACAAAGGTTGATAGCCAAAAAACAATTCAAAAATACAATTAGGACCATTTTGATAAAACATATATACGTTAGTATCCAAATTTATTATTAAGCCAATTATCAATTATGATTGTTAAATAAATGTCCTCTCTCTGTTTTTTTTTCTCCATATTTATTGATTTTATTATGGGTTTATATGTGAAAGTTTTGGTTAAATTAATGTTAAATCGATTATTTGATTCATAAATTAATCATTAAAATAGTTAGTTTATAGAACCAACCAGTATTAAAATATAGGATTTCGAGTGAATTTCGGTGAATTGATTAGTGTTTACCTTAAAATTAAGGTATCGGTACATTTTGTATGGCTAAATTTCGAGTGAATTTCGGTGAATTGGTTAGTGTTTACCCTAAAATTAAGGTATCGGTACATTTTGTATGGCTAAAACTCGCACGCATATGCTATTTCCATGCACATCTCATGCCTTGATAAGCAATCGAATCACCATTCCCATTTCTCCCCTAAATCGAACGTTGTTTTTACTTTCCTAAAAGAAGATGGGGATCAAACGTTCTATCCTCCTCATCTCCATCTTCTCCCTCGCAGCTATCTCAGCTTGTGCTAGACCTCCTTCAGACATTACTGATACGCCCGAGTCACCCGATTCCACACCCGAATCACCTGATTCCACACCCGAATCACCTGATTCCACACCCGAGGCACCTGATGATGACTATTCACCTAATGCACCAGATGAAGCAGCAGACGGTTATGCACCTCCACCTGAAGCACCAACCCCATCTGCAACCTTTACAATATTGCCAGGCGGTAGTTACCCTGAGCTCGATCAAATTTGTGGAGCAACCGACTACCCCATCGAATGCGTAAGATTCATTTCTCCGTACTTGAACGACGGTATCAAAATCGACCCACTCAACGTCCTTAAAGTCGGGATTCACGTAGCGACTAACATGACCATAGAAGCCCTCAATCTCGCTAGAAAGATTAGGGACGGCCCCAGAACCTCACCAAATGCTCAATCATGCCTTAGCGTATGCGCCGAAAACTACGACTTAATCCCCGACGGCAACGAACTCGCGCTACGTGCCATCGAGGAACGCAACTGGAGCGATTTGAGAAACAAGCTGAGCGGCGATCTGACCAGCGTAAACACCTGCATCGACGTGTACCATGAAGGTAACTTGGCATCACCGATGAGGGACATGGATTCAGATCTTTTAGCTCTGTACAGAGTCCTCCTTCATATCGCTGTCGACATGGTCAAGTTTTAGTCGGAACTGAACTACCATTTAAGAACTAAAATAAATTTTAAAGTGTCGAAACGTTGTGTTCTTTTTGTTGGAATCTTATGTTCTTCGCTCTTTTATAATTGTTTTTTTTATTAAAACATTTTTATTTATATATATTTTTTAAAAAAGGATCGTTTTTTTTTCTCGAACTTCAATGTTGGAAGATCATCCTTTATAATACAAATTGTGTATTAATGTATATACATAAATACTACTTTTATAAATAAATAAAAATGTATATTTTTATTTACAATATTTATATTATTATGTAATCTAACATTTTAGATTTTTACTCGATAAAAGGTACCATTTAAATATTATTAATTTTAGATTATAATACATTTACGATCTGATATAGAAATTAAATATGACTTTGGTCGAAGGTAAGTCACTAGAGTTGTCTATTTCTATATATTATTAGAGAATTTAGAGAATAAGATTTAGGGTTTGTTATTCTACTAAAATATATGTATTTGGTAAAAAAAACCTCTTCAATTCTTTTCAATCTCAAAAATGAGTAATTAAAGATAATTAATCATGTTATTAATGTCTTCAGTCAATTGTACGTAATTTTAATTGGTATGAGAACAAATTTAGCTGTTGATGGTTACATGTTTTGTCAATTTGGTCTAGATTTGTTAAATCATTTACATAAATATTCTAAGCTAAATTTGTAAAATCGTTACTATACTGATAAAATATGTCAACTTTGAGGGTTAAATTTGTTATTATACCAATCAAAATTATGTGCATTTGACAAAAAACATTAACATCGTGATTAATTTTTTTAAAGGAATCAATTTTCTTGATTTCGAAACTAAAAGAAACTAAAGAAATCGTTTTACTAGTATTTTTCAAGTTTATCTGTAAGGACCTTATAGTCAGGGGTGTTGGAAAATGCATTCCCAGGACTCCATTCCCATAAATCGGACTCGTAAATTTTTTTAATAAATATTTACATAGTTAGTTGTGTAGTTAATTAAGTTCCGGTTAAGTGAATTTGTATGAATTAAGAGTTATTATAGTTTAAGGACTAAATCGCGTATAGGGTGAAAGTTGAATTATAGATTAAAGATTAAGTAAATGGGCTAAAGAAGTAATTATGCCTTATTCTATTAAGTGGACCCCATTAGTGAATTATATATATAACTTATATAAATTTTATTTTATATATTATAATAGTTAAAGTTAAATATGTAATAATATTAAGAAATCTTAATAATTAAGTAAATGTATATATGTATTATATAATAATAAAATAAAGTATAATAAAACAAATAGTAATAAACGAAATAGAAAACCATGTAAATTAAACAGGAAAGAAAAGAAAGAAAAAAAAAGAAAGGGAGAAAGGAAGAACGCACCGCCTAGGGACTTCTAGGTTTAAACTTCAATTGGTTAATTAATTTAGTCTTTTTCCTTGTAATTTTTATGTTTTTGGAATCTTAGTATATAGGGCTACCCGACCTATGTTGAAATTTTAGCATTGATTAAGTTTTTAAATGTTGTTAATGTTGAATAGTTTTAGTATTAGGGATTAAATTGATAGATTTTTAAGCTAGAAATAGAAAAGGATTAAATTGTAGAATAAATTTTAATTTTGAGTAATAGGAATTAAATTGTAAAAATTTTGAAATTTAAGGGTTTAATTGAAAATAGGGAGTTAAATTTAATTTAAAGAGAAATTTGTATGAAAATATAGCATTAAATGTAAAGAATAAAAATTAGTTTCGGTTTAGGGACTAAGTTGAAATTTAGGCAAATATTGAGTAAAAATTGAAATATTCAATATGAAATTGAATTGTGTTATATTGATGGATTTTAATTGTTTTAATTATGTAGTTAACGTCGTACCGGAATCCTCGACTAAAAAGGGGAAGGATAAAATCGACGTCAAATAGCTTGAAATTCACGGTTTGTATTGCTATAAACTGAACCTAGTTGTTAATTGTTGTAATTTGATTTAATGCATATGGTAAGTGTTTGAGGTGAGTATTTGACATTTTGATAGTTGATTGAAATGGATTGAATTGGTATATAAATTATTAATGTATTGATTATTGAATTGAAAGGAATGTATGTGCTAATCTGAAAGTTGGATATTGGTTATTATAGATTGAATTGAATTCATGTGTGTATGTGATTATATGAAAATTTTATATTGGATATTCGTTATTTTTTAAATTTGAAATTAAACCCTATTAATTGTATTGGGTTGAGTTGGATATAAATAGCATGCCATAGGATAAGAAAAGTTCAGTGATTTCTTTGACTTCGAGCCGATAAGGCACTAGGTGCCAATTTACTTCGATTTAACCGATGAGACACTGGGTGTCAATGTATAGCGCTGAGCGCAGTTATTACTTCAAATTTATCCGATGAGACACTAAGTGCCAAACCGATGTGTTGGTTGGATTTGTGTATCCGTCCGAGTCCGAGTCCGAGCCGTGTTAATAGGGGTGAATAAATAATAAAGTTCTATAATTCATATTGAATGGCATGGTATGAGAAATGGAAGTGATATAGTGAACTGAAAATGGAATGTGAAATATGTTATAAACACATGAAATATATGAGTTATATACTCATGAATTGAATATGGAATGGATAATGCTATTGTTTAAATGAAATGTAGTTTGATATGTGAATAACTATTTATATAACAATTGTGTGAATTGGGACATTGTTAATCAAATGAAATATGATAACATGTGTAAATTGAATGTAGTATGAAATGATGTGCTAATATGTATGAATTCAAAAGGTTGGCATATGATAGTTGTGATCTTAATTATTAATATGTGTTATAATTAAATTGTGCATTTTGTATTCTATCGTCTTTAAATGTTCGAGATATAGAAATATCACTGAGTTTTACTCAGCGTACAGTTTTGCTTTTCGTGCACAGGTTAGGTACTTCTCTTTTGATCGTCGATTCAGCATTTAGCAACAATCCCGAACTCAAATGTGGTGATGTTTATCTTTTGTGTCGGCATGTACCTAGGATGTCTAATTGATAGTTATTTTGTGGATATATCACTGAGTTTTACTCAGCGTACAGTTTTGCTTTTTGTGCACAGGTTAGGTACTTCTCTTTTGATCGTCGATTCAGCATTTAGCAACGATCCCGAACTCAAATGTGGTGATGTTTATCTTTTGTGTCAGCATGTACCTAGGATGTCTAATTGATAGTTATTTTGTGGATGAATTGTAAATGAGGTTATAAGTGTAATGTTCGTTTGGTATTTGTGTAAACATGTGTCTGTGTTGGAAGCCATAGTATGGCATGGTGTATTGAAGCAATGCTTGATATGTGCATGTGAATTTAAGTTAATGTTTTAGGTCGATATGAGCTAGGCCAAGTTGATAGATTTTGGCATGTTTATAATTTTTATTTAATGATGCATTGATGATATGTTTTGATGATATAAATGTGGTACCAATGAGGGTACATTGGTTAGGCACCTAGAATGATTGTTTTGGCATGTTTTGAAATGTTTGAAATGAATGATTAGATTACGATTACTCAGTAATACTCTGAAATCCTATTCCAACAACGGATACAGATTAGGGGTGTTACATTATCTGTTGAATTCCACCAAGATTTGTTGATGAAATTTGATTATGAATATCTAAGTTCATATTTTTATTTTTCGCCTCATCTAAAAACTTAAAATAACTCATAAGGCTAAAAATATTTTTTTTATTTATTTGAATTATATATGTGAACATTAAGTTATACCAAATTTATATATCATATAGTATAATTCATGTTTGTTTAAGTTTGATACGACTAAAAATATGAATATCATCAATTTTTGCCTAAATTCGTTCAATTTGTAAATAATTCATTCAAATATATTTTAAACTTGTCTATATTATTATTTTTTTATTTCAGTAATTATTCTATTTCTTTATTTAATAATTTATATGTTGTTTTTCTTTTTTATTAACATTTTATAAATAGGTAACTTATTACATTATAATGTTATATGGATATAACGGGTATGCGATATAATTATATAAAATAAAATCGGTTAAAGTATGTCATAAGTCTCTTACTTTTCAAAATTTTAGAATTTAATCCTTATACTTTTATTTATAAGAATTTAGTTCTTCTAT
Organism: Gossypium hirsutum; assembly: GCF_007990345.1. Taxonomy (NCBI): domain Eukaryota; kingdom Viridiplantae; phylum Streptophyta; class Magnoliopsida; order Malvales; family Malvaceae; genus Gossypium; species Gossypium hirsutum. The sequence continues at coordinate 84,650,178 of NC_053435.1, forward strand.
TTTTTAGATTTCAAAATTCAAGTTCAATTGTTAAACAATGTTAAAAGTAGGCCTAATTCACGATTTGGTCCCCAAGGTATACTCATTTTTTCACTTTGATACCTAAACCTTTTTTATCCCAATTTGATACTAAAGTGTCCTTTTAGTATGGTTTATAGTCCAAAAAGTTAACTCGCAATTTAAAAAAAAAAATCAACACGGCCTTTATATTTTCATAAAAAATATTACTTAAATTATTTTTTACTTAACAATATATTTATTAAAATTAAAATTAATTAATAAAAATATTTTTAATTCATTTTTTCAGTTATCTCTTCCTCTCTTTCTCTCTCTCTCCATCTTCTTTCCCACTCCATCTTTCTTTCCAATACAAACAAGCATACTAATATCTTTCTCTATATTACCACATGCATATTCATATCATAACTATCAACACTATACACCCAAAAAAAAATGCATAAAAAAATCACTAACTCAAATTTTGGTTTTTTGGGTATTGTTTGGTTGATTTAAATGGTGAAAGAGAAGTTTATAAAGAGGAGAATAATATACTGAAACTTGAAGAGAATCTAACAGGGAAAAAACACCTAGATTTGGTGTGAAAGTTTTGAGATTGATTTGTAGATATACAAAAATCTAGTGTTCTTTTGACAAAATAAATGCTGAAATTGAAAAGAGGGGTTTGGAAACAAGAGAATGGTGAAATTTGGATTCAAATGACTATTGGTGAGCGGAGGCTGGAGGAGGCTATTGATGCCAAAATCCGGAAATTTTTAAGGTTTAGTTTGATTTTTGGTTTGAAACTTTTAAAGAAAATTTTAAATTAATTAAAGTAAATGTAATGTATAAAATGTTATTTAAAGGAGATTATAAACTATTTTGAGTTTGTTTTTGTTTAGATTTTGGTGAACAAAAATATAAGAGAATTTAATTCTTCTCTTTTCTCACATGATGAAGAACACTCAATAATTTTGTTAGATTTTTTGGGTTAAAAACATTTAAATATTTTTATGGAATTAATGGATTTTTAGTTTTATACTTTATTATTATATATTTTTTGAATTGTTTATATATTTATTTATATTTTATAATTTTTTTAAAATTGATATATAAATATATAATAAAAATATATTTTTTAAAATTAAAAACGCCATATGGAATTTTTTTTATTGTGCGCTTATTTTTTAACGGGGATAAAAAATTGGACCAAAATATATAATGGAATGATACTTTAGGTACTGAATTAGGAAAAAAAAGTTTAGGTATCAAAGTGGAAAAAAAATTATATTTCGGTGTTAAATCGTGAATTAAGCCCTAAAATTATTTTGTTAAATTTAGATTCGTTACAAGGTGATATTTTTAGTTACATAGCTACCAAGTGTATTTCTTTTATTTCAAAATGTTACACTAACAAAATTAACAAAAAAAGTTAATAGTGCTAATAGTTGGACTTAAATTTGACATTTAAAAAGTAAAGAAATTAAATTTATAGAAATAAAAGTATAAGGACAAAATTTTAAGTTTGTGAAAAGTACAAATACTTATGATATATTTTAACAAATAAAATAATATATTACAATATTTATAAACAAACTTAGTTGAGAGCTCAAATTATAATTTAAAAGGGTCAAACTTTTTTTTACTCAAACCCTTTTTTTTATTTAATATTTTTGTGAAACCCTTTTAGATTTAAAAGCAAACTTTAATTTATTTATTCAATTCCTAAATCGATTATAATTGTTCGAATATTTAAATTAAAAGATAATATGCACTTAAGCACATTCAAGCTCACATCCTTCTGATTATTGCAACATCAATTATGCTAATTGAGTTAAGATTCAACCAATACCAAAATTTTTAAAACTAGACCAATGGTCAAACCAGTTAAATCATTAGTTTTTTGTTTGACCGGTTTGTTCATTTTAATTAAATAGATTATTAAAAAATTCATAAAATTAATTTTTTAAAAAAGTAGAGAAAACAAGTACAATTAATTTTTTAGTTCGGTTCAATCAGTTTGGAGTAGTTTACAGATCAATTAGTTTAATCCCTCTCTCTATACTTGTACTCTAGCTGATTCTCAATCCGATCCCAATTAAACAATATTAACTGGCATGAAACTTTTAAAGTTGTGCAAGTAACTCTATCAAAATTTTAATTGTGCTTGGACACCCTAGACCAATGGGCCAAACATCAAATTTCTAAAATCTTTTGTTAAATATATCTAAGTCTCAAAGGTTTAGGTGTAATTTGTTTGGAACTTAAAATTTGGTCAAACAAGCGGATCATTTTGTAGTTGTTTGGTTAATATCAATATTGTTTAAATTGAATCAGATAGTTCATTAGACTAAAATTTGGTCAAAATATCGATTTGGGAAGAGAGATTAAACCGATTTAGTTATGAACTACTTGAATTCGAATGAATCAGCAAAACTGATTTTTTTATTTTTGATATATTTTTATTTTTTTAAAAATAATTTATTTAAACCAAATAAACTGATTATGGAATCGAACCAATTTTGAAAAAAAAAATCAGTCCGTTGCTAAAGCCATCGCCGCCCATAAGCCCTAGAACTCGAGATAAATGAAACCCCAAATTACACGCCAATACATTGGCTGAAACAAAGTGGTTTTCATTTTGGGTTTAAATCTATTTCAGAAATTCAGAGAGCTAAAACGTAGATTAAAAAAAATGGCGCACACATGCGTTACGACATCAGCCTCATCGATTCGGTTCAGTTCTTTGCTTTACAACCCAAATTCAAGCACCAGTCTTGATTCTCATAACTTGTCCTTTCCTTCCCATACTCGTCGTACAAGGTACTCTAATAGCAATTTCAAATTAAAATATTTTTTCTTGAGTTAATCGTTTAATTCACTAGGATTGATTAAAAACCATGTTTTTTGTTTTTATTTTAATGTTGGTTTGTTTATAGAGTGTGTAAGATGTTGGGTTTATTTTGTTTTTAATTGTCAAATAATTTACTGAGTTTGAAAGCTTAATTGTTCATAAAAAATTCAGGAAATTGAAGAAGCTAGTTAGTAATCAAAGTAATGTAGTAATGGGTTTTCAGCCAAAGGATTTTTGGGCTGCAGAGACAAGCTCTCGGAAGGGAATTTGGTCAATAAGGTACAAGCTTGTTTTAAACTGCACCTCTATGTTGTTGTTTTCATTTTTTTTAATGGAAAACTATTATAAAAGAGTTGAAGTATTGTTTTGTAACTATGCAGGGATGATTTGCAGCTCCCATCATCGGCTTACATTCCTTTGAATGCGCAAGGGCAGGGGCCGCCTCCAATGGTGCAAGAGCGTTTTCAAAGTGTTGTTAGCCAACTTTTCCAGCATGTATGGATTTGTTTTGGTTGTGCATTTTGGCCTTTACTAGACTTTGGTACTCTCTTATTGTTTATCGGTTCTTATATCGGTTGTTTGTTCTGATTTTTTAGAGAATAATTCGATGTGGTGGAGCTGTTGATGATGATATGGCTAACATTATTGTAGCTCAGCTTCTCTATCTTGATGCTGTCGATCCTCAGAAGGTCTGTTTGGTTCCATGCTTTCTTTCCTTCTTTCTTTCAATAGTATACACCATGAACTCTGATGCCATTATGAATATTATTTACTACTTTTATGTTTTCGGATATTGTTGATAGGACATTGTCATGTACGTTAATTCTCCTGGAGGATCAGTTACAGCTGGTAATATATTCATCTAAAGAGAATCTTGTCTTTGTATTTGCTCCGGTTTGTGTCAAAAAGAATCATGACTTGCCTGGCTTGTATGGTTTTGCATTTTGTTAGGTATGGCCATATTTGACACTATGAGGCATATACGGCCTGATGTCTCGACTGTGTGCGTTGGGCTTGCTGCTAGGTAATAAATTTGTTGATTTTGTTTTTTCTGTTTGTAATGCAAAATATGCAATTATATTTTCAAGTCACAGTATGGAACACCAGAAAACTGTAGTGTCGTGGCTATGCCTTGTTTGTCTCTTAATTAAGGAATATTAATCTTAACTTTGGTCCTTAAATTATGGTACTCGATTCATTCCGACAGATATTTGATCCTTGATGAGAATATTTCTTAATATGCGTAATATATATTTTGTATGAAGAGATTGGTTGTATTTTTCATGTTTCAATGTTTGGAAGCCAAGTATTGGATCATAGCTTGACTTTTAATTTAATATGACCAAACAATGTTTTTGGTGCAAGAGCTTAATGATTGATATTTTGGATCGCAAGCTCTTTGATATGAAGTGCATTCATATGATAAGATTTCAGTTTAAATCCGAATGCAATTGTTTATTATTGTTAATGGATATGTCTTGTTTTTCCGTGAACAGCATGGGAGCTTTTCTTCTTAGTGCGGGAACTAAAGGTATATAAATAGATTTGTGCCGTTCATAGCTCCGTTGATTGGTGTAGTTTCTCGTTCTGTCTGCTAAACTTGCATATTCCTTTATTCTCTTCAAAACTTCAGGAAAACGGTATAGTTTACCTAATTCACGGATAATGATACATCAGCCTCTTGGTGGAGCTCAAGGAGGCCTCGTGTTTAAATTTTGTACTTCTGCCTTCCTTACCCTCTGTATGAATATTAAACATGATTTTCAGGCAAATGAAATGCTGCATCATAAGGCAAATTTAAACGGGTATCTTGCTTACCACAACGGTCAAAGCTTGGATCAGATTAACCAGGATACTGACCGTGATTTTTTCATGAGCGCGAAAGAAGCAAAGGAATACGGACTTATTGACGGTGTCATTATGAATCCTCTTAAAGCTCTTCAGCCACTAGCTCCTACAGCTGATAGTAACGAATAGCCGGGTCTTCCTTCAGGTATTTTTACTATCATTTGACATGGCTAAGAGATAATTCGAAATGATTGTTCAGTTTTCTGATTGCCTCTTCGAATACTAGATAATCTCGAGTCGAATTTTGATGTTAATTAAATATACCGGTATCTAACCTCGAAAAACAGGTTCCATGTGAATTTCATGGACTCCCCATTTGTTTGAAATCACTAAATAATGAACCAAAAACGCCTTCACCGTGATCTAGATTGAACTGGTACTGTTAACAAAGTAATCTAATGGCAGATATTGTGAAACCGGCAAAAAGTCAAAACATGGCCCTGGGCGGGTGACTCGACTCGACATTGATGTCGGGTTTCTGACACGAGCAAAAAAATTTGCCGTGCTATAACATTGGAGTACAGTTTGAAAGATCACTAAATTACCTTTCTTTAGCCTTGACATGACCACCCACCAATACTTTGGTCTTTGTTCTTTCATACAGGATCAGTGCAACAAACTAGGTATGCTAGTAAATATTGAAATGCGAAGATAAAAGGTCTAATCATGCCCCAGTCCTTGTACTCTTTAGGTTTTTGAAATTTAGTTTATCAGTTTTTAATTTTAGGGTTTGTTTGTTTTACTGAAAATGGTTTCTGAAAAATATTTTTTGAAAAATGACTTAGTTTTTTAGAAAAGTTAATATTTTCTGGTGTTTGGATGAATCTGTATAAAATATTTTCTGTTGTTTGACAGATTTCTTAAAAATATTTCATAAAAACTGTTTTCAATGAAACAAAAATACATTTGAGATTTTCTTACCTTTTCATTAGTTAATTGAGTTTATTTTATATCTATTAATTTATATTTTACATTGTTTTTTTCATATATTAAAAATATTTTGTTAAATTCAGATACAATTACAACGTTATTTTTTAATTACATGACTATCAAGTGAGTATTTTTTATTTAAAAAATGTGACATCAACAAAATTGAAAATTTTTTTAACAATGTCAACAATTAGACTTGATTTTTAAACCCGAAAAAGTAGATTAAATTCTTAAAAGTAGAAGTATAGAGACTAAATTGTAAATTTGTGAAGAGCACATAGATTTATAGAGACTAAATTGCAAATTTGTGAAGAGAACATAGATTTATGACATATTTTAACCTTTATACTATAAAATATTTATTATTAATATATTTATAATTGTAATAAATATTTATTATTAAAATAATTAATTATATTGATAATTTATTACATGACTAAATATATATAATTAAATATCTAATAATATTGAAAGATATAATATTTTATTTTAATATTTTTAAAAATAAAATTTATTATCAATATAATAATATTAAGCTTTATTAAAGTTAGTTTTTATATAAAAATAAAATTATGAGATCTTTTCTAAAAAATGACTTACTTTTTTAACAGGAAAAAGAGCTTATTTTTACGTTAACTTGTAAGTTATTTTTCATGATCAAGTTGTTTTTGTAAAACAAACATAAGAAAATGTCAAAAATATGTTTTTGTAAATTTTTTTTTACATATAAACAAACGGACGTTTAGAAATTTAGTTTATCTACTTAATGTGGAAATTGTAGTTCAATTAATGAAATTTAGTTAAGCTAGGGTTTATGTTTGATGCACAAATAATATATAATTCATAATGAAATTTAATTAAATCATGGTTTGTAGTTAATGCAGTGCTGGTATATGAGTTCATATACTATAATTAAGCCATATTAAGATGCATTATCAACCCAATGAATAATTTTTTTTTAAAAAATTAAAAATATGTAATTGTTATTTTCTTTATACGGTGGTGTCTTGTGGATTATTGACTATGTATTGTATGTTAGTGTTTCAAATACTAATTTAATCAAAGGTAATTAGCATTATTGTGAATTGGATTTTAATTTTCAATTAAAATAAATAGAGATAATTTTTTAAATCAGAAGTAGAAAGATTAAATGTTAGAAGTCCAATAAATAGAACTGAGAGCAGAGTTAGATTAAAGGTAAATTCAAGTTATGTGCATGTATGCAAACATGGGCGTTAGAGAAATTTGGTGTGTGTTATAGTAGTAAATTATTCGAGCTTGAATGAACGGATTTTTATTCATGTTTGTTTGTACTTGTTAAAAATTTTAAATATGTGTCCATATTCATTTATTTAAAATTATGTATATTTATGTTCGTTCGTTTAAGTTAAATAGATATGTTCATGTCCATATAATTAAAGATGTTCACAAACATTATTTATGAATAATAAACAATAAAATAACTACCTATCTTATTTTTCCCTTTTTCGACATAAAATGATCAAATATTGTAAATATAAAAAAATTATATTATAAATAAAATAAGCACACAAACAATGATAATTTTATTAATATATAATAATCGAATAATAAATAAGCTTTAAATGATTTATTAAACAAGCTTTAAATGAAGTTTGTTTATCAACATAAGTAAGCTGAACAAGTTTTGTTCGTGATCGATTTGTTTAATAAACGAGTTTTAAAATCTTGTTTATGTTCTCTTATTTAGTTTAATAAATGAATAAAAATTAAATTGTTAATTGAATATTTTATTTATTTACGACTATGATGATAGTGTTAAGCCAAATACCAAATTCTCCATCAAACTATTAGATTGAGAATTAGTTGAGGTTTCGATTCAGAATAAACGGTTGAATTGGTTGACCTACGAATTAGTTGGACCGTTTTTTTTTATTTGTAATATTTTTTAATAATTTATTTAATCGAACTACTCAAATTTTAGAATGAGAGATTTAACCTTTTTAATCACTAGTCGAATTTTAAAATTTTCTATTTTTGTTAAAAGATTTTACGATTTTTAAAATAATATAAAATATATAATTTATTAAATATTATATACCTACAATCATTTACCAACATATAATGGATTGAACAACGTTACGGGGAGGGGTACGAGATTGACATCAAATCGCCATCAACAGTATCGAATTTTTTAAGAACATGTAAGCGTTGAGCAGAGGCCGAGATTTTTTACCCCAAGTTGCCGACTGTGACGAGTTAGAGCAAAAAAATTCTGTCTCCCTAACCCCAACAAGATTCATGCATGCTCTTTTTCCGTTTGATACCCTCTCCCCTACTATAAATACCCTCGTATCCAAAAATTATGAAAAAAATCGAATGCTAAAAACTTTAATTCACTTATCTCGTATCATTTACAAATTTCGAACATAAATCATTTCCTACATTCCATCTAAGGATTCCAGACTTAAACAATGTATCATTTAAAAAATACAAAAAGACTAATTCAGGTAAGAAATATTTTATATTATTTATTAATTTTTAGTGTTTTGTGAGTTTAATTGAAATAGTGAGCATTTTTTAATATATTAGTTTTCTTTATAGAAATATGTAGTGTAAAATTTGATAAATATACTTAATAATATTATAAAATAATGTTATGTATAATTTAGACTATTGAAAATAATTATCCGTGTTATATTGGTGACGAGGGATAGAAGATTAAAGGAGAATGTAAAATCATCGCTAAATGAAGTTTGCTTAGTAAACTACACCATTAGTTATTAAAATATAGAGAAGTTTTGCTTAGTAAACTACACCATTAGTTATTAAAATATAGAGAAGTTTCCGTCACTTAATTAAAAAAGTTGCCATTTAATCATTAAAATTTTCAAAATTATTATTTTTGGTCACATGACTTTTAAGTAACATTTTTTTTTTGTTGAGACCAAATTAGTAATATCAAGTCAAGCTTCACGCCCTTTGAAAAATATTCAGAGCAAATATTATAGTGGCTTGTGAAAACAATTATGATGTCATTTTTTAGCTAAAAATATATAATGTATCAAAAAAATTTCTTTTTCAGATTCAATTTAAAATTTCAATTCATTTAAATTAATTTTCAAAACTCAAATTGTAAAAACAAACTATATTTTGAAAATTTTATTTTCTTATAATAAAAAAGCTATGTCAACAAATAGAAGAGGTTAAAAACAAAAAAAAATTGCTTAATGTTTTTATTTGTTTATATGTTCTTTTAAAGAATGGATATTGGACATTTCTATTCAGATTTAAAAAAAAAAAATTTCTCATTTTCTTTCACTTTATTTATTTTTGAAAAGTTTATCAATTTTTATTTTTATTAATTTTTAGAATTTTCTAATTTAAAAAAATAATTTTAACCATTTTACATATAATCAAGATTAAATTAGCAAAAAGTATAAAAATTGAAGACTAAAATTATTATCAAACCTATTAAAAAAGTACCACTTAAAAAATTTGTTCATAGTTTAGTGATTGATTGTACAATTTACCTTTTTTTTTATATATTTGTATTAGTTCGTAATTTTGTTAGACCCTAAACCCTCATGAAAACCACATAATATGCTAGCAAAAATGAAATATACTGTTATAATAATTGATGGAACAGTGTTAATATAATTTTTTATGTAATAAAATGTGAAATTTGATTGTTGGTATTTTCAACAGGAAATATTCATTCAATAATGTAATATCCTCGTTATGCCTTTGAGCTAGGAATAATATTGAAATCGGATCAAGAATATTGTTAAACTAAGTCTTATTTGATAATATATTATGATATAACAAATTAAAATGTTTTTGAATAAAAGTTAAGTTGAACAAATTGATAAAAATATGTTGAAATAATTTCAATTAAATCAAACATTTTCAATTATGTTTTAACTGTTTTCAAATAAGTTAGCATTGCTCTAGGACAAAAAGTATCAAGTATCGATAGTTTTCAAGATATCAATACCCATTTTAAAATTGACACCAAATTGATATTTTGTTTTCAATTTTCACAAAAAGTATCGATACCTTTTATCAGGTATCGATAAATTGCCTTTGGTATCATTGTAAACTAAATTTAACGATCATTGAATCAAGCATTAAATGCTAATAGTATCAATTCTTGTAGAAAAAAAATCGATACCTTTTGTCGCAGGTGAATTTAATGATCTGGAATGTTCATCTTAACCACTCTATTCACTTTCACAACAACTATAATGATTGGAAATCAATTACAGGGTATAAATATCATCTTCCAAAGGTTTAGCAACAACAAGAAACATGTGCAAAGCTTAAAGATTAATAAAAACAACCTAAGAGCTTAATTCTTTCATACATTTTCTTGTAAAAACTTGTGAGCTTTCATTATATTCATTTCACTCAAGTATTCTTCTTTGTATTATTGCTTAATTGGCGAACATTTTGATCTTGTAAGGATTACTTCTTAGTTTCCTTATTTATTCTCTTTAAGAGAGGTTTAATTCTTAAGGTTTGAGTAGAAACCTTAAGGGAATGCAATCTTAAGATATTGGGGCATAAATCTTAAGGGAATTGTAAGGTTAAACATTATCCTCAAAGGTTACCAAATTAGTGAATTTGGAGAAAATCCTTAGTTGTGGAGAGCTACGGTAGTGGAGTAGGAAATTGGGGCTGAACCACTCTAAATTATTGTGTTCATCTTTCAATTTTCTTTCTAGCTTTCTCAAAATTTTGTATAAGTCAATTCACCCCCTCTTGGCAATTTTGGTTTGATTTATCGAGCTAACAAATATTATAGAATTTTAGAAAAATAAATAAAATAGGAATTTCGAGTATTAATCTAGAAAGTAGTTAGAGTTGGTAGAAAATTAGAAATATTTTCGAGATAAAAAAATTTAATTCGAAGTAATGACTTAATTGTAGGAGAATGGAAAGTGATGGGGCAAAAGTAGGAAAATCAAAAGGTTGAGATAATTACATTGAATTGGAGGAAAAATGAGGAAGGACTAGAAGTAAAATTTTACCAAAGTAAAGCATGAATCATACATTGTATTATAGAGAAAGTTGAAGGGTTAAATAATAATTACTTAAATTAGATAATTATGAAAAAACTTAACGGTTAAGGATGAAATTGTGTGGAATAGTGATTGGCGAATAAATTTCAAATTATTATTATGATTATTTAATTAAGAGATATTTTAGTAGAAAAATGTAGAAAAGATGAGAAGAACCTTTCATCTTTCATATGTGCTTCACGTCACTCACCAAAATCATCCATCCAAACTTTTGCTTTTATTATAACTAGGTGCTTCCACCATTTTCAAGCCTTTCCAAGCTCAATTTCTCATATTTCTTTTATGATTTCTTAGTAAAATCATTAGAGAAGCCTATTAGCCACCTTAATTTCATGAAAAAGATAATTCATAGTTGCCTTGGAGGAGAGAGAAAATAAAATTTAGGTTTTGATTGTAAGAGATTAAGGTAAGAATAATAGGTCTCTTCATGCAATTCATGTTAGTTTTATTAATATAGTATAGATATGTTATTTGATTATGATTTTAACAAGTAAATGTTGAATGTTTTTATATGAAAGAAAAATGTGAAGACCAAATTGGTGACAAAGGAAAATGATTGGTCAATGAGTGAAAAGAAAGGAAAACATATCATCCAAGATTTGGTTGTAAGTATTTCAAGGATTTTTAATTTTTTTATTTAAATTTAAATACAAACAATATTAAATAGTTAGTTTAATTAGGTGTAACAACCCGATTTTGGGTCTAGTCAGAATAATGGTTTCGGGACCACAAATTCGACGCAACAAAATTTATTTTTATTATATTTTTATGGTCTACAGTTTTATGGAATGATTCTGTAAAAATTTCTTTCGAAAATTTTGACGTTTGAGCACTCAATTTAGTAAAAAGGACTAAATTGAAAAAAGTACTAAATTGCAAAAAGTGCAAAACTTGAATTCTAGAAGCTAGAAGTGTCTAATTGCTATGAAATTTTAAATTGAAGGTCCTTAGATGGTAATTAGACCATTTTTTAAGTTAGTGGACAAAAATGGACATGAAGTAAGAGAAACTTTAGTGTTTTAAAAGAGAGCATTTTGGTCATTTGTTAATTCAATGAATTAAAAAGCAAAATAAAAGCAAATTTTTGTCCATCTTATTTTTCCATAGATGAATTTTATAAGGGGAAGCCATAGCTAGGGTTTGGCCACTTTCAAGCTCGATTGTAAGTCCGTTCTTGCCCTGTTTTTAATGCTCTTTACATTTTTAAAGTCGTTGTAACTCGATCTACCTATTTCTAGCACTAATTCGAGGTATGATTAAGGTCTAAGGTTTGACCCATGTTAGACATGTGTGTATTTGATGGCTAATGGTAGAAAATGCATGTTTGATGTTAGAAAAACAACTTTTGCTAAGTGATTTTCGGTAAAAATGTCAAAAAGGACCTATTTGTAAAAGTTATAAAATAAGTAGTAAAAATGTGATTAATTGGAAAATGTGGGCTGGTATAAGTATGAAAATGGTTCGGTTAGGCTTGGATTTTGAAGAAATTGAATACATTTCAATTTACGAGCCTAGGGACTAAATTGTAAGAATGTGAAACATTAGAGGCAAAAATGTAATTTTTGCCATAATATGATTTTTGGACTGAATTTAACAATGTGAGTATTAAATAAGTTAAATTTGTTATTATATATCAAGAAAAACGAGGTTCGGACCTAGATTGGGGGAAAAACAAAGTGTTTGACGATTAGGTCAAATTCCACTATTTTTGTACCGAGGTAAGTTCATATGTAAATAATGCATTGTTATATTATGTTTTAAATGCTTTAATATTGTACGAATTGTGAATGACTCTTTAGAAGTATTCGACAAAATTTCGACAAGCGAGAATTCCCGTTTGAGCCTTAGGAATAGAATATGATACGAGTGACATGTCACTAGGAACGCATGTGTTTATGTGATTCGGGTGCTGGTCTTGTACGTCCTACCAGTGGCTGAATAGTCCGGCATGTGTTGTGGATACCTGACAGCTTGTGTGAGCAGCACTGGGTAGCTACGTCCTGACTGACAGCTTGTGTGAGCAGGCCCGTGAATAGCTCAAAAACGAGTCTATATGTATTATGAGATGTGAGGTAGCTATGGCTACATATATGGAACTTATTTGCAAGATTTCTGAGTATCCTTTAATATTCCGAGTGTTCAATGGGAATGTCAAAGTTGTGAAAAACTATAGTTATATTGCGAGTTGGTGCAGTTATGCACGAAAAACTCATACGTAATGAGCTCGATATGTGATGAAACCTTGGTAAGGTGGTGATTGAGTAAGTTATGACTATAAGATTTTAATAAACTCTATGTAAAATTTCATTATGTTAATTGTATATTAAATGTGCGGTTATGATGCTTATTATTTGTATAGGAAATTACTAAGCTTTATAGCTTACTCCCTTCATTTCCCTTGTATTATAATGTTACCAAGCTAGCTCGAGGATTGGAAACCGTCGGATATTCACCCACACTATCAACAATTATTTTGGTATCAATGATTTCAAAGTTTTGAGTTATGGTATGTATAGGGGACTTCGTCATTTTGTTATGTGTCATAATTGGTTTGACCAAATGTGTTGGATTATATTGGTTGAAAGTTCATTTTGTATAAGGCCATTTGAAATTGGCTACTATTGGTATAAGTAATTTATATAATGATGCCTTTCATGGATGTAGGAATTTACATGAAATGAGTTGATGAGATGTTTGTGTATGATAGATGGTAGCATATGAATAATGTGTTGATGTCTTGGTTGTAGCTGATTTGGTTGTATGTGTATGTCTGGATTGGTGCTACGTTGTGTTGTGTAGGTGTGTGCAACAAAGGGTGGCAAAATGGCTTGGTAAATAGCATTATTTTTGTCCACACGGGCTAGACACACGGGCGTGTGTCTAGGCCGTAAGTGACACACGGTTTGCCCCACGGGCATGTACTTAGGCCGTGTGTCTCCTGCACCTTAATTTTGAGAAACAAAATGATCAAAATTGAGTAAACAGGAGCTGTGTGGACAACACGGCCTCAGGTACGGGCATGTGAAGTCTGCACCTAATTTATGAAAAATCATGAATTTTAATTCAACCATATGGCCTGTCACACAAGCGTGTGACTTGGCCGTGTGTTTTCAATTTGTTCTTGGGTGACAAATAGAGAGTTACATGGGTCGAGACACGGGCGTGTGTGACCCCATGACCTGCGCACACGAGTGTGTCCCATAGCCACACGGGCTTGTGACCCTTGTTTAGTGAAAAATTTCTAAAATTCTCGGTTTAGTCCCAAACCACTTCCAAAGTATGTTTTGGGCCTCGTAGGCTCGTAATAGGGACATTGTGATTGAAAGCAAAAAGTTTTAATGAGTCCGGTAACGCCTTGTACCTTGTTTCGGCATTGAATACGGGTAAGGGGTGTTACGTTATGAATATATTAGTATTAAGTGTATAATTTATTGATAAGTATAGATGAACATAATTTAAATTCCATTTATGTGGAAAATTGAAAGTAGTAGAAAGGGACTAATTTGAAAAGTAAATAAAGTATGACATGAAGTTTTGAATGTTGAAAAGAGATCATAAAAGAATAGTGTTGAAGCATTGATGATATGACTGTTGAATGAATAGTGAAATTATAAGTTATGTTGAAACTAAAGATATAAGTATCAAATTGTAAAAGGTCAAAAGTTTGTCTTATTTCTCTTTTATTGAAAAAATGTTATGTTCTAATTGTGTTAAAGCCCATGTAGATGAATCAGAACTATTGGGATACAGATGACATGCCATTAAAGAAAAATTAACGTGCTCTCTATTATTATATGCACTACAGTGTTGTTCTATTTTGATAAGCACTACGTTGCTGTTCTGTTCTGGCTAAGCACATTGGTGTTGTTCTGTTCTAAAATGGCACTTCGGTGCACTTCTATATCTGTTTTAGATATCCTAAATGTTCTCTTTAGTCTACAACGGGCTACGAAGGAAAAATGTTATAAGAAAAACTATCAAAGCAATGTGGTAAGTAATGTAGGTATTAGTAATTGACCACTCATGTTTGGTTCCTATATGTGGAATAATATTATATATGAAAATTGGTACTAATTCCCAATTTTAAAAAGTTTAAATTTTTTAAAATGCTTATTAAGCTGTTAGAAACTTAGCGTATTTCTTTCCAACACGTAGATAGGAGCTAGGAACAGAGTATGTTTAAACATTTCAGTTTAGCTTTGGCATGTACATAGGTTATGTTGGGAGAAAATGAAATGTTTAATGGACTAAATTGTAGAACTTGAATACTTTGTTAGTATATAAATTTAGTTTTAATTAAATGAGTTTGAGGTAAGTTATGTGATCATTGAAATTGAGTTCATTTGGTTGAAATGAGAATTAGATTGGTTGTGTTTTGAGGTTTATAGTGCAGGGATTTAAGTGTTATAGATTTGGTACTTGAGAAAATTTCCTTTAATTTTCAAACATCAAACTTTAAAATGGTATTGATACCTTGTATAGAGTATTGATACTTTGAGGGGAGTATCAATACTTTAACAAGAGTATTGATACTTTGAATTTTGCTGAATTTTTTGAAATTTTGAAGCTTAAACTGGTATCGATATTAGGCAGGGGTATCGATACTTGAGACAAGGTACTAATACCTTATGCACAATACAGATACTTGGCATTGTTTTATACTTATAAATGGCGAAACAAATTTTCACTCGAAAATTTATCCAGTTTTTATACAAAATCAAGTAGACATAAAAACATTATGATTGTTATATCAAATTATTCATTATATTGAACTTAGTTTTCTAGAGTATGATCTTCGTTGCTCTGACAACAAATGTAGCATTCATATATTTTAACCTGACGGTTGGATTAAATATAGGGATGTTACAAATAATGGTCAATAGTTGAAGTTGTGAGTAAGATAATAATTTTTATTTGAAATTGATTCAATTAAATTGGTCTAGTTAATTAATTGTGTAGTTTTAAGGTTCGAAGATTAGTAACTAATTCACTGCTGGACAAACCATGGTTGTGTTTTTTAGTCCAAGAATAAACTTAGAATAAGGTTTAGTATTGGTGATAAATTTGTGTAATTAAAGAAGAAGATTGGTTCAAAAATCGCGAGATGTTATAATTGATCTTATCAAGATTGATCTATATATATCTATTGTCCTCAACACATCGTACATATAATACATTGTCACTCTTCGACAATGATATCAATACATTTTTATTATGATAACCTTTATGTCGTTGAACTTTATTTGGAATTGGATGACGGGGATTAGAGGATTGCAATGGTTACTATGTCATCTTCAAGACATGTTCAGAATTTAACTCTACTGAACCAAAAATACCAAGTTCATGCCATGTATATTGACCCACTGAGACAATCAATTGCTAGGTCTTTAGTAAGTGGATATGAATTTGATCTTAATGTTATGTTAGTAGATACATTGGTATCTGGTTTTCAAACCGGTGTAAGTTTAGGGAGTGTCTTGTAGAAGATATCATTGAGGATGATGTCCTCAATATTCAGGTCGAGGAATTTAGGGATCTAGAGGAGGGTATGACGAAAAAATATAAATTATTTTTATTACTTCCCTCAACCAGGGCATTATGCTAGTGGATTATTTATATGCAACAAACTATTGGCTCTTATGTTGAGCGTTGACCCAGATACAACACATGCACTTGAGTTCACCAAATACCTTTACATAGTACGTAGTTATATCTT
The DNA here is from genome assembly GCF_007990345.1 of Gossypium hirsutum. NCBI lineage: Eukaryota > Viridiplantae > Streptophyta > Magnoliopsida > Malvales > Malvaceae > Gossypium > Gossypium hirsutum. The sequence continues at coordinate 84,666,586 of NC_053435.1, forward strand.
GTAACCAAATGAAACATCATAAAAGTTGTATATAGGGTTATAGTTTCTAAATAAAGATGTATCGATAATTTCTATTAAGCGCTATAGTGCAAACGTGTGGGTTGATTACAAAGACATCATATCTACTAGTGCTAAAGTGTTGGTGGAGGGTGCAAGCTTTATTTATAAAGTGGTCATAACTTTGGGAGATTTGTAAGTATGAAGGATTTGACAGTTGTATTGTTATGTGGATGTTGTAAGACTACCGGAAACTTAATGTGAAATTAACATGTAAATGCACTAAACTGTTAGTTAAAGTCAAGCCAACCATTCTTATTGTTATCTTGGTTGTGAGATGCAAGTAAGATATGGGTACGAAGTTTCATATTGGAATTTGTAAGTGGTATTTGGTAAGTGGTTTAGGATTTTTGTAATATATTTTAGGATTTGATTTTTTCCCCATTATTTTGGGGGATTTTTTTTTGAATTTTTTGGGTTTAGTGTGGAGTATTTATAATGAGGAAGGGGTGTTGGCTGGAAAAGGGTATGTATGGGTCTTATTGGAGTTAGGGAGGTAGAGATTTCCTGCCAAATCACCACAGTTGTTAGCGACTTGGGGTAGAGAATTTCTGCCTCTCTTCCTCGTTCCATGCATATTTTCTTTAAAAAAATTGACTATCACCAAAATGTGTTAGTCATGGTAGACAATTCCGTTCCAATATTGATTGGAACGCTTTATTCCAGTAGTAAACCGAAACAAAAAACTTAAGGATTTGTTTCGGTTCAAATTTTGATAATATCAGTCGTATCAGTATGTATTGGTTGATTTCACCTTACCAATCAGAATAGTGTATTAACTGATACCATAAAAAATAAATTTTAAATTTTAAATTTTAAATTGAATATTTTATTATTTATTTGTATTGAAAAATTAATTTTAAATATATTTTAACTTTAATTTACTTTTTATTATTGGTTTTGGAATTTTTTGAATTATGGATTGTTATATGCATAGTATGAGATGATTATTGTTTAATTTATGGAATAAATTTTTTTCTTGTTTATTTTAAGGTTGTTTAATAATGGATTGTATTTGTGAAACTTATTAAATAATATTTTATGAGTATTTTTTTTTTGGTATTGTAAAATTTTCATATGATGATATTTGAACCCATGCCACTATTTTTTAAATTTTTTTAGGTGAATGTACCTTCAAAGACCCTCTGGATTAAATTAGTGTCTCTATTATTGTTTGAAATATACTTACCATTTATTGTTTGAAAAATGACATGAAAATTATTTATTCCGTGTACAGTTCAATTTTTAAACAAAATATGTTATCTATAGAATCATAAAATGTATTCAAGATAAAACTCTGTTAAACAACAAAAGACATCTTTTAAACAGTAAATGGTAACTCTTTACCAATTTTTCCTTATTTAATTCTTTTTAATAGTATAAGAACTAAATTAATCCATTTAATAATAGGACTCATTTGATCTAATCCCTGGGATCTACTAGGTGCATTCATCATTTTCTTTACCTTTTTAATCAAAACTTTATTTTTTTATGAGTATTTTGCATTTGAGGAAAAAAAAATTTTTGAAACAACATATGAGATTTATTTAATCTTATCATTTGATGCTTGTATATATATATTAAATATTTTTTAAAAATAACGAAAAATTTAAAACGGTACATTAAAACAGATCGATATTGATAGTACTAGTAAGAAAATAGCATATCCACCAATACAATACTGATTACCTTTGTATCGACCCAAATTGCCACTAACAATGCGAATTTGTATCAGTACCATTCTCCCTATAATACTATTTCAATCAATTATATTTCGGTACATAATTTTGAGTTATATTATTAAAGTAATAAATCATTTATTTATATTATTTAAGTAAAAAAAAAAAAGAGCTAGGAATCAACAACTTAATAATCCCTCAAATAAGCTAAAAACCACACCTTGTAGACTTTTAAGGAAACTCAATCTGGAACCTGATCCAAATCTCTGACTAAATACCTCAAGTTTAGGTTTTGAACTTGTAAGTGATTTAGGGTTTTTTTTTAATATTTGATTTTTTTAATTTTTGAGTTAAATATGAAGTTAATATAATGAGGAAATGGTGTTGAGTGAAAAAGGGTATGCATGAGCCTTATCGAAGTTAGGGAGATATAGATTCTCTACTAAATCATTACAGTTGATGACTGTAGCGACTGGAGACGATATATGCATACTATTTTTTTGTCTTTCATCACCTAAATTAACTTTATTAATAGTGATTTCAAGTAACACTTAAGTGTTTGAGCTCAAATCGCCACCAACAATGTTGATTTGGTGCCAGTCTCATACCCCTTCCATAACAATATTCAATGCATTAAATACATCAAATTAGATTGAATAATAAAAAATTTAATATCTTTAAAATAAATTTTTTTATTTAAATCTTTTAAATATATTTAAAGATTTGATCTAATTAGAGTAGAACCATTAGTTCAACAAAAACTCATTATGCAAATCTTCTCTTCCCATGGAATCTAAGCATCCATTATCAAGTAAGGAACATAAAAGAAGATAATTTAAAAGAAAAGAAAAAAAAAGCTCTCAAAGCAAAGCAGTCTCGCGTGAACCTCGTGCATCCATTTTTAATGTCGAAAGGAGCAGCTCACCTAACCAAAAAAAAAAAAAAAGCAGCATCAATCAAAGAGCCCCCTCTATCTCTCTATCCATTCGACTTGCTAGATTTTTTCTTTTACCTTTCTCCCCCAAAAATTCCCAATCTCCAATATCAATACAAATGGCACCAATGCCCAAGCTCTTTTTTTTTTTTTCAGTTTTCAAGCCACAGTGATCCAACTATATCATTTTGTAAACCCTCAGACAAAACAAAAAGAAAAGAAAATGAACCATTGGTAATGGAGGCATAATAATCCCTTCAACTATGAACACCTTAATTAATTACATGTTTTTCAAGGCTGTAAAAATATATATACACTTAGATCAAGGAGGGACAACATGAATCCCTTCATCGAAAAACTTGCTTCTCATGAACCATGTGAAAGCTGAACATATGGGTAGTTCTTCAAGCTCATCGAAGAAATCATTTTCTTCTGATTTTGGTATGGGAGATGCTGCTGCTACTTTCATATGAGAACAACAAGAGACTGGCTCTTCATCCAACAATAACCCCACTGTGCTTCTCTCTAGATTCCCACTGAAAGGATCTTCTTTGTTTTGGGGAAAGCTTAATGGGGATTGTAGGTAATGAAAATATTCTTCATCTTTATCAGGTAGGTGTTCTTGCTTAGTGGTTGGGGCCTGATCATCATTATCACCATCATCATCATCATCACTACTTTGGGGTTCTTTAGTTGGTGACTGTGATAAGGTTTTGGTGTTGTGCAGATGAGAGCTTGGATGGTTATGACTAGAGGTGTAAGTAATGATGAGCATTGAAGCATCTGTTTTGCATCTTTCTACTTGCTTTTTAGCTGAACAACCTTTCGATGTGCTGCACTTGTAATACCCCCTGCATGATCAAAACATGAACTCAACAACCATGAACCAAAAAATGTAGAAAAAAAAATAATTACCTTGGATAAGGAGACCCTTTGATAGGCTTTTGACCATATTTCCTCCATGACCATGAATCATAAGGAGGTCCGTCATTCTTTAACTTTCCACCATTTTCTCCTATCTTTACAGTCACAACAGTCCTTTCAACCACTTTCCTGGTAATAAAAACATGACCAAAGTTAAATGCATGCTGCCTGCTATGAACCAATTCAGTATTTATATAAAATAGAAACCTTCTTTTGGATGCCTGGGTTTCATTTTGTTTTGGAGAGATAGAACCGTCCATTGCAACTTTCTGTTTGATGCTGCAATGGCCAAAAAGAGATTAAAAAGAGACAGTGAAAGCTATTTGGTGGTGATATAATGATTAATGAACTTAGAGGGCAAAATAAAAACCAAAAAGATTGAAATGAAGAGCTCCAATCAAACTGTGATGGAGAAAAAAGAACAAAAGGGACTTTGGGTTTTTTGGCAATATGACAAACAAACAAAAAAAAAAAATCCTCCTCCAACTTGGGTTCTCTTCTACCTTTCTTGTCACTCACCATCAACCCTCGAACCCCCACCTTTGTAATAAAATAAACTACCTTATATCCACACATACTGCTGCACCATATAAATATATGTGTGTAGATATTTCAAGGACAACAATATTGCCGGCCCCATCCTCCACTTCATTGGCTTCAGCATGGTTTGGCTCCTGTTCCCATAAACGCAATCAATCTCCACTTGGCACGTGTACATTTCCAATAATGAAGCTTGCCCTTTCATAAATTTATTAGGACAAGTTTAGTTGATTTTATTTTTAAATTTTGTTATTAATTTTTTTACCATGCGAAAATTTTGTATATAATGTGATTTCAATTTATTATTTTTACATAATGCTTATAAAAGAAAGATGCACGGAATCGATGTTAGGGATAAAAAAGTACATGGATTAGAAATAATTAAATTGAACTATAACAACTAAATTTATAACTTATAAATAATATATATATTACAAATGATTAAATTGAACTACAATGATTAAATCTACAATTTACTCATAGTATAAAGATTAATAGCAAAATTTGACTTAAAGGACTTAATGGCAATTAACTGGGTTACGACTAGAGATGTTTATAGGTTAGGTCAAGTTTATGCATGATATTAATATCATACGTACATAGTTGCCTAAGCTTGAACATAAAAAATATGGGTCTCAAATTTTACTTAAATCCGCCCATATTTGTAAACAGTTATGCTAATCCCTCTTAGGCCCATTCATAGTACTTTTTTTAAAAATATTATTGATTTTATTTAGTATCTAGTAATATATATATTTTAACACCCCTTACCGGTACCCGAGGCCAGGATAGGATACGAGGCATTACCGAACACATACACAGTCATTCATGCAAAAACTAGGCTATAAAATTTTTCTTTAAAATAACTTTATTCATACATACACAATTTGTCCCTAATATGGGCCTGCGAGGCCCAAAACAACCATCGAAAGTGATTCGGGACTAAATCGAAGACTTTAGAAAAGCTTGAGAAATTTTCCCTAATACAGAACCACACACCCATGTGAAACAGGGGAAACACCCGTGTGCTCTTGACACACATATGTCCTCCAGCCGTGTAACTCTTTGACTATGACATCAGTATCAATTTAGGGTCGCACGACCGCATCACATGCCCATGTGGCTAGACCGTGTGGTCAATTAAAATTAAATGAATTTTTCATAAAAAGGTGCAGACTTCACATGACCAAGATACATGCCCATGTCTTAGCCCGTGTGTTTACTACTAGGCATACTGACTTGCAAAAATTAGGGTGCAGGGGACAGACGACCATTCAACACACCCGTGGGGTAGACCGTGTGTCACACACGGTCTAGACACGTGCCCATGTGTCTACCCGTGTGGACCATTTAAAGGCTATTTTCTAAGCCAATTGTCACCCTCAATCATTCATACATTCAAACATATTTCATAGCATGCAACATGACATATTTAGACACTCAAATATTCAACACCATGGCACTCTCACATCTTTATAATGTCATCCTATTGCACATTCATTTTGTTACACCATTTAGAAGCATTCCCCACCAATTTCATGCATTATTAAACTTGTTACCATAACTTCAAATTATGCATTCATGACTATAGTCATTTTAAGCCATTAAGTCATCTTTTACCTTTTAGCATTTAATCCATACTTTATCATACATTCACCAAGCAATAACAATCACATCATCAAGGCACTAACACATGCATGCATGGGTAATTAGATTACAACCTAATGATCAAATATAAGCCATATCACATGGCCATTACAAAATGAATCATCAACATCATAGGCCTTCACAATTTGGCCAAATAGCAGGACACATGTCACAAAATAACCAAGTCCCCTATACATGCCATACTCAAAATAACAATTTCACTATACCTAATAATCTTTTGATAGTGTGATCGAATACTCCGACAGCTTCTGATCCCCGAGCTAGCTTGGCGGAACTACAAAGGATGGAAAGAAAATGGGGTAAACATTAATACTTAGTAAGTCCACATGCAAATAATATGCAATGGCAGTAAGCAATCAACATGCAAAGACATAGTAACATATACATAAAGATTATTCATCATTTAAACCTTTTGATATACTTTCTCATCACAAAGTATTCTTTACCAAGGCATTATTCATAGGTTTAGCGTACATACCTGTACTCATCGTAGTATATCATATAACCATACCTCTTTAACATGCCCTCCTCGGGACTTTCATCACATCATTTACATTACTTGTTGAGCACTTGGAATACTATTGGATAAGCGAAAAACTTGCACATAAGTGCCACATATACATACGTAGCCAAAGCTACCTAATAACATGTAACGCTCGCAATGGAGCTACTCATGGGCTTGCTCATAAAAGCTATCGGTCAAAGTGTAGCTACACGGGCTGCTCACACAAGCTGTCAGGTATCCAACCAACTCAAGGATTACCTAGCCACCGGTAGGACACACAAGACCATTGCCCGGAACCCAATTACATGTATCGCATCCATAATGAACTCGGACCAACTCAACGAGCTCGGATGCCTCATACATATCACGAACCCAGACCAACTCAACGAGTTCGGATTTCTAAATTCCTAATGATGTGTTACTTGTATCCTAGACTATTCCTAAGGTTCAAACGGGATTTTCCTCACTTGCACAACTCATACTTTGTTGTACTTGTTCGTGATGTTGTATGTACCGGCCAATTATCATTTATGCTTTTATAACAACCAATAAGTATATAACTCATAATAGGAAGAAAACATTTATCACATAATATCAAAACATTAAAAACATGCTACAACACCACATTATTTGCATATGCACTTACCTCGGTACAAAATGATGGTAATCGAGCCTAATTGTCGTATACTTTATTCTTTCCTAGATCAAGACCCGGTTCATGTTTTTCTTGATCTATAATGCCAAATTTAACTTATTTATTAATCACATTATTCAAATCAATCCATAATTCATGCTTTGGTAAAATTACCTTTTTACCTCTAACTTTTTACTTATTTACGATTTAGTCCCTAGGCTCGTAAAATGAAATGCATGCATTTTCTTTGTTACCCAAGCCTAGCCGAACATATACCATGCTCATATCAGCCCACATTTTCCTTTATTTCACATTATTACTACCCACTTTTACACTTTTACAAACAAGTCCCCTTTTTAGGTGTTTTCACTAAAAATCACCTAGTAAAAGATGTTTATCATGCATCAAACATTCATATTCCTCCATTAATCATCAAAATACATGTATGTTACACATGGGTCAAATTTCATACATGAACCTTAGCTCAAAATATAGGTAGAAATGGGTAGATCATGCTTCAAAGACTTAAAAAATACAAAGAACATTAAAATGGGGCTAGGGAGCACTTACAATCAAGCTTGGAAATGTTGAACAAAACCCTAGCTATGGCTATTGGGAAATTCAGCTAGCACATGGAGAAGATGGACACATTTTTGCTTTGATTTTCCCTTTTTATTCTCTTAATTACCAAATGACCAAAATGCCCTTAGGGTCTTTCTTTCAAAATTTTCCTATGCATATCCATTTTTGTCCAAAATTATAAAAATTGGTCAAATTGCTAATTAGGAGCCTCTAATTCATAATCTAAAGCAATTTCATGCTTAAAGCTTCTAGAATGAAAGTTTTGCATTTTATTCAATTTGGTCCCTAAAATTCAATTAGACATTTTATGCATAGAATTTCTTCATGAAACTTTCACATAAGCATGCATTCATATCATAGACCTCATAAAAAATCATAAAATAATTATTTCTATCTCAGATTTGTGATCCCGAAACTATTATTCCGACTAGGCCCTAATTCAAAATGTCACATATATACACTATAGCATTATGAGGTTACAAAAAAAGAAAATGAATAGTTATGTTTACATTACAGTTTTTTTGACATGACACTCTTTAATTGAAACATTAATTTACAATTTGGGTAAGTTATTTTTTTTACTCTTTGCCTTTTATTTTTTTAAAGTTATTTCATTTCTTTTGTTTAAAATTTTTCTTTAAAAATTTTTATATGTTAAATATAAAGTTGATTTTAAATGAATTATCTCTTTATTTCAAGATTTTACTTAATTGAATTAATTTTTAATGTTATAAAATTAAAAATAATGACTGTTAAATTGTTAAACTTAAAATATAATTTTTTTAACAAATTAAATTTATATCTTTCTAATATAATAAGAGTTATTTCATTGATTAAATTAGAGAAAAATAAATATAAAATTACAAAAATAAATATTAACAATTTTAACATTAAAATAAATTTATTTAACAATATATATAAAATAAATAATCTGTAAGAAATTATTGATAATATTATTTAAATTATAATATATGAATATTAAAATCAATCACGAGGAATTTTTCTATTATTTTGATATTAAATATTTTTTAAATTAAATAAAATTAATATAACTTGTTTTAATTTAGTTAAATATTTTTAAAATATTTTTCAATTACATTAATTTTTCAATTTATTAATGATTTTTTGAAGAAACTCATTAAAAATTTGAAACAAAAATTAATATTATAAAAATGAAAAAAGCTAGTGGAGTTTTTAAACTCTATAAAGAGGTCAATAGATTGACAAGTCACATGTCAATTTTTAAGGCTACTTGAGTAATTAAAGTAAATAAATTGTCAACGTATCAAATATTAATCCTATAAAAGTATTATAAATCTAATACTTACAATTGACCATGAATCGCACGAGAATATAAACTAGACGTTATGTATATTTCTTTTATTAAATTTCTAAACATAAATAACTTAACATATTTTTTAATATTTATGTTTTATTTTGATATATTTAATTTAACATGATATAAATTACATAATATATCAAGAAAAGAAAAATATCATATTACAAATTTGTAAATAGGTTGAGCTTGAGTTGTGTACATTGAAACCTAAGTTCAACTCGTATATTTAATAAACCTAATTTTTTTACTCAAATCTATTTTAAGCTTATTATTTTTGTCTAAATCTTTTTAAATTTTATATGAGTAGTTCGTTTATTATACCAAAAAAAGGTATTTTTGGTGGATTAACTTTGAAATTCTTCGGTATAATATTTTGCCAGTGGCCTGCATCGAACTGGGTTCATGTCTTATTTTCAGACTGTATTGCTGTTCAGCATATGTACATTATGTTAGAGATTTGATTATCCCCAGAAATGTAATTTATGGGTCTAATTGATTTATATAATGACTTTTAGATTTTAATAATCATAAAAAAAATAATCACCAAAATTAATACTCGTGCTGTCATTTTGTGTCTCTCTCGTACTTATCAACTATCTCCTTGTCATGTAGTTTCATTCCTTTTGTTTAATTCATAAATGCTTTATGGGAGTAATCTGCTTTGATCCCACAATTTAAACATTAATTTTGGATGGCTGCTTTCGTTTGCTATGTGGAAATAATCACCAAATATTATATCCTATCGTCCTTTGTGCCATTTGTATTAACCACAATATTTTTACATGCCATTTAAGTATTTAATTGGCTTTCTTTTTTTCTTTTTTTTTTGCGTGAGCGGCCGGACATGTTGCCCACATCGAAATATCAGTCTCACCATCGCAATCCAACCCAATTTTATTTTTCCTTTACGTTACTATGATATGATGTGCAGATACAAAGTTAGAAAATATTTTTTAAAGTTGAAATTAAATTGTAATTTTTATAATAATATAAATGTAATTTTATTATTTTATTAGTTTATATATTTATAATTTTTAAAGAATTAAATTAAATTTTTATTTTTAAGAGAGTTAAAATATAATTTATATTTATTAATTTTAAATTTTAAAACGTCTAAATGGAAGGGGACGAACCCTCTACCAGCCCCTAGTTACACCGCTATTTGTAGATTAAAGAAAGGGTTAATTTTATTAAAAAGTCATCAACTATTGTCTAAGTTTTAAATTGATTCCAAACTATAATATTATATCAATCAAGTTTTTTTTTGTTAATTTAACTGTTAATTTAGGCATTAAATATAAAAGTTTAGATTTAATATGGAGCATATTTGAAATTTAAATTATAGACATGTATATAGTTGTTGTATGAATAACTTAAATTTGACGTGAAATATAAAATTAAGAATTATGCAATGGAAGACGGATAAAATTAAAAAATTGGGAGTTAAAGCTAAAATTTTGTATTGAAATTATATAAATTAAAATTTTAACTTTTGATGAGGCAAAAAAAAAGTAATTTTTCTATTTAACAGATAAACTAAAAGGAATTAAATTGCATGAGAGAGACTAAAATTGCAATTGTATCATTTTAATCGGGGGCTAAGGCTCCAACCTCTAGGTACATCGCTGTCTGACATGTTAAAAAATATATTAGGTACAAAATTTATACATAATAATATATTTGGCTGCTAATGTTTATCTATTTCAATACATTGATCTTAATTCTTTTTGTATTACTTTGCTTCTCAATTTTTAAATTTTAATTAAATTGTTTTTTGTTAAATAGATAAATTGATTGAACTGTTAAAATTTTAACTATAGTAACACGACAATTTTCAAAGTAATTCACGTCAGTGCCAATACAACTTTAAACAATTCATATATCTTTTGTCCATTAAAAAAAACAATTTAATTTGAAAGTTGAGAATTAAAGTGATAAAGAAAAAAAATAAAGCCGAAATGAAAAAATAAATAAACTTATCATTATACCTAAAATCTAAATGAATAAACGTTAAATTTATAATTATACCTAAAATTTAAAAAAGCCTTCCGTACTTAATGTGCACACAATTTAATCCTAATGTATTAAATATGCTCTACCTCATAGGTTATATTTTTGACAATATCAATAGAAGTATCTACTTAATACGATAGTGATATTTTAAAATTCTTTGAATTAATTTAAAATTTGAATTGCAATTCAAGGATGTATAAAGCAATTAACTTGATTAGTAGGTATATAAAAAAATCTTTTTGGAGTTGATATTTATTATGATTATCATTACATAGATACTCTTGTGGAAGTAAAATTTGATGCAAAGTTTCAAAAGTTCTAAAATGGATAATGGATTATTCCCTTTCAGTAGTCCATTCGACTTCAATGGAATCCAAGGAAATTACAATCTTCCTGATTTCGAGAAAGATGGTACTGTAATAAAAGGAAAACATGACCCTCTGTTTGGATTCCAAGAAATTGGAGATGATCCAGACAATGATCCTGTTTTTCCTAATTATGGTCTTTATCCAAACGTAACAAAGATGTCTGAAAATCAAGAACAACAACAGGGACGAGCAGCAACCAAGTCAGCTTTTTCCGATGAATACAGTTTCAGCTCTGTTTTCTCGGGAAACATGGTGTTCCAAGAATTTTCGAGGCCGGAAAACATGAAACCCATTAAGGACAGCAATATGCAGTCTTCGTGTCGGTCGTCGTCTCTGGAACTGCTAACCAATTATGGAAATGGTTTCAAGAAATTGAGATTCAGCAAATATGTTGGGAGTGACGGCGGGGATGGAACGGATGAACGTGGTGGCAGCCAGAAGAAACTTTCAGCGGAGGAGATCATGAGGGTGACCGGAGCGAGGTACATACAGCTTTCGGACATGAGGTACGATGATTTCTCCATGATTATGCATCCGTTCGGTCATGCTCTTTCGGGTTTGTCCGATGACGAGAAGAAAGACGTCGAGCTCGTGCACTTACTCCTAACCGCAGCGGAGAAAGTTGGTTACGAACAATTCGAACGTGCTAGCCGGTTGCTTTCGCGTTGCGAATGGATTGCGTCGGAACGAGCCAGTCCGGTCCAACGGATCGTATATTATTTTGCCGAAGGTCTTCGAGAAAGGATTGATACAGGAATGGGGAGGATCATAGCGAAGGAACCGGAGATGATATTTAAGACTGGTATTGAAAACGGGTTGAATACGAACCTTATATCGGTTAGAATTCATGAGTATGTACCGTTTTTTCAAGTAACGCAATTCATGGGAATACAAGCCATTCTAGAGAACGTGGCATCTGCTAGTAAGATCCATATAATTGATCTTGAACTTCGGAGTGGAGTTCAATGGACCGGCCTAATGCAAGCTCTGGCGGAACGTGAAATTCGCCACGTCGAGATTCTCAAGATAACGGCCGTGGGATTTGTCGGCAACGAGAAGATAGCGGAGACCGGAAAGAGGTTGGAAAGTGTTGCTGCATCGTTTAAGTTACCCTTTTCGTTCATTGCGGTTTACGTCGAAGACATGGAAGACATCAAGGAAGAGTTATTCAAAATCGGAAACAACGAATCGTTGGCTGTTTTCTGTCCGTTGGTGCTTAGAACAATGATTTCAATTCCTACATGCTTGGAAAATCTGATGCGGGTGATGAAAAATTTGAACCCTACTATAGTAATTGTCATCGAAATCGAAGCAAACCACAACTCTCCGTCGTTCGTGAACCGATTCATCGAAGCGTTATTCTTTTACAGCACATTTTTTGACTGCCTTGACACTTGCTTGGAACATGAAGGTGAATTGAGAGCCGAGGTCGAGTCCGTGCTTTGCAATGGGATTTGGAACATTGTGGCGACGGAAGGCAAAGAGAGGGTCGTTAGAAGTGTGAAGTTGGAAGTGTGGTCGGCATTCTTCGCGAGGTTTAGAATGACCGAATTGGGGTTTAGCGAGTCTTCCTTATACCAAGGTAGTTTGGTGATCAAACAGTTTCCGAGTGCCGTTAGTTATTGCACGCTTGACAAGTGCGGAAAGAGTGTGATCGTTGGATGGAAGGGAACTCCGGTTCAATCGGTTTCGGCCTGGAAGTTTTCGAGAGATAGAGGGAGGGTATTCGGAAACTATAGATTCTGAAATCCGAAATTGTTAGTAGTTTATTACATTGTAGGTTCATTGAGTTCAAATGTTAAACAATAAACTCTTAGTTTTCCATGTTTTCTTGCATGTTTATGTCTATTGGTTGGTGCAATCAGCAGGTTACCTATAATGGCAATTTCATGTTTATGTTGTATTTTCGAAACTCTCGTAATTATCCTTTCAAATAGTATTTTCTTTAAATAAAACCTATTTAATAAAGAGTAGATAAACCCTTAAAAATTAATATAGAAAATTTAAAATTTTAAACCTTAATTAAAATTTTTAACATATGGTATCACATAGTAGTTCATTGCAAGTAGAAGTAGGTTTTGTATTAAAAAAATTATAGGTTAAATATTAATTGATGTATATATGTCCTTTCTCTCATTATAATATGAAGGTTAAAATATGCTTAAGTTGTTATACTTTTCGATAATTTGAAATTTAGTTCTATATTTTTATTTTAAAGAATTTAGTTTTTTTACTTTTTAAATTTTAAAATTCAAGTGCAATCGTTAATGTAAGAGGCCTATTTTGCCCGGCCCATTAGAAACTCAAAGAACAAAACAAAAAAAAAATCCAATATTAAACCTAACCAAAATCTAGCCCAGATACAAGACCAAAAAAAATTTAAATCATAACAGCCCAGTTTACAGTCCAATTACAAAAACTTGTGGCCCATCTGCAAGAACAGGCCCGAAAAGCCCAAAATATCAAGGTTTCAGAAACCCTAGGGCTCTCTCCCACTTTCCGCCGCAGCCGAGCCCCCCGGCGCCTCCATATGCTCCAGCGTTTCAGCAGCCACGCGCGCCTCCGTATGCCAGCACAGTCCCCGTACGCCAACGCACACTCCGTACCTGCGAGTAAATACAAAACCACACAACAGCAAATACGAAAAGAAAAATTTGTATTTTTATTTGGATTTTTCTTATTCTGTTTCGGCTATAAAGCCAAGAACACGACCATTGTAATTTTTTTGACACGCATATTACGCGCTACACAAACTCAATACAAAGAAAAATCAAAACTTTGAAAGGTGATTTTCCAGGGCTTCATTTATCTCCTTTTTGAATCTGTTCTTTTCTTCCTAGTTTTGTGTATATACTCTTTAGCATAAGAAAATAAAACGAAAAGAAGGGTTTACCTTGCGAGCTAGTCATCGTTTCCCTTTCACTTCTTTGAAATCGAAGTCTGAACGGGGTCTCAAGGCCGAGAACCACTCCTTTGGAGTCCGAGTGCATTGATCACCGTTCGTGGTGGCGCATTAGCGCCAAGGGGAGCATTTGGGGCTTGACTGGGCAACAAAAGGGGGAGGCTAGGGCATTGCTAAGGTTCAGTTGAATGAAGGCACATTTATCCTTATAGGGAAGCAAAAACGGCGCCGTTTAAACCAGATGCAATGGTTTAAAAACGACGTCGTTTGGAAACCATGCCCGATGACCCGACCCGAAAACCCTCAGGACTCGCGTGTTTCTGCGGTGAAGGGTTATTTGTATGTTTGGTCCCTTTCTTTTGCGCTGGTGTGTGATTAGGCTTAGTCCATATTTCTTTGCTCTTTTAAATCTGCCCCGTAGTTTACCATTGTTTGCAAATGAATCCGCATCTGAGCACTGCGTTTTGGGAGCTGGGTTATTTCCAGCTTGAGTCCCCACGCATTTGCGCGCATCACATGGTGGTCCTTTTATTATTATTATTTTATTTTCAAATTATCCCTTTTGTTTTAGTTTAATTCTAATTTAGTCTCTTTATTTTATAGTCCTTTTTACTCTTAATTACTTATTTGTACAATTGTTTTGAAGATTTTTTTTATTAGATTATGTTAATATTTTGTATAATATTTTCTATTCTCTATATATATATTTGTACATGCATAACTTTATTTTGTTTTATAAAATCATCACTTTAAATTTCTTTTTGCATTAAGCTATTTTAATACTCTCATATAACCTCTTGTTTAAACATTAATATATATATACATATACTTTGTATTAACGTTAATTTCATTTCATATATATATATTATTAACCTTATATTATTTTACACATATGATTTCTTAAATTTATTCTTGTATTTCATTATATAGTCCTACGTAATATCTCTTTTAAGTAGTTATTATATATGTATGTATATTTATTGATACCTATATTTGATCTATATATATTATTAAATCTATGTATTTTATACATATAGTTTTCTTCATATATATATATAAGCATGTTCCTAAATCTATTATATAATTTATTATAAAATTAATTTAAGCTTGTATATTTCTATGTTTTTACAAATAATTGTTTTTTAAAAGTTATTTATGTATATATGTTTTGTAGATCTATTATGTATATTATATCTTGTCATATATTTTTTTTTATTCTTTCATATTATATATCATTTAAGTTATCATGTACCTTGTCATTTTTTAAATGAATTTGTGTTTAAAATATTTTGCATATGATTTGATTCAAACTTTTATTCTATAATATCTATTTCAAAAATTATATATCCCTAGCTTTTATTCTAATTTGTCAACCTATATTATGTGTCCATTTATTCGTTATTATTTTAAAATCGTTTTATAGCACATCGGCTTCTAATTGCTATGTTTTTTTTTTGCATCTTGCATTGATTATTTTATATCATGCTATGTATACTATTGTGGCATATTATTGTGTGTATTGTTTTGGTTGTGTTGAATTGTTATATTATTATTTTCGTCATTGTATTATTATATCAATTATTTCCCATGCATGATTGTAATCGGATTATTTTTTTTAGGTTAGTTATACTTAATTTTTAGTTTGTTAATTGATTGTACCTCATGTGCATATTATCCCATATAATTGTTTTCCACTTGGTTTATGAAATTTGGTTTTATAAGGTCCAAATCTTTAAGATTGATTCCGTTTTATTTCAAGTCGAATTAATGCGTTTTAAGCTAGTTTTATAATTATTCATTTAAAAACTCTTTAAAACGAAGGCGATGTTCGATATTTGGCAATTCGCGGAATCGTGCCCTATCGTGTTGGGTTGCAATTTCTCGTTTGCTCAAAATAATCGAATGTCCCTTTAGAATTTCACTCATGTTTTCTAAAAACTCTTTAAAACGAAGGAAATGTTCGATGTTTGGCAATTCAGGGAGTCGTGCCCTATCATGCTGGGTTGCAATTTCCCGTTTGTTCAAAATAATCGAATATCCCTTTAGAATTTCACTCATGTCTTTAAAAACTCTTTAAAGGAAAGGCAATATTCGATGTTTGGAAATTCGGGGAATAGTGTCCTATCGTGCTGGGTTTCGATTTTCCGTTTGTTCAAAATAATCAAATATTCCTTTGGAATTTCACTCGTGTTATTCTAAGGCGAGGCAATATTCAATGTTTGGAAATTCGAGGAATCGTGCCCTACTGTGTTGGGTTTCGGTTTTTTCGTTGGACTAAATAATTGGGCATCCTTTTGTAATTTTCAATTTATAAACTTTTGGAAGTCAAAATTTATCGTGTTTTCGAGGATCGTGTCTTATCGTGCTAGATGTGTTGCTATATTCCTCTGAAACAAGAAGACTTTGACGACCAACTTGGGTTATTCAAATGTTATTAAAAGGAACCACATTTCAAAAATATTTTTAAATTTCAGATATAAGGACAGTATCTAATCAATTTGGTACCAATTTTGGGCATAATGAGGGTGCTAATCCTTCCTCATACGTAACCGACTCCCGAACCCGTTTTCTCATATTTACGTAGGCCAAAATCGTTGTTTTAGTAAAAGGAAATATTTTATTAAAATAACCAAATTTCTAGGTGATTCGATCACACCTAAAGATCGGTGGCGAATCCATATTTCGTTTTCAAAAGTCAATCTATGCTGCTTTTTTTATTCGAAAAATATTGGGTTTCGACAGTTAACATTGTTAATTATTTTTGGTTAAATTCAGGTTAATTATAATGCTATTTTTTTAATTACATAGCTATCAAGTGAGTATTTTTTTATTTTAAAATGTCACACCAACAAATTTAACAAAAAAAATGTTAATAGTTGTTCCTAAATTTTAAAATCTAAAAAATAGAGGGACTAAATTCTAGAAATAAAAAAATATTAATTAAATTCTAAATTTTAGAAAAGTACAAGGACTTATGGTATATTTTTACTTAATTTGAAGGGTTAATAACATATTTCCTCAAATTATGCTCGATATTTTAAATTGGTTACTGAACTTCAAAACATGTACATTATCGTATTAATCAAGTCATTCCTCAAGTTGGGCATTAAATATCAATTGAAATTTGACATATATAGAACATACTTAAAACATATGGACCAAATTGTAAACATATGTATTAAAGAAACAACTTGAATTTGAAGGGTTTAAAAAAAAAAGCCTTACTAAATTTTATTGATATTGTTTGTTTGTTTAACACATTTAATTCGCTAAGACTTGTTTAGAGCAACAGTTAGAACCTCAGTTTCATACATAGATAGCACGAGTTCAAAGATACTTTAGAATTTGTAATTTTTTTTAGTTACATAGCTATCAAGTGAGTGTTTTTTTATTTAAAAATTCCACATCAACAAAATTAATAAAAAAGGTTTAACAATGTTAATAATTGAATCTGAATTTTTGAAATCTAAAATATAGAGGAATTAAATTCCTAAAAATAAAAATATAGGGACTAAATTTTAAATTTATGAAGAGTACAAAGACTTATGACATATTTTAACCTTTATACTATAAAATATTTATTGTTAATATATTTGAAAATATTTTTCAATAATATTTGAATAATATTATTTAAAATTTAAAAGTTATTATTAAAATAAAATTGTAATATTGAATAATTTATTAAAATAATAAGTCCAATTTTTTTATTAAAATTAATTATATTAATCATTAATAATTTATTATGTTATTAAATATAAATAATTAAACATTTATGTTTAATATTAAAACTTATAATAATTATATTAATATTTTAGTATTTTAAATGTTTTTAAAAATAAAATTAAAACTAAAAAATTATTATTAATATTATAATATTAGGCTTTAAAATTACTTTATAAATGATTTTATGTTGAGTGAGTTATTTTCCATAAAATAAACACAGAAAAATATAGAAAATATTTTCTATAAATTATTTTTTTGTGAAATAAACATAATATATTACCAATAATATAATGACATAAAATATAATGTCATCTAATTATAGAACTTTCACCAATAATGAAAATCATATTATTATATTAGGGGTGAAATTAGAAAATTTTTTAGGAGACCGAAATTAAATTGTAATTTTTACGATAGAAAATATACAAATTTACCATTTTAATAAACTATATCTTTATAATTTTTAAAGAATTAAATCAAATTTTTATATTTTTAAGGAGAACAAAATGTAATTTTATTTTTTTAATTTAAAATTTTAAAAATTTTATATGAATTATATAAAAAAATATTCACTTTAGGGGCAATGGTGTCGCCCTAGTTTCGCCAGTGTACTATACATCTGAAAGTTGTGATGAAGACATGGGGATTCCAGCATTCGCCAAAGCTACTCGCATAGCTTCCATTGTGGTGAAGGCATTGCGATTCCATCGGTTGGACTTTTTGAGGAGGTTCAACCGAGTTTGGAATTTATTGAACTTCTTGTTCTCTGATACTTTTTTTCTATTTAACTTATTTGGCGTCATCCTGAAATTTAAGTAATCCCATTACATTATAACAAAGCAATTTACAACTAATGTTAGAATTTATAAAATAAATCTACAATATAACTTAATAAACCAGGATCTGCCGACATGTCAAATCATTAAGAATAAATCAAGAACAAAACTAGATGCGGAAGCGTACCTGAATCCATGGATTCCTTGAAACTTTTTGGAACTTGGGAATTTGATCTTCCAAATTAGCACACAAGAAACTTAGAGAATATCTGCTTTTTCTTTCCTAATGATGGGATATTAGAAAAGATATCTTGTGTCTAATTTGGGGACCATAACCCTAATATTTATAACCTTAGCATATTAGTTCCAATCAAATTCTAATTAGCCCATCATTAATTAGAATTTTATTAGAAGAGTATCTACACATATTTGACCCATACTTTATTTAATAATTAAAAGCCCAATAAAATTCTAGCCAAATTAGATCACTTTTAATTTGGGCTAAAGTATCATGATAGTAAATAATAACATGTAATTATCCTTATTATATATGTGATGTCCAAATTTTCCAACAATCTCCCACTTGGACCACATATATATACTAATTACTTTATAATTACATGTCATTATATAACCTTATGAGCTCAAAATTTTACTATCATATCTAAAAGGCATTACATACAATCTCATCCATTAATTATGTTAACATAGAACCAAGGCGACTTTCATTACAAATATCGTAACTAAATCCATCCATGATCACATATATTAACACAACCAAATGACATAGATCAAGTATGGATGTGTAGTATGGAAATTACATGCAACATGATCCAAACATGTCTATTTCCAACTGGTCCTCCTTAGTGAGATCAAATCGTACCAAAATCAGAGTGTGAATAAACCAAATAAACTTTATTTCTGCAGAAAATAAACTTATTATCTTTAAACTGAAATAACTAAAAATGTGTCTATAACATAAAAGCATTTAAAAATACAAACTCCCACTAAAACCAAATATCCTTTAAATGACATTACACCTATATGAGCAATGTGCTCTTATAAAATCTTAGGTGTAGTTCCTTAGTAAGCGGATCCGTAATTATGGAGTTTGTCCTAATATGCTTCATAAGGACGTAACCACTCTGAACTTTTACTTTAACAACCAGGAACTTAAAGTCTATGTGTTTTGACTTTAATGTGTCCTGTTGCTATTGGAATAAAAGACTGCAATTTGTTTTCACAATTTGCACCTTAGTGACAAAATCTTGTATCCATATTCCATCAAAATCGGAGTCTATATGCCTGATGATCTCAAACTAATTAGACCTCCAATATGTGAGCATGTAATTTTTTGTTCTTTGAAAATACCTTATAACCCTCTTGGATGCTATCTAATGGTCCAAACCAGGGTTGCTTAAAATATCTACCTAACATCCCAATAGTGTATACAAGATTCCAATGTATACAAACCTGAACATACATTAGACTTTCCACTGCTAAAATATAAAAAATCTAATGCATTTTTGTAATCTTAATATCATTCTTAGGGCATTGATTGAGGCTATACTTATTATTGACAAGCAGTATGTCATTAACATATAAAACCAAATATAAAACTTTAACATATAAAACCAAATATAAAACTTTACTCCCACTAAACTTATGGTATAAACGATTATAAACAAAATTCATCTCTAAACCGAATGAGATAATCATTTGGTAAATTTTGTAATATTATTGACGAGAAGTCTACTTAAGCCCATAGATGAAGTTCTTTAATTTGCAAATCATTACTTTTGTATCATCAGACACAAAGTTTTTTAATTGCACCATATAAATGTATGATCTATGTTACCATTGAGAAACCATTAACTTAATAGTCATCTGATATAGCTTAAAGTCAAAATATTCCACTAAAGTCATTATAACCCTTTCTCTAGTGGACCCTTTTAATGACATTCATTCTTGAAGTTGTTGAGTTTGTTCTTCTGGAACAATTACCTCATCTTGAATAGGGAGTTGTTTAACATCGTCTTATTGAGGTTCTAGATTCACTTCTTAATCAATGATAGGTATGAGAGTCTAAACATCATCAAAAGTCATAGTAGGAACTGAGTTAGAATCCAATTCCTCCTCAAAAGCAATGTTTCTAACCTTATTTCTCGCTCCAAACTCAACATCCTCAAAGAATGTAGCAATTCTTGTCTGAAAAATATTCCTAATTGTGGAATCATAAAATTCATAGCCCTTAGATTGCTCAGAATTTCCTTAACCCTTAACTTTACAGACATCAAAGAAGTCATAAGTGATGTCATTTCAACCTTATCATTTTTTTAGCAAAACGTTTCTCAATTTCATCAAGAAAACCTTGTCCTGAGTAATCTTTTCAGATTCTATGCCCTTAAAGGCTTCTAAAATGTTGTGCTTCATGATCATTAGACTCATGCAATTTAAACGATTCCACCTCTCAAACTCCCTTTTAACATAGGGGGTGCTTTCCGCAGTGAGAGGTGCGAGTAGTTCTTCCTTTAGTGCAAGGTCTATGTTCATATAGCCAAGCACTATAAGTGCCTTTTCCATTCATTAAAATTAGCCCCATTAAGTATGGGTATAGAATTTATATTAGCAGATATTGTGGCAGTAGAATATGAATTAGCTGAATATAGAACAAAAAATAAAATAAATAAAAATAAACTCACATCAATATTCATAGTAAACAATAAATTCAATATAATGGCTAATCCCATCTCAAGATACCAAACACTACATTAATGTCAAGTCTTTGGACAGTAATATTAACAGTAAACGGTACTCTTGTTGTAGCAATCAAATATTGACAATAAATTATGTCAAGCAATGAATTAATCTTTGGACTAACTTATTGCTTACATAAAATACCTTATAATTGTCACACATTTATCACCACAGATGTCGTTGTAATTCTGCCAAATATTAATTACCTTTGGGTAAATTAATAAACGCATTAATCACAAAAACATATAATCATCTTAATATTTCAAATAAACTAATCTACACAAAAGAGGTCACTTTGGCGGCATTTTGTTTCAACTAATTTATTTAAAGTATTAGAAATCCTTAATTAAAAGCCAAAATCTGAATTTATTTGTTCCAAAATATTTACCTTAATTTCATCTTTCAATCAAATTAAAAGATAAAACATAAATATATATTTATATTATTTTCTAAAACATTAAACCAATCAAAGCATGCATATTTTATATATTTATATAAACAAACAAAACATAGATATGAATCAATTTCTATATATATATATTTATATATATATTAAATGTCATATGGATTAAAATAATAATAATCACATGCCTTGCAAATACACAGGAACTGAATCACAATATTTTCAAATAAAACTTAAAAACGTAGGTATCAAATAATATTACCCAATTTTAATATGAAAATCACCCAATTTTTTTTTATTTTTTATTTAATATGAATTCAAGATAAAAAAACTTTAATATAAATCTTCAAAAAACAACATATATATCCGAAATATAAAACCCATGAAATTTCATGAATCAATTATTCAAATGAAGAACCTGAATTAATTCCCAATGATTCGATATGACGAGGCTCGGTGCCACTTGTTAGAATTTATAAAATAAATCTACAATATAACTTAATAAATCAGGATCTGTCATGTCAAATCATTAAGAATAAATCAAGAACAAAACTAGATGCGGAAGCGTACCTGAATCCATGGATTCCTTGAAACTTTCTGGAACTTGGGGATTTGATCTTCCAAATTAGCACACAAGAAACTCAGAGAATATCTGCTCTTTCTTTCCTAATGATGGGATATTAGAAAAGATATCTTGTGTCTAATTTGGGGACCATAACCCTAATATTTATAACCTTAGCATATTAGTTCTAATCAAATTCTAATTAGCCCATCATTAATTAGAATTTGATTAGAAGAGTATCTACACATATTTGACCCATACTTTATTTAATAATTAAAAGCCCAATAAAATTCTAGCCAAATTAGATCACTTTTAATTTGGGCTAAACTATCATGATAGTAAATAATAACATGTAATTATCCTTATTATATATGTGATGTCCAAATTTGCCAACAACTAACACTAGAACAGGGCTAAATTATGAAGAAATGCCGATTTTTAAAGAAATTTAACTGTTTAGGTCGATTTTTGTGATATTTACTAGAATATGTCGATTTTGGAGAGAGGACGAAAATCTAAACGCGTTTTTAGTTAAATATTAGTGCTTTTATCTTGCGTCTCAAGTCTACTTCATTTTCTACTCATATTTATATATTTTTTATTTCATTTTGCTTCAAGCTTTTTTTAATTAATATTTTTCACATATTAACTCATTTGATTAAATAGTTAGATAATTACGATTACATCCTTGAGTCTCAAGTTTCATTATTTTTATAAGCATATTAATGTATTTTTTATTTCATGTTGTTTCAAGTTTTTTTTTAATTTTTAAATTTTAATTAATTTTTTCATTAATAAATATATTATTTTTAAGTTTTTTATTTTTAATTAATAATTGTTTTATTTATAAAATCAAATAATTATTTCAATTATCATTATGTTATCAAATATTTCACATATATGTATTACACGACTATAAACATATCACGAGTGAAGTAAAAGTTAGTATTATATATTTTTGTATGTGTATTTGAAGTATTTCACATATAAGCGTAATGATATTTGAAATAATTAATTGAAATTTATATTTACTAAAAATAATGAAATTTATAATAATTATTTGTTTTTATAATTAAAACAGATATTAATTAAAAGGATGAATTAAAAACAAAAAACTTGTAAACATTATATGTATTAATTAAACACATTAATTAAAAATAATAAAAAAATCTTGAAACAATGTGAAATAAAAAATATATTAATATGCTTATAAAAATAATGGGACCTGTGACTTAAAGATGCAATTGCAATTATCTAATTGCACCATCTAACCAAAGAAGTTAATGTGTTAAAAATATTAATAAAAAAATTGAAGAAACATTAAATTAAAAAGACAAATGTGAATAAGAGAAGAATTGAATTTTGAACTCAATTATAAAAATATTAACATTTAACCATCCAACCAAATAAAATAATTTGTTAAAAAAGTCAAAAGATGGCTGAAAACACAACTAACAAAACACGTTTTCTTCTTCCCTCTTCAAAATCAACCTATTCCAATAAATATCATAGAAATAAAATTAAGATACAGTTTTATATCCTAAATAACTAAAGAAATGAATATATCCTGGAACTAGGAAAATAAGTCAAATATAGCACTTAATTTTAGGATTACACTAACTCAAAATATACATCCCACTAGAAAAATATGGCAAATATTTTTCCTTATTAGCTTCTTCTCTAATCAACCCTTTCCACAAGTAAAACTTTTATTGCTGGATTATTATTATTATTATTATTATTATTATTATTATTATTATTAATCATATTGTTGTATCCCAAAAATATATATGATTGAAGGGTGGTAGCATTTATTTTAGTCTTATAATACAAATGAACAAGTATCATTTATTTTATTCCAATACGCCATCAGAAACACAAGGCCAAGATAAGAAAAATAGTAATCAAATAGTTATTATTTACAAAACTGATGATAATCACTTTATATCGATTTTGTTGTTAGTGCAAAAAGACATAAGTTTGAGTATGCTGAAGCATATTATTCTTTTATTTAATGGTGGGGAGAGATTATGAGTAGTTTTAAGTATTGTATTAAAAACAAAGATTAGGAATCGTGATGCTACACTCATATGAAAGAAAGTAAATTAATATACATATCAGGAAGTATTTGGTTAAATTTTGCTATAAGTCCCTTTACTTTGCATAAATTTTGGATCTAATTTTTGTACTTTAATTTGATCAATTTTAGTCATTATATTTTTCAAAATTTGAAATTTCAGTCTTGACCAAATAGTAGAAATTAAAATTTGATATTAATCCTGTATTATGTTTAAAGTTGTAGAATTAATCTATGTTCTCCAATTAGATCCTTATTAGTCCTAATATTTTTTGAATTTCAAAATTTCAATCTAGGCACAAACGACCATCTTTAAATCTGTAAATTATTTTTCTAGTAATATGTAAAAATAACAAGCTAACATGGTATCATATATATGGTAATATGTGTCTTCAATATATTTTGAAAGTATGACTTTATTACCCCAAAATGCCGAAAATATTTTAAATTTACCAGATTAGGCTGATTTTTAGAATAATTACGGGAATAGGCCATTTTAGGGAAAACGGTTCCAACTGGAAGTGTTTTTAGGTGAAATGCAGAAAAACGCTTCCAGTTGGAAACGTTTATGGAAAACGTTTCCAGCTGGAAACATTTATGGAAAATGCATTCAGCTGGATGCGTTCCCCTCCCCCAGCGACTACTTTTCCAACGGCTAATTAAAGTAGTCGTTGCCCCCCTAACAGTAAAAAAATATATATATAAAACCCCCACCCTTACTCATTTCTCACAATACTCTCTCAAAATTCTCAAACCACTCTCAAAATTCTCTCTTAATTTTATTACTTAAATTCTATTTCTATCTAGATTATATTTTTATTAGAATTTTTATTAATATTTGTCTGAAAATATTTTTTTTATTAAAAATTAATTCATGTTCTATAATTAGCAATGATCGGTTCTCTAATCCATCATGATGACAAGCACATTTCCGTCAGTCAATTGCAAATGGTAAGAATATTTTTTTAATAAATGTTAATTTTTAAAATTTTTTATTTTATTGTTATATTTTAACTTTTTTTTATATTTTTTTCGTAAATAGGCGGGAGATCAAATTTTAAAATGCCATATTCATAATCTACCCGTTCTTCCATCACCGTTGATCAAATCGTACTTGAGAGATGTCGGTTTTTGGCACGTAGCCCTTGTAGATTGGGGGTGTAAGTTGGACCTGAAACTTGTAAGCGCGTTGGTGGAGAGGTGGAGACCTGAAACGCACACATTCCACCTTCCATACGACTAATGTACTATCACTCTAGAGGACATGCATTTACAGTTGGGGTTACCGGTGGATGGGTCGGTAGTCATCGGGTTTGTTCACACTGTTGCTTAAGGAGACATATGTGGTAAACTTTTGGGTTTGGTTTCAGAGACAATTTACGGAGGTCAGATCGAAATATATTGGTTATGAAGAAATTTCGTGGGGCTGGATAAGCATTCGACTGGAGTTGAAAGAGAACGACATGCTCAGGCGTACATCCTTCAGATCATTGAGGGTATCCTAATGTCGAACAAGTCTCAAACACTCGTCCATCTAAGGTGGTTGCTGAAACTCGTCGACTTTAGAGCAGCGGACAAACTCAGTTGAGGATTCACCGTGTTGGCAACATTGTATCGAGAGATGAGTCAGACGACACAACAACGAAAAATCAAAATTAGTGGTTGCATTCTACTACTACAATTATAGGTGCGGTACCAGTTTCCATTTTTACGTCCTCGAGCGAACTATCCGTATACATTCTCACTCATAATAAGGTGAATTTCATTAGATATTACCATAATAAAATTTATTTAAATTTAAATTATTATGCTAATAAGTTGTTTAAATAGGTGGAACCATGGGCCGAGTCACGTGAGATTACTGACTGAACTTCAAGATATATGACTTCTATTAGACCAATGATCAGAAGAGGAGGTATCTATTTATTTAAATTTGAGCTATATAATATTAACGTAGTCGATTTCATTTTTAGTAATATATATATAACACTAATGTTTTTATCATATTAATATAGTTTGAATGGACACCATACGAGGATCCGGCAATTCAAGAAGTCATTCCCGAGGAATTCTTTATGAATTTGAACACTTAACACGAAAGCCCCATTAGTAGTGTATGCTATCGTCGATATGCACGAGACAGATAGAGTGTTGCAACAATTTAGATTTTGACAATCGATTTTCGTGGCACCTCAAAACCTTGATGATCTGCATTCTATCAACTTACAAGGTCAGACAGATGAGAATTGGATGATATTTCACTCCCAACATATCAACCTGTGGAATAATTGGTATGATATCTTACTTATTCACGAACCTATTGTTGTTCTGGAGTTAGCAAGCGATCTAGAGTACAAGCCATGGTTTATGATCTATGACAAACCATATTTATACGGGAAAGACGAGGTGTCAACATCCCGATGCAAGTAGGCCACGACGGGCCCCTTTAAAACTAAATATTGCCAAGGATGGTCCATCATCAACATCCACACAAGAACCGACACCTATGGCTGCAACACCGATGCCCATACAACCCACTGGTCAATATGTACTGTCTTATTGTGGCACGTACTCTAACGTGATTGTTGCGATACGTGGGCCCTGTTTCTATTAATATAGATATTATAATCTATCAACTGTAAATTGATTATTTGTCAGCACATATATCTCAAAAAGTTATATAAAACAAAAAAAAATTGTTTCAACCCAACGACCAAACATAATAATTTTATTTTTGTAGAAAATGCACCGTATATACTTATTTCTAGACCTATCTATGGTCGGGCCACCCAACCTGGCCCAAAAGATCTTTCGAAAAGTAAGATGGTTTGGAAAAAAATATGCTCAAAAAATAGGTTTGGACAAAAAAATAAGGCCTGTTTAAAAGTTCAAATTTGACCCGTTTAGAAGTTGTTCATGGGTCGAGTTGGGTTGGGCCTATGTAAGGTATTTAAATCAATTTTTTAAGTTCAGATTTGATCAGATCCGGAAAATGATTTTTTTTATCCAAATCTGACCCAATTTAAAAAAAAGGTAAACCTGGGTTCGATCTAGCTCGCCTATATTTGATTTTTTCTATATTATTTTTTATTTTAAAATGATTTTTAAAAAATATATATAATACACTAAATACACTGATGGGCGTCAAAACCACTAAATATAAATTCTTACGATAAAATAACAGTAAATAGCAGTATAGAGTAGTAGGGTCAAATCCATAGGGACTGGCTGTCTAATTTCGTCTTTTTCCGTAACCAGAATCGCTGTCGCAATAACAGTCGTGCCCACGACCTGTGCGTAGCAATGTTGAAAAATAAAAATAGGGGGTTTAAATTGATAAAGATAATAATATAAGGAAATATGTAGTGTAATAAAATGAAAATAAAAACAGATTCGAAAATGTAAAAATAAATTTAAGAAAATAAAATAAATGGATAAATCAAATATTTTTAAGCTTAGCCTTAGCCTCGGTGTACTCCAATCTTGAATCGATCCTTAAAATAGGTTTTCTCTCCCAGGCGATAAGCTAAGCTGGTTATAGGGACTAACAACATCTCAACTACCAACTTTTCCGTTTGTAGTCGTTCCTGATACGACCTGTAAACTGACTCTTGCCAAATTTCTAACTGCAATAAACGTGTTATCAATTTAAAATTTCGACAGCCTTGCGATTTGAAAAGCCTAACTCGAATCAACGGCCTCAACCGCGTGGGTCATTTAAATCTGATCTCTATCTCCCTTGACAAAATCCAATTGGTTTTTTCTACCTAGACACGCCAATTTGTTCGCTGGAATTTGAACACAGTACGGTCGATTCAACTTCCCAACTGTAAGCAAAACAACTCCAACTCAACATGCACTTTTTGAATCGAAGATGAATCAACTTTAAGGGACGAATTTGTACTATCTCATATACTGGAGAGAAAGAAAATATTGTGATGAGAGATTTTTTTGAGTGAATTCGTATCTCACGATTATTTTATTGGAACAATTTTTGAGCTAAAGCTGAAAAAGGTTTAGTTAATTATGACATAATGAAAAGAAAAATAATTGAAATGACATAATGAAAAGTGGCGCAGGTAATGGAAAGAAAAAAAGAAAAGAAATTATTAAAGCCTAAAATCAAGTGTGTAATTAGGTGTAGTCACTAGGTATTTATATTAAAATTTAGTTAGATTTTTTTTTAATATTATTATTAAATAATCCTAAATATTATTAATAAATAATTTTAAATATTATCACTAAATAATTCAAAATTTAAAAATCAAATTTATATTAGATATTAAATTTAAACTAATTATAGAGTTATAATAATATAAAAAATCATTCAATCTTTATCCAATCACTTTTTAAAAAAAATCTTCAACCCTTCAATCTTTATCCAGTCATCTTTTTATATTCAATCTTTTAATCAAGCCCTCCTCTTTGCTTTTTGTTTTAATTTAGCCCTTTTCTGTAAGAGTTTGAATTCAGCAGACCAACTTCATTCCTGATAAGAAAAATCTAAATTTAATAGTATTTTATCTGATAATTAGCCAAGAATAAATATTTTAAAAATATGAATTTATTTTGCTATCATGCACTAACACATTAAAAAATACATTACAAAATATTTATATTAAAAACACTATTATAAATATAATAAATATTTTATTATATTAAAATATACAAATAAATATAATAAATGTTTTATTGTATTAAATATAAATTTTAAAATTTTATATTTTGGGTTGGATTATTTAGTTGAGTAAATTTTTTTTAATATTTTGAATAATAAATTTAATTATTATTAAGTTAGTGATTTAATAGAAGGCACCAAAATTTGTTTTCTTCCATACACTTGTTTCGTTAAAAAAACACACATTTCGTACAGACAGGTATGTAATTTGGGCCTTCACTTAAAGCCCATTGCGTAAGCCAGCTAAAATTTCTGAAGGCGAAATTTATATGTAACAAAATAAATATAAAAATGAGAAAGAAAAATAAATGCTTTGGGCCCGTGTGAAAAAACTAAAAAATTGAGTCCCCCAACAGTAAAGGCCACGTAACAACAGTTCAAACGTGTCAGGCCCTTTACTGTGCTTCTTTACTTTTTTTATTATTTTCTTCCAGATTCTTTTTCACTCTGGTTTTATGACTCGGAGTCGCAGAGAAAACAAAGCACCAAATTCAGCCAACAATGGTCTCTAAAGGGAGCGACTCTTCCACTAAATCTAAAGTTAGGATTTCTCTCCTTATCCTTTTGATCTTCAATTTTTCCCTTTTGATTTCTTCTTTTTGTATTCAATCTTTATTACTAATCGTAAAAAAGTAGTTATCAGTCGCTTAAATTCACTGTATCATTTAAACATAAAATTTAAAATGATTTTTCAAAATATTATTTTGATTTTTAGTTTGTAATTGATCACATAGACTTGAAATTCCACTGAATATTATTCGCCAATGGTTTTGTGTGGAGGCTGAGGTTTCTCTCAATTCCATCGCCGTTCACTGCAGCTTATACTCTGTTTGGCTGCTAATGAATTATTTAGAAACAGAAAACGGAAAGGAAAAAAAATGGAATTGAGTTTTCTTTTTTCTTTTTTTTTTAAAAAATCCGTTTTAGCTTAATTATCAATGTCTTGATTTTATTGCTATTATTTGTTGATATGGCAGAAATCACTTGGAGACTGCTCTAGTGGTGGAGTAGGAAACTTGACACATAAGTTAAATCAGCTTAAAAGGCAAATTCAAGCGGAGAGAATTGCTTCGATTAAGGTAGATTAGTTATGTTAGTCGCTTATGAATTTCACTTTTTAAATTATTGCTACATTATTTATTTGTCCTTGAATTTCACTAGCGTCGTCAATTCAGTGTGAATTTGATAAGAAACTATTACTACTGTATTCAGCTTGTCTAAATTGAATTGATTTGCGCTCCAACCTGCTAGAGATGCAAATAAATTATATTTATATTGGGTGGTGTGCACAGGAAAAAGTCGAGAAGAACAGAAAGAAGCTCGAGAGTCATATTTCAGAGATTTTGTCAGCTACATCAAGTAGAAGCGTTCTGTGTGTGGAGGAGAATGGATTTGGTAAAATGCTTTCTTCAAGAATCCTAATTCCTCTATTTAAGTATGCTGGATTTGCGCAAGGGTCAGGAGATAGAGACTATTCTAATGGTCACGAAGTTGTATCTTCAACAAGTGTCAAGCTTCCGAACGTTGAAAAGTTGCCACCATATACGACATGGATTTTTCTGGACAAGTAAGTTGGATTAATTTATTAGTTTGCCTAATTTTGAGTATTCTATTCTGTCTGTTTAGGTACACAATACTTCTGCTTTGAATCAGTATGCCACTAGAGACTTAAGCCATTAAGTCATGGGTTAGCCGTGCTACTTAAGTCATCTCCGGTGAGGGTTATAATTTGGGGGGGGATTTCATGAAAGGGCTTGATAACATGTTGAACACCAAGATTAAGCCATTTGGAAAAATTAGCCATGTTATTAAGCCCTCAAGGTTTTGTTACTGATATTTAGTTCGAAGTTGGAGATTTCAGCAGCACAAGCATCCACACATGAATCTACCATTGTTCCTCGGGTCATCTTGTTTCCCATGAGATTTTATTTTTGCTTGTCTTATCTTAAATATGCATCATTCAGCACAGAAATCAGAGAATGGCTGAAGACCAATCTGTTGTGGGGAGGAGACGTATATACTATGACCAACATGGCAGTGAAGCTTTAATCTGTAGTGACAGCGAGGAAGATATTGCGGAGCCTGAGGAAGAAAAACATGAATTTTCTGAGGTTGAAGACCGCATTTTGTGGTAAGTAAAACCAGATGCAACCTCCATTAATCAAAAAAGAGGAGTTATTCATTTCTTTTAAAGAGAAACATCATATACATATACACATACATATATATGATTCTCTTGGGGAAAAAAGGAAGTGCAAAGTTGCACCCGGACAGCTGAACTTCCTGTGCCTTCTTATTATTATACCGGTCTGAAGTTAACATCATCTACAGAAATGCAAGTGGTAGACATTGTTGATAATCTTTCAGCAATGTGGCATAGGACCTGTAACTGATTTAGTGCATGGTGAGATGGGGTTAGACTGTTGTAAAACCAATATGGCGAAAGTGTGCAGGTTCTGCTGCTGTTTTCTTTTTGTACTATTAGACTCTTCATACTGGCATTTATTTCAGTATATTAAGTAACTGGTGGGATTTAGTGCAGAAATTACAGTGTCACCATAAGAGAAGTTTATTTGGATTTTACTGAACTGTGGATAAGATCTTTTCTATTGCACTTTATGGGGGAAAAATAAAAAAGCTCAATCATTTTAGATTAACAATGTTGAGTTTGGCAGGAACGTCTGTCAGGAGTATGGTCTAGGTGAGGAAACATTGGCTGCTGTCAGCCAATTTATTGGAGTCACCGGCTCTGAAATCCAGGTATCCTGCTATAACTATGGCTCATGGTTGTCTTGCTTTGGATGTTGTTTGGTTTCTTTAATCCTTCCAAATATTTAATATTTATCAGTAACTGTTTTCTTATGAGATTTGCAGGAACGGCATGGCATGCTCAGAGAAAAATACAGTGACCAGAACATTAAAGATTCTGAGGATTGTAGATCTGAGAAGGGCATATCTTTGGACAAGAGCCTCAGTGCTGCCTTAGATTCTTTTGATAACCTCTTTTGCCGCCGTTGCTTGGTGCTTAGTCTCTAACCATCACTCTTAATGTTATTTGTTAAAGAGAAGCATGGACATGTAGATATCATAGGCAGTCTTTTGACATTTTTTAACTCCCTGTGCTGATATATTTTGTATCTGCATGACAGTTATTTGACTGCCGTCTTCATGGCTGTTCTCAAACTCTAATTAATCCTGTAAGCAATGTGTTTCTTGTCTGTCAAAGTTTCAATTTAATGTGAGTTTGACTCATTAGTTTATCTGCTTTGGTATCTATTGCTTGACAGAGTGAAAAGCAGCCATATTGGTCTGAATATGAAGATGACAGAAAGCCTTGCAGTGATCAGTGTTACCTCCGGGTTTGGTTTTTATTATTCTTCTGTGCTAAAAACCTTGTATGATGTCTTATGAGTTGATACTGCAAAAACCATTCTTGTTGATAACTTCATGGACAAAAGTTCTCTCTTGTTCTCCTAATATTTGCATTCTTTCTTGTTCTCTGATGCTGCTCCTTGTCCTCAGCACCTGGGTTCTGATGCAAAAGATGTTTTGTCTACCTATTTTAACTAATAAGCCTCCTATTTTTGTGTTTATCTGCAGCTCATTCCATTGGTTTGTTGTCTAATTTGTTCTTACCAAACGAAGAGAAATAGATTGTTTTTGTGCTCGTATTCATATGTTGCTGAGACAAGTTTGGTTTGATGTGAATTTGAACTTGTTCAGTGGAGTACCTTTTAGTTTCTTTTCAAGTATTTAGTTATCATCATATTCCATATTTAAATATTCCATATTTAATTTTAGTTATCATCAAGATTTTTTATATTTGTCGGGAAAGAAAAATGTTTTGTGATTTCTACATCAATTCATGCAGTTAAGAGCTGTCAAAGATGTGGCAGAAGGTTCTGGTGTCAATGCATTGCATGGAATGAAAACAACTTTAGAAGAAAAAGACAAGGTTGCATCGTCTGATGCCAAAGAGCAAAAGACTAATGTTGATGCAGATCTCATGCAAGATGAAAGTGGCATCTCTGAAGAAGAAGGGCCTGTTACTTTAGAAGGAATTAATGATTCAGAAGGTGCTGGTAAAGCTCTAACTTCGGTGATGTCTTCCATACCAATAGATAACCATGAAAATTCTGGAAAGCGGAAGGCCTCCCAAGAAAGCTATAGGCCATTAGATGACCTGCTACACTGCTCTGATAGCAGACAGGATTCTTCATGTAAGAAACAAAAGACATTATTGGTTTTGGATGTAGCCACAGAGTCTTCTGAAGCTATACCAAGTCATGCCAGTGCTCAAAGTAGTAGAAGTAGAAACTATCAAGTTTGTACTCTTCAAGAAAATGAAACTCAAATTACAGCCAAAAACAACCAAAATGAATCTGGTGAACGGGGGTTGGAAACTTCCACCTGTTCTGCTAGTGCTTCCAAGACCAAGGATAATACAAGGAATGGAGCCAAAGATGTTTTAAAGGTGCCCGAATCGAAGTGGTCATCTTCTGAGTGGAAGCCTATTGAGAGAGAATTGTATTTGAAGGGAGTGGAGATATTTGGGAGAAACAGGTAGAAGGGATTAGAACTTGTCAGTCTAGCTTTGCATAAAATGCAAATATAAATATTTTCTTTTGCATTGGTTTCTGCATTTCTAAATATTGAATGGACTAAGCTCAGCAGTTTTTTTTTTACAAGACTAAAATGTGCAGAGCAAAAAACTCAATAGTTAAAATTGTGTAACATGCACGTATTTGTACGATTCAACTGCTTTACTCTCTTATCATGATGAACTTGTACATTTAGACAGTTGTGATTAGACGACTTTCTTCTCCCTTCTAGATAACAATATGTCCATCCTTCTACTAATGTGTGATCCATGCTTTACAGTTGCCTTATAGCCAGGAACTTACTCTCTGGTTTGAAAACTTGCCTAGAAGTATCGAGTTACATGTGTGATGGTGGATCTTCAACACTAAATAGGTCCATCATGACAAGTTCATTTTTGGAAGAAAATGGGAAATCTGAATCAGATTTTATGGTATGTACCCGAACCCTAATTTCTCTCTATTTCCTACCATATGGTATTTCTTTGATAAGGGGTGAAAAAGAAAAGGTTTCCAATTGCCAACCTGCATGGCTCTCCTGAGGCCATATTAATGACACTATCACCTTTATTAGCTACAATTGCAAGCATTCCTTTTAAGTTTAAATGCTTACCGATTCAAGAAATGTATAAGAATCCATAGATATAGAGTGGCATTACAATCTGCAATTAGAGTTATGTGGCCATTAAGGTTTGGCTATTTAGTTACACAGTGTTAAAGTAGGAAACCCAACCTGAAAGTTGTTGAATTCATCAAGCTTATATCTTTAGTGTCTGATTTCCATGAACAATGGTAAATTAGGAGCAAGCTGACTATGTTGCTCTGCATTCTGGTTTTCTTTTTACTTAATTTTGCAACTTCTAATATTGATTCATTATTAATTTATCTTGATCAGTTCATTATATAGCATTGTATTTTTTAGGGTGAATAATTGGTTCTCCATTGTAGACCTTTCTCTTTCCTGTTTGCATTGCATTATAATTACTTTTTCCTAATTAACATTCTTCTCAGGAGCAAGAGATGTCAGCAAGACCACGATTGCTTCGTAGAAAGGGTAGAACACGGAAACTTAAATATTCTTGGAAGTCAGCTGGCCATCCCTCAATTTGGAAAAGAATTGCAGATGGAAAAAATCAGTCTTGCAAGCAATATACTCCATGTGGATGCCAATCAATGTGTGGAAAGCAATGCCCTTGTCTGAACAATGGAACTTGCTGTGAGAAGTATTGTGGGTAAGTTAAGTTGTTTTAACATGCGAATGTGAAAAAATATATACTTAGATGGTATGGGTAAGCAAATCTATATCTCACTGAATCTGAAATATTTACATTTGACCCGCTGCTTTTGTTATGGATGAACCAGTTGTTTCAGTTTTGTTTTTGTTTTTGTTCTTTTTTTCCTGAACCAAAAATACCATGAGCCAATCAAGTCCAGAACATTCTTATAAATTCAAAGATTATTATCATTCAGATGCTCGAAGAGTTGCAAAAATCGGTTTAGGGGATGCCACTGTGCAAAAAGCCAATGCAGAAGCCGGCAGTGCCCATGTTTTGCTGCTGGGCGTGAATGTGACCCAGATGTTTGTAGGAATTGTTGGGTTAGGTAAAGTTTCATGATTTTATATAACATATTACTAACATGATCTGTTAGTAATATTTATACATTTTGCAGTTGTAGTGGGGATTCATTGGGTGAGCCACCGAAACGAGGAGATGGTCAGTGTGGAAATATGAGGCTTCTTCTAAGGCAACAGCAGAGAGTGAGCTACTTAGAATGTTTTAGTTGTAAAATTATAGTTTCGAAATGCTTTAAAACTGGAATTTTCTTTTTGCTCCTCATCTAATCTTTCATGTTTTTATTCTTCAGATACTCTTGGCAAAGTCTGATGTTGCCGGATGGGGAGCATTCCTAAAAGTAGGATACTACCCCCTTTTTTCCCAATGCAGACCTTTGGATAGTTAATTGTCTCTGTTTTCTTCAATTGTGTTTAAACTCTTTTCTGTGAACTTGATGATGTTGGTTCAGAATTCTGTCAACAAAAATGATTATCTTGGAGAATATACTGGTGAATTGATCTCCCACACAGAAGCAGACAAACGAGGGAAAATTTACGATCGTGCAAATTCATCTTTTCTTTTTGACTTGAATGATCAGGCAAGTGGCTTTCACATTTCACATTCAGCACTAAAATTCCCCTCTGTTAACAAAACTGCTCTTTTTTTTTTTAATCTAAGATTGCTGCGATGATCCTAATATCGGAAGTACCATGTTCACATTTCGGAGCTTAATTATATAATCCTAAATGTATTTATGTTAATAACTACATTACACCGGCATGTAGAATCTGATTGGAAGCTGCTGATTTGTCTTTGCAGTATGTCCTCGACGCTTACCGCAAAGGAGACAAATTGAAATTTGCAAACCACTCTTCTAACCCAAATTGCTATGCCAAGGTATACAACCGTCCACAATACATTTTAGGGACATTTCTTGTTGTTAGCTAAGCTAATTCCTTTAGCTTGCACAGGTAATCTTGGTAGCTGGGGATCATCGAGTAGGAATATTTGCCAAGGAACGAATCGAAGCTAGTGAAGAACTCTTTTATGATTACCGTTACGGTCCAGATCAAGCACCTGCATGGGCTAGGAAACCTGAGGGTTCCAAAAGAGATGAAACATCAGCCTCTCAAGGTAGAGCGAAGAAACACCAGTCTCATTAAAGCAACCATCGGCTAGACCTCTATATATCCTTCAGCTTCTTAGTATCATCACAAAAGGGGGAATTTCTTCGTAAGTAAAACATATGCAATATTGTGCCATTATGCGGTATATAGTTAGTTTCATTAAAGATATTAGGGTCAAGAAAATAAGATAGAAATAATTGCTTTGGCAAACAAACTAGGTGTTAGAAAGAAATAATTGCTTTGGCAAACAAACTAGGTGTATCTAACAATAAAATTATAGGAATTGGTGGTAGAAAAGCATGTTAATCTTATAGAAATAATAGAAAGTTTCAAAAATGTTGACCCTGTTACTATATTTTTATTGAATAAAGTTGCAGTACTAGGATTGTATTTAGTACTTTGATTCAAGTAATTGTGAAATCATTACCTGAAATATTTGCTTGAGTGGTTTGGGGATCTCTTCTTTTCTTTTAGCACTGCCTTTCGTTGCAATATGGAATTTGTTTTATTTTGGTTATTTTGTTTAGAGTAAATTATTCCGTAATTTAGAGTATCGGACCGTTAAAAAATAAAATCAAATATTAGTCCTTTTTTTCAGTGTATTTACAATTGACTCGCACTCTTAATCCTAGTGGAAGTAAATCAGCACCGTCAATTTGCATTATAAATAGGTTTGTTTCACCACAGACAGGATTGCTACTGTGATTTGAATCTTTTGGATTTTTGAGGTGAACACTCGGTGCTGGTCAAAAGTCGAGGTTTAAATTTTAGTATCTTTAAACACGACAAAAAAATAGATTTAATGATAAATTTGACTATATATTTTGTCAAAATAGTTTTAAATGTATTTTTGAGTTTTTTTTAGCCACCAATATTTGGTTTATTTTTTTCAATTTGTTTTCTAATAGATTCACTGAAAGTATCATTAAAAAATTATATATTACTTAGATAACACAATAAGATAATTAAATATGGAAAATAATGAAATAAATAATGCATTAAATTTAAAAACAACTCTTAATTTAAAAAAATAAGTATAATTATCTAAAAAAATTAACTCAGTAGAAAAATTTCTCAGTAAACAAATATATGGAAGATTGAAATATTGAATTTATTCATTAAATTTGTTAGAAAAAAATAAATTGAAAAAAAGAACAAAGGTTGATGGCAACAAAAGACTCAAAAATATAATTTGAGCTATCTTGACAAAACATGTAAATGTTAGTAGCTAAATCTATCTTTAAGCTTAAACAATAAAATATTATTTTTTCATGGTTATTTTACAACATGACAAATGAACATTTTAAAATGTTTACAATTGACATCGACATTATTATCAGAGGTCATGTGTTCAAGTATGCTGAAACACATTATTTTCCTAATTAAGAGCTTAGAAAGAGTTATGAGTAGTTTTAGTTATTATATCATAAAGAGCTTATATGATAAAAAAACTATAATAAAAGTAATTGTTTACAATTTTGTCAATTAAAATGTACAATTATTAAATCTCGATTTTTATAGTTAACTTGAAAGGATTAATTTGCTCTAAAAGGCTCTAAAAGGGCTTGTAAAATAAATTTTTTAAATTGCATTGCTAAGATAAAATATCAATTCGTTCTATTTAAAAAAAAAAAGTTCAACCTTTCAAAAGGACCAAACCCAAAGGTTGAGAGCAGTGTAAAATCACCAGAGCAAGGCTTAACACATTTTCAAAGAGGAATCAACAAAAATTAACCTCAGTTAAATATTCTCAAATCGCATTTGAAAAGATATCTCCTAAAATATTACATTTTGCATGATATTTCACAATATTACAAGGTAAAAATAATTAAAAGAATAATATGTGTTAAAAAGATCACAATCTAATTTTTGAGTGATACTTGGATTTTTCTTTGGATTGCAAATGGAAAAACAAAATTTCATTCCATGTATCTGGAACACCGGGAAGGCACCAATGGCTACAATCTTGAATGTTGGAAGAGTAACGAGTCCCTGGTTTTTTCCCGTATATTGACGGATGACCATCGATTCTATACGCAGATACACCGGTTACATTCAGTAACGTTACCGGAGTTTTCATCTGCAAAATGACCTCTTCCACAATTCTGTTCTTCTCAGGGTATTCCATGCCTGAAGTGTCATTAAGAGGCCAAGTAGCTTCCATACAATGGCCGCCTGAATTCCATAGTCCTCCCCTGTAACCGATAAAAGTAGATGTTATTTTCTTTGTTTTAGGTCGGCTGATCCAAGATGTTAAAGGGAAAGCGTAGAACAGCAGCAAACCTGAAATGGGACGGAGCCAAATTCCGAAAGAAAACTCGGGTTTTCCTCGGATTAATGTGTCTATCAACCCATCCTGCCCATGTCATCAAAGCTTTTCTAAAAGCTGTGGAAACATCAAGCTTGGGATGTACTTGGTTCCCTTCTTGATAATAGTTGATCCTAAAATATAAAAAAAAATACCCAATAGAAGGATATATAAATGTTTAGCTCACTATCACAACGATGTCATCCTAATTCTTACAAGGGAACTAAACATTCAGACAACCTTGTTTGAACTTCCCTAGCTTACAGTCAATGCAAGATTGAAAACCATACATGACAAGACTGGAAGAGCCACAGTTCGATAATGGAACTAACCCGGCTTTTGTTTTGAAATGAGACCACCAATGTGCAGTGTTGAAGACCACAATATCAGCTCCTTTCCATTTAGAAGAACCGTGATCGATGGCATCGATCCGTAAAGTCGGCCTCCGTTTTTGCCTTATTCTTGCCTTGCTTTCATGAACTAGAAAATGAGAAACATAGTATTCAATTGTACATTTGTAATCCTGCAAAGAAAAACAACCTCAATAATTCAACTATGCCTCAAATTTTCAAACATATGAACAAGTTCATTGAACTTTAAACAATCAATTAAATTACCACAAATTTGAAGCTATAATTCCCTTTCTCTTTGGTGATTCTTCTTCCATGAGTTTCATAGACCTTCTTAGGATCTTTTACAGCTGACATTAACATACAAAGCATGGATTCCCATTGGTTTCTATTAATTGAATCCCCCACAAAGACCAGTCTTTTCCCACTGATCAAATCCAGCATTTTTGCAGCATTGAACCTACATAAAAAAGAAGAAAGAAAGAGTCTTTGCTTGCATCAATTGCTAGATTCTTTGAGGAAGGTCGACCTTTAGGAGAAGTTTTCGAACTATCTTATGCCGGATAATCGGCCAAACCCCAACAATGTCAGGTATCTTTTTGGTGGGAACTTTATCTCCCGTGATCTACCGAAGCAAGCATACCTTATCTTCCATTGTTGGGGTCAGAACGGCATTAAATAATCGACACATTCAAAACTTCTCTTAAAGGAATCCACCTTCAACAATATCCAAGAAAGTATCAAGTAAATCAATCTTTTTACCTAGGAAAATCACAGTCTTGTGGTTGCCATTTCCACTTCATGTAATCCTTATCTTGCCTTCCATTGGTGCCACAATTAAAACCTTCATCAATGAAAGGACATGATCCATTTGTGTAGAGTGGATAGCTCTCATCGTAAACCCACTTCCCCTTCGTTACATCACAGCCATTCATCTTCTTCTCCTCCATTTTCCCATCACCTTGAGCTTTAAATTCATCAACTGAACTCACTTTTGTCATCTTCAGTTCTTTGTGTTCCTTTAGAAGCTCAAGTTTATCATCAACTTCAATGTCTTCTTCCATTGTAGGTGCAGGTGTATCCTCTTCAGCATCCTCAATTTCACCATCACCATCACCATCACCATCACCATCTTCTACAACTTCACCTTCACTTTCTTGTCTCTGGATCTGCTTAAAAACTGAAAATTTTACAGACCTAGATTCATTTTCAGGTTTCAAAAAATGGGTCGAATGGTTTACACTCTGTAAAGAACCATTGCTACTGAAACTACTTGAGCTCTCTATGGTTATGGGTTTATGATTAAAAAGTGGTTTATTGAACTGAAAATGGGTTTCTCGATGGATTGAAGGGTTAGATTTGATGACCCAAGTAAATAAAAGAACCAAGAAGATTAAAGAAGAAGAAATTGTGAAAGAAAACACTAAGAATCTAGTGGATTTCAATGAGAAACTTCTTTGTTTCTCCATCAATGGAAGCTTCACAAGTAAAAATGCTTCAAAAAAAAGGAAAAATAGTTTAAAAGAATAGTTTTTCAATGGGATTAGGTAGAGGAAACTTATCAGAGATGCATGTAAGCATGTTAATGAATAGATGAGGATAAAAGTACGAAATTATCAAAAGAAACGACTGTAAAATAATTGACCATTAGTGTTTTTAGTTTACCAAACACAAAAAATAATAATAATAATAATAATAACCAAATAGTTTAACAGGGAAAAAATATAGAAATCGAGAATTACTAGAATATGAACCACTTCTCCACACGACACGAGAGACATAGCTGGCGGCAACAATAAGCCATATATGAGATATATATATAGGGTTAATATAATGTTTAGCCCCTGAACTTCTCAATTAGGTCCGCTTTGATATTTATACTCCTTTTGGTTTACTTTTATATTTAAACTTGGTAATTAGTTCCTTGACCTTGGATTCTTAAAGATTTGAGGGTTCAACACTTTAAGATTGTGCCATGTTATCAAAGTTTTTAAATATAATTGATGTTCGAATTAGTTAGACCACTAGTTCACGATTCAACTGATCAATCCAGTTTTAGCCCATTCGATTGATTTCGAGTGGTTCGCTCAAAAGTCAATTCAACTTTTTGTCCAAAGTAGTATCCTAGTCGATTTCTGGTCCAATATGTTTGGCCGGTCCACTCCAACAATCGTACCTATCATCACTTGAAAATTAAAAAGAAATATATTTTTTAAAATTTTTAGGTAATAGGATGGCACAATCTCAAAGCGTCACGTTATCAGACATTTACATATACCAAACACAAGGACCAAAATTAAATATCAAAGTGAGCTAAAAAGAATATAAGTATCAAAATGAAGCTTAAGTACTAAAAGTTATACTAACCCTAGTGGTGGGCAATGTTGAATATATTAGGGAGGCTGTGCAATTAAAGTTAGATAAGACATATAGCAAAGCGATGTTGAATATATTTGACAAATCTGAATCCATCCTTAAATTTTGTCTATAGTGTTTTTAAGATTATTAAGCATTCTTTGCTTGTGTTTTAAGTCAAATAAAAAAAAGTGATGTTAAGTAATAATTATTTTATTATTTTTCATTAAGGAAAAAGAAATTTTATTTGTATATGATCCCTTCTGTGTCAAGGGATAAAGATATTTATTAAAAATTAATCAATAAATTTATTTGGAATGCACATGCCTAAACTTAGGGTCCTCTAAACCCTATGAAACCAAAAA
This sequence comes from Gossypium hirsutum, assembly GCF_007990345.1. Classification (NCBI taxonomy): domain Eukaryota; kingdom Viridiplantae; phylum Streptophyta; class Magnoliopsida; order Malvales; family Malvaceae; genus Gossypium; species Gossypium hirsutum. Next base: position 84,708,366 of record NC_053435.1, read on the forward strand.
CAGAATATCATAAATTAAATTAATTAATTTTTTTTTGCCATAATTAATCAATCATTTAAGTGGAAAATTATTTCCAATAAATTAAGTGGATAATTTTCCGACCAATTACATGTGTCAAGCTGGTTTCAAGTTTAAATCATGTGATAATTTTGCAAGTTAAATCATCTCAAACAAAATTTTCAAAGTTTTGACTAAATAAATTTAAGTTAGGATAAATAATGTTAAAATCTAATCGAATTGACTAATTAAATTGATCATCAATGATCTAACTAGTCACATAAAACCAAATACAAACTAAATCATTAAAGCCAATAAAAAAACATTGATTTATGTGTAGTCCTGTTCAAGGGCCAAATGACTTGCCCAACCCAGCCTGACTTGAGTGACACTCTCAAATACGTTTCATAAAAATTATACATGCATACGAGATTTAGCTTTAAAATTTACATTATGCGAATGAAAATGTACCATTTCACAATTAAATGGGGATTTTTCACCTGGACCCGATTCAACCAGCCCAGCCCAAATTCAATTTACATAATAAAAAATAAATATTAAAAAATTTTACTTAATAAAAAATATATAAAATATCCACAAAAAATATTTTATTAATTTTAAAAAGTAAAACCCGCTTTTTGAAGGGGCTGAGCTTGAACAACGAACATATTGACCGTATTGCCCTAGCATTCAAATCTTTTGCAACTTAAACAATCAAATCCAGAGTTTAAAATAGAGTAATAAAAATATCATCGTATTTTGTCACAATTTGCTTCAGACCCCCCCAACAATCCCCAGTTTCTGAATTTCGAGTTTTCTCAACTATAAACTAATACATGACTAAACGTTTTCTCATAAACTTACAACTAGATAGCTGGCAATGACCGGAAAACGAGGGCCGTTTACGTTGATTTTAGATCACAGATCACATACCGTGGTGCCGGTGCATTAAGAATTCAAACCAAATGGCATTCTGGGGGTTTTGATATTATATGATGTCTGCAGCGATCATCTGGGATTATGAAAGTATGAACTGAAATTCGCAGCATTTGCTGTTTAGGTGCCACTCATCATGACTCCCCCTCGGGGGTTGAAGCTCAGTAATGTAATCTACAAAGTACAAACACATGATCCGCAACAGAAATTAAGTCAGTGAAACTGTTGCTCAATTAACTATAGCGAATATAAAGACTAGAAAGAACGGAGGTGTCAGTTAAATTACCACATTAATGACCTTGTCTTGGAATAGAACTGTCCACTTTCAATATCTTCAGCCAGCTCCGCACCACCACCTCCACTGGCGGCAACTGCTTTGTTTTCAATATCTGTAACTTCTTTGCCCTCTCCGTCTTTGTTCTTACCAATATCTGCACTCACTTCAGAAGTGTTTGACACACACTGCTTTTGAAGCCATCTATCAGTTTCCCAAAGGACATGCATGATGCTTTCTCAAGCAGAATAGCCATGGCTCTCAAAGGGTAGAATAACAAGGCGACAGAGAGCTCCATGACCCTTCAGGGCATTGAAGAAACGATCCGACTGCATCGTATGGATATGGCCAACAAGTAGGTAAGCAAACAAAGGAAGAGATTAATATCTAAAAAGAAATGGGTAACAGGTTCTGCTTTTCTATCAAGGAGACAGAGAGGGCTATCTAAAATAGCATAATTCGTACGAGGGTGTGGGAAGCCATGTACCTGCATGGTTAATGTTCCCGGGTTGTTGTCTTCTTCTCCATGGATAAGCAAGATAGGCTTCTTGATTCTGTTTGCAGACATGAATGGACTCATCTCTACATAAGTATTAGTTGCCTCCCAAAGTGTTCTATCCTCATTCTGCGCCAAAAAGAGGAAGGAAGCCATAAATCCACCAATGAGAAATGAAGAAAGAGAAGAAAGGACAGAAATGGGCATTGAATTAAATACATTCAAATGCTTGAGTTCACTACCTGAAAACCGAAAGGTGTAAGGGTTCTATTGTAAGCTCCAGACCGAGCAATGCCACAACAGAAAAGGTGAGGAGCATGTGCGAGAAGGTTTGCAGTCATAAATGCTCCATAGGAATGTCCTCCTACAGCGATTTTGTTAGGATGCGCTACCTAAACACATGCAGCATGAGAAAAGCTCAAGTCAGAACTTTATAACCGGTATGCTGCAACAGGATGATGATTTGTATGGGAATGAAAGATATACGCACTCCACGTCGGATAACTTCCTCAACAGCTGCCTCTGCACTTGCAACCAGTTGCTCTACATACCTACACAGATAATGATATGATGGGATAGGATATACATACACAGACATACACAAACATGTATATTAATCATGCAAGTAACCTTTACCTATCATTGGCTTCTTCATCCCCTTCGCCAATTATTGGGATCGTCGGCCCGGATAAGATAGCAAATCTACAAAGCGGAAATATGAGTCACCATAATTTAGTCTAGTGGCATCCAGCTGAAAAGGAAAAACCGGTGGAGAGGAAACTAAAAACACAAAAATGAGTATATAGCAAATATTGAAAGAATAGTTTCATGCCTTCTAGCAAGCCAAAGCAGAGCTGATGTTGGACCTATGCCTGCAAACTCATTAGGAGAACCACGAACCTGCCCAGCTGCATCTTTGCTTTTAAATTCCCCTGGGTAAGACCAAACCAAACATGGAAGAGGGCCGTCTTTTAATGGATCATAGCCTGGCGGCAAGTACAATGTTGCAGTAAGTCGAACCCCATCCTTCCTCTCATATCTAATCATCTCTTTCTGCAATGATGCCAACTGTGGATATGGATGACGGAAGTTTGTGATCTGACATAATTTCTTATCTGGCCAACTTTGGATGTAATATTGGGTATTCTCAGTTTTCGATTCTTTAGAAGTAAGAATCTTCAGGTCATTGATGTGTATATCCCCTTCTTTTTGATCTGACAGCAAAGCAACAACACTCTCATAATACTTTTCTTTGTCACTCTCCCATATTCGTTCTTTGCTGCTAGTATTTCTGGAAAATTTTTGCTTTTAGATTACAAAGGCACCAATAGACCCCACAACAAGAACACACACACACAAAAGAAAAAGGTTAATTCTTAAACACTTACATATCAAGCAAATCAAGGAAGGGGATGTCCCCCTCTGGTGTAGCACCATTTCCATTCAGCAAAAGATAAGTTGCGTTGTCATTTTCTTTCCTCAGTTTAGCTATCACATAACTCCCAGTAGAGGTTCTCCTCAGCACTGGAGAACCAGGATCAGAGTACACATCCTCAGATGACCTATCAAAGAGTATGCGTGGACTCACATCTTTTGATCCAGGAGATATAACCCAGGTTCTTGTTCGACGAGTCTTGTACCATGACTCGTACACGAGAGCCAATGAATCATCACACCAGGAAATACCTCTGTCAAAATGAAGAGTCACACAAATTAGAGAAACTGTGTACAACTCAATACTTAATAAGCCGATCAATCCCCTTGCTATAAACTATTGAGCAAAGACAATGCATAAATGGAAGTTAAGTCATATAGATGCATGCTAAGAAAAATCTTTATCCCAACATTTGCTGCAGGAACTCGAGGATCTCCATGTTAGGTAATGGAATGGCAGTCAAACATAGATTAGTAGGTAGCAATTCAGTTCAGAACATCCTTCTCCATCTACTACAAATCTTTAACTCAATTTTAGAATTCCTATACTCTGATGATATAGTTGACACCAGCAAGCAGTAACAAACAAAGTTCACATCTCCAAGGTTTTGTGACATCATTGCAAATACATAAGAAAGAAAGGCCAGCTACATTCATCGATTAAAATCAATATAAAGAAACCTACAAAGATAAATATAAGAAGTGAAACAAGTATACCTACCCATAGCGAAGATCAAGTTTGTGTAAGATTTCCGGCTCTTCACCTTCTTGTGGCTCGGCAGGCTGTGTATAAACTATATCACGTGGAGAAACTTCCACTTTTGCATCACCTCCATCTTGTGTCTCTGCCCTAAAAACTTCAGCAGAGTCAGGGAACTAAAATTACATAGAGAAACTTCATGATGAAACTATGACTTCATAAAATGCTTAAAAGTTATGACTTCATAAAATGCTTAAAAGTTTGACCATCAATAGTCCTATATAATTACATTCAATTTCATCTTAACAAATGCATAAGTGGGTAAAAAATACAGATACATATATACCAGTATAGAGTTGAAGGCTTATCTGCTCTCCAATTGAGTGACCTCATCCCACTTCGTACGCTATTGGATGCAATAGGGATATCCTCCGCAAGGGGCAAGTCGCAAAGTTCTCTAACAAAGTTCCCATCAGCTGTCCACAAATCCACCTTCTTGGGAAATCTTCCACATGGTACAATAAAAGAATACGGCCTATGAATTGAACTAATCAAAATGTACTTCTCATCGGGGGAAGGATCCAGAGATGTATAAACAGCCGGTGAACCAACCTCCTTCACCGTGCCATCCAAGGAAGCCAAAACGAGTTGAGAAGTGGCATAGTAATCAAATAAATCCTCATCGTACTCATCCTTCAGCAAATCCTGGAAAGTTCTAACTTGAACGATAGTTTTTTGCTCGTTGGATTGAATCTTCGGACCTGAAGGAACCAAAGGCTTCTTTGGTGGATCTCCACGAGACAAAGGAATGGTACAAACTAAGAGGGTAGAGTTATCCACCCAAACATAATTATCAAACACTGCATTCAGATAAATATCTGGAGACTGAAACAGTGGCCTAGCCATTCCAGTCTCGACATCGGCAACCCACACTCTAAGTTTACTTGAGCTACTCTCCTCTTCCTCAAAACGAACACTAAAGGTCAAATGTTTACCATCATTAGACCAAGTAACAAAATTAATCTTAACACCATCAGGCAATCCGCTAACCTCTGTTTCAGGTCCCAAAGAACCATCAGGCATCAGTGGATGAATCCCTATGCCAGTGTAAAAAGACATCCGGCTCCTGGTGTTACATTTCCCATCAATTCGAAGACCAGCAAGCTTTTCCTCAGGTCTCGCTAGTTCCGCCAATGGAGGCAAAGATCTGCTTCAAAAACAGAATTTTATCCCTTAATGGCGAAAACGACAGCGCGGGAAGCGGCGGAGCATCAACTATATCTCGAATCTCCAACGGCGGGACACGGTATTTAACTCCGATTACACTCTCTAAATCAAATTCAAAATTAAGTTAATATTTTTTTTCAAAGTTAATAACTTGGAACTGAAATTAAAAGTTCAAAATTCGGCACAAAAGAAACTAAAATCAAATTCAAATTTTGATAGTTAACTCCGATTGCAACACTCTCTAAATCAAATTCAAAATTAAATTAATTTTAAAAAAGATACTAACTTGGAACTGAAATTAAAAGTTCAAAATTCACCACAAAAGAAGCTAAATCAAATTCAAATTTTGATATTTTAACTCCGATTGCAACCCTTTATAAATCAAACATCAAAATTAAAACCTTTTAAGTATAACTAACTTAAAACTGAAATATAAAAAAAATCATTATTTTCAACACCAAAAAAAAAGAGTACCATCGTCATCTTCAGCGAAAGTAAGAGAAGCATTTGCGGAGCCATTGCCGGCAGTGGAGCCGTCTTCAGCAAGAGATGAGTTAACAGGGACGAGACGGTTGAAGCGGAAAGCAGACATGGCCGGTTTGAAGAGGTTTGTAGAATCAGTTCTGAGGTGGCGAAATGAGCGAAGGGTAGAAGAAGGGAATCGAGCGTTGCCGAGAGAAAAAGGATGGAGGAGACAGCAACAAGATGAAGAGAAATGGGAGAGCCGATGATGCACTTTGTAAAGTCGCATCATTTTTTATTTTGATGCGACTAAAATTGAAGTGATACAATTATATTATTTAAGAAAAAAGAATAAAAGAAAATAAAATAAAGTAGTAGCCCTAAAGGAATTTGTGGTTTCTTGAAGGGGTAAAGTAACCTTTAGTCCCTGAATTTGATATTTTTTCTCACTTTGATCCTTGAACTGTTTTTCTACGTTAATCTTAATATTTGAAAGTTTTCTCAATTTAATCTTTTAACTTAGATTCCATAATCTATGATGATACCACACTCTGAATTGCAACTTAAAGAACTTTTTAGAAAATCATAATTTCTTTTGTATTTTTTTAATTTATAAATAAATAATTATAATTTCTTCAATGTTGATTAGTTTATCCATGATTTCTTTTTTCCTTTCAAGGAGCTTGAAGCTACGCCGTCTTGATTGATAACAATATCGATGTCAACTCAATAATTATTATAATAAAAAACATAAAATACAATAAAAATAGAAAAAATCTAAAAATAAAAATTATTGTTTGATAAATAATAATTTAAGAATTTAATTATTTTTACATACGGTTTAACAATTTAAAATAAAAAATAACTCTAATTTTTTCTTTTATAAAAAAATTGAAAATATTTATTTTAATATTATATTACCTTATTAAAATTTTACATTTAAAGTTTAATTTTATTTAGAATAAGATAAAATATTTAAAAAATAAAGATTAAAAAGTAAAATAAATTTTTGAAGGACTAAACTTATATTCATACTCACTACTAACAACTACTTCATACATTACCCTTTTATTTATTGGGTTTTTTTCTTTCAAGTTTGGCATTGCAGTGGTTGTCATATTCTCTACGACGGTGTTGTAATGGTTGTCATATTCTCTACGAGGTAAATTTGACTCTCCCTAACTTGTACACGTGTCAACAAAACAAATGGCATCGACGCTTCCTTTGACTTCACCTAAGAAAGTGCCTTGCTTGACCACCCATCTTGACTAGAAAAGTATCAACCTTCCATGTTCAAGACCACCCACTTAACAAGCACTCTTGGTAAGACCTTCCACTCTTCTAAAATGAGACAAGCACTTGCATTTTAGTTGTGAACACTATTCAAGTGTGAACACACTCTTAAGGTAATAAGGACCCACTTGTGCATAACAATTTTGTATTAACTAAAGGCATAAAAAAATGAGTCCCACGGTGCACGTCCTTCACGTATTGTATGATGACAACCTTCTTCTAATAACCTACCACGTCATACTAGTAGATAAGAGAACCCCTTTTATAAATACCCCCTAACCATAAAGAACGGGTCGACCTTTGAGTCTTCAAAGTTACTCTGAGCAAATATCATCTCTTCCAGCAGTCGATCTGTCCTCTTATTCCTTTCTAGCTCTCTGCCTCTTTAAGTGAACTGGCTTCTTCGGCACTACCACATATTCCTTCCCACTCTCTTATTTTATTGTACATTGTATCAACAAATTTTAATATTTTAAGTTAAATTTTATTAAATAATAGATACTTATTTAATTTTTTGTTAATGCAATATATTAAATCATTTCAAATATGAAAAAGTATATAAACTTTTATCAAGTGGCGTCAAGGGAGTAGGTAAAAAGCCTTGGCCGTCTTAGTTTGGTAAAAATTTTCTATTAGTCCTCTAAATTTGTGAACTTATTAACTAATTAAATGGTAAAAGTATTACCCTCTGAATTTACAATTCAATATCGATCCTTGAATGAAAAATTTCTTACTTTACCCTTAATGGAATGTGTATATTTGATTGATTCATGAGTTAACGTGTAAGCTAACTATTTTAGATATATCCTCTAGAAATAGAAGAAGAAATGGATTTGCAAATGAATATTTTAAATTTAAAAATAATTATTTAAATGATCTTATTTATCTTTCTTTTCTTAATTGATCGAATGTTAATTTTGTTGGATTAAAATCTTTAATCGTGGATATATATGTATAATGTGATATAAAATTAAGTGACTAATTATGTTATAAGTGCCATAGGTATTAAAGTTTATGGAAATAATATGTAGGTATCATAAGTTGTATTTATAATTTGATGAGGGATCAAATTATAAATACTTAAAATTAATTTAATAATTAATTATTTAAAGAGGTAGTGATCCCCAAAGAATAGAATTATATAGCATATCATTTTCATCCGAATTATACAAAAGAGAAAAACTATTTAAAAAAAATTTAAAGGAATGGATGAATTTAGTTACATTTCTGCATATAATTTTATTCATAATTTGTTAACCTCAAATCTTCGAGCAGGAGTATTACATTTTTTCCAACAAATACCATTTATGTATTTTCAAATTTTTGGCTTTTCACTTTCGTACCGACCATTTGAGTTGTTGGATCCAGATAAGTGGTTTCCCAATATTTTTTTTAGGTTTTATTTTATTTTAATATTTTTTCTATTTTACAAATAAAATCATCTTGGTTGCTTGAAAAATTACATATTAAAATGTTAACACTCTCATGTCTTATCAAGGTTGTTTTTGCTTCTCATCTTTCCAGTAAATGATTATTGCATTTAAATATTAGTTGACTCATATTTTGGTATTTGAAAGTTATATTTGATCTTAACGTTTTTGGAGTAATAAAGAGATAAATTTATAGCTAAATTGAAATTTTAAATTAATATTTTAACAGCTTAACTTTTCTTTAAGGGCAAAATTGATCTTTTATAGAATAATACTTATGTTTTACTTGTTTTAACATTTTAACCAAACAAAATAATATATGTTTATTACGTGATTAGCGATTTACCTATCAAACGAGGTGTAAATGCTAAAAATTTAAATATTTAAAATTTAAGCTTTGAATTTAAGTTATAAAATATATTTTCTATATTACTTAAAATAAAATTAAAATTATTTTTTTCAAAAAAAACTATATTTCTCGCAGACTGCTAGCACTCAACCAGTAGTGACGACTGCTATCACGCATTTGCTATATTTCTCGCCGACCATTATAACGAAAAACAAAAATACGACAACATATCATTGTCTATGAAGTCACATATAGATCGGTGTGCTTGGTCGAGATATTATTTATGATGTTAAGCAGCTTACGCTTTTTATTGATATTTCAATCCTTCACGTACGTTTGTTATCACAGTTTATATTCGATGATGGTAGATATTCTTTCTAACAATATTATCGAATTTATTTTTTTAAAAATATAATATACTTTAGGTTAAATTATCAAAATAATTATTTTTGTTTTCCTTAAGTTATATTTTAGTCACTTATGTTTAAAATGTTACATTTTAATTACTTACGTTAACCTGTTGTAACATTTTAGTCATTGAACCGTTAATTACTGTAAACGGTGTAACGGTAAGTTGACATGGCACATTAAACCATCATTTCAAACAAAAAATTTAGGTTAAATTATATAATTGGTCTCTATATTTTTTCGTTTTGAGCAATTTTTTTCTTTTATGTTCTTGTAACTATTCTTCTTCTTTTTTTTTCCATTCTTTTCTGATTCTCTTTCTATTTTCCTCCCTTCTTCATCTCTTTTAACGTAAAAACAAATTAAATTGTTGAAAACGAAAAAAATATATGGACCAATTGTATAATTTAACCCAAATTTTTTATTTGAAATGATGATTTAACGTGCCACGTCAGTTTGCCGTTACACTATTAACGATAATTAATGCTTAGTGACTAAAATATTACAACACGATAATGTAAGTGACTAAAATGTAACAATACAAATATAAGTGACTAAAATATAACATGAAAAAAATAAAAATGACTATACCCCATATTTTATTATTACATTTAATACACATTATTTCTATCCGAATAATTGTCGACGTTTTGATGATAAAGTGTTGTAAGTAATGGAGAGTCGTAGATCACTAACATTCCTACACGAGTGGTTTATAAAGATATTCGAAACAAAACAAAATATTCCCATAAAATGTATAAAGAAAAACAAAAAGATATTCTCATAAAATATCTCCATTTTTCTCCATCTTATTGGTCCCAAAATGATAAGAAATTTGTGTTCATCAACCATTAGAAAAACCCTTATATTTTTCATCCCCGGTCTTAGCATAACCATTACATCATTTCCACTCATAATATCCAAACACAGTAACATTACCAATGGCAACCCTGTCTAGCGTGAACCTCGTAACCCCAAGAATCATAGCCAATGGACCAGACGTCCCAACCGTCAAGGTCCCATGCCTTAACCGGCCTTGGAAAAGGGTATCCCCAATGAAGCTGCGTGTCGGGCCTGTTAGAGCTGCACCGGATGGAATATCGGAGAAGGTGGAGAAAAGCATAAAAGAGGCACAAGAGATGTGTTCGGATGATCCGGCGAGTGGCGAGTGTGTGGCGGCTTGGGACGAAGTGGAAGAGCTGAGTGCGGCGGCTAGCCACGCTAGGGACAAGAAGAAAGACGATGATCCTTTGGAGAATTACTGTAAAGACAACCCGGAGACGGATGAGTGTCGTACTTATGATAATTGAAAATGTTTGTTTTTTCTAGTTTCTTAGATTATAGTTGGATGTTAATCTGAAATATATTTTATTGTTGGTTTATATAGTTTGTTATAATGATGTAATCCTAAAATTATACACTCCTAGAAAAGAAAATGATATCAATTAATTTGGTAATTTGAAGTTTCTTTTTATGAATTATTAAGTAATGGGTTTTCTTTATAAGGGATATGTAATAACCCTAATTTGACCCTAATCGGGAAGTGGTTTCGGGACCACAAAATCGAGTCATGAAAATAATTAAATATTAAATTTCATGTCTATTATATGAGATAATGCATGTGTGAAAAATTGATGCAATGATTTTTATCATTTGAATGTGAAATCATTAAATAGGACTTAAGTTGGAAACTTAGAAAATGTGCTTGGTTAATTTTTTTTTAATGGCCAAACGTTATATGATTTAATAGATGAGGATTTGCATGTCAATTTTGCCATTTCCAAATTAGTGGCCGACCATGTTGATTTCTTGAGTTAAATATATGTATTTTATATATATACATTATTAAATGAAATGAATTTAAAACATGAAAACAAAATTAAATAAAAGGAAAAAGGGTGACAAAAAAAAACAATGTTTTCCATATTCCTTCTTCCATTGCCGTAAGTGAAAGAAAGGTTGAAGCTAAGCATTCGGTCCTTAGATATCTTGAATTAAGGTATGTTCCATGAGTTTGCTTTTAAAATTTTAGTGAATTTGAGATAGTTGCTAAGTCTTTTACTTAGCCCATGTGTAAATTTTAAGTTTGGTGTTGTCATGTATATTCTGCCATGGAAGTTTTCTACTTCATGGATAGTGTGTTAATGTTTTGAAATAGATATGGTAGAAGGATAAGGTTTGAGCTTGTTAATTCTTGAATTGGTTGAGTCTGATAAAATTTAATATTTGTAGCTTAATTGTTTAATGACAATCGGCTATGTTGAAATGCTAAATTAGTGCTAAATTATAAGTATTTAATTGAGTGTTAGCCGAAATTGAGCTTATGATAGTAATTAGAATTTGTGAAATTTATGCATCTTGTGGTCCAAGTGTGATAAGAACCATACAGTTATGGCATGTAAGCATGAATATTAGATGATGGATAATTTTAAATGTGAGATGGTTAGAAGTTGATTTAAAGGCTTAATAAGTTAGTTTAAGGTGAAGTCATTAGCTTATGATATTCGGTTTTGGCTACTATGTGTTGGATCTTGAATATTTTAATGTTTTGAATTAGTAATGGATGAAAGATAATGTTTGAGTTTGCTAAATATTGAAATTAAAAGTTAATTATTTATTTGTTGTGTAAGAGCCGAAAGTGAACTTAGGAGATGAATTGAGGAAAATTGTTGTTATATGTTAAATGGTTGAGGTTTTGTTGTCATGTAGTGAAGGAGGGTTAAAATATTTAATATGTCAATTGAGTGAAATGTTAATGTACGAAATCTCATATTAGTTGATAGAAGAGGATGCTTAAATTGTTAAAAATTTATTTTAACATAGCCGAATGCGTTCATAAATGAAAGAATTATATTGGTTTTGAAATGTATGTGTTGCCGAATGCATTTTTAAGTAATAGTTGAAATTCTTGTTATGAGCGAATTATAATATAACCGAATAAAAGGCATGATTAATGAATTAGTGACAAGTGAATTTGTTTAATCTAGCTCAAGAGCTTAAGGAGCCTAATTCGGATAAGGGAAAAAGCTAAACTAACCGAATAGCATATCCGTAGTCATTCGACGACAGTCAAGGTAAGTCTTTGAGTAATGAAACTTAGCTTATGATTTGATAAAATCATGGTATATAAGCATAATAAATAAATTGTGACCTATTGGTTCTACTTGAATTACGTAGTGGGATAAATAATTTGTGCATATGACTTGTAGCCGAATGGTTATAGAAATCATGTTGGATAGCAAAACGAAATCGTGTTCTTTGTATGTGGCTATTGAGCCGAAAGTGGAATGGTTGATAAGCATGTTGTGCTTGTGTTCAAGTAATGTAAATGAAATGCTAATGTGTTATGATATATATATGTGTGTGCATGATAATGGAGAATTATATCCGGGTTAAGTCCCGAAGGCATTCGTGCTGATGTTATATCCGGGTTAAGTCCCGAAGGCATTCGTGCTGGTATTATATCCGGGCTAAGTCCCGAAGGCATTCGTGCTGGTGTTTATCCGGGCTAAGTCCCGAAGGCATTCGTGTTGGTGTTATATCCGGGCTAAGTCCCGAAGGCATTCGTGCTGGTGTTATATCTGGGCTAAAGTCCCGCAGGCTTTGTGCTGGTATTATATCCGGGCTTAAAGTCCCGCATGCTTTGTGGTGGTGTTGGATTTGGGTTTTAAACCTAGCAGACTTAATGCCGATGATTGGAGTAAGATTATGATTTCGAATGTCCGTAGTAAACTACCATTGAATATGTTCAATACATTAAGTTGGTCAGGTATGTATTATATACTTTTATATGTTAGATTGATCGGATTTGAATCATGAATGCGAAATGAGAAGTATATGTGAAAATCTCATATGTGTATGTGTGTATTCGGTTATGGTGAAAGGTTATATGAGATTGATTTGGTGATATACATGTTAAATAATATGAATTCAAAGAATAGGTAATAAATCTGCTTGGGACAGCAGCAGTAACGTGATTTCGGAAAATCACCATAAATTGTGGAAGTTGAGTTAGAGGCTGAATAAATTATGTCATGAAATCTTAATGAGTGTAGTTTCTTATAAAAGAAACCGTATAATCAAAAGAATTGCCAATAATGATATATTTGAAGTGGCGTGGAACAGAGTCAAAATGACTTCGAGGTCCCCTGTTCTGTTTTCAGAAAATCATTACAAAGGGTACAAAAATGGTTATAAGATAAAATTTATATTATTAGACTCCTTAATGAGTCTAGTTTCAAATGAAATAAACGATAACATATTTCAAATTCTTTATAATGATAAATTTGATTCGTAGTGAAGAGTGGTCAGATTAGTCAAACAGTGAAACAGGGGAAACTTCAATAAAAATATGGTATTGATTGGTCAAACCAAAAATTCTGAAAATTTGATGGATAGAATATATATGAGTCTATTTTTAGGGAAAATTAAAGGCACTTGATTTGGAGTTTCTTAGCTCCAGTTATAAATAATTTAGTGACTGTTGCTCAGGAAGATAGCTTGTAGTGAATTTGTTGCAAACATGGTTAAAACTTGTTAATGAGATGCTTTTCGAGTTCTTATGATCTTATTTGTAATTTCAATATTTGGTTTTAATTGAGTTCAGATTCAAGTGAGGTGAATTTGCTAAATATGCATTATGTTCATGGATACTTGGCCAAAATGGCAATTATCTAGGAATGATTTCTTGAAAATTTGAATAATCGATCTATAAGTAAATTAATTGTTTGCATTGCTTAAAACTTACTAAGCATTGAAGCTTACTCCGTGTTCTCTTTTCCATTTATTATAGGTATATACTTTAGCTCGAGTTGGAAGGGCCGGAGATATCATCACACTATCGAGTCATTATGTGAGTTGAGAAGATTGTATATCATCATGGTTTAAGGCATGTATAGGATAGACTATAGGTAGAATGATATTTCGACTTTGTATACATTATAGCCATGCGAAGATGGCTTGCTCATTTTGTTTAGAGAAGCCTTATAATTGAACTAATGTGGTGAAATGTTTTAGTTATAACTTGATAGTAGTTAATTTGTTATTAGATATTCGGTTATGTTTTGATAGTGAGTCATTTTGGAAATTTATAAGAGCTCTTATGGAAAATCAATGAGACTTGTTTACATTGTTGATAATTTAAGTCTGGTAAGTATCTTTGACCTTATAGAAGTTTTGCTCAGTCAAGTAATACCTCATAACCTTATTTCGACAACCGATACAGGTTAGGAGTGTTACAGGATAATTCTGCAATGTAAAGAGCAAGTGCACATTTAAGCAAGTCGGATAAAGATAGAATGCATTAGGAGGGAACTGCATTTCTTACCAACTCCCTCCACGCATCCTCCAAATCATCCTTAGCACACCAATCTCCTCAAGAGAGGAATGTAAAGATATCATGTTACACTTCACGTCCAATTCGGTCGCCGAATTTAAATGTGTGATATTATATTATATTGTCAAAGTAACTCAGACTAGCTCACTTCATTAATTTATGAATTTAACTTAAATTTACAATCATATCAATTTAATCATCATTTATAACCATGTACATGCATTATATAGGTGTTGAATATATTTAATTATTGAGTCTCAGGGCTACACAAGTCCAAAATTAGAGATTGGACTTGAATCTAACTTAAAATGCCAAAGTTCTGCATTGTGTCTCAAGACCGGTCTTCCTTACTATTTATGCTTTGAAGTAATTATGTCTTGAGACATTGGGTTAATGTCTCGAGATTAGGTCTTTTTGCTACAATGTGTAAAATAAATCTGAAATAAAATTTAATAAACCAGGATCTTTCATGTCAAATCATCAAGAATAAATCAAGAACAAAACTAGATGCGGAAGTGTACCTGAATCCATGAATTCCTTGAAGTTTTACCAGATCTTAAGGTTTTGATCTTCCAAATTAGCACGCAAGAAATTCAGAGAATATCTGCTCTCTCTTCCTAATGATGGGATATTCGAAAAGATATATTGTGTATAATTTGAGGACCATAACCCTAATATTTATAACCTTGGCATATTAGTTCTAATCAATTTCTAATTAGCCCATCATTAATCAGAATTTGATTAGAACTCAATTACTAGAGTATCTACACATATTTGACCCATACTTTATTTAATAATTAAAACCCAATAAAATTCTAACCAAATTAGATCACTTTTAATTTAGGCTAACCTATCATGATAGTAAATAATAGCATGTAATTTTCCTTATTATATACGTGATATCCATATTTTCCAACAATCTCCCACTTGGACTACATATATATATACTAGTTACTCTATAATTACATGTCATTATATAACCTTATGAGCTCAAAATTTTACTATCATATCTAAAAGGTATTCCGAACAATCTCGTCCATTAATTGTTAACATAGAACCAAGACGACTTTTGTTACATATATCATAACTAAATTCATCCATGATCACGTATATTAACACAGCTAAATGACATAGATCAAGTATGGATGTGTAGCATGGAAATTACATGCAATATGATTTAAATATGTCTATTTCCAACTAGTCCTCTTTAAACCTAAGTGAGGTCAGTTTCAAAACAATAAACAGAGTGAATAAACTAAATACTCAGAAAATAACCAAATACATAAATGTCTGAAAACAAATAAAATATAAACTCCCACTAAATCATGATATCCTCAAACAATGTAACACCCATGTGAGCAGTGTGCTCATGAAAGACCTTGGGTGGTAAACCTTTCATGGAGTTTGTCCCAATGTGCTCTATGGATATTTGACCATTTTGCATTCTTTTTTTTTTTTACAACTAGGAACTTTATGTCAATATGCTTTGACTTAGATAGACTCATGTTGTTATTGGAATACAGCACTGCTGACTTATTGTCACAAAATAGTTTGAGTGGTCTTTCTACATTCTCCAAAATGCGCAGCCCTGTGACAAAGTCCTGCTACCATATTCCATGGTTTGATGCCATATAGCATGCTACAAACTCTTCTGCTATAATGGACGAAGCTACAAGTGTTTGTTTGACACTTTTCCAAGATATAGTTCCTTCAGCTAGCAGGTAAATATAGCCTGATGTAGATTTCCTACTATCTTGGCACCCAGTGAAATCAGAATTAGAATACCCTATGACCTCTAAAAGATCTGATCTCTTATATAAGTAAACTGTAATATTTTGTTCTCTGAAGATATCTCATAACCCTTTTGACTGCTATCCAATGGTCTATACCAGAGTTGCTTAAATTCTGCCTAACATTCCAACAATGTATGCAATATCCGGACGCGTACATACTTGAGCATACATTAAACTCCCAACAGTTGATGCAAAGGGAATCTTTTACATTTTCTGAATCTCAAGGTTACTTTAAGGGTATTGAGTAAGACTAAATTTGTCTCCTTTAGTGACAGGGTTGTCACCTGGTATACAACTCTGCATGCCAAACCTTTTGAATACTTTATTGATATAGCTCTTTTGTGATAATCCAAGAATACCTCGAGATCGATCTCGATGTATCTGAATTTCTAAAACAAAAGAGACGTCCCCATGATCTTTCATCTCAAAGTGCTTGGATAAAAACCTCTTAATTTTGTGCAATAAGCCTATATCATTAGCAGCAAGCAAAATGTCATCAACATATAAAACCAGAATTATGTACTTACTCCCATTGAATTTATGATACATACAATCATCAACAATATTCATCTCAAAACCGAACGAAACAATTATTTGATGAAACTTATTTAAATTCATAGATGGATTTTGTCAATTTGCAAACCATATTCTTTGAGTCTTCCGACTCAAAATTTTCTAGTTGCACCATATATATTGTTTCTTCAATGTTGCCATTAAAAAATGCAGTTTTAACATCCATTTGATGTAACTCAAGATCAAAATGAGCAACAAGCGCCATGATTATCTTAAAGGAGTCTTTCGATAAAACTGGAGAGAAAGTCTCTGTAAAATCAATACCTCGAGTATATCCTTTAGCTACAAGACGTGCTTTATACCTCTCCACATTACCATTTGCATCCCTCTTGGTTTTATATATCCATTTACAACCAATTGATTTTGCATCTTCAGGTAATGGGACAAGTTCCCAAACTTTATTGTTTTGCATAGATTTATACTCATCCTTCATGGCATCAATCCACTTTTGAGAATTAGGACTTTTCATGGCTTGATGAAAATTAATCGGATCATCTTTCATCATTCCATTATCATCCTCATGTTCTTGGAGAAATACAATATAATCATTTGGAATAGCATTTCTCATTTCTCTTGTGGACCTCCTTAATGGCACTTGTTCTTGAGGTTGTTGAGTTTGTTCTTCCGGAACAATTACCTCATTTTGAATGAGGAGTTGTTCAACATTATCTTGTAAAGGTTTTAAATTCACTTCTTGATCAATGATATGTATAAGAACCTGAACATCGTCAAAAGTGATAGTAGGAATTGAGTTAGAATCCAATTCCTCCTCAAAAGCAATGTCTCTAGCCTTATTTCTTCCCCCAAACTCAACATCCTCAAAAAAATATTACAATTCTCGTTTCAAAAGTATTTCTTATTATGGGATCATAAAATTTATAGCCCCTAAATCGCTCAGAATAACCAATAAAGTAGTTACTTACTGTTTTGGAGTCCAATTTCTTTTCATGTGGCCTATAAGGCCTTGCTTCAGCTGGACATCCCCAAATATGAAATTGCTTTATACTAGGCTTTTGACTTGTCCAAAGCTCATAAGGTGTTTTTGCAACTGCTTTATTGGGTACTCTATTCAGAACGTAAGTTGTTGTCTTTAATGCTTCTCCCTAAAGGCACTCAGGTAAGGTAGAATAAGCAATCATGCTCCTTAACATATCATTAAAAATTCTGTTTTGTCTTTCAGCTACACCATTCATACTAGGTGATCCTGGCATGGTGTACTGTGGGATAATACAACATTCCTCTAGAAATTTCGTAAATGGTCTTGGACATTGTTCACCTGATCCATCATATCTACCATAGTATTCACCACCATGATCAAATCTGACGTTTTTAATCCATTTGTTGAGTTGATTATTAACTTCAGCTTTATAAGCTTTGAACATGTCCAAAGACTGAGATTTCTCATGAATGAGATATAAGTACCCATAACGTGAGTAATCGTCTATGAATGTTATGAAATATTGTTGACCATTTTAGGATGCCATAGGGAATGGCCCACAATATCTGTATGACTTAATTCTAAGACGTCTGAAGATCTGTTGGCACCCAATCTCTTGGTTTTGGTTTGTTTCCCTTAATGCAATCGACACAAACATCAAAGTCTATGAAGTCAAGAGATTCTAAAATACCATCAGACACAAGGCGTTCAACTCTAAATTTTGAGATATGACCTAAGCGCCTATGCCATAATGATGCTGAGTTTTCTTTATTTAATTTGCGTTTAATACCATGTGATTCCACATGCAAGGTTTCATTATAGAATGCAACTGTTTCTAGTAACTAAATGTTGTCATAAGTATTTAAATAACCAGTTTCAATAACATTTGAATTTAAAAACAAATTAAATTGATTGTTTCCGAATGAACAATAATATCTAAATTTGTCCAACGAAGAAACGAAAACTAAATTATATCTAAATGACGGTACAAAAAAAGTGTCTTTTAAATCCAAATAAAAACCAGTTCCTAATAATAGCTTAAAATGCCCAATCGTTTCCACTTCTACCGATTTTCCATCGCCCACAAAGATGTGTCTTTCACCATCACTTCGCTTTCGGTAACTCAGGCAACCCTGCATAGAAACACTTATGTGAGTAGTAGCACCAGAATCTATCCACTAAGTGTTTCTAGGTACTGAAGCTAAATTAATCTCAGAACAGACCAAATTAAGAATTATACTTTTCTTTGCACGCCAAGCATGATATTTGGTACAATCTTTCTTTACGTGTCCAAACTTATTACAAAAGAAACAACTCTTTGTAGCTTGTTGTTGTTTCTTTTGAGCTGGACCCTTAGCAGCTTCTTTCTGATATTTTCTTTTCTTGTCCATTGTCTTTAGGGGCACTAGCCAAATGTGCACTTTCAGACTTATCACGCTTCAACATTTCTTCCTCTTGCACACAATGAGAAATGAGCTCATTTAGGGTCCATTTCTCCTTTTGACAGTTATAGCTAATTTTAAATTGATTAAACTGTATAGGAAGCGATACCAAAACCATAAGAACAAGCAATTCCTCAGAAAGCTTGATCTTAAGTGCCTTAAGTCTTGAAACAGTATGAAACATCTCCATAATGTACTCTCTTATGTTTCCTTAACCCTTATACTTCATAGACATCAAAGAAGTCAGAAGTAATATCATCTCAACCTTATCGTTTTTAGCAAGATGTTTCTCAATTTCATCAAGGAAACCCTTGGCTTGAGTAATCTCTTTAGATTCTGTACCCTTAAAGGCTTCTAGAATGCTGTGTTTCATGATCATTAGACTCATGCGATTTGAATGATCCCACCTCTCAAAATCCCTCTTAACATCAAGGGTACTTTCCGCAGTGAGGGGTGCATGTTGTTCTTCCCTTAGTGTAAGGTCTATGTCCATACAGCCAAGCACTATAAGTAGGTGCCTTTTCCATTCCTTAAAATTAGTCCCATTAAGCATGGGTATAGAATTTATATTAGCAGATATTGTGGCAGCAGAAGATGAATTAGCTGAATATAGAACAAAAACAAGCTTAAATCAATATTCATAAGTAAACAATAAATTCAAGATAATGGCTAATCCCATCTCAAGATACCAAACACAACATTAATATCAAGTCTTTGGACAGTAATATTAACAGTAAACGATACTCTTGTTGTAGCAATCAAACATTGACAATAAATTATGTCAAACAATGAATTAATCTTTGGACTAACTTATTCACATAAAATACCTTATAATTGTCATACATTTATCACCACAGATGTCGTTGAAATTATGTTAAATATTAACTTACCTTTGGGTCAATCAATAAACGCATGAATCAAAAAAACATATAATCATCTTAATATTTCAAATAAACTAATCTACACAAAAGAGGTCACTTTTGGTGGCATTTTGTTTCAACTAATTTATTTAAAATATTAGACATCATTAATTAAAAGCAAAAATCTGAATTTATTTGTTTCAAAATATTTACCTTAATTTCATCTTTCAATGAAATTAAAAGATAATCATATACATTTATATAATTTTCCAAAACAACATGCATTAAGCCAATCAAAGCATACATATATTATATACACTACAAGAGAACAGACTTTTAGTGGCGTTTTTTTTTGGAAAGCGCCGCTAAAACAATTAGCGGCGTTTTCACAAGCGCTGCAAAAAATGCCGCTATAGACGCACAAAATTTTGCGGCGTTTATTTAAAAAACGCCGCTAAAGACCATAACCTTTACTGGCGCTTTTTTCACAAGCGCCGCTAAAGACCATGACCTTTAACGGCGCTTTCCCTACAAACGCCGCTAAAGACCATGACCTTTAGCGGCGCCTTTCTTGCAAACGCCGCTAAAGACCATGACTTTTAGCGGCGCTTTTCCCGCAAACGCCGCTAAAGACCATGACCTTTAACGGTGTTTTTTTACAAACGCCGCTATAGAACAAACCTTTAGCGGCGCTTTTGTCACAAGCGCAGCTAAAGAATATAACCTTTAAAAATATATATTTTTATTAAATAATATTTATTTTCTATATTATATTTTATTTTTGAAACTTTAAACTATATACTTTTAAGGATAAATAAAAAATATTAATTAAATTAAATTTTCTATTAAAATTTTAACTTTAAAACTAAATATAAAAATTGATGAATTTAAATTTAGAATTTAAATATTATGCTTAAATAAATGGGCAATCTACCAACAACAGAGAGATAATACAATTTATGAAAATTTATATTGATGAGAATTTTTAGATAAATTTTAAGCACATTTACATTTATGGAAAGAAAGAAAAACAAAAAGCTCATACCAAATTCAAAGTAACAAAAATGGAAGAAAATGCCAAAGAATCAAAGGGAATGTCGTCCAATTCAAAGAGACAGCACTCGGATGATTCTGGTCTTGGTGAAAATTGGGGCTTCTTCAGCTTTGCCAAGAAGATTACATATGTCTACTCCAAAAAAGACAGAGCGATGTTAGATACATAAACATCTTACATAAATGTACATGAGATACAGAGGTAAATTAAGGATGCTTATTCTAACTTGTCCAATAAGGGGAATATCCAGTTGTGCAAAAGGGGAAATGACTTCCACTTCAACACCTGCCTCTTCCTATGTTTCTCTTACTAAGTTGAACTCAAAAATTAACTCAAAAAATTACAACAGCTGACTAATACATGCAGACATAGCCAGAAAAGTGCCAACATTTCACCCCAGCCATACCTTCATTCTTCGTTTCTTGGCTCGCTTAGATATGGGATCTTGAGACAGCTCTCTGCTTTGCTGATCCTGATCATAACAAAATTGACAATTTTTTTAAAAGTCCGTAGTTTGAGAAAAGACCGTAGTTTTCAATTTTTTTTGCCTTGCCTATGAGGATGACAATGAAGTTTAGCTTCATTCACAATGATACAACTTTCATCACCTCCTGTTTTATCTAATGGTGGAACTGTTCCACTTTCTTTCCTACCAACAGCACTCCTTGAGCTATCCATGGTCCAGTTATTTGATTGTCCTACAAAGTTCACGACACGAATTATACCATACAGCTTAGCAGAAACAGACAAAGATAAAAAAAAAACTTGCATATATATATTACTTGTGTAATAATTTCCCAAGAATTTATATATTTAAAGCTGACTCAATGTATACATTTAAAGATGATAATACAATAGATGTAATAATTTATATATTTCTTACTGTAATATTTTATCCTATTCAACATTTTTTTTCTTTTTTGAAATTTTTTATTAACAATTATATTAAGATATTGAACACATAGAAAATTTAACACACCAAAAATTTTCCATGAGAAAAAAAAAACCTAAAATATTAACAAAGTTCAAATACATAACGAAGAATTTAATAGAAGGGACACACACCACATATATGCATGTATATATATATATTGTTTAATATGCTCTAACTGACAGAATAAATGGACAAAATTTAATATTAAAAAGAAAAGAAAAGAAGCATGCCTCTTGACAGCATTTCAGGCAATATAATAAGTTGTTCATCCAAATGAATTATTTAAATTTCAGATCATAAATACATATTAAAAAGCATAGTAAACTTAAAGTAGAATTGAGTCATTGACAATCCTGTTTTATTGCCTACACCTTAAGCAGCTAACAACTGACAGGTAAAAAATCAAAAGAAAGATCCAAAAGAAAAAAATGAGATCCAAAAGGTTCACCTGGATATTTACTATAATCCATAACATGGGGTGTATCTGTGTATAATGGGCAGCCATCTCACAGAAGTGATTTGCAATATCAAAGGCAACAGGATTATAACTTGCATACTCATAATCCTATAAAAGTAAGCAGCCAATCAACATCAAGAGAATTACATAATCATTACTTTGAGAGAAAACAAGTCTCGGACAAAAAAGAATGATCACTTATCGAGTAGCAAATTCAAGATCATATGAAATTTCTATCCTCCACAAGATTATTATAAATCAAATTCTGGATGACAAACCCCGACATTCAAAATGTTGAACAAAGCCCTCAGATCTCATAGCTATATCAGGTCATTCGCAGTATTAACGAACTGGTTTTCATTAAAAGAATTTACCAATCATCAGCTGTAAGAAAAAAGAGATGCAAGAATAAGAGAAAAAAAGGATATAGAGAAAGAGAGAATTATAGATAGAAACCAGAGAAGATAGAGTAACAGAAACAGAAGGAGAAAGAAAGAAAGATTGAACAGATGAAGATAGTAAATGCTCTGAAATTCATCTGTCTAAGCACCACATTTAAAAAAACAGAACAAGAACTAAAACTCAGTTGTCTGTGTCAGATATCAAGATCTCATCCAAAAAACTCAGACAGGGATAACTGATTCAAAGATTTCTCATCATAAACAGACAGAACTGAAGTAAAAACTCTTAAATAAGATAATATGGATATTATTTTGTTTTTAAAGAAAGCCTCAGACCGTCCTAGTTCATGAGTTTCTACAAATTCATACAGCACAGATAGAACTGCATTTCAAAAAATCTCAAATAGTTTCATCATTGGCTTCTTTCACAAATTGCAAGAAAAAGATTAAAATCAAAATAAATAAAGAAATAAAGAGGCATCAGATCTTCCTATTCAAATAAACGAAATCATAATACTCGATTTTGAAATTTTTCAAGTAGTAACAAATGGAGAAAACAAATGAACAATTTATCGGAAAAGAAGCAGGTTGATAATGAAAAAACGTAGAGATCAAGCAGATGGCTGAAGAAACTAAGATTCAAAAATTTAAGTAAAAGGATGCCTATGAGAACGAGTGCACGAAGATGCATCTCGAATCAAATCCCAATTCATTATTAGTGCTGTAATAAAAAAGCAACATTCAAAATACCCAGAAGAGAAAGAAACAATGAAAAACGAAGAAAATTAAAAAAAGAGGGGTGACAGCTTACATGACCATGAGGCTCAATATGCCAAACTCGAGCGGTTTGATCGACGGAACCGGAAGCAAGCTTGGTGCCGGTGCAATTCCAGGCTACCGAATGCACCTTTGAGAAAGGATATCAAAATATTCTTCAATTAGGAGAGAAAGAGAAACAGGAAAAAGAATCCAAAAGAAAAAAAATCTTACTTTCTTTTTGTGACGGTATAACGGTAGATCCCAACGGCGGCGCAGATGATTGAGGCGGCGTCGATGCTACTGCTGCTTCTTCAGCCATTGCTTCTACTAATTTCAGGTGAAATTTTAGGATTTCTTTGGGGAGGGGGGAGGGAACCGATTTTGGGAAAAAGAAAGGAGGGAAAAAAAAAAAGAGATTTTGGGATTTCGGGGGGAAGGGGAACTGATTTAGGGAAAAAGTTTTAAGGCATTTTGGGAAAAAGTCATTTCCCTTTACACAAAATGGCGCCGTTTTGCTCTACTAAAAATCCATTATTTTGTTTTAATATATATAAATTTTATCATTATCTCTTAAATAATTTAAACTATATTGATAATTTTAATATATTAAAACAAATATTATCTTTTTTATAATTATATAAGAAATTAATTAATATATAAATTAAAAAAATCAGTCATATACCCAAAAATAACTTTAAAATTATTTTAATTAATAGTATTTTATTTTTTTCATTTTTGACATGTATTTTTCTATATTTTTACTTTTAAAATTTTTCTCAATAAAATCTAAATATTGCTTCAATTTTCCAATAGTAAATCCTAAACCTAAACCCCAAACTATAAACCTATATCATAAACCCTAAATATATATATTACTAGGGATAAAAGTAATTAAAAAAGGATCTTATTACTTACCTAAACCCAAAAATAATTTGATTTTTTGTTATCTTATTAAAAATCCTAACTCTTAAACCTTAATAGCCTAACCCCTAAAACCATGAACAATACTACGATCCCAACTGTAAAACAAAAAAACCACAAACTCTAAACCATAAACTCTAAACCAAAAACAATAAACATTATATCATAAACCTTAAACCCTTAAACCATGGACATTAA
Organism: Gossypium hirsutum; assembly: GCF_007990345.1. Classification (NCBI taxonomy): domain Eukaryota; kingdom Viridiplantae; phylum Streptophyta; class Magnoliopsida; order Malvales; family Malvaceae; genus Gossypium; species Gossypium hirsutum. Next base: position 84,733,036 of record NC_053435.1, read on the forward strand.
ACCTTAAATCTTAAATCATAAATTCTAAACCCCAAAATAATAAAAATTATATCATAACCCCTATCCCCTAAACTCTAAACCATAAAACATAAACCATAAACCATAAACCCTTAATCCCAACCCTTAAACCATAATTAGATATTTAATTATATGTATACACCTAAATTTTGATAGAGATACATATCAGAATTATATATGAATTTCGATTAATGTGTAATTGTAGATGTGAAATTCTAATTGTGGTTTAAATGTATAATTGAAACTTTAATTTTGATTTAATCATACACATTTTAAAAAATAAATACATCAATATATTTTTATATTGAATAAATATAAATATTTATGTATGCAATATATAAATATAAAATGATGTTATATCAATAATTGTGTTCATAATTTATATTTTTAGGATTTAACCTATTGCACACTAAACTATTATTCACGTATACTTTTGGGATTTAACCCATTTTGATATATGTATATTTTAAAATAATAATTTATATTTATCTTATTTAGATTTATATTATAAAAAAATCTAAGATACACAAGTTAAATAGTTTACCATATTTACCTCTAAATTTCAAACCCCAAATCTTAAACTCTAGGCCCTAAACACTAAACCATAACCCATAAACTAAATTACTTTTTTACGGCGTTTTTCCAAAAGCGCCGCTAAAACCTCGACCTATAGCGGCGTTTTTCCAAAAGCGCCGCTATTGTTCAGTTTTTAGCGGCGTTTGGGCCAAAAACGCCACTATTGCTCAGTTTTTAGCGGCGTTTGGATAAAAAACACCGCTATTGCTCAGTTTTTTGTAGCGTTTTATTGCAAACGCCGCTAATGTATAATATTTGCGGCGTTTTTGTTCAAACACCACTAAAAATGCCGTTAAAGCCCTATTTTCCTGTAGTGATATATTTATATATATAAACGAAACATATATATGAATCAATTTCTATAATTTTTTTTAAATAGACACATAATTAGTTAAAGAAAAATAAATGTATATGGTTTCATAATGAAACGCAAACATCAACATCTACTTTTAACAAAACTTTAATCTGAAAATATAAATAAACTATAATTTGATTCACACAACAATTTCCTCAAAAACCAAATTCATAAAAAAATTAAAACCCTAAAATTTCAACATAAATCCTCATAAACATCATCACTTGCCCAATTTCTATACCAAACCCTAAAATCTTGAATCCAAAAAATTTAAAAGGTGTATGATCAAAACATCAAACTAAAATATTAAACCCATGAAATTTCTTGAATAGATGATTTTAAAAAGAATACAAATTTAATCAATTCTCAATGATTCGACATGACAAGGCTCTGATACCACTTTTTAGAATATGTAAAATAAATCTGAAATAAAACTTAATAAACCAAGATCTATCATGTCAAATCATCAAGAATAAATCAAGAACAAAATTAGATGCGGAAGCGTACCTGAATCCATGAAATCCTTGAAGTTTTATCAGATCTTGGGGATTTGATCTTCCAAATTAGAACACAAGAAATTCAGAGAATATCTGCTCTCTTTTTCCTAATGATGGGATATTAGAAAAGATATCCTGTATATAATTTGGGGATCATAACCCTAGTATTTATAACCTTGGCATATTAGTTCTAATCAATTTCTAATTAGCCATCATTGATTAGATTTTGATTAGAACTCAATTAGTAGAGTATCTACACATATTTGACTTATACTTTATTTAATAATTAAAACCCAATAAAATTCTAACCAAATTAGATTATTTTTAATTTTGGCTAACATATCATGATAGTAAATAATAACATGTAATTATCCTTATTATATATGTGATGTCCATATTTTCCAACACTTTCATGTCTCGAGACTAGTCTGGAGACTTGCCTCCCTTGTTTTCTTATTTTAGCTTTGATGTTTGGATGCTCGAGACAGAGGGTATCTCTCTCGAGACCTGAAACAGGGAAAAATTAATTTAGGTTCGATGTTTACTTGGCTCGATACCATAGGGTACATGTCTCGAGTGTTGGAAAAATTCGGTTAAGAAAAGAGTTTTCAGTTATAGCAGAAGTTTAAAATTTTAAAAACTGAGCCGACTTGTAATATTTATAGCAATTAACTTTTCTCAAAAAAAGTATATATGCTTTGTATGAAACGAATTTGAAACATTCTTGGCTTTCAACCAAGCAACCTTTGCTGCTATCCTTGAACTCTGAATTGTGTAAGTGTAAGCTTGAGTGGCATGAACCAAACACATAACAACAAACTGAAGGACTACTTTCAGCGTAAAAGTAATTTCTCTCTTTATAAATCAAAAAGTTTGTTATTTCGAAAAATAAAATTTATGCTTAGGAATAAATTCACCCTATTTTTCAGTAGAATAACAATGTATGAATCAAGTTTATTTTCCTTTACCGTAGGTGTCAATTTATAGAGAGAGAGGTGAATCCAGGTTAAATAAAAATAACACAAATAATATTTATTTAATAGAAAATACACTCCTACTCCAACTGGAGTAGAGGTGAATGACACACCCTAGATAATAAAACTAGGGTTGCAGCCTCTTAAGTGATATGAGAGATTTTAGGTCTCTCATGTATTGGGTTCAATTATATATGTTTCCTGAACTTTTGATAAAATTAATGTTAATTAATAAAAAATCTTAATCTTAATCTTAGTTTTAACCTCAAGCGGAACAATAGTGTAATACTAATATATGAATGAGAAAGAATACGAAATTATAATAGTTTTCATATTTACCAAGCATTTTCTACTATTGGTTACTATTTATAAGTAATTATAAATAAAAAATTAAAAACAATATTGCCAATCAATAGAAAATGATAAATATGAAATCATTTTATTTACCCATTTCATGAATTTATTGAAATTAATACAAAATAGATGAGATTATTGATAAGGGCAAATCTTTTCACAATCAGCCTGCACATTAAAACATCCTAAATCTGGTTTTGCAATACAATAATAACAATTATGTAACCCGTTGCAAAGCAATCTATGGCATGGTGACAACGTTATTGCATCACTTTCAATTTTCTTCCCATTTTTTTCAAACCAATCCATATCATTTTCGGTACCTACAAGTTTTCTGCTTTTACCTACAAAATTAAACATCCAATATATAAGTATTTTTCTAATGAAATAAAAAAATACGAATATATATTTTTTATTGAGTAAGAAATATGATTTTTCAACTAATTTAAATCTGAAATCTCATATAAATTATTTACTAGTATGAAACATATATACTTACATTCGTAAAGATCCAAGTTCTCAGCGAAGATAATACATAAGAGAATTAGACAAATAGAAAAATACTTGAAATTTGACATTATATCAATAGACAAAACGATGGTATGATTCAAATTAAGAATTTGGGTTTTCATATATATAAGTCTTAAGTTTAAAGTTGAAAATTTCACCAATATGGAAATAAATACTTTTAAGATTTTGTGTTTCCATTTGTATTAATTATTTTGAACTTGGATTTTTCATTCATATGGAAAAATTAACTTATTCATTCCTTTTATTTAAATCTTATAAATCTTTTGAGGATATTTGTTTGTTTGTTTGTTTTTTTTCCTATAAAGTGAAGCTTGTAAATACATATAATTATTTAGTTATTAGTTGAAATATGAAGGTTTGAATAATATTTGAAGGATTTGAACAAAAATAAAGCTTAAAAATAAGCTTAGATAATAATATTAAATCTGTTTAAAAAATGGGTTGAATTTAACTTCACTAATCAAGGCTCAGTTTTTCTCATTTTCAATTTTTATAATATGTTGAAAAAGTTATTACTCTTTTTTCTCTATCGTTTTGCTATTCTAAAGAGTGTTGCTGCCATCGATTACGTTGACTTCTCCAATCACGATGGGAGACGTTTGATTGCTTTCATCTCCTTTTCTTCCTTGTATGGGTCACTGTTCTTTTTTGGTTCTTGTTTCCCGTCTTTCTCTCAGTTCAGTTTGTGGAAGAGTTGCTTTTTGTTAATATATTATTATGGGATATTATTTTTTAGCAATTTGATTTCTAATGGATATTATAGGATTTTATCTCTTAGCAATTTGATTCTTAATGAGATATTAATACAAAGGACCACCTACTTGTAATTGTTGTGGGTATCGCGATACCCAAGCTTGGGTATCGCGATATCACTATCTAACGTGGAGAAAAATGATTGCAAGGGGTAGTTTTTGTCCAACACCAATCAAAATATAAAGTCCAGGGGTATTTTTGTCACTAAATATTGGGTTGTAATAAGCTACATAAAGCCATTTTTTTGCTGTGACCAAAGGAGGCTGTAGTTTTAGGTTAGAAAACTTTCTAGCTTTAGGGTTTTCTTTTATCTTTTAGCTTAAGAATAGGGTAGATTTCATCTCTATAGTTTTAGGGGTTTAGTTCATGTTTCTTTCTGGTTTTATTTAGTTTCATAGTTGTTAGTTAAGTTAGTTTTTTCTATAACTTAGTTTCATTTACATGTTAAAGACTTTAAACTTAGTTGTAATCACGCTTTAATATTTGAGTTAGTCCTATTTCAATTTTCTTTCTTTTCATCTATTAAAGCTCTCATATTTAGTGTTCTTTTTTTTAATCTTTGTGTTAGTTGCTTTTCATTTAAGTTTATCAAGTTAAAAATTAAAGCTTTCATCTTTTTGTTCAAGTTTATGTTAATAGCTTCCATAGTTGTTTCTTTCATGTTTGTTAGCTTTAATATGGTAATGGGTAACTAAACCCAAAGAGGTTTATTGATGGAGATGTGAGTAAGCTGATTTTTGGACAAAGAATTAAATTGTAATAAATTTGACTAAATCGGATAGAACTAAGAACTTAAGTAGTGATACCCCTAAAGGAATATCAAGATAAAGTGAGACCGGTAATCTTGTTGCGCACCTATTCGTTAGTCCCGGACCGGCGAGATCGAGAGATAAACTAGACCTAATTCGTCTAAGTCGGTAAAATTGAGATCAAGAGATAAAATGGAGCCACTTAGTAATTTAAGCAATTTAAGTTCATTGTTCAAGGATCGGTAAACCACATCAAAATCAACCAACCACCATTAGTTTAGATAATTTCTTAGTTTTGTGTTCTTTACAGTTTAGTCCTTAGGATAGTTGATTTAGAAATTAGTGTTAAAAATCTCTGTTTATGTTTTTTCGTACTATAATAATTAGTGAGTAGCTAGCTAAACTCCTTTCTTGCATGTATTTTTTAATAGAAATCATTAAATCGTCAAATCCTTTGGGTATGATCCTTGAAAAACTTCAGTGTTTCATTGTAATACTATAAATATTACAACTGACATTGTACGCTTGCAGTAAAACCAGACTTTAAATATAGTTTCATAAATTTAGTGCTTTAATGCGCACGCGTGCAGCTAGTCGCCTACATAATCCATTTAGTTCCCAATGGAATCTGATAGAAATCCACAAACACATTTTGGTCTCTAACTACATAATCTGTGGCCCTTGAGTTTAAATTCCACAAAGGATAAGATTCTGTTAGTAATATAGTACTAGAAACAAATGTAGTACATTCAAATATATTTATTGCATTTGAAAGTACTTTATGGGTCTTTACCTTTTTTGGCTAAGTGCACTCATGAGCAAAGTAATCCTTCTTGCCATAGTTGAAACATTTAATTTGAGCTTTATTTTTCTTCTTCTTCTTAAATGTCTGGGAAGCCTTATCTTTGCCTTAAGAGTTAGACTTTTGCTTTTTAAAAGTTTTTCCCTTGTACCCATCATATGGTTTGCACTTCTTGGAGCCAAAAGTTGCATTGGAACTCATTCTTGCCATATATACATAATATTAGGCTTAATTTGTGACAGCCCTAATTTGGCCCTAGTTGGAAAGTGGTTTCAGGATCACAAAACCGAGTCACAGAAATAATTGAATGTTATACTCTGTGTTTATTATATGTGAAAGTGCATGTGTGAAAATTTCATGCTTTGATTTTGTCATTTGAGAGTAAAATTATGAAATAGGACCTATGTGAAAATTTCTGAAAATGCTATAGGCCAAATTGTAGTGGGCAAATAATTTGTAGTGTAAAATGGGAGGATTTGCATGTCAAACTCCCCATTTTATGTGTAGTGGCTGGCCATGATGTTGGTGGGAAGCAACATGTGCATTAGATAATAATAATTTAAGACATGAAGTTATGGTACTAATTGATATGTGTCATTTTATGTCATAAAATAAAGACTAAAAATAACAAAATGATGGAAGGGAAAAGTTTGTCCATCCTTGTTCATGGTAGCCGAAAATAGAAGAGAAAGGAGAGGAAAAGAGCTCTTGAATGTTCAGTCACTTGGGGAAGAAAATCCAAGGTGAGTTCATGGTGCTTTGCTTCTATTTTGATGTTCATGGGTTTTTCTTGTTTCTACCTTAACCCATGAAGCATATTTTTTATTTTTGGTTGTGTTGTGAGCATTCGGTCATGAATAGAAATGAGAGAAATGGTTGTTGTTTCATGTTCTTTTGATAAAAAATGGAGAATAGATGAAGTTGAGCCAAGCAAATGAGCATGCATGTGCCTTAGATGCTAAGGGGGGAAAATCGGCTAACATGTTGTGTGTATTATGGCCGAATGTGAACTTGGATAATATTGAGTAATGTTGTAATTTAAAATGATGAAAGGAAGATTATGCTTAAGTGAAGTTATAGGTATGTGATGATTGATTTGTGATATGCATGTTTAAATAACATGCATGCAAGATATGTGTGAAAGAGTGAATTGGTAATAAATCTGCTTGGAACAGTAGTAGTAACGTGATTTTGGAAAATCACCATAAATTGTGGGAGATGAGTTAGAAGCTGAATAAATTATTTAATTAAATCTTAATGAGTCTAGTTTCTTATAAAAGAAACTGTGTAAGCAAAAGAATTGCCGATGATGAGATATTTGAAGTGATGTGGGACAGGGTCAGAATGACTTCTAGATTCTCTGTTCTGTTTTCATAAAATCATTATAAATTGTACAAAAATGATTATAAGATGAAGTTTATATTCTTAGACTCCTTAATGAGTATAGTTTCAAATTAAATAAACGAGAACATATTTTGAATTCTGTACAATGAGAAATTTGATTCGTAGTGAAGAGTGGTCAGATTAGTCAAGCAGTGAAATAAGGGAATCTTTAAGAAAAATCTGGTATTGATTGGCCAAACCAAAAATCTTGAAAATTTTATGGGTAAAAGATATATCGGTCTATTTTCATAGAAAATTAACAACACTTGATTTGGAGTTTCTTAGCTCCAGTTATAAATGATTTAGTGACTGTTGCTCAGGAAGACAGCTTGCAGTGAAATTATGATTATGTGGTAAACATTGACAAAAATTTGTTAATGAGTTGCTTATTGATTTCTTATAAGCTTACTATGATCAGTAGATGTGAAAGTTGAATATATATATATATTTTGAAAGTGATGCTTGAATAGTCGAATAATGACTAGTTTAAAATCTTTAAATTTTAAGCTCAAGAGCATAGAGGGGCAAATTCGGATAAGAGAAAAGAGAAAGTAATCGAATAGCCGTTGTAACCGTTCGGCAACATTCGAGGTAAGTTCTTAAGTGTTTAAGCTTGATTCCTTTTTATATGCCCAAGAGTTAAATTAATATGGTAAAGGGAATGTAAATTTTATTTAGTTAATGTGCCGAATATGTAATGATTTAAGGCTATAAGCCGATTATGGCTATTATGCTTAAGTTGAATTGGATTTGGAAATTTGATGCACTAAATGAGTGTTACAATGAATAAACTATGCCGTATATGTGCTGGTGGAGATATCACGATTTATGATTATTAAATATTTAAAGGAAACCATGATGTGTATAAAATTATTATTATTAGTCCTTTGTGGTAGCCGAATATGGCTTGGCACTAAAGTGATTAAATGTGAACTTCGATGAGGTAAACCATTAAAAGTGTGGTGCTATAAGACTATGGGCTAATACGATATGTGGATTCGTTCCGTAAAGTAAATTATTCAAGTATGCGATATGAACTTAGGCATGTTAAATCGATTGGAATTGAATCATGAATGTGAATTGAGAAGCATAGGTAAAAATGCCTATGACATTTATGTGAGTAAGGGTAAAACCATCGTAAATTATTGATAAGGATGGGCTATGTGCGGAACCATCTTATAATTGCTAATTTGAAAGGTTGTGTGCGAATCAGTGAGCAATATGTATATATTAGATGAATCGTGACCTTTTGGTTCTACTTGAACTAAGTTGCGCGATAAATAATTTATGCATATGACTTATAGTCGAATGGTCACTATGGATTAAGTTTGAATGGTGAAATGGAAATGTGATATGTTGAATGAGATGTGTTAATATATGATTAAATATGCATGATATTTGATGTGTATCCGGGCTTAAAGACCCGCAGGCTTCGTGCTGGTAAAATATCCGGGCTTAAAGACCCGCAGGCTTCGTGCTGGTATTATATCAGGGATAAATCCCGCAGGCCTAGTGCTGGTATTATATTCGGGCCTTCGTGCCTAGCAGGCTTCGTACCGGTGATGTGTATTCGGGCCTTCGTGCCTAGCAGGCTTCGTGCCGGTGATGTATATTCGGGCTTTCGTGCCTAGCAGGCTTCGTGCCGTTGATGTGTATTCGGGCCTTCGTGCCTAGCAGGCTTCGTGCCGGTGATGTATATTCGGGCCTTCGTGCCTAGCAGGCTTCGTGCCTAGCAGGCTTCATGCCGGTGATGTGTATTCGGGCCTTCGTGCCTAGCAGGCTTCGTGCCGGTGATGTGTATTCGGGCCTTCATGCCTAGCAGGCTTCGTGCCGGTGATGTATATTCGGGCCTTCGTGCCTAGCAGGCTTCGTGCCGGTGATGTGTATTTGGGCCTTCGTGCCTAGCAGGCTTCGTGCCGGTGATGTGTATTCGGGCCTTCGTGCCTAGCAGGCGTAATGCCGGTGAAATGATATGTTATGTGAATTCGGTGTTCCTTGTAAGATAAGGGTTTAGCCGAATGTTAAAGATGAAATGATAGTGTATTGTATCATGCTTATATGGCCTAATGGCAAGTATAACATGTTGGTAAATATGCAATGTGCTTTTATAATCGAATGATAAGTTTGAAATGAATGGGAGTGAAATGTTATGCATAAGCTATCAAATGTTAAGTGTGAAAATGAGATGAAAGAAAAGTGTTTGAGATGTATAATTATATACATTTGAATGATGTTAGTACTCAATTGATATGAATATGTTATATGGAACTTGTTGATTTGATTATTCGGGCCTTTGAGCTTAGCAGGCTATAATGTCGGTAAGATACTATTCGGGCTTTCGAGCCTAGCAGGCTATAAAGCCGGTGAAATGATATCGGGCCTCGAGCCTAGTAGGCGAAATGCCGGTGATTTGAGAAAAGCCTATGACTAAGGTACCTCGTGCTAGATTGTCAAATGAATACATTTAATACATAAAGTGGGCCATGTACGCAGTATGTACTCAGATGTGAGTTTGATTTGAAGTGAATCATAAGTGAATAATGTGATACGTACGTGAATAAATGTTAAAACTATACCTATGATCATGATACACCTGGTCAGGGTGTGAAAGTATATGAGGGTATTTGATTTAAATATGTTATATGAATTCAGATTAAGTGTGATAAGAATGCTGAACGTGCATTATGTGCTTGTGTATATTCGGCCAGATGGCAATATCCCTAGAATTTGGCCTCTTAAGAAATTAAATAATCGAAGTATAATTGCGTTTATTTGTTTCCATTGCTTAAGACTTACTAAGCTTATGAAAGCTTACTCCGTTGTTACATTTCTCTGTTTTATAGATTGTTGACTTCAGTTACCTGCTCGGGTTGGAGTTCGCCGGAGATATTATCACACTGTCGAGCTCACGTTATCGGTGTAAGTAAATCCTAGTATTTCAAGTCTATGGCATGTATAGGGTTTTAATGTTTTGGACCTCGTAAGCTCATATATGGGATAGATTGCATGTGAAAAGAAAAGTTTTAAATTGATTGAAATTTTTTCAGCACGGTTTTTGTGTGATTGACTGAGTTTAAGTCGGGTAACACCTCGAACCCTATTCTAGTGAGGGATACGGGCGTGGGGTGTTACATAATTGCCTCAATACGATCTTCTTTCAGCTAAAGATGTTGAGCGGTATCATCTAGAGTCTTGATGCCCTCATTGTGAGTAAAATGCAATTTTATATGCTCCCAACTGTGAGGCAATGATTGAATGAGTGCCTAAACCTATTATTCATCATACAGAGTGTGACCTACATCTTTCAGTTCACTAATCATGTTTGACATTTCTCTTACATGTTGTCTCATGTTATGATTGAGTCGTTTCTTGTAAATGTCAAACTTGATTGTGAGCAGCCAGAGTTTAGTGACTGAAGTGCCACCAAATTTCTCTTTACGAGCAAACCACATGTCTTTTATGACCTCATACTTCTTAAACTCATGCATGATGTCATTGTCTATACTGCTCAACAATGTTATGCGAACCATGGAATTATTCTTTTTTCAAGCATCATTATGCCTCCCGATCCCTTCTATTTTGGGTTGTATTTCCCTCTTCAAGCTCAACTAGGACATTATTTACAATTTCATGAACCTTTTTTTCCAGTACAATACTTGATTTTCATACTCCATATCTCAAAATTGTTCTCACTAAGCTTTTCACCTTTGTTAAGTTTAACAACAATGTTTTTCTAGCAAATGTCATTTCAGAATATTGTCTACATTAAGACATACACATATTAATGCCTAGCAAACACATTCTCCGTTTTATTATATTATTACAATAAAATAAAATTAGTAATAATTATCATATTACACAGAACCAACTACATAGCCGGTCTGTTGTCAAAGAATCTCTCTCATAGGTTAGCTCTCGGGTAAGCGAGACTGAAAGCTTTTTCGCTGCATGAGAGCAAGTAAGAAACAGGAAGAGGTGCGTCTAGCCTTAACCCTTTGGCCAGTTGTCTCTAATATTACTTTTTTTTTGTGCTGAGGCATCGGTTTTAGGAAGATGGGTACATGCTATTCTATTAAAGGGGCGAAACGCTAGTTAGTGGGAAGAGTCCTTTCCTGGCTCGTCAGCCAGCATCCACCTCACGAACAAGCAGTCCCACTACGCACTAACTATCAATTTCAGAAGAGAAGACAGATCGTAAGGAGATTTTTGATGAGTTAGCACTACCTCGATGTGACAGAATAAGAGTAAGAAAGTAGAAAAATATTCCTCCGAAAATAGAACTAGTAGCGGAGTGAAGTAGAGAAGACTTTCAGTTCTGCCTTAGCTAGGGGGGAGGAGTTGTAGGTATTGCGCTTATTCGATTGCATGGTGGAGACAGCATTTCTTCTCCTCATACAACTACCCAGTGGTTTTGGAATAAGATATAGCCTTGTTTTTATCCTCATATGCCTCAGTCATACATTGACTACAGCCGTCCCAATGTGAACTCACTTTTACCTAGTACTTTTTTTTATTATAAAGAAGAATTATCGTATGTCCTGTCAATTCAATAGTGCCTGGCTTCTCGACTGTACTTCTTTGACTACTTCCTAGGACTTAACTCTAGGTAAGGCCCTCAAGTTCAATAAGTAAGGAACGAAAACTACTAGGCCTCCTATTCTAGGTTGACTCTAGGCTTCTGACTCTTCTGGGCAACTGAACTAGCTGTCTCGGATCTTTGAATAGACAGAGAGAGATGATCTTCCTGCGGCCCAAGAGCGTATTCGTTCAAAGAGCTAGCAATGACTTTCTTCCCACCCGGAAATCGTAGTAAGCTGGGAGAAAGA